>NC_073224.2:137215000-138465000 GCF_029281585.2 Gorilla gorilla gorilla | reverse complement strand
CAGCTCTCCATTATATTCCATAAAAATGTTTCTTGTTATGGACTATCAGAAGCAAAAGTAAGTTATTTTAGGGTCAGAGCCAATTTGAACCCTCTAAAGTACTGCCAGATTAGAAGGTGGGAGAAAATAAGAAGCTGTCTGGAAGAAGCTGCAATTAAGGGCATCAAACATATGCACAAAGCATACCTTTTTCATAGTCCTGCATATACAGACACAGAGTATCTTATGCGGAGCATGTGATTCAATTAGGAGCTGGCATAGTCATATCTGTGAGGTTGGAAGGCTGGTTAAAAGAAAGGCAAGGACAGACAACTCTATTTATTATTTATTATTCACTCTGGTCCAGTGCTTCGCTGTGTTCTACTGCACATTATATGTCATTGATTTTCTAATAATCCTGAGGAGTTTTTTTTTTCTCCCATTTTATTGGTAACGTCTGAGGAAACAAGCTCTGAGAAATTGTGTCACTTTCTTGGTTTCTCACAGATAGTACAGGGTGTGCTGGGATGAAAGCCCAGGTTGGTTTGGTGACAATGCCTGAGTCGTTTCCACTACCCTCTCCATGCTCTCAGTTAAATGACTTCTCAGGGTGAAAGCTCCTTAAGCCAGTCCTGGGGATTCACACAGAGGACTTGACTGGCCTCCAGAAATTTGCTTCTTAGGGTTTCAGGGATTCAATAGCTAGAGATTCATCCTAACAACACAAAAGTTGATTTCCTTGTAGTTTATTTTCATAAATATATTATGTATACTAAGTTTATATTAGCAAATAATGTGATAATTTTAAAAACATGTTTATACAAACATAGCCCTTTCTTTCTTTCTTTCTTTCTTTCTTTCTTTCTTTCTTTCTTTCTTTCTTTCTTTCTTTTTCTTTCCTTCCTTCCTTCCTTTCTCTTTCTTTCTCTTTCCTTTCTTTCTTTCTTTCTTTCTTTCTTTCTTTCTTTCTTTCTTTCTTTCTTTCTTTCTTTTTCTTCTTTCTTTCTTTCTTTCCTTCTTTCTTTCTCTTTCTCTCTCTCTTCCTTTCTTCTTTTCTTCTTTCTTTCTTTCTTTTTTTTTTGAGTCGGAGTCTCGCACTGTCCCCTGGGCTGGAGTGCAATGGCACGATCCCAGCTCACTGCAACCTCCGCCTCCCAGGTTCAAGTGATTCTCCTGCCTCAGCCTCCTGGGTAGGTGGGATTACAGGCACCCACCGTCACGCCTGGCTAATTTTTGTATTTTCAGTAGAGACGGGGTTTCACTATGTTAGCCAGGCTGGTCTCGAGCTCCTGACCGCTTGATCTACCCGCCTTGGTCTCCCAAAATGCTGGGATTACAGGCATGAGCCACCACGCCCGGCCTCTTTCTTTTTTTTTCTTTTTTTACATGTACTGGTTTATGATAAAGGATATTGCAAAGGATAGAGTTGAAGGAGTGACATGTAGCGTGAGGTATGCGGGAAGGGGCAGGGAGTTTTCACGTCCTCCCTGGATGTGCCACCCTTCAGGGACCTCCACAAGTTCAGGGTTCAGCTTGGTAGCTCGCTGACTCTGCCCTCTTGGGCTTTTATGGAAGCTCCATGGTGTCAGCATTCCTCCCCCTAGGGAACAGGGTGGGATTCTCTCCTGGGAGGGTCTTAAGACCCACAATCAGAAAGATGGGGGAACATTAGAGTCCTGCCTTGGAGCAGGTGAAAGGAGAGCAGAAGAAAGATTCTATTTCCTGAGGCCTGCGCCTGAGGCCTAACACACCCAACATTGTGACAGAAGACTGTGACAAGGGCTCTGGGAGTTATGAACAAGGAACCATGGAGGAAAACCAATATATATCATAACACCACAGGCCAGACCCTGGTTTTCAACCATGGATCCTTTACATCAAAAATATATATATATACACAATCATTAATAATTAGTCCAGTTCATCAGATTGTGTGAGTATCTCCCAGGATGAGATCAACCAGGTTTGCAGGTTTCCTGTCAGTCTTGTCAGGTCCCAAAAGCAGGAGTGGCCTCGGTAAATATTCAACCTCACCCTTTCAGGCATCTGGGATGACTGACCTAAGAGACAATATCATCTCTTACTCTGAGACTCCTTTGAGTTGTTAACTGTAAGCCAAAAAGTACCTGAGACAGGTCTCAATCAATTTAGAAGTTTATTTTGCCAAGCTTAAGGACACATGCCCAGTAGACAAGTCTGTGCCTTTCTCCAAAGATGATTTTGAGGGCTTCAATATTTAAAGGGGAAAGTGTGGCTATTGGGGAAAGAGAAAGAAATTTTTGAAAGATGTGAGTAGACACAAGTGGGAGTTGAACAATGAGAACACATGGACACAGGGAGGGGAACAACACAGAGGGTAGGGGGCAGTGGGATGGAGAGCATTAGAACAAATACCCAATGCATGCGGGACTTAAAACCTAGATAATGGGTTGATAGGTACAGCAGACCACCATGGCACATGTACACCTTTGTAACAAACCTGCACATTCTGCACAGGTATCCTGGAACTTAAAGTGAAAAAATTTAAAAAAAAAAAGAGATGTGAGTAGATAAGAGGCAAATGGTTGCATTCTTTTGAGTCTTTGAGTAGCTGTTCACATGTGAGAGGAGAGTAGAAGAATAGTTGCTTATGCATTCATCTAGCTCAGTGAATCTGAATTTTTACATAAGATACAATAAGCATAGGGCAGAGGAAGCAATCAGGTATGCACTTGGCTCAGGTGAGCAGAGGGATGACTTTGAATTGTGTTCTTTGTCCTGTACCTGTAAGGATAAGCTATCAAGTTACATCCTTAGGGTGAAATTCAACAGAACTGTTTTAGGGTAAAGATCTTGAGGCCCACAAGGAGTTTTCTAGCGGGCAAATTGTAAGGGAGCTATGTCTTTTTTTTTTTTTTAATCTTTGTAGCTGTCTTATTTAGGAATAAAATGGAAGGCAGGTTTGCCTGATGCAGTGTCTGGATTGACTTTTCCCTTTGGCTTAGTGATTTTGAGGTCCTGATTTATTTTCCTTTCACAAAACATAACATTGAATTTTTTTCAATTAATAACCTATATATTCATTTTCCTACTCTCAGCTACTGTTTCCCCTTCTCTCCATTAATACCCAAACCTTTTCACCTTTGGGAAAGACATTAGAAATGCCACTGTGCTGGTCTAGATTGCAGGTAGCAATACAAGTCTAGCAAGTAGTTCCTCCTCAGTCTATTCCCATTCTGATAGGGTAAGGTTACATAACGGCAAAACTAGTGAGCTATTTTTACCACCAGGCAATACCGATGCATTCACTGTTAGCCCCAGTTTTGCTACATGGGGTGAAGGCACAACCCACTCCCATCATGGCCTTAAGGATTTTGACATAAGCTTTAAAATCATAGTTACAGTTTTTTTGTTTAGAAATAATCTCTGCTGTTTCAGCATGTGTAGTTATAGCCCTAGTCTTTGGACTAGTGTATCAGGTAGAGGAGCAAACATGAATAATTTTTAAAAAGTTATTATTATTAATATTATTATTTTATAGAGATGAGGTCTCACTATATTACCCAGGCTGGTCTTAAACTCTGGTGCTCAAGTGCTCCTCCTGCCTCAGCTCTCCAAAGTGCTGAGATTACAGGCGTGAACCACCCATGCCCAGCCTAAATTTTTTTTTTGAGGTGATCTGGGGAAGAAAGAAAAAATTATAGTAATTATACTAGTGCGATTCTCTCTCAGCAAGAATTGCATAGTCATACCAGCATCTTCTCCACCCCTTCTTCTCCAGTCAACCAGAAAAAATGAGAAAAAAATCTAGCAGAGAGAGTCTAGTCCCACTCATGTTGAGTGTGAGCACACATTCCTGAAGGCATGTAAGCTTGCCCTTCATGCTTTTATCTTCCCCCTGTTTTAGAATACCAATGTTTCAGTTGCCCATTCTACTTCTCTATCAAACTATTATTCTAAGGAAGATATCTCTCCGCCTATTGTTGGACATTATGGGCTGTACAGTGTGTTCCTTGGTCTGAAGAAATAGTGGTTGACCATCCACATCCAGGCAACATCTTCTGTTTTTTTGTTTTGTTTTTATGGCACTCTGAGCATTTTCATTTCCATTGGATAAGCAAAGCCCACTCTGCAATCGTGTCTATTCTTGTCAAGACACATTTGTAGCTCCCCAGGGCTACCAGCATCAGTTTTACTTGCCAGCTATGTTCTGGGTCTTCCCACCAGAGAATTTTCCCCATAGCCGTCAGCAGTCCCTGTCTCCCTTGATGAGAAACAGAACAGTTCTTCTGTCACAGTAGATAGTCAGATGTGAGCAGGGCAGGAGAGCCCTCCCCCCCACCCCCCACCCACACAAGAAATGCCAAGCGACTATCAGGTGATGGTCAGGCAGTTGTTAAACTGTCTCTCTAAAATAAGAATTGGTCACAGCCAGTGCCAGGGAAAGGCAATCTCCCAATAGAAAACACCGGAAGCTGGTGATAAGCAGCTTCTTGATAAGCTCTCAGGAGTTGGGCAAGCAGGTCCAAGTGTCCTCACTAAGAGGTAAAATAATGGAGTTTAACTGGTATATGACTTTCCTCTAGGAACAGTCAACCAGTAAGGGAAAAGAGCCTGAAATGAGCATGTGCACAACTTAAGTAAACACATTGCACATGTAGTCTCTCCCAAGTGCTGGCAGAGGCCTCTGTGCATGTGGACAACCACCCCAGGGAAAAAATCAAGGGAGGAGAGGTGGAAACCCCAGAACCATGCCAATGCACAAAACCCCACATCAAGAGCCAGACAGGGTACTTTGATCTCTCATATTGCCCACCTGGCCCTTTTCCAAGTGTAATTTCTTTTCTTTTTTACAGAGTCTCATACTGTCACCCAGGCTGGAGTGCAATGGCATGATCTAGGCTCACTGCAACCTCCACCTCCCAGGTCCAAACGATTCTCCTGCCTCAGCCTTCCGAGTAGCTGGGATTGCAGGTGCCCGCCACTGCGCCCAGCTAATTTTTGTATTTTTAGTAGAGATGGGGTTTTGCCATGTTGGCCAGGCTGGTTTTGAACTCCTGACCTCAGGAGTCTGCCTCAGCTGGGATTACAGGTGTGAGCCACCACACCTGGACACTTTACTTTCTTTCAATCTTGCTGTCAAATTTTGTAAAAAAAATTATGTTCAATAGTTTTTGGTGAACAGGTGGTGTTGGTTACATGGATAAGTTCTTTAGGTGTGATTTCTGAGATTTTGGTGCACCCATTACCTGAGCAGTGTACCCAGCACTCAATGTGTAGTTTTTTATTTCTCACCCCACTCCCATCCTTCCCCTGCCCCCTGCCAAGTCCCCAAAGTCCACTGTGTCATTCTTATGCCTTTGCATCCTCATAGCTTACCTCCCACTTATAAGTGAGAACATACAATGTTTGGTTTTCCATTCCTGAGTTACTTCACTTGGAATAATGGTCTCCAGCTCCATCCAAGTTGCTGCAAATGCCATTATTTTGTTCATTTTTATGGCTGAGTAGTATTCCATGGCATATATATACCACGTTTTATTCTTTCTTTTCTTTTCTTTTTTTGACAGGGTCTCACTCTGTCACCCAGACTGGAGTGCAGAGGCGTGATCTTGGTTCGCTGCAGCCTCCACCTCCAGGGTTCAAGCTATTCCCATGCCTCAGCCTCCTGAGTAGCTGGCATTACGAGAATGTGATATACCATATTTTCTTTATCTATTTGTTGATTGATGGGCATTTTGGTTGGTTCCATGTTTTTGTGTTTGATAATTGTGCTGCTTCAAACATGCTTGTGCATGTGTCTTTTTCATATAATGACCTCTTTTTCCCTTTGGGTAGATACTTAGTGGTGGAATTGCTGGATCAAATACTTTTAGTTCTTTAAGGAATCTCCATAGAGTTTTCCATGGTGGTTATAGTAGTTTACATTCCCACCAACAGTGTAAACATATCCCCTTTTCACCACATCCATGCCAACATCTGTTATTTTTTGATTTTTTGATTATGGTCATTCTTGCAGGAGTAAGGCAGTATCACATTGTGGTTTTGATTTGCATTTCCCTGATCATTAGTGATGTCGAGCATTTTTACATATTTTTGTTGGCCATTTGTATATCTTAATTTGAGAATTATCTATTCATTTCCTTAGCCTACTTTTTAATGGAATTATTTGTTTTTTTCTTGCTGATTTGTTTGAGTTTCTTTGTAGATTCTGGATATTAGTCCTTTGTCAGATGCATAGTTTGCAAGGATTTTCTCTCACTCTGTGGGATATCTGTTTACTCTGCTCGTGATTTCTTTCTGCTTCTGCTCTAAAACTTTTTAATAAACTCTCACTCCTGCTCTAAAACTTACCTCCGCTTCTCACTCTGCTTTATACCCCTCAGCTGAATTCTTTCCTCTGAGGAGGCAAGAATCAATTTGCTGCTGCTAACACTTCCCGGCGTGTTGTGCCTGAGAGGATGCAAAAGGAGCACGTCTGGATTCAGCCCATCTCTGCCCTGCTACAATATCCCCATATCCACTCATTTCGTGGACCCAGCTGGCCACCTTCAGGGAGCACACGGAGAATTGTGCTCGTTGATTCTAGTCACTATCTAAACCGGGAAAGGATTTCTTCTGATGGGTACTGACTTACTCTAATACACCCCTCAAATTCCCATCGGGCCATGCTCCATTATGGGCATCCCCTTAATAGGCCAAGTTTTGCGCTCTTGTGTGAGTGTATGACCAGGCTATTGGTCACTGCCCATGAGACAGTAAAAACCCAAATATAGAGGGTTCTGCCATTTTTCGATGTTTCCATCACTGTTAGAAAAACGGCATGCAATTCAGCCCATCGAGCATGTCTATTTTTACCTTATTTGATCAAAATAGCAGCATTCCAAACAGGATGGTGTTCATTTACCTTGGAATTGCTATCCATGAACCAAGCAGCTCTTGGTTGATCAGTAGAGAGCTGTTTATCCAGTACTGAGTTTATCAGGCACTAGCAGTTTCTTACACAGTTCCAGAGTCAGTCCTAGGGAAAAAGAAACTTCTTGCTCAAGAGTAGCTCCTGTTTGCATTCCCCGTGTAGCATGATCTTCTATAAATCATTTCCATTTTATTATGGAACTCTTCTGGGCACTTTCATTCACATTAGAATGCTCCTCTGACATCACCTGGGACAGCATGGGTATTTTAGATGGCATTGAGGTAGCTTTAGCTAATGTTTCATAGGATGGCAGTAAATGCCCCTCAAGAGGAAATCCTCTAGTCCAAATCCCAGTAGTTGTTGCTGTGAGGTGTTCAGAGGCTTTTGCCATAAGCCTCAGGAAATACTTGAGGGTTATCAATTTATGTATTTGTCCCTATCAGCACTCTAGCTTCTACTCTGCACTGTGTTGGCTTGGGTAATCTGGTTCTCATTTAGCATATCCAATTAGTATTGCTGGAAGGGTGAATTTACATGCCTTCTGTTTTATAGTACCAGGTAAGGGAAACATTCCCTAGTCAGATACAATGTTCATTCCCATGATAAAATCAGGTAAAAGAGATGCAACCACTTCACATGAGGATGCTCAAGTATACCAGCTTTCACAATTCTATCAAGCCATGGATTTTATATTCTAGCCTCAGAAACTTCTCTTCCCCATCCCCAGATCATTTTACCCTTTCTTGTGCAAAAGGCTTTGGGTCCCCAGCTGCACTCATTCATTCTCATACTACTATAAAGAAATACCCAAGACTGGGTAATTTATAAAGAAAGGAGGTTTAATTGACTCACTGTTCCACATGGCCACACAGGAAATTTTCAATCATGGTGGAAGGCGAAGGAGAAGCAGGCACCTTCTTCATAAGGCGGCAGGAGAAAGAGAGCTTGTGAAGGAGGAACTGTCAAACACTTAAAAAACCATCAGATCTCATGAGAACTCACTCACTATCATGAGAACAGCATGGGGAAAACTGCCCCCATGATCCAATCACCTTTCTGTCTCAACAGTGGGGATTACAGTTCCCTCCCTCAATATGATGAGATTTGAGTGGTGACACAGAGCCAAACCATATCACCATATCACCAGCCAAGAGTTGAGCCAAAGGACCCTGGGCCTTTTGAGGTCAGATTTTTCCATTGCAATTTTTTCATTGCAATCTGTGCATTCCAGCTTTTAAAACTTCTCTAAACTGGGAGAAACAGCAAACTCATTTGGGGCCCTTTAATGTTGAGGGACCAGAAACACCTCCCTTTGGTCTACTCAACTTTCTATAGTGTTGTATTAAGACCTTTGTTCTAACACCAACAATTTTCATTTTATTCATTTCATTTCTTAATAGTCATCTAATGATTTCCACCCTGCTGGGACAAGTCCCATGACTCCCCCTTTCTTTTTCTTCTTAGTTTCACCCCATCAATGTTTTCTCTTTTTTTGAGATGGAGTCTTGCTCTGTTACCCAGGCTGGAGTGCAATGGTGCAATCTCGGCTCACTGCAACCTCTGCCTCCTGGGTTCAAGTGATTCTCCTGCCTCAGCCTCCTGAGGTAGCTGGGACTACAGGCATGTGCCACCACACCCAGCTAATTTGTGTATTTTTAGTAGAGATGGGGTTTTACCATGTTGGCCAGGCTTGTCCTGAACTCCTGACCTTGTGATCCACCCACCTCTGCCTCCCAAAATGCTGGGATTACAGGTGTGAGCCACCACGCTCGGCCTCATCTTATTTTTTAATAATCATTTAAACATGTTCACCTTCCTGCAATGAGGCCTTTGACTCTCTCTTTTGCCTTTTTCTATTCTTTTGTTAATTAACCTAATGTTTTTCTTAGCATCTGTAAGACCTATGAGGGGAAGCTGAGGCAGCAAATGTGATAAGGTTTCTTGAACTGTTCCAGTATGAAAGTGTAAAGTCACATGGCACCCCATGTAGAAGAGGCCCCCTTAACCACAGCATTTACCATGACCTCAGTAATGGGCATATTTAATGGGTGAATCTCCCTATCATCATAAAGCCAGTCTCATGTGGCTTGCATATGAAGGATATCAGTTGCTTCATCTTGGGTGCTCCACTTGGCATTTACAGGTGGAGTTGGACAGTTCTCCTTTTCAGGGTAAACAGACTTCACAGTGGCTTGTATCCCATCCATGAGGCTGACTGTTCCCTCAGGAGTAACCTACTGTATGTCTGGATCACAGATACCCACCTGCGATTGTTCAATAGTGAGCTGTGGGTCCTGCATCAACCCAAATATGCTCTACCCATCTGCAGCACTTAAAACCAAAGATACTGCCTCAAAATTAATTGCTCTCATAATCCACTTTAGTAAAGGTTCCTCAGGAAGGCAATGATGCTGATCTACATAATGGAACAATTCCCTCACACTGTAACCTCTTTTTTCAGTAGTTACTTGATCTTGCGCTTTCTTCACATTCACTACTTTCTTGGGAACTACAGTTGTCAGAGGTGCTTTCTGTTGTCCCTGCGTAATTCTGCTCTTAAGGGGCAGCTTTGAGGCTCAGGCTGACTGAAATCTCACCTTGGTGTAGCATTAAGACCTGACCCAGTAGTCTCTTTTAATTTCATTTTAGCTCTCACAGATAATAATAACCAAGGGATTATTTTGATTTTTTCTTATTAGTTTGCATTTCTTTATGCATCCAGTGAACAAACTCCTGGGGAATTGAATCCATCTCTAAATTCCACTGGTAACTTTTACTTTTAGTAACTGATCTTAACACAGCTGTGGCTTCATACCATAGGTGACCAGGTTGCCACCCAGGAATCAAAAATTCCTCACCGGATGTGGAGAAATAGGAATGCTTTTACACTGTTGATGGGAGTGTAAATTAGTTCAACCATTGTGGAAGACAGTGTAGCGATTCCTCAAGGATCTAGAACTAGAAATACCATTTGACCCAGCGATCCCATTACTGGGTATATACCCAAAGGATTATAAATCATGCTACTATAAAGACACACGCACACATTTGTTTATTGCGGCACTATTCACAATAGCAAAGACTTGGAACCAACCCATATGTCCATCAATGATAGAATGGATTAAGAAAACGTGGCATATATATACCATGGAATACTATGCAGCCATGAAAAGGATGAGTTCAAGTCCTTTGTAGGGACATGGATGAAGCTGGAAACCATCATTCTCAGCAAACTATCACAAGGACAGGAAACCAAACACCGCATTTTCTGACTCATAGGCGGGAATTGAACAATAAAACTTGGACAGGGCAGGGAACATCACACACCAGGGCCTGTTGTGGGGTGGGGAGTAGGGGAGGCATAGCATTAGGAGAAATATCTAATGTAAATGCGAGTTGATGGGTGCAGCAAACCAACATGGCACATGTATACCTACATATCAAACCTGCATTTTGTGCACATGTATCCTGGAACTTAAAGTATATTAAAAAAAAAAAATTCCTCACCTTCCACCCTTTTGTCCTTTCTTTTCTCAAGCCACATGTTTCCATGAACAAGGGCCTTTCCAGCAAATCCCACTTCTCTGACACCAATTGTTTAGGGAAAAACTATCTCCAACCATGTTTTTCTCTACTTTTGTAACTGCCCAATGAGTTCTCCTTACTTGCTGCCTAGACAGAGCTGATTTATCAAGACAGGGGAATTGCAATAGAGAAAGAGTTTAATTCATGCAGACCTGGCTGCACGGGAGACCAGAGTTTTATTATTACTGAAATCAGCCTCCCAGAGACTTGGGGATAATTTGGTGGGTAGGAGATCAGTGAGTTGGAAGTGCTGATTGGTTGGGTCAGAGATGAAATCATAAGGAGTTGAAGCTGTCATCTCGTGCTGAGTCAGTTTCTGGGTGGGGGCCACAAGGCCAGATGAGACAGTTTATTGATCTGGGTGGTGTCAGCTGATCCATTGAGTGCAGTGTTGGCAGAATATCTCAAGCACTGGTGATGTTAGGTTTTACAATAGTGATGTTATCTCCAGGAATAATTTGGGGAGGTTGAGAATTTTGCAGCTTCCGGCTGTGTGACCCCTAACCATAACTTCTAATTGTGTGGCTAATTTGTAAGTCCCGTAAAGGCAGTCTAGTTCCCAGGCAGGAAGGGGTTTTGTTTTGGGAAATGATTGTTATTATCTTTGTTTCAAAATTAAACTATAAACTAATTCCCTCCCGGAGTTAGTTTGGCCTACGGCCAGGGATGAATAAGGACAGCTTGGAGGTTAGAAGCAAGATGGAGTCGGTTAGGTCAGATCTCTTTCACTGTAATAATTCACTGAGTTATAATTTTTGCAAAGGTGGTTTCACTCTCATGCCACAACAATCATCAACACAGAAGAAGACTTCTGTGACTAAATGTGTGGGGGTATTTTCCCCACACGCCAAGCAGTGAATATCAGTTGATACCAGTATTCTAATTCAGTTCTGATACTATCTTTCAGTTCTGTTGCTACCTACCCTGAGATAGTGTCAGATCCCACAGGTTAAGGGTTCCCCAAGACAGCACGCCCCCAATACACACACTAGTCACAAATCTGGGCTTCTGGAATTTCTGACCGACTGTCTTCAAATTGGGGTTCTCATGACCCCCCTTTTGATTCAATTAATTTGTTGAAGCAGCTCACAGAACTCAGGGAGACACTTACTTATGTTACTTGGTTTATTATAAAGGATATTGCAAAGGATACATATGAAGAGACACGTAAGGTGAGGTATGGGGTAAGAGGCTGTTACAGTAGGAAGCTACTCAGACATAAGCTGGGCAAGAGAGGTCCCCTCCCGCTCCACCAGGAATGTCAGGCGACCACCAGGTGATGGTCAGGCAGTTGCTAAACTGTCTCTCTAAAATCATAATTGGCCACAGCCAGTGCCAGGAAAAGGCAGTCTCCCAATAGATAGAAACATCTGAAATTGGTGATTAGCAGCTTCTCGGTAAGATATCAGGAGTTGGGTGAGTGAGCTCAAGCCTGTGTACTAAGAGGCAAAACGGTGGGGTTTAACTGGTAAATGACCTTCTAGGACATTTGACTGGTAAGGGAACATGTGCTCCACTCTAAACAGTAAACACAGAGCATGTGGCCCCTCCCAAGTGCTGGCAGGCTATGAATGCGGACAGCCCATCTCAAGAGAAGAATCCTGGGAGAAGAGATGCAGACCTCGGAAGCATGCCAATGTATAAAACCCCAGGTCAAAGGTCAAACTGCGCACTTGATCTCTCAACTCGACTGCTTGGCCCTCTTCCAAATGTACTTTACTTCCTTTCATTCCTGTGCTAAAGCTTTTTAATAAACTTTCACTTCTGCTGTAAAACTTGCCTGGGTCTCTCACTCTGCCTTCCGCTCCTCCGTCAAATTCTTTCTTCTGAGGAGGCAAGAATTGAGGTCACTGCTGACCCATAAGGATTCACTGCTGGTAACATACTTTGGTGCCATGTGACTCAGATACATTCCCTAGTGCTAACAGGGCAAAGAGCTTTTGTGCCCTCCCTGGGCATGCCATCCCCCAGGAACCTCCACATGTTCAGCTCCCAGGAAGCTCCCGTAACTATTTCTTGAGATCCTGCAGAACACAGTATCTAACTATAAGCTTAATATAGTCCAATAAATATATTGACTGATTTGTCATGTGTGTCTCTATCTCCCTTTACATTACCTTGAACTCTTGACTTCCTTTCATTTACTCAAGGTCATTCATCGCTCCAGAGAGGATCTTTAGAGCACAGCTCTGAGAATAAGAGTGAAGTTCTTGGTTTGTGAATTGTGAAAATTTGGACTTGGGTGCTAGAGACCTTAGCCCTGCAGTAGGCAGAATTTAGGCCCTAAGTGATAGATTTGGAAGAATATGCTGTGCATCAGAGGCAGTTTTCTGATATTCAGATAGGTAAAGATTCTATGGGATGAGAGAGAGAAAACAAATCAGGAGAGAATCACAGGACATTGCCGACGTGTCTCTGAGACAGGTCCGACACTCCTCCCAGCCTCTTGGGGCTGAATCTTGATGAAGGAATAATGACGTATCCCCATATGGGTTTGGGGATCACAGCAGAGAAAGCTTGTGCCTTACTTCCTGGGTGAGATGGAAAGTTAATCATGTTTACAGTCTTGTACTGCAGGCTTAGTGTAGAAGTAGGAGAGATGGTGGCTTGTTGAGTTCTTTTGCACCATGTAGGAAGCAGCCAAACGTTTTCTATGTCCTTAGGAGACACACAAAATGAGAGAAGAAGGTGGGAGGGAAGAGAAAGAGAGAATATGTAGGGGTGTTCTTCCTGAAGTCACAGGAAAGAAGGCATCTCAGCAGATGCTAGTGTGGAGAGATGAGAACAACTTTTACCCACTTCCTGCCCCAGCCCACAGCATTGACATCCTGTAGGCTTCCCCTTCCCTATATTAAACCAACCTTGGAAAGAGGAGGAGAAAACTGTAATTGAATCGTATATGCCACCTGGTGGGATGGGGGCTAAAAATAGAAATTCCATCTTGGTGATAGTGATGTTATATTTCTTGCATACTCAAGCTTTATTCCTCTGACATTTGTGAATATTCTTTCCCTCAAGCTCACCTCAAAGTCCTTATCTTTCAAGAAGCATTCTATTGCCTTTCCTTGGTATCACATAATTTCTGATTTATTTCCTCCCTTGCACAGTGCCGCTGGACTAAGAGAAAGAACATGCAGATTCTAGTTCCAGCTCTCATTTGCTGAATGTCTGATGGAGAACAACTCACTATCTCTGGGTCTCCATTTGCTTTTCTGTAAAACAGTATGTCAGAGGAGGTTGTGAGTTAAAGCTGAATCATGGATGAGGAAGTGCTTTTATTATTTTTATTTTTTGAGACAATGTCTCTGTTGCCCAGGCTGGAGTGAAGTGGCGTGATCTCAGCTCACTGCAACTTCCTCCTCCGGGGTTCAAGCTATTCTCCTGCCTCAGCCTACCGAGTGGCTGGGATTATGGGCGTACCCCACCATGCCCAGTTAATTTTTGTATTTTTAGTAGAGATGGGGTTTCACCATGTTGGCCAGGATGGTCTCGGACTCTTAACCTCAAGTGATCCACCCCCCTCAGCCTCCCAAAGTGCTGGGATTAGAGGCATGAGCCACCACGCCTGGCCGAGGAAGTGTTTTGAGGACAAGAAAGTTTCAAATGCATGTAAAGTGGGATTATGGCTGCAACTCTCTTACCCTGGCTGCAATATTCCTAGCTGGGAATGTGATTTTGGTATCATTTATATATTTAAATTAGGCATGAACTACATTTCACGATCTCTATTCCCACTGATTGAGAGGTTGAGGAAAATCCAAGAATCGAATCCCTTCTCAGTTAAGAAGTAAGTTAGCACAGACCACTTTCTCCCTCAAAGAGGGAGAGAAAATTAATTCCAAGAAGTTTCTTTGTTCTAAAACTTCATCTGCTCCTCCTAAAGACAATTCCTATAAGGAGAACCTCCCAACAGCTGATCTCCAGCAGGATATTTTATGTCATCCACAGTTCTTGACCCATTAACCCTTCAGATGCCTTCTGTGTCAGGAATTCGGACAGCTTCATGCTCCCAGATGCACACGCTCCCAGATGCACACCTGCCAGGGCAGAACAAAACAAAACAGGTGTACAGCTGAGCCCCCTGGTGGCAGATACAGTTTCTTCTCTTTTTCAAAAGTTTTTAAGGTTGGCCTAAGGTAGCAGGACTGTAACATAATAACACACGCACTCATTTACTTGTCCTTTCAATTTCCATTTTGTCCCCGGAGATTGCCCTGCAGGATTTAGCTAATGCCCAATTCATTACTTTAGCAAACATGAATTGAAAACCTATTATGTGCCAGCTGTGGGGGACAAAGGGATCTATGAGATGTGGATCCAGCCCATGTGACCTTAGAACCTAAAGGGAGAGGTGATTAGCTAAGCTGTAAAATAAGTCCTGCTCAGTCTAGGTGGCTCACGCCTGTAATCCCAGCACTTTGGGAGGCTGAGGCAGGAAGATTGCTTGAGCCCAGGAGTTCGAGGCCAGCCTGGGCAACATAGTGAGACCCCATCTCTACAAAATATACAAAAATTAACTGGGTGTGGTAAGGTGCACGTGTAGTCCTAGCTACTTGGGAGGCAGGAGGATTGCTTGAGTCCAGGAGGTTGACGCTGCAGTGAACCATAATCATGCCACTGCACTCCAGCCTGGGTGACAGAGTGTGACCCTTTCTCAAAAAAATAAAATAAAATTGTATAAAATTACCTTCAGGATAGATGTATAAGGTATGTGAGAAACACAAATAAATCCCCAAGATATTTCATTATGTAAATGCAAATATTTTAAAATACAACAAGTAAAAAATTGAAAACACTTTCTATCCCAAGCATTTAAGATAAGGTATACTCTACCTGTACTGGAAATATCAGACACAGACTATGAGACAACTATGATTACTACTCAGGAAGTAAGCATCAAGTATAAAAATGGTGATAGATAACTGTACATTCTAAAGACTAATAGCACATATACAGTATGAATTCTAGACCTAATTTCAATAATTAAAGAACACAGTTAATGAGTGTAATAGTAGATTAGATAGAACTGATGAGAAAATTAGTGCACTGGATGGTGTGGCAGAAGAAATTTGTTATGATGAAGTACAGAGAGGGCAATTTGTGAAAAATATGGAGGAATGGGTCATTGATATAGAGGACACAGTGAAAAGTTTAGCTGGATTTCAAGCAGGAAAGGAGAGAGAGAAAATGTGGCAGATAGAATATCTGAAGAACCAATGACAGAATTTTCTGCAACTGATGAAATACAAAGATTCAAAACCCCAACGTGCTTATATTAAGCACGCGAAATAAAAAGAAACCCATACCTAGACATATCAGAGTGAAACTTCCAAAAATCAAGAAAAAAGAGAAACAAGTTTAACTTGTATTAGCAGGGAAAAAAAGACAACTTTCCTTTAAAACAACTGAGAACTGACCTCTCAACAGCATTGATGGAAGCTTGAAGATCCTAAAATAATGCCTTTAACGCATTGAGATAGTAGCCAACTTAAAATTCTATACCTAGTGAAAATGTCTTCGAATAATCATCTTGAAATAAAGAAAAACCGAGATAGTTTGCCATGAGTAGACCAACAGTAAAGGAAATACTAAGGAGTGTTCTTTAAATAGAAGAAAAAAATCATAGAAAGCCAGAGATAAAGAGAAGAATAAAAATAATAAAAGAGCAAATATTTGGTAAATATGAATTAATATTGGCTAAATAAAACAACAATAAAGTATCTCATAGGTTTAAAGTTTCATACTTATAATATGGTCAGGTGCAGTGGCTCATGCCTGTAATCTCAATTATTTGGCAGGCTTAGGTGGGAGGATCGCTTGAGCCCAGGAGGCTGCAGTGGGCTATGATATCACCCCTACACTCCAGCCTGGGCAACAGAGTGAGACGCTGTCTCATAAAAAAAAAAAGCCTGAAATCAAAATGAATAAAATTGATTTAGAACAGGCATTCACTTTAAATGAAAAGGTATGCCCCACAGTCTTGTGTAGATGCACTTTCTGCAGCTGCACATGTTGAATCGATAGTTTCTAAGTCTTCTTAGCTACTTTTGAAATTGATGCTGATAATTCTTCAGCAGATTTGTGCCTTTTTATGTGTTCAGCAATATCACTACAGCCTTCACGGTGCATGGTAAATGTTGTAAACTTTTTTTTTTTGCAAGTTACACAATCATCATTAACTTTCTCAGAGATAGATATGGAGTAATTACTTTTTCATTAAACATGCAGTTCCATTCTTCTGAATGAATTGCTGCCAATAGTGTTTATTCTAAATTAAAGTGATGAAAAATAATAAAACAAATGGTTATACATTTACCAATTACACAAACAATAGTGAAAAAACCCCTGTGGAAAGTGTGTTCTGATTACTTCGTCTGTGCTCAACGGCAGGACTTATCATCATCTGTTTCCACACATATTTCACGTAGTCCTAACGTATAATTTCCCAGCTTTCCACTGACTTTGCTGATTGGCATCCTGTGGCTTTATGCATATCACAGGCATAGGATATGGGTCAGTTAGCTGGTGGACCAGATAGTCATCAAGGGCTTCAGCCTTCTTGTTTGAGTGAAGTTGTTTTATCAGTGAGCCCTTACAAGCTTTCCTGGAAAAGAAAGTGTTAGTTCTATTTTGTATGAGAAGGAATTGAAAAGAGATAATTAGAAAAAGAGAAAGGGATTAATGCTAGCTCTCTTTCAGCTTTAACTATGTGTTAAAGATTATAGTGGTTATTTATCTAACACATAAGCTGAGACCATGACAGAAGCTGGGAGCACACAGTATACAATGGAGGTCTTCCAAATCCATTATACACCATGTGCTGTAGGTGTTTATTAGATATAGTTAAAAACATCAAATTAAAGAAGTTCCATTCCAATCTTTGTTTGTCTTCCTTCCCCCCCACCAAAGACTAATCATAGAAAATAAAGTGTGAATAACAATGATCAGGAATCAAAAATAGGATATTACTGCATACCTTGCAGTCTCAAAAAAGATAATAATAAGATGTTATATTATGAATACCTTTGTGACAAAAATGTGAAAATTTGAATGAAAGGAACATGTTCCTAGAAAATGACAGTTTATTAAAATGGACATAAGAAATAGAAAATGTGAAGTCGTATAACTACTAAAAAAATTGAAAAGATAATTTAAAAACTTTCCATAGAGAAAATGTCATGTCTGGATGGATTAATTATTGTGTTCTCTTGCTTTTGGGATACAAATAATGCTAATCTTGCACAAAAGTCCAGAGAATCCAAAGATTAGTCTCCCCAATTCATTTTATGAGGCTATCATAAAATGATATATTTGTTTAATAACGAATCTCAGGAAGGATATAAGAAAATTAAAGTATAGGTAAATGTCTCCTATAAACATGGATGAAAATATCCTAAACAAAATATTAGTAAATCTAATACAGCGGTACATAAAAGGGCTAATGTATTATGACAAAGTTGAATTTATGCAAGGAACATGAGGTTGATATACAAAATTAATGAAGTTTGGCCATGTGTGGTGGCTCACAGCTGTAATCCTAGCACTTTGGGAGGCTGAGGTGGGTGGATCACTTGAGTCCAGGAGTTTGAGACCAGTCTGGGTGATATGGTGAAGCCCCATCTCTACAAAAAGGAACAAAATTAGCCGGATGTGATGGTGCATGCCTGTAACCCAGCTACTTGGGAGGCTGAGGTGGGAGGATTTTGTGAGCCTGCAGAGGTTGAGGCTGCAGTGAGCTGAGATGCAACCATTGCACTCCAGCCTGGGTGGCAGAGCAAGACTGCCTCAAAAATAAAATAAATAAATAAATAAATAAATAAATAAATAAATAAATAAATAAATAAAATTCATTGCATTACAGGGTAAGAGTGAGGGAAACATCCTATCTTATCTATTTATTTATTTATTTTGAGACGGGATCTTTCTCTATTGCCCAGACTGGAATGGAGTGATGCTATCATGGCTCACAGCAGCCTCAACATCCAGGGAGTCAAGCAATCCTCCCACCTCAGCCTCCCGAGTAGCTGGGATGACAGGCATGTACCACCACGCCTGCCTAATTTTTGTATTTTTGTAGAGATGGAGTTGATTCACCCTGTTGCCCAGTCTGGTCTTGAACTCTGGGACTCAAGCAATCTGCGTGCCATGGCCTCTCAAAGTGTTGATATTATAGGTGTGAGTCACCATGTTTAGCCCTATTTTAATTTTAGTGGATGAACAGAGATATTTGTTCAAATTCAGTATCCTTACTAAATTACGTAAAACTCAGCAAAATAAGAGTGAAGTGGAACTTCATTTATTTGATAAAAAGTAGTTAGCAAATATGTACAGCACATCATGGTTTTTTTTTTTCTTTTTTTAACTGAGTCTCGCTCTCTTGCCCAGGCTGGAGTGCAGTGGCGAGATCTTGGCTCATGGCAACCTCCGCCTGCTGGGTTCAAGCGAATCTCATGCCTCAGCCTCCTGAGTAGCTGGGATTACAGGCCTGTGCCACCATGCATGGCTAATTTTTGTGTTTTTAATAGAGACATGGTTTCACCATGTTGGCCAGGCTGGTCTCAAACTCCTCATCTCAAATGATCTGCCTGCCTCAGCCTCCCAAAGTGCTGGGATTACAGGTATGAGCCACCACACCAGGCTAGCATATCATGTTTAATGCTTAATTATTTTTAATGCTGAAGCTTTGTTGAATTTTACTATGTACTTGAGGTCAAGATAGGTTACTCACTATGACTACCTCTGTACAACATTCTTTTCTGGAGGTCTTATTCAATACAGTAAGGAAAAGAAAACAAACAACAACAAAACAACAACAACAAAACAAAGCCTATATAAATTTGAAACTTAAAAAATGACAGTTTCATTATGCTTGAATGACGTAATATTGTATATAGAAAATTTAAGATGATCAACAGATCAATAATAAGAATAAAATAATTTAGCAATGTAGCTCTAAAAACCAACATGCAAAGGTAATTGTTTGCAAACCCTAGAAACAAACAGAAACTAAAGTTTAAATAAGACATTCTGTGCAACTGAATGAAAAAACAAATACCTAGAAACAAATCTCTAGAGAAACTGTGAAACTTCATTAAAATAAATTTAAAGAGACAGAATAAATGGAGAAATACAAAATAGTCATGATTCTACAACTTAAATTGGCCAAAATTTCACTATTTCTTAAATTGAACTATAGATTTAATTTAATTTCAATAAAATTTTAGTAAAAAATAAAAAAAATGTTGCAAATACAATAGAAATACAGGCAGAAGGTTTCACAAATGAAGAAATAAAACTGAATCAAAATGATGGATGTACATTTAAAATGGTGACTCACTGGGAATCAGGAAAGTCATATCAAAACCTCAATGAGAAAACACTAGATACATAATGGATTGGAGAAAATTTCAAGTTTGAGAACACCAGTGAAAGAATGTGGAGTGATAAAAGCTTTCAAAAACTGGTGTAATTGTACATCAGCACAAACATTGGAAACTGTTTTGGCTTTATTTAGTAAAGTGCAGAAATGCACAATCAGAAATTCTTCTCTCAGAGATACCCCTATTATTGAAATGCATACTTATGTGCACTTTGATACACTTGACAAGAATATGCAGTATTGCTCATAATGGCCTTATATGGAAACCTGCCAAAACACCCATTGATGGTAAAATGAATAGACAAACTGCTTATTCATGTAATAGGATACATTCAGCAATGAAAATGAACACACTACAGCTCTATGCAGCATATGTAAATTCCAGAAACATAATGTTCCACAAAGAAACAAGATGAAACAAAAGTAAAACACATTGATTAGGGATTCCTGCTCGTATGGCAAAACATAGAGCAAAGCAAGGACAAATCATCATTAATAGTCAGATTGAGGTTACCCCAAGGGCAGGAAGGAGTTTGAGATCAGGAAGAGACAGAGAGGGGGCATACTCTGATGCTGATGAAGCTCAATATTTTAACGTCAGTGGGTTTACACATGGATCCACTTAACTATAATTTGTTAAACTGTGCAATTTGTTATACTTTGTTAAGCTGTGCATTGCTGTAATTTGTGAAGCTGTACAGAAATATTTTATATACTTTTCTGCATGTTATATTTTACAGTTAAAAATGTTTATGTATATGCAGAATAGAGGGGAAATATGAAGAAGGGAGGAATGAGTTTTATGGGATGGAGAGGATAGGAAAGTCTCCTTAGAAAAGATTTCTCTTCAACATTCATTAGTGTTTCATCTTCAGTTTTGATTGACACTTGATGCTTGCAAATTTTTTAACAAACTTTTAAATCATGCTGACTATTCTGAAGAGATTTCAACACCAGCACTAAGATTTGTACATTCACTTTGTTTGCGATTGACTTTTTTGCCATTTACATAGTGGATAGTACAGATTTGTCACAGGTCAGATCACAGTGTTGAGGAAAGCAGTACCTTCCTGTAATTAGAAAGGATCCCCTAAACTGTACTTAGCTTAAGACATCCAATGTACAAGAGCACAAAAACCATCATAATAATGTGGCTCCAAGGAACATAGTTTTGATAAGGTAAATAACTTAAGCTTCTGTTTCCCATTTTAATTACTGAAATCTCTAATAATGACACAACTGTTATGTATGTGACAGCAAATGTACATAATAATTTAACTTTGTTTGTGTGACTGAAATAAAATTGCAGTATATAAAAGAAAGAAATAAAAGATTTCTCTTGACTGATATTTGGAAGTGGCTCAAGGGGCAGGAGGGTCACCTCAGTGTTTAATCCCACTGCCAAATGCTCATTTGTTTATTAGAATATTCAGACTGGGGAGACTGTTTCAACTCATGTTAGGAACACATGTAGGTGTGCAGGTGGAGGTATAAAGATGTGGGTGATGAACACACTGACTAAATAAATCAATAAATCAACTAACTTGAGGGTCCATAAACAACAGATATAGTTACGTATTTTCTGGGCAATAAGATTTACTTGCCTGACATTTCTGTTTCATTCATTCAATTAATCCATCCATTTAACAAATAATTTCTGAGCATCCACTATGTGCCATGCACTTTTCAAGCTTCTGAGGACACAGTGGTGTACAAGACTAATGCAGTTTCATCAACTGTGATCTACCTAGGATTATTGTAGGCATCTATTTCCTTTCTAGACTAGGTTGAGTGATTTTGGATCCTAGCGTCACTGTAGATAACTGCTTCTTGATCTCCTCTAAAATAGGCCAAATCACCATATTGCCCAAGGCAATCTGCAGATTTGATGCTATTCCTATCACTACCAACATTATTTTTTACAAAATTAGAAAATGCTATTCTAAAATCCGTATGCAACCAAGAAAAAGCCCAAATAGCCAAAGCAAACCTGAGCAAAAAGAACAAAGCCAGAGGTATCACATTACCTAACTTCAAACTATACTATAAGGCTACAGTAATTAAAACAGCATGGTACTGGTTAAAAAAAAAAAAGACAGAAATAAAGAATAGAGAACCCAGAAATAAAGCTACACACCTACAAACATCCAATCTTGGACAAAGTTGACAAAAATATGCAATGGGGAAAGGACTTCCTATTTAGTAAATGCTGTTCCAGGATAGCAGGCTAGCCATATGTAGAAGAATGAAACCAGAACCCTATCTTTCATCGTATACAATAGTTAACTCAAGATGGATTAAAGATTTAAATGTAAGACCTCAAACTGTGAAAGAACTAAAAGAAAACGTAGGAAACACCATTCTGGACATCAGCCTTGGGGAAGAATTTATGACCGAGTCCTCAAAAGCAATTGTAAAAAAAACAAAAATTGACAAGTCAGACCTAATTAAACTAAAGAGCTTCTGCATAGCGGAAGAAACTATCAACAGAGTAAACAGACAAGCTACAGAATGGGAGAAAATATGTACAAACTATACAACTGACAAAGGTCTAATGTCCAGAATCTATAAGGAACTTCAAAAATCAAACAAGCAAAAAATCAAATAATCCCATTAAAAATGGACAAAAGACATAAACAGACACTTCTCAAAAGAAGACATACAAGCAGCCTACGAACATGAAAAAATGCTCAACATCACTAATCATCAGAGGAATGAAATCAAAACCACAATGAGATGCCATCTCTCGTCAGTCAGGATGGCTGTTATTAAAAAGTCAAAAGACAACAGATGTTGGCAAGCTGTGGAGAAAGGGGAACACATGATACTGTTGGTGGGAATGTAAGTTAGTTCAGCCACTGTGGAAAGCAGTTTGGAGATTTCTCAAATAACTTAAAACAGGACTATCATTTGACCCAATAATCCCATTGCTGGTATACATGCAAAATAATAATAAAAAAATTCAGCCAGGCATGGTGGCTCACATCTATAATCCCAGCACTTTGGGAGGCCAAGGTGGCCTCCTTGATCACTTGAGGTCAGGAGTTTGAGACCAGCCTGGCCAACATGCTGAAACCTCGTCTCTACTAAAAATACAAAAATTAGCTGGGTGTGGTGGTGCACACCTATAATCCCAGCTACTCTGGAGGCTAAGGCACGAGAATCGCTTGAGCCCTGGAGGTGGAGGTTGCAGAGCTGAGATCGCGCCACTGAACTCCAGCCTGAATGACAGGGCAAGACCCTGTCTCAAAAAAAAAAAAAAAAAGAAAAAATAATTCTACCAAAAAGACACACATGTATTTGGATGTTTATTCCAGCACTATTCACAATAACAAAGACATGGAATCAACCTAGGTGGCCATCAACTGTGGACTGGATTTTTTTAAAAAAGAAGTGGTATATGTAGAATACTACAGAACCATATAAAAGAATGAAATCATGTTCTTTTCAGGAACATGTATGCAGCTGGAGGCCTTTGTCCTAAGCAAATTAATGCAGGAACAGAAAACCAAATACCACATGTTCTCACTTATATGTGGGAGCGAATTATTGAGAACCTGTAGACATTAAGATGGCAGTAATAGACACGGGGAACTACTAGATGGGGGAAGGACAGTGGGAGGCAAGGGTTGAAAAACAAAACTGTTGGCTACTATGCTCAGGACCTGGGTAACAAGATCATTAGTATCCCAAACCTCAGGATCATAAAATACACCCAGGTAACAAACCTGCACATGTACCCCCCAAATCTAAAATAAAAGCTGAAAATAAATAAATTAGCTAAATCAAATGTGTTCACTGATGTGATATCTGTTAGATTATATGAGTTTTCCTCAGTCCAGGACATACCATCTGGGATTTCACCTTTTTCCATGTTTGCACCTACAGGTGCAACATGGAAATTCTATTTGATTTAGGAAGGGAATAAGACAGTATTTACCTAGCTAAATATTTAGATGTCTCTGTCACTTCAGATTCCTTCAGATTTTAACTTTACCTTCAGCGAGTTCATTTGAACCAGTGAAGAGAAAAGAGATGTCTTTAATGAGTTTCTTTAATAGGAGACAATTTCAAAACATAGTGAAATGTAAAATGAAACTGAATTCCAAGAATATCTCTGAAAACTGTTTCAAACTGTTGAGTAGAGGTCCCTTTTTACTCTAAACATTGAAAAGTGTTGGAATTGGTTTGTTTCCCTGGGAAACAAATGATGAGTTCTGCTTGTTTCCCCTACTTGAGAACCATTAATAAAAAATGCCATGGTGGTACCTCAGGTTGAAAGACCTAAAAACATGTTTGTTTTGAATGAGTATCCTAATATGATATTTCTCATTATAAGCAGAAAATATCAGCATTATTTGTGAAGGTCTAGAGACCAAGAATCTATCTACATATAGGCCTTGTTGTTCAGCTTATCTAGTTAAATCTGGAAAGAACCAAATATGTGATGTCTTATTTTGAATGAACACTTGACATTGTCATCAGATAAAATTACAAGCTAAAACTCTGCAGAAAGTCACATTGTAATTAAGCTATTCTAATTGAACACTTTATCTTTTTTAATAGTCACTGTTGCCTTCAGTTTATTAGTAAACATTATCTAATAAAGTACTCTGTTGTATAGGAAAGTTTGAGCAAAAGGGAAATCGTTTGGGGAAATCAGTAAGCAATGAATAGAAGCTGAAACATTTTATGTTATCTTGTAGCAGCCTGGCAATTATGTTTCTCCACAGAATAAATGCTTAGTATTAATTTTGTGCACGTAGAGAGCATCTCTGGTGATTCAGAAGCAATAGAGAGGCACTTCTTGTTACTTTCCAGTTCCCATATAAATCATTGCATTGAAAGTAATTCAAAAACACATAGTTAGGTGTTTAAAGAATAAAATACTTTTTTTTCACTACTGGTCATAAGGTGATGAGTGAATGGGCTTTTCTGGCCTTGGGGAGACTGTCCGAGGGTCAGTTTTGCCTCATTCTCTTTGGTTGGCCTTTTGGGAAAGGAGACAGCCTAGACCTTGATTATAATGATTTGCTTTCTGAGTTTGCACATCCAAAACAGTACTTAGCTCCTAAAACAGTGGTCTCTACCCTTATCCAAGGGGTCTGGCAGCCTTCTGACACAAAGAAAAATCAGAATATGTGTTTTGAAAAGTAAGACCATCCTTAATATTAGAAATGGGATTTGAGCTGTATATATGAGTTACTATTGCTGTGTAACAAGTTACCCCAAGACTTAATGGTTTAAATAAACAAACATTTATTATCTCAGAGTCTGTGGGTCAGGAGTCTTTGTGTGGCTTACCTGGGAGCCTCTGGATCAGGGTCTGTCATAAGGCTGAAATCAAAATGGTGGCCAGGGCTGCCGTCATCTCAAGGTTTAATCAGGAGAGGATACTCTTCCAAGCTCACTCACCTGGTTGTTGGCTGGATTCATTTCCTTGTGGGCTGTTGGACTGAGGGCCTGGATTCCCAGCCACATGGGACGCTCTGCAGGACAGTGCACAATGTGACCACTGGATGTCTCTGGATTGAGTGAGCAAGAGAGCGAGGGAAGGCAGCTCAGGATGGACATAACGGAATCTCAGAAGTGACATGCAGTCACTATTGCTGTATTTTATTTGTTACAAAAGAGCCACTAGGTCCAGTTCACACTCAAGGGAAGACAACTACACAAGAGCTTGGGTCCTAGGAGTCAAGGCTCATTGGGACTATTTTAGGGGCTGCCTACTGTAAACTGGAAAGCCAGGGAAGTCTTTATTTTAAACCCTATCTCTTTTAGTCAAACTCCTGAAGCCAAAATTGTTGATATGTTTCACTGGGGCTCCTGTCCTGACTTTCCCAATTTCTTCACTTTTCTGGGTTCCCCTCCCCCACCAAAATTGTTTTGCTCCCTAAAGCCATTAGCCTAAAATTAGACTGGTGATATGCGCTCAGAGATGAGCATACCAGCTACAGTCTGTGTTCCCTTGAGATAGCAAATTCTATTTAGAAAAACTCTAGAATTACCTTAGAATGTTTACATATTCATTATGAATATTAAATGTAGAGAGTATGGAATGTGGTTATGACTCTAGGCCAGGGAATTTGGAAAATTTAACCTCTGGCTTGTGTGACTTTTAGGCAAAACTCATTCTCTTTCAGACACATTACCTCTGTTCTTGAAAACTGCTTTATGGTAGGATGGCACGTGAAGAGGAAAAATGTCTTGGACTTGCTACCACCAAGCTGTTATATCTTTCTGATGAATATCAGGCTGCAGGAACTTGTGAACATTTCCCTCATTAAGTCTGGGTTATTAATTGCCTAGTCTTGCTGCTTTCTTTTGAGAAAAAGGCTGTGCATAAAATATACTTTGTAAATAAAAATGTCTGCTGCATCTGCTTCGAGGATAAATGCTCAATTTCAGGGCTGCAATTTTGCAATATGTTTTAAATGTTTCTATTCTGTTATGAATAGAGCAAGGTTAACAAGTTTAATTAGTCCAGCATTTATCAAGCACCAAGCACTGCCAAGCGTGGTGCCAGGGTCTGGGAGTGTGAAGATGACTTATATACACTCCCACCCTTGCGGAGTTCTCAGTCTATTGGGAGGACAATCAGGTAAACCAATAATAACAGTATAATGTGGTAAGTGATGTAGTAGAGGTGCATGTGGAGTACACAGTACTGGAGGCACTGGGAAGGGCGTGATTAACTCTGCCTGGAGATTTGTGTTCTATAGCATCCCTTAGAACATAATCCTCAGAATGCATGACATTTTCAAGAGGAGAAGCGAGCATGCTCATAGGTTGTAAAATGTTTTTCTTCCCCCCAACTTTTCTATTGCTCAAGGGAAAGAAGAATTATGTCTTCACTAAATTTTCAGGTTTTAAAAATAATTACTAAAGTTTTATCTTTAGAATGTAGAAAATGGCTTAATTTTTACCATGATAATTTTGTCTTTGAAACCAGCTTCTAAATGTTAAATGTTAAATTGACTTTCCTAATAAACTACAAACCAGTAAGTCCTTTCAGCAGGAGACATTTTATTTACATCCTTAAGGGTGGTCTTAAAAAAAGAAAAGGGTATGCATGATGACTATTTCATGCTTAGCCACATGTACAATGATGTCAAATTCTTTACAACTTTATACAATTATTTATGTCTATAACGCTTACGTTGACTTTCATCAAAAGTAACAGCTATGGTAGTATACTAGTTTTCTAGGGCTGCCATAAAAAAGTATCACAAACTGGGTGGCTTAAACAACAGACATTTGTTGTCTCACAGTTTCTAAAGGATTCAAGTAAAAAGTCAAGGTGTTTGCAGAGCCATACTTCCCCTGAAAGTTCTAAGGGGGACTCCTTCCTCACCTCTCCAGTTTTTGGTGGCCCCAGGCACTGGCTTATGGCACTCTTACTCCAATCTCTGCCTTGGTCTTCACATGACCTTCTCATCTGTGTCTCTCTGTATCTTCTCCTCCTCTTATAAAGACGCCTGTCATGAGATAGAGGGCCTACCCCAAATCCAGGATGATTTCATCTTGAGGTCATTAACTATATCTGCAAAGACCCTATTTCCAAACAAGCTCATATTCTAGTTTCCAAGTAGATATGAATTTGGGGAGGGGGTCACTATTCAACCCACTGCAGTTAGATTTTCAGAAATAGGAAAAGATGTATTTGTAGCTTAAGGATAAAAGCTTTATCTTTCTTCACATTTTAAAAGTATATTTTTTTCATATTATTTTATACCTGATGGTAGAAAGAAAAAAAGGGGGAAAGGTAGACTTTTAAGGGCAGTTACGCAAGATTAAATAGAGGCAAGGAGATTAAACGTGGAAGAATACAAAATGCTTAGGAACAAAAAGTGGAGGAGGAAGTGCTGTGATGGCTTAGTTGACCTGAAGTTGCCCGTCCAAAAATGGTGACAAATACTTAGAATGGAAGTCATCAACTTGATTCAAAATAGGTAAATTAGTTTACTGAGGAATGGGAAGGGGAAGGGTCATTGAAAAAATCCTAAACCATTAAAATTCTAAATACTGACTTGCAAGTTTGAAATTTTGCCCAACTTTTTCTAAGATGTCAGTCTAGTATGCCTTCATCTCAATCTTATTTATACCTATATTTAATCATATAAAATCATTAATTATTTATTGAAAAACTGCTTGCAAGAGAAGATTCTGTACTGCACATAAAGAACTATAAAACACAGTCCTTTCTTTAAGAAGTTCAGTTGTGGAGATAACCTAAATGCATATGGAAACATAACTAACATAAGCAGTAAACAACTCTGTTTATCTGATAACTGCATCACAGCTCCAAGGAGTGAAAGCTACTTTAGATATTTTAAGTAGAAAGGAGCTTAATGGGATTACAGAAACGTTGGATGAGATGTGGAGTGAATGTAAGTATTGCTGCTACTGGCTTTTAAGAAACCTAGAAGCGCAGGGAACAAAGAAAAACTACTGCTGATAATCTCAATATAGAAGTGGCCCACTTAAGCAATCAGACAAGAGAAAGTAAAAGCATCCAAATAGGAGAAGAAGAAGTCAAACTATCTCTCTTCACTGACAATATGTTTCTGTATGTAGAAAATCCTAAAGACTCCACCAAAAGTCTCCTGGAACTGATAAACAATTTAGTAAAATTTCAGGATAAAAAAATCGATGTACAAAAATCAGTAGCACTTCTATACATCAATAACGTTCAAGCTAAGAGCCAATCAAGAACATAATCCATTTATAATAGCCGTACACACAAAAAACACCCAGGAATACATCTAATCAAGGTGTAAAAGATCTCTACAAGGAGGACTATAAAACACTGTTGAAAGAAATTACACAAACGAATGGGAAAACATTCCATACTCATGGATTAGAAGAATCACTATAGTTAAAATGGCCATACTGTCCACAACAATCTATAGATGAAATGCTATTCCTATTAAACTACCAAGATTGTTTTTCACGGAATTTGAAAAAACCATTCTAAAATTCATACGGAATAAAAAAGAGCCTAACTAGCCAAAGCAATTCTAAGCAAAAAGAATAAAACCAGAAGCATCACATTACCCAACTTCAAACTATACAATAAGGCTACAATAACCTAAATAGCATGGTACCCATAGTTAAACAGACACGTAGACAAACGGAAAAGAATAGAGAACCCAGAAATAAAGCTGCACACCTATGGACATCTAATCAACAAAGTTGACAAATATATGCAGTAGAGAAAGGACTCTCTATTCAATAAGTGGTGCTTAGATAACTGGATAAAATGAGACTGGATCCCCACTTTTCACCATATAAAATAATTAACTTAAGAGGGTTGCAAAACCAACTATTGCGTGGCATGCTCACTAACTGGGTGATGAGATCATTCATATCTCAAACCTCAGCATCATACAATATACCCATCAATATACTCAGGTAACAAACCGGCACATGTACCTTCTGAATCTAAAATAAAAGTTGAAATTTAAAAATAGTGGCTGAATTTTTCTTAACATTTAAAAAAAATTTGTTGTGATTTTATTGTGGTAAAATACAAATAACAGCTGGGCGTGGTGGCTCACACCTGTAATCCTAGCACTTTGGGATGCTGAGGTGGGCGGATCACGAGGTCAGGAGATCAAGACCAATCTGGCTAACACGGTGAAACCCTGTCTCTACTAAAATACAAAAAATTAGCCGGGCATGGTGGTGCATGCATGTAGTCCCAGCTACTCGGGAGGCTGAGGCAGGGGAATCGAATGAACCCGGGAGGTGGAGGTTGCAGTGAGCCAAGATAGTGCCACTGCACTCCAGCCTGGCGACAGAGCAAGACTCCATTAAAAAAAAAAACAAAAAACAAAACAAAACAAACACACACACACACACACACACACACACAAAATAGCAAAGTTTACCAACTTAGCCACTTTCACATGTTCAGGTCAATAATACTAAGTATGTTCATAATATGCAACATCACCACCATACATCTTCCTAACCCTTTCATCTTATAAAATAGAAACTCTCACCTATGTAACAGTAACTCTTCATTCCCTGCTTCCCTCAACCCCTTGTAACCATCATTCTACTGTCTGATCCTGTGACTTTGATTGTTCTTACTTGGTATAATTGGGATCATACAATGTTTATCTTTTTGTGACTAACTTGATTCACTTAACATAATGTCCTCATCCATGTGGCTCATCCATGTGGCTCATCCATGTGGTAGCTTATGCCAGAATTTCCTTCTGGAATAATAATTCCTTCCCGTATAATATTTCACTGTATCTATATACCACATTTTACTTATTCACCTGTTCACAGATACTTGGCTTGCTTCCATATTTTAGTTATTTTGAATAATGTTGCTAGGAACATGAGTGTACATATATCTCTACCAGAACCTGCTTTCAATTCTTTTGGGTATATACCTAGAATTGGAATTGTTGAATCATACGGTAATTATATTTTAACTTTTCAAGGAACTAACATATTGTTTTCCACAGCAGCAGCACTATTTTGCATTTCTATCAACCATGCACACTTGCATAATTTTACAAATTTGAAATGTTGCACAATTTTTTCACCTCCTCACCAATATTTGTTATGTTGTTTCTTTTTGATAGTAGCCATTCAGGAGGATCATTTTTACTCTTGTTGAGTTCTCAGTCTGGTAAGGAGAATAACCAGATAAACTAATAATTAAAATACAGTGTGATAAGTGATGTGATAGAGTTATGTGCAAAGTGCAAATGGTGCACAGAGAAGGGAATGCTGCAGGCCAAACCCCATATTTACCAGCTGAAAGTGCCCATTTATCTACCTACAGGTCTGCAGGGGGAAAATGTCTTGCTTGCCTCTGATTTCAGTTCTCAAATAAGTGTGCGTAAAGCAATACGAATAAATGATAGATTACAATAATGCTCTGCTGAGGAAGGCCTGGAAAGTATCATTTTCAGGATTTCAACCTCTTCCACACAGGAGATAACTTAGATGTTCAGTGAGAGTCTGAGAATCAGACACATCTGGTACAGTGGCCAAGAAAAATCACCTGGAAGAGGGGTATAATGTGGGCTTTGAAGAAAGGTAAGAATTGGATAGATAAAGAGGAAGGATGAAGGAGTATATTTTAGGCTTAGGGTAGCCCTACATGTGGTCAGGGCAGTGATTATAGTAATTTAACTGGAGTGATGTGAGAAGTCAGTGAATGATATGGTTAGAAAAGTAGATTGGACCAGAGTGTGAAAAGCTCAATACGGAGCTGAGAGGTTTGGAATTGATTTTAGTTCAGTGACTTCCCAACTTGTGGGCCTCGGATCTCTGGGTACCCTGGAGTTAATATTGTAAGGAACTCTGATCCACGGGAATACCAAGCATAGCCCAGAGATTAAATAGATATGTTCTACACATATGTGAGCTACTGTCTATTGTTACCTGTTGATAATGTGACTTAGCAGAATACAGATTAATTACATATTTCAAAATTTATTATAGCACTTTTAAGATTTATTTTTTTAATTAAAGTGTTCTAATAGTAAATATGCTATTATGTGGTGGACTATACAAAATTGTTGATATTGTGAAGGAGTTTTTATACTCAAGAAGTTTGGGATCACTACTCCAGGCAGTATGAATCTATTGAAGGCTTTTGAGCAGCATAAGGACAAGGTGAAATGGTGGTTTAGGGAAATTAATCTGGTGGTGGCCTACAGATTGAAAAGTGGAGACTAAGCTAAACATTGAGAAACCTCTTGTGAAAATTAAGTTTGAGGAAACCGGTTAGCAGAGAATAAGCAATTTTTAAAGCATGATGTGTGACACTGGGCACACATAAAGAATGGTGTTCTAGGTACCAATTTATTGCCTCTTAGCTCCAAGTCTACCCTTCAATGCCTGCTCTGTGATAGTGAAGCTGGGCCCTGTTTGCCAGTTGGCACAATGTTAAGATTTGCCAGTGAAGGGTGCTGGAGGGACACTAGAGGAGAAAGGAGTTTCTCCTGCTGCCTCCCATGTGCTCCTCTTTCCAGATCTTTGTGGCACAAGTGGATTTTCCAAGGTTTGGCTCTTGCCACATGTGCAACTTCTCTAGTACTAGGCTCCTATAGTACGAATGGCTTCTCTGACACCCAGTGGCCAGCAGCTTCTCCTGGCATTCCTTCAGGTGGCTTCATAGTAGAGCCACCAGCAAGGTTTCACTCTGTGGATGGTTTCCTCAGCAACCCAGAGGGCAGCTTTCTAGCAAGTTCTCCTGGTACAGCACCTCAGCAACTTCTCAGCCATCCAATGAGCCACAACTTCACCCTTTCCAGTGGGGTCTGGATCTCAGCTCTTCTAGAGGGAGATTCTTCCTTAGGGGTACTAGCTCTGTCGTAAGAGTCACAGCTGCTTCTTTTATATAGTCTTTCTATATTCCTTAGAGTTTCATTTGCTTCTTCCTAGCCAATCTCCTGTTGAAGTTAGTAACACTTATATTAAACATTTTCTGTTCAAATTCCTGTTCCTTGATCACATCCTGACTGACATAAATGGCATCTAATTTTGCACATCTATAATGAAGAAGCATCTTCCACATCTCTATGTGAGAATATGAAAGGATATATGTTCTAGTCCCAGAAGGTAGTATTATTTACCATATTTTTCTTGCTTCTGGTAAGAAGTGACAGTGAAAGCAACATCATACAAGCTTTTTGAAGGCTCCAAGCTCAATGAATTTTTTGAAGCAGCCCTTTATAAGCAGAAAGCAACAAGTTAATCTCATTTTTGGAATCTTTTCTGTGGCTGATAACAGGTGGATAGAAATTTTATTTATTAATTCTTCTAGTCATTCATTCATTCATTCATGTCTTGTCTATTATAAAGTGACACTTTTTATGTTGTTATTGAACTCTATTGGGGATTATGACTCTTGGAATTTCATCATTAAAACCCTCCTGCTCTAGAAATTTTAGCAGTAAAGTATCAGGTTCTACATTTCATATGCTTGATGACATTTATTTAGACCTTAAGGTTTTGGAAGGTCAAGAGATTTCTGAGTTCAACTCATTTTGTTCAGACTTGTATTTAAATACATACTTTTGCTTGGAAATTATTGTGTAGTTGAGATTTGGCTAGCTTGACAAACAATACATAACAGTATGTATTAAAAATATTAAAGTGTGTGTGTGTATGTATGTGTGTGTGTGTGGGTGGGTGGGTGTGTGCTGTATGGGAAGCTGGCAAAGGAAAATATTTCTTTTCTTCGTTACTTTAATTACTAAAAATACCTTAGATTACAAATTAGCAAATTTAGCATAATTATGTCTTTATCAAGAAGGAATGATACCACCACTTTTACGAGGGCGAAGACATTTATGTATTATCAGATTTATAATTAGCTGGCGTTTATTTGCTAAGACACATTTCTTTACCAGGCCTGATGCAGTTGTAAACTGTTTTCTCCTTTGCCTTTTAAAGAACTATATATCAAGTTCAGAATTCTGGAAAGGCTAAGGAATGCTTACATGGGATTTCCAAGGCCAACGATCAACACAGAACTGAAGGACGCTTAACCTCACTGTTAGGTCTTAGTAGAGAAAGTTGGTGATGTTCCCCAGCATGTTTGCTAGATGGCGCTAGAGTTCCTATCTCTTATCTGGACTTCACACACCTCTGTCTAAATGTGCTGAAAGAGTAGTCCCTTATTTTTAAAAAGTTGTTGCTGTTGAATTTAAAACCTACTATCTTAAGTATGTCATTATTTAGTGTCTACAGGGTTTTGCTCTGTCTGAGATAATTTAAGACCAGTCATTTTCCATAAAAAGATGTGACAACACAAAATAAAAGTGTTTTCTTTGAATATTCATGTTTAGAGAGCAGAAGACTAAACATGTCCAGAAAGAGCTTCAACAGAAAAAAAATTCTTGGTGAAAATTGAGCTTCCAATATGTGTCTATACTTGAAAATTGAGTAGTGGAATTGAATAATTACATGCTTATTTTAAGCTTAGAAAACATCTTTTCCTCCATTACTTCAATGTTTTAGTTGAAGAGCCACTGTGACCTGCATACACATATAAACAGTCTCTATTGACTAGAATAGGAATAGGAAATGAAGAAAAAACAAGTCACCTATAAGGTATAGTTTTACTTAGTCATGAATAAGGAAATGTCACATTTTAAAGAGGTAATATCTTACACTTATTGGTTTCTTAATTTGTTTCAGCTAAAATATCATATCATAAATGATGCAGATATGTGCATATTAGAAAAGTTTTCTTGACTGTACTGTTTTCTCTCATCTGGTCTGACTTTGTAGAGGTAATTGCTGTTAACAGTCCCTATGTCCATTATACCTACAAATGCAGGTTCTTTTCCCCAAAGAGACTACAACTGGGGCCCTTCACAGAAGCTAGACTTTGCCATAGAACTTTCCTAGAGTTATAGGTTGGAAAAGAGATGGAGAACAGATGGTATATGTTCAGAGGCTGTTTCACTTTTTCAGATCTTATAAGAAAAGAGTGCCACTTATACAACCCTAAGTTTTTTGCTTTAGATCTACCTGATGTTTGCTGTATGACAAATTTCATCACCTGGCGCAGGACCGTTCTGGATGAGTGGTATTAAGACACTGCCATTCTGTATGGCAACGCCTTAGGGTATAGCAGCCAAAAATAAATCATTAGTAGGTTATTACAAATCATTGGTAGGTATTGGGCTTGTAACACAAAAGCTTATTGACTATATCTGTTAATTTTTTAGAGATAGCTTATCTTGGTAGTTTAATGGCTGCCTTTGGAATAGTCCCTGATATCACACAAGGTCCATTTTGGTCCTTTGATTTTTATTCTCAGAAGAAAACACATATTTAGATTAATTTAACTTAAGAATGAGAAAAACTGGTCTCAATTTAAAAAACTTCTTTCAAACTGTTAACCATTGAAAGAGAATTTTGGGCAGCTTTCCTCTGCCACCAAGCTTCTTCAATTTATACTTTACAAAAGCCGCAAAACTAGAATATCCTACAATAAATGGTTCAAAGTATAGAAGGACAGCTAGACAATGCCATTGAGCCTGTGAGACTTGCAGGAGAGCATCCTGAAATTAGACAGGTGGTGGTACCAAATGCTTAGGATACTGGCATATGAGATCAGTTGCATGCTGTCCTAGAAGGCTGTTGTACTTACATTCCTACAGACCTCTCTAGAATCTCTCATACAACTAAAATATCCAGGAAACAACAACAACAAAAAGAAATGATACAATTAGGTTACTTGTCTTATACCCCCATATCTGGTATTGCAGGCTCATTGGTTTAGTTTGGGAACGAGCTCTTTTCTCTTGGTTAAATTTGGATAGCCTTGACTCCCTTATCATGAATGGACTACAAGGTTTGATGACAATCCTTCAGTTAGTATTTCCATTTTTCAGTGATCAAATGTACGGTATTTAGAGGCTTAAATGCTGTGTGTGTTGGGGGGTCACTGTCCCATCAAATGATCCAATAAATGCATTTTCCACCAAAAGAATAAGCAAACCTGACCCTTACTGGTGTTGGAATGATTACCATCAGAAGGTCCACACACAACTAAAACAAGTCATCCAGCAGTATGGAACTGAATGCACAGATAATGCCCTATCTTTCATCTTAGGAAGAAGCATGATCTAATGGGTTACTGTGTTAGTTTTCTGCTGCTGTGTACCAGTATTACCACAAATTTGGAGGCTTAAAATAACACACATTAGTTACCTCAGGCTTTCTGTGGGATCTAGGAAATCTAGGAGTGGCTTAGCTGGGTCCCCTGCTCTAGGGTCTCACAGCATTATAATCTCAATTTTGGTTGAGGCTACAGTCTCACCTGACGTCCAATTGCGGAACGATCTGCTTCTAAGTGCACAGGATTACTGGCAGCATTCATTCCTAGTGGGTAGCTGGACTGAGGACTTCAGTTTCTTGCTGGCTATCAGCCGGAGACTATAGTGTCTTGCCACTCAACCAAAGATGTTTTCTTCCTTAAAGTTAACAAGGGACAAAATTTAGCAAGAGGAATATTGTATTCTTATCCCATCATCTTTGCATTATTCAACCGGTTAAGAGCAAGTCATGGGTCACAAGGCATGAATATCAGGAAGTGGGGGTCATGAGGCCCACCTTATAATTTGTTCACTCCAGGGGCTGAGAATTGAAACCCCCCAATAATATCCCATTCCAGTGTTAAGTTATATTGTGGTTAACAATACTTCCTGCCCATGTGTTCAGTCTTAACGGGACCAGGAATATTTTTCTGTACCTATTAATTCAAAGAAATTAGAAATAGGTAAAATCCTAAAATAAGAGTTCATTTTTAAACTATTTGATTTTGTGAGAATAAAGGTATTTTAAATGTGATGAGAAATTTATTAAACCTGAAATATTTTGCCCAAATCTAGGAGCAGTACTGTCCAAATAATCTGTGGAATATCTGAGATCTAGGGCGGTAATTATGTACAAGCTGCTCTCCATAATCATTTGCCATACAATGAAGCCAGATGATTTTTGTTCTCTCCTATTGTATATTATTGCTTAATACTATCTTATATAAATATTTTCTTATATAACATGAGTTTGTGGTATGATAGGTTAATATCAGATAGGTCCTACATTTCTTGTAGTTTCAATATCTCCCCACAAAAATCACATTGTCCTCTGTTAATGGGGATAGCACGACTCCAGTATGCCCTGAAACACCCTAGGGTGTCATGCCTCTGTCTTCACTAATTTTCAGCTGGTGGATGGGGGCATAGGTTACTGGTTTGTTTCAGCTGAAGTCTGTTCTAACAGATTGGTGCCAATATTACTATGCTAAATGATTTGACTACCACCCCATTCTAAATATACTTAGAATAAAATAATTTCCATCAAAATGATTCTATTGAGATTATATATTTTTACAGGTTTTCAATAGTATTCTTCAGAACTTTCAGGGTTCATGGAAAAGAGTAAGATATATTGGAAAAGCCAATATTTTTTTCTACTCTCTACTGTCACACCAACTTGATGAAAGAAAAAAAACAAGGTGTTTTTTCCTCTGTCTTACATAGTCACTCAATACACTTCTAACACCAGATGGGTGGAAGTATTTCCTCACAGACCAAGTAATTCTCTAGCAGACTAGGGGACACCCCACTAGGTGTCCTCTAATTCAATCCAATTCTGACACTACCTGCTTGGAAATAGAGTTGGATTCCACAGGTTGAGGGCTCAGTCCCACAAAATTGTCCCCCACTTCAGATGTCAATCACAAGACCCAGAATGTGGCCTGTGCTTGTGATCAGCTGCAAATCAGGGTTCCCACGATCCCCTCCTCAGGTTTGATTAATTTGCTAAAGTAGCTCACAGAACTCAGGGAAACACCTGATGATGGAAAAAACCAACTTCTGCCAAAAGATATTTAAAGAGGTTTATTCTGAGCCAATATAAGTGACTGAGGCATGGGGTTACACAATCTCAAGTGGTCCTGAACAAGTTGCCTGAGGAAGTTGGGTTACAGTTTATTTCAGGGAGACAGAAATTGCAGATAAAATCATAAGTCAATATGTGGGAGGTATGCATTGGTTTGGTCTGAAAAGGTGGGACATCTCCAAGAGGGGGCTTACAAGTCCAAGGTGGGTTTTAGAGGTTCTTTAGTCAACAGTTGGTGGAGAAAGTTAAGCTATTGTCTCAAGACTTGAAGTCAGTAGAAAGGAAATCCTGAGTTAAGATAAGGAGGTTGTGGAGGCAATGGATCTTGTTGTAGAGATGAAGCCTCAAAAGCAGCAGTCCTTAGAGAGAATAAATAGTGTCTCTTTTCAGATCTTAAAAGATGTCAGGCTCTCATTTAATCTCTCCTAGATCTAGGAAAGGCCTAGAACAAGCTTGTCCAACCTGTAGCCTGTGGGCTGCATGCAGCCCAGGATGGCTTTGAATGAAGCCCAACACAAATTTGTAAAGTTTCTTAAAACATGAGATTTTTTTTGCAATTTTTTATTTTTATTTTTTTTAGTTCATCAGCTGTCATTGGTGTTAGTGTATTTTATATGTGACCCAAGACAATTCTTCTTCTTCCATTGTTACCCAGGGAAGCTGTTATAGGTATTCAGAGAGGTGTGAGCAGGGCAGGAGAGGGCTCTCCTTCACCCACCAGGAATGTTGGGTGATAGTTTGGCAGTTATCACACTGCCTCTCTAAAAGTGATAAGTTGACAGTCAGTGCCAGGGTGAGGCCATGTCCTGATGGTCCATACCTGTTGCACTAAAGTGTTAATTAAATGCAGATGCCAGAGAGGAGAAGCAACTTCCCAGGCAAGCACATTAAGAGACAAAATGGTGAAGTATGACCTTCTAGGGGCACTCCACTGCTAAAGGAGAGGAAGTCTCAGACAAACATGCTTACAGCTTCCTAAACACATGGCATGTGCTCATCTTAAGCATAAGAAAGGCACTGTGCATGCAGGCAGCCCACCCTAAGGGAAGTATCATGGGAAAGGGGCCAGCCTACAAAGTCTTAGGATCAAGGTCAAACATTACACTTGACCTTCATATGCCTACCTGGGTCTCTTCCAAGCATACTTTCTCTTTCTTTCCTGCTCTAAAGCCTTCTTAAATAAACTTCCACTCCTGCTCTGAAACTTGTCCTGGTCTCTTTTTCTGCCTTATGCCTCCCCAGTTGAATTCCTTCTTCTGAAGAGGCAAGAATTGAGGTTGCTGCAAACCCATACAGATTTTCCGCTAGTGACTCAGATACCTTCCACTGGTAACAAAGCCAAAACATTAGACATCCCTGGCCTAGAAAGAAACAACCTGGCTGCTTTAATGGAGATTCTCTAGAGATGCAAATTTTGCCTACAAAGGACAACTTTGTGGGGCCATTTCAGTCTGTTGGCCCAGTGGCAGCCAATTCAAAATATGTCAAAGAAATATATTTTGGAGTAACATAATTTGATTTCTTTCAGAGTCTGCTATCTGTCACATGATGCTGTACTAGAGTCAGATTGGAAAGTAAGTCCTATTATTCTGGGTTAATAAAAACCTCTCTAATGAGATTTTATGGTTTATAGGATGTGACTCCCTAGGCCCCTTAGATAGAAATTTGGGCAAGACAAAATCAAAATGTCAGAGTTTAGTCTTTACCCTTTATATACTTTTGCCAGTTTATTATGAAGATTATTACAGAGGATACAAAGGAGCAGCCAGATGGAAGAGATGCATGGGGAAAGTGTGTGGGAAGGGGCGCAGAGCTTCCATGCCCTTTCCTGGTGCTCCACTGTCTCAGGACAGTATTTGGTGATCCACAAGCTCCCTTAACCCAATTCTTTTGGGTTTTTATAGAAGCTTCATTGCACAGGCACGATTGATTACATCACTGGTCGTTGGTGATCAACTTAACCTTCAATCCTTCTTCCCTCCCTGTAATCATGCCTTAGTTTTTCTGATGCCCAATCCCCATCCTGAAGCTATCTTGGAGCCCCCCAGCCACTAGTCATCTCATTAGCCTAGCAAAGACACTCATCACTCCAGAGATTCCATGGGTTTCAGTAACTGTATGTTAGGAAACAGGGAGGGAACACCAAATATATATTTCACAATTTTGTAATCAAATACCCCATTTTTAAAAGGGAAAAAAAAGTATTATTTTTAACATCTTTTATTTTCCCCCACCTTCTACTTAGCTCTTTAGGAATGCAATTATATCATTTACCTTTTCTCCACCAGACACTCCCTACACAGCAAGCTTATCTAACTATGTGTTTACTTAGAAGTTCCAGAGACTGAACTGTGAAGCAAACCAGGCGCCGCTGAAACTCTCTCCCACTAAGAGATTGCCTCAATTTACAACCCAGCTCTGCACACAATCATGCCAGTCACACCACTTGATAGATAAGACATCTGAAGCAAGTCACATAGACCCCACACCTCCTTACCCTTTACACCAAACCCCTCCAGCCCCCTTTAAAAAACCCTGCTTTCTGCTCCAGAAGCTGAAGCAGTACCCTCAAGACAGGAGCCTGTACTGCTTCCTCTCAGCAAGCTCTGGAATAAAGTCACTTTCTTTCTACGGACCTCGCTGTTGTTAATTGGACTGTGCAAGCAGCAAGTGGTGGGACCTGCATTTGGTTATAGTATCACAAAGGGGTACTGGAGGAGGTGATGGTAAAGATGAAGGTGAAACGGGAGATAAAAGAGAAGGTGGTAGAGAAGGAGCATTGTGTTCCATTCAGCTTCAACATAAGCCACCTTGGTTTTGGTTCTTTTGAATATTGGTTCTAGGCAAACTTTTACATGAAATAAAGGGTTCTATTGCTAAAAAATAGAAAATTCCTTATCTATTGCAACTGTCCATTCTTGCAAACTAAATAATTGAAGCACAAGAAGATTTTGGAGTATGGGTAACAATTACTATATTATTAGCTAGAAAGTCAACCTTAAATAACAAAATTTAAAAATTATGATTAAGTGTAGCGTTTATTTGAGCTTCAAGAAGCTTCAGGATGGCCACCTGGGAGCATAGATTCAAGTTGTCCTGAGTGTACATTCTGAGAAGCATCAGTTACAGGTGAGTTTTTAAAGAAAAAAAAAGGGGCAACTCCTAAGATGTTTACCAAGAATTTACATTAAAATAACATAGGCTATTGATTGGCTATATACGTTGCGCTTTGTATCACAAATTCCAAGAACATGAAGATAATGGGTAACGCAGCTACCCAAGAACAAAATGTCTATAAACAATTGCCCCAGGGCATGGTGGCCACCCCCTTCCTCTCACATGACTGAAGTCGCACACTCTTGTCTGTCTGGGACTGATAAATTTTCCTTACCTCAGGTACTCTAACTGCTCTGGGCTGTTTTTCTTTTCTCATAAGGAAAATTTGGATATGAATTCAGATTTCTGACTCCCAGGCTCTTTCTTATTCTGGTGCTCCATCTTTGATGCCCACAGAACATAGGATAAAGAATAACTTCAGTCTAATGTGAACATGGACTTTAACATTATCTTAATATGTTTCTCCATAAACTTAAATCATACTGGAAATTTATTTATTTATTTATTTGAGATGGAGTCTTGCTCTGCTGCCTAGGCTGAAGTGCTGTGGAGCAATCTGCAACCTCTGCCTCCTGGGTTCAAGTGATTCTCCTGCCTCAGCCTCCCAAGTAGCTGGGATTACAGGTGTACACCACCACACCCAGCTAATTTTTGTATTTTTAGTAGAAATGGGGTTTCACTATGTTGGCCAGGCTGGTCTCAAACTCCTGACCTCAAGTGATCTGCCCACCTTGGCCTCCCAAAGTGCTGAATTACAGGCGTGAGCCATGGTGCCTGGATGAAATTTATTTATTTATAGCCAATCTTACTTCATAAAAAATGTGAGGTGGCTTACAACAATAAATATAATGAAATTATAGTAAACAAATTAGGAATTTAGGGGAGGGAAGATTAAGATGAAGCTGTAGGCACAGAATATCTATAGTAGGATCTGAATGGTTGCAGAAGTGAATTATAAATGGAATCTGAGCTTGGTAGGGTCAGTGCAGGGAAGACCAATTAAACACAACTTACTTGAGTTTCTGGCATCCTGAAAATGTGTGAAATTAAAAGCTGGGAAAAAGACAAGGAAAAAACTTCTGGACAAACAAAAGTAACCGCTTTGGCCTGCTTGTCAGTTCTTACATAAGGCATCCTTATTTTCCTTTGCTGAGATGTACTCAGGCTCCAAGTGCCTGAACATAATGTGGAGAGTTAAAATAGAGAGCTGCCTCAATTCCCAAAGCGCCCTGCATCTTGTCATTTTAAAAGTAAACTGTGGTGTTGCTTTAATGCTTTGTGTGTGTGTGTGTTTGTGGGTGTGCTCACACTCATTTTTATTAAACATATGCTCCCAGCCACATTCCATTTGGCAAGATCACAAGTGCATAATAGCTACAAGCTGTTAACAAAACAAAACAAAACGAAACAAAAGGACTTAACTAGTTGTTTATTTTAAAGATAAATAAGACCTTCTAAGCCACTTTAAACATTCATTTACACATTTTTCGATGTGCATGCTATCTTTTCTGCTGTCTTTGAGTCTCTATTTACTCACTCCTGTGTAAAGATGAATATTGTAATTGTACTTGATGCAAACATTGAAAAATCTGTGTTTACATTTGTGTTTCCAACTGAATATGCTAATAGTGTTTAATCGGCAGTGATGTTGCTTTATATCAATGTTTTGTGCAGCATACAGCCTTAGTGATAATGTTGTGATAACCAAATTTTCCCACATCAAAACTTGGAAACTATCCCGGTTTTGAAACAACCCTTTGATTCCAAAATATGATGAAATCCTTTAATCTTCCTCAGGATTATTGCTGTGTTTTCAGGAAAACATTAAATAGCTCCTTTGTTTTATTAAGGGAGGGGGATGGGAGACTGAACAGATTTATTCTTACAGCAATCCAGGGATTTTGATATTCCAAACAAACTCACAACCTGGACAGAAGAATGTGCAGAAGGAGGTTCCAATGTGATGCCATTAGAAGAACAGCTGCAGGCTGCTGGGAGTTTGATTTGGGGATATTCTGTGGAGAAACCCAGCAGCATACTGTCCAGAAAAAACAAAAATAAAAGTAGCAGTTAAGTGCAAATGAGATGGACAATGACTGGCTTTTAGTGATGAATTTACCACACACAAAAATCCAAACTTCTAGTAAACTAAAGGCGGTATAGAGCTTGCCTGAGACTTGATGAGTTTCTGAATTTAGGCAAAAGAGTTACTACACATAAAGTAGTATACAAATACACTTAAAACATAAACACTCCTCTCTCCCCTCACAAAAAAAGCAAGATAACAATCACAGGCTCTAAATTTCCTTTTTGGAAATAGAGGTGTTTCTTGTCTTTTGTGTATGTTCAAAGTTGGAAATTCTTTTTTTCCAGTGGGTGTATGAGAGCTCTGCTCTTTTTTGATGGAAAATTGACACACTTTTTAAGAAACACTGTCATTTGGAATACAATTCACACTTTGCATTTTAACTGTGTTGAATTGTACAGATTCTCTGTAATGCTGCTTTTCTCACAGGGCATAAAACATTTTGGTTCTTAAGCACTTAGTGAGGTACACTGCTTGAGATGTACAGATAGCTTTCATTAGCGCTAATGGGAGTTATGCTTCTGCACCAGGAGAGAATAGAGCCTGCAGATTTTAAATTATGCTTGATGCAAATCTTCCAGATGGAATAAATTATGAGAGATGCTTAGCGGTAAAAGGTCTAAATATCCCCTAAAGCTATAGTTTAATAGCAAAGCAATACTTTTGAGTAATGAAAGTAGAGTCAACAGTAATGGCTTTGCTGCTATCACTGTTAAGTAGCTGATATTGACTCTTAAAAAAATTCTTATTGGATTAGTGCTGCACTTGAATTCCATTATTTTTGGAAGGACCTGTGATAAAGTTCTCTATCTTGAATAGTCCACTAAGATGGATTCCATCTGGTTCAATTTTCAAGGCCATTTATCTTAAATTTAGTAAATTGCCAATAGGCCAGCACAATACCAAGGAGGTCTTTATATCTGTTTCATAATAACTCTTGTGAAAAATACTATTTCCTATATAATTCACTTTGGGCCATATCTTTCACTTTCTTATTTTTAAAACGTTTATACCTAATTTTGCTTTGAGGATTATTGCCTGGAGCTCTGAGATAATTGGAATCTTCTCCTATATTGTTCATTTTATGACATATCTCTTACCATCTTGGCTTTAAAATATATACATTTTAATTTATTTGAGACATTTTGCTTTGAGAATTATTGCCCCTCTCCCTGTGCCAAGATAACTGAAAAATAGGAGAGCATTGTTTTCAGTTGAGAATTTTTAATCTTCAAGTGGAAATTAAATGCTATATTTAATCAACACTTACAACTATTATAAATAGAAAAGCGGTAAGGCATAGGGGCAGTAACAGAAGGATAGGATGTTACCAAGAGAAGACAAGATGACTATCAAAAGACCTAATCTACTGGTGAATTTACTGTGGTTCAGGCCACTTCTGAATCATTCAGTATTCAATGTTCGCTGGGCTTGGGAAAGCTAATACCAATTAAACTCAAGAGACTGAAGTAGATAACCTAGACTGACAATTTGTGAATATATGATGAGTTGTTATCCTCTAGACTAGGATGGTGGTGCTTGCAATTCAGAAAACTTTTCTCACACCTGGAATCAATATACCCAGAAGTCAAATGAATAATTAGAAAGTTGTTCAGTAATGTTAAATAAAATTTTGGGGAGGTTATTGTTTTGGACTGAGCTCCTGCACTAGACTCCAATAGACCAGGTTAAACCTGAATGGAATCACTCAAGCTAGGTGCCATGTAGCAAACTGTACTTTAAAATGAGACAATTATCCCTTCCCCCAGCACCCCCCCAAAAAAGAAAGAAAATTCATAGCAACCCATCAGAAGGGGCTCAGTCAATGTAAGCTGGCATGATAACAAAGTTTCCTCTGCTTTAACCATATAAGGAAGGTAACTTTGAAACGATTAGTTCACCTTTTATTCCTTGTTTCTGCTTTCTTCAGCCATTTCCTATTTTTTATTTTTATATTTTGAGACAGACTCTTGCTCTGCCACTCAGGCTGGAGTGCAGTGGTGCAATCTCAGTTCGCTGCAACCTCCACCTCCTGGGTACAAGCTATTCTTCTGCCTCAGCCTCCTGAGTAGCTGGGATTACAGACACATGCCACCATGCCCGGCTATTTTTTTTTTTCTTTTTGTATTTGTAGTAGAGACGCGGTTTTGCTATGTTGCCCAGGCTGGTCGTGAACTCCTGGCCTGTCTCAGCCTCCCAAAATGCTGCGATTACAGGCGTGAGCCACTGAACCCAGCCAGACATTTCCTATCTATAAGTACTCACTGCCCATGTTCCAAAGGGTAGCTCTCTGAACCTCCTCTGGGTCTGAGGGCAGCCCAATTTGTAAATCATTCTTTGCTCAAATAAACTCTATTAAATTTATCCTGTCTAAATTTTTCTTTTCTCAGAGTGGGGTCTGAAAGAGACCCCCCACCCTCTCACCCCATGATGACCTTTGGAAGCAAGGAGCAAACAGGTGTTAAGTATCCCACTGAGCCCCCTGTACTCAGTGGGATACTGAGTTTTTTGTTGTTGTTGTATGTTTGGAGGTCATCACTGTTAAGTCCTTCTTATATATGAACTCCACAATTTGTGTCAAGTTCTGTGAATTTATTTGAGCATTTTTGATCCAGACTGGGATTGGGAGACATGATAGAAACCAGACTGGGTCCTGTAAGGAGGCTTCAGATACCTGACTGAGTTAGATGGAACCTGAACTAGCTTTAGTTAAGGATCGTAAGTAGGAAAGGTTTCAGGAAGACAGAGAATAATGGATTCACATAAATCCAAAGAGTCTGGGACTCCATCTCAGAATTTGTGCTTTTCTAGAGAAATGGGGAATCAGGATATTGGTAGCTACAATGGGGAAGTTTTAACCTAAACAAAATTCTCATAAATGGGGTGCATTGAAAAAAAAGGATCCCAAATACCTCAGAAACAATGGTATATATTTTTGATTAGCATGCAGAGGTTTCTCAGATATTTTTCTTTTGTATCCTCTGCCTTCTCTGTATCTGCTCTTTCACTTGGTTACCATCTGAACTTGAAGACCATAAAAAAAAAATAGATAATTGTTTGTTTATAAAATTGGGTTCTCCCTCAGGTCAAACAGATCTCCTTTTAATTTTATTACTGAAAATTATGTTTAATTTATACAGACTCTCCTTTATCCAATTCTGTATTAATAAGCTTTTAAGTTTGGATTTTTTTTTTTATATTTTCTCTTTTTTTTTTTCTGAGATAGGGTCTTGCTCTGTCACCCAGGCTGCAGTGCAGTGGTATGATCAGGACTCACTGCAAACTTCACCTTAGACTCAAGTGATCCTCCCACTTCAGCCTCTTGGGTAACTGGAACTACAGGCACATCCCACCACACCTGGCTAATTTTAATTTTTTTTTTTTTTACTTTCAACATTTATTTTAGATTCAGGGAGTATATGTGCATGATGCTGAGGTTTGGCATACAAATGATCCCATTGCCCAGGTAGTGAGCATGGTACCCAACAGTTAGTTTTTCAGTCCTTACCTCCTACTCTTCCTCCTGCTTCTAGTAGTCCCCAGTGTCTCTTGCTGCCATTTTTATGTCCAAGAGTATCCAATATTTAGCTCCCACTTATAAGTGACAACATGTGTTGTTTGATTTTGTGTTCTGAAATTAATTTGCTTAGGATAATGACCTCCAGCTGCATCCATGTTGCTGCAAAAGACATGATTTTGTTCTTTTTTGTGGCTGCATAATATTCCATGGTATATACATACCACATTTTATTTATCCAGTTCACCACTGGTAGGCACCTAGGTTGATTCCTTGTCTTTGCAATTGTGAATAGTGCTGTGATAAACATAGGAATGCATGTATGTTTTTGGTAGGATAATTTATTTTCTTTTGGATGTATACCTAGTAATGGGATTGCTATGTCAAATGGTAGTTCTGTTTTAAGTTCTTTGACACATTTACAGACTGCTTTCTGTAGTGGCTGAGCTAATTTACATTTGCACCAACAGTTCATGTTTCCCTTTTCTTCATAGCCTCACCAGCATCTGTTGTTTTTTGACTTTTTAGTAATAGCCATTTTAACTGGTGTAAGATGGCATCTCATGGTTTTGATTTGCATTTCTCTGATGATTAGTGATGTTGAGCATTTTTTCATGTTTTTTGGCTGCTTGTGCATCTTCTTTTAAGAAGTGTCTGTTCATGTCTTTTGCTCATTTTTAATGGGGTTGTTTTTTGCTTGTTCAACTGTTTAAGTTCCTTATACATTCTAGATACTAGACTTTTGTCAGATGCATAGTTTCAAATATTTTCTCCCATTTTGTAGGTTGCCTGTTTACTCTGTTGATAGTTTATTCTGTTGTTCAGAAGCTCTTTAGTTCACTTAGGTCCTACTTGTCAATTTTTGTTTTTGTTGCAATTGATTTTGAGGATGTGGGCATACTTTTTTTCCAAGGCTGATGTCCAAAATGGTGTTTTCTAGGTTTTCTTCTAGGAATCTTATAATTTAAGGCCTTACATTGAGTCTTTAATCCATCTTGAGTTAATTATTGTATATAGTGAAAGATAGGGGTCAAGTTTCACTCTTCTGTGTATCACTAGCCAGCTATACCACAGCATTTATTGAACAGGGAGTCTTTTCCCTATTGCTTATTTCTTTGATTTTGTCAAAGATCAAATGTCTGTACATGTGCAGCTTTAATTCCGGGTTCTTTCTTTTATTCATTGGTCTGTATGTCTGTTTTTGTACCAGTGCCATGCTGTTTTGGTTACTGTAGACTTATAGCATAGTTTGGTAATGAGATGTCTCTGGCTTTGCTCTTTTTGCTTAGCATTTCCTGGACTATTGGGGTTCTTTTTGATTTCATATGAATTTTAGAATAGGTTTTTCTATTTCTACGAGAAATGATGTCAGTAGATTGATAGTGTTGAATCTGTAGATTGCTTTTGGCAGCACTGCCATTTTAAAGATGTTCATTCTTTCAATCCATGAGTATGGAATGTTTTTCCATTTGTTTGTGTCATCTATTATTTCTTTCAGCCATGTTCTGTAGTTGTCCTTGTAGTGATCTTTCACCTCCTTGGCTAGATGTATTCCTAGGTATTTGTGTGTGGGTGGGGGTGGGGTGGGGGTGGGGAGGGGCATTGTAAATGGGATTGTATTCTTGATGTTATGCTCAGCTTGAATGTTCTTGGTTAGAAATACTACTGATTTTTGTACGTTGATTTTGTATCATGAAACTTTACTGAAGTTGTTTATCAGTTCCAGAAGCCTTTTGGCAGTGTCTTTAGGGTTTTCTTGGTGTAAGATCATATTGTCTGCAAAGAGAAATAGTTTGACTTCTTCTTTTCCTATTTGAATCCCATTTATTTCTTTCTCTTGCTCGAATGCAGTGGCTAGGACTTCAGGACTATTTTGAATAGGAGTGGTGAGAGTGGGTATTCTTGTCTCATTCCAGTTCTCAAGGGGAATGCTTCCAGTTTTTGCCCATTCAGTATGATGCTGGCTGTGGATTTGTCATAGATGGCTCTTATTATTTTGAGATATGATCTTTTGAAGCTTAGTTTGTTGAGGGTTTTTATCACCAAGGGATGTTGAATTTTATTGGGTGTATTTCTCACACCTATTGAGATGATCATATGGTTATTGTTTTTCATTCCATGAAAGTGGTAAATCACATTTATTTATTTGCACATGTTGAACCAATGTTGACTTACAGGAATGAAGCTTATTTGATTGTGATGAGTTAATTTTTTTCTAATTTTGTGAATTTATGTTTTTATGTAGTTCTGGATTTGGTTTGCTAGTATTTTGTTAAGGATTTTTTTGTGTCTATGTTCATCCAGGTTATTGGCCTGTAGTTTTTTTTTTGTTGTTGTTGTATTTTGCCAGCTTTTGGTATCAGGGTTATGCTGGTTTTGTAGACTGAGTTAGGAAGGAGTCCCTTTTAGATTTTTTGGAATCATTTTAGTAGAATTGGTGTCAGCTGTTTGTATGTCTGGTAGAATTCAGGTGTTAATCCATCTGATCTGAGACTTTTTGGTTGGTAAATTTTTTATTAGTGGTTTAATTTTGGAACTTGATATTGGTCTGTTCAGGGTTTTAATTTATTTCCAATCTAATCTTGGGAGGTTGTGTGTTTCCAGGAATGTATCAATGTCTGTAGATTTTCTGGTTTGTGTGTATAAAGATGTTCATAGTCATCTCTGAGAATCTTTTATGTTTCTATGGGATCAATTGTAATGTCACCTTTGTTGCTTTTGATTGTGCTTATTTGGATATTCTCTTCTCTTTTTTCAAATCTAGCTAGTGGTCTATTGATCTTGTTTATCATTTCATGAAACCAACTTTTGGTTTTTGGTACTTTGTATCAATTTTTGTGTGTCAGTTTTATTTAGTTCTACTCGGATTTTAGTTATTTCTTTTCTTCTGCTGGCTTTGGGGTTAGTTTGTTTTGTTTTTCTAGTTCCTCTAGGTGTGATGTTAGATTGCTTATTTGAGATCTTTCTAACTGTTGAGGTAGGCTTTTAGCACTATAAACTTTCCTCTTAACACTACTTTTGCTATCTCCAAAAGATTTTGGTATGCTGTGTATCTGTTTTCATTTATTTCAAGGAATGTTTTATTTTTGCCTTAATTTTATTGTGTACCTAAAAGTCATTCAGAAGCAAGTTGTTTAGTTTCCATGTAATTGTGTAGTTTTTGAAGATCTTTTGGTATTGATTTCTATTCTTATTCCACTGTGGTCTGAGAGTAAGGTTGATATGTGATATGGTTTGGCTGTGCCCCACCCAAATATCTTCTTGAATTGTAACTCCCACAGTTCCCACATTTCATGGGAGGAACCCAGTGAGAGGTAATTGAATCATGGGGGCGGGTCTTTCCTGTGCTGTTCTCATGATAGTGAATAAGTCTCATGAGATCTGATGATTTTTAAATGGAAGTTTCCCTGCCTAAGGGAAACTCTCTCTCTTTGCCTGCTGCCATCCATGTAAGACAAGACTTGCTCCTCCTTACCTTCCACCATGAGTGTGAGGCCTCCCCAGCCATGTGGAACTGTAAGCCCATTAAACCTTTTTTTCTCCCCAGTATTGAGTATGACTTTATCAGTAGCATGAAAAGGAACTAATACAATATGATTTAAATTTTTTTGAATTTACTGAGATTTACTTTCTAGCCCAGCATGTGGTTGATCTTGGGTCATGTTTGGTGTGCAGATGAGAAGAATGTATATTCTGTGGCTGATGGGTGAAGTGTTCTGTAGATGTCTCACAGGTCCAGTTGGTTAAGTGTTGAGTTTAAGTCTAGAATTTCTTTGTTAGTTTTCTGCTTCTGTAACGTGCCTAATGCTGTCAGTGGGATGTTGAAGTCCTCCACTATTATTGGGTGGTTGTCTAAGTCTTTTTCAAATTTTAGTTTTTTATACTTTAATTTTATTTTTTAAATAAAATTTTTGTAGAGATGGTGGGTGGGGGTCTTACTTTGTTGCCCAGGCTCTTCTTGAACTCCTGGCCTCAAGTGATCCTCCCACTTCAGCTTCCCAAATTGCCCAGAATTACAGGCATTAGCCTGTAATTATAACTAAATTATAAAATCCCTTAAAGAAGTTCTATTCAAATTGTATTAGAGATAAATGAATATTTACATCAATTATGTATTCCCAAACCTCTCAGAAAAATAGAAGATGACCCAAATGTTTTTAAGTTCACAAGGTCTGGGGAAATCTCTGGTAATAATTTTAAAATTGTTGACAAAATAAAAATAGAAATGTTTTTAAAATTGTCAGCATTAAGTATAATGCAGACATACTTTTAATTTTAACCTGAATTTATTAGTCAAACAACCTTATGTTACCTTCCAGATGTTAAGACCATAAAACTACAAATCTAACTTAAGAGAAGGAATGCAGAGTAAAACTAAATTGCTTTTTGCATGTCAGTCATGGAAGTAAAAACAAAAAACAGAGGAAATAATATGTTTTAACTTTTCGATTTTAATTTTAATTTCTTTGCTTCTGTATGTTTTTGATACTTGTTTGATATATCAACAAAAATAAAACAGCTTAAAATGATAGTATAGGCAAAGGAAAACTTTCTGTCTACCCTTTAAGGGTTTGATAACTAAATCTATGAAATAAATAAAAGACAGATTTAGAGGAGAAAAGGTATACAAATTTGTTATGTGCATGGGACATCATAGGAATGAAAAGTAAATACCTCCCCCTACCCAACAACCACCACCACCACCAACAGTGATATTTAAAAGCTTATATACCCTCTTCATAGGGGAGAAGGAAGAGAAAATGTAGACAACCTAGGGGAGAGTAAATAATTTCTGGGAAAGATGAATGGGTCATTATTAGAATAGATGATAGTTTGTAATGACACTTATCTGAGTGTGGTTTTGACTTCTAGTCTCTTCTCCTGGAATAGGAGTTGGTCTTTTCTGGTTAATAAAACTCTTGGGGGAGGGGATTGATGACCAAGTTCCTTGGAGTATTATCTTTAGGCTAAGGAGGGTCAGAAAAAGCCTAACCCTGCATTTGCTGCTTTTCAGCTGTCTTCAGCTTAAACTAATGTACCAAAGTAGCATATTTTGGGGTGACACTTCCCAGACTCGTCAATAGCTAGCTAGCTTTATTTATTTATTTATTTATTTATTTATTTATTTATTTATTTATTAATTACAGAGTCTTGCTCTGTTGCCCAGGATGGAGTGCAGTGGTATGATCTTGGCTCACTGCAGCCTCCACATCCCAGGTTCAAGTGATTCTTGTGCCTCAGCTTCCCAGGTAGCTGGGATTACAGGCACGCACCACCACGTCTGGCTAATTTTTGTATTTTTAGTAGAGATGAGGTTTCCGCATGCTGACCAGGCTGGTCTCAAACTCCTGACCTCAAGTGATCCACCCTTCTTGACCTCCCAAAGTGCTGGGATTATAGGTGTGAATCACTGTGCCCAGACTGTTTAATGTTTTAGGAAATTTTTCATGAGCAGTTCAAGAATAATTGTTAAAAAATGAGTGAATGAGGTAAATGTGTGTGAGGTAAAAGTTTACAAAATTTCAAAAATAATTATGTTTTATGCAACATGTCTATTTAAAAGTAGTTTCAAAAGTTTTTTTTAGTAACTTGAAACATTAAAGTTATGTTATATTAGATAATATATATTCATTAAATGTCTAAGTTATTTCTAAGTAAGTTAAAATATTGAAGCAGTAATTACTGAATATATGTTTAGTTTATATACTTTTGGGATCTTGTCATTTGACAGCTATAGAGAAGCTGGAAATATTTGGGTTTGTTAATAAACATAAAAATTATACTATAAAAACATGCATGCTTTTAGAAATGAAAGGTACTGAAAATAATTGTAATTGGTATATTTAATTAAAACTATTAGCTATAATAAAGAAAACAACTATATGTGAGGAAAGTAAGATGTATTTTCAGTAAAGAAAGTAGTAAAGTATGAGGATGTGTTTTGTTTAAGGAAAAAAAAATCTGAAAGACAAATTTTAATGTGTGGTCAAATTAGCTAAAACTAAATGAATTATTGTGTTTTAAAAATGAGCCTTAATATCAAAAGTATATTGGCAAAAAACTAGAAACTGATTTTCCTCCTGTTAAAGGAACAAAGTTTTTTTTAATGAAAGGTTTTTATTTCTTGAGTTATATGCCTAGAAAACAAAAATTCTGCATTGTATTAAGATAATTTCTTATGCTTCATGTTAAGATAACTTCTTGTGCTTCATCCCTTTTTTTTTGAGATAGTGTCTTGCTCTGTCACACAGGTAGGAGTGCAGTGGCGCAATCATGGCTCACTGCAGCCTTTATCAGGTCTTTGATTACTTAAGAAAACTGACTTCTCTCTACTAAAATAACTAAGGTTTTTTCCTACAACTATTTAACATTTTGAATTTGCCTTTGAAGTCTTTAATTATCATTCTGGTTAATAAATATGTAAGTATCTTTTCACAGTTACCTGTGGTCTATTTAGTCAAGTGTTTTAAGCCTTTTGACATTTTTGTTGTCCTTAAATCAAATTCTGAATTAAGTTATTTTGACCTCCACTAACTTTGGGATGTTTCAGAGATTCCCTAGAATATCTCAAAATAATTTGTTCACTCTCCTTACAAAAAGAGATATGTTAAATTAATGAGGCTTATTTGGTATTTTAAATTAAATGAAAAACATCGTGTCACTCAGATAATAAGTGACCCTAAACCATTTTTTTTTTTTGAGAAAGGGTCTCACTCTGTTTCCCTGGCTGCAGTGCAGTGGCACAATCATGGCTCACTGAAGCATTAATCTCCTAGACTCAAGCTGTCCTCTTGCATCAGCCTTCTGAGTAGCTGGGACTACAGGCATGTGCTACTACGCCTTGCTAATTAAAAAAACATTTTTTTTTTAAAGACAGGGTTCTACTATGTTGACCAGTCCTGGGCTCAAGTGATCTTCTAGCTTCAGCCTTCCAAAGTGCTAGGATTACAGGCATAAGCCATCATGCCTGGCCTGATACTTAATGTTTTTAAAGTTATATTTATTGGTGTGTTATTGATATGAGCATTCCAGAAATTATATGGAATTCCTAGAAATATGATTTATTCTGGTATAATATTATTAGTCATGATCTTGGTTGTTATATTAAAGTATTGTATGACACAAAAAGTATGAAATTCTCTTGTCAATTGCATTATAATGAACTCTCATCACTTTTTTTTTTTTTTAAATTGAAACAGTGTCTTGCTCTGACACACAGGTTGGAGTGCAGTGGCACAATCATGACTCACTGTAGCCTTGATCTCCCCAGCTCAAGCGATCCACCTCAGCCTCCTGGGTAACTGGGACTACAAGCATGAGCCATCACACCTGGCTAATTAAAAAAAATTTTTTTCTTGTAGAGACAAATCTGACTATGTTGCTCAGGCTGGTTGAACTCCTGGGCTCAAGTGGTATTCTCACCTAGGCCTCTTAAAGTGCTGAGATTACAGGCCTGAGCCACCACACGTGATCTCTCATCACAATTTCAACCATGGCTGTCCTAAGTCATGTCATCCACAGACAGTTATTTTACTGTGACTTTTTTTTTTTTTGATACTGAGTTTTGCTCTTATTGCCCAGGCTAGAGTGCAGTGGTGCAATCTCGGCTCACTGCAACCTCTGCATTTTGGTTTCAAGCAATTCTCCTGACTCAGCCGCCCAAGTCGCTGGGATTACAGGTGCCCGCCACCATGCCCAGCTAATTTTTTGTTTTTGTATTTTTTTTAGTAGAATTGGGGTTTAACCATGTTGGTCAGGCTGGTTTCGAACTGCTGACCTCGTGATCCACCTGCCTCAGCCTCCCAAAGTGCTGGGATTACAGGTGTGAGCCACCGCCCCTGGGCTTACTCTGATATTTTTATAAAACTGTAACTTGAATGTGTTTTGTCTTAAAGGAGATTCATGGAAAGGACTTTGAGAAGTATTGTTTTCTGAAAGCTTTAAGATTACACCACTGGACTGAGTAAGAATTTCCAGAAATCTAATGAAGAAACTGATGATTTGATGAAACTGCTAACCAGGATCAAGCAGAAAAAGAATTAATTACATGTGATTGAATGCACAGATGAGGATAAATTTTTATGATTTTTCATTTGAAATTTTGCAGTTTTTTATTTTAATATTTTATTTTCCAGAATTAAGAAAGTGTTTTCTTTTAAGCTGTCTATAGCTTATAGCAATTTGGTAAAGTATATCTTTGTAAACAGAGACAAAACGAGTACTTTTGCCTCTACCTGATCTCTCCAGAATTTGTGAATATTCTTATTTTTATGGAAGCATAGTTATTTGCATATGTTTAACAAAAATCTGTTCTTTTTAAATAAGTCAATTGGAAATATTGATTATAATAACAACATTTTGACTGGAATGTCATATTTGAGAATGTGCATAGAAAACATGCCTTCGAGGGATTCCTTGGTCTTACAAAAAGAAGGCCCAGGAAACTTAAAAGTATTTGGGGAAACTTGAGAAAAGAGAAAATCCATCGAAGTTTATCGGTATTACAGATAATTCTGATGGTGAGGCTTGGCTTCCTAGTTTCAAGAGCCTTTTAACAGTCTAATCTGAGATTCCTTATTGAAAGTTTCAGCAAAGTAGGCTTAAAAAGAGACTGTTTAGTTAATCACGAGTCTTGCTATACTGGGTAGGTGATTAGGCCGTGTTTAATGAGACCTGTTTTGCAGGTTGATTGATCTTGCAATGATTGTCTTTGAGATGGGGATGACTATGGAGAGAAAAAATTATATTTCACGAGGAAACTGTACCCATTATCATATTCTAGCCTTGTTCATTGTTTTTGAGTTTTTATTACCTGCCTGTGCATTTGACTGAATCCTGAATCCTTGTAGCCAATATCTGGCTGTGATTCTTCAAACTAACATTTCCAGTTTTCTCCCACCTTTTTGACTTGGAATGACTGAGAACAAAAACTGCCCCTTTCCTGAAGCTCTGAAAGCTGAAACTGGGTGACTTGACATAGACTTCAGAGAAATGATAACAGCAGTTTATGTATAGACAATCTTGTGGGATGATTGAGTGGAAAGCGTGCCAAATAAGTATGGTATTCATGATGAGGGACTGTTGAAAGGATAATGGCTCTGCACATGTGTAGAAGGGAGTTGTCAACATTTTCACTTATGGAAAAAAACCAGTGTCAGACATTTTTGAAACGTGGCTTTTCTCAGAATCTGCATGCAGAAAGAAAGGAGCAAATTATCAACCAGTCAGAAACCAAGTGACTATTCATCTCAGTTTTGAATGTATTTGTTTTACAAATTCTCTTTACATATTAATACACCTTCCCCTATCTCCTTACTTACTAGAATTATTGTGGAATTCATAGAAGGAGGTCCTAGGGCCAGGAGTGGTGACTCATGCTTGTAATCTAAGCACTTTGGGAGGCAAAGGAGGGTGGATCATGTGAGGTCAGGAGTTTGAGACCAGCCTGACCAACATGGTGAAACCCTGTTTCTACTAAAAATACAGAATTAGCCTGGCTTGGTGGCATGTGCCTGTAATCCCAAATACTCAGGAGGCTGTGGCAGGAGAATCACTTGAACCTGGGAGGCAGAGATTTCAGTGAGTGGAGATTGTGCTACTGCACTCCAGCCTGGGCAATAAGAGCAAAACTTCATCTCAAAAAAAAAAAAAAAAATGGAAAGAGGTCTTGTATTCATAAATAAATCCACAACATACATTGAGAAGTGATTCAAGCGCATCTTTAAAAAATAGGAAAAATAACGGTAAACACAGGTAAATTATAAATCTAATCAGAGATGCAGATACATATTTTGAAGACAAGAGGAGTCACAGTAAACAAGGTAAGGTATTCTTAAGTAGATATACATTTGACAAGAAAAAGAGTCACAGTATTTGTTCAGAAGTACAAAGACAGTATGACATTGAAGTTGTAAAACATTAAGAATAGTTTTTATTAGTTGAGTTTTTAACTTTCAGAATATCTAAAGGGGTACATGTGTATGTGAGAGGTGAAGCCAGCTGGACTTCCTGGGTTGACTGGGGACTTAGAGAACTTTTCTGTCTTACAAGAGGTTTGTAAAATGCACCAATCAGTGCTCTGTAAAAATGCATCAATTAGCGCTCTGTAGCTAGCTAGAGGTTTGTAAAATGGACCGATCAGCACTCTGTAAAATAGACTATTCAGCACTCTGTAAAATGGATCAATCAGAAGGACATGGGCAGGGACAAATAAGGGAATAAAAGCTGGCTACCCCAGCCAGCAGCAGCAACCCATTCAGGTCCTCTTCCACGCTGTGGAAGCTTTCTTCTTTTGCTCTTCACAATAAATCTTGCTACCACCCACTCTATGGGTCCATGCCATCTTTAAGAGCTGTAACACTCACTGCGAAGTTCTGCAGCTCCATTCTTGAAGTCAGTGAGACCACAAACCCACTGGAAGGAATAAACTCCAGACACATCTTGGGGGCTCATCCGGAATATCACCACGTGGTGAGTACCATTGGACCCCTTTGACTTGCAATTCTGTCCTGTGTTTCCTTAGAATTTGGGGACTAAACATTGGGCTCTGTCGGCCAGTTAAAAGCGACTAGTGTGGCTGCCGGACTAAAGACACAGGGGTCAGGCTTTCTGGGAAATGGCTCTCTAACAACCCCTAACTCTTCAGAGTTGGGAGCGTTGGTTTGCCTGGAACTAGCTTCCTCTTTTTCTGCATTTCCGGGCTCAGCCGAGGGTCAACAGAGAGGAAAACCGTTCAGCTCCGGGGTCCTGATAAAAAGTTCACTGACCCAGCAGTCATGAGTGGAACTCTCAAAGTCACATTGCCCAAGTGAGACTCACCCATCCATCCTATCTATCTTGACCCTTGCCTCCTGGCTCCTAACACCTGTCAGACAAACCTCCTCCTACCTCTCTTCTCTGAGGCTAGTCCTTCTTCTAAAAACCATTCCCTGTTTCTGGTGCTTTTCTAGTTTCTTCTATAAGAATGATTTATTGTATAAATTTCAGGACTCTGTCTCTTTCTTTACACACTCAGGCTCACCAATCAGACGGACATAATTTTTGCCCAAAGCCCCATTGGAGGGGCACCATCGGGAATTTCATGATCCCTCCTCAGACTAGCAGGCCTGAAAAAAGCTATTCCTGAAGCTAGGATATGGGGGCCTCAGAAATTATATTCTTCGTATTCATATGATAAGTAAGGACAAAAGGCATCACTCTTCCAACCCTGGAGATCCCTTCCTTCCCTCAGGGTATGGCCCTCCACTCCATTTTGAGGCATATCATCTTTATAGGACAGGGGTAAGGTCCCAATACTAACAAGAGAAAATGCTTAGGATTCTAACAGGTTTTCAAGATGCGTTGGTAAGGGCCGCTAAATCTGATTTTTCTTGGTCCTTTTTGTGGTCTAAGAGGAAAGGCAAGGATGCAGGTTTTTGAGAATGCATTGGTAACGGCCACTAAATGTGACCTTCCTTGGTCCTCTTTGTGGTCTAGGAGGAAAATTAGTGTTTCTTCTGCTGTTTTGGTGAGTGCAACTATTCTGATCAGCAGGGTCCAGGGACCATTGTGGGTTCTTGGACGGGGGTGGGGAGTGAGAACAAACAAACCAAAACCATGGGCGTTTTTCTTTCAGATGGGAAACTCTCAGGCAACAACAGGCTCACCCTTGAAATGCATCCTAAGCCATTGGGACTAATTTGACCCCCAAACCCTGAAAAAGAAGTGGCTTATTTTTTTCTGCACTATGACCTGGCCCCAATATTTTCTCTCTGATGGGGAAAAATGGCCACCTGAGGGAAGTATAAATTACAATACTATGCTGCAGCTTGATGTTTTCTGTAAAAGGGAAGGCAAATGGAGTGAAATACCTTATGTCCAAGCTTTCTTTTCATTAAAGGAGAATCCACAACTATGCAAAGCTTCCAATTTACGTTCCACAGAAGGACCTCTCAGCTTACCTCCATTTCCTAGCCTTCCTACAGCTCCCCTTACTATTAATGATAAGCCTCCTCTAATCTCCCCTGCCCAGAAGGAAACATGCAAAGAAATCTCCAAAGGACCACAAAAAGCCCCGGGGATATTGGTTATGTCCCCTTCAACTCTACGGGGAGGGGAATTTGGCCCAACCTCGGTACATGTCCGCTTCTCCCTCTCTGATTTAAAGCAGATCAAGATAGACCCGGGGAAGTTTTCAGAAGATGCTGTTAGGTATATACATATCCTACAGGGTCTAGGGCAAACCTTTGACCTCACTTGGAGAGATGTCATGCTATTGTTAGATCAAACCCTGGCCTTTAATGAAAAAAATGCAGTTTTAGCTGCAGCCCGAGAGTTTGGAGATACCTGGTGTCTTAGTCAAGTAAATGATAGGATGACAGCTGAAGAAAGGGAAAAATTCCCTACTGGTCAGCAAGCCATCCCCAGTATCCCCACTGGGATCTCAACTCAGATCGTAGGGACTGGAGTCACAAACATCTGTGGAAGTGTGTTCTAGAAGGACTAAGGAGAATTAGGAAAAAGCCCATGAATTATTCAATGATGTCCACCATTACTCAGGGAAAGGAAGAAAATTCTTCTGCCTTCCTCAAAAGGCTATGGGAGGCCTTAAGAAAATATACTCCCCTGTCACCCAACTCCATCAAGGGTCAATTGATCCTCAAAGATAAGTTTATTACCCAATCAGCCACAGATACAGGAGAAAGCTCCAAAAGCGAACCCTGGGCCCTGAACAAAATCTGGAGGCATTATTAAACCTGGCAACCTCAGTGTTCTATAATAGAGACCAAGAGGAATAGGCAGAAAAAGAAAAGCAAGACCAGAGAAAGGCCACAGCCTTAGTCATGGCTCTTAGACAAACAAACCTTGGTGGTTCAGAGAGGACAGAAAATGGAGCAGGCCAATCACCCAGTAGGGCTTGTTACCAGTGTGGTTTGCAAGGACACCTCAAAAAAGGTTGTCCAATGAGAAATAAGCTGCCCCCTCACCCATGTCCTCTATGCCAAGGCAATCACTGGAAGGCACACTGCCCCAGAGGGCAGTGGTTCTCTGGGCCAGAAGCCCCCAACCAGATGATCCAACAACAGGACTGAATGTGCCTGGGGCAAGCACCAGCTCATTTCCTCACCCTTACTGAGCCTTGGGGAGGTTTAACCATTGAAGGCCAGGAAATTGACTTCCTCCTGGACACTGGCATGACTTTCTCAGTGTTAATCTCCTGTCCCAGATGGCTGTCCTCAAGATTCATTACCATCTGAGGAATCCTGGGACAACCATAACCAGGTATTTCTCCCACTGCCTCAGCTGTAATTGGGAGACTTTGCTTTTTTCATGTGCCTTTCTTATTATGCCTGAAAGTCCCACACCCTTATTAGGGAGGGATGTGTTAGCCAAAACTGGAGCTATTATCTATATGGATATGGGGAACAAGTTACTTATTTGTTTTCTCCTACTTGAGGAGGGAATCCACCCTGAAGTCTGGGCATTGGAAGATTGGAAAGCCTATTCAGAAGGGCAAAAAATGCCTGCCCAGTCCAAATCAGGCTAAAAGACCCCACCACTTTTCTGTATCAAAGGCAATATCACTTAAGGCCTGAAGCTCATGAAGGATTATAGGATATTATTAGACATTTAAAAGCTCAAGTCTTAGTAAGAAAATGCAGCAGTCCCTGCAACACCCCAATTCTAGGAGTAGAAAAACTGAGTGGTCAGAGGAGACTAGTGCAAGATCTTAGACTCATAATTGAGGCAGTAATTCCTCTATATTAAGTCGTACCCAACCCCTATACCCTGCTCTCTCAAATACCAGAGGAAGCAGAATAGTTCACGGTTCTGGACCTCAAGGATGCCTTCTTCTGCATTCCCCTGCACTCTGACTTCCAGTTTCTCTTTGCCTTTGAGGATCCCACAGACCACATGTCCCAACTTAAGTGGACGATCTTGCCCCAAGGGTTTAGGGATAGCCCTCATCTGTTTGGTCAGGCACTGGCCCAAGATCTAGGCCACTTCTCAAGTCCAGACACTCTGGTCCTTCAGTATGTGGATGATTTACTTTTGGCTACCAGTTCAGAAGCCTCATGCCAGTAGGCTACTCTAGATCTCTTGAGCTTTCTAGCTAATCAAGGGTACAAAGTATCTAAATCAAAGGCCCAGCTCTGGCTACAACAAGTTGAATATCTAGACCTAATATTAGCCAGAGGAACCAGAGCCCTCAGCAAGAAATGAATACAGCCTGTACTGGTTTATCCTAGCTCTAAGACATTAAAACAGTTGCAGGGGTTCCTTGAAATCACTGGCTTTTGCTGACTATGGATCCCTGGATACAGCGAGATAGCCAGGCCCCTCTATACTCTAATCAAGGAGACCCAGAGGGCAAATACTCATCTAGTAGAATGGGAACCAGAGGCAGGAACAGCCTTCAAAACCTTAAGGCAGGCCCTAGTACAAGCTCCAGGCTTAAGCCTTCCCACAGGAAAAAACTTCTCTTTATATGTGGCAGAGAGAACAGGAATAGCTCTTGGAGCCCTTACTCAGACTTATGGGACAACCCCACAACCAGTGGCATACCTAAGTAAGGAAATAGATATGGTAGCAAAAGGTTGGCCTCACTGTTTACAGGTAGTTGTGGTGGTGGCCATCTTAGTATCAGAGGCTATCAAAATAATACAAAGAAAGGATGTCACTGTCTGGACTACTCATGATATAAATGGCATACTAGGTGCCAAAGAAGTTTATGGCTATCAGGCAACTGCCTGCTTAGATACCAGGCACTACTCCTCGAGAGACTAGTGCTTCAAATATGCACGTTTATGGCCCTCAACCTTGTCAATTTTATCCCAGAGGATGGAGAGCCAATTCAGCATGACTGCCAACAAATTATAGTCCAGACTTATGCTGCCCAAGAGGATCTCTTAGAAGTCTCCTTAGCTAATCCTGACCTTAAGCTATATACTGATGGAAGTTCATTTGTAGAGAATGGGATATGAAGGGCAGGTTATGCCATAGTTAGTGATGTAACAATACTTTAAGCCTCTTCCCTCTGGGACCAGTGCCCAGTTAGCAGAACTAGTGGCACATACCCGGGCCTTAGAACTGGGAAAGGGAAAAAGAATAAATGTATATACAGATAGCAAGTATGCTTATCTAATCCTACATGCCCATGCTGCAATATGGAAAAAAAGGGAGTTCCTAACCTCTGGGGGAACCCCCATTAAATACCACAAGGAAATCATGGAGTTATTGCACACAGTGCAAAAACTCAAGGAAGTGGCAGTCTTATACTGCCGATGCCATCAAAAAGGGGAAGGAGAGGGGAGAACAACAGCATTAACGGCTGGCAGAGGCAGGGAAAGACCAAGAGGGAGTCAAAGAGAGAGAGAGAGAGAGAGGAAGAGACAGAGAGACAAAGAAGGAGTCAAAGAGAGAAAGAGAGAGGAAGAGACAGAGAGACAAAGAAGGAGTCAAAGAGAAAGAAAGAAAGAGAGAGATAGAAGTAGTAAAGAAAAAACAGTGTACCCTATTCCTTTAAAAGCCAGGGTAAATTTAAAACCTATAATTGATAGTTGAGGGTCTTCTCCATGACCCTATAACACTCCAATGCCACCTCGTTGTCAGTGTGAACAAGGGCATGGCCCAAAAGCACTGAGGCCACTGACAACCCATAGCTTTTCTATCAAGGATACTTAACCCAGCAGGTTTCCTAACAGGAGATCTAAATCTTAATTAATTACCATACAAGGTCTAGATCTAGGAGGAACTCCCTTCAGGAGAGGACATAGACGGTTCCTCCTGGGCTGTTAAGGGAAAAAGGCACAATAGTTATTCAGTAAGTGATAAGGAAACTCTTGTAGAAGCAGAGTTAGGAAAATTGCCTAATAATTGGTCTGCTCAAACATGCGAGCTGTTTGCACTCAGCCAAACCTTAAAGTACTTACAGAATCAGGAAGGGGCCATCTATACCAATTCTAAGTCAATATGGACTGAACGAGGTCTTACTGATAGCAAAGAATAATTGAAATCCTAAACTTACAAGGTTTTCAATGGAAGTGAAGTGAAGTTTGCTAAAAGTTAACAATGTAACATGCATTATCCTAACTTCTAATCTTGTAGATATCGGACCCTATCAGGTCCCCTCAAAACTCAAGTCTGTCAGCGCAAGGCCGTACAACTAATATCCCTACTTATAGGGTTAAGAATGGCCACTGCTACAGGAACTGGAATAGCAGATTTGTCCACTTCACTATCCTACTACCACGCACTCTCAAAGGATTTCTCAGACAGTTTGCAAGAAATAAAATCTATCCTTACTCTACAATCCCAAATAGACTCTTTGGCAGCAGTGACTCTCCAAAACTGCTGAGACCTAGACCTCCTTACTGCTGAGAAAGGAGGACTTTGCACCTTCTTAGGTGAAGAGTGTTGTTTTTACACTAACCAGTCAGGGATAGCATGAGACGCAGTCCAGCATTTACAGGAAAAGGCTTCTGAAATCAGACAATGCCTTTCAAACTCTTATACTGACCACTGGAGTTGGGCGACATGGCTTCTCCCCTTTCTAGGTCCCGTGACAGCCATCTTGCTATTACTTGCCTTCAGGTTGTGTGTTTTTAACCTCCTTGTCAAATTTGTTTCCTCCAGGATCGAGGCCATCAAGCTACAGATGGTCTTTCAAATGGAACCCCAAATGAGCTCAACTCACAACTTCTACTGAGGACACCTGAATTGACCCGCTGGCCCTTTGACTGGCCTAGAGAGTTCCCCTCTGGAGGACACTACAACTGCAGGGCCCCTTGTTCACCCCATCCAACAGGAAGTAGCTAGAGTGGTCATTGCCCAATTCCCTACAGCAGTTGGGGTGTCCTGTTTAGAGGGGAAATTGAGAGGTGAAACCAGCTGGCCTTCCTGTGTCGAGTGGGGACTTGGAGAACTTTTCTGTCTTCCAAGAGGTTTGTAAAGTGCACCAATCAGCGCTCTGTAGCTAGCTAGAGGTTTGTAAAATGCACTAATCAGCACTCTGTAAAATAGATCAGTCAGCGTTCTGTAAAATGGACCAATCAGCAGGACATGGGCAGGGACAAATAAGGGAATAAAAGCTGTCCACCCCAGCCAGCAGCGGCAATCTGCTCAGGTCCCCTTCCACTCTGTGGAAGCTTTGTCCTTTTGCTCTTCACAATAAATCTTGCTACTGCTTACTCTTTGGGTCTGTGCCATCTTTAAGAGCTGTAACACTCACTGCGAAGGTCCACTGCTTCATTCTTAAAGTCAGTGAGACCATGAACCCACCAGAAGGAACAAACTCTGGACACAACTCTGTGTGTGTATTTCCCTTAAACCACTACAATGAATATTTTTATGCTGGGATAATTTAACTTTGTTTCTGAAAATAATTTGTTTTATTTTTCTCCCCATTTTGTGTCAGTAGATTAAGCCTAGTACAATTATTTTAAATAGTGGTTTCAGGAGCTCAGACGATTTGTTCCAAACCAATGTTAGCTGGTTCCAGAAAGAGTTATATTTTGAATGAAGCTGTGAACAGAAACTCCATTTTTTTGCTTCAATTATTAGCTAAGACATATTATAATCTCATGTTTTATTATATGTGGGGCTAAGTGCTCATTGCTTAAATAAAATAAAACAACTAAAATGTGAACATGATTGTGTTGTAATAACAGATTTTCCTCAAAGTCTTTAGACAAGAACTGGCAGATACTTTGAAACAGTCATACCTCATGTTTGCAAAGTGTTAGATGTCCAGGAGGTGGCAGTAGTGAGCAACGATTAAAAGTATGGGCACATCCCTGGCTGAGAAGATAAATTACCTTTTCCCAAACAATATCTAACAAAGTGGCTCAGATGTGGCAGATATGTAAAGACATCTAAGCAAATGAGAGACATTTTTTACAGACTGATAACTTTAAAGTCAGCTGGAGGAAGCTACATCTTCCCAAACTTTATATTGTCTCCTTGATTCATTGGACCAACGTGACTATTTTAAAAAGTGACATTATGGAGATATTTTCTGGATCTACGAGAGGGGAGAAAGGCATGACAATGGGATTAGTCAGGCCAGATTAGTCTCATACTAGCATTGCTGGAGTGCCCAATCCAATTTAATTCACTATTGTCAAATGATCAGTCTGATTACACTTGAGTGTGTGTGTGTGCATGTATTTTAAAGGAGTATTTGAAGGGACATGCTGGTTGATGTATTTCCCTGTGGAGATTAGCCAGTGGTTGAAACTATGAAGTTATGTGAGTATATGTGTGATTCTGTGTGTGTTAGTTATCTATCACCGTATGTAGAGGCTTAAAAACAACATAAACATATCACTGTTCCTGAGGCTAGGAATTTGGGAGCAGCTTGGCTTGATTGTTCTGGCTTCAAGGCTCTCATGAGAAAGCAAGCAGATATCATTTGGTGCTACAGCAATCTGAAGGCTTGACTGAGGCTGGAGGGTACCCTTTCATGGTAGTTAACTCCTATGGCTGTCAAGTTGAAGCTGATTGTTAGAGGGAGATCTCAGTTCTTCTTCTCCCTGTGTAGGCCTCCCTACAGGGCTGGTTGAGCGTCCTTATGGTATGATGACAGGTTACACCAATGTGAGCAATCCAAAAAAAAAACAGGGCTGCCATACCATACAGCCTAGCCTTGAAAGTCACATACTGTCACTTCTGTTGTACCTTAGTGATTTCATAGGCCAGCTCTGATTCAGTATGAAAGGAGACTAACATGGGAAATGAGTGCAAGGAGGTGGGAATCACTGGGGGCCATCTTGGGGGCTGCCTACCACAGTCTATAAAGAGAAGATGACTTTTGCAAATAGTTGGAGAAGAACATGTTTTCACTAGAAAGCCCTTGTGAATACTTGTCATCAGGTTGTGATGCTGAGTCATGGTATTATATATAGAAGTGCTGATATAAAACAGAAGACCATTGTGATTACCCTGTGGGGTATTTATGCTGGAATTACTATCAAAGACTGGTAGTGAAGAACCCCCTTCCCCCAGTTGTATCGTCATGTTAAAAAAGCAAAACCAAATACAAGCAAACAAAACAAAAAACAGGTCACTGTGGAATGGCTAAAAACATTCCTTTTTGTATTAGAGACTAATATGAAAAACCTGTCCTCTTTTGAAAGATATTTGTCTTCTACTTTAAAGGAAGAAGCTTGTAGTTTGTGAACATTCAAACACATGACACAAATAATTGCTAAGATGTTTTATTCTGCTTTCTGCCAAGTACTTAGTGATTAAACTGTATTCCTCATTTGATCTTACTGTAGTATTGAAACTCTCATGTTCTGCTGAATAGAGCCATTTGTTTCTCCACACTGGTTGATTAGTGTTTTTGGTTGTCATTTTACTTGGCTGGCTTATAATCTGGTATATAATGACTAATTGGCCTGAACTTGGATGATGGAGAGTTGGGATGGGGAAGAGAGTTGGGGGCAAGGTGTCAGCCCACTATTGTCAGCCCATATTTCTAAATTTCTTCTTCCAGGACTCCACTGATCACTCATCTCAACATTTGTTTCCTTGGCATCTGCTTGACAAAAAAATCTCAATGTGGGTGACCAAAGGGATTCTGATATATAAACATTTATTTGGCCAAGTAGAAGAATATCTGAGCAAACTACATCCCACAAGGGATTCTGGCCACTTGATATTGATTGGAGATTGTATTAGGGCTATGAAACTTGGGGCATTGAAAACAATTTCTAATGAATGAGGACCTCAGAAATACTATCAGAGAACTCTGCAAATTCAGGTTGTATTGATTCATGGACAGTAGCAAATCCATGCACCACAGGATTTTCTTTCTAGATCTGTGTTCTAATGACCTCTAAGTTTCAGAATATTCTTTGTCTGGAATCTACTCAGATTACAGGCATTTTAGCTGCTATGGCATAGGTGAATGTTGCCAACCTAGTATCTGTCTTCTCTTTTTAGAACTCCCAATTTTTGTCGAGGCACATGGTTAACTGGAATAAAGACTATATTTACAATTAGTTATGGTTATAGGCCTAAAGTCTGGCCAAAGGGATATAAGTGGAAGTGTATGGCAGCTTCTGGGAAGTTTTCTTAAGATAGGTAGTAGGTGTACTTTGACCCTGCTTCACCCTACTTGCCTCCTGATGTTTAGAGCTTAGGTATGTTTGTTGGAGGACCATGCTGAGTGAAGTATAAGAAATCATGAGATGGATGCCGAAAGCAGTCTAAATCCTAGATAATAATGAAGCCAACATATCAGCACTTATTTGCTTATGTGGAAAAAAAAAACAAAACTTCTCTTTATTGAAGCTACTGCTGTTTTGGTGGAGAACCTCATTGTTGGGTATTTGTAAGGCTTGTGTGAAAAAAGGTTATGCGGTCTTTCAAAGTGCTGTTAATCACAAGTTATTGCTATTCACTTTGTAGTCTATGTAGACATAAACTATGGCACTTTTCATGTGATAGGCAGGGATAAGTTACTTTAGTAGCATCACAGGGGAGAATCTCAGCACTTTGGTGCAGCCTGCCTACACTGATGCTCCAGCTGCTGTCACTTTTGCTGCCAAGAAAGCAGCTGCCTCCCCTGCTTCCCAGCTGGTTCTGGTGCACATTTGTGGGTGGTTCATCATGGGACACACTCATTGTTTGTGTGCTCAAATGAGGAACACTGATTTCAATTTTTGAAATTCATTAATGTTTTCACATATGTAAAGTCATTGAAAGTAATTGTGACAGCTGTTTTATAGCATTATGACATCAGTAATAAGATGATAATTTTTTGGTGTTAGAGAGAGCTGGGCAAGTATAAGAAATTCAAGGGTTTTTATGTGGTCAAATGAGTTAGACATTTCTGTAGCCAAAAATGAAGTGAAAACAGACTTGTAAAAATGTATCCAAAACATGGAACCTATGATGTTTGACTAACAAGCTATACTCCTCTTCAAATCAAAGCTCGTGTTTAATATGGATGTTTCAATAGTATCATACCCTTTAAATTGAAATCATCTGTTGTTGGATTAAAGAATTACATTTGTGTTCACTGTTGCCATTTTTTGCAAAGTAATTATGGAATACTTATTATGCATAAAACACTGAGTTATAAACTATGATAGACTGAACACAAGTGTCTAAACTAGAGAAAACAGCATTAATGTGTTTTCTCTAATGTGCTAGGATGTTATTATCAGTATAAATATGTCTTAATTCACTGAAGACTTGAAGGAAATGTGCTGGACTTTTAGCAGTAGGTTTTATTGGTGTGTAAGGTATTTGGTGAATCTGGAGGATCACTTAGTAGCATCAGTAGTTACTTGGAAAAAGGCTATATTTTGTAAAATCATGGATGTCATTTTATTATTCATGGTTACATCACAAGACATCACATATATAACGTATCTTGTAATCTCTTCTAATTAAAGAATGATGCAACTATAAACATAGCTGCAACAATATTTATGTCCATATTTTGCAAGCGTGAAGAATGGCTTTTATTTGCAGCTGTAATCAGTTCACTGAAAACACTTATTTTCTATAGCTGATGCTCCTGAAGGCTGCTAAAATGGAGTCAACTCATTCCTTAATGGAGGCACATGAGACAATTTTCTGTTCTTTCCCATTGTCTTTAAAAGTGTGTTTTCTACTTGGCTTATAAGTTCTTTACAGGTTTACAACAGAGCAGTTGCTTCAGAATCCTGATACTGAGAGCGATAGTAATGCCTAATACATGCCAGGTATTTTATGTATTTTTAAAATAAACCTCTTAATGGGCAATTATTATAGCTCCCATTTTGTGAGTGATAAAACAAGACCCAGTGATTTAAGTGAACTTCTCAAAATCAAAATGCCAGTTAATGAAAAAATCTGGTTTTGAACCCCAGTCTGTTAACAATAAAATTATGCTGTTTCTACTACATAACCCTACATTTCATATAATGTTAGACTTTTACTATTACAGCCTTTTTGAAGCAGTAGGGAAATTGTAATGAATATTGCTTCATTTTTGATGGGTTGGAATAAATCCAGATTTTGTTGTTGAGCCCAGTTGATTTACTATTTAATATTGGATCTGGTGCACTGATAATGCAAATGAAGTTACCTAAGAAGGCAGAAGCATAGAGCAGCGTTATGATCATACTCTAAAGCCACATTCATAATCTCTTCCCCAAAGATGCTTCTTATTGTTAAAGAGGACATGCTGAAATACAATATTCTAAAATTATTCTCACTGGGGATGTATATAATTTTTGGTAATTTATTTCAGGAATATCTGGTGAGAATATTTAGGGATTCTCAATGAAGAGAAGAGGATGAATGTTTTAGTCAATTAATGCAGACACTACTGTAGAAATGGGTGAAAATGACCACACTATGATAGACTATCATTAGGATGATTTGTAATGCATGAATTGGTCTGTGGAACAGGCTGTTCAACTGATAATGAGGCAGCAGACATTGCCTTTGGCTTGTATATTTAAATCTTTTTGCCTAATTGGTGGAATATCAAAGAGAAAACCTAACCTAATAGAAGTTTAGAATAGAATTCCTTTAAAGTAGTATTGAAGAAGTCAGATCAATGTTATGTGTTCATAAAGGTATGATTCAGCTCTGTTTAGAGACACTCCCTTCTCTCTTACCAGAATTCACTGGGTTGAGTTACAAAGGTAAAGTGTATTTCCTTACCATAGTACCTATGAAGATTAAGCCTTTCAATACCTGTCTGATGCTTTTAATTGCAGCTGAGCAAGCCATTACACTGGGAATGAGTTGACCAGTGAGTGTGGACTTAGAGACAGTAGTATTCTGGAATCCTAACATTTCCTTGAGTTCAAATGAAGCATTTGAATGTTCTCAAGATTAGTTTTACAAATGCAGACTTAAAAATCTCACATTTTGTAAGAGACAAGCCATTTAGCTCTTGTTTTATTGCCAGCAATTTAAAGCTATTATTGAGACAGAAAATATGACCTGTGAGGTTTCATGGCATATGTAAAACCTTACCCATTTTTCACATTACCCTAATCTGTTTGGTCATTTAGTGAAACAAGATTTCTTGGGAGATAAAACACCACAGCCAACACATGTACAAATAAATAAATCAATAACTAACTCTTCCCTCAAATATCTTATCATGAGAAGTGCATTTTTCCCTTTCTAAATTGATTGTTTGTATTTTTGCAACTTGAGTTCTTTGCGGGTTAATAACTAGTGGTATAAATCAGTACTAACTGCTATTTGGACAAAAATGTTTCTCATATTTGACTCATTCTCTTGAACTTGAAACTCTAAGCAGTGAGGAGCTGATTGTTCTTCTGTTTGTATTTTGGTATTAATAATTAATATTATTAATTTTTCATCCCCCACTTCCAAATCAGGTTGATAAGGCATTTGCTGAATCATATATTCTTAGATTCCCCTATGGCTTTGAGCTTAATAAAAGTGGAAGATTATTTTTGTTGTTGTTGTTGTGTAAGGTAATAATAGTACGCTAATAAAAGGATAAAATGAGTTAATATAAAGTTCTCTGAAAAATTCCTGATACATAATAGATGATCTATATAAATTGGTGATAATTATTACTTTATTGCTTCAGTCCTGATTATTATATTTCACTTGAATAACAGCACTAACCTAATTTTTCTGCTATCAATCTAGTCTCCTTCCAGCCTTTTCTCCACAGAACAAGCCAGAGTGAGCAGTTTTAAGACGCAAATGTGCTACTTCCTTAGTGCTCCTCCTTGCTTTACTTTGATACCTTCCTGTTGCTCACAAGACAAAATCTAAACTCAATCTTACCGTGATCTGGTTTCTTCTTAGCTCTCTCCTGTCTCATGTCTTAATTTCTCTAGGTCAAAATCAAAATATTTAAATTTATTTGTAAATCTGGTATTAAAAACTAAGAATTATTATCTTCAACTTGCTTTTTTGATTATATTTTTGATTAATTAATGTTAATATTAATTCATAAATTAGTAGATTAAATTTTTCTCAGCAATTAACTCCATTTGCAAATTTAGTTACTTGAAATTCCCTTAAATTTTTTATACTATATTGAAACATTTTAAATGTCTTGTTATGCCAGACACTTTAAAAAACAAGTAAATGTGCTTTCTCTAGTATCATAAAATATACATAACATAAAGTGTACCATTTTAAACATTTTTAAGTGTATAATTCATTAGGAACATTTACATTACTATGCAAAAGTGCTTTTAATTAAAGCTTTAAGAAATAATCTTTCTAAGCACTTAAGCAAATTTTGTAAATCTGACAAATCAAACTTATAAATAGGGTTTTCCTAAAATTTGTAATGTTCACAAACTTAATTTCTTTCATACCTTTTAAATTAAAATATCAGTTAGATATTTCAATGTAAAATTAAAAGCTGTCATGTTAGATTTTCTTAAACAGTTTGAAATTTAAAAAATCTGTAAAAGAAAATGTTTCAGACAATTTATGAGAATATGACAAAGTTTTATTACCATCTTGATGCAAAAGAAGAGGGCCTAGTAGGCCAATTAAAACATTCATTTTCTGTAGATCCATTATACAGGAAAAGGAATGGTTACATAATTCACGTTAGATTTGTGAAGAAAATATTCAAAGATTTAGAAATTGGCAAAAGAGATGATTGTCCTTTTAGAGGAGTGTTTAAATGAGATTCCCTTCAGGGATAATGGGACTTTATAGGGTGTGTACCTTTGCCTTTCTCTGTCCAGACTAGTTTACAACCCTGTAGGAGAGGAAATTAAATTGTAGAAACTGATAGTATTCAAATGAGTCTCATTCATGACAATACAAAAGAAACTTGTCCTGTAGAGATACAATTTATTTTTACCCTGTAGAAGAGATCATCTGAAACACTAAATTTTAAGTTGTTAACCAGGTTGTATCTCTTAGCAGATTCATTTAGCAGCCCCAATTGCCTGTATAATAGACAGATTAGTTAGTTAGAGAGGTAAGTAGGTAGGTAGGTAGGTAGATAGATAGATAGATAGATAGATAGATAGATGTGCTTCACATTATAATTTTTTTTTTTAAATTTAAGAGATGCGGTCTCACTCTGTCTCCCAGGCTAGAATGCAGTGGCACAATCATAGTTCATTGCATCCTAGAATGCCTGAGCTCAAACCATCCTCCTGCCTCAGCCCACTGAGTAGAAGACAGGTGTGGTCACCATGCCTGGCAAATTTGCTTCATACTTTTAGAGACAGGGTCTTGTTGTGTTGCCTATGCTGATCTCGAACTCTTGGCCTTAAGCAGTCTTCCTGCCTCAGACTCTAAATTCTCCTTCTTAAAAAAAAAATTAAAATTGATATATATATGTACATATTTATTGGGTACATGTGAAAATTTAATACATTCATATAATGTGTACAGATCAAATCAGTGTAATTATGGTACCTACCGCCTTAAATATTTATCTTTTCTTTATGTTAGAAACATTCAAATCATTCTTTTCTAGTTTTTGAAATATATAATAGATTATTGTAAACTGTAGTCCAGTTGGTATCTATCAAACACTAGGTCTTATTTCTTCTATCAAACTGTATATTTATACCCTTTAATTAAACTCTCTTCATCCTCCCTCTCTCCTACCCTTCCTGGCCTACGGTAACCACAAATCTACTCTATCTTCATGAGATCCACTTTTTTTAGCTCCCATATTTGAACAAGTACATGTGATATTTATCTTTCTGTGCTTGTCTCATTTCACATACTGACCTCCTCTTCCATCTATGTGGTTGCAAGTGACAGGATTTCATTCCTTTTTATGGGTCAGTAATATTTCATTGTGTATCTATACCACATTTTCTTTATTCATCCATCTATGGGAACACTGGTTGATTCCATATTTTGGCTATTGTGAATAGTGCTGCAATGAACATGGGAATGCAGATATGTCTTCAATATATTTATTTTCTTTCTTTTGGAGATATATGCAGTAGTGAAATTGCTGGACCATATACTAGTTCTATTTTAAGTTTTTTGAGAAGCCTCCATACAGGCTGTACTCCATACAGCTGCTGTACTAATTTACACACACAGCAACAGTGTATGAGGGTTGCCCTTTCTGCACACCCTCACCAGCATTCATTACTCCCTGTGTTTTTGATAAATCTTTGCCCAGAACAATGTCCTGGAGCATTTCCCCAGTGTTTTCTTCTAGTATTTTTGTAGTTTCAGGTTTTACATTTAAGTCTTTAATCCATTTTGATTTGATTTTCATATGTGGTGAGAGATAGGGGTCTAATTTCATTTTTGTGCATATAGTTTTCCCAATACCATTTATTGAAGAGAATGTCTTTTCTCCATTGTATGTTCTTGGCACCTTTGTCAAAGATGAGTTGGCTATAAATACATGCATTTACGTCTGGGTTCTCTATTTTGTTCTATTGGTCTATATGTCCTTTTATGTCAGTACCATACTTACTTGGTTACTTTGTAGTACATGTTGTAGTGTATTTTGAAGTCAAATTGTATGATGCCTCCAGCTTTGTTCTTTTGATTCAGGATTGCATTCGCTATTTGGGGTATTTTGTGGTTCTTTATGAATTTTAGGATTGTTTTTTCTATTTCTGTGAAGAATAACATTGGTATTTTGGTAAAGATTGCTTTAAATTTGTAGAGTGCTTTGGGTAGAATTGTCATTTCACAATATTAATTCTTCCAATCTGTGAGTATGTAATGTATTTCTATTTTTTCATGTCCTCTTCAATTTCTTTTATCAGTGTTTTAAAGTTTTCCTTGTACAGATGTTTCACTTTGGTTAAATTGATTCCTAGGTATTTTATATTATTTGTAGTTGTGTTAAATGGAATTGCTTTCTTGGTTTATTTTTCAGATTGTTTTCTGTTGGCATATATAAATGCTACTAATTTTTGTATGTTAATTTTGTATTCTGCAAGTTTAACAAATTTATCAGTTAAATTTAACAGTTTTTTTGATGGAATCTTTAGGTTTTTCTAAGTATAACATTATGTCATCTGCAAATAGAGACAATTTGATTTCCTCTTCTCCAATTTGTATACGTTTTATTTATTTTCCTTGCTTAATTGCTTTGGTCAGTACTTCCAGTATTATGTTGAATAAAATAAGAAGGGGCTAGGCACAATGGCTCATGCTTGTAATCCCAGCATTTTGCAAGGGGTGGGGGGGGGGAAGGTGGGAGGATTGTTTGAGTCCAGGGTTCAAGACCAGCCTGGCAACACTGTGGGACCCTGTCTCTACAGAAAGTTAAAAAAAAAAATTTAGCTGGGTGTGGTGGCATGCACCTGTGGTCCCAGCTACTAGGGAGGCTGAGGTGAAAACATTGCTTTAGGCCAGAAGTTTGAGGCTGCAGTGAGCCATGATCACACCACTGCACTCCAGCCTGGGTGACAGAGTGAGACTCCATCTCTATTTAAAAAAAAAATATTAATGAAGGTGGATGTCCTTGTCTTCTTCTAGATTTTAGAGAAAAGTCTTTTAATTTTACCTGTTTAATATGATGTTAGCTGTAGGTTTGTCATAGATAGTCTTTATTATTTTGAGATATGTTCCATTTATACCCACTTTGTTGAGAGTTTTTATCAGAAAGAATGTTGAATTTTACTGAATGCTTTTTTGGCACCTATTGAAATGATCATAGTTTTTGTCCTTGATTGTATTAATGTAATGTATTAGTCTGTTCTCACACTGCTATGAAGAACTACCTGAGACTGGGTAATTTATGAAGAAAAGAGGTTTAATTGACTCACAGTTCCACATGCTGTACAGGAAACATGGCTGGCAGGCCTCAGGAAACTTACAATCATGATGGAAGGGTGAAGGGGAAGCAAACACATCTTCACATGGCAGCAGGGGAGAGAGAGAGTGAAGGGGGAAGTGCTACACACTTTTAAGCAACCAGATCTCATGATAACTCAGCCACTATCACGAGAACAGCAAGGGGGACATATGCCCCCATGCTCCAGTCACCTCCCACCAGGTCCTTCCCCCAGCATTGGGAATTACAATTCAGTATGAAATTTGGGTAGTGACACAAAGCCAAACCATATAATGTGATGTATCATGTTTATTGATTTATGTATGTTGAACAATCCTTGCATCTCTGGGATGAATCCCATTTGATCACGGCGTGTACTTTTTTAAGTGTGTTGTTGAATTTGGTTTGTTAGTATTTTATTGAGGATTTTTGTGTTTGTGTTCGTCAGGGATATTGGCCTGTAGTTTTCTTTGTTTTGTTATGTTTTTGCCTGATTTTAGTATCAATGCTGGCCTCATAGAATGAGTTTAGAATATTCTCTCCTCTTTGATTTGTTTAAAGATTTTGAATAGAGTTGGCATTAGCTTTCAAAAATGTATTTGGTAGAATTCTGTGGTAAAGCCGTCAAGTCCTAGGCTTTTCTTTCATGGGAGACTTTTTATTATGGCTTCAATCTTGTTATTTGTTGCTGGTTTGTTAAGGTTTTCTATTTATTCATGGTTCAATCATAGTAGGTTGCATGTGTTTAGGAATTTATCCATTTCTTCTAGGTTTTCTAATTTGTTGACATATAGTTGTTCATAATAGTTGTTAATGATTCTTTTTATTTTTGTGATCTCTGTTGTTGTGTCTCCTTTTTTGGCTTCTGAATACATTTATTTGAACTTCCCTCTTTTTTTTTTCTTAATCTAGCTAAAGGTTTGCCAATTTTGTGTGTCTTTTAAAAAATGAAGTATTCACTTTGTTGATTATCTGCCTTTAGTTTCAATTTCGTTTATTTCTGCTCTGATTTTTATTATTTCTTTCCTTCTACTAATTTTGGGTTTGATTTGTTTTTGCTTTTCTAGTTCCTTAAGGTGCATCATTAGGTTGTTTATTTGAAGTCTTTCTACCTTTTTGATGTAGGTATTTATTGATACAAACTTCCCTCTCAGTACTACTTCTGCTGTATCCCATAGATTTTGCTATGTTGTATTTCCATTTTTAATTGTTTAAAAAATGTAAATTTATTTCTTAATTTCTTCATTGACCTATTGCTCATTCAGGAGTACGTTGCTGAATTTCAAAACGTTTCTGTATTTTATGAGGTTTCCCTTGTTAACAATTTTTAGTTCAATTCAATTGTGGTCAGAAAGATACTTGATATAATTTCTACTTTTTTGGAATTTGCTGAGACTTGTTTTGTGGCCTAATATATGGTCTATTCTGGAGAATGTTTTAAGTACTCATGAAAAGAATGTGAATTCTATATCAGTTGCGTATATTGTTCTGTAAATGTCAATTAGGCTCATTTGGTCCATTGTGTAGCTTAACTCCAATGTTTATTTGTTGATTTTCTGTTGGGATGATCTGTCCATTACTGAGACTGGGGTATTGAAGTCCCCTACTGTTATTGTATTGCCATCTGTCTCTCTCTTCCTTTAGATCTATTAATGTTTACTTACATACTTGGTGCTCCAGTGTCAGATAAAGAGATATTTATAATTGTTATACCCTTTCACTGAATTGACCCTTTTATCATTATATATAGTGATCTTGTCTTTTTTTTACAGTCTTTGATTTGTAGTCTACTGTATCTCATATAAATGTAGCTACTCTTGCTTGTTTTTTATTTCTAGTTGCATGGATTATCTTTTTTAACTCCTTCAGCTTTAGTCTATGTGTATCTTTAGAGATGAAGTGGGTTTCTTGTAGGAAGAATATAGTTGGGGCTTCTTTATTCATTCAGCCATTCTATGCCTTTTAATTGGAGAATTCAGTCCATTTACACTGTGTTGTTATTGACAAGTAAAGACTTACTACTACCATTTTGTTGTCTATTTTCTGGTTGTTTTGTAATTCTTTTCTTTCTTCTTTTTTTAACTGTCTTCCTTTGTGGTTAAGTGATTTAATTTGATAGTGTGTTTTAATTCATTCTTATTTTTAGTGAATCTATTATAGGTTTTTGCATTTGTGGTTATCATGAGACTTAGAAAATCCATCTTATAGATAAAATAAATTATTTTAAAGAGATAAAAACTTAGATCACAAAGAATGTTAAAAAAAGCAAAAAATGAAAAAATTCTACATTTTAACTTCTATCCCCCATTTGACTTTAAGTTGTCTTGATTTACATATTTTTATATTTCCAATCTCTTAACAGGTTACTGTTGGTATTATGGTTTTTTGTAGATTTGCCTTTGGGGCTTCACACTAGAGTTATGAATAGATTGTTCACCTGTTGCAGTAGTAGAGTATTCTGTGATTTTCTATGTACTTAATTATACCGGTGGGTTTTATACTTTGAAAAATTGTCTGTTTGCATGTTAATGTGCTTTTTTTCCCTTCCAGATTGAAGGACCGTCTGTAGCATTTTTTGTAAGATGGGTCTGGTGGTGGTAAATTCTCTCAGCTTTTGATTGTTGAGGAAACACCTTTCATATTTGAAGATAGATTTGATGAATACAGTATTCTTGGAGGGTAGTTTTTTCTTTCATTACTTTGAAAATATTGTCCCACTACTTCCTGGCCTGTATGGTTTCCACTGTGAACTGTGTCACCAGATGAATTGGAGCTTTGTTTATATATTATTTGCTTTTCTTCCTCTTTCTGCTTTTAGGATGCTTTCTATCACTTTAGCTTTAGAAAGTTGAATTGTTATAGGTCTTGTGGTAGTCTAATTTGGGTTGAATCTGTTTGGTGTTTTCTGACCTTCCTGTTCCTGGATATTTATCTCTTTCTCACATTTAGAAAGTTTTCTGTTATTGTTTTTTTTCTCTTTGAATAAGCTTTCTACCCCTTGTTCTTGCTCAATTGCCTCTTGAAAACTAATAATTCTTAGATTTGGTCTTTTGAAGTAATTTTCTAAATTTTATGAAATATTTTCATGCTTTTCATTCTTTTATCTTTTTTTACGCTCTGACTGTGTTTTTTTCAAATAGCCTGTCTTCGAGCTCACTGATTCTTTTCTCTGCTTGATTCATTCTGTTGTTCAAACCCTCTAATAAATTTTTGAGTTTAGCAAATACATTTCTCAGTTCCAAGATATCTGTTTGATTTTAAAAAATTATTTCAATCTCTGTTAGAGATCCCTGATAATTTTTAAATATGCCTTTCTGTGTAATCTTGAAAATCACAGAGTTTTCTCAAAACTGCTATTTTGAATTCTTGATCAGAGAGTTAACATATTGCCATTTTGTTAGGGTCAGTACCTGATTCCTTGGTTTGTCCACTTGGGGAGGTTATGGTTTCTTGTCTGCTGTTTCTTGTGGATGTACATCTACGTTTTTGCATTAAACGATTATTTATTCCAGGCTTCTGTGTATGACCTGTTTTGATTTACATTGGACATGTTTGCTTAGAGATTCTTCATAATTTAGCTGTTAATTGTCATTATTTTTATCACCCCAGCTAGGTCACTGCCTCCTTTTGGTCACTAGATGGCAGCTTAAGCCCAAGATTTCCTTGGTTCTAGGCAATCAGAGTGCCTCCCTTCTCGAATGGGAGGATATCCCAAAACGGATATCTTGAGTGCGGGAAGGCTGGCTAGGGGTTTGTGCCAGGGAAGCTGTTACACAAACCTCCTATAACATGGTGCTGTTGAGCAGCCACTCTGATTTGATGTCTCTTTTGGCTGAGTTACAGAGACGTTTCCAGGATTATAGATAGTATTCCCATCTCTGCTCTTTGTCTCTGTCCTCAGAGATATTTCTTTATTTAGGCACTCCTGATGATTCCTGTGGCTTGAGGCAGAGACAGGTTTACTGCCAAGAAACCCAAGGTGGTTAAGAAGCTGGTTGTCCACATCATCTCATTTTTTTTTAGTGTGGAAACCCTAAGCTGAGGAGAAATTTTCCATGTTCTTGCTGTTGAACAGATTTGGGGGAGCGGTGTCACGGATATGGAAGTCCAACTTTCTTACTGTGTGTTGAAAGTTTTTTTTCCCTTCTCTGTGGTCCCAGGAATGATCTGACCCTCCTATTTGAGCTCTAGAATATTGCTAGTGATGATGTTAGAGCTGCATATATGTTTCTGGCTTTCTATGTGTATGTGGTGGCAGTGGTGGGGAGGGTGAAGCCAGCTTGCTTCTATGCCACCATTTTGAAGCTGGAAGTCCTCTCAGATTCTCCTTTTAACCAATTTTAATACCTTATTGATTTCCTCATTAATTAATGTTAAATAAAATCTTTGATGTTATTTCTTTTTTAGAGAGTTATGGTCTAAATTTTTTGAAGAACCATACTTGAGTAGATTAGATTTTTAAAAAGAATGCTTTGTTAAGAACTTTGACTGACAATTGATAGTCAACACGGTGAGAGTGAACTTGGAGAACAAGTCTTAATCCCTTTAAATATTTTCAAAAAATTGCTTATGTATTTTATAAAAAGTGTGGCTTTATTACCAGAAGGAAGTTTTGAATGACAGCATAGAATGTATTTTTTTCCCTGGATCAGTTTTGGAAAAAAGACTACAAACATTTATAATTTAAAACTTTACTCCTAATATTTCTGAGGTTGCCAAACCACATGCCCATCTTTGGCTTAGTGTAGAAACTTATAACAATTCTGCCCAAGCCACAGGTAAATATGCTGACACCTCCCCCTCACTCTCTGCTTATCCACTGCCCTGCTTTGAAGGAAATTTTTAAGCTCTGTGTGTGTGTGTGTGTGTGTGTGTGTGTGTGTGTGTGTGTGTGTGTGTGTGATATGTGCATTATATATTTTGCTTTCTTGGCCTTTCTACTTTTCATTCATTTCATTCCCTGGATTTTGATAGGTGAAATTATTCCTTAAACTGGTTGCAGCTCTTATCTTTGCAGCAGGGTTACAGTCAACAAATTATTTTATTGCCTTATTGCCTTCTTTATATTTATCATTTAATTCTTGTTATATCTTTATTATCTTGCTTATCAGACACTTTTTTTAAAAAATCGGCACTAGTCTTCACTCTGCTGCAGTTCATACAGAACAAAGTACATTTTTCTAGCACACCAGGTTGTCTCTTGCTCTCAGATCTTTGTACTTAAACTGGGAATAATTCTGCAAATATTTCTGAAATGAACTTCCTATGGAAAGCTTTTCTCTCTATGCTCCCACTAGCTTTATATATTTTTCCTGTAGTGCTTATAACACTGTACTGTAAATACATATTTCCTTGTATATTATATCCAATAGACTTTAATTTGAAGATAGTGACAATGCCTTGTCCCCTCCTGGAGCTTCCACACTAGTCTAAGGAAATTCATGTAGAAGTGCTTAATTACATACTATGAGAAAAAAAATAGATGAAGTTCAAGGGACAGATGAGATTTCTTTTTTTGAGGCAGGGTCTTGCTGTCCCCAGGTTGGAGTACAGTGGCATGATCATGGCTTATTCGCTGCAGCCTCTACCTCCCAGGCCCAAGCAATCCTCCTACCTCAGCCTCCTGAGTAGCTGGGACTATAGGCACATGCCACCATGCTTGGCTTAATTTTTGTATTTTTATTTTTAGTTTTTAGAGACAGGGTCTCACTATGTTGCTCAGGCTGAGGACAGCTGAGATTTTAACACTATATTCTGATCTACAAAAAAGATTGGACATGATGGGGTTCAGGATATGCTACCACAGAATATGGCCCCTGGGCACATCGGATATTTTAAGCAGAAAGAAGGTGAGAAAACCACAGAAGCAGGAAGTTCTCTCTGCCATTCTCCTGCCCTTCTTCGCTGAAGCAGGTCACAAGAGTCTCATGTGACATGTTCCCTTCCTATATACAAAGGAAAGGTGGAGTGTTGAATCTCTGAAGACAAGGGGCCCCAGAGAAAGATCTGAACAAACAGGCCTTCCTAACTTTCTCATAGTTTATTACCGTTAGATTGTATGCTTCTTGCTCCATCACATTTCTCCTTGACAGTCACCTCTTCATCAAAGCTGACATAAAAATACACGGGTTTAACTATTTCTGTGTGTCTTCATTTCCTTGTGAAGGCTCCCATGTTATGTAAAACATAGTATGTAAATTTGTATGCTTTTCTCTTGTTACTTTGTCTTTTAATATGGGGCCCAATCCAATGATCATAAGATTGGTAGAGGAAAAAGAGTTTTCCTCTCCTACAAATTCTATAAGAAAAAATCCATATGGTTGAAGCTACTAAAAAACCTAAGCCAACTTTAGTAGGACTTTTGCTAGTCTTGACAATTTATTTACCTTATCTAATTCGTTCTTCATCACAAGCGCTGTTGAATCACTGCCTCAACTATGCTGTGGGTACATATGGCAAAAAGCATTTTGGCCTTATTAGAAATGTACATAGTTGGCCAGGCTTGGTGGCTCATGCCTGTAATCCCAGCACTTTGGGAGGCTGAGTGGGGTGGATCATGAGGTCAGGAGATCGAGACCAACCTGGCTAACATGGTGAAACCCCATCTCTACTAAAAAAATACAAAAAAATTAGCCGGGCGTGCTGGCGGGCGCCTGTAGTCCCAACTACTCGGGAGGCTGAGGCAAGAGAATGGCGTGAACCCAGGAGGTGGAGTTTGCAGTGAGCTGAGATCATGCCACTGCACTCCAGCCTCGGCGACAGAGCGAGACTCCACCTCAAAAAAAAAAAAAAAAAAAAAGAAAAAAAGAAATGTGTGTAGTTGACATACTGGATGAATACTCTAATAAAAAATGAAATTTTCTGTTGTCATAAAAACTATATCATTTTCTCGCCACCCACACAGACAAAAGATTTATGTGACAATAATGATGAAATCACTTTAAGATGTCACAGTTCCATAGTTAATATTTTGGTGTTTTCTGCTGGAGACAGGCATGCTTTCATAGAGTCTTTGCTAGTGTTTTGGAGGCCCTGACTATAGACCGTTTAGATAGGTGGGGATGAGTTCCTGCTTTGTTTTTTTTTTTTAATTTTTCTTTGGACCACCTAAGATTTCCAATATTTCTACAGCAATCCATTTGGCGATGGCCTGGAGACCTATAATGAAAATAATTAGTGTTTTATGTTAAGCAATAATTTTTGAGGCATCAACCACATGTAATTGTGTCATATTTCAGCTGAGTGACTCCCTGATTAGTGACAGTCATAGATGATGTTGTTGCATTCTTGGGATCATTGCTTGAAAAAAATAAAGTTACTGTGCTCTTTGTTATAATAAATTTCCAGGTATCACACGAATTGTGAAAATAGTCAATGATAACACGTTACCAATTATTTTGTAGTCCCACATTTGGGAAAAAAAAGTGAGGAGTGGCTCAATATGCATACCAAGTGAAATTTATTATTTCTTTTGTATTTAATTATGTGAGAAAATGAATGCTGAAAGAAGTGAAACCATGTGAGATGATGGTGCTTTGTGTGAAGTTGTTGTGCAGAATGCCTTTATAGTTTTAGTTGTGCATAACTTCACACATACGTGCACATACTCACTAGTACATTCATAAAGATACAAACAACCTTATCTGCTTACATTTTTAAGCCTTGGAACTCCCAACTCTCCCTTTCCGATAGTATATAGGAGGGGAAATGAAGAATCCAGTTCATTACAAGCACTGTGCGCTAGCAGTTCAGAAACTGGAAGCCATGAAGTGTCAACGTTATACCGACAGATTTTTTGGGTGCAGGGGCGAGACTCCCTATCAGTATATCTCCTGCCTTAAGGGATGGAATGATGTATTAAGTGACTCTGAGCCATACAACTGGGGTATTTAGATAGGATGTAGAGGCTATTTTCTCAACTGAGGACAGAGAGCTCAAATCTAGGGACCATTCTGTTGGTCTCTGCTTATATAGACTTTGGCAATATTCAAATAAAGTGCATAAGTTTCTAAGGTCACCATAACAATAACCACAAATTGGGTGACTTGAAACAATAGAAACGTATTCTCTCATAGTTCTGGAGGCCAGAAGTCCAAAATCAAAGTGTCCATAGGACATGGTCCCTCTAAAGACCCTAGGGGAGAATTCTTCCTTGTCCTTCAAGCTTCTGGAGACTCCAGGCATTCTTTGGTGGCAGCATGGATTCCATCTCTTTCTCTGTCTTCCCATTGTCTTCTCCCATGTTTCTCTGTGTCATCTCCTCTTTTATAAGGACACCTGTCATTGGATTTAGAACTCACCCTAGATTCAAAGTAATCTCAACTCAAGATCTTTGACTTACCTTCATCTACAAGTACCCTTTTCCAAATAAGGTCAACATAGGTTCCAAGGGTGAAGACAACTGAGACATATCTCTCTGGGAGCCACTAATTCTGCATAAAGCAAGTATGAAATTTCTTCCTAGGTTGTGGTAGCTGATTCTTCAGGGGCTCGAAGCCTCCTCTTTCCTGGGTGATCAAAGAACTTAGAGCAGTGGAGTTGTTAGATGAGTAGCAGCAGTAAGAGCAGTGATGGAGAACCAGGTCTCAAATTTGGGGACAACTTTACATATTCCATAGGCTTAATGAAGAAGCTGAAAATGACAATTATCTCATTAAAATAAAGGTAAGTGATGAACTGGGGAGAGCAACTGTGGAGGCAAACTGAAATAGATATAGAATGAAGTAGATATATAGCAATAATTTTAGTAAATAACCTTCTGAATCTCTAACTATAATGTAGAGAAAGGTGTTTTGTTTCCTACTTTCAAGTAAGAATCTACAGATGAATGCAAAGCCAAAATCATGAAAAAACTTACATGTAATTGGATATATTTAAGCCAACTCACCAACCCACCCCGCATACCTTAGGAGGAAATTCTAGGTAAGAAGAATGGTGAGGATAGTAGGGCATGTGTTTAGAGTCACATTTAAACCATCTGCATGCAGATTCAAACTCTCACCTATATTTTCTTTTAGAAATGAATGTACATCTAATTGAACACAGTTTACAAAATGCTTTCATTATGTTTTCTCAGATCCTTATGGCCACACTGCGAAATGGGTATGATTATCACCATTCGTGAAAAGTTCTTTGCAAAAATAGCCCCAATAACGTTTTCTTTGCAAAAATAGCCCCAATACCCTTTTCCATCTCTGCATTTTGCCCTCCTACTCATCAAGAGATGAGTTTATTTCTTTACTCTTGAATCTGGGATGGCCTTGTGTTTTGCCTTGAACAAAGCGTGCATTGGAAATGATGCTCTGTTACTTCTGAGTCTAGGCTTCAAGAGGTTTTGCAGCTTCCGCTCTCACCCTCCTGGAATTCTGTGCTACCTCATTGAAGAGGGTTATATATCCTGAAATTGCTCTGTTGTGCGGCACACAAGAATTTCTTGCACCTGGTCAAGTTAAGAAGTAAAGGTAGGTGGTGAGTCAATATGTAGGCTTCGTTGCTTGGGGAAAATAAAAAGCCTAAGAGTAACTTGGCATAAGGAAAAGAAAAAGACGCACTATTTTTGAAGAAAGATTAACAAATTTTGTTGAAATGGCCTTGATTTTTCTGCCATGGTCATGAAAATAATAAACAATTTATAAGTTGATATATTTTCCTTATGTATTTAATATGAATGCAAAATGTGAAATTGCCAGTCAGGTTAAGCAGAAAAGATACTTATGGGGGATGGCATGTATTAAATACGTCACTGAAGTGTGTGTTGTAAGTGTTAACTTTCAGCATTACAAACCCACTCTACCTATTAATAGTTGTGAATTGGGGGAGTGTATAATAGTGTCTAAGGTGATAAAAGTAGTGAGGGTTTTCTTTTGTTTTTAAAATATCTCGGTCAATTTTATTTCTACCTTGAGTTTTTTTGAAAGACACTATTGACCTTGGGGTAATTGTGAGCTGCTGCAGCAATGATGTAGGCAGCTTGTTGAAAAAGAGTTAGAGAAGTGGATGCACTTTTGTAGTAGATAAATTGCATTAAGGGTCCCAATTACCCACCCCTTCTTTTATCAGGGACTTTTGCCTTGTGACTTCGCAGTTCTCACCAAAGAAGCAGAATCGCTTTCTCTTTCCCCATATTCTGAGTTTGGCCATACAATTTGCAGATGTGATTTATGCAGAGGCTTGAAAAAGTGCTTGTACAATGCTGCTTCTGCTCTTGAACCTCAACCTTTCCCATAGAAACATGTCAGGGCTTGCCTGATGGAGGAACATGAGAGACACGTGGAGCAGTCAGGTGTTCTTACTGACAGACAGCTGACCTCAGATGTTTAGGAGCCTAAATGAGCTTGGAAGGCCCACCTAGCCTAATTGCTCGTGCACATACTTGTGAACTAAATAAACGCTGATTTGGGGGACAGTTTATTAACAGCATTATTTCAGTAACAGGTAACTGATACAGGTGTCATTCAAGATTTGCTTCTTTTTAGGGGGAAGTGAGGATTCCAGACTGATAGCTTTAAGGACACTTTCTTTTTCTTGGATTCAGATGGTTCAACTGCTAAATTCCAGAGGCCTAATAATTTGGCTAATGATAGCATAATAATTGCCAGCTTAATGGTGATGATCAATAGGGCATGTGTTTCAGGGCCACCAGTGCATGCTTCAGGTGCAGTAAAAACTATTAGGCCAAATACAAAGAGTATTAATTACCAGAGAACACATCCTTAGCCATATATTTTTGTTAATGGAATGCAGTAAAACCTGATTACAATAAATCCTAGTTGACTTGGGAGAAAACTGTAAGTGACATTTTATAATATCCCATTTGCACTGAGTCCTAAGTTAGGTCAACAAGATTTAAAAGCCTTTCACCATGCGAATACATTCTCAGTACATAAATTGTTCATGAGGAATTTTCCACGTATTTTCTATTCATTTTATAATCACATTTTTTTTTGCCTTCTCTAGAAATTTTTAGGAGGCAAAACTTATTTTATTTCTATTTTTCTTATTAGTTTTTCAGCCCTACCACTTAAAACTTTGATATTTCTTTCCATTAAAAAAATACCAAACTGCTACTCCACTCAAATTTTATCCTCTACTTTCAAAATTTAAAATATCTTTAAAAATGTATCATAAGCATAATATTTGATGGTTGTGTAATATCTAGTTGGATGAATATTGTAACCATGTCCTTTTTTTTCTGCTTTTTTTGTGACTGTTCAAAATACCACTGCAACAATATGTTCTTGTTTGTATTTCTGGTTATTTCCTTATTGGGCGTATCTAGAAGTGGCATTACGGGTTCAAATGTTATAAATATTTTGAAGGTTTAAAAGTTCTGAGTATATATCTAGCTAACCTTTTAAAGAAAGATTGTGCTGCTTTCTGCACTGTATAAAATATCTTTCTCACAAAAATCTGTCAATACTGAGTATATTCTGTAAAAATTACTCTTCACTAGTGGACATAGAGTCTGAAATTTACAAAGATTAATAGAGCTAAAAAATAAAAAGAATGTAATTATTTTCAAATCCGAAAATATTGACTTCTCAGATTAAAGATTACTGAAGTGCTTGTGAGTCTGTGATGGAAATAGAAATCTAGCAACTAGGGTTTTCTTCCCCTGTGCTTCTCAAGTAGCCTAGAATGATGATTTATGATAGGATTAAAATTTCTACCTAATTGAGGGCATGTTTTGGCGCTTTTATTTTTGATACTCCAGTTATGTTCTAGGTATATAAAGAAATAGGAATTGGTGACAGGTGCCACAGGGAAAGTAGCAATTGGCCCCAAGGGTATGTCTCTGAGCCTTTTCAATGCAGGTGGGCATATGCTTATGGATAATAAGATTATGTTATAATGCTTGAAAAGAGAAGACCTTAAGATCTACTGGGAATAGCAGAAGAGTCAGGATTTTACAGACCTGGTTAGAATCCTGTCTTTGTCACTTACAAGTTCTGTCATCTTGGGCAAGGCACTTAACCATTCTTAGCCTTAGTTTCCTCGTTTTCTAAAACAGCTAAAATCACAACATGGTAGAATCGTTATGAGAAATAAGCAGTATAATGTAAGTAAGTGACAATATAGTATAAATGCACCTAATATTAATGGCAATTATTAAAAAATGGGTTGGATGTTATAGCAGAGGCTTAATGATGGGAGTCTGTATATTTTGAAGCATGAGCAAGTAGAATAATAATAGAAATTTGGGAGGACCAGCAAGATGTTGTGGACTAAGTGATAAAATTTTAGGGCTATAATGGGCACTAGCACTAGGGCATTTTACCATTGACCTGCAGGATAACTCACTGTTTTAGTCAGGGTTCTCCAGAGGGCCAGAACTGATAGAATGTGTATAAACACACACACACACACACACACACACACACACACACACACACACGTGTACACACACACACGGGAAAGAGAGAGAGAGAGACAGAGTGAGAGAGAGAAAGAGAGAAGAAGAGATTTATTTGGAGAATTGATTCAAGCCACTATAAAAGCTGAGAAGTCCTACAATAGGCTATCTACAAGTTGGAGAACCAGGGAGGCCAGTAGTGTAGCTCAGTCCCAGTCTGAAGGCTGTAGAACCAAGGAAGCCAATGGTATACTTTCAGTCTGTCTGAATTCAAAGACTCAAGAACTCAGGGGGATTACTGGTGTAAGTCCTGGAGTCCAAACTCCAGAGATTCTGGAGAGCTGATGTTCAAAGCTGGGGAAGAAAGAGTTCTCCAGCTCCAGAAAATAGCAAGAATTTGCCCTTAGTCTATCTTTTTGTTCCATTCAGGCCCTAAGCTGATTGGACGATGCCTACCCACATTGAGGGGACATCTTTTCCACTCAGTTCACACACCCAAATGCCAGTCTTCTCTGGAAACACCCTTGCACACACATCTGGGGAAGCTCAATCATTCTAATAAAATGCCAAGCCACCTGAGATTCCCTTTCAGCAGAAGGGGGACGAGATTAGTGCTTATTGAAGCAATGAGAATAACTAATGCTTTACCAGCTATCTAGATATCCTTTAATCTGGTAAAGTTGATACCCCAAATGAACCATCACACTCACTTCGCTAATGGTAGTGCCTGAGGATGCAGTGACCAGGTGTGAATACTTATGCTGCCTCAATTTGCTGCATCTTGAACTTGATCTTCTAGTGAAATGACTAATTGTCAGAAGCCACGTAGCTGGGTCTATACCTACAGAATTTTAGGAATTTATTGGAATTGCCCTGAGAGCATCTGGGAAAAAGGATATATCTTGGTCTGTCAAGTTGATATAGAATTTGGGGTTGGAGTATGGGTATAGGCAAGCCTTGACTTCAGAGAGAGTCTGCCTCCATATTTAGGAGATTAGACAATAGTACATGTGATCTTTACCTCAAACCAATTGTGATTAAAAGACTATAATGAAAATCTTTGTGCTTAACAATTATCTATATATTGATAGAGAGGTGGGTTTTATGGGGACTGAAATGGTTTAAATTTCCTAATGCCAATATGCAAATTCTAGACTCACCATCTTATATTCTTGAGAAAGGTAATGTAAGCACATTTATTGACATACAATGTCACACTTGACTAATTTGGACCATTATTGGGATTGTCAGTAATTCCTGTAGCTAAATTTGTTGTGTAGTAATATACTTTGATTATAGAGATAGGAGCATTGATTGTGTCAGTTATGCCACAGGCAAATCATTTCAGCTCAGTATAGAAAGGCAGAGTTTGAGATTGTGTAAAATTCTTTTAATAAGACCCCCTACTAAAACTAGCTCAGCTTAAATGGACCATCATGATTAGGAAAGGGACTTTGGTGTCCCCAAAGAGGAATCTTTTACTAATGAGGATTAATATGAGAATTACCAAAATTATTCAGAGTCAGAAAGAGCTGAGAGGAAAAGGTTTTAAATATTTGAATTGGATTGGATGACTGGATCAAAAATTTAAGTTGTTCTTTGTGATAAATATCATTATCCCAAACTGAAGAATTTGCAAAGGATTACAAAGAAGTAAATGAGGCAGTTCTCATTAGAGTTCTTCGGACTGAGGAAAGGAAAGAAAATGCACTGTTTATTATTATTTACTGGTAAAATATTAGCTGAACAGAAGAAGCCACATGAACTTAATTTGTTTTGTTTTTCTTTTTTTTCTCTTCTATGTCATATAGAGTTTTCATTTCACAAGGAAATGTTCATAGAGCTTTATTAACAATGATATAGGAACAAATAGAACTATACACTTCTATAGCTGAAGGGATTTTCACTTGACTTTCTACGCTGTAACATTCCCCCAGATAGTAAATTGGCTTCTGTGCTGGAATAACTCCAGTCATGGGGGAATTCAGGATCTCAAGAATCAGCCCATATTTGCTGATAGCATCAAATTTTAGAGATATGTTCCTTATATAACAATAAAAAATATTGCTGCATCCACCTGGGGTTTGCTCTGGGTAGGAGGAAAAACAATCTGCTTTTTTTTTTTTTTTTTTTAATGGAGTCTTACTCTGCCACCCAAGCTGGAGTGCAGTGGCATGATCTAGGTTTACTGCAACCTCCATCTCCCAGGTTCAAGCAATTCTCCGCCTCAGCCCCCCAAGTAGAGTATCTGGCATTACAGGTGCATGCTACCACACCCGGCTAATGTTTGTATTTTTAGTAGGGATGGGGTTCTGCCACGTTTGCCAGGCTGGTCTTGAACTCCTGATCTTAGGTGATCCACCCACCTCGGCCTCCTAAACTGCTGGGATTACAGGCATGAGTCACCACGTCTGGCCAATAATTAATCTTCTATTGCATACTTTTCTTGCTTTCCAAGCAGTGATGGAAGTTGAACACAGTGACCTTGACTTTGAGCCCTGTCTTAGTCTGTTTCGTGTTGCTAATAACAGAATACCTGAAACTGGGTAATTTATAAAGAAAAGAGGTTTATTTAGGTCACGGTTCTGCAGGCTGGGCAGTTCAAGGATGTGGCCTTGGTTTCTGGGGAGGGCTTTCATGCTGCATCAAAACATGGTGGTTGTCAGAGGGGAAGTAGACACATGTGAAGAGGCAAAACCCATGAGTCCTGGCTTTACTACAACCCACTCTCACAGGAATTAATCCATTCTCATGAGAACTAATTCAATCTCACCAGAGTGACAACTCACTATTGTGAGAATGGTATGAAGCCATTTATGAGGGATCCACTCCCATAATTCAAACACCTTCCACTAGGCCCCACCTCCCAACATCACCATTCTGGGGACCAAATTTCAATATGAGTTTTGGTGAAAAAAAGAAAAAAACATATTCAAACTATAGCAAGCCCCTTTTAAAATTTGATTGGAGATTTGTGAAGTCTTTAGATGGTTCTTTGAATAAAGATGGAACCCTGAAGAGAAGGCTTCCTTCTTTAGGAAAATAAATTTCGAAAAGTTATAAAAAGTGGATCCAGGATATTATAAGAAATAAGGAGGAAATGAATAAAAGAAAGTTGGACAAAGGAGTAGAAAGTTGGCTTTGATTTGATGGTAGTCCAAAACCTAGAAATTGGGGTTGTGGAACTCAGGAAAGAAACAAGAAAACCGTGTCCAAAAACATGATGATGGGCAGATTGACTCCAAGAATACTGCTTTTTTGATGTTTGATTATATCTTTCGGTTTTGTGTTGTAAGGCTGCTCTATGAACCAAAGTTTTTAGCTAAAATCTATTACAAAGTAACATTGCAGAATGGTACTTTGTGAAATAAAAAAAAAAGAGGTGACTTGGGGTGGAAAATCTAGGGCAGTTATAGGAAGAGGGTGAGGCAACCAGACATACTAAAAATGCATGACAAAAAGCCTGGAGCAGAACCAACAGATGAGAGTCCAGGAAATGCATTGTGGAATGTCAGCAACTTTCTCCTACCTCTAGGGAGTTGTGGAGATATGGGGAAGGAAGGAAGGTTATTTTGTTTGGATAGTGAAGAAAAAGATGATCATAAAAAGCTAAGGGACTTGGGGTCATTTGGGTAACAGTAGCTTATGATTGTTAACACTAATTGTTTTTTAATTTCTGGAAGCCTCCTAGAAGGAGTTCAATCCTGTGTATACAAGGACATTTCTTAAATATTTAAGAGGAGCTCTGTCTTCTCCAGGTCAGACAGACTATTTAAGGATTCCACAAATACTTGAGTCTAAATTCTCTGTCACCATTTGATCTTAGTTCTCTGGGTATGTATCAGTTTCTCAATATCTCTCTTAAAATGCTGTACCTGGAATGGAACTTAGTATTTCAGGCGTAATATGACAGGACTTTAGAATTCTGACATCTATTTAATCAATGAAAAGAAGACATGTAACCTCCCTTTTTCTGAAGCCTATTCTTCTAGCCATGCTTAACTGAAATAAAATCAATTATTTTTTGAATTCCTTATCATACTCATATTTCCTTATCATACTCATAAGTTTATGAAACACCTCATTTTTTGATGAAAGTTTTTAAAAATTTATATCTCTCTTACTCTATAGTTGTAGAATTTATATCTCTCTTACTCTATAGTTGTAGAATTCGTTTTTAAAACTAAATTTTATTATGCATACTACATAGTCTTTGATCTTTCTTAAATTCACTTTGGATCCTAATTAATGTCTTGTAAAGATGTAATAAGTTGCAAGTTATATTACTTTCTTGTCAGTGTTGAAGGTACTGAAAAGAACAAGGCAGATGGCAAAATATTATGGTATACTATTCTTTGGACACAGTTGTTGAACCAACTACACACCCGTATAACCATACAACAGCTAGCCCTTATGTCTTTCTCATACAGAGATTTGAAAGAAGAAATCAGCCTCCGTAATTAACAGAACCTCATGTCACATATTTAAAAATTTTAAATTTCAACTAACAAAGAGATTGCATGTTTCACTGTAACATTATAAAGGAAACATTGTAACCAATATAAAGATTTTCAATATTTTACAAATACTGTGACCACTTTCAGATTTATGTTATTGGTATTCTTTTTAAATAGCTTTTTTGACATTAGCTGACATAGGACTTAGGGTTTATTTTTGTCTGTCCTCTGAGGAAGAAGGGCTCTCACTTTCCTACCTGAGTATGATGGAGTTTTTTTCTCTCTTACCTAAGTGTCATGAGATCCTTTCTAACCATCTGTCCCTGAGGCAATTTTTGAACTATGTCTTAGATTGTTCCCTTATATTAAAGAGAGTCTGTGGTTTTGATGTGTTAAGAACTAAGATATGGTATTTGTTCACCTTCTGTCTGGTGGTTCTGTCTTTATCTCTTCTTTCATGTAAGCCTTCAGTAAATGACAAAGTCTTACTTTTTAAAAAATATTGTCTTTAATGCCTTCCCCCAACAATTCTAGACAAAGGGACCATTTTGACTTGCTTAATATAAACTTAATTTACACATTATAATGATATGTATTATATAAATAATGTATAAACATGGTCTTATTCTGTCAGGTTAATATAAATGTTATTTAAACAGTTTTATTCTTTCAGGGCATCGGCTGTATTTACAAAACTATTTTCCTTTACTAGTCAGTGTTCTTAGTTAATAGTCAAATTCCCTCTGGATAATTTAAATGGAAGGGGATTTATTACAGAGTGTTAGTTGACTGATAGAATTTCTGTGTGTGCATTGAACCAAGGTTGTGTTACACAGAGAGGAGTGATGCAAGTTGAAGAAATGCCCAAACACATCATGACGCTGTTTCCAAAAAATGAAGAAATGTTGCTGCTGCCTTTAGCTGTTTGACAGCTGTTCACCAAATCCTCCTCCAGAGGTGCTTTTGAAACACCTAAGGCCTCCCTGGCTGTGTTTGTCAGATCTGTGTAGTCCTTGCTTCACAATATTGTCTGTACCATCAAAGTTTCATGAGGTGAGTCTTTTGGTGGAATGTAGTCAAATGTACAATCTAGCTGCAGGAAACCTGGGAAATGGAGACTTAACTTTCCAACCTCTAATGAACAGAAAGGCATATTGTAAGGCTGCCGGAAGGGTGCTGAGTGAACAATCTGTCATGTCAGCTGTAGTTACCCCTTGGGCCACCTAACATGCTTAGGTGCTCTTCTTCCCAGAATGATGGGAACCAACAGCATGGGACACACACACACACAAACCTATTTTTTCAGATAGAAGAAAGACTACGTTCTCCCAAAAGGAGAGGCTCAAAATCTCGTCGGTCATTACGCCCATTTCTGCTTGGTGTTGCTCAAAACTTCTCTACTTCAGTTACTGCTCTGTATTGATATACTTAATGTATGCTAAATTTACAAAGTTTACCATCACTAGCTCATCCAACTTAAAATAGTAAGGGAAATGGAAAGGAGGAAACCAAAAAAAAAAAAAAAAAAAAGAAATTGTTTAGTGAATAAAGGAGGTGGAACTTCTTTCCTCCCCTAACTTTATCCATTTTAAAATTTCTTTGTCCTCAGCTGAGGAAGGAGAATTACTTGAACCCGGGAGGTGGAGGTTGCAGTGAGCTGAGATCGCGCCACTGCACTCTAGTCTGGGTGACAGAGTGAGACTCCATCTCAGAAAAAAAAAAAAAAAAAAAATATTTGTTTGTCCTTAGCCAGTCCTTCTTGGGATGAAAGTATCTCCTGATATTGGGTTTCTGTTGTTTTCCTAACTTTTGTTACTGGAAAAAGTGGTACTAGGAGGAACCATAGAGGAGCCCATTGGTTCCGGATTTACTCCTGCCTGCCCCCATTGCACAGTAGCACCCTTATTTCCTCTTGACAATCAGCATTAATTAATTGAAGCCAGTATAGTAAATTCCAGCCTATTGGTTCAAGGGCATAAAGAAAGAAGATTGGTCAAATTGCAGTCTCAATGTAGAGTTCTAAAGACCTAATACATCCCATATACATGGATAGCTGAAATTTTCAACAAGTGAAATAAAACATTTGTCAAATTCTCTGAATTTACCTGAATAAATTTCTGGCAGGTAACCAAGAGTGAATTTATATCACTGAATAACACCTGACCATATTCATGTGTGTAAAATCTCTGCTAATTGTGTTCTAATTTACTCTGCTTCTGGCTAGAAAGTTTACGGTAAGGTTTGTTTGTTTTTCCTTTACATTTCCAAAGTGTTCTCCATCATGCTTCTTTCCTCAAGTCAGTGAAACTCCACGTACATTTTGCTCTAGCAAGTCATAGTGTTTGGCAAATGATAGGTGATTCACACATGTAGAACATTGGTTTTTCACAGTGACTTCAAATTAGATTCACCTGGAGAGGCATAAACACCCCCACCCACCCCCAAAATGAAACCAAATAAAACTCACACCTGGGCTCTACTCAAGAGCAATTAAATCAGAAGATCTTTGGATGGTGTCCAGGCATTAATACTTTTTAAAAGCAACTTAGGTCATTCTAATATGCAGACAGATTTGAGATATGCTATATATTATGATAAGGCCTAGAGAGAGCCCTAAAAGTCTCCTATTCTCTATCTTTATCTTTTATTACTTTTAGTGACTTTTTTTTTTTTTTTACTATTTTATCTCTTGTGGGTAGAAAGCAGCCCTGCCAATTAATAATAAAACATTTTAAATGCACACACACTTTAACTGTTATATTTACAATTCTCTATTTAGTGGAGATAATTTTTAAAACAGAGGAACAAAGAAATATAGTTGTCACTCACAAATCCCTCATTCATAAATCTCCCACTGCAGGCATTTGGACTTATCTCCTTGTATGTCAACACATAGGCAAATAATAGGGATCATAATACATACTTAATTTTTATCCTGCCTTTTGCCCTTAAAGTTTATTCTAAGAAGTTTTTCAAGTTAGTGAATGCTCTTTAAAAAGAATTGTAAATGCTGCATAATATTCTATTGAATGGCTGAACCAAAATATATTTATCTTGAAACAGTTCTTGTTATGGAAAGTGATAGTTTGGATACTTGCCCCCACCTAAATCTCATGTTGAAATGTAATCTCCAATGTTGGAGGTGGGCTGGGTGGGAAGTGATTGGATATGGGGGTGGATCCCTCATGAATGATTTAGCACTATCCCTTTGGGGCTGCCTTTGTGATAGCTAGTGAATTCTTGCGAGATCTGGTTGTTTAAAAGTGTGTGGAAAGGGTTGGAAGATGGTGAGTGATGAAACACTACAAATTGGGTTCAATGTATACTGCGTGGGTGATGGGTTCACCAAAATCTCCCAAATCACAACTAAAGAACTTACTCGTGTAACCAAATACCACCTGTTCCCCAAAAACCTATGGAAATAAAAATTTTAAAAAATGTTCCAAGATTAAAAAAAATTATGTGGCACCTTGCTTACTTTCTGTCTCTCTGGCTCCTGCTTTCACTTTGCGATGTGCCTGCTCCCCCATTGCCTTCCACCATGATTGGAAGCTTCCTGAGGCCTCTCCAGAAGCAGATGCCAGTATGCTTTTTAAATAGTGTGCAGCACAGTGAGCCAATTAAACTTCTTTTCTTTATAAATTATCCAGTCTCAGGTATTTCTTTATAGCAATGCAAGAATGGCCTAAACACAGAAAATTTCGAAGTAGAGAAAATAGTGGAATTGAACCACCATGTACCCATTACAGGGCTCAATGTTTACCATCCTGATTTAATACCTTAATTATGGTTTAGGTCCTCACTATATGCACTGGGGAGGGGTTACAAGGCTGCTAGTCTTGAATGATCTCTTTGATTTGTGCTTACAACCCTTTCCTGTCAAGTGTCACCCAGAAAGTTCATGTGTTTTATCACAGGCCAGATTTATTCCATTATATGGATATACTACAGTTTGTTTATCCATTCACCTGTTGATGGACTGGTGGTTTCTGGTTTTTAGATATTATAAATAAAGCTCTTGCAACACTCATGTACAAATCTTTGCCTGGTCATATGCTTTAATTTCTCTTGGGTGAGAAATTAAAAGTAAAAGTAAAATGAAAATGAAATGCTTGGTTCAAATGCTAAGTGTATGTTTAACTTTTTAAAGAACTACCAAACTGCTTTCCAAAATGGTTGTACCATTTTATATTGCCCCGAGTAGTGTATGAGAATTTCAGTCACTTCATATCCTTACCAACACTGGGTGTGGTCAATCTTTTAAATTTTAACCACTAAAAAGTGAGAGAGTAGTGGTATATTATAGTGGAGAGAGTAGTGGTATATTATGGTGGTTTCGACTTGCATTTCCCTAATAACTAATGAGGTTGAGCTTCATTTTACGTGCTTATTTGCTGTCTATCTATAACAACCAGTTTGGGCTGCTATAACGAAGCATTATAGGCTGGGCAGTTTATGCGCAACAGAATTGATTTGTCACAGTTTGGAGGCTGGAATTTCAAGAACGGAGTGCCAGCATGGTTGGGCTCTTGGTGAGGGCACCCTTCCTGGTTTACAGACAACCATCTTTTTGTTGTATCCTAACATGGAAGAAAAAGGAGTGTTAGTGTTTCCTGGGGTCTCTTTTATAAGGGTACAAATTCCATTCATGAAGTTTCCATGCTTGTGACATAATTGTCTTCCAAAATTCTACCTCCCAATACCATCCTATTGGTGGTTAGGAGTTCAAAATATAAATTTGGGAGAAACAGAGACATTCATTCCATGATGCCAGCTATATATTAGCTTTGTTGAAGTGCTTGCTCAAATTTTTTGCTCATTTTTTCTGTTTTTTCCTCATTGTTAAATTTTGAAAAGTAAAAAAGTGTATATATTTTAGATTCAAATTTTTTATCATATATATATTTTGCAAATATTGTCACATAGTCTGTGGCTTGTTTTATTTTAATAGTGTATTTTCAAGAGCAGAAGATTCAAGTTTTGATGAAGTCCTGATGGATTTTGATAATACTGAATAATTTCTATAAGACTTGATTTAGAGTTTGTTATGAATCAGCTCTAAAAGCTATTGTAATTAATTGATAATGTTACATTTTTCTTTGTGAGAAAACTGGAATTTTAGTAGTGTTGAATTTTTTTCCTTGGAAAAATGTCTTAACCAAAAAAAATTAAAATCACACTTTCTTATTTGATTAGATGTCAAAAAGGAGGTAATACTCTAAAGATAGTTTCCTGGAACTCTTCTTCCATCCTAAAATGAGAAAGCACAATCCCATTCATTGGATTTTTCCTTTTTCTTGAGTATGAACTAATGGTGTGTCCTTGCTTTGTTTCTAATAGGATACTTGCCCCATGGTCTTGACAGCCTATGGAGTCATGAATAAGAATATTTTGAATCTGTTCTTTCAATGTTTTTGTAAGTGGGGAAATTGATGCTTCTCCATGATTTCCTGTTCTGTTCATTAGCATAGCTTGGCCAATGTTCCCCTGTAATAGTCAGGATTATGTTCAGGATGATATTCTCTATTATGCCCTCTGGCCCCTACATGTAATGGTACTAAAGACGGTGATGCTAATAATGAAGAGAGATGAAGACTTGTAGCATAAAGACCTATTTCTTTAATTTAAACATTTTTGGAAGTGCACATTTATGAATAATTCCCAAGGACATTTTTTTAGAGGAAGAAGGGATTTTTCCTTATTCCTAATTCACCAGCCAGATTAATTGATTCCCTTGTTTCTATTAGATATCTAATATTTTTACCTTCAAAGCAGTCTTGTTTCTCCTAACAGTAGTTTTATTTCTCTGTTGGGAACCTACTGCCTCTTTTTAATTCTTAGTTCATATGTTTTAGATGGCTATGACTTCTCCTGGTTCTAGGTGAGAACATATCGCCCAAAGTGTGGCTTGTCATAGTATTGCATCCCCTTGGCCACAATGCTTGGTTCAAGGATGGGCATCTTATTACTGTGACCATTGGAAGCTGTTTCAATGGAATTTACTAAAAGCATCTGAAAGAGGTCCCTAGAGCATGCTAAATGGATAGAATAAGGTCTGGGGTTACTGGGGGCCATTTTGCTACTGCATGGGAAGGGTGTTCCTGAGAATGAAACCAACACGGTAGAGATAAGAGGTAATAAGAGACAGTGTATTCTGATAACACATTTTGAGACTGGACATTGCCATTCTATTAAACAAGTTTTAATTTTTAAATTCAATAAATTCTCTTTTTTACTTAAACTGGTTTTAGTGGATTTTTTGTCACTTTAAATTAAATGATTCCAACAGAAACAATGTTCAAGTAAAATTAAACCCATTGTATTTTTGTTCTTAAAATCTGTGATTTACTTCCACAGCAAATATTTGTAAGTTCTATTTATAGAATTTATAAATCAGGGGGTGGTTATTGTTTAGAATCTAAACATAACTCTAAATGAATTCAGCTATTTATGTTTTTTCCTTTGACTAGTTTTTTTTTTTTTTGCACAGGAAATATGTATGGTGGAATTAATGCTTTTGATCAGGATAAATTACAGCACATGTTGAAGCATAGTCTGGATTCTCCCTTGGTAGAATTCAGCTGGGAACTACTTGTGGTTCTCTGCACTGATCTTGTTCCTTGCCTTTGTGCTACACTCATGTTGTCTCTTTCTTTCAGTTCTCTTTGCTTGCTTTACTCCTAAACACATTTTAATATACATTTCAAACATTGTCTCTTTCAAGAAGCTTCCCTTGACCTCTGCAGACTGTTAAGTGTCCTTCTTCAGTTCGCCTTGGATACCCCCTGCTCTGTGTTAGTTTCACATCTTATGTCTGTATACTTTAAATGATTAGCTCGCTGAGTAAAATGTGTCTTATTCATCTGCATCCCTTGTGTCTGGAGCCATTCCTAGCTAAGAGCAGATGCTCAGTAATGGTACTCTCAAAAAGCAAATTAAAACAAAACAAAATAACAAGAACGAATAAAAATAACTGGATCCAACTTCTGGATAGTGGGATTCATCTAGATCTGGCTAATTATCACAGTCACCTGGGGATATTTTTAAAGAGAAACATTATACGGTGGATACCTAGAGATTCTGACTTAGTGGATGTATTAGCCTGCTAGGGCTGCCATAACAAAGTACCAGGGTCTGGATGGCTTAAACAACAGGAATATATTTTCTCAATTCTGGAGCTTTTTAAGTTATAGAACAGAAGAGTCTGCACATGCAATTCTTGTATATGCTTTTTGAGATTATCAAATGCTCACCATGTGACATGTATTTTTTAAATCGCCATTTATTTGCTTTGTCATTTCAGAGTGATGCTTGAGGTTGAGTAGTTTTAAGTACCACCTATGAAGCAAGCCCAGCTATTCACGGAAAAGGGGAACTTGTGTCCTTCACCAACATAGCTGGAACCATTATCCTCTCACATATGCTTTATTTGAGAGGTTGTTTTTTATTCATGAAGTCCAAAAAATGTTTGCCTCCTCCATTGCCTATTCAAAGCCATTGAATATTATAATTTCTGTCCATTAATCAGCATTGCACCTACATGCAAGCTGTATGAACAATGGAAAAGAGTAATGAGGCATGATGTTTACCCTGATGCTTTTGGTGGGAATATTTGCTCATCTTTAGAAGAAATGAGCTGAAACCTACAGCAGTCTCCCAAGGAGCACCTATTATGCATTCCACTGAATTTCCTTTTTACTTTTCTTTTCCCCCAGGAGAGACAGTTTCCCCCACCCCTTTGGTCAATCAAGTACGGCACAAGGGTAATGACAACTCTAATAGATGCTGTAAACCAGTACTTTTAATGCGCAATATAATTGAGTAAGAATATAGTGTCTATACTGATGGAGTCCCTGGTGCTTTAACAGCTGAAATTATGATTAGAAAGATTCAGATAATGCTGACTTCTATTACATTAAACCACAGTATTATACAATTTCCCTTGCCGCAGCATATCCATTCTTTTCTTTTGAATTATGCAGTGTTGTCTTAAATGGTTTAGTATTACTTTGGAATATAATTAAAAAAACTCCTGAGAGAATTTAACATTTTTGGTAAAACAGATGCAAGCTCAATTTTCAGTGATAGTTTTCAGCAGACAATTTCTTTCTGTAGCTTTCATAGGAAAGAGCTTCTTTAAAGAGCACCCTACAGCAAACATTTCTAGCTAGCTGAATGGGATGGTGTGGGGAGCAGTCCATGTTTTGTACATGGGAAGATCATTACTCTACTTGCTGTGAGGTATTTAGAAACTGTATTTGCACCTTTCACATTGTCAAGGGTGCAAGGTGAAAAAAAAACAGTTTATGGATGGTAGTGAGGGGTAGGAGGTACTCTTATAATAATGAATGCTTCATAACTCAGACCTAGTGAGGTGTGAGTGAAATATGTTGTTTTCTTACTTTGTGAATAAAGATCATCAATTACTGCTGTGGACTAAGACACCTTTATTTGTGATCTAAAGCCATGCAATGTAATACTCTTAAACTGTTGGTTTCACCTTCCCTTTACTGGGTTATTTATCATTTTCTTTAAAGGATATGCCCTATAATTCTATGTACAATAAATAATAAAAATGATTTTGTGTTGATGCTAGTAATATTATTACTAATAGTATTGAGTTATCATTTACTGAGTAGCTCTTTGTGAAGCATTTTACACAAATTAAATTCAACTATCACACAATGAAGTTGAAGAAGTTTAAGAAACTTGCTAAATGAACAGTGGCCAGCAAGTGACAGAAGGAGGATTTGAACTCTGATATTTTCCAAAGCCGCTGCACATTATAATATCTTTACTGAATCTCTAGGAGAGAACCATCATTTTAGTGAAAAACAAAGATAATAACCAATGAATTCTGGAATAATTGAGTTGTTTACTCTGATTTCTTAAATGAAAGCATCAAGTATATTGGAAATACAAGGACTTCCTGGTGCTCCAGGTCTACCATGTAAACAGAGTAATCTCTATCTGGACACTGAAAAAATATTACTGTTTAATAAGAAAACAGTTTATGTTAAATTAAACATGATGGATAGAATCTCTGAAGTCAGCTAACACAAGGTGCCACACAGAGTCATATATGTAAGCTGTTATGAAATTTTAAAAGACAAAAAAATTTAAGGAAAAATATAACAATAAAAACAGATGATATTGACCCCCTGACTTTGTGCCAGGCATTGTTCTAAATGCCTAGTATATTTTAACGAATGAATTGAAACTATAAGTAAGAAAGGTGAAGCGAAAATTGGTTACAGACTTTTGTGACCCAAGCCTTGGTGTACAGAGCAAGGAAACCAGTTCTTTGCTTCTGGGATTGTTAGGGATGTAAGCTTTACTTGCTATGTACAGTTTCATTGATTAGTTGCACATAATTATCACTCTGGATGGTTGTTATTGGTTTATGTGTCTACGTTGTCCACTATTCTGTGAGAAGATCTTGTCATATTCACTTATATTTTTGTAGAATCTCATTCACTCATTTCCATCTCAGCACAATTTCATTAAATAAATGAATGAAGAATGAGTCTGAATAGAGTGAGGAGAAGGAATAAGGAAGCAAGTAAGGTTTGAATGCAAGTCCAAAAGGACTAATTTCAGCGAAGGAACTGGTGGAAAAGAGTGCAATTTTGTTAATTTCATGTAGTTAATTTGGGGCTGTATAACCAATGTATTGGTCAGAGTTCAGTTAGGAGATAGAAATCATACCAGATATTTTTACAAAGAATCGAATATTAAAAAATTGTTAACTAGATATTGGAAAACTGAAAAGACCAAAAGTGTCTTGCTAAAGCAACATGGCAGGAAGCAAGTGCAGAAGATAGCTATCTCTCAAACCATGTTCATTGTTTTAAAAGAGAGAATTTTATGTAAAGAGTAGTTAACAAGGTTTTGAAGAATCAAAAAGTCAAACATGGAACACTAAAGTACCACAGAGATAGTAGATGCAGATAACAGCTAGAAGAGCAGAGGAAGCAGTTGGAATTATGAAAACTTAGATGGTTGGAAGAGAGGCCTCCTGGAGCTGAAACTCAGTCCTTTGATGAGGGCCTGCCTATGATGATGGATATGTGAGTGCTGAAAGAACTCCCAAATAGAATTGACTGCTGAAGCTGGAATGCGCTGTAGTGCACTGCTGCTCCTGGGTAAAAACGGAGGCTGAACAAGAACTGGAGGGAAAAACAGGAAGCATGAAGCAAGCAGGAAGGAGCAAGTCCTTTCCTCTCTTTCCAACCTTGCAGCCTCCATCTACTGGGAGTATCTAGCAGGTAGTCAGCTGGCAAAGCAGAAATTATTTGCAGAATCACAAACCAGCATTCCAAAGTTCAGAATCAAAATTCAGGATCTTTTATACAATATTATTTGGGTATTTGTGATGGAATTCTATTTTTCCGTGTGTCATCAATTAGAGAAGTCATCTCTCCTTCATTTTCCATCTTAGAGTTCACTTGGAGTTTATCTTAGCACCCATTTCCTGGAGTGGACCTGTGCCCAGGGCTGACCAACCAGAATACTCCATGTGTCTGCTGCAGGGGGCCAGGCTATCATCATTTCTGGGATATTTTCTAAGCATCATGTGAAAGAGGCACTCTTTTGCCTGGAATCATTACTTGCAGAGATAAACAAAACCTAGAACTGCCAATGGTCATCTTTGCCACTTCATGCGGAAAAAAAGCTGACATCTAGGAAAGCACTACTGTGACAAGGAGAGAAAATGACAGAATTATTATGCATTTTCCAAGCTTCTCTATCAAGGCATTTCTGAAAGGAATCCCGTTTCTGAATTTTCCACTTAGAAAATCCATAAACAATTCTTCCCACTCACACAGTGAGTGGTCACCACCATTTTTTTTTTGTTTGAGTTTTTGTCACTTGCCACCCAAGGTCCTGCCAATATAGTACTTAGGTATTTAAGGGGACAGTGGTTTAAACTATTTGCTAGAAATGTATACCTTGGTTGAATCTTTATTTGAATACACAGATTGTAAAAAATATATATTTTTTACAATAAAATTTTACTTATTTTTTATTGTATTTATTGTATTGTATTTATTTATTGTAAAAAATTATTATTTTTTTACAATAAAAAAGACTGGGCATGGTGGCTCATGCCTGTAATCCCAGCACTTTGGGAGGCCAACCAAGCTGGGTGTATCACCTGAGGTCGGGATTTCGAGACCAGCCTGACCAACATGGAAAAACCTCGTCCTTACTAAAAATACAAAATTAGCTGGGCATGGTGGGGCATGCCTGTAACCGCAGCTACTCAGGAGGCTGAGGCAGAAGAATCACTTGAACTCAGGAGGCGGAGGTTGTTGTGAGCCGAGATCGCGCCACTGCACTCCAGCCTGGTCAACAAGAGTGAAACTCTGTCTCAAAATATATATATATATATTATTGGGAAAATTTGGACACTGCATTGATATTTAATGCTGTAAAAAATGATTTATTGTTAATTATTTAAGCATAATAATGGTGGTATGGTTTTTTTTTTTTAAAAGAAGATACAATCTAAGTATTTAAGGATGAAAAGACATGATGTCTGGGACTTGCTTCAAAATAATCCAATAAACGAGGTAGATAAGTGGGTAATTTAGATAAAAAGAATTGGTCATGAATTGCTTGCTATTTTCTCAAACTGGTTGATGGATTTATGGGGGTTGATTATATGATTATTTTGCATATGCTGAACTTTTCCAAAATAAGACGGTAAATTAAAAATGAATAATTGTTATAAGCACTCTCTTAGAAAACTTGTGATCCGTGATCATTACAAGAATATAGATAATTCCAAGGTGCCCTCTTTATCAACCCTATGCAGATTCTTTAAGGAAAGGAACAATGTTTTACTTGTCTTTGTTTCTCTAGTGATTTGTAGATCTGTGCATAGTTCATAGTAAGTATTCAAAACTTTTTATTAAGATAATAAACTTGCTATGTTGGAAATAAAATAATTAAAATTACACAAGTAGGTAGCAGAGGAGGAGGGTACAGAAGCTAAATATACAAATTCATGGTTTTCCCACCATATCATTTGATAATACAAAATATGATAACGGATTAGAGTGTAGTAAAGAAGTAACCTTACCCAAACAGAGGTCTGGCCTTTGCCCTCAGCTCCTGGGAAGTAACCTTTAAGCCTTTGGAATATTCTGCCTTATAAGGTTGTCTTTGTTTACCTAGAAACCTTGGGCCATGCCAAATAGTCTATGCTAACAATATAATATATGATGGGAACTTTGGGTGACACACATTATCTTGACCTCTAGAGGACTTAGAAACTTAGGTCAGCCAAGTGGACAGGCAACAATGTCTACACAGCCAAACCTCACTAAAAACGCTGGACTCCAAGGCTAGGTGAGCTTCCCTTGTGGACAATACTCCACGTGTATTGTCAGACATCACTGGTGGGAGAATTTAGTACTGTCCATAACTGCACTGGAAGAGGAAAACTGGAAGCTTCATGCTTGGAGATGCCCTGGACTCTACCTCATAGGCCTCTTCCTGCAGCTGATTTTAATCCATATCCTTTCACTATAATAAACAATAACTGTGGGTATAATAGCTGTAAGTGAATTCTGTAAGTTCTTCTAGTGAATTCTTAAATCTGAGATTTAGAGAATTTAAATTTCTAAATTTAAATGTAGGTGGTTTAGGAGACTCTTAAACTGGCAAGAGTCTTTGCAAGGAGAGAATTTCTCACCTTTTACAACTCATCTATTCATGTAGAAATAAGAATTTCCTCAGTCTCTCTTGCAGCTAAAGTAGAGGCGTGTGGCCAAAGGCTGATTTACCCTGAAATTAATGTATTTCACAATTTCACAGGCCCTGGAAAAGGCCTTGGTTGTGGTGGAGGGTGTACACTGGAAAACTGCTTAATGTGGGGAGGAAAAAAACCCATATATCTAGTGTGAGAAATGTTCTGTGTTGAGTGTGAGTCTAGGAAACACAGTTTGATTTTTCCTGTCTCTTATAGTCATAATTGGAATAATGTAATCTGTAGGCAAAGTTGGAGGTGGCTACCTGATTATAGGATCATTAAGATTGAAATAGATAACCAATTAAAGTCTTATCTAGAAAACCAAAACCAACAAAAAAAAAAAAAAAAAAAAAGAAAGAAAGATTCTAGGTCTGGTAAAAAAAAAAAAAAAGAAAAGAAAAAGAAAAAAAAGGCTTGGGCCGCCAAGGTAGAGAGTCATGGGATTCTTTAATTCCAAGAACAAAGTCAGTTAACAGAACCAGGCACTCAGGAAAAAAAATGAAAAAATGGAAGGTGTAGTATACTTGAGGAAAGATCCTTTCATAACATCATAAGACTTGACTTAAATCTTTCACATAACCCTCCCCAAACTTGCTCTCATTTTAAAGGGTAACATGTTCAGGGCATTGAACACTGCTAATCAATGGGAACCTCATTTAACTGACTTGTTTGGCTATTCAGAAGTCATATTGGTCTTGAAAAATGGGACATGATTTCATCAGCATATTCAGATAGTGACTAATTTTAAGTTGCTGTTCCAGATGTTATCTCTTTATTGAAACAAATTAACACAGTCTCTGGCATCTACTATACACCTCTTACTTTTTATCTATTCCAATATACAGAGAACAAGGAAAGCAGTTTGCTTTTATCTTACAGGGAAAGTAATACATTTTTCTCATTTTATCTCAGAGTCATGTTAACTCTTTAGATTCATGAAAAAAAATGCATGTCTTCAGGCACCCTGGCATTCTTACGATTCCACAGGACATCATGTATTCTACAACATTGATGCTGCCATGCTGAAAGGACTAGAGGGTCAGGGAACAGCAGGTGTTCTAGTGCCTTTGTGTGCAATGCTAGAGGGAGGCAGACAAAGTGCATGAAAATAGGCTGGTCTGTTTACTTTATAAGGAATTTACTGTTAAGGGACTTTCCAGGATATTCTCTTCAAAGTGAAATACAAGTTTTGCACTTTATACACCATAACTACTATTAAAGAGGCACTTTCTTGGTAGACATATGCATATTGAATAAATGCATGTTATATGTGGGAGTGAGGTGCTGAATAATTTACCCTATTACCCAAAAGACTGTCAAATTTGAGAAGGCCCCAGATCAAGGGAAGGATCTCCATCTGAGTCAGGGTACAGTGTAATTTATTCTCTCACTTGGTTCTTATGACTTAGAGCATACAGTGGTATTCAAAGTATGTGTAGTACCTTGGGTTACTTGTGGAAATCACTGTTAGGAGAATCACAGCAGAGATCCCTAGAGTTCTGGAGAAAAGTCATGTCTTTTTTGATAGGTAACTATTCTCTTCTTGCTAATAGGTCCTGGTAGAGTTTAAACAGTTGATCACTGGCCATGCTTAAGCTACACATTATCATAAATTTGGATAACTTGGTGAACAAGTTTACCCAGAAAAGTTAGGCACGCTTTGTAGCACTTTGTAATCAAGTGGAAGTAGTATATATGTAAGGTGAATATATAACTTATCATCCAAACCAGGACACTTTTGAAAGTAAAAGAGGCACTACTAGTAGTGGCTCTAATACCAGGACATCTAGAACTAATGAGTACTTTCCCTGGCAAACTAAGGGTATGCCTCCACTGACATAAAGTAAATGCCATTAGCAGGTAGCTCGCATTCTTAGCACGCATTTCCCCAGTTGGCCGACATTTCTCTATCACCCTATGCCACCTTTGTTTCTGGTGACCTTTGACTGAAGAGGGCAACAGTTAAAAGTAGATTCATTAATACTATGCAGGTACCAGCTGCTATTAACAATTACAATGATTCCTGGGGAAGTACTAATTATTTGGCTCTATAATAGAGGAGCTTTGAGTGGACAGACTGAAGAGTTTGTGAAAAGAAGGTCTGGAATGCACATGATTCTTTCAGGATAGACAGTGTGAGAATATTTGAATATTCAGCAAATACCATCCATTATAGAGGAGGCTATTGATAACTAGGTATGCATGGTGACCATTTTGTCCCCAGTCATCTCCCAGCCCCACTGCCTGCTCAATGAGCTATTCAAAAAGTAGTCATGGTAGCAGATCATGGTGGCATCCCCTCAGGCCTATTTGACTAACATCATTGTTGAATGCTCAACTTGTTAGTAGCAGAGACCAATCTTTGTTCATGGGGGCTAATTATTCTGAAAATATTAAAAAATTTTGTGTTAACTGATTTACCTCTGTTTATCCCTATGTTACCCTTGCTATTTACCTGTTTAATTTCATTATCACTAATGATGATGGCTGGCTCCTCTACTTTATCCTTTTGTTGCAGACTATTAAGGTGGAGTCAGTTGGCCCTGGACTTGGAGCTGGGTGCAGCAACCAATTGTCCCCGAAAAAGGGACAATAGCAAGTGCATTTTCATTTGTGAAAAAAGTAGTTGTGTTATGTTAGATATAAGCATTTGTTGTGTGGTTGTTACTGGTTGGAAGTTTAGACATGGGAAAATGAAGTTTATTTATACTATGCTGGGCATCTAGTGAACATTTGTCTTGTTTACTGCCTTCCAAGCCCCTTGTAAATACCCCTGATAGAATCCCTCATGGTATATCATGTTAAGGTGGAAGACAGAAATACTTTCCCACTTTTCATTAAAGCTGGAATGCAGGTTGGAGGAAATCCAGTTGGGACTTAGTTCAGAAGAGAGTGACATGAAGCAGTAACACCAAAGGGAATTAAATCTTGTGAAGGTAATAGAAAATGAGCTTTCAGAAGGCACAGAAGCAAGTCATCCTGGGGTTACAGTCCCATGCTGTGGGTGGGTAGTGCAAACTCGGGCTGTGTTGGTGGAGTGAGAACTTTACTGGAGCATTTTATAGGTGTAATTCAACTATTCTTCCTGGCTGCATAGTATGCATGCTGGATATCTTCAGCCTTCCCTCTCATAAACTTTAACACATACTTTTATTCTGTATATTGGATGGAATGAGCTCTGTCGTTTACAGTTAAAAACCGTTCCTGATGCATAGATATTTGAGATAACCAAACAGGGAAATAGAGGCATTAATCTGGTCAGCGATTACAGAAGTGATATTTTTAAAAAGCCACCTACCTACTCAGTGTTAAAAAGATCGAGCATTGTTCAATTCCCACCTATGAGTGAGAATATGCGGTGTTTGGTTTTTTGTTCTTGCGATAGTTTACTGAGAATGATGGTTTCCAATTTCATCCATGTCCCTACAAAGGACATGAACTCATCATTTTTTATGGCTGCATAGTATTCCATGGTGTATATGTGCCACATTTGTGGGAATTGAACAATGAGATCACGTGGACACAGGAAGGGGAATATCACACTCTGGGGACTGTTGTGTGGTGGGGGGAGGGGGGAGGGATAGCATTGGGAGATATACCTAATGCTAGATGACGAGTTAGTGGGTGCAGCGCACCAGCATGGCACATGTATACATATGTAACTAACCTGCACAATGTGCACATGTACCCTAAAACTTAAAGTATAATAAAAAAAAAAAAAGAAAAAAAAAAAGATCGAGCAATCTCGCCTAAGCCCCAACTCATGCAATTAGAATGCTTTCTTCCTCAGCAAGGAGATACGGAAATCTGCCTGAGTTTCGGAAAATCTCATACACGAAAATCTAAATTTACAAAACCGATTTATTAAATGATCTTACTCTTTTCAATTTACTGAAGGAGTCGCCATGTAAAAGAATTTACTATTATATATATTTTACTTAATTAACCAATTCCCCAGTTATTTATTATGTTGTAATTTGTTTTAAAATTCTTACTTTACAGACCTTTCCAAGATCATATCTGCTACATAAATAGAGATTTAAGTATTAGAATTTAAGTATGAGAATTGAAATACCTCACTGGGAAGTTGTGAAATTACTAGCCCCCAAGGGCTAACAAAGGATTTCAGCTAGCACTTTCAAGATTGGAATGCCTTTAAAAAAAGCAACATTATGAAGAATTCATGCTATTGAGGAATAAGTTTATTGTGTAGAGTTCTTAAATGAAGGTAATAAAATGCATATCTAACTGAAAAATTCAACTGTACAAAACAACATACCATTCAGTTCCTAAACATTTTTATGTTAAGGTGGATAGCTATTGATTTTATAGAGTCACTGAAATCCATTTTGTAGGTATTTTTACACTGTAAATTTAAAAATAATTTTTTTTTTTAGCACATAAAGATACCAGACAGTGGGTTTTATGGCAATGATAATACAATGGCTGTGGTTGCTTTTAATGTATATGTGTGTGTGTTCTATACTGCACCGAACTTATAAAAATCTCTAAATCCCTTCTGGGTTCACAAGTTCGCAGCTGATGTGGAATACCTATTAGACATTTAAGAGCAACATAAAAAGACTATCTCTGGAAGGCTGTGTTTATGCTTGGAATAGATCTCCTCCCGGGCAAGTTGAAAGCCCATTAAAAGGATTTGATTTCAGCCTTGGTGAATTGTTTCCTTTCCCATTAGAGAGCTGGTCTTATAGCTGTAACTGGGTAGTTGTCTCTTTAATTACTGTAAATTTGGCTTTATAATAACTACAGGAGCAGAACTTGGGCATATAACATGGCAACACAGATGCAGAGATTTCACAATTAGAAAAAGAGATTTAGCTTATCCTGCTACCAAGGACAGCTAAAAAATATGTCTGAGCTACATCTTTTAAAGCCTTCCAGAGAGAACTAGATTTCAGATTATGTAATAAGCCATGGTATTTAAGTTCTATCTTCTAAGCAAAGAATTAGGTAGTTTTACAACCCAGGAAGATCTTTTTCATAAATAGGATCTTATGAAATATTGGCTCAAATATTTTTAGGCTACACTTTATAAAGATTTACCGTATTTGAACAGCAACAGTTAATGAATTATTCAATATAGTTTAATAATTAGTAGTTCTAATACCATTCAAACTATTAAAATCCTGACCCAAAACTTCATTTTTCAGATAAAAAATTCCTCAATGGCTTTAACTACCTAGTTGATTCATAGTAACCAAAGGTTATTGGAAAAGCTTTAAGGAAGAGTTGAACACAAACACTGGATTTCACTGGTGAGAAGAAATTGAAAGTAAGCTTGTCAAATTTTGTCTAGTTTAGTTTGATTTTGATGATAGCAAAAGCTGAATGTGAAGATTAGTGGTTTTCCCTGTATGCTATTTGACCAGCCACAGAACAAACTACTTCAGCCTGTAAGATTACGTATCTTTATCTAAAGTCTGCAGATATGGATGTGACATGGTAAGTAGTAACTCAACCCTAGTAGCCTTATGTCATTTAATCTTTCAGATGCCCCAAGATCTGGTTCATTGTATATACTCCCTTATGTTTCTTTTACTTCTTTTATTTTTTTAAATTTTTTTATTTCCATAGATGCCCTAGGTGTTTTCTTATGGTACAAATCACCTTTATACCGGCATACCTCAGAGAGGTATGTACCTCAGGAAGTACACAACCCCATTTCTGTTCCATATCAATATAATAAAGAGAATATGGAAATAAAGTAAGTCATATAATTTTTAATTTTCCTAGTTCATATAAAAGTTATATTTGCACTATACTATAGTCTATTAAGTATACAATAGAATTATGTCGAAAAACGTAATGTACACATTTTAATTAAAAAATTTTATTGCTAAAAATGATAATAATCATCTGAGCCCTTAGCAAGTCATAATCTTTTGCTGGTGGAGCATCTTGCCTTGATGTTCATGGCTGCTGACTGATCAGGGTGGTGGTTGCTGAAGGCTAGGTTCGCTGTGGCAATTCCTTAAAATAAGACAATTAAGTTTGCCACATCTTCCTTTTGAGAAAGACTTCTCTATAGCATGTAATGCTGTTTAATACTATTTTACCCACAGTAGAAATTCTTTCATAACTGGAGTTAATCCTCTCAAACCTTTTTGCTGTTGTATTAACTAAGGTTCAGCAACCCACCATGGCACGTGTATACCTATGTAACAAACCTGCACGTTCTGCACATTCTGCACCTGTATCTCAGAACTTAAAGTATAATTATATATATATAATTATACATGTATATGTATACATCTATAAAGTATAATTATATAAAGTATAATTATATATAATATAGACATGTATATGTATATACATATATATGTATCATGTATATGTATACATATATAATATATACACGTATATACATATATATGCATGTATATATGCATATATAATAATGTATACATATTTTATATATGTATATATAATAATGTATATATACATATATACACATGTATATACATATATTATATATGCATATATACATGCATATGTACATACATATATTATATATGCATATATGCATGCATATGTACATACATATATTATATATGCATATATACATGCATATGTACATACATATATTATATATGCATATATACATGCATATGTATATACATATATAAAGTATAATTATATATATTATATATACTTATTATGTGTATATATAATATAATATATACATATTAATAATATAATACATAATATAATATATATTATATAGTATATATAATACTATATAATATCTAATATTATATATATTATATTATATAATATAATATATAATATAATATACATTATGATATATATTATACTATATATTATATTATATAATATAATGTACATTATGATATATAATATAATATACATTATATTATATAATATAATGTACATTATGATATATAATATAATATACATTATATTATATAATATAATATACATTATATTATATAATATAATGTACATTATGATATATAATATAATGTACATTATGATATATAATATAATGTACATTATGATATATAATATAATGTACATTATGATATATAATATAATGTACATTATGATATATAATATAATATACATTATGATATATAATATAATATACATTATGATATATAATATAATATACATTATGATATATAATATAATATACATTATGATATATAATATAATATACATTATGATATATAATATAATATACATTATGATATATAATATAATATACATTATGATATATAATATAATATACATTATGATATATAATATAATATACATTATGATATATATTATAATATACATTATGATATATAATATAATATACATTATGATATATAATATAATATACATTATGATATATAATATAATATACATTATGATATATAATATAATATACATTATGATATATATTATAATATACATTATGATATATAATATAATATACATTATGATATATAAGATAATATACATTATGATATATAAGATAATATACATTATGATATATAATATAATATACATTATGATATATAAGATAATATACATTATGATATATAATATAATATACATTATGATATATAAGATAATATACATTATGATATATAAGATAATATACATTATGATATATAAGATAATATACATTATGATATATAAGATAATATACATTATGATATATAAGATAATATACATTATGATATATAAGATAATATACATTATGATATATAAGATAATATACATTATGATATATAAGATAATATACATTATGATATATAAGATAATATACATTATGATATATAAGATAATATACATTATGATATATAATATAATATACATTATGATATATAAGATAATATACATTATGATATATAATATAATATACATTATGATATATAATATAATATACATTATGATATATAATATAATATACATTATGATATATAATATAATATACATTATGATATATAATATAATATACATTATGATATATAATATAATATACATTATGATATATAATATAATATACATTATGATATATAATATAATATACATTATGATATATAATATAATATACATTATGATATATAATATAATATACATTATGATATATAATATAATATACATTATGATATATAATATAATATACATTATGATATATAATATAATATACATTATGATATATAATATAATATACATTATGATATATAATATAATATATATTATGATATATAATATAATATATATTATGATATATAATATAATATATATTATGATATATAATATAATATATATTATGATATATAATATAATATATATTATGATATATAATATAATATATATTATGATATATAATATAATATATATTATGATATATAATATAATATATATTATGATATATAATATAATATATATTATGATATATAATATAATATATATTATATAACATATATTATATCATATATTATATAACATATATCATATATTATATAATATATATTATATCATATATATCATATATTATATAATATATATTATATCATATATTATATCATATATCATATAATATATATATAATATAAATTATATAATATATCATATAATATATATTATATCATATATTATATAATATATATTATATCATATATTATATAATATATAAAATATCATATATTATATAATACATATAATATATATTATATAATATATATTATATATTATATAATATATATATTATATTATATATTATATAATATATAATATAATATAATACATATTAATAATACATAATATAATATAATACATATCTATAATATATTATTATTAATATAATATACGCATATTAATATACATACATATATGTATATTATATATAATATACATATATAATATACAATATACATATGTATTATATAATACATAATATAATATAGTACATATTAATAATATATTATTAATAATATACTATATACATATAGTATATGTACATATACTATATACATATAGTATATGTACATATACTATATACATATAGTATATGTACATATACTATATGTACATATAATATATACATATAGTATATGTACATATACTATATGTACATATAATATATACATATAGTATATAATATATGTATGTATAATATATACATATAGTGTATAATATATGTATGTATAATATATACATATAGTATATAATATATGTATATATAATATATACATATATGTACATAATATATGTATATATAATATATACATATATGTACATAATATATGTATATATGTATATGTATGTATATATTATATATGTATATACATATACATGTATATATTATAGATATACGTGTATATACATGTATATATAATATAGATATAATATATATAAGAATATAGAAATATATAATATAATATATACTACACATAATATATATATTATATATACATGTATATTATATATTTGTATATATTATATATACATGCATATTATATATATACATATATATTTTATATATAAAAAATATTCTAAATTCTTTTTTGTCCTTTCAACGATATTCACAGTATCTTCACCAGGAGTAGATTCCATCTCAAGAAACCACTTCCTTTGGTCATCCATAAGAAGCCACTCCTCATTCATTGAAGTTTCATCATGAGATTGTCAACAATCCAGTACTGTCTTCAGACTCCACTTATAATTATAGCCCTCTTGCTATTTCTACCACATCTTCAGTTACTTTCTCCACTGATGCTTTGGACCTCCCAAAGTCACGCAGGAGGGTTAGAGTCAACATCTTCTAAATGCCTGTTAATGTTGATATTTTAACTTCCCCCATGGATCATGGATTTCTTAATGGCATCTAGAATGGAGAATCATTTCCAGAAGGTTTTCAGTTTATATTGCCCAGATTCATAAGAAGAATCTATCTATATTGGCTATAGCCTTATGAAATGTATATTTAAAATAACCAGACTTGAGAGTAATTACTCCTTGATCTAATTACAAAATGGATGTTGTGTTAGCGCATGAAACAACATGAATTTCCTTGGACATCTCCATCAGAACTCTTGGGTGACCACACGCATTATCAGTGATCAGTAATATTTTGAAAGGGAGCCTTTATTTCTGAGTGGTGAGTCTCAATGGCTTGAAATATTCAGTAAGCCATGTTGTAAATAGATGTACTGTCATCCAGACTTCAATGATCCATTTGTAGAGCACAGGCAGAGTAGAATTAGCACAACTCTTAATGTTCCTAGGGTTTTTGGAATGGTAACTGAGTATTGGCTTTAATTTAAAGTCACCAGCTGCATGAGTCTCTAACAAGGGAGTTAGCCTGTCCTTTGAAGCTTTGAAGTCAGGCATTAATATCTCCTCTCTAGCTGTAAAGGTCTTAGATGCATCTTCTTCAAATATAAGGCTGTTTTGCCTGTATTGAAAATCTGTTGTTTAGTGTAGCCATATTCATCAATTATCTTACCTAGGTCTTCTTGGAGAACCATGTTGCAGCTTATACATCACATCAAAGCTTGCTCCTTCACCTTGTACTTCAATATTAGGGAGATAGTTTCTTTCCTTAAACCTCATGTGCCAACCTCTGCTAGTTTCAAACTTGTCTTCTGCAGTTTCCCCACCTCTCTCAGACTTCATAAAATTGAAGAGTTAGGGCCTTGCTCTGGATTAGGCCTGGCTCAAGGTAATGATATGGTGGGTTTGATCTATCCAGATTACTAAAACTTTTTTCATATCAGCAATAAGCCTGTTTCGCTTTCTTATCATTTCTTATCATTTGTTACTAGAGTAGTGTAGGGAGACCCCCTGAAACTATTGCTATGGAATAAAAGATGAAATGCTCCTGATTATTGTAAATACAAAGTTGCATGCAGGATTGTGTAAAGACAATGCCAGGTTGGACTGCCAGAATGAGCCAACAGCATGTGATGTGCTTCCTCCTGCAGAGAGCCTGTGAATGGACGTGCACATTCACGTCACCAAGATTCCTATCCCAGGAAAGCAGATGTTCATAGCTCTGGGAATGGAATGCGACCCTTGTGGAGAGCCTAAAAATGGATGCATGAGGGGCGCCTATTCAAATGGATAAGATAGGGCTATAAAAACCCTCATCTTGCCACTGCTCTTTTAGGCCTCTTTAGGGTTAAAGCATACTCCCTTCTGAGAATTTCTGGTCTAACTGGTTGTCTAGCTTCACGTGCTGTTTCTATGGATTGTTTGTAACCAGCTTTTGCTGCAACTGTTACTGCTGATTAATATCTTGCTAATCATAGGTTATGGAATGACTGTGTTTCTGTTTTAAGGCTCTGTTAGAAATTACTGATACACACGCTATATTGTAAATTTTTATCTCTGTATACTGTACTTCTGCATACAGATGTTATGTTAAAGAATTACTTCATCCCCTTGTGACCATCTCACCTCATAATCAAATGACCCTAAATCCCTCACTAACCTATCCCCGCCCTCACTAAACTTAATAATAAATGCTGGTATACCCAGTGCATTGGTGGCATCACAGGACCAGAAGGTGGTGACCCCCCTGGACCCAGCTTTCACTATCTTGTGTGTGTCTATTATTTCTCGACCTTCCAATCTGCCTGGGAACAAAGAAAGAGCCCCATTGCATTGCAGGCTGCTGGCCAGATCCCACAATAGAGTAGCACTTTAACTTTTCTTCAATAACTTTTTCTTTGCATTTACAATTTGGCTGTTTGGTGCAAGAGGCCTAGTTTTCAGCCCATCTTTGCTTTTGACATGCCTGCTTCACTAAGCTTAATCATTTCTAGCTTTTGATTTAAAGTGAGAGATGTGCAACTGTTTCTTTCACTTGAACACTTAGAGGCCATTGTAGGGTTATTAATTGGCCTAATTTCAGTATTGGTTTGTCTCAGGGGATAAGGAGGTCTGTGGAGACAAAGATGAGGGAAGGGCCAATTGGTGGAGCAGTTAGAACACACAAATTTATTGAGTAAATTCTCCATCTTATATGGGCACAGTTTGTGATGCCCTAAAACAATTACAATAGTACCATCAAAGATCACTGATCACAGATCACCATAACAGATATAATAATGATGAAAAACTTTGAAATATTGTAGGAATTACTAAAATGTGACATAGAGACATGAAAATAGCACATGCCATTGAAACAATGGTGCCAATAGACTTGCTCAATACAGGGTTGTCACAAACCTCCAATTTATAAAAAAAATCATGGTATCTGCAAAGCATAACAAAGTGAAGCACAATAAAACAAGGTATCCCTGGATCTGCTTTAGACTGTATTTGCAGACTTCTGGGATCACCTCCACATGGACTTCTCTTATGGAAGAAGGACTTCACAATTTTCAGGGATGAGGTTAAGGTTGAACGCTGCTTTCCCTGTCTAGCTTCTTGATCATGACACGTCTAGCAGTATCAAGTCCCTGTTCTACCCCACCCCCCCCTTTTTTTTTTAAATAAAATTGCTTGCATTTCCATATATCTGCCAAATCCCACCAACTTTATCATTTATTTTTTCTATATAGCCCCTTCCTTTTTATATATACATTCTGGACTCTTCCCTGATTAGTATTTCTTTTTGTTTTGAGACAGCGTCTTGCTCTGTCTTCCAGGCTGGAGTGCAGTGGCACAATCATGGCTCACTGCAGCCTTGACCTCCAGGCCCAGGCAATTTTCCCAACTCAGCCTACAGACTAGCTGGGACCACAGGTGTGCATCTCTAGTCCAGGCTAATATTTTATTTATTTATTTATTTATTTATTCATTCATTCATTCATTCATTCATTTTTGTAGAGACTGGGTTTCCCAGGCTGGTATAAGACTCCTGGGTTTATGCAGTCTCCTATCTCAGCCTCCTAAAGGGCTGGGATTACAGGTGTGAGCCACCGTGTCCAGCATTTCACTGATTTCTTGGTCTCCAGTCTCAACACCTTCAAATTATGTCACTCCTATACTCAAAAATCTTAAAAAAAAGGAGATCATTAACTACTGAATAAAGTTCAGATTTAGCAAGCAATGTTCTCCATGACCTAGTCTGTTAACCACTCTAGCCTCACTGCTTGTACTTTTCTGGTAGACATTATGATGTTTCACGCCCTTAGAACTTTGTTTTGCCTTGTCTCAAGATTTTCTATTTTAGCTCACTAATTCCTATCCATCCCCTTAAGATACAGCTCAGGCAGCATATCTCCCAGCATATCCACTCTGGTGTCCCAGACTTGGTCATGTATCCCTCTTCTGGGCACCCTTGAAATCCTGTGTATGGCCTTACCGTTGTGTTACATTAATATTTCATGGTTATATGTCTTCCTTGCTATGTACCCCTTTCCCATCTCTATTTCTGAACCATGTCTGTTTCATGTAGGTGCTCAATAAATGTTAGCACTAGTAAATTAAACTCGCCTTGTTTCTTACCTGCCTCTGGTCTGTTCAGCTGGCTCTTTCTTTTCTTGCACTGTGTTGTTGGTCAATTGGTCTATTTGTGGTGACTCTTCCTCACTGTATCTCCTACTATCTGCTCATCCCTCTCTCTGGGTGATGGCTGTGGTATAGTTAGACATTCCTAGAGCCAGATGAAGAGTATTGAAACAATTTTGATTTTGCAATGTTTTCTTTAACAGCAAATAGAAGTCAGGAACTCCTTAAAGAACCCCACTTGTGTTTAGTTGCTCCTAACCCCTGTTAAGATCTCCATGGACAGCTTGAGGCGATTGACCTAGGAGGAAGTCATAAGTAGGGAAGATTTTACAAGGAACTTTTGAAATTAGGGTGCTTCTATTCTTGACCTAGAAGTTATCTTGTATTGGCTTCAACTCACGTGAAAAGAAAGGCTTAACAATGACTTAAAAAATTCAGTTTTAGATATTTAGTCAGTCTGAATTCTCAGTGAAATTATAACCTGATTTTGAATGAAAGCCACTGATTTTGAAACAGTCACTATTCATGTCAAATTCATTGCAGCCATACAAAGCTCCCTCTCAATCTGCAATTTAATGTCTAAAATCTTGTAAAAACTGCTTAATGAACTCACGCTTTAAAGGTTTAATTTTGTAAAGTTTTTCTCCCCCAACCACCTCCATTTGTACTAATTTGCCTAGATGGTATTAGGCACTCAAAGATATTTGACCCAAGTCATGGACAATTTGTTCAACAGCTGTCTATAGTGAGTTGATGAATTTCTTATATATGTAGTGGTTTGTAAATTTAAGTAATCTCCAACTGAATGGCATTTCAATTCCTCAAGTGATTAATGAAATAAAAGATGTTCAATATTGCATACTCAAAATTTAGCATTCTAGGAGTATGGTAATAATGCAAATTTGTACAATGGATTCAAATCAGCATTTAACATTGATGAGTGATTTCTTTAAAAACACAATTTACCTCACTGGATACCTATCCACAGATTTTCAAGTCATTGTGAAATATTTTGATTTCTAGAATCAAGACACTGATCCCAGGCGATTCTTCTGAACTAATTTTTGTCTTTGTCTCTTAACAGCTTTAATTCATAGCAGAAGTAAACTCCCATGGTATGAACAACACTCCTCTGTAATTTTGATTTGTAAGCGGGTGCTCTTTTTTTTTTTTTTTTTTAAATAAGACTTCCCTGAGCTGGTAGGGTTTTCTTAATCCTTAAGAATTCTGAATTTAACATCTAATTCAACATGAAGGGGACCAAGTTAGCACATGTTGTACTCTTTTTCTCCCCCTCTGTTACTCTTAAAGCCATGTCCCTGCTCTGTGTAAGGACAACCCCTCTCATTTTAGCCTATCTACTCATTGACTTTGTTCCCGTGGGTATCCTTTTATCTCTTGAATTCTTTCTCCTGAATCATTTCAATCAGGCTGTGAACACACTGTTTCATATCTTATCTTAAAAACAAAAATCTAATAGACAAACAGAATAGAACCCTTGACTCCACTGCATCTCTCACTTTTGGAGCCATCTATCTGTTATCTTTTACAGAAAAAGTCTTCAAAATATTTGTGACACTCTCTATGCACCCCCTCCTAGTCTCTTCTCAGTTGTCTGGCCAACTTATGGCAACTTAATTGCATTGTGGGCTCTAATTAATAACCTCCCTGTATTCATGAACTTTGGTCTTTAACTTTGTAGTCTCCACCCACTCTGATTCTGGAATGGACTTTGATATGGTTTAGATGTGTGTTCCCTCAAAATCTCAGGTGGATATGTGATCCCCAGTGGTAGAGGTATGACCTAGTGGGAGGTATTTCGTTCATGGGGGCGGATTCCACATAAATGGCTTGCAGGTAATGAGCGAGTTCTTGCTTTGAGATCTCGTTGTTTAAAAGAGTGTGGTACATTTTCTGCCTTGCTCCCTCTCTTACCATGTGATACACTGGTTCTCCCTTCACCTTCCACCATGATTACAAGCTTCCCGAGGCCCTCACCAGAAGCAGATGGTGGAAGCTTTTTTTCTGCACAGCCTGCAGAACTGTGGGCGAAAATAAACCTCTTTTCTTTATAAATTACCCAATTTCAGGTATTCCTTTATAGCAATGCAAAACCAGGCTAATACAGACTTGGATTTATTTTTGCCAATAGGATGTGGGGAGTGATGGTATGCCAATTTTCAGCCAAGAATTTAGGAGACCTTGTGCTCTTCTGCCTTCTTTCTTGGAAGTCTGACACCATTCTGAAAACTAGCCAGGGCTGTCCTTTGGGAGGTTGAGAGACCTTGCAAAACAGACATTTTTACAGCCAAGACCATTCTAAAGCAGCTGACCCCTAGACTACCTCACTCATTGATTGTAGATATATGAGGTAGCCCAGATGAGACCAGGTGAGCTTGGCTCAGATTAGCAGAGCCACTTAATTAACCCACAGAAATTATAGTCATTATTTTAATTTACTCACTTTTGTGGTGGCTTGTTACATGGCAATAGCTAGCTAACACATTCTGCTAATAGGGCTTTCACTGCTACTGAGCATCTGAAATATCCTTGGTAAGGTCACCAGGGCCGTCTAATTTACCACATCCAAGAGTCAATGATTTAGCCTTATTTTTCTTGACCTCACAGCAATCACTGACAAATGGATCCTTTTTGAAATTATTCTCTAGGCCTTTAAGATGTCACATTTGCTTGATTTCCTCCTATCTCACCGATGTTCTTTCTCAATCTCTTGTTCCTTTGCCAGATTCTAAAGTGTTGGAGTCCACCACAGTCTGAGTTTCCCATTTTCCTTTCTGTGTCCTTTTTTTTTTTTTCCTTTGAGACACAGTTTTGTTCCTGTTGCCCAGGCTGGAGTGCAGTGGCACCATCTCTGCTCAGTGCAACCTCCACCTCCCTGGTTCAAGCAATTCTCCTGCCTCAGCCACCCAAGTAGCTGGGATTAGAGGCACCCACCACCACGTCTGGCTAATTTTTTATTTTTAGTAGAGACGAGGTTTCACCATGTTGGTCAGGTTGATCTCAAACTCCTGACCTCAGGTGATCCTCCCACCTTGGCCTCCCAAAGTGCAGGGATTACAGGTGTAAGCCACCTTGCCCAGCTCTTTCTGTGTACTTTTAATTTTATATTATTCAATTCCATGGATTTAAATATTCTGTATATGATGTTAACTCCCAAATATAAATCCCATTTTTTATATCCTTCCTCTGAATTCCAGAATTATACTTATAGAAGTTTATTTGGCATACTCACTCAGATATCAACATTGTGCTATTGTCATCACAAACTTATCATGGCAAAGGTAACTATTTTTCTACCTTCCAATTCTTTTTCAGTTTTTTTCTGGTCCTAATCTTTATCATCCCCTCATCCCCTGACAAACCAAAACCCCAATGCACAAGTGTGTTGCTAGTGTTAATTCCAAAGTGCATGACAAATGTGACTGCATCTTACTGTCTTCTACAACTTTAGTCTGACCCACCATCATCTCATGTTTGCACAACTGCACTTGCCTCTTAATTGATTTTCCAACTTTCATTCCTTTTTTTTTATCCTGTGGTCAATTTGCTACACAGTAGCAAGAACAATTTTTTTCAAAGTATAAATCTAATCACATTATTATGTTGCTTTTCCTCTTCCAATGACTTTCCATGGCAATTGGAAATAAATCCAAACTTCTTACCTTGCTTTCTAAAACCCTATATGATCTGTCTACAGTCTTTTTCCGGGGCCTCACCTCTGGTCATCTTCATTTCTTTTGATTATTCTCCAGCCACTCTTGTTTTCCTTCTGTCCCTCAAGCATCCCTAGATTGTTTCTTTCTTAGAGCCTTTGCACTTGTTGTTCTTACTTCCTGGAATTCTCTTTACTAGATCGTTTATGGCTGGTACTTTTTGATCATTCTAGTCTTAGATTAAAATGTCATATCATCAGAGAGGGATTTTTAGGTCATCCTAGCTAAAGTAGCTTTTTTCTACAGCCTCAATTCATTCTCTAACCTACTACCCTTTAAATTTACTTTCTTCATAGCACTTATTATTAATATCATCTAAAATTAGCTTATTTATTCACTTCCTACATATTTATTGTCGTTTTTTTCTCTATTAGAGTGTAGTTTTCCTCAAAATTAGAATCTTGCTTTCCTTGTTAACATCTGTATCCTTCAATCCCTGAACAGAGTTTGGCACTGAGTGGGTTCTCAATATGGATGTATTCAAAGAATGAACATACCTGAAGTAGTAAACTAATGGTGAATATGTCAAAATGTTGGATTTTGACCTTATTTAAAAATTATAATGACAATAACACATAATATATATCCAAATCCTTAGATTCCTGAAATGTGTGAAAAATAAGGCATTGTAATGGATAAAATGGAAGAATTATGTATTTATCTAGTCACTGATTAGCTTTTGAATTAGCCAGCATAGGGGTACTGATTTGAAGTTCATTTATTCGTTGCCCTGGCAATGCACTTTTACTAAATTAATTTTCCAAATGTCATGCCCCAAGTTAGACTGATTTGCAACATATGAAGTTTAATTGTGTCCACAAATGGACAATACTCTCAGGCTTGCAGAGCTACAATGTATCAAGGAAATGTCAAATACATTTCAGTTTTATTTAGGAATGAAAATTTATATTTTCAAGTGAGAAATATTCAATTCATGGGATTACTATAGATTTATTCCTTAAGATTTAGCTTAAGAATTACCTTTCTTGGCAAGCATTCTTTAGTCTTCTAGGAAATGTGAGTCACGTCTTCCTCTTGGGTACCTAGTTCCTGAGTGCATTGACTACATTGAAATTTTGATTGGTAGTTGACAGATTATTTCCCCATAAGCCTTGATTTCTTTCAAACAGATCTCATGCTTTTCTCATTTTTCTTCTTGAAAAAAGACCTTGATTTTGGCATCTTTAGTTAATTTGTAAAATAGAGTAAGCTCTCAGCAAATGTCTGTGGTATTAAATAGAATAAATTGGTGCTGGATTGAATTACTAATTAATTGTTTTATGTGAATATCTAAGCTTATCCTTAGAATATAAAACTTTGGAGGACAGGAACCAGGCATTATACTTGTCCTTTTTCCTTAGATTCCAGTATACTACACTTCACATGGCAGTAGTGTTCTCTCCTCTGCTGGATTTGGGCTTCCTTCAGACTCTTTACCACCACCAGAATTTAGGGGAATTAGTGTAATAGTTAACCTCTACCTAGGGTTATACATTAAATCTCTATCTAGTTTCCTGTTCTGGTGAGCAGGTTGGATAACATAAAATGCGAAGAACTTTTTAACGAGGGATTATAGGTTATGGCTTTGGGCATTTTACTTAATCTCTGTATGCCTCAACTGTTTTTTCATAGGTGACTAACTCACAGAGTTTTTATGAGGACCACATAAATTAGGATATGTAAAGTACATCAAATGTTCAAAAGTCTGGTTTATAGTAGATTTTCAACTGATGTTAGATATTATTACCCTTTCCTAAGACTTACATCAGAGCTCAGCCTAAACTGTCAAACCTTTTGTCTCCTATTTTTCAATTTATTTAGAGCACCAGATCTTGGGCTGCAAAGGCAGATTAAAGCCATAAGTCCTAGGAGGATGTTTGAATTGAGAGAGTGTTTTCTTTAATTTTTGTCAGGTTTATTGAAACATCTTTTCACTCCTCCCACTGAAAGCTCTACATTTAATCCTGAGAAATGGGTAGGTGGTACATTTCAAGGTGAAATCTTTATATGTCCTTTCCTCTATTTTTATTTTATGTATCAGGGATGCAAGTCCATATGAGGGAAGGATAGCTGTAGCAAGAAGGTTAAAGCAGCACATGATCAATCCATAAAATTACTTGCTGAGGAAAACAAATTTTATTTGTATTGATGTTTTCCTTTGTAGAAAAATGTCCAGTGGAATGAGCTGTCTCTTCAGGAATAAATCAGAAGAGAAAAGGTACAATTTATGAGGAAAGCAAGTCCTGGATTGAAAACCATGGCAAGCAGACTTCTCCACCTGGCACAAGAAATATTATTGCTTACCTTGTGTGTATGTCTCCAAAATGAGTATGAACAAAACTGTTATGAAAGCCAAAGAAGTCAATTTTTGTGGCACAAAACTAGACTAGAAAAGACAGCAAAGATTTCAAGGAATCTGAAACTGTTTTCAAAAAAATCTATCCAAATGTGAGGGAGCACAGAAAAATCTTTTAAAGAGATTATTAGAGTTCATGAATTTATAGCTTTATAATTATTTTAGTCCTCACTGAGGAATTAGGCTATACAAGAGAACCTTTAAAGTTTTTTTACTGCTTTCTCCAATAAATTTTACAGAATTGAGTTTACAATCCATTGATTGGTCAGTTCTTGCTGGACTGAATCAATTGATTAAATGGAGAAAATAATATATAATTTTCCCCTCAGGAGAATGATAAGAATTATGATGTCAACTTGCACAAAAATGGTCGATAGCTTTTATCTGCCTACTTTTGTTAAACTATATTTAAAATTAATTTAAGCACTCTATCTTTTAGATAAATAATCAGTTGTAAATACTAAAAGTTATTACACTATAAACCATTAAATAAAGAGTGCATTTTGATGAAACGTCCCCAAATTTCACCAACCATGGTATCAATTGACAGTTGAGACTCCCTAGTCTTCATGATATCATATTGTTGTTAGCAGTGATGGCTATTTATATATTTACAAAGTCACTCTGATATTTGAGTAATGGGTAAGTCAGGCTTTACCTTGTAAATTAAGTCCTGCAAACTGACAGTTTTAAGAACTCTTATTGTGCTCACTACTCATGGCAGGTACGTGGTATGTCTGTTTTCTCTCCTCCTTAAAATACTATGCTATTTTGCTATAATTTTTAATCTTCCTATTCTAACAATTTTGATACCTCAGTCCTTTCCAGAGATGGAAGAGATACCAGTCAATCACAAATAAAGAATGTATGTGAACCTGATGCTATGTCAGTGATCGTTTTTATAGGCATGACAATTAGGTGGCTACCATTTAAGGTAGTGTGCCTAGAATATTTTACAGCATACTTTCCAGTCTTGATTATAAACTTTAGAAAATAATTTGAATAAAATGGAAAATGTCTAGAGTATTATGGAATTTCCTTCTCATCATATTTGAGAATCTGTGGGAAAAGCATGTAATTAGAACGAAACAAAAATACTTGCTGACACATTTTGCTAGGACTTCTGGCCAAAGCAATAAGGCAAGAAAAACAAATGAAACTGATTAGAAAGTGTATTAGTAATACGAAATTAGTAGCTAAAAACAAAATTTTATTAGCTTATAGTTCTGGAGGTTTGAAGTTCAAAATTAATCTTATTAGACTAAAGCTAAGATGTCAGCAGAGCTGGTTTTTTTGGAGGTTTTGAGGGAAGAATCCTTGGCTTCTTCAGATTCTAAACATCCTCAGTATTCCTTAGCTCATGCCCTCTTTCTTGAATCACTACAGTCTCTTGCTTTCTTCATCTCATCTCCTACTATTGTAATCAAATCTCTTTCTGCTTCCCTCTTATAAAGACACTTGTGATTACTTTGGGTCCGTCCGGATAATTCAGGATACTCTTTTCTTCTCAAGATTTTTAACTAAACCATATCTGCAAAATCCCTTTCATTATGTAAGGTAACAAATTAACAGGTTCTAGGAAAGTGCATTTTGGTATCTTTGAGAGGCTGTTGTTCAGCCTACCAGAGAAAAGAATACACAAAATTAGTTACAGAGATGATAGGCTTATCTACATAGAAACCCCAAAAATATCCACAGATAATGTATTAGGATTAACAAGAGAGTTTAGGTGGCTATACATAAAATCCACTTCAATAATGCAATTGCATTTTTACATATCAAGATGAAATAGTTAAAATTTTAACAAAAAAATAGAGAGAAGGGCAATGTAGATCATTAGAAATGATGCTGGGACAACTGGTTAACATATGAGAAAACTTTAATCCCTACCTTACTTTCTACCTGAAAATGAATTCTAAATTGATAAAAGGCATTAATGTGAAAGGCAAACTTAGAAAAATATTAGAATAAAAATAGGAGACTATTTTAAATATGATACAAATAGCAATAATCTTACAAGAAATGGTTGATAGCATTATTATATTAAAAGATCCTCTAACATAAAAAGAAACCAAAACAAAAGCGAAAAAGACAAACCAAAATCTCAGAGAAGATATTTTCAACACCTAAGACAAACTAAAGATCAGAATCTAAAATAAATCTGCAAAGAAAATAAAGAACAATTCAATTGAAAACTGAACAAAGGATGTGCACAGTTATTTCATGGAAGAAATAAACATGATTAACGTTTGAAAAGAAGTTCAACCTCTTTATGCAAATTATGACTTCAACAGGGAACTATTTACAACCATTTAACTGACAAAACAAAATAAAGGAGTCTGACAATGCTGACCCTGGTAAAGGATGTGGAGTAAGGAGAACTCTAATACCTTACAAGTAATGGCATAAAGTGGAACCACAACTTTGGGAAACAATTTAGCATTTTCTTAAAAGTTGAAGATGAATACAACCTATGATCCAGCAATTCTACTGGGTATATGCCCTTGGGACACTCTTGTTTCTGCATTCTAAGGGATATAAGCAAGAATGCTTGTAGCAATATTATTAATCAATTATAACAGCAGAAGTGGAAATAATAACAATTAAATACACTGTGGTATAATCCACCATGAAATACTATTTAACAGTGAGAAAGAATACATGACACTTATCTGGAAAATGGATGAAGCTTAGAAACATATTGTTGAAAGAAAAAACAAACCTTAAAAATATATACAGAATGATATAATTTTAATAAACTCCCGAGCAAAAAATCTAAAATATATATTGTTAAGCATACATATGTGTGATGAAAGCTATTTTTAAAAAAGCAATAAAATGATAAACACGGTGTACACAGTAGTGACTCAATATGGGTGGAAACAGGCAATTGGGCTTGGGAAGGAGCCAACAGACAGTTTAAAGCATACCGTGTATTCTAGTTCTCAAGGTGGTACTGTGTATATATAGACACACACACACATATACATGATACATACATATGATACATATATAGACACATATATACATGATAAATGACAGACACACATACACATATATTTATTTATAAAGAAAGAAAAGCAAGCAGTATAGCAGTGTCAGTTTGTCTATTACATATGCTGTAATTGGTCTGGCCCTACTACTAGACATAAGGGCACAGGCATGTTCAGTTCTCTGGCCCACCTCTGACACACAGGGCAATAAATAGTTACAGCATATCAAATTTAAAAATAAATAAACGTGTCCATTACCTGAAGATAGCATATTGGGGTGCTCTCTCTGGCAATTTTAATCCATTGATTTGCAAATGGAAGTTTAAAGGCAGTTATGCACAAAATATCAAATTTTTAATTCTCGAGTTTGTATTTTGTTTCATCTTTCTTTCCAAGGAATAAAACTGCTATGCTTGTTCTTCTGTATCCCAGAGAAATAATTTGATGGCAGGAGTTCCTATGGCTCCAGAAAATCAAAATAATTCCTTCCCTTCAATAAGTACCTCTTTGGCTTTGAAACAAGACTCTTTTGTTTTTTTTTTTAACAGAGTAGGGCTTGCCACCTCCCCCTAGTGGCCAGGACGTGCCAGTGGCACCACTGGGTTCACTAATGTTCGATATGGCACAATTAACCTAAGTGGTACCAGGTTGGAGGAACAATTTCAGAGGCAGCTTTACATCCCAGCTTGATTTTTGACGTTTTTTTTTTCAGATTGATTTGAATATTTTCTTTCTGGTCTAGTGTGCAATTTTCTTTCCTTCAGGGTGGGTCCAGTCCATACATTCTTTATCTAGGCTCTCTCGCAGAGGAGAGGCTATACTAGACAACATCAGGGAAAATGTGATGCCAGCTAGTTACACCATATTATTTCTTACTAGTTAATGACTTAAAAGTTTATAGCTAATTATACATGCAAGCCTTCTTTATTTTCATAATATCAAACTTTAAGCACGTGGGGAAGAGGTTGGGATGGCAGAGGGCCTATCCCAACATACTGTCAAAGTTATAGTTTATTCTGTTTATACCACACATATATTTTATAGCCATGTGAGATTGATATTAGTGGTATTTTTATTTCAGATGAGTAAACTGAGGCCCAGAGAAGTGAATAATTTGGCTTAGGTCAACTGGCCAATTTGTTGCAGAGCTAGAATTAAAATCCAGCTCTTCTGACTTTTAATCCAATGCTCTTATTACTACCACACATCACTTATGTATAAGATAAGTTCTAGGGCTGATGATGGGTCTCTTAGCAGGATCATGATGTGGGGGAAGATCCAGGATGCCTAACTTTGTTTCATGACCAATTGGCTCCTTTTTCAGTATTTTATTTCCGATCTAATAAAATATTTTTCACAATAGAAACTGTCTTTTGAGTGTGAGCTTTATATTTATATTTTATATTTATATTTATAGAATATAAAGTGTGAGCTTTATATTTATATTTATAGCATATAAAGTGTGAGCTTTATATTTATATTTATAGAATCCCCTTTCTTCCGTTCTCAGTGAGAGCTCTATCAAGCCAGAGCATCGTTTCTATTTTTTCTTAGGTCAAAATACATGAGGTCTTTCTAGACCCCAGAGTAGAGATCCTGGACTGTTTTAACTATGGTAGGCACAGTGTGATAGATTATTAGAATATACCTCAACATTTATTTTGCTCTTAGATTTTTTGGACAGTTGTATATCCTGGAAGAAGATTTAAATGGAAAAATAGCAGCATTTTTTAAGGTCTTGGTTCCCCATTTCGGAGGTTTTATATCCGTTTAATCTTACCAATATGCCACACTCAATCTGCTTTTCTTAGTTAGCTTGGCCACCCACATACCTCTGTCTGGTGTCTGGGTCAGAGTTTTCAATTCCTATATGTGTTCATACTTCAGGGGGAAAAATGCCCTTTTTAATCCAGGATAAACTACAACCTTATTTCCCTTGGCTTATCTTATTAATATTTGATGACATTTACTTTCAAAGCAACTTTGCACAGTTACCCTGGAGTGTTTGCACAAAGGAGGCTTTCTAATGCAAATCTGACTGAATTTAAAATTTTAAAAAATTTGGCTCAGATGAGATTGCCCTCGATGTAATAGCCAGCAAAGCAGTTATTAATTTATTTACTCATTGATTTCTTAATATATACTGTAATGTATTTAAAAAATTTGTTACAGACATTATGGTGAGTATTAGTTTATGGTTTAGTGGATAAGATATTGCATAAAAAAGAAGCACAGCTTCAAAATCTAAAAAAAAGATTTTGCTCTTGATAGAAGTTCATTGTAAGAAGGAAGGAGAGTACACACCAGCCAGGCACTGGGGAAACTACCTGTTCTTTCTTACACACATGAAAATTAAAGATTTTCTTTTACACTTGAGTACAAAAGACCCTCTTCAAGATTTGTTTTGTGATTTGCAGTAAAGGAGGTGCCTATGCGCTTAAGTCAAGGAGATGAGATCTGGTGAGTGGTCAATTGCAAGGGGAAAGTGGATACTATTATTTTTTGGTGAGTTTTAGTCTATTTGAAAGGAATACCGTTGAAATTTTGAATTTGAAATACAGTATTTGAAATAGCATACTGGCCACAATTATCATCTAGTAAAACATTAAGGATCTTTTAAAGAGTTTATTGAATTTATTCAGGAGAATGAAGAATTCAAGATCTAAAAAGGGATTTCAGTATTTGTCCAGAGGAGTAAATTATTAAGTTTCCTTTTGTTAGGTGAAATTTTAACTTTTGGAATATGAGACATAAAGTTCTATTAATGATGGAGGGACTGATTTCCCTGTCAATATGGCCCAGCAAATGCAATGTTAACAGGAGAGTAAAGAGCAGTTCAGTGAAAGAGGTGACAATGAAATGCTCTGGAAAGAATGAGGAGGCATCAGAGGCTTTCAGAGGAGTTGTAGCTGAATTGTACCGGTAGAATGAGTAAACTATGAAAAGGGGAAGATGATGGAAATATTTCTCCAAGAGGAATTGATTTGCACACTGAAAATGTTTGTTGAGCCATTATTGTGAGAAAGAAAAATGTGTTAAATGATGGGGAAGATATAAAAAGCATAAGTAAGTTTACTATTTAATAAGATATAGAGACATACACAAAAATGAGAGGTAATAACTAAAGACAGTAATAGTGATAGAGAGAGAAGTTCTAAAGGCAGTCGTAAGGTGGTTTCTGTATAAGGCTGTATAAGATTGTCAACTTTAAGAACGAAAACTCTCAAACGCCTGTCATCATCTTCTCCCTAATAATATACCTCTTTTAAAGTCATTATTTCCCCTGCAATAGAAAGTAGATCATGTCATAAATTATAGTCTTAATCATATTAATTGGCTTAGTCATTTCTTCTTTATGACACTACATGTCCTGAAAATGAGAGTAAATTTAACAAATTAGTTTAACTTGGAGATTTGATAAGAACACCATGTTAGCGAGACTCAATAAAACCATGCTGGCAAATTCTTAAAGTTCATTATCAGCAGCAGTTACGGGATTTGTTGATTTCCTCTTCTTCCTTTGCCTGCGTCATAGAAATCCTACAGCCTCTACTTCCAAATAGTTTCTGAAATATTCCACTGCTCTCCATTTTAACCTCTTAGTCCAAGCTACCTTTGTCTCTCCCCTGGGGTTTTACAGTAGCTTCCTACTGATGTCCCAAATTCTAACCTTCAGCCCTACAGACTAGTCTCCCACCAGAGCCAGAGGGACCTTTGTGAATGGAAAATTCAGATCATGTCATTCCCTGCCTGAAACTCCTCAATACTTTCCAAACTTACCAGCATCACAGAGCTTCTCTGATCTCATGGCCTACCACACTTCTTGTTGCCCACATTCCAGCCATATTAGGTATCCATCTGCTTTTCATGCATTTCAAACACACTGCATCTTTAGAGCATTTGCAGATCCAGCTGCCTCTGCTTAGAGTATGTAAAATAAAATAACATTTCAAGACCTTCTAAATTTATCATGCCAAGTGAAAAGTTAAATCCTGGAGACTGAGTCATGTAACAGGTTTGCAATTCTGCATCTGTTTTTTTTTTTTTTTTTTTTTAGATGGAGTTTCGCTCTTGTTGCCCAGGCTGAAGTGCAACAGCGCGATCTCAGCTCACCGCAACCTCCGCCTCCCGGGTTCAAGCGATTCTCCTGCCTCAGCCTCCCAAGTAGCTGAGATTACAGGCACGAGCTACCATGCCAGGCTAATTTTGTATTTTTAGTAGAGATGGGGTTTCTCCATTGTTGGTCAGGCTGGTCTCGAACTCCTGACCTCAGGTGATCCGTCCTCCTTGGCCTCCCAAGTGCTGGGATTACAGGTGTGAACCACCGTGCCTGGCTGCAATTCTGCATCTTAGATTATAGATTAGCTTTCTCCCTCATTGTTCCTGTTCTGTAAATGAGAAGGAGAGACCAGTGACTAGACCACTCTAGCTTTAGTCATTGACCTTTGTTGTAGATTAACTGCCTCCTTTATTGTCCTATACTTAGATCAGATGGCAACCAAGACCCTGTTACTGTTACATCTTCAGTGTGGAATGTTAAATATACCTTTCCAAAAAGAAAAATACCACCTAGACTAATCATACCATTGTAAGTACGCATTTGGCCTTACATAAGTGTTGAAATTCTCTTCACCTCCCCTAAACTTTGTTTATATACATGATCCCAAACTTCTACACTTCAAGACACTGACTTTTATTTTTTGGAATCCACGATTCCCAGGTAGCTTGTCCTCAGACTTTGTGCTTGAATCAACTCTCTTTAAACTAGATTCTGATCCTTTTGATTATTTTAGGTTGACAAATGCTTGTCTCTCAGGTTTTCATATACCTGGTGATTTTCATTTAAGTCTCAATTAAAACATCATCTCCCCAGAGTGGCTTTCTTTAACTTGGTCATTCTTTAATATAGTACCGTTTAAATTTTATGCATATTTTTTATTTCTATTTGAAATTATCTCACTTATTTACTTTATAATCTCTGTGTCTCTCTAGAATATCAGGGTCATAATGTCAGGATCCATTCTACTTCTTCAAGGTTTTATCTCTAGTACCTAGAAGGATACTTCTATAATGGTAAGTACACCACATATATTTATTGAATGGACGTTGAATTGTAATTGAGATGCTGTCTTCGCATTCGTCTTCCACACTTTGAGGCAGAGCTGATGGTTGTGGCTTGGGTAGGGGCCAAGGGAAGACTTCCTCTTTGCCCTCTCAATGGTCACTAAAAAAATCAACTGACAAAAGGCAGATTAATAAGAGAAAAGGCATACAAATTTACTAATGTGTACATGAGGGAGAACAACAGAGTGATTACCCCAACACCCCAATGAGGTTCAGAAGCTTAGATACCATCTTTAGGTTACAGAAAGAATGAGGACTCCAAGCATGGTCAAAATGGGTTAAGCTACTAAATCGGGTTGTGGTGGCAAAGCAGGTTATAGGAGAGAAGAGGAGGCTTGTAAGCAAAAGTGGATAGCAGTCCCCCAGAAATAACAGATAAATGTTTCTTTCAGACCTTTAAAAGTGTCAGACTCTCAGTTAATCTTTCCTAGATCCAGACAGACGAGGTAGAACCTCAGAGAAAACCTGGTTGCATCAGTACAGATTCCCTGCACATAAAAATCTCCCCTACAAAAGATAGCTTTGCAGGGCTACTTCTGTTTGCAGGCCCTCTGAAGGGCCATCTCAAAATATATAAAAGAAGTGTATTTTGGAATGAAATATCTTGATTTCCTTCAGTTGGTTCCCACAGGCTGAAAGGGGAATTAATTTCACCAGAATTACTGCTTAAGACAGTTTTTAGCTCAGTATAAAGTAAAATATCTTTTGTGGCTTTGTAGAAATCTAAGTTTATGATTTCAAAACTTCATATCCACAAGATGAAACTCATTAGCTGATGATAAATTTAAAGTAGGCATCCAAAGCAATAAGAAAAAAGGAAATGCAAGAGCAAGTTACAAATAAATTTTAAATTTCTAACACTATATGAAAGTCTTAAATCATGAAAATGAAATAGTAAACATCCAGCTATTTAGAGTCTTCTATACTATTCAGGATATGCAGCATATATGAACTTACTACTATCTCCTTGTTCCTAAAGTAATGTTCTTAGGCTTAATGTGGAAGCAGCTATGAATTGAAAGTGCACTCTGAACAAGATTTTCTGCTTATTCCAACAGCAGTGTTGAATTTTATTCATATCTATAATGATGTACTTTCATTTAAACATATAATAATCGACGATTAATCACCGCTTGTTTCCACTAGGTATTCTAGGGTGTGTTAAAGCACTACTAATGATTATTTTATTTGTCGTGACCTTCCTTGAACAAGTGGTGGAAACTCAAGTTAACTTCAGGAAAACAGAAATTTATTAGTTCCCCAAACCAGAAATTCCAGGAAAATTTCATGAAGTTATAACTCTCTTTCTTCATCTCTTAGTTATGCTTGTCTCTCTCTCTCTTTTAAACATTTTGGCATTATTATCATCTACAGAAGATGAGCTTCTTTTAGTAAGTTAATGAAAACTGGAGCCAGGGTTATATCTACCTCAAGGAAAGAAGTAGTCCTAACTTATTCCCACTAGCTTGCTCATTCATTCATTAAATATTGATTTAACCAATATGGATTGAGTGTCTTTTGTGTCAGAGTAATTCTTTAAAAAATTCTGCTTTTATATACCTAGATTAGGCTATGCATCTCTTCCTGGACAGAGGAATAGGCTATGTTGATAGGCAAGTGCAATGTCAAGCACCTCCACGTTGGCTGGGTGAGTAGAAAGCACTGTTATTTATACGGATTTGAAAGGGTTCCTAAAAAAACAAAAAGAAGGTAGGTTTACCTCAGTTATAGGAAGGCAGGTTTATCTTCGTTATGATGGGCAGACAAAAACTCATAGCTATAGTATTTCACTGAACTAATGAGGGCCCTACATAATTAATTATCTGGGTGTAAGGTTCAAGGCAAGCTGACAAAAACATAAAAGATGAGAATCACTATCACTTATTTCATTTCTTTATTTTAAAAATTCTGTTTTGGAAAAAAAACTTGATGAAAGTTGCTTACATAGCTTTTTATTTCTGGCTAGGTTACTTACACAATTCCCTATGCTATTTAATTGACATGTGGCTAAAGCTTTGTGAGTCTTGTTGAACTTAACAGTTATATAATTTTCTTTGTATAATTTAAAAAAGGAAGCTCTCAAGTGAAAGTCATAAAATAATTCAGCCCCCCACTCCCACCATGCCCTACAAACATACAGCTTAAATTTGTCCATCTGAACGCGTATATAATTCTAAATTTGTGTAAATACTCCTGTTTCCAACCCTTCCCCATTCCAATTTCACTTTGGTTTTATGTATCAATAGAACAATTCTTTCTTATTCTTAAATTCATTATAGTCTTCCCTTGATTATCTCATTCATTCCTATTCTGTGTCTGGAAAGCAAATTTTTTCTATTCTTTCTTATTTTTACAACAAATATATACTAACTACCAGTTAGAAACCAAGCACTTGGCTAAATTAAAAGAATAAAAATTCTTTGCAATAAGATACTTTGTTACTTATTACTAGACTTCCTTCCCCACAGCCCCATCTCCACTAGGTTACTATATGTGGGATGATTCTGTGTGGTACAAATGTCAAACACATTTGGATGCACTTTACTAGATTTATATTACCTTTTAAAATTCCCACCACATTTACCTGGAAATATTTACCCTTTAGGAAAGCATGCTGGGTAGTTTTAATCTGCTCATAGTTTTCTGAGAGTTTTGAGACTTGTTCTTCCTCTATTCATCTCTATCACACATCTCTGTCACATCTCTGCAGGCCACTGTAACCCATGGGGGTACTGTATGGGCTTTGCCACTGAACATTTCTCAATGAAGGAAGATCTGTTTGGTTTCTGTCGGTCATTCTGAAGAGATAAATATTCTTAATAGGTGAATAATTTAGAGGAGTCTTTTCTGAAGATATTCAGTGAGGTAACATGCGTGACTCTGAAGTGCGTTTATGTGCTTGAGGATGTTAACTGCCACATAATTAACAATATGTGACAGAAAATGCAATTTTCATTTACTTAACTAGAATATTACTTTGTTTTTTATATTATTTCTTCTGATTTTCCCTACGCACATGAAGCAAAATGGCTTTCTTTTTTTTTCTTTTTTTTTTTTTTTTGAGACGGAGTCTCACTCTATCACCCAGGCCGGACTGCAGTGGCACTATCTTGGCTCACTGCAAACTCTGCCTTCCGGATTCATGCCATTCTCCTGCCTCAGCCTCCCGAGTAGCTGGGACTACAGGCGCCTGCCACCAAGCCCGGCTAATTTTTGGTATTTTTAGTAGAGACGAGACGGGGGTTTCACCGTGTTAGCCAGGATGGTCTCGATCTCCTGACCTCGTGATCCGCCCGCCTCGGCCTCCCAAAGTGCTGGGATTACAGGCGTGAGCCATCGCACCCGGCCGACTTTCTTATTATTTTGGTGGCATTCTTACAACACAGCTTTACCGTTATTTTTATCTTTCCAAAACTGGCTGTTTCCATCTATGGTATTCACTTTAAACAATAGCATAGTATTTCTCAAAATCAAGATTGACCATTTGAAAACTGAATAAAATAGCCACTTAATTCTTTTCAGCTTTTATTTATAAATACTGATAGGTGAGAATTTCCCCCAATAAATTCACCTAATAAATGAAGAATAAATAGCAGGAGACAGGCAGTTCATTTTAGAGGCTTGTTACATGATGGCTGGATGTTCCAACCAGCAAAATGGGGCATGGCTGGTTTAAAACAGGTTTGTGGTTTCTTGCTGATCATTGTTATGAAATCAGAGAGTTCATTTTGAAGCTCTATTGAAGATTGTTTTGACAGCATGAATACAGATCCACCTACTGCCATTGATTTTGGACATTATAACATAAAATGGTGAATGTATTGAAAGAGAAATAGTGACATCTCTTCCCGACTTGGCTTTATATTGACCAAGGTACTTTCTTTAATTACTTCAAGCACTTATTGTCAATATCAGAGGTTTTTGTGCCAGTTTTAAGTTCTGCAACATTAGGCAACCCACTTCACCTCTCTGTGACTCAATCATGGGACTGTGCTGCAGAATCTCTATGATTTATTGTTGCTAAAATTTCTACCCATGCTGCTAATGTATGGGCTTTGCCACCGAACATTTCTTAATGAAGAAAGATCTGCTGTTTGGTTTCTGTCAGTCCTTCTGAGGCAAGAAATAACATTCTTATTAATAGCATTATAAATTAATAGTACCCAGGCTGTGTTACATATATAACACATATTACACACACATTACACGCACACACACACGCACAATCTCGTACTGCTCTTTACTTATTTATTTTCTGTGATTATTTTTTCCCTTATTTGACTAGTAAGTTCCTAGGTGGTCCATACTAATTCTCTATTTTTGAAGTGTTCTTCTAGCCAGGGATGTGCACAGAGGGCTCAGTAAATATTTCTGGATGAAGATGATGATAATTCGTTGGATTAATATTGATGAATCATTAGGTTAACTTATGGTTTATTTCTACTTGTGAAGACTTGGATATGGGAGAGGATAATGGTGGGATTTTTCATAATTATTGCCACTTGTCCTTTTGGTAGCAGATGCTCTAAACTCTACCCACTGAAGGCTAATCACTGTTAAACATGTAAGACTGTATTCTGGGGCTTTTGTCTGGTTGTAGGAACACACTTGACCATGAGGCACATACATGGTTCCAAAAGCTGCCTTTGACCAATGACAGAAGTGGTGGGACATAACTCACATAGTAGGGTTTCATTGTGCTGGAGTACACGTCCACTCAAATTCTTAATGCCTGCCCATGTTTGCTATCCTTTTGTTGGCAAGCCCACCAAATTACAAAGTGCTTGGTTTAAACCTTACTGGCTTTTAAATAGAAAACCCACGGAATGATTGGAGTCCAATAGATTATTTATTCATGTCTTAGCACATTAACTTTAGTAGATTGTTTGCTTACTTTTCCTGAACTCGAATCATTGAAGGCAAACATAGTTCTTAGATGAAAAGATGGGGGCAAAGTAGAAGAAAATAACAATTTGAAAGCAAGGAGTGCTTCAGGGAAAAGCAAGATGTTTGGGGCTATAAAATAAGGCATTTGGGCAGTTTCTGTGTAGTGTGAGGAAGATCAGTAATATGGCAGGCATAAGAAACAAATTCTAAGATGAGGAACAAATTAGATTCTTAATAAATGCGTAACTGTAAAAAGTATAGAAAGGAAGTTGTAATACCAGAAGTAAATTTGTTTACTTGTTTGCTTTGAGAAAATATATGACAGAAAAGATGCTGTTTTAATTTTATAAGAAAGAGTTTTAAAAAATCTTGGACAATTACTGTCCTAAAACTGAAATTGGCTTGGTAATGAAAGATCAAATTGAGTTGCATATGCTTATTATTTCCCATTGGTTGACTTAAAGACTCAAAAGTGTGGAATAGGAAAAATAAGCAAAGGTGGATATTATTTTTCCCATGCTGCTTATAGAGGAGTTCATTTACTCTAACCTTTTCCTGAAGATGATTATTTACCCTATTTTTATATAATTAAATCTTAATATCCTGGCTTATTTGAATTTAATATGTTAGCAAGAAAATAAATCTATTATTCCATATTATCTTTCTTAATTTGTAAATATAAGGTTATATTCAGTACACATGCATTTAGGCATGTCATAAAATATATGTAAATTGCCAGATTATAGATAAATGCATCATTTTCTATGCCACACCTAAGTATACATTACGGTTTCCTAAATTTGAAGGCCAGATTTGAAGTGCTATTTTCTTCTGATTACATGGGAGGTGAATATTCATACTTAGCTTAGCTGATAAAGTCGATGTGTTCCATTCACTATGTATCTATTTATAGTATCTCTTAGATATTCCCAGAAAATGAAATACATAACCTACTCTCTAAAAAAGTGCAATTAGAAGACCTATGCTCTATAAAGTTCTAATAAACAAATTGAATGAAATATTATTATTATGGGATGGAAACATGCCAAATATTGAGTTAATTATGTTGTATTCACTATTCTTTTATGGGTTGAAAACTCAGAACAAAACACATTTCAACTTAATATTTTAAATGGTCCTTGATCCAGAGAGATAATGAGTAAGATAAAAATTTACAGAGTACCAATAATGGAAAACAAAAGAAGACTGCTAATGTGGGCATATGAGCTGCATATGTGAATTTGATAAAACTGTGAGTCAAACGACCTAAGACAAATGTGAATGTGGAATAAAAAGAAATATAAACTAAGCATTCATTGAGAGCGTCTGTCATATCATTTCTATCTGTGAACAATATAGTGGCAATGAATTAAAAGCTGCCGCTTTCAGTACATTCATCTACTAAAGCACTAGACTTAACAGTGTTTATGAATAAACAGCAGTTTAACCTAATGGCTTCAAAAATCAATCAAACAATTTGATATACTATGAGCTACTAGAAAATCTGATTGTGTAGCTGATTTTATTGCTCTCTGTTTACATAAATTATTTTTTATTTTTAGTTGTCTGTGAACCATTCCCTTAGTCATCTATCAGAAAAAAATGAAATATTTTGACACAAAAAGCACTCAGGAAGCTTCAGTGCTGTCCTCTCCTGTAGTTTAGGACTACCCTGATGTAAGGCTCTGATTAATATCATATGGGAAGAACTATTACAACCCAGAAGTATTGATATTGATCCCTGTTCCCATCTTTCTCAGAGTGAATTCATGAGATATTAATATTTGCATCAAGTGGATATCACCTTCTTCATATCTCTTGCTCTTAAGATATTGATCATGCAATACTAACTCCTTTCTTTTCAATAACCGAAATGGGCAATCTCTCTGTGACATGTGATTTTTCCTGATCCCTGCCTGTACTGATGCTAGCTCTGTTCTGTGATCCTTTCTTGTCTTGTTACTGAAATTTCTGGTCTCTTATTTGTTTAAACAATATTTAAAGATCTGGGCATGGTGGCTTAGGCCTGTAAGCTCAGCACGTTGGGTGGCTGAGGCTGGAGGACTGCTTGAATCCCAGGAGTTTGAGACCAGCCTGGGCAACATAAAGAGACCTTGTCTTTACAAAAATTTAAAAAAATTAGCTGGGTGCAGTGGCACATGCCCGTTTTCCCAGCTATTCGGGAGGCTGAGGCAGGCGGATTGCCTAAGCCAGGAGGATGAGGCTAAAGTGAGCTATGATTGTGCCACAGCACTCCAGCTTGGGTGACAGAATGAGACTCTGTCTTAAAAATCCCACAAAACCCCAAAATCAAACATTTAAAGAGTGGCATTGTTCTATATTCCACAGAAACAGCAATTAAAAAACAATGAAGTCTTTGCTCCTGGAGTTTATTGTCTAGTAGAGGAGGACAGATATTAAGTAAATAAATGAGTTGCAGTGATATGGCAGATATAGACAACTGTCATGACAAAAATAAAGTAGGTTTGAAAGCAACTTTATATAGAGTGGTAATTTAAATCTTCTCTGATAAGCTCATATTTGAACAAAGTCTGAAGAAGGTGAAGCTCTGAGGCATTCCAAAATCTGGAGGGAAGAAATTTCCAAGCCTATCAGCAGCAGGAGAAAATACCTTGAAGTAGAAGCATGCTTGGGAGGTTCAAGGAATTTAGTGTAGTGAGGGAGGGGACTAGTAGTGAGGACAGAGTGATACTGGGAGAGCTCAGGGAACAAATCATATGAGGTCTTATAGTTCAATGAGTTTTGAATGAGATGGAAACACATTGAAGGATTTTGAGCGAAACCCTGCAAACTCCCTAATCTTCCCTTCCAGTCACTACCGAGAGTAGCCTCTATGCTGACTTTCCATACCATAGCTTAGTTCATCTTGCACTTGAACTTTAACATAAATGAAATTGAGCAGAGTGCCCTCTTGTGTGTCTAACTTATTTCACTCAAATTATACTTGAGAGATTTATTAATATTGTTGGACACAGTCATTATTTACTCATCTTCACTGCTGGACTTTCACTCTACAAATATGCTACAGCATACTTATTCATTTCATTGATGATTGACATTTAGGTTGGCTTGAGCCAACCTATATGTCTATATTGGACATACATTTGGATGAACATTTCTTTGGATGAACAGACGTATATATTTTGTTTGGGCATATACAAAGGAATAGAATTGCTGGGTAAGAGGTTACATGTATATTCAGTATTTAATAAATACTGTCAAAACATTTTCCAGCACGGTTGTAATAATTCATACTCCCATCGACAGTGTTTGAGAATTCTTGTTGTCCTGATAGTCATATCTTTGTGTAATATGCTCCCCTCCTTTGTGTGTGTATAGGACCTTCTGACTTGCTTTAAACCAATAGAGAATGGTGAAAGTGATGAGATGTTACTTCTAAAATCAGATTGTAAAGACTGTGACTTCTGTCTTGCTGGCACTCTTGCCGTTCTGTTTACTTTCTCTGTTGAAGCCAGTTGCCATGTTATGATCTGCTAGACTGAGAGGCCTATGTGACAAAGAACTGAAGAAATGAGGCCTTCAGTCCAAAAGCCGATGAGAAAGTGAATCCTGCCAACAATCACTAAGGTGAATTTAGAAACAGATCCATCTTTATTTGAGCCTTAAGATGACTGCAGCCTTGTGAGAGACTCAGAGTCAGAGGACCCAGTTAAGTACCTGGACTCCTGACCCATAGGAATAGTAACAGTATGTGAGATAAATAAATGTGCTATTATAAATGCTTGCTATTTTAAGCTACTATATTGGGGTAATTTTTTAAACAGTAATAATTATTTTGCCATTTGGATATACTCTTTTGTGACACGCCTATACACATCGTTTGCCCATTTTTCTGTTGAGTTATATGTTTTCTTGCTCATTTTTTTGCTTGATTATTTGTTTGCAGGAGTCATTTAAACACTCTAAACATGAGTCCCTAACATATTTATTGCATATATCTCCTCCCATTGTTGCTTGCCTTTTCACTCTTCTAATGGTTTATCAATTTTATATAGTCCAATTGACCACATTTTTTGCCCTTTATCATTAATGCTTTTTGTGCCTTAAGAAATTTCTGCCTACTTTGAGGTTATGAAGCTTTATTGTTTTACCTTTCACAGTTATATCTATAATCCATCTGGAATTGATTATATTTGTGATGTAGGCTAGGTATTAAGATTTATTGTTTCTCACATGAATATCCAACTGATCTAGGAGAATTTATTGAAAATATTATCTTTTCTGCATTGCATCAGAATATTACATTTGTTATAAATCAAGTGACTATATGTGGTAAACTGAGATGTGTTAAATTCGGTTAAACTGAAAACTGCATTTCCAAAATTTTTATTTGAAGAGTTTTCCATTAGAGCTGGCTATGTAAAAGAACTTGAACAGATTTGGAAGGAGAATATGAGAAAATAGCTATTAGTATTGAAGGTCTTCTCTGGTAGATATGGTAATAGATGAACACAGAGATGCAGGTGAGCTCTAGTTTATTCTCACTCTTCTCCATATCTAGCTTTTCCTTCTGACTGCTGTCTCAGCTGACCAACAGTAGCTCTAGGCCCCCACCAGTGGTTGGCAGTGCACCCACAGGAGAGGTATTGCATGCAGGCAACATTTTGCCATAGATCTTCTGTTTTCTCTTCATGTCTGCAGCTGGACATGCTTGGTTTTTCAGAAAGTCCTGCAATCTTTGACTTTTTCATCCATGCAAGTGCATCAAGAGGACTCATTAGTGACTTCCTCCCTGACCCCTCCAACCAACTCCCCTTTTGACAAAAAGGCATAGATAGTTGGTGCAGGCAATATGAACAATCCTGTCCTGAGTCCAGGCTGATACAATATGTATGTGTAGGTCTGATTCTGGGCTCTTGTGTCCATACCATGGTTAGTTTTTTTCTATTCTTGCACCAATACTACAATGTCTTTTTTTTTTTTTTCACAGGGTCTTGCTTTGTCACCCAGGCTGGAGTGCAATGGCATGATCTTGGCTCACTACAGCCTCTGCCTCCTGGGTTCAAGCGACTCTCTGCCTCAGCCTCCCAAGTGGCTGGGACTACAGAGGTGCACCACCACACTTGGCTAATTTTTGTATTTTTAGTAGAGATGGGGTTTCACCATGTTGGCCAGGCTGGTCTCGAACTCCTGATCTCAAGTGATCTGCCCGCCTTGGCCTCCCAAAGTGCTGGGATTACAGGTGTGAGCCACCATGCCAGGTCCCACAATGTCTTATTCATTATAGTTTTATAATAAGTCTTGATATCTGGCAGTAAATTCTAGCTTTGTTCTTCTGTGAGTTGGCCTTGGGTATTTTTGGCCTTTTTTATTTCTATATAAATTTTAGAATCAGCTTGTTAATATCAACCAAAAACATGCTGGATTTTTATTGGGATTGCACTGTATCTATAGAATTATTGAGGCAGAAGAATTGGTACTTTTACAATAATATGTCTTCTGAACCATATATAACTTAGAAAGAACTAAAATCAATTTTCTTCAAATTTGTCCAAAAAAAAAAAAACAGAAAAATACCCACTTTGAAATTGTTTTATGAGACCAGTATAACATTGATACAAGAATCAGTTAAAAGTTGCAGATTCTAATATTGGACAAAAAATGATATTTAACAATATGCTGTCTGGACGCAGACAAACTTTCAGCTCTCTGGCAGCCTAACTAGGGCACTTTCCCTTGCTCCCATAAGGAGATGACATTTATTTGGCTTAGAAATGTAAAGTCCTGCCATGACTCCAGGTTATTATAATTCCTCAGGATCACAAGTTTCTACACATCTTTCTGAACAGGCTCTAGGCATCACCATTCCCTCTGAGATAAATCCTCGGACACAAAAGTGGAACTGAAGCTTCTAGATCTGTAAGAGATGGCCTGACCTCTTTAGGTGTCTCTTTTGGAAAAGGAAAGAGTTCAGAGAAGGTAGAGCCAAGGTTTCCATCTTAACCATAATAATTCATTAATGCTGAGTGAACTCACCAAGAATCCCTGGGACCTGCCCAGAATCATCTCCCACCTCATGCTCTAAGGATCCACTGCAGATTCTCTCACATGGGGACTTAACTCTTCAGTTTTTCTTCTTTTACTGTGCTATACTAGATAGATAAAAAACAAATATCCTTTCAGGCTCAGAGTTTAATATGCTATAAAAGAATGTTGTGGAAAAAAGTGAATAGGTTTTGGGAAAACAGGGGCATCTCCTTTTGAGGAACACTGGAAAAAGTTGTAGAGGGAAGGATTACCCTGATTAAAAAATGAAGAGACAGGGAGAAAGTGAGAAAGTTACCAGAGGGGTGCCAAAAAGCCAGTGGGCTCATCTTGGTAAAGTTGCCCAGAAGGAGAGAGGACCCATGTGAGTGTCCTGGCTAAGATTCTTGGAGTTCTTAGAAAGTCGTACCAAGCGGCCTCTTATATTTTCTGCACCCAGTACCTACATCTTCTGCTCTGTCCTTGTTGAGCAACTCTCACAGATCCCCTGTGTGCTCACTGCTCACTGTCTCCTCCCTACTCCATTAGACCAGGACTTTTAAAACTGTGAATACGTGTTCAATGGGATTGTTGTAGGGAAGTATCCTTGGGCTTGTTCTTAAGGAGTGATGAAATAAACCAGATACTCTCCGATCTGGAAAAGTAGCTGCAGAAAGTCTTATTATCTTCTCATTTTTTTGGTACGCTTACTAAGTAGTTGTAATGACTGCATTCATAATGACCTTTACCACTGGAGAATTCCGTTCATTCTTGAGGACTCAGCTCAAATGTTATCTCCTCTGGGAAGCTTTTCTTAATTCTCTCAGGCAGGATTTTTAACTTACCTCTTAGTGTTCCTGTAGTCCTTTTTGTTTGGCTCCATTACAGACTTTGTCATGTTATTTTGTAATTATTTGTAAATTTTGTTTTGCTATCTGTATCCAACTTGAGACCATCTCTTATTTGTATTTTGTATCCCCATAAATGGTACTTGACATATAATAGAATCTTAAAAACTGTTGTAGAATAAATTCATCCATGAAGAGCAGGGCTGGCTTCATAATTTGAAAATTCCAGTGCAAAATGAAAATGTGGAGCCCTTGTTCAGTAATTGTTAAGGATTTCAAGTTAGCAACCATAGAACATTAAATTGAGCTTGAGGTCCCCCTGATGCAGTGCTTTGTATGTTCATGAAGCTGGCTCTGATCACAGGTCAGTCTTGGATTCCACAAAATGTGCAGTGTGATGTAAATTCTACCATATTTTACTAGCTGAGCTGTAGAATTGATACTACTCAATGACATTTAATTTGCTATGTAAGTGGTCATTATAGCAGAACATTATAAAGAATGGCTCTGTGAAATTTATTGTATACACATACACACATACATGTTGAATATTTCTTATCTGAAATGCTTGGGACCAGAAGTGTTTTGGATTTTGGATTTTTTTTTTTCAGATTTTGGAATGTTTGAAAATACATGATGAGATATCTTGGGACCAGAACCCAAGTATAAACACAAAATGTATTTGTTTTGTGTATACCTTATACACATAACCTGAAGGTAATTTTATACAATATTATAAATAGTTTCATGTATGAGACAAAGTTTGTGTACATTTAACCATCAATAAGTAAAGATGTCACTATTTCAGCCACCCATGAGGACAATCTGTGGTTGTCTGACATCAACATTATTCCTGACTCTGAATTTATATGGTACAAATCCTTCAAAATCATCACCTTGTTCATCATTATCACCGAACACAGTCTCAGGCCAGAGGTTGTATCAGACATGCACAAGAGTGTCTTTCATCACTGTGTTCTAATAATTGGCAATAGCATATAAGACATCCTTCATGACTGGGCATCATAGCCTATGCTTGTAATCCTAGCACTTCGGGAGGCCGAGGTGGGTAGACGGCTTTAGCCCAGGAGTTCTAGACCAGACTGGAAAACATGGTGAAACCCTGTATCTACAAAAAGAATACAAAAATTAGCCTGGCATGTTGACAATTGCCTTTAGCTCCAACTGCTTGGGAGACTGAGGTTGGAGGATTACCTTAACCCCAGATAAGTTGAGGCTGCAGTGACCCATGATCACACCACTGCACTCCAGCCTGTGCGACAGAGTGAGACCCTGTCTAAAAAGAAAAAAAAAGAAAAAAGAAAGAAACCTTCCACATCCACGCCTCTGTTCACTGCTGCTAGCATGAACAAGAAAGTGTTCAAGAAAGTGTTTTTATGATTATACTTCACTGATTTAAGGAAACCATGATACATAGATGAATTAATGAAGTCATATTTGAGATAAGATACGTGACATAAACATTATATTATTTTCTATTAGAATTTCAGCTGGAGGATGAGCAGAACAGTTGCCAAGCAATAGCAAAATCTTGCAATCATCATGCAGTCCAGCTTCCCTGCAGTAAGCATGAGCCACTGGTACAAAATACTTGTGAATCCAATCAGATAAGATGTTCCTGGTGATCCATACCTTTGTGTTAGAATAATAATGGAATGAAAAGAAATTCACTCCTTGAAAACAGTGGGGACCCAAGCTTTTGTCTATCACAGCAAGTTTACACCTATACATGTCTGCTTCATTAGGACATCCCAGTACAGCCGTTCTGTCCTTGTCACCTTTAGTTCCTCTAAGGGCTGTTCCATCTGCTGTAGTCAGTGCCTTTCTAGGGCAACAATGACAAAACAGTGATGTTTAATCAGCTTTGTAACTTGTTCTGTTGTCAGATTTTCATCAGCAATGATCTTGGCAAACTCATCAATGAATCTCTCTGCTGCTTCACAATCTGCAGATGCTTTGTCACCAGAAATCTTTAAAAACTTAAACCATGCCTTTTCTTAAATTTCTGCAATCAGCCTGTTTAATATTCGTAGTTCCCTTTAATTTTCAGTTTACCATGCTAGATCTTTACTTGTTTCATGATCAGTGTCACCATTAAGTGGCATGGCATGTATTCACCATGATGCTGATGGATCCACCTTTTAGTACACAATCAAGGTCTTCATTTTAGCTTTATGTGGTGTTTTTCTATTTTTAAAAATTAACTTTTGTTTATCACTTTCAGCATAGTGAAACTTTCTCTTTAGTTTAAACTTCTCTTTACTTCAGGTAATATATGGAGGTCATTTCAACACCATGCTCTTCTGTAAGATGTTTCACACTTACACTGCTGTCCAGTTTGTCCAACCGCTTGACTTTCTGTGCTACAGATAAACATAAACATAAATGCTGCTTCTTTTTCTTATCACTATTACTGATAGCTGTATCTGCAGAATGTTTTGACATTTTCCACAATATATTTATACCAGATGGCATAAGAATAAGACCTATATACAGTTAGTAGTGTTCATAGGTCTTGGATCCATTTGGGAAATCATGGAGAACTTGCAGCATGTCCAGCCTCCATGCATATCATTTTATTACTCTTTGTGTTCCTGCTTGTGTGAGGGATTCTGGGCATGTATGGAAAATATATATAACAGCTGAAGGGGGCTGGAAGAGTATATTTTTCCTTGGAGACACAGAATAAACTATGCTGTATGCTTGTGTTTTGACTATGATCCATCACATGAGGCCAACTATAAAATTTTCCCTTTGTGGCATTATATTAGTGCTCAGAAAATGTCAGATTTTGGAGTAGCTTGGATTTTTGCATTAGTAATGCTCAACTTTTACAAACACATGCATATAAATGTTGACTATGTTTTGAATGCAATATATTCCATATATTGTACCAAGGTTGTTGATTATATTAAATGTATATATGTCCTTTGATTATTATTATTAGGAAAATTTTACTTTTAGTATAGGGATAAAGAAGAGTTGCACTTTCTTCTGAGTTACAGGAACTATCAATGAGCCTATATATTTATTCATTCTTTTGTTCAACAACTATTTATTGACTACATACTAGGTGAGAGACACTTGGCTCGATGTTAGGGATACAGTTGTAAACAAGACATGAACCATCCTCTAACAGGGATTGTGTCTAATGGGAAAGACAGACCTTAAAAAGTATTCAGTAACTTGCAACTGCTGCAAAAACTATACAAGATTGTATAACATGTGGTTCTGAGCTTGTCTAGGGTATAAGGAAGTCTTCCCTGAAGAAATAACATTTAAGCTGAGACCTGACATGAACAAGAGATGAAAAAGAGTAGATCAGAGTTGGATAAGAAGCACTGAAGTGGATAAAAGAAGCACAGAAGGAATCAGTGCAGTAGAAATGAAAGGTAAAAAGACCTGAGGTTCACATTAAAGTATGTAGAAAGCAGAAACAACATGGGGACTAGAATCCTTCAGAAGAAAATAGGAGGTGATGTGAAGGAGTAATGATATTAAATGTGATCCTGGAGACATAATAGAATTTTGGGAAGTAGAGCAGACATAGACATTGAAAGGGTCTATGAGAGGCCTTAGGAGCAGATGCTATGCTTCTTGAATACCAAAATGTCCTAAGAAGAAACTGGAGATGTGGGAAGAACATAAAAACAATATTGGAACAAGCATTGAGGCTCACCATTGCTGTATTATTTTCCTGTTTTGCTGTAATAAATTACTACCAATGTAATGGCTTAAAAACAAGATGAATTTATTATCTTACAGTTCTGGAGGTCAGACATCTGAAATGGGTCTTGCAGGGCTAAAGTAAAAATGTTGGCAGGGCTGATTCCTTCTGGAAGCTTTAGGGAAAAATCTGCTTCTTTGTTTTTTTCCAGCTTCTAGAGCTTCCTGCATTTTTTGGCTCCTGGCCCTTGGCCAGCAACTACTGGACTCTGACCTCTGCTTCCTTCATCATGTCTCTTCTGACTCTCCTGCTTCTTTCACTTACAAGCATCATTATGTGACTACATCAGGTCCGCCTGGCTAATCCAGGATGATCTCGCATCTCAAGATCCTTAACTTAATCATATTTTCAACGTTCCTTTTGCCATGAAGATAACATATTCATGGGTTCTAGGGATTAGGACATTTCTGGGGATAGGGGGAATGTATTCTGCCTTCCAGAATTTCTCAGCAGGATTCAGATGTTTATCTTTTTTTTAAAGTAAAGGCAGTGTAATTAGATTTCTATAAAGAGTATTCTATCATTTCTCAGAAAGAAGATAGAGCAAGCTTGAAATTATATCACAAAATATTTACTTAAGACAAGAAATAAATACTTCTTCACCTTTAGAGATCAAGAATCTTGGGCTAAAATCCTAGCTGTATCCTTTGTCACCTATATTGCCCCAGCACATTATTAAATCTCCCTGAATTTCAGTTTCTGGATATGATAATGAGAATAATACTATGATGTAATGCCTAAAATTAAGATTTAACATTATGCGATGCCTTGACATCTGGTGAAATTAGAAGGGCCTCAAATATATTAATTCCAAGTTCCCCTCCCCACTCTGCTCCATGGATAAGGCCCTCTAGCCAAACAACTTTCCTTACCAAATAGATATTTGGGATCTCATTTCTGCTAACTTTGTGGGTTGCAGTTCCTTGCCAGCTGGCATAATTATTCAAAGAAGTCAATCGCATCCTTCATAGGAACCAGGGGTACCTCATCCTCTTGTTACTCCAAAGCTTGCCTGCCATAGCACTTGGCTGTTCACTCTGTTCCTGAGTGCAACCCCCATGTAATCCTGTACAGCATATGGCTCCCTTCTCCACTGGGCTGAGGGCATGTGTGACTAATAACCTGCTGTCTCTCTGTCTCATCTTTTCAGTTTCTGGTTTTGTGTGTTCAGCCATCCTCATAACCCTAGGGTGGGAATCTCTTCCTCACCAAAAGAGTAAATAAGATGCTTAAAATAAATATCAATTTCATAGCATTTTTATGGGATTAATTTTTTTTAAATGTTATGCTCTCAGAAAACTTGCAAAGTCCTGCTATGTAGGAAACTCTCAACAATTGGTAGCCATTGTTGGGGTTCAGAAAATGATACTCCCAAAGTCAAGGGCTCGGAAGCAGCCTCAGAAGCAAAGTTTTTCTCTGATCTTCTCCTGACCTCCTGTTTCTCACTCCTCATTCTCCCCAGTGGCAAAATAGAAACTAGAATCCCTCTTCCCCAAAGTGGGTCAAAGAAACAGAAATCTCTTTCCTCAAAGCCAGCCATAAAACCTAAAATTACCACTCTAACTTTCCCTTACCTTTCTGAGTAGAACTGGCCATAAAGAAATTCTCTAACCTACCTTGTTTGATTGTAGGTCATAAGACCCTCATTCCAGAAGGGATCCTGCATTATACCCAGAAGGAAGGAATGCTGCACAGAGAGGCCAAGAAGAATCTTAACAGACAGCCTTTGCTAAGGGAGATACAGGCTGGTTCTGAATCTAAGTGCTGCTCATGGACTAAAACTCAGAAAGTGAATTTCAAAGCATTGATTAAACCCAAAAGGACATGGCAAACATTGAAGGAAAATCTGTTACTAGGATGTTTATGAAAACATTTTCTTAAGCACCTGACGCAACTGGCAAAGAAATTGTTCATGGTTATAGAGTACCTGGCAGAGCCTTCCAGAGTGAAAAATGAATAAGGATAGCTCTAGTTTCTGCTTGCAATTGTGTGCTGATCAGCACACTCTCTTTTATGTTCTGTTTCATTTATGCAGGAGCTCTCGGCAGAATATTTCCATCAAGTTTTCTGTGCTGCAAACCTGCTTTCCTTTTAGAGTACAGAGAGAATCCTGCTTGTTCTTTAAGTTTCTCAGCATATAGTCTCCAGTTTTCATTTTTTTCTCCTCAGACCACATTTGACAAAAGCCAAATGTGAGCTGAGGTAATCTGTGGTGGCAGCCTTTTCAGATTTATTTAGATGGAGAAATGCGACCAAATGGCAGATGTACAGAGCGTATATTGAACAAAATCTGCTTTTTCTACAACAAATGTAGTTGGCTGTCTTTGCATATTGAGATAAGGAAAACCGTTCCTCAGAAAAATTTTAGGGGTCCTGGGACCAGAGTCAGCAAACACTTAGATGCTTTTCTCATTACCCTTTACAGCAGTATTTTTCCATTTTTTGAACTCCCATAACTGAAGAAGGTATGACGTGAACTGCTAGGCTCAGAAGATCACCTTAAACAAAGACCCAGCATGAGTTAATGAATGAAACAGATTAAAATAACAATAATATTGACACTGTCCCAAAGTTTCTACTAAACTCTGCTCCCATATATCCAACTGCCAACCAACTGCCAGTGGGTTATCTCCTCATGGAGTATTCATCTGCCTCCTGAGAGGCATTTTAATGATTCTGGGAACTTCAAGAATATCTAAAACTGAACTCTTCTATACTGCTTTTCCGTTGAAGCCTGACACCTGGACTTCTCAATTTACATCACGTTTCTGCCCTCTCTCTACCCCTTTCTACCCGCACACATTTAAAAAAATCATAATTATCTATTTTGTTCTACCCTCAATCATTTTTACACATCCATCTCCATCTATTTACACTTGTTCTAACCCAGACCATGTCTCCATTCATCCATTCAGTCTTTTCTGGAATAGCATAAGTGTCTTCCAGCTGAAATCCCTCCCTTCAGGCTTGCTCCTTTATGATCTATATTTGAAACTAAAGCAAGAGTGATTGTTCTAGAATTTGATTCATGCTCCTCTTTGATTTAAAATCTTCTTTTTTTGTTTCCCATTTGTAATAGTCTGCTTTTGCATTGCTATAAAGGAATACCTGAGACTGGGTAATTTATGAAGAAAAGTGGTTTAAGTACCTCACAGTTCCACAGGCTATACAGAAGGCATGGTGTCAGCATCTGGTTGGCTTTTGTTGAGACCTCAGGAAGCTTTCAGTGATGCTGGAAGGCAAAAGAGGAGCCAATATGTCATACGGTGAGAGTGGGAGCAAGAGAAAAGAGGGGAAGGTGCCACACTCTTTTAAACAATCAGATCTTGCATGAACTTAGAGCGAGAACTCATTATCATCAGGATGGCACCAAGCCATTCATGAGGGATCTACCTCTGGGATCCAAACACCTCCCACCAGGACCCACTTTCAACATTGGAGATTACAATTCAACATTAAATATGGAGGGGACAAATATCCAAACCATATTATCATTGCTTTACAACAAAGTCTGAATTCTTTAAGAAATTCGTATTTTCTATTTTAGCCTGTTTTTTTCACATATTGTGTTGAAGCTGCCAATCCCTTATAAACACAACTTCTTTCACATTCTGAAATAAGCATTACCTTCATTCAACTGTTTTCTCTGCCTGGAACAATTTTTCCTGCCCTAGCAGGCCAGGCCAACTTTACTTGTATTTTAGGTAACTTATCTTGCCTCTTGCTAGACCAATGCAGGGACCTCACAAAGCTCACTGTAATCTTGTTATTAGAGCATGAACGTGATTTATTAGAATTGTTTGTTTACTTGTCCCACACCAGACCCTAAGGTCTAAAAAGGTCTAATAGGGTATCCACAAGGGTAGGTGCCAAATATGTTTGGTTCCCTATTCCATCTTTAGCTCACCTACATTCTAACCCAGTTTGAGTGTCGAAGAATAGGCTCTTAAAAATACTTGATGGATGAGTTTCAGTCTATGTGTTGGCATGGTGCTAATTATTCACATACATTATCTTACTTAATGTTTATAACAAATTTGTGAAGTAGGTATTATACAGATCAGAAATATGAGCCTCAGAGAAGGAAGAACTTGCCTAAATTCACGGAATAAGATCAGTGGTGAGGCTGGAATAAAAAATCAGATTTCAAGCTTTCCTCTTAAGGCTACACAATAAGAGAAGGAGATTGGTTTCATGAGTGAAGAATACTGGTTGGAGATAACAGAGAGGCTGGTAAATAAAGGGTAAAGTTCAGTACCATGGGCCACTGAACTAGTGAGGAGACAACAGTGGAGAGTAAGAGGGAGAAGAGTCTTTCATGTTCTCTCCTTAGTTCCTTGAATGCTCAGTCAGGCCATTAGCTGGGAAGGCAGGCATCCTCTTAGTGCCCAAATGTTAGCACTATCCCTGCTGCCTCTTCACTTCCCCAGTTATTTAAGAAGAAAGGTGGATAGGGAGACCAAGATCTTAATCCTTGTCCACTAGAGCTGATTCAAGTGAACTTTAAAAGATGAGTTACCTATTATTTCCTTAATACCATATTTCTATCTCCTTGTTGGGCCAGTTGAGTAAAAACTAGCTTAATTAATTACTGTCTTTGCCCTCATGTGCTTTAAAAGTGTAATTGGGGAAATTATTTATATTAAAAGAGTTTATTTACTAGTGTGCTATGTAGGCCTGTAAGATGTTTTATTCACACAATGTTTCTTTTGTGTTGCAATATTGATAATTACCAGGGTAGTACTATGTGTTTGGCCAATGTGGCCCAGAATTTACTGCTTCAATTCTGTGCCACATATAAGGTTCCAGGGGGGCTTTATACAGCAAATTTTCTTACTTTTCATTTTTCTAACATCGGCTTCTATTTCATGATATTTTAAAATTTCTGCAAATTTCATAGACAAAATGATTAAAAGAGAGAACATTGTCAAAATTAAAGCTGTCTTTTAGTGATTTGACTCATTGAAAATGGAGAACAAAGCAGTCTAAATGAATAATTTTAGAATAAATCACCGTTAACCATACATGACATGTTGTACACCAAATAAGTTCTGATGCACAGTTAGTTACCTAATTAGGTTTAAAATTCATTTAAATAGATGGCTTCTATCCCTGGCCCACCCACTTATGTTTATTATTCCCATTTAAACACTGAGTACAAGTTAAGGCTCATATTACAGAGCTCCGTGGCCTGAAAAAATGCATGCTGAATGGAGAGACAAGTGCTCTATTTGGATAATCAATAAGTTAGTGTCTGTTGAAACCCATATTTTCTGGTAAATTGTATTTACTTTGGCTAGTGTTGAATGGGAAAATATCTTTCAGTAGAAAATCTCAGACTATGGTTCTTGAAGACATATCAACCCTACTTTCTTTACATGGTAATTTGGTAAGACAGGAATGAATACACAATACAGTCAAGAAAACCATTTCCTGCTGATGTATGTTTACTCCTTATGCCTATCAGGGTGCCATACACTATGTAACCTATTTCATTAACAGTAAGACACAGTTTTTCACATTTTTATTATCCTTGAAAGTGGAGTGTATCTTACAATCAATAGTGGTGTCATATTTACTTTCCTGAGTTTTTCTTTTTAGTAATACATAAAATAATGGCGTGTTTTACAATCAGTGGCATGTTAGATTCAATGAAATGTAATGTATTGCTCTTCTGGCAACTTTAAATGGAGTTTCTCAAGGTAACTCTTACATCTCAATAAGCTTACTTACTAGACAAATATTTATTCTTTCATTTCAGTATATATAATTGACACTATTTTTGATACTAAGAAAATAACGGAAGACACTGTTACTTCTCCCTAATAGCTAATAGTCAAGGAGGGAAAATAAATATATCAAATATATGATGAGGCAAAACATTGTGGTGAGTGCTGCACTCAAGAGTAAATACAAGGTGCAGCATGGAGTAATAGGAACTTAGCATATTTTGTCCAGTTGGCCTCTTTTGTACATTTATAATCCTGTGAAATGTAATTGTCTATAATTTCCTTATTTGTGGTGACACTTCATAGAGTGTTTCTCTTCTTCTTCTTTTTTTTAAGGGGTGTAAGGATTCATTTACTAGACTGAAACTCAAATTTTCATGCATAAGGATCATTGGGACTGTTTATTAACAATGGAGATTACTATTGTCCTTGCCAAGAGATTCTGATTCAGTAGGTAGGGACCCAGGAATCTGCATTTCTAATAAGCTTCTCCTTACTCCAAACAATTCTGATGTTTAATATGGTGTTAGGTCTACACTTTGGGATACACTGTGCTGAACAGAGAAAGTTAACACAAGAAGCAGTTATAATAATGAGAATTAATATAAAATTTTGCTTGTTATTATTTGTTTAAATATTCAAAATCTGATACATTTAAATGAGATGTTCCAATGCAATAAAAATTGTTCAGGAAAGGAAGCCTGTACTAAACAGATAAAAGATTTATCCTATCTGCTTACAGCAGTTTCTATCTGGCAACTAGGATATTGATCAACTACAGGCATGCCTTGGAGGTATTTTGAGTTCAGTTCTAGACCACTGTAAGAAAGTTAGTATTACAATAAAATGAGTCACACAATTCTTTTGGCTTCCTAGCACATATAAAAGTTATATTTATATTATGCTGTAGTCTACCATGTGTGCAATAGCATTATGTCTAAAGAAAACAATGTACGTACCTTAATTAAGAAGTACTTTATTGCTAAAATATGCTAAACATCATTGGAGCCTTCAGAGAGTCATAATCTTTTTGTTAGTGGAGGGTCTTACCTTGATGTTGATGGCTACTGACTGATCATGGTGGTGGTTGCTAAAGGTTGGGGTGACTGTGGCAATTTCTTAAAGTAAGACAACAATGAAATTTGCCACATCAATTGACTTCTCCTTTCATAAAATATTTCTCTGTCATGTACAATATCGTTTAATATCATTTTACCCACAGTAGAACTTCTTTCAAAATTGAAGTTAGTGCTCTCAAACTCTGACACTGTTGCATCAACTAAGTTTATAAAATATTCTAAATCCTTTGTTGTCATTTTAACAATGTTTTACTGGAGTTCTTCTTTACCGGGAGTAGATTTCATCTCAAGAAACAACTTTCTCTGCTCATCTGTAAGAAGCAAATTCTCATCTTGTTCAAGTTTTATCAGGAGATTGCAGCAATCCAGTCACATCTTGAGTCTCCACTTACAATTTTAGTTTTCTTGATATTTCTACCACATCTGCAGTTACTTCCTCCACTAAAGTCTTAATCCTCTTAAAGTCATCCATGAGGGTTGGAATCTACTACCAAACTCCTGTTAATGTTGATAATTTGACCTCCTCCCATGAATCATGAATGTTCTTAATGGCACCTAGAATGGGGAAGCCTTTCCAGAAGATTTTCAATTTACTGTGCCCAGGTTCATCAGAGAAATCATAATCTATGGCAGCTATAGCTCCATAAAATATATTTCTTAAATAATAAGATTTGCAAGTCAAAATTACTCCTTGATTCATGGGCTGCAGACTTGATGTATTAGCAGGCATGAAAACAACATTAATTTCCTTGTACATCTCCATTCGAGCTCTTGGATAACGGTGCATTGTCAGTGACCAGTAATATTTTGAAAGGGACTTTTTTTCTGAGCAGTAGTTCTTAACAGTGGGCTTAAAATATTCAGTAAATCATAATGTAAACAGATGTGCTGTCATCCAGGCTTTGCTATTCCATGTATACAGCACAGGTAGAATAGATTTAGCAGGATTATTGAGGGTCCTCGATTTTGGAATGGTAGCTGAAAATTGGCTTTCACTTAGAGTCACCAGGTGCACTAACTTCTACTATGAGAATCAGCCTGTCCTTTAAAGATTGGAAGTCAGGCATTGACTTCTCTGTAGCTATGAAAGACCTCGATGGCATCTTCCACCAATATAAGGTTGTTTTGTCTACATTAAATTTTTTTTTTGTTTAGTGTAGCCACCATCATAAAATTATCCTTGCTAGATCTTCTGGATAAATTGATGCAGCTTCTACATCAGCACTTGCAACTTCACTTTGCACATGTAATAGAGACTGTTTCTTCCCTTAAACCTCATGAACAAAACCTCAAATAGCTTCAAACTTTTCTTCTGCAGTTTGCTTACTGCTTCATAGAATTGAGGAAAATTAGAGCGTTGTTCTGGATTAGTGTTTGGTTTAAAGGAATACTGTGGCTGGTTTGATATTCTATCCAGACCACTAAACCTTTCTCCATATCAGCAATAAGGCTGTTTCACTTTCTTATCATTTGTGTGTTCCCTGGAGTAGAACTTTTGATTTCTTTCAAGAATGTTTCCTTTTTATTCACAACTTGGCTAAGTATCTGATGCAAGAGGCCAAGTCCTTGATCTATCTTGGCTTTCAACATGCCTTCTGTACTAAGCTTAATCATTTTAAAAGTTCAACTTAAGCTTTTGATTTAAAGTGAAAGACGTGAGACTTTTCCTTTTATTTGAACACTTAGAGGTCTTGCACAGTTGTTAATTGGCCTAATTTCAATGCTGTTGTGTTTCAGGGAAAAGGGAGACCTGAGTAGAGGAAGAGAAATAGGGGAACGGATGGTTGCTGGAACCACAGAACACACACAACATTTACTGATTAAATTTGCCACCTTATATGGGAGTGGTTCATAGCACCCTCAAAAAATAACAATATTACCGTTAAAGACCACTGATTACAGTTCACCATAACAGCTATAATGATAATGAAAAAGCTTAAAATGTTGCAAGAATTACTAAAATGTGACACGGAGACATGAAGTGAGCACATACTGCTGAAAAAATGCCACCAATAGACTTGCTCAACACGGGGTTGGCACAAACTTTCAATTTGTGCAAAAAAGCACAATAAAGTGAAGTGCAGTAAGATCAGGCATGCCTGTATTTTAAAAAGTCTCTGTAAGTGTTTATGGCGAAGCCAGTGTTTTGTCAGCTTCTTTCTGGTTTTGGATGTGAGGAGGTGGCATGAAGGGAAATACCAGCAGATGGATCTAATATTTAGGAGTAAAGATGGAAGAGAACAAAGGGTAGATATTATAGGTAGTATGTACAGGAGGCATATAATTTCATGGTTTTCTCATCTCCCTCATGTGACTCCAGTTCTGCAGCAGTTATAGAAATTGCCATTGCAATGCCAGCCAGACTGCAATGGGAGGCCACTTGGATAATGAGGGGGAAGTTCACTATCCAGTCCAGGCACTCTAGATGAGCACGTGCCTTTTAATTTCAGTGGCTGGGTCACTCAGTGAATTTCATTAACTTTAAATGGGAATATTTTGCTTTCTTTTTCTGTCCAGATTTGATAATTACATCTCATGTAGATATGAAATAGCCAGGGTATGCTTTTGACTTCAGTATGTTTATTATTTTTTACCTGGCTAGTTGCAAAAACCTTTTATGCTAACTTCCACTCATGTCCCTGTGAAGAGACCGCCGAACAGGCTTTGTGTGAGCAATAAAGCTTTTTAATCACCTGGGTGCAGGTGGGCTGAGTCCGAAAAGAGAGTCAGCGAAGGAAGATAGGGGTGGGGCTGTTTTATAAGATTTGGGTAGGTAAAGGAAAAAGGGGGGTTCTCTGGTGGGCAGGGGAGGGGGTCACAAGGTGCTCAGCAGAGGAGCTTTTGAGCCAGGATGAGCCAGGAGAAGGAATTTCACAAGGTAATGTTATTGGTTAAGGCAGGAACAGGCCATTTTCACTTCTTTTGTGGTAGAATGTCATCAGTTAAGGCAGGAACCAGCCATCTGGTTGTGTATGTGCAGGTCACAGGGGATATAATGGCTTAGCTTGGGCTCAGAGGCCTGATATTCCTGTCTTCTTATATTAATAAGAAAAATAAAACAAAATAGTGGTAAAGTGTTGGGGCAGCAAACATTTTTGGGGGTGGTATGGAGAGATAATGGGCGATGTTTCTCAGGGCTGCTTCCAGCGGGATTAGGGGCAGCGTGGGAACCTAGAGTGGGAGAGATTAAGCTGAAGGAAGATTTTGTGGTAAGGGGTGATATTGTGGGGTTGTTAGAGGAAACATTTATCATGTAGAATTATAGGTGATGGCCTGGATAGGGTTTTGTATGAATTGAAAAACTAAATTGCATAAGAGAAGAGAAAAACAAGTATTAAAGGACTAAGAATTGGGAGGACCAAGGACATCTAATTAGAGAGTGCCTAAGGGGGTTCAGCGTAGTTACTTGCTTGGTTGGCAAGTTTTTGGGCTCTATCCTTGAGTTTTTTTATGTTGTCATACACCAGGCCAGATTGATTTAGGTAAAAACTATACTCTTCATTTAAGAATATACAGAGTCCTCCTTTTTCAGCAGTGAGTAAGTCAAGGCCTCAGCGGTTTTGGAGGACAACTGCAGCTAAAGAGTCAACTTGGGCCTGGAGGACTGATAAAGTTTGTGATATGTCTGTGATGCTAGCAGAGAAGTCATTATACAGGCTACGGAAGGTCGTGACAGAGGTTAAAATGCCTCCTATTCCAGTACCGAGAGCAATAATGGAGGCAGAAAGTCCTAAACCGACAAGCAAGGGAATTAGTGGAATAACTCTTTTTTGTCATGTCAGTGTCATGAGGGGAACAGGGAGCTCTTCGGTCCCACTTGCAAATTGAATTTTAGGAGTAATGAAAACTAGTGTGCATGTGCCTGTCCAATTAGCAGGTAGACACATGTAGGTAGAGGATCCACAGAGGAAGAAGAGACCTTGTGCGAGGCAAAACTTGAGATGCAAAGTAAAAAGATGAGAAGAAGTGCTGAAAGGGGTGTCTTGTACCCAGACTCCTAGGGATCCAGCTAGGGCGGCAGCCATCAGAGGTTGTAACGGGGACTGATGAGGTAACTGCGTAGAGGGGGAGGCTCGATTTTCATGGTATATGAGAAAATGTCGAGTGTCTATGAGCAACCTTTCACTGTTATTTTTAGGGCTGGGTATAAGTAAACAAGAAGAGGTCTGGGAGGAGAGTCTGATGAGCAAGGGGAAGGTAGCCAAGGATGGCGTGGAATACAGGGTAAGTGTCCTCCTAAGCAATAATTACTGCTAATGTTTTTATGTTTGCCAGTATTGATAGAGGGCTTGTCTGTAATACGGAGCTGGAAGGCTCCAATTGTTTCAGTGATGTGTGTAGTTGGGCTTTGGAGATGAGGAGTAAAGGAACATCGAGAAGGTGAAAGATTACCTAGGGGAATTCCAGTGGGTCTTTGCTGAGAGATACATAAAGCAGCAGCCACAGGAATAGCAGTTTGTGTTGTGAGAGGTCCAAATATGGGGGGAGTAGAGTTGATATAAGGAGAAAGGTTTTTTCAGTAAGTGTGGAGGAGGGTGGCAGCGTGCTGATGTGACATGTCTGGGGAGGTCTTGCTGGACCTGTCTAGAAATTAAATGAGTTCTTCAGGAGGGTAAAGGTGAGGGCTGTTAAAGGAAGTTTGGAGGTGTAGGGAGACAGGAGATGTTGCCCAGTCTGCATGTAAGGTGGGGACAGCTGTGTAGGCACTGGAAGAAAGGGAAATGCAAAGCCAGTGGTTGTTTGCTAAGGAGGGATTAGAAATGTCTAGGAGAGAATGAGTAAGGTTGATAGTGTGGTGGAGATAGCTGGGGAGAGGTAGAGGGTAGCATAAGAATGGGAATGGGAATAAGACTGAGTATAAAAGTAAAGAATAGAACTTCATCAGGGCGAAAGTATTGAAAGGTCCCCTGCCAGCAAAGATCATCTATCCACTCTAAGAGGCAGTTAAGAGTTGCCAGTCCTGGGAAGGGGCAATCCCTGAGCTTGATGTGTAGGGAAGCGAGGGGGCCTGAATAATTCCTGAGGAGTAGTAGAATAGCAGATGGAACACTGAGAAGTTATTTCCTTGAGGATAGATTTCCACGATGGAAAGGAAATGAGAGGTTCTAAGAGGTGGGCTGGTGGCTTGTACTGCAGCATAGCCTGCCTTTGCTGGTGTGTGGCGATTAGGCCTGGTGGAACTGCCATCAATAAACTAAATGTGATCAAGGTGAGGAACAGGGAAGAAGGAAATATGGGGAAATGGGGTGAATGTCAGGTGGATCAGAGGGATATAGTCATGAGGGTCAGGTGTGGTATCCGGAATAATGTGGGAGGCCAGATTGAAGTCCGGGCCAGGAACAATGGTAACTGTGGGAGACTCAACAAACAGTGAGTATAGCTGGAGGAGCTGGGAGGCAGAAAGTATATGCATCAGGTATGAGGAAGAAAATTGATTTTGGAAGTTATGAGAACTGTAAAGAGTGAGTTGAGCATAGTTTGTGATTTTGAGGGCCTCTAAAAGTATTAAGGCAGCGGCAGCCGCTGCACACAGACATGAGGGCTAGGCTGAAACAGTAAGGTCAAGTTGTTTGGACAGAAAGGCTACAGGGCATGGTCCTGGCTCTTGTGTAAGAATTCTGACCGCACTAACCATGCCTAGGAAGGAAAGGAGTTGTTGTTTTGTAGAAGGGATTGGGATTTGGGAGATTAGTCAGACACGATCAGCAGGGAGAGCATGTGTGAGAATTATGCTGAGATAGGTAACAGATGAGGAAGAAATCTGGGCTTGACTGAAGTAATGGGAGCTGTCTGTGAAGCCTTGCAGCAGTACAGCTCAGGTAATTTGCTGAGCCTCATGGTGTCAGGGTCAGTCCAAGTGAAAGTGAAGAGAGGCTGGGATGAAGGGTGCAAAGGAATAGTAAAGAAAGCATGTTTGAGATCCAGAACACAATAATGGGTTGTAGAGGGAGGTATTGAGGATGGGAGAGAATATGGGTTTGGCACCACAGGGTGGATAGGCAAAATAATTTGGTTGATAAGGTGCAGATCCTGAACTAACCTGTAAGGCTTATCTGGTTTTAGGACAGGTAAAACGGGGGAATTGTAAGGAGCGTTTTTAGGCTTTAAAAGGCCTTGCTGTAGCAGGCGAGTGATAACAGGCTTTAATCCTTTTAAAGTGTGCTGTGGGATGGGATATTGGCATTGAGCTGGGTGAGGGTGATTAGGTTTTAATGAGATGATAAGGGGTGCATGATCGGTTGCCAAGGAGGGAGTAGAGGTGTCCTACACTTGTGGGCTAAGGTGGGGAGATACAAGGGATGGTTGTGAAGGAGGCTTTGAACTGGGGGAAAAGGTGGCAATGAGGTGTGGCTGTAGCCCAGGAATAGTCAGGGAAGTAGATAATTTAGTTAAAATATCTCAGCCTGATAAGAGAACTGGGCAGGTGGGGATAACTAAAAGGAATGCTTAAAAGAGTATTGCCTAAGTTGGCACCAGAGTTGGGCAGTTTTAAGGGGTTTAGAAGCCTGGTCGTCAATACCCACAACAGTTACAGAGGCAAGGGAAACAGGCCCTTGAAAAGAAGGTAATGTGGAATGGGTAGCCTCCATATTGATTAAGAAGGGGATGGATTTACCCTCCACTGTGAGAGTTACCCAGAGATCGGCATCTGTGATAGGCTAGGGGGCTTCCAAAGCTATCAGGCAGCATCAGTCTTCAAGCGCTAAGCCGAGAAGATGTGGGAAGGAGTCAGAGAGCCATGGGCCAGGGTTCCAGGGGCTCTGGGAGTGGCTGCCAGGTGAGTTGAACAGTCCGATTTTCAGTGGGGTCCCGCACAGATGGGACATGGCTTAGGAGGAATCCGGGGCTGTGGGCATTCCTTGGTCCAGTGGCCAGATTTCCGGCACTTGTAGCAAGCTCCTGGGGGAGGTGGGCCTGGAGGAACCCCTGGCAGCTGCGGTGGTTCAGGTGTTTGGAGTTCTTGTGTGCTGGAGATATGTCTAGGGTTTGTCTCACAGTGGAGGCAAGGAATTGCAACTCAGAAATAAATTGCTACTTGGCTGCCTCCACTTTATTATTATACACCTTGAAGGTGAGGTTAATTAAATCCTGTTGTGGGGTTTGAGGGCTGGAATTTAATTTTTGGAGTTTTATTTAATGTCAGGAGTGGACTGGGTAATAAAATGTATATTGAGAATAAGATGGCCTTTTGACCTTTTAGGGTCTAGGGCTGTAAAGCGTCTCAGGGTTGCTGCCAAATGAGCCATGAACTGGGCTGGGTTTTTATATTTGATGAAAGAGCCTAAACGCTAACTGATTTAAGACAGGTTGGATAAAGAAAAAAGAGCATTAACCTTGACTATGCCTTTAGCTCCAGCCACATTTTTAAGAGGAAATTGCTGGGCAGGTGGGGGAAGGCTAGTCGTGGAATGAAACTGTAAGCTGGACCGGGTGTGAGGAGGGGAGGTGATAAAAGGATTATAGGGTAGAGGAGCGGCAGCTGAGGAAGAATTGGGACCTAGCTCGGCCTGGCGAGGAGCAGCCTGGGTAGGAGGGGAGAGGTGAGATGGGTCTGTAGAAAAGGAAGATTGGAAAGAGGAAAGACTCAGCGATGCTTGGGGTTGGGACTGAGGGGACAGGCAGGAGGGAAAGAAGGAAGATTTGGGACAAGTTGCATTGGGAACAGAGACTAGGGTGGGACCGATGTGTAAAAGAATGCCTGGATGTCAGGCACCTCAGACCATTTGCCTATTTTACGACAAGAATTATTTAGATCTTGTAGGATGGAACAATCAAAAGTGCTGTTTTCTGGCTATTTGGAACTACTGTCAAGTTTGTATTGGGGTCAGGTGGCATTGCACAAGAAAATAAGGCATTTAGGTTTTAGGTCAGGTGTGAGTTGAAGAGGTTTTAAGTCTTTGAGAACACAGGCTAAGGGAGAAGGAGAAATGGAGGGTGGAAGGTTGCCTATAGTGAAGGAGGCAAGTCCAGAGAAAAGAGAAGGTAGAGACATGGAGAGAAGGGGTGGGGGGTGCTTGCCCCCCAGGACAGTGGTACTGGCTGCTAAGGGTGAAGGATCAAGGCAGGCATTCCCGTGTGGTCAGATACCCCTGAAATGTGGGTGAATAATCAGGCAGGCATCCCTGCGCAACTAAACACCAAGGGAAGACTATCTTCCCAAGTCTGTGACTGGCGCAGGAGTTTTGGGTTCATGGATAAAACGCATCTCCTTTGTCTCTACCAGAAAAGGAAAGGAACTGAAATTAAGAGAAGGGAGAGATTGAAGTGTGGCACCAAGACTGAAAGGAGAAAGAGGTTGAGGGATAGTGAAAGAGGTTGGAGAAGAGAATAAAGAGGGGCCGCTTACCCAATTTAAAATTGGTGAGACGTTCCTTGGGCTGGCCGGTCTGAGGACCAGAGGTCATAGGTGGATCCTTCTCATGGAGCAAAGAGCAGAATGACAGGGGATTGATCTCCCAAGGAGGTCCCCTGATCTGAGTCACGGCACCAAAATTTCACTCGCATCCTTGTGAAGAGACCACCAAACAGGCTTTGTGTGAGTAATAGAGCTTTTTAATCACGTGGGTGCAGGCGGGCTGAGTCCAAAAAGAGAGTCAGCGAAGGGAGATAAGGGTGGGGCCATTGGAGGGGGGTTGTTCTCTGGTGGGCAGGGGTGGGGGTCACAAGGTGCTCAGCGGGGGAGCTTTTGAGCCAGGATGAGCCAGGAGAAGGAATTTCACAAGGTAATGTCATCAGTTAAGGCAGGAACTGGCCATCTAGATGTGTATGTGCAGGTCACAGGGGATATGATGGCTTAGCTTGGGCTCAGAGGCCTGAAACTAACTTCAAGGTTAGTCATGAGATGTGGAGGATTTGATTTAATTAATGTGTTTGTTGAATATTTTACTTGAATATATAAAATTACTGTCACTGATCATTCACTTTTATGTCCTGGTTTAAGCACCATAAAACAAACAAACAAAAATATACTATTTATAACAGCCAACTCTAGTTAACAAATGATGCTTATGTTCATTGACCACTTATACCCTTAAATGAACACAATTCAAAGGTACCTCTTTCACCTGCAACCCTTGACCATCTACTTAATTAAATCCAGAATTTTTTAAGTTAAGGACTTTTAACTGTTTAATAATATGTAAGAACCAAGAAAGGTGATTCTGTATTGAGAAAGACTGTACATATGCATATCCCAAGAACAAATTTGCCTCTGTGTTTCCCTGTTCAGTCAATGAATATATGAGTAAATGCTTTTGAATCTTCCACATATATCAACACCAGAAACGTGCTGTGAAGTATAGAAGGAAATGCCATGGAGTTTTCTCATCATCCATTGACTACTTGTATCCATTGAAAGGACCCCACAACTCCTACACACATCTGACGCTAATCTTTAGATTATTCAGACTCTACTGACTGTGGATGCATTTTGCAAATGAAAGCTTTGAGTCTTTTGTCATTTTCTTGTTTTTAATACTTTGTTTTCTACTGTTGTTCATTACTGAGCTATTTATGTTTAAACAGATGCTTGGTCTTTTCCCACTAGGATCTCTCGTTTGGCTAATTTCACTCACTGAGGTGATTTAAATGGATTGTAATCTCCTGGGTTACCCTACATGTCTTCTATCCAGATCACTTAAGAAGGCTCTATGATGGCCCATTATTACTATGTTGATTTGTGGGAGTTTGTAAGTTTCCTGTGACAGATTGCTTTGGGGGAACTTGGGCTATTACCAAAAATAAGTAAAGGGATCTGGATATTCAATAACTTCAAAATTACTTGTATTTTTCTACATTTCTGAGCTTTCTTTCTAAATCTCCAAACTTCACACTGCTTCTCATACAGATTTAGCTCAATGATGTACTTCTCAATTCTAAGGTAATAGCTGTAGATAATACTCTATACAACCAGGGAGCTCCCAGCTAAGACTTTCAATGATAGTGGACATTTTTTATTGAGGGGTAACTTGTTACTGTGACGCTTTCCTTAATTTGTTGACAAGTCAACAGGATCATTTTCTGAATAAATGAATAAAGTTCACTTATAGAAAATAATCATTATCTTTGAATTAAACTTTCAGAGTTTGCAAGTCTTATTTTCTGCTAAGAGATTTACATCGCTTAAATTCTTCTACACTGATAAATATAACCAATCAACAGAGTACATGCTCTGAGGAATTAATTGTTGTCAGTTGATCTATTTAATGGGACATCACACTTCATTAACCTAGCTAACTCATTAAGCCTAATCAGACATGTAAAAGAAAAAGTTAATGATTGAAGTTAAAAAATAAAACCTGAATTCTAGGAGAGTCTTCATTTGCAACACAGATCATTCAGTTTCACAGAAATGCCTTGTTTATTCCAGAAGTTTTTTTTGTCAGGTCGCATTCTGTGCCAAGGAATTATATAGAGTTTTTCTTTATTTGGGGTATGTAATGCATGAACTAGTAGAGAAGATAAAAAATAAACCACTATGTTTTATACCAATGATTTATGTTCTATATAATTCATATATTGTGCAGGTGTTTATGATTTAGCAAAGGCAATTTTAAATGTGGAAGTCCATAGAAGGTTGTACATTTCTGTGAATGCAGATATGTGGAATTACTGTGCACCTCCGAGTCAAAAGTTTTATGGAATTCCTTTTGCTTTTTCATGTTCCTTTCGGTTAATACCATTTTGGTTTCATTGCCTATTTTCCTGGACCTTTTCAGTATATTTTAACTTCTGAGAAACTGGCTGTAGCACCCCCTGTAATGACAGGGAATTGCTACCCTGCCTTAGCAGAGCCAATTGTTTCAAACCATAGGTTTCCACTGAGGCTATGCTTTCTGTAAAACAGGGCAGGCTGGAGGTGGGACAGGAAACCAGGAGCAGAGGTTATTGATTGTTCACTTCCAATATGTCTTGCTTTCACTGCCTGTCTGCAATGCCTGTTTGTGAGAGAACAGTCTGATAGGTATTCCGTATGTCTGAACCCCATTATTTCCTAATGGGTCTTTTTATGCAGACAATTTGGGAGAAAACAATTTTGCCTCCACCAAGGTCATATGGCTCTGCTGGTGTTTTCAGTACATCATTACCTAGTTAGGAAAGCCCTGCTGTGCTGTTCTGGGAAATTGTATTTCCTGTTTTGTTTTTGTTTTTGAATCACCTGGAGAAGAAAAGCTAACTTAAAGAAAGTTCAGTCTAAGGATATCATTGGCTATGCTCTGCTTTTTCAGGGATTCACATCAGAGACTATATGAAATATCTTGAAGGAACCTTAGGGATTATCTACTCCAACAGCCTCATTATCTAAATGGGAAAACCAAAGGCCAGGGAGGTAAAGTGGTTTGTTGAAGATCTCACAACTAAGTGGTCTAAGGTAGTAGTCTGTTATCTGATTCTTTTAGTGAGCAGCTTCTTTTATTATTCCATACTGACTCACTGATAACAAAGCTTTCATTTACTGAGCACGACAAATATTTGCAATACCACATTAGAGAAAGCCATGTCAAGACAGATTTCTCAAAATGTAGTGGTGTGGTCAATCCGGTGTTTCCTATTACCTCACTGTCAAAAAATAATTTATTTTGGAGCTCACTTGATTATTAAGATTATTAAGCAAAAAAGACCTCTTCTCTAGTAGGACTGTTTTTTATTTTTTATCATAAATTTATCAAGCACCTATTATGAACAAAGTACTATAATAAGTGCTGGGGAGATAAAAATGATAAATCAGACACCCACCCTGCCATCCTGGGGCTTATAGCTCTGTTAATCTTTGAGTGCCAGTGTGCTTCAGGGCTGATGAAATAGTCTCTCAATCTCGATCAGATAGACTCCAAATACTCAAGCATAGAAGAAGGAATAGCAATACATTTAAATGGCATTCTATAAACTTCATGTGTATTTACAAATCCCAATTTTCTGCTGATATGGAGCAGCCTTTCCTCAGAGAAACAGCATGTACTTTCCTATGGCCGTCTTGAAATATTTGACATTTTCAATGAATCTTTCTGTAATTTTTACACAGAATTTTCTTATCTTCTCATGCATTCTTCCTTTCATTGGATTTGATAGTTTCCATATTTCACTCTCCAACTTCTTTGACATATCAATTTCATTTCTCTGTCTGAATTATACAAGACTCTTGTTTAGTTGAAGATTTTATCTTTCCACTGTGCAAATTCCCTTCCTTAGCTTTCAAAAACACACTTTCTGACTGCTATGCCTTTGAGAATTCAAATGACATCTTTTAGAATTTTGTAGGTTTCAACTGTACTTCAAGTTATTTTGTCTGTTTGTATTGTGGATGTAGCCCTTAAAATGTTTTTATAGTCACTGAATGCTTATAGTTGATATAGTGTCACTGATTTCTAGAAAATAGCTTAGTACTCACATTTCTTCTTTTTACATAGAACATATTTTGCTGCCCACTTTCTGTTAACTTTGTTGTCAGAAAGAGATCCCATGATATTTAGGTAGTATTGAAGTAATACACAATATAAAGATGTGTTATAGGCTGAAAGTGTTTGTCTGTCTATCACCTCACTCAGCCAAGAGCTAAGTGCTGTTTGTGCTGCATCATGTTACTGCTCACAGTGTATCTCAGAGGATGGAACCGCATATCTAATTGTTACTCTTCACAGTTTGTTCTATAATCTGCCTAGAAATCTGTCTATATCTATGGCATTACGATCCCAGCACAAAGGAGATGGGAATAAAATACTTTATTTTAAAAAGAGTTCAAATAGGGAAAATTACAAGAATAATGTAGCAAAAATCTGTATTTTCCACACCTACAATCAGAATGAATACCTGTGAATATTTTACTTGTTTTATTATATTTTCTTCCACTTTTGTTAAAGAAATAAATTATTAGGATGAAAGTCCTTTTAAAACATTATTTGCAGTTGTATTTCCCTCCTGCTCCCCTTAAAAGCAGCTACCATCATGATTTTTGTATGCATATTTCTTATCTTTTATTTTCTTCTAAAAGTTATAAAATATTTATTAGGAATAAAATTTTTTATTTAAATCAAAAAAGTAAAACTAATATTTACATCTTCTCCACCCAACTTAAGAAAGGGAACATTACCAATACCCTTGATTCTACCTGTGTACCTCTTAATCTCATCTCTCTGTCTACCCCTCAATCAAAGTAACCGGTACACAGAATGTTGTGTTTATCATTTCCTTTTTGTTTTCCTTGCTTAGCCACATACACATGCATGTTAAAACAATATATTGGGCCAGGCATAGTGACTCACACCTGTAATCCCAGTGCTTCAAAAGGCCGAGACAGGAGAATGGCTTGAGCACAGGAGTTCGAGACTAGCCTGAGCCACATAGTGAGACTCCATCTTTATGAAACAAAAACAAAAACAAAAACAATATATCGTTTAGTTTTGCTTTAATTGGTTTTACAAACTGAAATCATCTTATAGGTTGTTTTTTATAACAACTTTAGATTTCAAAATTATGTTATTCCTTCTTGTGACATCAGCAAAATGGTGAAATAGGAGGTATCTGCTTTTGTTGCCCAAGAAAAAGCAAGAAATAGACAGCTACCCATGAATGAAAGTAGCCTAGTGATATGGTTTGGCTCTGTGTCCTCACCCAAACCTCATTTCAAATTGTAATCCCCACGAGTCGAGGGAGAGACCTGGTGGGAGGCAATTGGATCACGGGGGCAGATTTCCCCCTTGCTGGTCTCGTCATAGTGAGTTCTCATGAGATATGGTTGTTTGATAAGTGTCCGGTGCTTCCCCACCCATCCCTCATCTGCTGCCATGTAAGATGTGCCTTGCTTCCCCTTCGCCTTCTGCCATGATTTTAAGTTTTCTGAGGCCTTCCCAGCCATTCAGAACTGAGTCAATTATGCCTCTTTTGTGTATAAATTATCTAGTCTCAAGTGGTATCTTTATAGCCGTACGAGAATGGACTAATACACTTAGGGAGGGCTCAAGAGTCCACTTATGAAGGTGCAGCAACACATTGGTGAAAAAAACTCGCTAATAATCCTGCAGAAAGTATCACTGGGGTGTCTGACATAGCTGAGATGTTTAGAAATGGCTAAGAACAAAAAATAAGGATAGAAGGATGGGGGCTATCAGTATCAGCTAAGCAATGGGTGTCACAGCAGTCCCCAGTGATCTGCTCTGCAGATGACATAAGCACCCTTTGCCACTGAGACACCCTTTGTCAATAGCCATTTCTTCTGCTCATGTCCAGAGAGGGAGATGCTGCTGTGCTCCACCCCAACTCCCAAGTAAGAGCTTCTGTTGTGTTACCACTGGAAGACGACTGCTACCTTTCTCAACCCTGTGTACCTCCCAGACCCTGGATCTGTGGCCATGTCATATACGCCTACACTCCAGATGCTGCTCCATTGTTGCTTCGTGTGTGCCCACATTCCAAAACCTAGTTCTGTGGTGTTCCATGCATGCCCACACTGCAAACACCAGAGCCACTCCCTTGGCCACTGATGACCCCTGCAATCTTTGCCATGCTAATGTTAGATAACAAAGTTGCATGATGACTATGCTGCTGTACCCTCTCCAGAGCCTGGACTGCCATGCCCCACCCAGACAGCACCCTCACACTAGCCCATAAGAAAAGGGCTTTCCCTATTGAGAGTAGTTAGTAACATCTGTAAGAGTACATTTGGAGTAACTCTTCCAGATGTTACTGACTGCTCTCAGTCAGGCAACAAGAAACATGAAAAAACAAAGAAACATAACAACATCAAAGGAACAGGAAAATATTTTTGGTAACTGGCTTCAAACAAATGTAAAGCTATGAATTGGCCAGAAAAGAATTCAAAATGATTGCTTTAAGTACAGTCGTTGAACTACAAGAGAACACAGAGAGACAACTCAGGGAAATCAGGAAAACAGTACATGAAGAAAATGAGAAGTCTAACAGGGAGATTAAAAACATTAAATAGGACTAAATAGGAATTCTAGATCTGAAGTATACAATGAAAGAATAAAAAATGCATTAGAGAAAAAGCCAATAGCAGAATTGATAAAAAAAAAAACTTTGCACTTAAAGATAATTTATTTAAAAATATCCAGAGAAAACAAAAGAAAAGTGAATGAAAAGGAATAAAGGAAGCCTAAAGGATTTATGAGACAGCATCAAGAGAGTTAACATTCACATTATAAGGCAAAGAGATAAAGAGATAGAAAGCTCATTTAAATTAATAATGCCTGAACACTTCCAAAATCTGGAAAATAATCTAAACGTGCAAGTACAGGAAAACCAAAAATCTCTAATCATATTCAACTTAAAGAAGACTATACCAAGATATACAATAATCAAACTGTAAAAAATGAAAGATTAAGAGTGAATCTTGAGAGCAGCAAGAGAAAAAATGATCATCAGATCATCACATACAAGGAACATCTCATAAGGTTATCAGTGGATTTCTCAGCAGAAACTGCAGGCCAGGAGAGAGTGAGATGAAAGATCTGAGACTGTAACACATTGATGAAAGAAATTGAGGAAGACACAAATAAATGAAAATATATTCCATGTTCATGGGTTAGAATAATTAATATTTAAATGTCCAAAGAGATCTACAGATTTAATGCACTCTTTATCAAAAGTCCAATGACGTTTTCAAGGATATAATCTTTAACAAAAAGAATAAAGCTAGAAGAATCACAATACCTCACCTCAGAACATACTGTAAAGCTACAGTAATTAAAACAGCATGGCACTAGCATAAAAACAGACATAGTGACAGATGGAATGGAGTAGAGAGCCTGGAAATAAATTTGTGAATTTATAGTTAATTGATATTTGACAAAGTTGCTGAGAAGATACAATGCAGAAAGCCCAGTCTTTTCAATAAATGATATTGGGAAAAGAGGATATCCACATACAGAAGAAAGAAATTGGACCTTTATCTCATACACTATATAAAGACTTAATCAGAAAGGATTGTACTTAATATATGAACCTGTAAAACCACTAGAAGAAAACATGGGGAAAAGCTGTATGATACTGATCTAGACAATAAATTTTTTGGATATGAGCCAAAAAGCACAGACAAAGTACAATGGTAGTTGCTGGGGGCTGGGGGCTGGGTAGGGAAAATGGAATGGTATTGGTCAAAGGATAACAAAGTTATGATTAGTGAATGAATAAGCTCTGAGAGCTATTTTACAGCATGATGGCTACAGTTATAATAATGTTTTATATACTTGAAAATTGCTAAGAGAGTAGATTTTAAGTGTTTTCATCACCAAAAATTAATATGTGAGGTGATGGATATTTTAATTCCTTGATTTAATCATTTTACATTTTTAAAACTTATTTTAGGTTTAGGGGTACATGTGCAGGTTTGTTATACAGGTAAATAGGATGCATGTTGTGGAAGTTTGGTGCACAGATTATTTTGTCACTCAGGTAATAAGCATAGTACCTGATAGGTAGTTTTTTGATCCTCCTCCTCCTCCCACTCTCCAACCTCAAGTAGGCCCTGGTGTCTGTGGTTTCCCTTTTGTGTCCTATATACACTTGACATTTAGGTTCCATTTATGAGCAAGAACATGGGTATTTGATTTTTTGTTCCTGTGTTAGCTCACTTAGGATAATGGCCTCCAGTTCCATCCAGGTTGCTGCAAAGGACATGATCTTGTTATTTTTATGGCTGCATAGTATCCCATGGTGCATATGTACCACATTTTCTTTATCCAGTCTACTGTTGGTGGGCATTTAGATTGATTCCATGCCTTTGCTATTGTAAATAATCCTGTGAGGAACATACATGTGCATGTGTCTTTATGGTAGAATTATTTATATTCCTCTGGGTATAAACTCAATAATAGTATGCCAGTCAGAATGGCTATTATTAAAAGGTCAAAAAATAACAGATGCTGGTGAGGTTGCAGAGAAAGGGAACACTTATACATTGCTGGTAGGAATGTAAATTAGTTCAGCCGTTGTGGAAAAACATTTGGCAATTTCTAAAATAACTTAAAACACATTTTTTACATAGATCAAGACATCACATTGTGAACTATAAATATATGTAATTTTTATTTGCCAATTATACCTCACTAATCCTAAAAATAAAATATATTAAAGCAGAAAAAGTTTTGTTTCAAACGTTTGCTCCCACTATTTTATGTAGCTATAGGTCATCTTTTTCTGTAATGTATAATATTCCATTGGGCAAATACACATACTTTATTTAATATTAACAATGTTATAACATATGATTATTATTTCCAGTGTTTTGCTGTTTTAAAGTTTCTTGTATATGTTTCCAGGAACACAGATGCAAAGATTTTTTTTAGAGTATATATTTAGAATTGGAATCCCCAGTTTTCAAGAAATGCGTATGTTCAATCAATTTTGAAATTTGATGTTACATATCTTCACAAAGTGTTCTTGTACTTTAGGAGTATCTTGGCTATTCTTATTCTTTGAGCTTCCACATAAATATTAAAGTCAATTTGCTGGCATCACTGTTATTCAATGTAATACTGGAATTTCTAGCTCTAGCCACTGCAAAAAAAAAGTCAGGAAAGAAGGCCAGGGGTGGGAAAAGACAGGCAGATTCAAAGGAAGAAATAGAACTGCCCATATTTTCAGATGGTGTTATTGTTTATGTAGAAAATTCCAAGGAATTTATAAACTAAAACTGAAACAAAACTCCTAGAACTAATGAATGCCTTCAGTAAGGTTAGAAGCTAAGAGATCAACACACAAAAAGCAATTGCATTTATATATACTAATAACAAACATGTGAAAATAGAAATAAAAGATAATAACATTAACTTCCACTCCAAAGAAAGTAAAATACCTAGGTATGAATTTAACAAAACATATAAAGAATCTAAATGCTGAAAATTACAAAATGCTGATAAAATAAGTTGAAGATGTAGAGATATAGAAGACTCAACATTGTAAGACATTGTAAAGTCCATAGAAGACACAAAAGACTGAATGTCATAAAGCTGTCAATTCTTCCAAAACTGAATTGCAGTTTTAATGGCATTCCTACGACAATCCCAGCAAGGCATTTTTATGGAGATAGACAGGCTTATTTTAAAATTTATATGAAATAATGCAGGTCTTGGAATACCTAGAGAAATCTTGAAATAAAAGAATAAAATAGGAGAAATCATTCTACCTGATTCATTTTTTTTAAATGTGGAGACTTAGCCACGTGGATCAGTGGAATGCTGTAGAGAACCCAGAAATAAACTCACACAAATATAACCAACTAATTTTAGACAAAGAAGCAAAAGCAATTCAATGGAAGAAGGATAGCCTTTACAACAAGTCATTCTGGAACAACTGGACATCCATAGGCAAAAAAATGAACCTTGACCTAAACCACAAAAACCAACTCAAAATAGATCATAGACTTAAATGTAAAAAATAAAACTATAAAACTTTTAGAAAAAATACAAAAAAAAGTCTTTGGCTAGGCAGAGTTCTTAGAATTGATAACAAAGAAATGATCCATAAAAGGGAAAATTGATAAACTGTATCTCATCAAATTTAAAAAGTTTGCCTGCAAAAGACACTCCTAAGTAGATAAAATGATAAACTATATATAGAGAAAAATTGGTTGTATATCATGTATCTAAAACAGTACTAATATCTTGTAAAACTCAACAGTAAAAAACCCAAATAATCCAAGCAGAAAAATGGGCAAAAGACATGAACAGACATTTCAACAAAGAGGATATACACATGAAAAATAAGCATATGGAACGTTTTCAACATCATTAGTCATTAGAGAAATATAAATTAAAATTACAATAACGTATCACTACAGACCTATACATATGACTAAAATAAAAATGTAAAATGTGAAATGGCATAGGCACTTGGCATGATAATTTGGCAGTTTTTTTCAAAACAAAACATACAACTACTATATGACTACACAAAAGTACCATTTATCCCGGAGAAATAAAAACTTTTGTTCATTCAAAACCTCTACAGGAATGTTCATAGAAGCTTTATTTGGAATAGCCCCAAACTGGAAACAACTAGATATCCTTCAGCAGGTGAATGGTTAAACAAGCTGTAGAATATTCATGCCATGGGATATGACTCAGCAGTAAGAAGGAAAGGACAACTGATATGTGCAACAATCAGTTGGATCTTGATACAATTATGCTGAGTGAAAAAAAGCCAATCCCAGAAGGTTACATACACTATCATTCTCTTTATATAACATTCTCAAATGACATAAAGAAATTGAGAACAGAATAGTGATTGCCAAATGGTAAGAATAGGGGAGTGAGTGGTGTGGCCATAAAGAGTAAAGCAAGGGATTCTTGTGGTCATGGAATTGTTTGTGTTTTTACTGTGTTACTGTTAATATCCTGGTTTTGATATTGTGCTAGAGTTCTGTGAGATGTTACTACTAGGGGAAACTAAGTAAAAGGTACATGTGATCACTTCCTACTATTTTTTACAACTGCACAAGATTCTATAACTCTCTCAAAATAAAAAGTTTAAGAAATGAATTTAAGTTCCTTGAATGAAATATATATGTAACATATACACACAAGTATACCTATATACACATAAATAATAAAATCTGTTAGAATATTGTGTGAAATTTTACCGAATATATACATCAATTTAAGGAAAAGTGACAACTTTCTGACAGTATTTTTTGTAAAGGCATGCCTATCCTTTTATTAAGTATTCAGTAGTATTTTTTCAATATATTTCTAAAATATTTCTATACAAAACTGTACATTTTTCATTAGATTAATTCCTTGGCACCTCATTATTATTACCACTATTATTTTCCTATTATAATACTAGTATAAATACAATTGAAAAGCTTACGTTTTACTTTACTGGATATTAGCCCACTATAGAAAGTCAGTTATATTTCTATATCCATAAACTTGCTAAACTCTTACAATTCTAAAATCTTATTTGTAAATTATTTTATTTTTCAATGTACATATTTATCTCATTAACAAATAATAACAGCTTTATTTTATTTTTTCCTTATGCACTTTTTCTTTTTCTTTTCTGATGAGACTGGCTAGAACTTCCAGTAAAATGTTGAATAGAAGTGGTGACAGTGGGCATCCATATCTTTACTAGATTTATGCTTATATTTCTACTGTCTTTTTCTCTTTAATTTCTGATGCATCTTTATTATTTTAGCTTTCAGATTTCCCTTATTGAGCTTTATTTTCCTTTCCCAACTTCTGTTTTAAGGTTGTTATAGTTCTCATTATAATTTGGGCTTATTTAGTAGTATGTTTTAATTAATGAGTTATTTAACAGTATGTTTTAAAATCTGTATATATTTTTAAAAATGTCTTTGAATTTTGATTTCTAATTTATGATAAAATGTAATCTACATGAGCCAGTTCTTTAAAGTTTGTATTATAACCTAGTATGTGGTCAGTTTTTATAAACGATCCACAGGTGATTGAAAAGAATTTATGATATCTAGTTAGTGGGTATGGACCAATTGCTCTCAAGGCTTGCTACTTATCTGTCATCCTGGGACTTGTGCTGTGAATTAGCTTTGCCTCTCTCCAGTTTTGTCTCTCTTGCCTCCTGGATATGATTTCTTCTGCTTTTCGGCTTGATTTCCCTGTTATCATAGAGCATAAAGAGCTTTAAGGGAAAGAGTGTGAATCCAAATATACCTTTATTCTATGTCCATATTTGACTGTAAGCAGAATTATATGTTACTAACAGTGGCCTCTCATGTTCTAAAGGCACTGCTCTAATAGCATTTAGCTTCCGTTGTAGTAGTTAACAAGTCTAAAATAAATGTTAATGCCTGTTTCTCAGTATATGACATTTCTTTTTCTCTCTGAAAACTTTTAGGATTTTTCTCTTTATTTTTATGGTTCTGAAATTGTGTGATGTTGTGCTTAAAGATATTCTTTTTTTTCCTTTTAGTCATTGTTCTAGCTCCTTCATGACCCTTTTATTTTGGAAACATGTGTTCCTTAGGTTTGGAAGAAGATTTTTCTCTTATTATTTCTTTGATACTTTCCCTCCTCCATTTCCCTTCTTATCATTTTCTACAGCACTAATTATTTGGATTTTGAATCACTTGGACTGATCCTTTTTTTAGTTAATTTTCTATTTGTTTCTCCTTTTTTTCCTGCATTCTTTGAAATTTTTTCAGCTTAGCAAGAGTGAATAATTTTTTAATTTGAGCTAAAATATTTTTATGTTTATTATATATGTGTACACATGTATACATGTGTGTATATGTTACATATATATTTAATTTCTAAGAATTCCTCATTTTTTCTTTTTGTCTTCTAAATAGTATTCTGCTGTTGTTTCCTTTTTAAACAATTTCTTTTTTTCTCTACAGTTATCAATTGTAGATTTAATTTTTTAAAAGTTTTTCTGCTGCTGCATGCATTGCTCCTAGGTACTTTAGAAAATATTTGTTTATTTTGTTCTCTGTCTTTTATGATAGAGGCTGTCCTCAACTGCTTGGTGATCTTTGGTCGGCCACTCATACTGAAGAGTGAGGCACAACAAATCTGACTGGAGCATGAGAGGGTAGCCTTTATTATCAAGTTATAGGGTGAGGACCTTGCCATTTTATTGCAGGATCATTAAAGTATGTCTATAGACCTCCTCATGCTCACTCCCTATACCTTGGACTGTTCAGTTCCCCCAAAGAATCCTTTAATCACTCACCAGGAATGGGGAAACGGATGGGTATAATAAGCCTGGCTGCTATGATTGTGAGGACTAATCAAGCATGGAAAGGGGCTGAGTATCTCACTGTTTGGTTTGCAGAATTTTGTATATATCCCTTGGTCTTTAATACAATAATTCATTTATTCCTTCAGCAGTGCCTAGTATCCACTGTATCCAGGCTTTCTGTGGTGAGATCTTTCCAGAGAGTATACCATCTAATATCTGCTTGACAGTAGGTGCGGGGTGAGGTTGGGGCTGTTGTTTGACTCATGGCAAGAGAGGAACATATGGGGTAGTTGCTCTTTACATAGACTTTCAATCGATTCTCCTATTTTCAGTTCCAAGGCAAAACCTGCCTTACGAGGTACTAGGTGTTTCCATTTCCTGGAATCCTCTAAGATTCTGTGAGGTAATTGATTTGCCTCTTGCTGGTATCTGCACCTCCCTCCATTTACATAGAAGTACTAAGTTTTGGTGAAGTCAAATTCTATTTATCTCTCTTTATTTAGAGTGTGTACTTTTTGTATCTCATTTAAGACAGATTTCCTATTCTAAGTGATTAAAGTAATTTCCTTCATTTTCTTCTAATAGTTTTATATTTTTTATTCACTTTTATTATTAATGTAGGTCTTTAGCTGGGAATCTTTTTGTTTATGGTATGAATAGAAATCTCGTTTTTTCAATATGTAGATCCAATTGTCCTAACTTGATTTGTTTAATAGTCCTTTTCCCCTGCTGATTTGCAATTTGCCATTTTATTATTCCATGATTCCATAGATAGATAGGTCTGTTTTTGTGTTCTTTATTCACTTTCATTGAGACAAAATGCCCTGTGAAATTTTGAAGAACTTGTTTTGAATTTACAGATTACTTTGAAAAAAGGTAATATTGTCTTGATTGAATTTATTAATTAACATGGTCCATTTTTCCATTTATTCAGTTATTCTTTCTTTAGTAATATTTTATTATAACTATAAAGAATAACTGTAATTATAATTATTATAATTTTAGATTATATTTTGCCATTTTGTGATTTAACCTTAATATCTTAAACACTTTGTTATATTGATTTTGAAATTTTTTATTATACTTGATGCATGGTGAGTGGTATTTTCCTTCTATTATGTGTTTGATTTTATCCTGTTTTCTTCACTGATGTGTCCCTGGCCTATAACAATGCTTGACACATTGTAGGTTATCAACAAATATTTGTTGACTTAATAAATAAATACGTAGTTACTCCCAATTTAAAGCAATAATAGTGGTTCAGTCTGGCCCCTTTGATTCTTATTTCTCTCTAAATTCCAATCTTTAGATATTGATGTTTTAATCTTTGTTATTTCCTTTTGCCTTTTTATTTTTACCTTCTATATAGTTTATCTCTTGGGAAGAATATATAGCTGAGTTTTCTAACTAGTGATTTTAGCCAATTATATTTTCTGATAATGAACATATTTGGAATTGTATTTGCCAACTTATTTTGTGTTTTGTACTTTTTATTCTCCCTTATTATTTTTTCTCCTTTCCAATATTCTGTTGAATTGATTGATTTTTTGAAACTCTTTCTTTTTCTCTTTTGATTTGAATGTTACAATTTTAATTTCTATAGCTTCTAACATACATACTTATATTTATGTTTGATTTGGTATCAGATTTTAAAGTTATTTGTGTCTAGTGTCTTTAGTTCTCACTGTACAAAACATAGGTTTCAGTATGCTTTCACTTTCTTTTACTTTTTCCCAGCCTTATCTAATGTCATAGTTATTTTTATGTGTTTAAAGAATGAACTGAAGTTATCAGGGTAACCTGGATGATGATATACTTGACTTTGTATCTAAACTACTCTTTCTTTGAGGGGTAGCCTTTTTTCTTTTTTTCTTTTTTCTTGACTGTGTATTCAAGGCTTATTTTTGTGATGCTTTGCTAATGTACTGATTGGTACATATATTCATTTAATAGAATGTGGTTAACAGTGCCTAGAGCAGAGTACATTGATCAATAAGTCCTGCTCCCTGCCTTTAAAAAATGTTGTCTAACACATTCTTTTAAGTGTGTAAAAAAATGAACTCAAACATATAAGGATATAATTAAATTTTCAGGATTATATTTCTGAAAGGTTTTACATTTTCTTATCAAAATAGAAATATTTTGATGTTGTTTAGGAATAGCTTGAATAAAATTTAAAACAATAAAAGCATAAAGTTGAGTAGTTGTCCTTCCTCAATTGTCTTTGTAAAAGTTTTAAAAATGGCAGATCAATTTGCACATTTGAGAACTTGCTTCATAGCTATTCACTTTTCAGTAGGCATGGCTCCTAATACACAATTTTAGGTCTCAGTGGTTCTGACACTGTAACTGATTAATTCATGGGTAGGCATCCTGGGTGGGCCAATCTGGGTTTTTCTCCTAAAGAAATGCAATTTTAGTCAGGAGACAAACAGACTGAGGGTCTTGGGAACAATATTGTTATAGATTCCGGGGGGAAAGATGATGGGAATCCAACTGGTGAGGATGTTTGAGCCCCTCTGACTCTTCATTTCTGTAGTCTTGGCAGTCTGACTCATTCTTTCAAAACTTTATGCCCCCTCCCCGAAATCAGTGGTTCCCAACCTTTTTGGCACCATGGACCGGTTTCGTGGAAGAAAGATAATTTTTCCACGGATGAGCGTGGAGTGAGGTGGTGGGGGATGGTTTCAGCATGAAACTGTTCCACCTCAGATCACTAGGCATTAGAGTCTTATAAGGAGAGTGCAACCTAGATGCCTCGCGTGCCTGTTCACAATAGGGTTTGTGTTCCTATGAGAATCTAATGCAACTATTGACTAGCAGGAAGCAGAGCTCAGGTGGTAATGCTCTCTCCCCTGCTGCTCACCTCCTGCTGTGCCACCAGGTTCCTGACAGGCCAGGGACCAGTACCTGTCCACAAGCCTGGGGTCTGGGGACCCTGGGGGAACCCTGCCCTAAATCCAATTCTGTTCATACTAACAACACCACCACCACAACAACAATAACAAAAAATACCCCACAAATAAATGGAAAGCAATAAAAAATATAAACTAATCATATGTTAAATCTACTTTTTCCACCTCTGTTTTTTAAGAAAAATAAATATTGGTAGCTGTTACTCTTAATTACATGATTTACTACTATAACAAAAATATTCTATTTATTTATTTAAAAAATTATTTGGGTGCATAGCTCTTGGAATGTATTAGTAATGTAAACAGAAAACATTTTAACTCACAAAATTCACATTCAGGGGTATGTGTGCACATACATACATACAGGGTTAGTTGCAGATACAGATGTTATATGATAACATAATTAAGTTAATTATATTGTATGTGAAGAGGTGATCTTACATGCTATGGAAAAAGATTATATAAAGCAGGGCTAGGAGTATTGGAAATGGAGGGGAGTGTGTTGAAATTTACATAGGGTGGTCAAGAGTAGGTCTTATTGAGAAGGTGGCATTTGTGACTTAAAGGAAATGAGAGAGCCATGGAGATATGTGAAGGAAAAGCAGCATTTCCAATAAAGGCAACAGCCAGAGCGAAAGACCTCAGGCAGTAATCTTATATATTTGAGGATGGGAAAGAAAGCTCCTGTGCTTGAAACAGAGAAAGTGAAGGGAGAGAAGTAAGAGATAATGTCAGACAGACAAGAGGAAAGAGGACAAATGATATAGTGGCTGGTGGTCATTGTAGGGACTTTTCCTTTTATTCTGATTGAAACAGGAAGCCAGGGCAGGGTTTTGCACAGAGGAGAGACATGAACTGACTTATGATGTGTGTGTGGGAGAGTCGGGGTAATGGTGTGAGCAGAAGTAGAAGCAAGGAGATATTGTGGAGCTCTTGTAATCCAGACATGAAATGATGGTAGCTTTGACCTGGGGAAAGCAGTGAAGATGGTGAGAGGTGGTCTGGAAAGAGTTTGGATATAGATTCTGAGTATGGAAGTTTGAAAGTAGAGCTAACACGATTAGCTGTAAAGAATCAGAGAAAGGAGTCAAGGATAACACCAAAGTTTTGGCCTGAGCAACAGAAAAGATAGTCACCTATAATTGACTTGGGAAAGACTGGTGGGGGACGCAGTTTGGGTTTTATAGAAGAGTTTGATTTTAGACATGTTGAGTATGAGATGTGTATTAGACATCTATTAAAATTTGCAGTTCCAGAGAGAAGTTTGTATTCAAGATAGAAGTCTGGTATTAGAGATAGATTCTTTGGTATTGACACAGGTTTTAAAGCCATGACTGGATGATCCCCAAAAGAGTGAATGCAGATAAGGAAGAGGAGCAGCAGGAGTGGATTCCATTTCCAGGATCTGATTTATAAACAATGTGGGGGACTCTCTGAAATAATTATGAATATAAAATTAGGGCAACAGTAAATAATGGAAAAAAGAAAAAAGCAGGTTGTATATTTTAAAAAGCTGAGAAATATAAAAATATTACCAAGTCTGGAAAAATGACAGTATTTTAATTAATTTACTGACAAAGCACTCAAACATTTTTCCTTACTGTTTTAGGCTGTCTTCTCAACCACTTTCTTTTTTCTTTTTCTGAGACTGAGTCTCACTCTGTAGCCAGACTGGAGTTCAATGGCGTGATCTCAACTCACTGCATTCTCTGCCTCCCGGGTTCAAGCGATTCTCCTCCCTCAGACTCCCTAGTAGCTGGGACTACAGGCACGCACCACCACACCCACCTAATTTTTGTATTTTTAGTAGAGACGGGGTTTCACCATGTTGGCTAGGATGGTCTCGATCTCTTGACCTCGTGATCCAGCTGCCTCGGCCTCCCAAAGTGCTGGGATTACAGGTGTGAGCCACTGTACCGGGCCTACTTATACCACTATGACAATAATTTACAAATGTTTTCATAGAAAATAGAAATAATTTCTCAAAAAACATTTTTTATCACTGATTAGTGGGATGCACAAGATGCAAGATTTTATCCACAGACAAACTCACTGTTAATACTGATACAGGTTTATACCTTACAAACAGAAGTTCTACTACATTTGATTACATTTTATTACCATCAAAAATGAAAGAAATTTTACATTTACAGTTGACATACTGCATTACCAAGTGTGTTACTGACAGAAAAAAAGTTTCCTTTTTTTTTTTTTTTGAGATGGAGTCTCACTCTGTCGGCCAAGCTGGAATGCAGTGGAGTGATCTCGGTTCACTGCAGCCTCTGCCTCCTGGGTCCAAGCAATTCTCGTGCCTCAGCCTCCCAAGTAGCTGGGACTACAGGCATGTACCACCACGCCCAGCTAATTTTTGTATTTTTAGTAGAGACAGGGTTTCACCATGTTTTCCAGGCTGATCTTGAACTCCTGACCTCAGGTGATCCACCTGCCTCAGCCTCCCAAATTGCTGGGTTACAGGTGTGAGCCACCATGCCCAGCCAAAAATTTTCACTTTGATTAGGTATTAATTTTACATGTCTAAAGATTGGAAGAAGTTTTTTTAGATTAGTTTATGGATCCATATATTTTAAATCATTTTTTCCTTCTACTACATATATAGTCTCAGGTGCCTCACAACACATTCACATTGCAACTCAACCTCTGGCACATGAGTAGTTGGAGTACTGTTTAAAGCCAGCTCTTTTATGAGGTAGCTAGCATTACCTTAATACAAGGAAATGACAAAACCACATAAAAATACCCTTGAAAACTTGGTTGCTTTTGGCCGCATCCCCAACATGACTGCTGCTACTCTAGTAGCACCTGGATGTAAGGAAATGTGATAGAAAGAAGTGAAAAGGAGGAAAAAGCAGTCTTAACCAATTACAATTTGAAAGCATGAACAGATTTTGGGGGCTTTCCTAGACCCTTGAAATGAGCCCATGCAATGGAGGATTGCTGAAGCTAAAATTAAACATCATTAGCTTCACTGTAAATCCTCCTCTGGGAGGCAATTAAAGACTAAGTCCTGAAGCACTTCAATATAAAGAGTTTGAGAATGAAAAGGGACCACAACAGAGACTGAGAAGGAATGGGAGTGATTTGTGCAGTAGGAGGAAACTCAAGAAAAATACAGGCTTTCAGAAACTGTGAAAAATAATGTATCAAGGAGAATGCTATCAACTATAGGAAAAAGGATGAGGACTGAGAATTGATCATTGGATTTAGCAACATGGAGGTCATTTGTGACAATAGCCAGAGAAGATTTAGTGAATCAATGAAGTCAAAGCCTTAAGGGATGAGTTTAAAGAGAATTAGGGTGAGAACAGAGGTAAGCAAAAAATACAGATAACTATTTCAAAAAGTTTTTCTGCAAAGGGGATCCAAGATATGGAAATATAAGTAGCAAGGGTAGTGGGGTCAAGAAGAATATATATATGTATGTGTATATATATCCAGGTGGGCATGAATCAGCAGAGGATGAAATGCTGATGATATAGGAGAGAGGCAAGGGAATCTAGTGCAAAAATGGAAGATTTGGCTTTAGATAGTTTCATCTATAATTCATCTATGGCAACAGAAGAAAGGGCCTAGTATGTGAGTGCAAGTGTTAGCAGACAGTGGAATCCATGGAAGTTCTTTTCTGATTGCTCTAATTTTCTCAGTATGGAGGAAGCAGAGTCATCAGCTTCCTACTGGGAATAGAGATAAAATAGAAGCTGTTTGAGGTGTGAGGAGAAAGGTGTGGATTATCATGTAGGAGAGTGAAAAAGTGGATAGATTAGGGAAGTTCAGTAGAATTTCTGGTAGCATTAGCAGCTCACCCTTATCTGTGTTTATTAATTCAACATATCTTCCCACATGATTGTGAGATTTTCTATAGTCATGGTTACCTGTACAGGTACAGGAGTGAAAAGAGTTGGATTTGTCTGTGCTATCAAGTGCAAAAATAAGCATGCAGATAGTGTGTTCTATAGAAATTCACAGATCCTGGTGGGATGGCCTTTACCGTGTGAGTGAATGCAGTGGTTAGAATGTGCCCTCCAAAGTTTATGGGTTGGAAACTTAACCCACACTACAGCAGTGTTGAAAGGTCGATCTTCAGGAAGTAATTAAGTCATGAGGACTCTGCCCTCATTAATGGACTAATGTTATTGCAGGAATGGGTTCCTGATAGAAGGTGGGGTTCAGCCTACTCCCCCCAGTAACTCCCCACATGCTCTATTGTCCTTCTGCCTTCTGCCGTGAGTGATGCAGCAAGAAGGCCCTTGTCAGTTGTGGGCCCCTCAACCTTGGACTTCCCAGACTCCAGAACTGTAAGATAGAAATTTTTGTTCTTTATAAATTGCCCATTCTCTGATATTATGTTATAGCAGCACAAAGCAGACTAAGTGAATTTTGAATGAGCATTTGAAAGAGAAGAATTACTGAATCCAGGAGAGACAGATAATGTATCTTTGAAGTGAATTAAGTAATTTAAGTAATTTTCTAGGCAATGACAGACTTATAGTTTTGATGACTCAAACATTTATAAATACCATGAATATGAAATTGTCTGTTCCCAAGAGATCTGGTGAGTTTGTCTTTTGTTACTTACTTGCTGGGAAGTATTTTAGTGCCTCTTTTCATTTAAATTTCATGTTAACTCTCCTCTGAGGCAAAAACAGTGCTTCCAGAGCTCTCTCTGCCACCATTTACTGTGTGTATTTTGTTTCTTGGCTTTTATCCTGTCTTTATAATTTTTTACCCTGAGGGTTGAGAAAATACAGAATCAAGTCCAAAGCAATGTACTGTGCTGAACTACTTTCTACTCTCAACAGCATATAGCCCTTGAAAACACGGTGTAATTTCCGCCCTTATAATGGTCCTCTGAAAAGTAGTGAGGTAACCAGGGTGAAGGGCTCCGTAGACTCTTTGGTCCTTGTTAGCACTTGGGGTTCTCTTGGTTGGAGACTCCTCTACACAGTGAACATAAACCCTCTGTGCTAAATCTTAAGGCTAAAAATGTTGTCTCAAAGGAAGGGTCTTGGTTACCAATCTTCTTAAATGAATGAAGTTTGATGAATTTAGATGAGGAAAATAATTTGGACCTTCTTAAGGTTGTTCCAGGCTCTTTTCTACAATCTTGTGATACATTTGTAAAATCACTTATTTATTTTTATATCCTAGGCATAGAAAAGGAAAACATAGGTAAACTATTAGTTAGAAATCCATATCCTTAATCCAGTATAATTTATAAATTCAGAAAGTAACATATTCTAGAAAAAGACTATAATTTGTTTCCTTGTCAGTATTTAAATATATCTCCTTCTCAACTTCAAGCATCACTTAACCCTCCTTTGACAAATAATATATGTTCCACAGTCAATACTACCTCATTTAGACTGAGGAAACAAGCTCTACCAGTGTCATTTGCTTTAGGATAGAGTCTTACACAAAGCTTTCCAGTATTTGATAAATTGATCCTTTGGATCCAAGGGACAGGAAATCCATGTGGTCATACACTCTCCTGATAGTTGTTAGGCTTGTGAAAACAGCCAGATTCTGAGAGACAGTGTTCTGTTCCTAGTATGAATTTTTGAGCTATATATTCTCTGTGGTGTGTGTGTGTGTGTGTGTGTGTGTGTGTGTGTGTAAGGAGGAAGGAGAAGATAGGTTTATCAAAGAACAGTAAACTGACAATAACATATTGATTATTTTCAAATTGAAACATAACTTATTAGTTGGTTTATTTGAAAAAATAAAAGCCTAATATAAACAAAATCAGAGTGTATCATACATTGGAAAGGTGAGAGTATTTGATATGGCTTGGATCTGTGTCTCCACCAAATTTCATGTTGAATTGTAATCCCCAATGTTAGAAGTAGAGCTTGTTGGGAGGTGTTTGGGTCATGGGGACTGTGATAGTTAATACTGAGTGTCAATTTGATTGGATTGAAGGATGGAAAGTATTGATCCTGGGTGTGTCTGTAAGGGTGTTGCCAAAGGAGATTAACATTTGAGTCAGTGGGCTGGGAAAGGCATACCCACCCTTAATCTAGGTGGGCACAATCTAATCAGCTGCCAGCGTGACCAGAATAAAAGTAAGCAGAAAAATGTGGAGATATTAGACTGTTGTAGCCTCCCAGACTACATCTTTCTCCTGTGCTGGATATTTCCTGCCCTTGAACACTGAACTCCTAGTTCTTCAGCTTTGGGACTCAGACTGGCTCCTTTGCTCCTCAGCTTGCAGATGGCTTATTGTGAGATCTTGTGATCCTGTGAGTTAATATTCCTTAATAAACTCCCCTTTAATATACATCTATCCTATTAGTTCTGTCCCTCTAGAAACCCTGACTAATCTAGGCGCAGATCCCTCATGGCTTGGTGCTGTCTCCATGGTGGCGAGTTCTCAAGAGATCTGCTTGTTGTAAAGTGTAGCACCTCCTCTACCCTCTCTTGCTCCTGCTTTCACCAAGTGAAGTGCCTGCTCCATGAGCAAAAACCCCCTGAGGCCTCTCTAGAGGAGATGCCACTGTGTTTCCTATACAGCCTGCAGAACCATGAGCCAATGAAACCTCTTTTCTTATAAATTACCCAATCTCAGGTATGTCTTTATAGCAATACAAGAATGGCCAAGAACAGAAAATTGGTACTGAGGAGTGGAGCATTGCTATAAAGGTATCTGAAAATGTAGAAGCAGCTTTTGAACTGGTAACAGGTAGAGGTTGGAAGCGTATGGAGGGCTCAGGAGAAGATAGGAAGATGAGGGAAAGTTTGGAACTGCTTAGAGACTGGTTAAATGGTTGTAACCAAAATACTGATAGTGATATGGACACTGAAGTCCAGGCCTCGGAGGCCTCGGATGGAAATGAGGAACTTACTAGGAACTGGAGCGAAGGTCACACATGTTATGCCTTAATAAAGAGTTAGGCTGCATTCTGTTCATGCCCTAGGGATCTGTTGAAGTTTGAACTAAAGAGTGATGACTTAGGATATCTGGTGGAGGAAGTTTCTATGCAGCAAAGTGTTCAAGATGTGATCTTGCTGTGTCTAATCACCTATGATCAGATGTGGGAGTAAAGGAAAGGCTTAAAGTTTGAATTTATATTTATTAGAAAGCATAGCATAAAAGTCTGGAAAATTTGCAGCCTGGCCATGTGGCAGAGAAAGAAAATGCTTTTTTTTCCAGAGGCAAATTTAAGCAGGCTGTGGAGCAATCATTTTCTAGAGATATTTGTGTAACTAAAAGGGATCCAAGTGCTAATATCCAAGACAATGGGGAAATGAACTTTAAGGCATATGGGAGACCATCACATCAGCCCCTCCCATCACAGGCCCAGAGGTCTAGGAGGGAAGAATGGTTTTATGGGACAAGCCTAGGGCCCCACTGCCCTACACAGCCCAGAGACACTGCTTCCTGCATCCCAGCCACTCCATCTCCAGCCTTGACTCAAAGAGCTTCAGATACTGCTTGTGCTGCCACTCTGGAGAGTACAAGCTGCCCTAAGCCTTGGTGGCTTCCATGTGATATTAAGCCTGTGTGCACAGAAAGTGCAAGAGTGAATGAGGCCTGGCAAACTCTGCCTAGATTATAGAGGAGGTATGAAAAAGCCTGGGTGCTCAGGAAGAAGCCTGATGCAGGGGCAGAGCCCCCACAGAGAACAGAACCTCTATTAGAGCAGTGACAAGGGGAAATGTGGGGTTGGAATCCCCACACAGAGTCCCCAGTGGAACTCTCAGTGTAGCAAAGACACAGGGTCAGAGATTCCAAAGCCTTGGGAGCTCAAGCCTTGCACCAGTATGTCCTGGATGAAGGCTATGGAGTCAAAGGAGATTATTTTGGAGTTTATGATTTAATGAATGCCCTGCCAGGTTTTGAAATTGTTTGGGGGCTACAGACCCTTTCTTTGGACTGATTTCTCACCGTTGGAATGGCAATATTTGTCCAATGTCTGTACCCCCATTGTATCTCTGAAGTAAATAACCTTTTTTTATTTTACAGGCCCATAGGTGGAAGGGACTTGCCTTGTTTAGATGAGACTTTGGACTTTGGGATTTTGAGTTAATGCTGGAATGAGTTAAGTCTTTAGGGGACTGTAGGGAAGGCATGATCGTATTTTGCAGTGTGAGAAGAGCATGAGATTTGGAGGGGCCGGGATGGAGTGATATGGTTTGGATCTTTCTTCTCACTAACTCTCCTGTGGAACTGTAATCCCCAATGTTAAAGATGGGGCCAGGTGGGAGGTGTTTGGGAGATGGTGGTGGATCCCTCATGGCTTAGTGTTGTCCTTCTGATAGTGAGTGAGTTCTCATGAGATCTTCCTGTAAAGTATGACACCTCCTCCCACCCCTTTGCTTCTGCTTTCACCATGTGAAGTACCTGCTCCTGCTTCACTTTCTGTCATGAGTAAAAGCTCCCTGAGGCCTACCCAGAAGCAGACGCTGCTATGCTTCCTGTATACCCAACAAACTCACCAGCCAATTAAAGCTCTTTTCTTATAAAGTACCCAGTCTCAGGTGTTTATTCACAGCAATGCAAGAATGGCCTAATACAGTATTGTTGGAGGAAATTTTGTCTTAGCGCACATGCATTGGGTTGCAACATTATTTGTTTTTCTTACTATAGACTACAGTAAAAAACATTTGAAAATCATTGGCCTAAAGCAACTGAAGTCTCTTACAGAGTTTACCTCAAGGAGTTGTTGGAAGGTTCACATGTAAATGTTTACAATATGACAATAACTTTTTAATATAAAAAATACTTGGTAAGAAACTCAAAGATCAGATAGTTGTAGATATGCGGCAATATTTCTGAGGGCTCTGTTCTGTTCCACTGATCTATATCTCTGTTTTGGTACCAGTACCATGCTGTTTTGGTTACTGTAGCCTTGTAGTATAGTTTGAAGTCAGGTAGCATGATGCTTCCAGCTTTGTTCTTTTGGCTTAGGATTGACATGGCAATGCGGGCTCTTTTTTGGTGCCATATGAACTTTAAAGTAGTTTTTTCCAATTTTGTGAAGAAAGTCATTGGTAGCTTGATGGGAATGGCATTGAATCTATAAATTACCTTGGGCAGTATGGCCATTTTCACGATATTGATTCTTACTACCCATGAGCATGGAATGTTCTTCCATTTATTTGTATCCTCTTTTATTTCCTTGAGCAGTGGTTTGTATTTCTCCTTGAAGAGGTCCTTCATGTCCCTTGTAAGTTGGATTCCTAGGTATTTTATTCTCTTTGAAGCAATTGTGAATGGGAGTTCACTGATGATTTGGCTCTCTGTTTGTCTGTTATTGGTGTATAAGAACGCTTGTGATTTTTGTACATTGATATTGTATCCTGAGACTTTGCTGAAGTTGCTTATCAGCTTAAGGAGATTTTGGGCTGAGACAATGGGGTTTTCTAGATATACAATCATGTCATCTGCAAACAGGGACAATTTGACTTCCTCTTTGACAAACCTGAGAAAAACAAGCAATGGGGAAAGAATTCCCTATTTAATAAATGGTGCTGGGAAAACTGACTAGCCATATGTAGAAAGCTGAAACTGGATCCCTTCCTTACACCTTACACAAAAATTAATTCAAGATGGATTAAAGACTTAAACGTTAGACCTAAAACCATAAAAACCCTAGAAGAAAAACTAGCCATTACCATACAGGACATAGGCGTGGGCAAGGACTTCACGTCTAAAACACCAAAAGCAATGGCAACAAAAGCCAAAATTGACAAATGGAGTCTAATTAAACTAAAGAGCTTCTGCACAGCAAAAGAAACTACCATCAGAGTGAACAGGCAACCTACAGAATGGGAAAAAATTTTCACAACCTACTCATCTGACAAAGGGCTAATATCCAGAATCTACAATGAACTCAAACAAATTTACAAGAAAAAAACAAACAACCCCATCAAAAAGTGGGTGAAGGACATGAACAGACACTTCTCAAAAGAAGACATTTATGCAGCCAAAAAACACATGAAAAAATGCTCACCATCACTGGCTATCAGAGAAATGCAAATCAAAACCACAATGAGATACCATCTCACACCAGTTAGAATGGCAATCATTAAAAAGTCAGGAAACAACAGGTGCTGGAGAGGATGTGGAGAAATAGGAACACTTTTACACTGTTGGTGGGACTGTAAACTAGTTCAACCATTGTGGAAGTCAGTGTGGCAATTCCTCAGGGATCTAGAACTAGAAATACCATTTGACCCAGCCATCCCATTACTGGGTATATACCCAAAGGACTATAAATCATGCTGCTATAAAGACACATACACACATATGTTTCCTGCGGCACTATTCACAATAGCAAAGACTTGGAACCAACCCAAATGTCCAACAATGATAGACTGGATTAAGAAAATGTGGCACATATACACCATGGAATACTATGCAGCCATAAAAAAGGATGAGTTCATGTCCTTTGTAGGGACATGGATGAAATTGGAAATCATCATTCTCAGTAAACTATCACAAGAACAAAAAACCAAACACTGTATATTCTCACTCATAGGTGGGAACTGAACAGTGAGAACACATGGACACAGGAAGGGGAACATCACACTCTGGGGACTGTTGTGGGGTGGGGGGAGGGGGGAGGGATAACTTTAGGAGATATACCTAATGCTAAATGATGAGTTAATGGGTGCAGCACACCAGCATGGCACATGTATACATATGTAACTAACCTGCACATTGTGCACATGTACCCTAAAACTTAAAGTATAATAAAAAAAATGAAAAAAAAATACTTGGTAAGAAACTCAGTGCTTTATTTTCTAATTTACTATAAAAAATCTTATTATTTTATAATAAATGTTAGAAAAATGGAGACATTCCAAGTATTAAGTGTCTAAAATATACAAATGTGAACTTTATTTTATTGAGAAAAAATGATGTCTTATTTCTAAAAAGCTTCTGAGATCCCTGAGTTCAGGGAATACAGAATGTATTACATTTTCTTGGAGTTCTACCTGGCACCAATCCCTCCTCAAGGGGATCTGGAGCAAGTTCAGCAAGGACAATGGCCAGGAGGCCTCTTATGATAGTTAGATATCAGGCATTAGAATTTGGCCAGAAGGATTACCCAGAGAGCTCAAAATGGAAAAAGGATGGAAAGAGGGACTTCTGAGGATGGAAGTTCAAAGAGGGAGTTCTGAGGCTGGAAGTCAGAAAAGCCAAATCTGTCTTAAGGTCTGATCATCAACGTTCTTATGCCTTCATTACATCAGTGAAAATGTAAGAACAGGGCAGGGAGCAAAGGGCAAATGTTGGAACAAAGTAAGAGGATCTGAACCCATAAGGTCTAGATTTTGGAACATAAACTTGGGCCTAGTGTGTTGTGGTTCAAGTAGAGGGAGCTGCAGTGGCTCAGGGCAAGAGGGCAAAAGGAGAAGAGAGCAGCTATGGAACATAATAGAATAATACTCAGCAGATTCATCTCCTCCTATAAGGTGTACATGGCAATAGGCAAAAGTAGAGCCTAAGGAGCCTGATGACCTCACTTTGAATTTAGACGCGGTCACTGATTGACTGTGTAAACTGGAATTAATTTCTGTGCCTTAGTTTCTTCAATGTAAAATGAGGTTAATAAAGAGTTGTTAGGATTAAGTACATTAATATTTTAAAAGTGCTTAGAACAGTGGCTGGTTCATGCTAAGTGCTACCTAAGGGCTTGATACATAAATAACTAAGTTGTCACCATAGCTTTTTACTTGCAGCAGGATAATTTTTTGGTACATTGTCTTAACCTGTTTTGTGCTGCTATAACAGGATACCTGAGATGGAGTAATTTATAAAGAACAGAAATTTATTTCTCACAGTTCTGGAGGCTGAGAAGTCCAAGATCAAGCTACTAGTATCTGGTGTCTGGTGTGGCCCTTCTTGATGCAGACTCACATGGTGGAAGACAGAAAGGCAAGGGAGAATAAACGTTGTATCCTCACATGGCATAAGAGCAAAAGAGTGAATCCACTTCCATAAGGTTTTTGTACCGTGATATTAATCTATTCAGGAAGGTGCAGTCCTCATGACCTAAATACCTCTAGTTAGGCCCCACCTTCCAATACTGTTGCATTGGAAGTTAAGTTTCAAAAGGAGTTTTTTGGGGGAAAGCACTCAAACTACAGCACACATTAATGCATGATTTTCTCTCTCTATATTTTCCACCTTTCCCTTCCTTCCTTTATTCAAGCAGAAGGTCAGGCTCATGGGTTTTTGGATTCTGGATGTTTTCAGCTTGTAGAAAGCAGATATTGCATTAAAATTCACTTTCTGAGTTATTTATTCTGAAGACTTCTGAGGGCACCAAGGGAAAAGAGATACGTTCTCTCTATGGGAAACAGTAGAATGTCTTGTGTGCTTTGATAGTGGAGACCCTTGTCCTGCTCTGTAATGCCACACTGGGGAGGAGTCAAGCTCTCAGGGAAAGTCTGAGTGGGGTCCCCAGGGAGTCTGAGTTCCCAATCTGGAGGCTCCAACTGTCTTCAAAGTTTTTCTGACTCAAGGATGGCATGGCAGCAGCAAAGCTGCAGGATCTGAAGAGACTGGATGTGTCTCCAAGGGAAATAATAGGTACTAATGAGTCATGACCAGAAGACCCTCCCCAGTGTATCAATTCTTTTGTAAGATTCTCAACCTTTTCTCAATCCAGGTGGGGAGGAGATGGGATAAGGAGCAGAAGTATGAGAAATTTCCTGAAGGATAAAGTCTGAATTTTTTTTTTCCCAGCCAGCCTGGTGGGATGGGGGCTCAGAGCGTGAAAACTTTCTTGTTTTAGTTTGAGAAAATTTTAAGAATGGTATTTTTTGTACACTGTAGTTTGGCAACTAAAAATCATACATGATATAGTCATATTTTTGATAACCTCCCTTATTCACCTGCTATTTAAGTTGTTATTCATTTTAAATACATTTCAATTGAGGAATAATGTTAAGAATGGGAAATGAAATTCACTGAGTATGCTCTCTGTGTCCCTGCCCAATCATCTCCTATGTCAAATAGGAGCAAACAACCTTGTTTTCAGCTCAGCTGTCACATCTGAACCTACAAAACCATGATGATCTGGCTTCTGGGAGTTGGAGAAGAACCTCTCCTAAATCTGAGCTATGTGCCTCAGTTATCACCAGAAACATCTGTTTACCAACTTGTCAGGCCAAACTCTTTACTCTGAATTTAGACAGCTGCCACAAAAATAATACACTTTCCTGAGAAAGACAATAAACACAACATAGCAGAAGCCAGTTGTCTCAGGATTAGCCAGCCAGAGATGAGGAAGACCTATCAGCATTTATGTTCAATTTATAAGGTCCTCTAGCGTAGTTCACTCTACTGAGTTTGGCTGGGCTCACTTTGGAAGTATTTTAAACATAACTTTAAGTCTGCACTTCAAGGTGGACTTCTGTTGCTCTGCGCTGTCTTGCCACCTTTATCACTTCATTTAGGCTCCTTCCGTCACCTCAGTGCTTCACCCTGAAGATCTGCTGACCTTGCTGTTTGCAGATCCTGGATTCTGCAGCTGCTATCTTTGACAACTGAACAGTGCGGCTCTGCCCTCAGCTGTCTTGACCTGCTGAGGATGAGATCTGCTGATTCACCTCACACACTGGTGTCACCCTCCACCTTATGCTCAGGTCAGGGGCAGGGCACATCCTCAGTATTATTGCTTGGATTCTGAAATACTACAGAGGTTAATAGTGTAACTTTTAATTTTTTTCATTCTGTAATCTTATGCCCTTTGTCTGCTCTCAGCCCACTGGCTAGATCCTTCTTTTTTCAAGTGATTTCCATCTCAGGGCTCTTTGTTCTGTATGCAAATTTTAAAGAACCATCCTCTTGTCACCACTACCTATACCCCCTACCCAGGTCCTCACACATTCTTATGCAAGTCTGAACCTTAATTGTGGATGCAGTTCAAATGTTTATCTTAGGATGGTCCTCAGCCTCCAGGAAAATCACATAGGATGCACATAGAAGCTTAGGGAAGGGGCACCACCCAACACACATTGGATATGTGTAGGACTTGTGTCTACTCTCAACTCCCTATTATATAGGCTATGTGCATTTAAGGTCCAGGAATAATAATAATAATAATAATAATAATAATAATAATAATAATAATAGTCAATTTTTCCTGAGTTCTTATCATGTGCCAGGTGTTGTACTGGTTTTGTATTTTCATGATTTTATTTAATCTTTGCAATAATCCCATGAAGTAGCTATTACATCCATCCATGCAGACTTTAGATAAGAACACTGGTGGCACAAAGAGTTTGGGTAATTTACCTGAGGCTCTGCAGTTAGAAAATGGCTGGATCGTGATTCAGTTTGAACTTGAATGGGATACTGAAAAACTATCACTTGTAAGCAGATCCTGGCGCTTGTACTTCTAATCATTGGCTACATGGGAGGACTAGCCTGGGAATGCTTTCTCTGGCTGTTTTTCCACATGGCTAATGGTATTTTTTACTAATGAACTATATTTTTTACTGTTATAAACACTGCCTAATCTTTCATTAACAAAAGACTGGAATACGCTACTCACCCCAGGTGATTCGTAGGATGGTAGTTTGACTTCAAATACAGAAAGACAATTCTTAACTGTCTTTATGATTAATAATGATAATAAGAAAAACAAGAAAATAGGCCACTGCTACTTGTGTTCAGTGTGCATTCAAATTTATGACATGTCTCTCCTTCTCAACCCTCATTCATTGTTACTTACATGTCATACTCTTAGTTATTTTTACTTAAAAATATATCAATTGTTTTTGACATGCTCACTTTTTGGATTTTTACTTTTTTGATAAATGTAGCTCTTGTTCTAAATATTGTGTTCTGCTTGGTTACTTGTGACTACTTGTTATTTATTACAAAATAAATGCATCTCAGACACACACATTTTCAGATGGCACTTGCATAATATTTAACATTTGGTTAATAGCTCTGAAAACAATAAGGTGCAAGTATTGCCAGTATGTATCACCAGGAAAAGCTTCTGAGGCTGACAACATTTCAAAATGAATGTATCGAAGCATTTGAAGACTTTTCTCCATTTGTATATAGTCAGGGCAAGACAATTGTTTCTCAAATGTTATTTATTTGTTGCTAGTGTTTTTGTGAGCAAATCTTTTTGTGGAGCTGACTTCAATGTGACCTTCTCTTTCCAAATGCATTCAACCTTTTGAAAAATGTCTGTTTTGGAATGAAACTTTTCAAAGAACATATCTCTCATGTCTTCTGAGTGTTGTTACTCTTGTCAGAATTTCCCTCTAGTAGGGATATTGTCATTTTTGCTATATCTGCTGGTTAAATTTTTGCATGGTGGAAAGACTTAGACTAGGCTAAGAGTTTCTCACAGACTAGGGCATTCCTCTATGACATATGATTCCAATTAAAAGGGGTATCGGCCAGGCACGGTGGCTCATGCCTGTAATCCCAGCACATTGGGAGGTCAAGGTGGGTGGATCACCTGAAGTTAGGAGTTCAAGACCAGCCTGGCCAACATGGTGAAACCCAGTCTCAACTAAAAATACCCAGCTAATAGCTGGGTGTGGTGGTGGGCGCCTGTAATCCCTGCTACTTTGGAAAGCTGAGCAGGAGAATCACTTGAACCTGGGAGGCGGAGGTTGCAGTGAGCCGAGATCACACCACTGCACTCCAGCCTGGGCAACAAGAGTGAAACTCTGTCTCAAAACAAATAAATAAATAAAAAATAAAAATAAAAATAAAAGGAGTATCATTTCACCCCCAACATGACAGTATTAAATTTACTACAATAATTGCAATGCCAATGATGTCATCCTCTCTTTCTCTTTATGTCTGGCTCAGGGGCTCTTAATCAATGATAATTTGAGAGACATATGCAGGAATATACCTTGAGCTTCTTTAAAGTTTCACTTGTCCTCTCATGAATTGTGTCATGATTAGTGAGCTCCATATGGTTGACTGGGTGACTTTCCGCTGACATTTATTATTGAGCATTTATTTATTAAAAGAAACTTGAGTAGTAACATGCAATATGATGTAAAGTATGAGCTAGAGAAACAGAAACAGCTTGAATTAAAGCTGTAGATGGGGCTGTGATTCAATCATAAGATAAGGAATAACATTATAAGGCTACCAGAGGTGCGAGGAATTTACTCAGCAAACACATATTTGGGACGTTCCCTGTGCCAGAAATGATGCTAGTAATAGGAGATGAAGCAAATATGACATAGTCCTCATCCTAGAAATACTTATTCTAGTCTTGGAATGTAAATAAATATATATAGTATATGACATGCAAAAATATCACTGAATTTGGACAATAGGCGTTAAATCAAAAAATTTTTGGTGAGTGAAGAAATACAATTTTGCACAGTGGAATGAGTGGGTCTGAAGGGCTGGTTCTTAGACAAGGAGTAAATTCTCTCCTCACTTTCTGAGATTTCCCTTGGAAAAATAGTTTAAACATGTTTTTAGCCACTATCTACGTACCAAGCCAAATATAGACCCTCGGCCCAGACTTCCTGCTGAGCTTCAGAACCATAAAGCCACTACCCACTGAACATTAGCACTTGACATTCCAGTATTTCTAGGATAAGGTCTATGTCATATTTAGTTTATCTCCTATTACTAGCATCATTTCTGGCATATTGCCCAAACTCATGTATCCTAACTTGATTTTCCTTTATCTGCAATTCCTATTTCAGTTAATCACTACTATTCACCCAGTTTCCAAAGCCACCCTAAATTGTTCCCTCTAATTCACATGTCACATTAAATCGGTCCATGTCCGTATTCTCTACCTTTTTAATTGTAAACTTCTCTCCTTGACTTTCCTATTGATGTGATTCATGTATTTGTCACTTATCTCCCAGATTATTATGATATACTTATAAATCCTCTCCCGTATCTTAATCATTTACAACTTTTCTCTTCCCTAGTGTCCTAGGTTTTCTTTTTTCTTTTTTGTTTTTTGTTTTTTTTTAATAGAGTCTCCCTCTGTTGCCCAGGCTGGGGTGCAGTGGTGAAATCTTGGCTCACTGCAACCTTGGCCTCCTGGCTTCAAGTGATTCTCCTGCCTCAGCCTTCTGAGTAGCCTGGGACTACAGGCATTTGCCACCACACCCAGCTAATTTTTTTTTTTTATTATACTTTAAGTTTTAGGGTACATGTGCACAATGTGCAGGTTAGTTACATATGTATACATGTGCCATGCTGGTGTGCTGCACCCATCAACTGGTCATTTAGCATTAGGTATATCTCCTAAATCTATCCCTCCCCCCTCCCCCCACCCCACAACAGTCCCCAGAGTGTGATGCTCCCCTTCCTGTGTCCGTGTGTTCTCACTGTTCAATTCCCACCCATGAGTGAGAATATGCGGTGTTTGGTTTTTTGTTCTTGCGATAGTTTACTGAGAGTGATGATTTCCAATTTCATCCATGTCCCTACAAAGGACATGAACTCATCCTTTTTATGGCTGCATAGTATTCCATGGCATATATGTGCCACATTTTCTTAATCCAGTCTATCATTGTTGGACATTTGGGTTGGTTCCAAGTCTTTGCTATTGTGAATAGTGCCGCAATAAACATACATGTGCATGTGTCTTTATAGCAGCATGATTTATAGTCCTTTGGGTATATACCCAGTAATGGGATGGCTGGGTCAAATGGTATTTCTAGTTCTAGATCCCTGAGGAATTGCCACACTGACTTCCACAATGGTTGAACTAGTTTGCAGTCCCACCAACAGTGTAAAACTGTTCCTATTTCTCCACATCCTCTCCAGCACCTGTTGTTTCCTGACTTTTTAATGATTGCCATTCTAACTGGTGTGAGATGGTATCTCATTGTGGTTTTGACTTGCATTTCTCTGATAGCCAGTGATGGTGAGCATTTTTTCATACCCAGCTAATTTTTGTATTATTAGTAGAGATGGGGGTTTTGCCATGTTGGCCAGGCTGGTCTCAACCTGTCCTCAATTGATCTCCCTGCCTTAGCCTCCCAAAGTGCTGGGATTACAGGCATGAGCCACTGTGCCTGGCCCCAGTTTGTTTCTATTGTTGTTGACAGGATTGTCTTTCTAAAAGTTTTCAGTGGCTGTCTCTAGAGTTGAGCAAATCCAAACTTCTTGTCTAAGACATAAAATATATCATGTTACTTTATATATATATGCTGTTTGCCTATGCTGTTCCCTCTACTTGCAATTTCCTTTCCTTATCTGAAGCTTATTATCTGTCACAATGCAGTTCATATGTCCACGAGTAAATGAAGCCTCCTCTGCCTCCCTCTTCCCATCATATGGCAAACTTCTTGTGGGCAGTCTTAGGAAAATTATTAAACATAATACATTCCCCAAATGTTTATTAAATAAATGAATATTAATAGTGTTAAATGATATCATTATTTTCATTTTTTGAGTGTTTACTTTTATGAAGACACTGGCTAAGCATTTTAAATATGTTTTCTCCAACAATCACAGCACTTCTGAAAGTAGTTATGATTTTTCTTACGTTATAAATAAGAAAATAGAGACTCAAAGAAGTTAAGTGAATTTTTATATCTCACATAGCCAGATTATGACGGAAGAGAGATTTGAGATCTAATCTGTCTGATTCTGAGTTTGTGAAAACATGACCTGAATTTTAACAACCTTTTATTAAAGATCGGTGAAAATAAGGTTAGCTCATAAGGATAATAGCAGGTTAATTTTCCAGCTGGAATACATAACTGTGAACATAAATATATAAAATGTGGATATTATATATAGTAAAATATATAATATAAAGTATATATAATTATATTTAATATAAAACATATATTGTCAATAAAATAGCATATACTATCAGGTATGCTATCTATAATTTTATTATATGTAATATAAATTAACATGTAAACATAATATGCTATATTCATATGCTAATGTAACACAAAACTATAAAATTCTATGTAATCATATATAATCTAAATTTTTATCTATCCAATGTATAAGGTAATTAAACAGAAAAACTTCAAATAAAGTGGAGCAGCTCCTTATTTCATCTTTCACCATTCTAAGTGCCATTTTTAAGATAGTATCATCAAATTTTTTTATTACAATTTCTTGGGTAATTACTCTAAAAAAAATGAAATGCTTATAATACTGTTTCCTAACTTATGAACTTGATTTCCTATTATAAAAGATGAATATTAAGCTGATTTATAATACCTCATATCACCTCTCCATATCTTCCAATTTTGACAGCTCTAGTATTTCTCCTAATTTTGTATTGGTTAATTGTGTGCCTTTTTTGTTCTTAAACCCCCATTTCTCTCTACCAGTTTTCTATGCATCTTTTGATTTCCCTTAATGTAAAAATGGTATTAATGTCCTTCCCTTCCTTACATGTCTCCTTCCCATTCAAATAATCAGCTCTGGCTATGTTTTCCTTTCTTGTTATTTAGGGCGATAACTTTTACTTTCCATTCAGTTAGAATTGTTCATCATCTGTGTGTTTGTGTGTGTGTATACATGTGCGTGTGTGTGCTTGCCTTGGAAATTACAACATGCACTTTTTACTTTCCCTGGACATTGCAAGGACATTACAACATTTCAATTCATTTATACTGACTTGTATGCTATGATTTTCTTACACATACACACATGCAAATATGGGTAAGTCTACATAAACCATGACTGTACAAAACAACAAATGGTAATATGTAAAATGTGTGTTTATACAGTATGTTTTTGAAAAGCATTATTGTTGTTTATACAATCACTTCTCATATAGAGTTTCCCATATATTTATCACTTTCATTGCTCTTCTTTTTTATTTATTTATTTATTTTTTGAGATGGAGCCTCACACTGTCACCCTGGCTGGTGTGCAATAGTGCAATCTTGGCTCACTGAAACCTCCACCTCCTGGGTTCCAGTGATTCTCCTGCCTCAGCCTCCCAAGAAGCTGGGATTACAGGTGCCCTCCAACATGCCAGGCTAATTTTTTGTATTTTATTAGAGACAGGGTTTCACTATGTTGGCCAGATAGGCCTTGAATTCCTGATCTTGTAATCCACCCACCATGGCCTCTCAAAGTGCTGGGATTACAGGCATGAGCTACCACACCTGGCCTTGCTCTTCATTACTTACCACATCTCTTCTTTATACTTTCTTCTCTCTTTATTTGTATCCATTAAATTCTTAAATTCTATTGTAATATCTTCTATGGTTTAAATGTTTTTTTCCACCCTCCAAAATTCATGCTAAAACTTAATCCCCATAGCAACAGCATTGGGAGGTGTGGCCTTTGGGAAGAGATTGAGTCATGAGGGCTCTGTCCTCATGAATAGGACTAGGTGAGCTAATAAAGGGGCTTGCAGGATGAAGTTTACTTCTTTTTCCCTTTCACCGTCACCCATGAGAAGACACAGTGTTCCATCCAGAGGATGTAGCATCAAGGCATCATCTTAAAAGCAGAGAACAAACTCTTACTTGACACCAGATGCCAGTGCATTGATCTTGGACTTCCCAGCCTCTAGAACTGTGAGAACATATATTTCTGTTGTTTATAAATTACCCAGTCTGTGGTATTTTGTTATAACAGCACAAATGGCCTAAGACAATATCCTAATATTTTGACTCTTTCAAACAGCTCTCTATATCATGTTTCATAGTTTCGAGCTCCTTAACAAGATTTTCAAATCAACTTTCAGTTAGTTATCTGTTATTTGTGCTGGTTCTTTCTTGAAGTTTTTGTCCACACATGTCTCTAGTTATTTTAGCTTGTATGCTGAAAATTGTATTTTGAAAAGCTAATTGCTGAAATAATTCAAGATTGAGCATTATGTTGCTTTCCTCCAAAGATTTTCATTTTTTTGTCAGGTGCATAAGGGCACTAGCAATTAGTGCTTAATTAAGTTCAGGCCTGAAAGTTTCTATGTAACCCAAATGACTTCAAGCCCAGGAAGGCTTTCCCCGGGACAATATCTGACAAAGAGACCTTTCTCCATTTGGACAGAATCTGACAGAGATTACAGGTTTCCACATCTCTATAGTCCAGGCAAGTTCAATGAGGGTAATTAGAGAGTTGAAAAATATTTCTCCTTGAGGGAGGTTAAAGAAAAAAATGATTCAAAAAACTTATTAAAAACAGTAAGTTCAGACTATGTTTAGGACTGCCACAATAGTATAGGGACTTTTGCAACGGGGTTTTGCAGTAGGGGAGAGAGATTGGGACCAACTCTTGAGTGCAACAAGGAAAAGCTGTTATTTATAGCCAAGGAGAAGGGTAGGGTTGGAGAGGTTAATGGATGGAAAATTACTGTGAGAGTGTCAAGGGTAATGCGGGATTAGGGCTCAACTGACCTAACCAGGATTCTTTCTGAAGGCAGATCAGGGTCATCATATTCTAAAAGACGAGTAGAGGATGAGAAACTCTGTCAGATATGTAGGGTGAATAGGTATCAAGGGTAAGGAACTCTGGCTAATCAAACTTGACAGGATTCTTGCTAACACCGGGTTCTTGGAGAACATACCTGAGGATGGAGCCTCATTGGGCTCAAAGGAGTCTGACTAAAATTGGGTCAAAGAGACAATCTTTTTCAGGGAGAATGAAAAACATTGGAGTTATTAATGGAGTGATTTTTCCTCAAGATGAAAAATCTAGGTGTTGATTATGGAAAATATGTGAGGAATTACTATTCTATTCTTCATATACACTCAACAAGGAATAAGAGAAAATAAGCTTGAAGCATCCCAAGCAGGGAGGAAATAGTAGATTTAATGAATGAATAATTAAACCAACTAGTGGCATACAAGGGAAATATTCCAATGTTTCTTCCTTCATATACCATTCTCAATGGATCTTTTTGGTCCATTCTCATTATACTGTTTTCACTGTCAGTTACTGAGGCACAGACCCTAGTAGTATACTAGACATTTCTTACATTGTCCAGTGCCCCTCTTGAAGGATTGTGGTATCTAGCTATCAATTTGGAGCTGATTGCATTTGGACACAAAATGAGAATAATAACTTTTACATTTGTATAGTGCTTTCTGTTATGTCAAAGAGCTTTCTTTTCCATTGCCTCAAGCAATATGGTGTAGTTTAAAAGCTGTGTGTTGTTGGCAGAGCGGTTTGATTAATTTCCACTGTACAATTGGTAAAACTGAATCCCAGAAAGGTTTTCACTTAAGTTTCAACTGGTGATAAAGTGTATGATAAAAGCAGGGGTTTCTAGTCTTACTTTCATCACACTTTAACATGGATGAAACATACCATGCAAAGGAATTCCAGAATTTAAATACTAAGCTTTTTAGTGAATGCAAATCCATAGTTAAGCTCTCCAAACTGCCTACCTAGTTTGCTTTAATCTTCTTCATGTTTGACATGAATGTGGTAGATACCCTTCTTTACCCAGCTATTAAAGTATTCTCTTTATCTGTCTTCTCTCCAATTAGTAATAGTATAGCTTGATATTGTTATATTTCCTGAAGATTTAGTCTTGTAACATATTTTCATTTTTTATCCCTCTTTCCTTGGATTTCCATTCACTTCTCTTTGCCCAGTTGCAGGTAATCAGGACTTATTCCCCCAAACACACTTCTTTTCTATTTTCCTTCCAGAATGCTGGTAGCTGTGTAATTAGGCAAGTTCTTCTCTGCTATTTTAAGAAAAAGAGTTCATAGAAAAGTAGGTCTCCTTTTGAATATTCACTGTATGGGATTCCTAATGTTAAAAATTAATATTTTCCAAAATATTAATTATTAAGCACATAAACAATGTGGAGATATTTAACATGGAGTCTGGTACATGGTAAATACTTAGTAAATGACAACTATTTTTATTACCAACAATAATAATAAATATTAGGCTTCCAACAACAAAGTCTGGATATGTGTTTCCTGGTCTACCAGGTTTGTATAGCATTATGAAAAAATGAAGCAATATGGTGCTGACTCAGAGTGCTCCTCTGGCTCTGGTTTGGTTGTGTACTCAGGGTCAGAGAACCCCTCTCTTAGAACATTGTTTGTGACTATGTATGCATCAGGACTAATAATGTCTTCAGTGTCTAAAAGTTAATTTAGCCACAGCTGTGTCAATATAAGAAGCATTACTTTCTGGTGGGATTAATTTCTGAAATGACATTTTAAGCTAAGGATTTCACCATCTCTATCCCTGAATTATTTTGAGAATGCCTGGAAAATGCCGTGTGGAAAGAGTTTTCTAGATGTGGCTTTTTCAAATGTGAAATTATGTTTGAAGACAGTTTTTAAATAGATTGTGAAGGAGGTTCCGAAGGAGTGAAGTTGAAACTCACTGAGTTTGGGCATTAGAATTTTTTAAAGCCATAACCAAGATTTAATTTGTTCTGGGGGTAAATTAGCTTTAATTTGGTTGGCTAGGTTGGGAGAATAACCCTCTCCCAAGTAAGAACCCTTGTGTTTTAGCTCTTAAACATTTGATAAATGGTTCCATAACGTGAATTAATTGATGCCAATTGTGACAAAAGTGTGGAAGTTACTGAACCCTATTCAGAGACTACTAAAGCTGCCATTTTAACGTAATGTTTCTACATCAGCCCCAGGCCATCTGTAAGTCAGACAAGAAGAAGGCTATACTTTGACACTGTTGATTGTAGAAGGAATTAAGTGATGCATTAATTTATACATGATAGAAATTTGAAAAAAGTCATCCCATTACTCATGAGAAAAACTTGTAAATAAAAATGAAGGACCCAGATATTAGCCAATGGGAGACAAGTTGGCCCTGTATTATTGACCAGTCCTATAAATATTTCCAACTCTTGAGTCTATGACAGACTGAAAGTGAAGAGTAATGCATTTTTGCTGACAGAGATACAAGAACTCCACTTAAGTCAAGGAAGGCTCTGAATGAGATCGTGATACAAATGGTTGACGACATCAGATGAGTTAATTGTTCTGACTGGCTCTGAAGGAGAAGTAGGTGAATTTTTTCTTCTTGATGAAATCTCAGAGCTATTTACCACAAATGGCACAGGACTCAGATTTATGTTATAACAATAAAACCTAGCATGAAATTTGGTATTCTTCCTTAGAAAAATGAGCCACATGTATTTTCTGATTGTCTATGTTTTCCTCATACTTGGTGCTCTACCTCAGAAAAATGAGCCATATGTAATATTTTCCATGATTGCCCAAGATTTCCTCAGATGGCCACATTAGGCAGAAGCTGTCATGGGAGATCTGACAAAAATCACAAATGAAGGTAATGTAGTTGCAGGAGATACTTTAGAACATCCTTAACGTTGTTAGTCTCACAAGATCTGAATCATCTTTTGTTTAGATGAATCAGTTTTACTAAGTTTCTACAACAAAGCTCAATGTATTTGAAGTGTAATTACCAATATTGAGGATTATAGCCACCTAACTTGGCAGACTATTACTCTTTCTTTGGCTGACTCCTTTAATCAAGGGCATTTTCGGGGCCAAATTTGACAGCTGCAGTGCTGGAGACAGATTGCCAAAAAGGTTCTGGGATAAGTTACATTTTCTCTAGCTTTTGTGTCAAAGCAATCGACAATCTATTAGAAAGTTTCATTGTCTACATCAAAGCCAGGAAGGTGTAATGCACCATCTTTCTGGCAGGAGTAACAATAGGATAAAGTGATTTTGATAAAATCTCATCATAGTCACATCTATGGGATTGTGATAGTGAATATTGAGTGTCAACTTGATTGGACTGAAGGATGCAAAGTATTGTTCCTGGGCATGTCTGTGAGGGTGCTGCCAAAGGAGATTAATGTTTGAGTCAGTGGACTGGGAGAGGCAGACCCACTCTCAATCTGGGTGGGCACTATCTAATCAGCTGCAAGTGCAGCTAGCATAAAGCAGGCAGTAGAAGATGGAAGAGCAGACTTGCTGAGTCTTTTGGCCTTCATCTTCCTCCCGTGCTGGATGCTTCCTGTCCTGAAATACCAGACTCCAGGTTTTTCAGCTTTTGGACTCTTGGACTTCCACCAATGGTTTGCCAGGGACTCTCAGGTCTTCTGCCGCATACTAAAGGCTGCCCTGTCAGCTTTCCTGCTTTTGAGGTTTTGGAACTCAGACTGGCTTCCCTGCTCCTCAGCTTGCAGATGGCCTATTGTGGGGCTTCACTTTGTGATCGTGCGAGTCAATACTCCTTAATAAACTCCTCTACATATATGCACATCTATGCTATTAGTTCTGCCCCTTTAGAGAACCCTGACTAATACAGGGATCAAAAGGGGAGAAAAACAGCCTGTTTTTATAGGAAATAAAGGTTAGTAGTACATGGTCTTATTCCTCTGGATACTGGAAGTCCCTGAGCAACTCTGCTACGTGATAGAGTTGGGTTCCAAAGACTATAGGCTCCAAAAACAAACAAACAAACAAACAAACCCAAAGACTACAGGCTCTAAAATGTCCTTTGTCAGAAATATCAGAACCTTTTGAGGAAAAGAAGCTGAAGCAGCAGCAGCAGCAGCAGCCATGCAATAACAGTAACAACAACAACATGTTCTGGGTTATTCTGACTCGGTACTGCTACTGTACCAAGTTATTTTGATTTGTAACCAAATTTAAGAATTGCCAGTGAGACTATAACCATACTGATTTCTCCTCAACTCCTTTTTTACTTCTTTTTCTCTCTATCCTTCACCTCTTTTTCTTTCTCCCCTGAAGGTACCAAATGCAACTCCACACAATTACTTCTTTGTTTTTTATACTCCTTGGGATATATGTGATATAATTGTTATTTAGTTTAGTGCTCCAGTTGTTCATAAGGACCTCAAAGACTAATGTACATGTTTAGATATAGCTACACAAAAGCAAAGTGTCCAAAGTTTAAGTCAATTCTCCATCTGAACTGCTAATTGGAATACTTCTCTGGAAAGGGAGATTCACGTTCTCCTTTGGCTGGCAGTTGGCCAGAGGTGAAGATGTGAGCTTTGGACAAAGTCAACATTCTTGGCTCCTATTGCCTAGGTTTTCACTGGACCATAGTCATAATCTCATATGTCAATGGTGTGTGGTCCTATCTCATCTTTGAGTGTGTTTTTTATATTTTAAAAATATTTTGAGCAGGTGCATGTTGAAAGGACTTTGTGGTTAAAGATTGGAAGTTAAGTTGGTGTTGCTTATAATTAATTGAGCATGTAGTACCAGAAGGTAGATAACAACTGGGCTACAGCAGAGGTTAACTTGCACTTTTTTTTTTTTTTTTTACAGTTTACAATAGATATAGACATTAAAGCTAAAGGATTATCAGAATTTAACTTCTGATCAGATAGTTGACGACAGTTCCCTATGATAACTATGCTAATTTATAATTTCTTAAATACATAGTCTTTAGCATTGGCTTACATATGCCTTCTATTTGTGAATGTACTGAAAGCACATCATCTCATAAAACTTTAAAAATAATTGTTTTGACTCTGGAGATTTAGTAAATATAATTCAAACCAAAGGATTTTTAAAAAACTTTTTTTCCCTCCTTTCTGGGGATGTTTTCTTGAGTTTGAAGAAGGTTAATTGCTAATTCTTTATCATCCAAAGTGGCAGCTTCCTTATTATAATGCTATATCATACACTGGAATGCCCGTTATCTGACATGAATGACTAATTATTAAAATACTTAATTTTTTTTCTCCAGCTGTTTGGTTTCTGAGTAAACAAATTGCTAAGTTTGATTGGCTTCCATTTGCACTTCATTGCTTCTTGACAGCAAATACTCCAAAAAATGAGTTGCCTCTGGGTGTTTATAATCTCTAAGGGCAGAAGAAACAAATGTGTGCGTGATTTTGCTAATTTAAAAACTAAAAACCACCCTCATTAAACATCTAACACACTTTAAAACTATTGCACAATATGATTTCTTAAACTTTGTAAAGACAGTGTCTGTTCCTAGAATCCCCAAATTCATTAATTTGATATTGTAAGATGTGATTTTATTAAATGAAAGCAAAGGCGTTATCTTCAAGGAATTGATGTATTGATGGCATACGAATATAGTTGTATGTAGACAATTCAGAATTGCTTTCATTCTGATTAGCCAGAGTTACATGATTAAAAAGTTAACTGGAGTACTGATTTACTTTCTAACAGATTTAGTTCAGCCTGGTGTGGTTGCATTTCAGAATCTGTGAAAAATGGAATCACAATGCTATGACAGCAGCATTTCTGCCTGTGGTATCTGTGAAGCAGGTATTGTAACACACATCAGAATTGTAATTTGGTCACAGATTTGGTGGTTTCTTCAGCTCCCATGACCAGATTTATCTGTAGAGTTTGGACTTTTTTTGTTTCTGTCATGCCTCAGGGAAAGGATGACACACAATGTGGAGTTCAATATATACCTGTCCCTTAGAATCTGTGGAGAATTAGTTCTAGGACCCCTGCAGATACAAAAATCCCCTGTGATGCTCAAGTCCTTTATATAAAATGGTATACTTGCATATAAGCCGTGCACATCCTTCTGTATACTTTAAATCATCTCTAGATTATTTATAATACTAGGTAAATAGTTGTTACACTGTGTTTTTATTTGCGTTATTTTTAAATATTGTATTATTATTTTTTATTTTTATATTTTTCCAAATATTTTCCATCTGTGGCTGATTGAATACACAGATGCAGAACTGGAATATGAAAGGTAGACTGCAGTTTTATGTAAGAACAAGATTGTGAAAAGAAAAAGAAATTGGAAATATACCTTAGACAGAAATGTACTTATTTCATTCTGTAGATGACAAAGTGGTCAGAAGGCTACTCTTCGAAGTTGTATAAACATCTTCAAAGATTGTTGAAACTTTGAAGATTCAAAGATTGGGTTAGAGACCCAGGGCTACCAGTTTTTAGCTCAATGATGTTGAGCAAGTTACTAGCGTGTAATAATAGTATCTACCTCCTTAGGTCACTGTGAAGATAATGTCAAATATTGCATATAAAGTGATTAACCCAGAACCTGACAGAGACTAAGGTTACAGGAATTATTTATTATTATCATCATCATAATTATTGTTGTTGCTAATAGATGCCATACATTACATGTGAAAAGTCCACTACATGAATGCACATGAGGTTTTTCTTATTCTTTGTTAGGTCTTTAAGTATTTATGAAATGAGTGTCAGGGCTACAAACCACAGTGTCTCCATGAATTAAAGGTTAAGATAGCAGTACCAGAGTGGATTCAGGATAGGCTTTAAACTTTGGGAAGGCAAAGATTCACCTTGATAATAACAATGAAAATTCTTTTAAATTTATATAAATATGTTTTATTTCACCTTTTTTACAGCCATATGAGTTAAGGGTTATCTTGTCAATTTTTAAGTAAACTGAAGTTTAAAGATGCTAAATTACCTGCCTAAGATCATGCAATAGGCAAAGCTAAAATTTGAATTTGGATTTGGTTGACTTCAGTGAAAAGTTCCTTTTTTGTTCCTTCCTTTTTTCTTCTCTCCTATCTTCCTTCCTTCTCTTTTTTCTTTTCTTTTTTCATTTTTTTATTGATACATAATAATTATATGTATTTATGAGGCACATGTGATATTTTGATCCATATATATAACATGTAATGATCAAATTAGGGTAATTGAGATATCCATCATCTTAAGTATTTATCATTTCCTAGTGTTGGGAATACTCAAAATCTTCTCTTGTGGCTATTTTGAAGTATACTATGCATTCTTGTTAACTACAGTCATCATACTGGGTTATAAAACACAAGAACTTATCCCTTTCATCTGACTATTTCTATACCCATTAGCCAGTCTTTCTTCATCCCTCTCTTCTCCTTCCCCTTCCAAAACTTTGGCAACTACCATTCTACTCACTACCTCCATGATATCAGCTTTTTTAGTTCACATGCATGAGGAAAAACATGCAATAATCTCTTTCTGTGCCTGGTTTATTTCACTTCACATAATGTTGCCCAGACTCATTTGTGTTACTGCAAGTGACAAAATTTCATTCTTTTCTTATGACTGAATAGTATTGCATCATGTATATATACCACATTTTCTTTATCCATTCATTTGTTGGTGGACGCAAGTTGATTCCATATTTTGACTATTGTGAATAGTGTGCTGCAATGAACATGGGAATGCAGGTAATCTTTTGACATACTGATTTTCTTTCCTGTGTATGTATAGCTGGCACTGGGATTATTGGATCTTATGGTATTTCTATTATTAGTTTTTTGGGAAATCTTCATACTGTTTTCCATAATGATTATATGAATTCCCACCAACAGTGTGTGAGAGTTCCCTTTTCTCCCCATCCTTACTAACATTTTTTATTTTTTGTCTGTTTGATAATAGCTATTTTAACCTGGGTAAGATAATCTCATTATGGTTTTTATTTCATTTCCCTAATATTTAGTAATGTTGAGTATTTTTTCATATACTTGTTGCCTATTTGTAGGTCTTCTTTTGAGAAATGTCTATTCAGATCATTTGCCCATTTTTGATTGGATTATTTGTCTTTTATGTTGTTTAGTAGTTTGAATTCCTTATATATTCTGCTTATTGAACCTTTGTCAGATGAACAGTTCAGTTTGTAAACATTTTCTCTCATTCTGTAGCTTGTCTCTTCGCTGTGTTGATTGTTTTGTTTGCTGTACAGAGCTTTTTAGCTGGAAATAATTGAATTTGTCTATTTTTGGTTTGGCTGTCTATGCTTTTGAGGTCTTAATAAAAAAAATCTGCCCAGACCAACATCCTGAAGCACTTACTCAATGTTTTCTTCTAGTAGTTTCATAGTTTCAGGTCTTACATTTAAGCCTTTCATCAATTTTGATGTGATTTCTATATGTGGTGAGATACATGGATCTAGTTTTATTCATCTACATATGAATATAGTTTTCCCAGACCATTTATTGAAGAGACTGTCCTTTCCTCAGTGTGTGTTCTTGGTCCTTTGTCTAAAGTGAGTTGGATGTATTAATAAATAAATAAATTTATTTATGAGTTCTTTATTCTTTTCCACTGATCTCTGTGTCTGATTTTATGTATGCCATTACTGTGTTTATTTGGTTACTATAGCTTTGCAGTATATTTTGAAGTCAGGCAGTGTTATGCCTTCAGTTTTATTCTTTTTGCTCAGAATTGCTTTGACTATTTGGGGTCTTTTGTGCTTTCCTACAAATCTTAGAATTGTTTTTTCCTATTTCTGTGAAAAATATCATTGGTATTTTGATAGGGATTACACTGATTCTCTAGACCACCTTAAATAATATGGACCTTTTAACAATATTAATTCTTCCAATCCATGGATATAGAAGGGATTTCCATTTATTAGTGTCCTTTAATTTCTTTCATTATATTTCGTAGTTTTTATTGTAGAGATCTTTTACCTCCTGATTAAATTTATTACTATGTATTTTTTTGTGGCTATTGTTAATGGGATTGCTTTCTTGATATTTTCTGATTATTCACTAACACATATAAATGCTACTTATTTTATGTGGATTTTATATCTGGCAACTTTACTGGATTTGTCTATGTATTCTAACAATTTTTTGGCTAAGTCTTGAGGATTTTTTTAAATATAAGATTATGTTTTCTGCAAAAAAAAGACAAATTGATGTCTTTCTTTCCAATTTGGATGCCCTCTATTTTTATTCTCTTGCCTAATTTCTCTGGGTAGGACTTCCAGTACTATATTGAGGGAAAGTGGTGAAAATAGAGATTCTTATTGTGTTCCAGGCCTCGGAGTAAAGGCTTTCAATTTTTCCCCATTTAGTATGAAGTTAGCTGCGGGTTTGTCATATATGACCTTTATTGTTTCAATCTATGTTTCTTTTATATCCAATTTTTTGAGAGTTTTCCTCATGAAGAGATGTTGAATTTTATAAAATGATTATTCAGCATGGATTGAAATTATTATATTTTTGTTCTTTATTCTGTTAATGTGATATATCATGTTTTTTGATTGATTTGTGTATGTTGAACCATGCTTGCATTCCTGGCTGAATCCTATTTGATTATGGGGAATGATCTTTTTGATGTGCTATTGAATTCAGTTTGCTAGTACTGAGAATTTTTGCTTTTATGTTTGTTCATCAGGGATATTGGCCTGTAGTTTTCTTTCTCTCTTTTTTTTTTTTTTTATTATGTTCTTACTTGGTTTTGCTATTAGGGTAATGATGGCTTCAAAGCACAAATGTGAAGGTATTTTCTCCTCTCAAAGTTTTTGGAGTTTGAGTAGAATTGGTATTAGCTCTTTAAAAGTTTAGTGGAATTCACTAATAAACCCAGCAGGTCCTGGGCTTTTGTTTGGTGAGATAATTTTTATTACAGCTTTGATCTTATTATTTGCTATTAGTATGGTCAGATTTTCTATTTATTCATAGTTCAATCATGGTAGGTTGTATGTGTCCAGAAGTTTATTTATTTATTCTAGGTTTTCCAATTTATTGGCATATTTATTGTTTCTTTGATTTTTTTTTTTTTTTGTCTGGATGGTATGCCCATTGCTAAAAGTGGGGTGTTGAAGTTCCCTACTGTTATTGTATTGCAGTCTGTCTCTCCCTTTAGATCTATTAATGTTTGATTCACATATTTGGATGCTCCAGTGTTGGGTGTATATATACTTACAATTGTTATATTTTTATTATGAATTAACTTTTTTGTCATTATATAATAGTAATCTCTACTGATCATTTTTTATGTCTGTGCTATCAGTTGTAATGTCTCTTTTTCATCTCTGATTTTATTAATTTGGGTCTTCTCTCTTTTTTTCTTGGTGTATGTAAAGTTTTGTTGATTTTGTTTATCTTTACAAAAAACTAACTTTTTAAAATTTATCTTTTGTATTGTTTTGTAGTCTCAATTTCATTTATTTCTTCTGTGATCTTTATTATTTATTTTCTCCTACTAATTTTGAGTTTGGTTTGTTCTTGATTTTCTAGTTCCTTAAGGTGAATCATTATCTTGCTTATTTGAACTGTTTCTGCTTTTTTAATGTAGATGTTTATTGCTATAAACTCCTCTAGTACTACTTTTGCTGTATCTTGTAGGTTCTGGTATGTTGTGTTTCAATTTTTCATTTATTTCAAAAACTTTCAAAGTTTCCTTCTTAATTTCTTCTGTGACTCATTGGTAATTCAGGAACATGTTGTTTAATTTCTATGTATTTGTAAGATTCCTAAAGTTTTTCTTGTTATTGAATTCTGGTTTTACTCAATTGTGGTCAGAAAAGATACTTGATATGATTTAAACTTTTTTGAATTTATTGAAACTTGTTTTGTGGCCTAACATATGGTTATTCTGCAGAATGATCCATGTGCTAATGAGAAGAATATATATTCTATAAATGTTAGGTCCTTTTGGTTTAGAGAATAGTTGTAACTTAAATGTTTCTTTGTTGATTTTTTTTTTGTCTGGATGATACCATCCATGGTGTTGAAGTTCCCTGCTATTATTGTATTGCAGTATATCTCTCCCTTTAGATCTATTAATATTTGATTTATATATTTGGATGCTCCAGTATTGGGTGCATATATATTTATAATTTTTATATTTTTATTATGAATTGACTTTTGTCATTATATAATGACCTTTTCTGCCTTTTTTCATAGTTTTTGAGGTAAAGTATATTTTGTCTGATGTATGTATAGCTTTTCCTTCTCTTCTTTGGTTTTAATTTACATGAAATATCATTTTCTATCCCCTTACATTCAGTTTATGTGTTTCTGTACAGATGAACTGAGCTTTTTGTGGGCAACATATTATCAAGTCCTGTTTTTTTAAATCTATTAATCCACTCTGTGTCATTTAATTGAAGAATTTAGTCAATTTTCATTTAATTTTATTATTGATAGGTAAGTACTTACTACTGCCATTATGTTACTTGTTTTCTGGCTCTTTTGTTACTCCCGTCTTCAATTCTTCTTTTCCTACTTTCTTCCTTTGTGGTTAAGTGATTTTCTCTGGTAATATATTTTAATTCACTACTTTTTATTTTTAATGTATCTCTTAGAGGTTTTTGCTTTGTGGTTACCATGTGGATTACAGAAAAACATCTTTTAGTTATGAAAAGTAAAATAATGATGATGCGTTTGATCTAAAAAAATAAAAACAAATAATAAACTATAATACTACATATTTTACCTCAATTTCCACAACACTTTGACTTTTTGTTGACTCAATTTATGCATTTTTAACATGGCTTATCTCTTATATTGTGGTAGTTATTATTTCTGATAGATTTGTCTTTTTATCTTAATACTAAATATATGAGTAGTTTACACATCACAATTACAGTATTAAACTATTTTAATGTGTCTATGTACTTACTTTTACCACTGAGTTTTATACCTTCAGATTTTTTCTTGTTGAACATTAGCATCCTTTTCCTTCTAATTGAAAAACTTTAACATTTCTTGTAAGACAGGTCTGATGTTGATTAATTCAGCTTAGTTTTTTCTGAAAGTCTTTATCTCTCCTTCATATGGGAACGATAGTTTTGCTGAATACAGTATTCTTGGTGGACAGTTTTACTCTTTTCACACTTTGAATATGTCATCCCACTTCCTCCTGGCCTGTAAAGTTTCTGCTGAGAAGTCTATTGCCACATGAATCAGAGCTCCCGAATACATTATTTGCATCTTTTTCCTTTAGAATCCTCTCTTTGTTCTTAACCTTTCTGAGTTCAATCATTATATGTCCTGAGGTATACTTATTTGGGTTGAATCTCTTTGGTGACCTTTGATTTTCCTATATCTAGATACTTATATCTTTCTGTAGGATTGGAAAGTTTTATTTTATTATTTCTTTGAATAAACTTCTGACTCCTTACAATTTTTCAGTTCCCTTTCAAAGGCCAGTCACTCTTAGATTTGCTCTTTTGAGATTATCCTCCAGCTCTTGTAAGTATTTTTCATTCTTTGTTCCTCTGACTGTGTATTTTCAAATCTCCTGTCTTTGTGCTCACTTATTCTTCTGCTTGATTAATTCTAATATTAAGATCCTTCAATAGATTTTCCAGTTTAACCTGTATTTCTTACCTCCAGCATATCTGTTTCATTTTTAAAAATTATTTCAACCTCTTTATTAAATGTATTTGATAAATTTCTTAATTGCTTTTCTGTGTTACCTTGGAGTTCACTGAATTTCCTCAAACTTGTTATTTTGAATTATGGATTCAAGAGCTCACACATTGTCATCTCATTGGGATCAGTCACTGCCTTCTTGTTTTTTACATTAAGGGAGGTCATTTGCTCTTATTTCTTATAAACCTCTGTTTATATCATTGCACTGAAGGATTAATCATTTACCTCCATCTTTACTGTTTGGCTTGATTTATTTTTTCTAGCGCATGTCTCTGCATAGGTATTGTGTTGATTGAGTTCCCCTGGCCCGAGATTGCTGCCTCTTTTATGGCACTAGATGGCTCCCTAAGCCTAGGTTTGCCATGGCTCTTGCAAAAGTTAGTCTGCCCTTCCTGAATATTGGGGGATCCCAAAGATTGCCCCTAGCTTTTCGGGAAGGCTGGCTAGATATTTGTGGCCAGAGGACCCATGGAGCATGTACCCTACAGTATTATGCTGCTAAACAGCCTCCCTGATTTTGCCAAGTCAGAGAATAGCCACCTCTTTTTTGGCCAAGTCAAACAATAGCCACCAAATTTTATGAGCTGAATGTTACTAGCCCCACCCTACTCTTTTTCTCTAGCTGCCTTCAGGAATTTTTGCCCTACAGGCCATTTACAATGCTTCCCATGGGTTGTGGCAGGAATGGTTATCATGCAAAACACAAAAACAAACACAAAAACAAAAACCCCAAGATGATGAAGAACTTGGCTGTCTGCCTTGATTTTACTTTTCCCAGTGTAGAAACTGGATTGTAGGGTGACTTTTCTGTGTGGTACCTAGCAGCTTCAGGAAGGGGCATTGCAGTTAGAGTGGTCCATTTCTTTTATCATCTGCTGGCAGATTTTCGCTTCTTTGTGATCCCAGTGATTGTCACAGACTTAATTTTGAGTTCTGAGATATTTCTGGTGATCACCTTGGCACTAGGTGGTTGGTTTTGTTTTTGGAGGGGGAGAACAACCAAGAAAGCCAGATTGCTTTTACTCTTTTATTTTGGTGATCTCTCTCTTTCTCTCCTATGCATCACTGTCACTTTTGATATAGAGTTTTTGAAACTGTCTTCTGACATTGTAATTTTTCTGATTAATAGCATAATTGTTTATGTTTGATAAGTTAAAATATAGAAAAGCACGAAATGATAAAAAGATAATCTGCAATCTTAACATCATGAGTTAGTCACCCATTTTAGCGTTTATCTGCCAATCTCATAATTAACTAGTTGCTCCTTTTTGATGCATTATACTTTCAGCACATAGAGAAACTAGTTTTTGGCCCCTCTGAGCTTTTCCAGACCCCCTTTATGAAACCCTTTGGTCCTCGGCCTTGGTTTTTGGTACTGGTACAAGAAGAGGCATTTTTCCTTTGTTTTCAGTTTGCAGAACATCATGCTGGCAAGTGTCAAAGATAAAGTGGTAAGGACAAACGTTTTTCATCAATAACCTTTGGTAAAGAAGAAAAAATACTGTTTTTCCTCTACCCCTCTTAGGTTCATTGGCTGGAGCCTTGATAATTAGACTGACAAAAGACAGATAAATAAACAGATTTATCAACAAATGTATGTGCATACCCATGGGAGTACTCAAACATGAGTAATTGAAAGAGGTGGTGCTACGGTTTGAACACTTCTGTTCCCTCTAAAATTAATGTTGAAACTTAATCCCCAAGGAAACTATATTAACAGCGTGGGCCTTTAAAAGGTAATTAGATCATGAAGGCTCCACCTTTATGAATGAGTATAACCTTATAAAGGAGATAAAGATAACTAGCTTTACCATTTTTGCTCTTTGGCCCTTCTCCACATGGGGACATAACATTCACCCCTTCAGAGAATATAGCATTCAAGGTGTTATCAAAAAACATCTTAGACTTCCCAACCTCCGGAACTGTGAGAAAATAAATTTCTCTAGCCAGTCTGTGATATTTCATTATAGCAATATTAATAGACTAAGACAGGAGTTAGAACTTGGGCTTGTGTAGGATCCCAACAAAAGAACAATACACATTTAGGGAATTGAGAAAACAAAAATAAAAGGACATAGAGTTTCTAGAGTGGCAAATCATGGGAAGGTAAATACATGGGGGAAACTAATGAAAGATAGGGTTAGTTAGTAAAGTTTGTTGTGGAGTGTCCTCTGTTGACTTCCAGCTGACAAGGGTCTAAAATAGTCTTTGGTGATTTACTTCTGTTCTTCCTGTTACAGAAAAAAGAGGGGACATCTTTATCTTTACAAATTTATATTTTGTCTTTAGGCAAATAGGAAGAAGGCAGAAAATTTTTCTTGTATCTGCTTTTTCTCAGTTGCCTTCAGTTCAAAATAATCCTCATGCTAAAGTAGCATATTTTGAAGTGGGATAGTCTTCTATCCTTCACGTTGCAATGGGGAAGAAGTTCCAGTATTAACTCAGCTTTGATTTGTACAGAGGTACTGGACATTTTTAAGGGAGAATGAGGGAGTGAGGAAGAGGAAAAAGTGGAGGCTTGAGCAGAAATTGTGTATTTAAATTGGTGCTTATCAGGAGGAGATGTGAACTTCTTATATTTATGACAGAAGGTAGTGGTACATGTTGGAGCAAGATGCCCATCAGGCTGGGAGAGAGAGTCAGAGTTATTTCCCTGAAGTTTGCATTTCAAAGAGACAGATCTCAGGTTCTTGAGAAGAAAGTTCTAGATGGTGGGAAACATCAGTCTCAAAAGAGGAAAGAAAGTATTATATTTACAACTTCAAGCTTTCAAAAGTAACTGCCCTAAGAGAGTATTCAGAGACCTGTCTATTACCAGGTTTTGGCTGCAACAAACAATAAATTCTCCTGGAAGCACTGAGCTTTCTGAGGCAGACACTGTAAGGGGGGTTTGGGGGTCAGGTCACCCCAGAAACTGTGGTGGTGTTTGTTCAAGCCTCTTAGTGTTGGGGCAGGAAAATAATGGAATCATTTGTGCTGAGAGGCTGCAGTTTTATAGCCGAATATTGAGGTCTGGCCTAGGAGGGGTTTCAGAGGATCTTGACTAGGTTTGAACAAGGAGAGAATCTTTGTCACAAGTAAGGGAATGGTTTGGCTTATAAGTACCTGTCTTTACAGAATATACGTCAATTGACCAAAGGGATGCCAATGAAAAGTTAAAAATTCTGTTAGTTAAACAAAAAAAAAAAAAAAAAAAAAAAACACATGTGTAGAACTGGGGAAAAGGAGAAAGAACCAGACCAGAAAATATTTCACTAAAGTCTAGATCCAATTAGCTATACTTAATTTGTCTATAGTTGGTATCTGATTTAGATGATTAATTACATCATAAATATGAAAAGAGGGAATGCAGCCATGGTTGTATTGAGAATATATAATGGGAAGGGATGGGAAAGGTGAATGGTGCTGAAATGGGAAAATTTCCCTTATCCCCCTTGCAGGGTGTATGATGAGGGTGTGGCTCACTTATTTGATGCCCCACAGCTCAAACTTCTAGGGGGAGCATGGAGATGGTCAGGTTGTGGGGCTCTGACCTCATAGCAGTGTCTAGGGGTGAATGTTTACAGCTCCTAAAGCCCCAGTGGGTGTGTGTTACAGTGTGCTCTTTTAGTTTTGCCGTCTGTAGGTGACTTGTATTAATCAGCTCAATTAGACCCTTATCACAAGGACAAAGGGCTTTCTGTATCCCAGAGTTCTTGCCTTGGTGTGCTGGAAAAAATCAGATCACACATGGGCTTGGAGAATGAATGCAAGAATTTATTGAATGGTGGAAGTAGCTCTCAGCAGATGGATAGGGAGCCAGAAGGGAGATGGAGTGGGGAGGTGGTTTTCCCCCGGAGTTCAGTCACTCAATGGCTGCACTCTCCTCTGACCACCCTGGGCAAATTCCCCTCAGCATCCACATTGTTCCACTGGTTGATGGCCTGCTGGTGTCTGCTGTTGCCTGTTGGTGTGCTCTTCTGCTCCTCTGCTCCTCTAGACATCTAACTGCCTGTGTGCTCTTCTGCTGGTGTGTTCCTCTCGATGTCCAGCCACTTGTGTGCATGGCCACTAGAGTCTCAGGGTTTTTATAGGCACAGGATAGGGGGCATGGCAGGTTAGGGTGGTCTTGGAAAATGCAACATTTGGGCACAAAAACAGGAGTGCCTGTCCTCACCTAGGTCTGTGGGTACAAGCTCGAGGGTGGAGCCCTCGCCAGGGACCCTGCCCTTCTTCTCCCAGCATTTTTCTGCCCTTCTCCCATACCAGTGCCACTCTTCTGCAAACTTTGATGAGAGATAATTGTGGAGAATCTGTTGAATTTGGATCTTTATGGTCACCTATCTAAAGTAAGTCTGACCCTTGAAGCTAATTTCATCTCATGGGATTTGATCATTCAACAGAGAGCAAGGATCTCAGGTACGCACATGCATGTATGTGTGTATAGGCAAATGTATTCATAATGCCATTCAGTGTGTAAGTATCTATAGATAAATTATTATTTACATTTGTGTATATTTTTTGGCTCATTAAGGACCTTTTGGGGTTAGGGGACAAACCAGGCGCTCTCTCTGCTTATGTATATATTAAAAAAATTTTTTGTCATTTTTTTTTAAGTATCAAATATGTTGTTTCCTTTCTTTCTTTACAAACAGTGTAAAATTCTTCTTCTTCTTCTTCTTCTTTTTTTTTTGACAGAGTTTTGCTCTTGTTGCCCAGGCTGGAGTGCCATGGTGTGATCTTGGCTCACTGCAACTTCCGCCTTCCGGGTTCAAGTGATTCTCCTGCCTCAGCCTCCCGAGTAGCTGGGCTTACAGGAATGCACCACCATGCCTGGCTAATTTTGTATTTTTAGTAGAGACAGGGTTTCTCCACACTGGTCAGCTGGTAGAACTCCTGGCCTCGGGTGATCCACCAGCCTTAGCCTCCCAAAGTGGTGGGATTACAGGCGTGAGCCACGGCGCCTGGCCAAATTATTCTTATTTTTTTTTCAATTTACACATTTCCTTAAAAAATGATCTTAAAGAACTTGTATATGCAGGACTTCATAACACACAGTGCTGATTGTGAGATCTGAGTGTGAAGCTAATTTTTCATCTCTTTACCTCAGCTTTTAGTCTTCTAAATCTATAAATGCTAAATGCTAGAATTTTAGTGTAGAATTGTCCTTGGCATGGTTTGCAATTGACTCCTACTTACACAGTGACACCTGAAATAGGGCCCAGGAAGATAGGAAAATTGAATGATGGGTTTGGGTGATAAATTAAAAACTGTGGAGAAAAAAAAAGGAAATGAGTAATGGTGAAAATTTTTTAAAAAGAAAAAATATATTTTATTTTCTTTCATCAGAAAGTATATTACCCTATATTAGGGCCAACATAGGAAGAGGAAATAATGATAATTATATAGATAAATCATGCACATTCCACTGATATTTGATTAGTCTTAGTGTGTTTTATGGAGGATGCAGTGCTCTAGCCATCCTAGAATACTTGCAGGTTCTTGAATGCTGTGTTTTCTGATCTTCAAGCCTCTATTTTCTCTCTTATAACTTCACTCATTCTTCAAAATGTAATTTAACTCCTTTAAAAGAAAAAAAACCTCTCTTCTTCTCTCTCTATATTCTCAAAGTTTAGCATCAGGCCAAGTACTTAGGGTCCAATAAATGTTAAAACTGTGGATAAATGATACAGAGATCAGTAGTGGTGGTGAGAAAATTCTCTTCCTTTACATTGAAGAAGGGCTTTGGGAAGGAGCATAGTTTCAGAGATGGGAAGGGGAACATGAATATTACATTCTTAAATATAAATTTATATTTAGAATCACATGAAACTAAAATTCTCATTAAAACAACTAGAATAAGGTGAATACTCAACTACATAACTACAACTATGTCTGCAAGATCAAAAAGTAAATTATTTGCATCAAGAAAAATGCAGATAACTCCTACTTTGTACCCTTTGATTAACTTCTCCCAATTTTTCCCAGTCCCAAGCCCCTGCCAACTGCTAATTCTACTCTGGACTTGTGTAAGTTCTACTTTTTAGATCTATAGATAAGCAAGATTATTTGGTGTTTGTCTTTCTGTGCCTGGCTTACTTCACTAAATATAACATCCTTCATTCATCTGTGTTATTGCAAATGATGAGATTTCCTTCATTGCTAATACTAAATAATATTTCATTATATATGTGTGTTTATACATGTGTGCATGTGTGTGTGTGTGTGTGTGTGTGTGTGTGTGTAGTCCATTCTTCTGTTGATTGGCATTTAGGTTGATTCTATATCTTGACTTTTGTGAATAATATTGTGTTGAACATGGAGGTACTTTGAGATACTGATTTCATTTGCTTTGGATATATATCCAGAAGTGAGATTATTGAATCATATAGTAGTCTATTTTTAATATTTTGAGAAAAATACATGCTGTTTTCCATAATGGCTATAGCAATTTACATTTCTGTCAACAGTATACAAGATTTCCTTTTCTCCACATCCATGCCAATACTTGTTCTTTTGTCTTTATCTTAACCATTTTAATCATTGTGAGGTGATATCTCATGGTTTTGATTTGCATTTCCTGGATGATTAGGTATGTTGAGTATCTTTTCATATACTTATTGGCTATTTGTATGTCTTCCTCTGAGAAAAGTGTGTTCCAGTCATTTGCACACTTTTTAATAGAGTTATTTGTTATCTTGCTATTGAGTTATTTGAGTTTCTATATTTTTGGCTATTAACACATTATCAGATATATGGCTTGCAAAATTTTCTCCCATTTCTTAGGTTGTGTCTTTACTCCTTCAATCATTTTCTCTGTTGTACAGAAGCTTCTTAGTTTGATGCATTCCCATTTGTCTACTATTTTGCTTTTGCTGCCTGTGCCTTGGTGTCATATCAAAAAAGTTATTGCCTATCCTAATGTAAATAAGTTTTCCCCTATATTTTATTCTAGCAATTTTACAGTTAAGTCTTAAATTCATTTTGAGTTTATATTTGCATATGGTATAAGATTCCAATTTCATTCTTTTGACTGTGGATATCCAGTTTTCCCAGCACAGTATATTGAGGAGACTTTCCTTATTGTGTGTTCTTGGCATATTTATTGAAGGTAAATTGGCCATGAATGTGGATTTAATTCTGAGCTCTCCTATTCTGTTCCATTGATGTATATGTCTCTTTTTATGCCTGAACTGTTCTGTTTTGATTGGTATAGCTTTGTAGTACATTTTGAAATCAGATAGTTTGATGCCTCCAGCTTGGTTCTTTTTGTTCAAGATTGCTTTGGCTATTTGAATTCTCTTGTAGTTCCATATGAATTTTAGGATTTTTTTCTATTTTTATAAAACATGTCATTGTATTTTTATAGGGATTGCAAGACTCTGTAGCTTACTTTGAGTAGAATTCCCATTTTACAATGTTAATTATTCCAATCCATAAACATGAGAAATCTTTCCAGTTATTTGTGTCTTCGAAATTTATTTCATTAATATCTTGTAGTTTTCAGTGTACAGATCATTCAACTGCTTGGTTAAATTTATTCTTAAGCATTTTATTCTTCTATAATGCCATTGTAAAGGAGATTGTTTTGCTTTTTTATATAGTCATTTTTAGTGTGTAGAAATGCAACATTGGTTTTTCTTTTTCTTCTTCTGACTTGTTACTTTCAGATGACTTATCTTTTTGCTTGTTGATTCTTTCTTCTGTTTAAAGCTCTCTATGGAATTTTTCAGCCCAGTCATTGTGTTCTTCAGCTCCAGAACTATAATTTGGTACTTTTTTTCTAGTTTCTACCTCTTTGTTGAACTTCTCATATTATTCATTACTGTTTTCCTTGTTTTGTCTGGTTGCCTCTCTGGGTTCTCTTACAGCTTACTTAGCTACTTTCAAATTATTAGTTTTAATTATTTGTTGAGAAGTTTGTAAATCTTCATTTCTTTAGGATAAGTTACTGGTGCTTTATTTTGTTCCTTTAGTGATGTCATTGTTTTCTGATTATTTATGATCCTAGTGGCCTTGATGTCTGTGCATTTGAAGAACTAGGCACTTCTTACAGTCTTTACTGACTGGCTTCAGTAGTTAGCCTATCCAGAGATTTTATGTGGGCCATTTAGTGGGTTCTACTGATTAGTCTGCTGCTATTGTCCTTAGATGGGGTGGCCTGGGTCCTGGGTCAGTGGGAAGGCAGGCCTAGCACCTGAGTCCACAGGAGCCAGCCTGGAGCCTGGGTCTGCAGAGGCTATACTGAAGCTTAAGTCTGCAGGTATGAACCTGAAGCTTCTGTCTGCATGGATAAACCTGGCGCTTGAGTCTGTGGTATGGGACTGAATTCTAGGTCCACAAGGTCCAGCCTGGTGACGGAGTGTGGCTGGAGCCTGGGTCTGAAGGGGATATCCCAGTTTCTGGAGTTGTGGTTGCCTCCCCTTGCACTGGGGAGGCCACGACCCTGGGACCATGGGTGTTGGCCTGGTGGTGCTGGGGTGGGCTTGGAGCCTGAGTCCACAGGGACCAGCCTGGTACTGGTTTACTGTCATGAACCTGGTGCTGGGGTCTGTGGGAAAGCTGACTTTTCACTTTATTCTTCTTTCCCTATGTGGATAGTATTTTTCTTTGCACTGTGCTGCCCATGCTGGGGGGAGGGGTGGTGTGTGTAATGTGAAACTGTCCTTTGTACACTTTTCAATGCATCTTTCCTTATTTCTGTGCTTCCCCTGGGTGCTGTAATCTCTCACCTAGATTTCCTAGCTGGTGTGAAGATAGTTTTATGCATAGGTACTTGTTCAAATTGATGCTTTTATAATGGGATAAGTGCTTCAAAATCTTATTCTGCCATGTTGCTGACATTTTCTATCTTTGCTTGAAAATTTTACTCTGCCAAGTTGCTGACATTTTCCATCTCCACTAGTCTTAGGACTCGTAATGAGGACTAGGGACCTAAGAAGGAGGCAAAGTGGTTTAATAAAAAGAGAACAAGTTTGAATGTGTTCAAAATTGAAAACTCTTAAAATTAACTCAAAATGATAAAATGAGGCAATTTGTTGGGATAGAAAATTGTGAAATTAATTGGAACTTGGATCTATCTATAAATCTGAGATGGAAAATTATTAGTAAATATTTTCAGAACTAATTGAAACATTTTTTAAAAACAAGAGACTGAAAACTAAGAATGACATACTGGGGAACTATTACACCTGAGACTGTAAAAGGAATAAATCATGGGACATATTAGTTCTGCCTCAACAATAAAGTTTATCACAGTGAAAAAATCTGTAGTTTAACTCACGTAATAGTATTGGATATGGCCCTGAAGTAAGGTCTATTATTTCATGAGAAGTCAGGCATTGCTAAATAATTTAAGAGTTCAGAAGAATCAGAATTTCAGAGCTGAAATAAACCTTATGAATAATCTAATCTGGCTTCTTAATTTTATAGTTAAAGAAATTGAGGTTTAGAGAATAAAAAGAATTATCTAAGATCACCTAGGGATTTATCAATAGAGTGGAAAGAAAGAGTCAGGACTTCAAGTTTTCAGCCTGGTGCCCATTTCTTGTGACAATATAACATGTTGAGCTATGTGTCAATAATTTCTTTACTAGAAATTATGTATGAAATTCAGCTGCTTCTTGGCTGAATAGATTTCTGTTTTTGGGAATGATGAGATACAATTACCTTTAGCAAGTATTTATTCAGTACATCCCTGTGCTTGGCACTCCAAAAATTTGAAATATAGTAGAAGGTTCATTCCCTTCTCTAGTGGCATATGAAATTGCAAGTTCCTCACAAAAGTGTGAAATTTTTAATATCTGGGTCATCTTACATTCACTGTGTTCTCAGTAATTATCATAGGTCCTGTTATATAATGGACAGTCAAAAACTGCTCAATAACTCAACCTGGAGAAAGAAAACTGATATCTAGATCACCAAACCATGAGCATTAAATTGTTAACCAGCAAATTCTGAGCAACTGTAGTAAGAATAGGAGACATTAAAATGTGTTGTTCTTGTTTCTAAGCAATGAAAACCTTTTTTAAAAATACTGTACCTGGCTGGGCATGGTGGCTCATGCCTGTAATCTCAGCACTTCGGGAGGCTGAGGCGGGTGGATGATGAGGTCAGGAGATTGAGACCATCCTGCCTAACATGGTGAAACCCCATCTCTACTAAAAATACAAAAAAATTAGCCAGGCATGGTGGCAGGCGCCTATAGTCCCAGCTACTCAGGAGGCTAAGGTAGGATGAATGGCGTGAACCTGGGAGGCAGAGCTTTCAGTAAGCTGAGATCGTGCCACTGCACTCCAGCCTGGGTGACAGAGTGAGACTCTGTCTCCAAAAACAAAAACAACAACAACAAAAAAAACCAAAAACAAAGCAAAACAAAAAAACTGTACCCAATTTAGTATTTTCCTTCTCACAAGCTTTTTTTAAAGGAAAAAGATAGTGGCAATGGAAAAAAATTAACCTGGTGACCTCCACAGCATGGCAGGATACTGTGCTATGCTGAATGATAAGTAGAAGACTGAAAAATAAGCTATTTCCCAATAAAAAGTATCTGAAGTATAAAATTATCTATGAAGTATAAATTATCCCTCAGAATTTATTCCAGCTTGAGGCAAGGGAACTATATTCTCACATCATTTAGTTATTGGCTTCGGGTCATACCAGGATGACGGAAATATAAACTCCCAGGTATTTCCAGACCTCTGTGTCTGCAGTCAAAGTAGTTGTAATAGCTCAAGGGCAGACTCCAAAGAGAACCACAGTGAAATAATTTGTAGTACAAATAAACAAAAGCCAGGGGAAGGATGCACAGAACTGGTAAAGCAATGGAATCTGAGCAGACCACAGGCAGTAGTATCTGCTATAGCAGGAGTCAGCAAACTTTTCCTGCAAAACCAAGCCATATTATATATTATCTCTGTTGCAATCATTGAACTCTGTTATCGCAGTGCAAAAGCTTCCATAAACAATAAATGAGCAAATGAGCGGTATGTATCCTAACAAAACTTTACTATAAACACTGAAATTTTAATTGTATGTAATTTTTACATGTCACAAAATATTATTTTTGCTCTGACTTTAAAAAGATGATTAAAAATACAAAAACCATTATTAGCTCACAGGTTGTACAAAAACAGGCAATGATTCCGGGCTGTAGTTTGCTGACTGTTGAAACAGTACTATTCAAACTGCTTCATGTTTATTAGCTCATTTTTCCTCATAACAACTTATTGTATTATGACTATTATTTTCCCCATATTACAGACAAAGGGACTGATGCACAGATTGGTAAAATAACTGTAGGATATAATAAATTCCCCTTCAAAGGTTTTAGCCTGTAAATTCTTAAGTACAGTGAGTTCTGAGATCTTCAAAGAACCAATGTATCAGTATATTCAGCTCCCCTCTTCTTTGTTCTTCATTTTAAAGTTTAACTTCCTCGTTCTCTTCATCTCCTTGTCCCTAGTTTCAGTAAACAACCTCCTCCTAGCCTCTATCACCTGCTCCATCCTGAGTCATCCCTGGTCACCTGCTCTGACCTGAGTCATCCTGAGTCACCTGTTCTGTAACCGTCCTTCCAGCCAAACTACTCACCCCGCCACTCCAGCTTGTATCCCTGCTCTCTTTAGAATAGCCAGTTGGAATTAGCTTAGACTGTGCAGTCCAACCCTAGCCAATAGGGGAACAACACAGCAGTAGGGGCTACCTGCATCAAGGATAAGAACCCCTTCTCCTCCCTTGTTCAGATGTGCTCTCACCATTGCTCCATTTGTGAGGCACATCCTTCTATAGAAGGAAAATTCACTTGCTGAGAAAATTAAATTAATGTTTGAGTGTTATTTCTTTTGTGGCACCAAAAATTTATTTCTAATATAACTCAACATTTACTTAGCTAGTAAGTAGCACAGCCAGGATTTGAATACATCGTCTAGCTAGTCTATGTTCTTACTTGCTATACCATGTTCGAGTGCTATCTTTTTTTTTTTTTCAGCACTGAAAATTTATTTCTAACAATTTGGGGGCTCATCTGGCATTCCCATTCTCCTCTGAGGAGGGTCTAGACTTCTCCCGTGAGAAAGTGCACACTGCTGCCTCCTTGTGGAGGCCTCAGGGGTAAGGAATCGAGACCCACCCAGTGTGACAAATAAACCCGGACTCTCAGCAATGCAAGAAGAAACAGACCGACAACTTGGGGGAAAAGATCATCACATACTGTGGTGACCAGCTAACTCTGCACAGACCAACATTGCAAAAGTGGCAAAGTATTTCCTTGGAGGTCAGGACCAAAGTAAGAATAGCTGCAGGGCTGGTGAAGTATTTCTTGGTTGGGACCAAGGTAAGAAAAGCCTTGGGGGTGGTGAAGTATTCCTGGTCAGAACCTACCAAGGCAGGAAGAGCCACGGGGGTGGTGAAGTATTCCTTGGTTGAGGTGTCTTGGAGGTTAAAAAGAGGTGAGGAATTTCCAGTAAGGGAAATTCAGCCTCACCCCAAAAGGCAAAAAATTTTCAGTAAGGGAAATTGAGGCTCACCCCAAAACCATTAAGATGGAAAATACTCCAAGTAAGGTAAGAGATAAAAAGGATAAAGCTAGCAACAATATTCACCCTAATTATCCCCTAAGCCTAATGTTAAAATATTATAAGGATAAAACCAGAAACAAGAAAAAAGCAGCTGCTATTCCAGACCCTTCTCCTATCCCTGTTATCCGCTTCCTTGTAACCCTGCCTCTTGGGAATCATCTCAAGAGCCCACTCACTAACAGCCTAAATACCCTTCCCTAAAAGTGTGTCCAGAATTGATTCTTTCCAGTGGGTTCTTGGTCTCGCTGACTTCAAGTATGAAGCCGCAGACCCTCACAGTGAGTGTTACAGTTCTTAAAGTTGGTGTGTCCAGAGTTTGTTCCTGCAGATGTTCAGATGTGTCCGGAGTTTCTTCCTTCTGGTGGGTTCGTGGTCTCGCTGACTTCAGGAATGAAGCCACAGACCTTTGTGGTGAGTGTTACAGCTCTTAAAGGTGGCATGTCTGGAGTTGTTTGCTCCTCCTGGTGGGTTCGTGGTCTTGCTGACTTCAGGAATGAAGCCGCAGACCTTTGCGGTGAGTGTTACAGCTCATAAAGGTAGTGTGGACCCAAAGAGTAAGCAGCAGCAAGATTTATTGTGAAGAGTGAAAGAACAAAGCTTCCACAGCATGGAAGGGGACCTGAGTGGGTTGCTACTGTTGGCTGGGGTGGCCATCTTTTATTCCCTTATTTGGCCCTGCCCGCATCCTGCTGATTGCCCCTTTTTACAGAGAGCTGATTGGTCCATTTTACAGAACGCTGATTGGTGCATTTACAATCCTTTAGCTAGACACAGAGTGCTGATTGGTGTGTTTTTACAGAGTGCTGATTAGTGCATTTACAATCCCCTAGCTAGACAGAAAAGTTCTCCAAGTTCCCACTCAACCCAGGAAGTCCAGGTGGCTTCACCTCTCAATCCCCCCTCTAAACAGGACACCCCAACTGCTGTTGGGAATTGGGCGATGACTGGTCTAGCTACTTCCTGCTGGATAGGGGCAAAGAAGGGGCCCTGCAATTGTAGTGTCCTCCAGAGGGGAACTCTTTAGGCCAGTGAAAGGGCCAGTGGGTTGGTCCAGGGGTCCTTGGTAGAAGTTGTTAGTTGAGCTCATTTGGGGCTCCATTTGTAAGACCATCTGTAGCTTGATGGCCTTGATCCTAGAGGAAACAAATTTGACAAGGAGGTAAAAAATATAGGACCCAAAGGTGAGTAATAGTAAGATGGCTGTCACAGGACCTAGAAAGGGAAGAAGCCATGTCATCCAACTCCAGAGGTTGGTATGAGAGTTTGAAAGGCGTTGTCTGATTTCAGAAGCCTTTTCCTGTAAATGCCGAGTGGCATCTCATACTACCCCTGACTGGTTAGTGTAAAAATGACACTCTTCCCCTAAGAAGGTGCAGAGTCCTCCTTTCTCAGCAGGGAGGAGGTCTAGGCCTCAGCAGTTTTGGAGAGTCACTGCTGCCAAAGAGTCTATTTGGGATTATAGAGTAAGGATAGATTTAGTTATTTCTTGCAAACTGTCTGAGAGGCAGATAAAGGTTGAAGTTCCATGTAAGAAGAACATGCCTTGGCTGGGTAGACAGAAATTTACCCTGGATTTTAAAGGAATAGGGTACACTGTGTTTTTCTTTACTACTTCTATCTCTTTCTCTCTCTTTGACTCCTTCTTTGTCTGTCTCTCTTTCCTTCTCTGTTTGACTTTCTGTCTCTGTCTCTTCCTCTTTCTATCTCTCTCTGTCTTTCCCCCTTCTCTCTCTCTTCTCTCTCTTTTCTTTCTGACTCCCTCTGTCTCTGTCACTTCCTCTCTCTCTCTCATTCTCTCTTTCCTTTCTGCTGGTTGTTCCTTGCCTCTGTCAGCCACTTATGCTACAGTTCTCCCCTCTCCTTCCACTTTTGTTGGCTTTGGCAGTGTAAGACTGCCACCTCCTTGGATTTTTGCACTGTGTACAGTAACTCCATGGTTTCCTTGTGATATTTAATGGGGGTTACCCCAGAAGTTAGGAACTCCCTTTCTTTCCATATTGCAGCATGGGCATGTAGGATTAGATAAGCATACATACTATCTGTATCAAAGTCCCCCAATTACAACTGAGTATGTGGGAGAAATACCTGGTTACAGGCTGTCCCAGGATTCCCCGGATGGTAATGGACCTTGAGGACAGCTGTCCAGGACAGGAGATTAACACTGAGAAAGCCACACCAGTGCCCAGGAGGAAGTCAATTTCGTGGCCCCCAATGGTTAGACATACTCAGGGCTCAGTGAGAGTGATGACATGAGCTGGTGCTTGCCCCAGGCATCCTCAGTCCTGTTGTTGGATCATCTGGTTGGGGGCTTCTGGACCAGAGAACCTTTGCCCTCTGGGGCAGTGTGCCTTCCAGTGATTGCCTTGGCATAGCAGACATGGATGAGGGGGCAGCTTGTTTCTCGTTGGACAGTCTTTTTTAAGGTGTCCTTACAAACCACACTGGTAACAAGCCCCACCAGGTGATTGGCCTGCTCCATTTTCTGTCCTCTCTGAACCATCAAGACTTGTTTGTCTGAGGGTCATGACTAAGGCTGCAGCCTTTCTCTGATCTTGCTTTTCCTTTGGGGCCTGTTCCTCTTGGTACCTATTATAGAACACCGAGGTTGCCAGGTTTAATAATGCCTCCAGATTTTGTTCATGGCCCAAGGCTCGCTTCTGGAGCTCTCACCTGATATCTGCAGCTGATTGGGTAATAAACTTATCTTTTAGGATCAGTTGACCCTCTAGTGAGTCAGGTGACAGGGGAGTGTATCTTCTTAAGGCCTCCCATAGCTGCTAGAGGAAGGCAGAAGGATTTTCTTTCTTTCCCTAAGTTATGGTGGACATCATTGAATAATTCATGGGCTTTTTCCTAAGTCCCCTTAGTCCTTCTAGAACATAGGTCAGCAGATATTTACGACTCCAGTCCCCATGATCTGGGTCTAGATCCCATTGGGGATCCATAGTGGGGATGGCTTGCTGACCAGTAGGGAATTTGTCCTTTTCTTTGGCTGTCATTCTATCATTTATTTGACTAATACCAGGTATCTTCAAACTCTCAGGCTGCAACTAAAGCCTCATTCTTTTCATTAAAGGCCAGGGTTTGATCTACCAATAGCATGACATCTCTCCAAGTGAGATCGAAGGTTTGCCCTAGACCGTGTAGGACATCTATATACCTATCAGGATCATCTGAAAGCTTCCCCAGGTCTGCCTTGATCCACTTTAAATCACAGAGGGTGAAGGGGACATGTACCTGGGTTGGGCCAAATTCCCCTCCCCCTATAGCTTGAAGGGGATATAACCGATAGCCCAGGGGTTTTTGTGGTCCCTTGGAGATTTCTTTGCTTGTCTTTTTCTGGGTGTAGGGGTTGATTAGAGGATGCTTATCATTAATAGGAAGGGGAGCTATAGGGAGGCTAAGATATAGGGGTAAGCTGAGAGGTCCTCTTGTGGGATGTAAATTGCAAGCTTTGCATACTTGTGGATTCTCCTTCAATGAAAAGAAAACTTGGACATAAGGTATTTTACTCCATTTGCCTTCCTTCTTACAGAAAAGGTCAAGCTGCAGGATAGTACTGTAATTTATACTTCCCTCAGCTGGCTATTTTTTCCCATCAGAGAGAGAATATTGGGGCCAAGCCATAGTGCAGAAAAAAATGAGCTTCCTCTTTTTCAGGGTTTGTTGATGAAATTGGTCCCAATGGATTAGGATACATTTCAAGGGTGAACTTGTTGTTGCCTGAGTGTTTCCCATCTGAAAGACAAAACCGCCCATGGTTTTGGTTTGTTTGTTTCTCCCCTGCCCAAGAACCCACAACAGTCCCTGGACCCTGCTGATCAGAATAGTTGCACTCACCGACACAGCAGCAGAAACACTAGTTTTCCTCACAGACCACAAGGAGGACTGAGGAAGGTCGGATTTAGTGGTCCTTACTGATGCATCCTCAAAAACCTGTACCCTTGCCTGTCCTCCTAGACCACAAAGAGGACTGAGAAAAATCGGATTTAGTGGCACTTACTGACACATTCTCAAAAACCTGTTAGAGTCCTAAGCATTCTCCTGTTAGTATTGGGACTTTACCCCTGTCCTATAAAGATGTTATGCCCCAAAAATGAAGTGGAGGGTCATACCCTGAGGGAGGGAAGGGATCTCCAGGGTTGGAAGAGTGACACTTTTGTCCTCAATTGAATAGGAAGGATATCATTTCTGAAGCTCCCCATATCCTAGCTTCAGGAATAGCTTTCGTTAGGCCTGCCAGTCTGATGAGGGATCCTAAAATTCCAGATAGGATAGTTCCCCCCACCCCTGAGGGGGCTTTGGGCAAAAATTATGTCTTTCTGATTGGTGAGCCCAGGTGCCTAAGGAAGGGAACAGAGTCCTGAAGTTTATACTAGAAATCATTCTTATAAGAGAAACTAGAAAAGCACCAGAGACAAGGAGTGGTTTTTAGAAGTGAGACTAGCCTCAGAGAAGAGAGGTGAGAGGAAGTTTGTCTTACAGGTGTCAGGGCCCAGGGGGCAAGGATCATGATAGATAGGATAGATAGGTGAGTCTTGCTTGGGTGATGTGACTTTGAGAGTTCCACTCATGGCCACAGGGTCAACCAATTTGTTGTCAGGACCCCAGGTCTGAGTGACTTTCTTCTCTGTCAACACTCAGCTCAGCCTGGAAGTACAGGAAAAGTGGAAGCTGGTTCCAGGCAAACCAATGCTCCCAACTTTGAAGAGTTGGGGGCTGTTAGAGAGCCCTTTCCTGGAAAGCCTGATGCCCATGTCTTTAGTCCGGCAGCCACGCTAGTTGCTTTTAACTGGCCAACAGGTGCCCAGTATTTAGCCCCTGAATTCTAAGGAAAAATAGGACAGAATAGCAAGTGAAAGGGGTCCAGTGGTGCTCACTGCTTGGCAATAGTCCCTTCATGGTCACCAAAATGTGTCTGGAATTTATTCCTTCTAGTGGGTTCTTGGTCTTGCTGACTTCAAGAATGAAGCCACGGCCCTTCCCAGTGAGTGTTACAGCTCTTAAAGCTGGCACGTCCAGAGTTGTTTGTTCCTCCTGGTGGGTTTGTGGTCATGCTGACTTCAGAAATGAAGCTGCAGACCCTCGCTGTGAGTGTTACAGCTCATAAAGGTAGTGCGGACCCAAACAGTGTGCGGCAGCAAGATTTATTGTGAAGAGTGAAAGAACAAAGCTTCCACAGCATGGAAGGGGACCCAAGTGGGTTGCCGCTGCTGGCTGGGGTGGCCATCTTTTATTCCCTTGTTTGGCCCCACCCATATCCTGCTGATTGGCCCATTTTACAGAGTGCTGATTGGTGCATTTACAATCCTTTAGCTAGACACAGAGTGCGTTTTTACAGAGTGCGGATTGGTGTGTTTACAATGCTTTAGCTAGACACAGAGCGCTGATTGGTGCATTTTTACAGAGCGCTGATTGGTGCATTTACAATCCTCTAGCAAGACAGAAAAGTTCTCCAAGTCCCCACTTCACCCAGGAAGTCCAGCTGGCTTTACCTCTCAAAAGGACTTCAACACGAGACAGAGCAATGTAAAAAGGATATTCAGAACTTCCCTTTCCTCTCTTCTCAGGGGAAGAAAGAGGCATGATCTGTAGAGCTGCTATCGGAGCCTAGGAACATGAACACCCTCCTGGCCAAAACGTTGCTACAGTGGATCAAAAATTTTCTGCCCAAGACCCTTGGTGGGACAATAACAACACAGCCCACTGAGAAAATATGCAGGACCTTAGTGAATTGATAATGAAGGAGATCAAAGAATCAGTACCCTGAACCCAGAATCTTACCTGAACATTTGATATACAGCAAGGGAACAATGAAGGGCCTATAGAATTTTTAGACAGATTAAAGGAACAAATGAGAAAATATGCTGGTCTAGGTCTTGAGGATCCTCTTGGTCAGGGAATGTTAAAACTTCATTTTATCAATAACAGTTGGCCAGATATTAACAAGAAATTACAAAGGATAGTGAACTAGAAAGATAGACCTATAGAAGATCTTCTGAGAGAAGCCCAAAAAGTATATGTAAGAAGAGATGAATAAAAACAAAAGCAGAAGGCAAAAATTCTGCTGTCCACCATACAACCAAGTGCCCAGGGAGCCAGAACCTATAAAGAACCTAGCCTCCCACTCTCCAGGCAATATAAAGGGTACAAAAGAGTAAAGCCAGGAGACTCAAAGGTAGAAAAAACAATCTTAGAGGAGAGAGAGACAGAGAGGCAGAGAGAGAGAGAGAAAGAGACAGAGAGGAAAAGAGGGAGTCAAAGAGGGAGAGAGAAAGAGAGAAAGAAAGAAAGTCAAAGAGAGAGAGAGAAAGTGAGAGACAAAGAAGCAGAGAGAGAGAGGCGAAGAGAGAGGGAGAGGCAAAGGGAGAGAAAGAGGACAAATGTTTCAAATTAAAAATTGTTCACTTCAAAAAAGAATGTCCCAAATGGGAAAAATAACCAGCCGTATATAAAAGCAAATCAGCTAATATTAAATTTATGTTAATTCCAGAGGCAGGAACAAACGTATTAGAGAGAGATTTAATGCTAAAATTTGGCTTAGGCCTCTATATTAATCAGGGAGAATTCCTCATTTCCCTAAACTTGCTCACCACCGCAGACAAAGAACACATTCATCCCGAGGTATGGTCTAAAGACGGGAATCGAGGAAAGTTACAGATCCCTCTGATTCATGTTAAATTAAAAAATTAAAAACCCCTGGGGAAGTAGTAAAGTGAAAACAACACCCTATTCCTTTAAAAGCCAGGGTAAATTTAATAATTGATAATTGAACATCTTCTCCGTGATGGACTTCTTAAACCCTTATGTTTCCCTGTAACACTCCAATACTGCCTGTACAGAAGCCAGACAGGTCATACTAGTTAGTGCAAGACCTTAGAGCTATTAATCAGATTGTCCAAACCATTCTACCTGTTGTTACTAGTAACTTCACCTGTCCTAGCTTTACTCTCCCTAGAACTGCCCTTTCATCTCTCTGTCAATGTAAATAAGGGTGTAGTCTTAGAAGTACTTACCCAAAAGCATGGAGGCCACTGGCAACCCATAGCCTTCCTATAAAAAATCCTTAACCCAGTAACCTGCAGATGGCCCAAATGCATTCCATCTGTAGTGGCAGCTGCTTTGCTAACAGAAGAAAGCAGGAAATTAACTTTTGGAGGAAACCTCATTGTGAGTACATCTCATCAAGTCAGGACTACCCTTAATCAGAAGGCTGAAAGGTAGCTTACTAACTCAAAAATTTTAAAGTATAAAGCTATCCTATTAAAGGAAAAAAAAGAGAGGCTGGGCACGGTAGCTCATGCCTGTAATCCCAGCACTTTGGGAGGCTGAGATGGGTGGATCACGAGGTCAGGGGTTCAAGACCAGCCTGGCCAAGATGGTGAAACCCCGTCTCTACTAAAATACAAAAAGTAGCAGGGTGTGGTGACAGGCGCCTGTAATCCCAGCTATTTGGGAGGCTGAGGCAAAAGAATCACTTGAACCTGGGAGGCAGAGGTTGCAGTGAGCTGAGATTGTGCCACTGCACTCCAGCCTGGGTGACAGAGCAAGACTCCATCTCAAAAACAACAAAAAAAGAGAGACATGATTTAACACTAACCACTGATAATTCACTTAACCCAGCATGTTTCCTAACTGGAAATCCAAATTTAAAGAGACCTGAGCATGTTTTAGTGTTTAGATTTAATTGGTTATCATAATAAAGTCAGAGTCAATTTAAAAGAGACCTCTTTCAAACAGGGCAGCACTGATTTACAGATGGCTCTTCCTGGGTAATTGAAGGAGAAAGACATAATGTGTACTCAGTAGCCAATGGGGAAGCCCTTACGGAAGTACAGTCAGGAAGACCCCCCAATAATTGGTCTGCCAAAACATGTGAATTGTTTGCATTAAGTCAAGTCTTGAAGCACCTGCAGAACCATGAAGGGACTATTTATGCTGATTTCAAATATGCCTTTGTGGTGGCTCACACCTTTGGAAAAATTTGTACTGAACAAGGTCTTATTAATAGCAAAGGCCAAGACCCAGTCCATGAGGAATTAATCACGCAAGTATTAAATAACCTTCAGTTGCCAAAAGAAATAGCTATTTTCCACATCCCCAGACACCAGAAAAGCCTTTCTTCTGAAAGTCGAGGAAATAACCTATCAGATCAGATAGCCAAACAGGCTACCATTTCTTAACTGTACAACTGGCCTGCTTTGCAGGAAGGTGTAACCTAGGGCACGTGGAGTTAAATGCTAGAATAAGCCAGACCTTATCTGCACTTCTGTCTAGGTCCTAGGCTCTACACCTAGCACATAATTGCACATAATTAAAATGCCAAACTTACAAGGTTTTCAACAAAAGTAAAGCTTGCTAAAAGTTAACAGTGTAACATGTATTATCCTAATTTCTAATCTTGTGGCCTTAGGCAGTCTAGTCCACAGACATGAAGGAAGTTTGCTTTGGGAAGGAAAGGTTATCATCTTTGACATTAAAAAAAAGGAGAATTTATGTAAAAAGAATCTTATATGATAAATTCTTGTCCTAAAGTAAATTAACTGGTTGTTTAAAGAAAGGAATGTTTACAAGTCAGAGAGTTGAGGCATGTGAAAGACTGTCTGTCAAAGTCATGAAAAATGTTATAAAATGGAACTTATTCAAGAAATATTGTATAATTTAAAAATAATTAGGCTTCCTGAATGTAAAACTGTTGGAAAAACAGTTTACATGCAAGGCGTGCAAGGAAAGTAAAATATACTTTTGATAAAGGATTATAAGGAGGCATAAGAATGGATTTTTGCCTACAATAAAAGGTTAAAAAATTGTTTTGAAGGTCTAAGCAAGTTTAGAAATGTTAATTGTATAGGAAATTCTGTGTATAAACATAATGGCAAAAGTTAAAGAGGTATCATCCAGTTTTTCTGTAAACTGGTCATTAAAATAAAAGCACGACGGGTTTTTCTTAAATCACTAACCTGTTCTTTAACAAAAATTATAAAGGGTTAAAAAGATTCCATAAAAATCTTACTTTATGGTCCAAAATTTAAATTGCATAAATATGTCTACAAGATTTTATTAAAATTAAGTTTAACATTAATAGCACACTAATATAAAGGTGAAATCTAGCTTCTCTGGTATAAAATCATACAGGAATCATTGTCAAATATAAAATGGTGTTTGGCTTTCTTTGGCCTAAAAACTAATAAAAATAGGTGCTAAAGAGAATTCAGAAGGAAAATAGATATTGCCAGACCAGAGAGAAATGTTATCCAAACCCCTTATGAGGGAAATCTTGTTCCAACTCATCAAGGGACCCACTGGGGGCCCCAAGCCATGTGTGACACAGTCCTCAGAGTTTATGGGTGCATAAGAATTTATACCCTGGCCTAACGGGTTACAGACAGTTGCTTTGTATGTAAGAAAGCCAATAAACAAACTATAAAAAAGATTACCCCTTGGGGGAAGGAGTCCAGGCTTAAGGCCATTCCAGTGTATCCAGGTTGATTACACAGAGATGCCTCTAATTGGTCACCTAAAGTATTTATTAGTAATAGTAGATCACCTTACTCATTGGGTAGAAGGTATTTCCTTTTCAAATACAACTGCTAATAATGTAGTCAAGGCATTCGTTGAAAATATTATACCCAAATTTAGATTAGTAGAAAACTTTAATTCAGATAATAGGACTCATTTCACTGCACATGTCATTAAGAAATTAGCCCAGGTACTGGATATAACATGGGAATGTCATACTCCCTCACCCCACCTTCATCAGAGAGAGTGGAAAGAATGAACCAAACTATAAAAAAAAAAAGCCACCTAACCAAATTAGTCTTAGAGACTCAGTTGCCATGGACTAGATGCCTTCCCATTGCTCTGTTGAGAATCTGACCTGCTCCTCAGAGAGATGTTGGCTTATCCTCTTATGAAATGTTGTATAGGTTGCCCTGTTTGCACTCCACTGCTGACATTCCCACGTTCAAAACAGAAGATCAGTTTCTCAGAAATGATATACTTGGATTATCTTCCACTTTCTTTTCTCTCAGAACTAAAGGTCTTTTAGCACAGGTACCACCTCTAGAGTTTCCAGTACACAAATATCAGCCTGATGACCACATCCTCGTCAGAAGTTGGAGGGAAGGAAAACTCGAACCAGCTTGGCAAGGACCCTACCTAGTGCTTCTAACCACTGAGACCGCAGTTCGAACAGCAGAAAGAAGATGCACTCATCACGCCTGGGTCAAAAGAGCACCACCACCTCCAGAATCATGGACAGCTATTCCAGGGCCAACTCCAAACAAGCTAAAGCTAAAACGGGTTTGATCTTCTCATATTGCATCTCTTTTCCCCTTCTATTGCTAGTCCTCTCATTATTAATGTAACTAGGTCAAGCTCACCCTAAACTATTACTTTTGATGCTTGCCTTGTGATGCCCTATGGAGAGTTGCCAAACCAGTGGCAACTCTCCACTTCAGAAAACTGTCTTTATCCTTCCTAGCTCTCCTCAGACTGGAAATCTGTTAACTGGGATAAGTTAATTTGGGAAGAGTTTGATGAAGATTCCAGTATAAACTGGGAATCTTGTCCTCCTAGAGCAGATCTTCTCTGTTGAAGTTGGTCCAATGCTCTACAAAATACTAAAGAGCAAGGGTGGATGACCCCAACTAGTACTTGCAGTTTCTTATAACTATTCTCTTTGCTAAAGGAGTTACCTCTCCTCATTGTCAGCTGAAGCAATGTAATCCAGTACAGATTACCATCTCTGCTCCCTAGATTTCTTCCCTTTCATTAGCCGTTTCTATGCTATAGGAGTAGAAGTCTCAGGGAAGGACCCCATAGGATCCTTTGAAATACACTTAATTGCCTCCTCACCTCCTGCACCCCCTTCTCTCTCTCCTAAGTTCTTCGCTAACCAGACCTTCTCTTGTAACATACCCAATGATAAAACCAAAGTAGTTGTTGTAGAGTTTAATGATCTGAAACAAACTATAGCAATTAAAACAGGGTATCAGGATGCAAATGCTTGGCGGGAATGGATCAAATATTCTGTTCTCAGGCTAAACGAAAGCAACTGTTATGCTTGTGTGACAGGCAGGCCAGAGACGCAAATAGTCCCCTTTCCACTTGAGTGGTCCTCTCATGGACTGGGCATGAGCTGTATGGTAGCTCTCTTCCAGAACCCCACAGCCTGGGGGGATGAGTCGTGCAAAGACTCTTTCACTACTGTTCCTTGAGGTCAAAAGCCCTGCGGGTCAGCCCCCGAGGGACATCCAGCCTCCAGCCCCTGTTGTTAACTTCACCTTGTGCCTTTCATGGCAGGGGAAAAGTTAGCATTCCTTAGAGACTTAACAGGGTGCAGTGAAACCAAGTCTTTTCAAGAGCATACCAATCAGTCTGCCTTTCTTCATCCACGAGCAGATGTGTGGTGGTATTGTGGCGGGATATTGCTGGGTACTCTGCCAAGTAATTAGAGCAGCACTTGTGCCCTAGTGCAGTCGGCCGTTCCTTTAGCCCTAGCATTCCATCATCACGATAAAAGAAAAAAAAAAAAGAAAATCATAAAAGAAGTGCCTCACATGGGTCCTTTGACCCTCATGTTTATATAAATGCTATTGGAGTTCCATGAGGAGTACTAGATGAATTTAAAGCCCAAGATCAAATAGCTACAGGATTTAAGTCATATTTTCACGGGTGACAATTAATAAAAACATAGATTGGATACATTATATTTATTATAATAAGCAGCAGTTTATTAATTACATCAGGGATGCTGTCAAAGGGATAGCAGAACAACTGGGGCCCTCTAGCCAGATGGCCTGGGAAAACAGAGTGGCCCTAGATATGATATTAGCTGAAAAAGATGGTGTTTGTGTTATGATTAAAATTCAGTGTTGTACATTTATCCGAAACAACACTGCCCACACTGGGAGCAAAACAAGGGCCTTACAAAGACTTACCACTTTATCCAATGAATTAGCTAAAAATTCTGAAGTCAATAACCCTTTCTCAGGGTGGCTAGAAAGGTGGTTCAGTAAATGGAAAGAAATCATAGCCTCAATTCTTCCTTCTCTTGCACCCATAACAGGTGTACTCATTCTCATTGGGTATTGTGTCATACCACACATCCATGGGCTAGTACAAAGACTTATAAAAGCAGCACTTACTAAAACCTTCCTTAACTCTCCTCCACCTTACTCAGATAAACTTTTTCTTTTAGAGGATTAAGTTGAGCAGCAAAGCCAAGACATGTTAAAAAAGCTTGAAGAGGAAGTACTATGAAAATTGAAAGAGGGGAAATTGTAGGATATAACAAATTCCTCTTCAAAGGTTTTAGCTTGTAAATTGTTAAGTACAATGAGTTCTGAGATCCTCTCCAAAGACCCAATGTATCAGTGTGTTCAGCTCCCCTCTTCTTTGTTTTTCATTTTAAAGTTTAACTTCCTCATTATCTTTGTCTCCTTGCCCCTAGTTTCAGTAAACAACCTCCTCCTAGCTTCTATCACCTGCTCCATCCTGAGTCACCCCTGGTCACCTGCTCTGACCTGAGTCATCCAGAGTCACCTGTTCTGTAACCGTCCTTCTGGCCAAACTACTCACCCCACCACTCCGGCGTGTATCCTTGCTCTCTTTAAAATAGCCAATCATAATTAGCTTAGATTGTGCAGTCCAACCCAAACCCAAGCCAATGGGGGAATGACACAGCTGTAGGGGCTACCTGCATCTGGGATAAGAACGCCTTTCCCTCCCTTGTGCAGGTGTGCTCTTGCCATTGCTCCATCTGTGATGTGCACCCTTCTATAGAAGTAAAATTGCCTTGCTGAGAAAATTACATTTATGTTTCAGTGCTATTTCTTTCGTGGCACTGAAAGTTTATTTCTAACCAAGTCAACTTTTACTCAGCTAATAAGTAGCACAGCCGGGATTTGAGTACATGGTCTAGCTAGTCTATGCTCTTAATTGCTATACCACATTGTGCCTGACCTGAACAGAAATAAGCTAAAAAATTAGCAAAAATTCTATTATATAGATAACATAACCAACCTTCCTTTACTGATATTTCTAGAGCTATATAGGAAGTGAACCTAAGAAAGAACAGAATCACACACCTTCTGGCTGCAATAACTGGCACATGGTATTGCATTAGGTCTTCACCTCAGTGTGCTGGAAGTCAATGATATGTCTTATTTTCAGAAAGTGGTTCATCTTTGGAGTAAAATAGCTTTATTGAAAGTTGTGCAGTTCTTTTATTTGGAACAAAAAAAGGTATGTGGGCTATGTATCTGGAAAGGATGGAGTCTTGTCATATAAAGACAAGCTTTACTATACAACCAGCTTTACTTGAACTTATATATTTTTTCCCGGTGCTATCATATATTGTATGGCTATTGCTTTAGGGACCTTGAGAACTGAAACATCTGCACCCATGCAGCTTTCTGTAGACATTAATGTGACTTTACTATTCCACTGTTTCCAATTTCCAAGAAACTCTTGCCTAGGAAGACAAAAGTTGAAAGTAAATTTATTGTTTATTCCAGGAACATCCAGAAGAATTTATTTAAATGAATATCAAACTATTTAACTCTTCAATAGATAGGTTCTAATGATTGTTTAGTCTCCAAGACTATTTGAACTTGCCTGAAAAGCCTTGTCTTTGGACACATCAATACTAAACTAACACATTGTTACAAAATTTAACTAAGCTCATGAATTGAAAGACCCACCTTAAACCAGAGTCTAAAACCCCACAAATATCCCAACTTTGTACTCCCTGCTCTGAGATACAACTATGACTTTGCTAAGGTAGTGCCTTCCTTTACCATGGTAAAATTAAACTCAGCCTTATCTTATCAAAAGTTGCTTTGATAATATTTCAGGCAGTCAGCACTTGACAATATCCTAGTTTTCTATATTTTTAATACTTTGAACTGTCTGTAGTTGAAGATAATACAGACGTTAACAGGTTCTCTGAGTTAGGAGCTCCTTCTAGGCAGTGTTTTTATGAAGAGAATCTGGGAACTGAAATCTTCTTCCTGGCTGTAATGCAGATCTTCACCACTTCTGAGATTAAATGTACCTTCTATTAATGTGTAAATTACTTGGAAAGTTTTTATTGAGCAAATGGTGTTTTTTTTTTTTTTTTTTTTACAACTGCTGATGTTCTCTAATTGAAGAATTATGTTATTAGATTTAGTTGGTTTATGACAAAGGCCAGTGCATAGAAGAGACCATAAATGAATGTGCCCATCTTCATTTGGTTCCTGGGAAGCTAAAATTGAGGAGTTGAATCTTTCCCTCCCCATAACCTCTATTGAGAGAGATTCTGAATGAAATCAAAATGCAGCAAGTTCACATTTTTATCAGGAAAAAAATCTGATAGTTTTGGTTAGACACAAAAAGCCCTTAAAAATCTAATTAAGTCTTAGGTTTTTGAAGAATAACTATGACATTTCTATTGAAGGCAACCCATGAAGCAATGTAATAGCCTAAACAGAGAAAGGTTGGGAGCCTAATTTGGGTCAATTGTGGTCACAAATCAATTTTTATTTTAAAGATAGCCTGAAAATAACCTGAAATAAACTTATTTTATAAAGTAACTGTGAAAACTTATTGTTCCTTTTCCTGTATTTTTTATTGTGCTTTGGGACTTGGTTTACTCAGCTATAAAACTTTTAATAGAGTATTTCTTGCTTTTGCTTGGGAAACTAACAAGAATATGACACTTTAGGGGTTGTTTGATGGAAAGGAGAAGAAAGTCTTTAAAACTTGCTGAAGCAAGCCATAGCTACCGTAGTCTAAATAAAGCTTCTCTTTGCTTTGGTTGTCTTCTACAAGGCAAGTGAGGCCCCTCTATTATTTATGTGCGAAGATTTGATTGAAGCCAACCTTTAAAATATTTCTACTCTACTAAGCTTAAATACTAACCATATTTGGGATTTGCCTAACACCTCTTCTCCAGAGGGTTTTAAATACATTTTACCGAGGATGTAAGTGATGATATACAAAACATTTTGCCTTTTTAGCCTGTCACACTCTGGGAGATCAGGAACAAACTTTTGAATACTGGAAAAAGCTATGTATGCCCTGAACTTCTAGTTCATTTTACCTAATCAACCCAGTCAAGGTAGGCATGGGGAGTCAGTTCAAAACTCTCAATACAGTCTGTTGATTTTTTTTTTCATTCAAATAAGCCATGTTCCTGAAAGTCATAATTTATAATAAAATACACTTTTTGAGACAAAGACAAACTTTATTAGTATGTCTAATTTTTTAGCATTCTTGAAAGAACTTACACTTTCTACTGCATAATGATGCAAATGTTGTTTTCTTAACAGTGGATAATTATTTGTGTTCTCTGGGTAACACAGCACTGGAAAGTGGAGAGATAACTGAGTCAGGGAAGAATTCTGATGCTCCTGGGAACTCAGGGTCCAGATTTACATAAAAGGTTCTGTATTTATAAAAAAATTTATTGTATATCTTCCACATTTTCACATCTGTATGATAGGAAATAATGTTGAGTCAGCCAAGTTTTTATTGGCACGTTTCAGAGTGAAACTCAGACAATTTGCATTCATATTTTATTGACTATTCTGTAATACTCTGTATCTTTAAAATAAATAGCCCTTGGCATTCCATTTCCATCCTTATGCTAAACCTATTGTTTTTCTGTTTTATTCCTTTTGGAAAATAGACTGTGACTTTCCAGAATTACTTTCTCAGTTTCTAAGGAAGCAATTTTTAAGGCTTCTTTTACTTTTTATATTTAAAGAAGTTTGTTGATGCCTTTAAACTTAAGTTCTTACAATGATTTACACTCTATACTCACCACATTTCTTGGTGGTATATAATTAATCATTTTGTTGGGCAGAGAAACACAAACTAGTAGAATGAAACTAGCTTGAGTTATAATTGCTGTGCTGTGCTAGTACCATTGGGTTAAGATTTTCTTTTTTTTTTTTTTTAAATTTTTAAATTTTTAAATTTTATTATTATTATACTTTAAGTTTTAGGGTACATGTGCACAATGTGCAGGTTTGTTACATATGTATACATGTGCAATGCTGGTGTGCTGCACCCATTAACTCGTCATTTAGCATTAGATATATTTCCTAAAGCTATACCTCCCCCCTCCCCCCACCCCACAACAGTCCCCAGAGTGTGATGTTCCCCTTCCTGTGTCCATGTGTTCTCATTGTTCAATGCCCACCTATGAGTGAGATTATACGGTGTTTGGTTTTTTGTTCTTGTGATAGTTTACTGAGAATGATGATTTCCAATTTCATCCATGTCCCTACAAAGGACATGAACTCATCCTTTTTTATGGCTGCATAGTATTCCATGGTGTATATGTGCCACATTTTCTTAATCCAGTCTATCATTGTTGGACATTTGGGTTGGTTCCAAGTCTTTGCTATTGTGAATAGTGCCGCAATAAACATACGTGTGCATGTGTCTTTATAGCAGCATGATTTATAGTCCTTTGGGTATATACCCAGTAATGGGATGGCTGGGTCAAATGGTATTTCTAGTTCTAGATCCCTGAGGAATTGCCACACTGACTTCCACAATGGTTGAACTAGTTTACAGTCCCACCAACAGTGTAAAAGTGTTCCTATTTCTCCACATCCTCTCCAGCACCTGTTGTTTCCTGACTTTTTAATGATTGCCATTCTAACTGGTGTGAGATGGTATATCATTGTGGTTTTGATTTGCATTTCTCTGATAGCCAGTGAGATGGTGAGCATTTCTTCATGTGTTTTTTGGCTGCATAAATGTCTTCTTTTGAGAAGTGTCTGTTCATGTCCTTCGCCCACTTTTTGATGGGGTTGTTTGTTTTTTTCTTGTAAATTTGTTTGAGTTCATTGTAGATTCTGGATATTAGACCTTTGTCAGATGAGTATGTTGTGAAAATTTTCTCCCACTTTGTAGGTTGCCTGTTCACTCTGATGGTAGTTTCTTCTGCTGTGCAGAAGCTCTTTAGTTTAATTAGATCCCATTTGTCAATTTTGGCTTTTGTTGCCATTGCTTTTGGTGTTTTAGACATGAAGTCCTTGCCCATGTCTATGTCCTGAATGGTAATGCCTAGGTTTTCTTCTAGGGTTTTTATGGTTTTAGGTCTAATGGTTAAGATTTTCTGTTGCAACAAATATCAAAGCAAATCTCATCTCCTATAGAAAAATAGGCATGCAAGAGAAAAAGGGAAAAACATGGAAGAATTTCAACTTTGTTGAGTAATGTGAAGGGACTAGAGAAGTTTAGGACATGGTAACCACTCCTAAGGACCTTCATGTCCATTTGACTTCACCATGATTCCCCCCTCTATGAGTAAATTCATAATGTAAGAGTTGCATTTTGATTGGATTTGGCTTACACACTTGATTACTCTTTGTTGACTGTTTCTTAACAGGTCACCTAGATTCAACAAATTTGGATCACATTTACTCTTGAATAAAAATATGTAAATTTCAATAGCGTTCTAGTCAAAGTTCTTTTGGTTGCAAATAGTCACTCTTTTACACTAGTAAAATAGAGGATTTTATCATGCAATGCAGAGGATATTCATGATCTCAAGGCAAAGTTCACATTTTATATTGTAATGGAATTGGGGGCCAGGAAGTTAATTCATTCCTATTAGCTCTCTAGAGCCATGTGGTCTTTCTTATCTCTGCTTTGCCTAATGTTCTATTCATCTCTCTTTTTTGCTTACTCAACATGTACCTGGTTCAACATGGTCTCCAGCCTCTGTCACTACATCATGAATACTTAGCTTCAACAACCAACATTAATTGACAACTGTCTCTGTGCATTTTGTTCAGATTCTCTTGAGGGGATGTGATTGCCTAAGCCCAGCTAACATTTGGAGAACCGTTTGTTCATTCCTAGTCCACTTAGCTTTGGCTGGAAGACAGGTTCATATGATACAACATAGATGGTTAGTTCTGTCAGAGGCATTTGAACCAGAGTGACTCCATTTTGAGTGAGGGCTAGGAAAATGAGCCTGAGACTTGCCGGGCTGCATTCTCAGGAAGTTAGGCATTCCTAGCCTCTAGATGTTTGTGGTTAAGGGAATAAATTAATAATGTTTATTAAACAGACCCAGACTTAGGAATGTCCAGATATCCCAATATCTGGAAAGCAAAGGCATTCCTAATATTGCTTTAAAGATAATAATATTGATTCTTGAAAAATACAGTAATTAAGAAAATTAATCCTTTATCACAAACCTTTGTAGCAGAGCACATCTCCCCATATAAACAAACATTGTACCTAGGGTAGATGCGTTCCTCCTGTTACTTTCAGGAATGTCCCACTCTGCCTATGGAGTAGCTGTCCTTTCACCACTTTACTTTTTAAATAAATTTGCTTTTACTTTGCACTGTGGACTTGCCCTGAATTCCTTCTTGCATGAGATCCAAGAACCCTCTCTTGGGGTCTGGATCCAAACCCCTATATTATAATAGTTCTACTACTTTAGCAGTGGCTGTGAGTGGAAACTATTTCTGTTGAAGGGGCGACTTGTCTAGGAGGTATTGAATGGTTTGACATGAGTTAGTCTGGGTTAGCCTTTTCACCAGATCTGTCTTGATATATGTGACTTCCACAACATCTGGAAGAATATCCAAGAATAGACATTCAAGTTTGTCAAGACTCCTTCACTGTTAGAGTTGTGCCCCTTATGCTTCATTTAATAAATATTTTTGCCAGGTGCTGACCCAGGTCCTGGTAATACAGTGGCGAAGAAGACAAGGAAAGGCCCCGTGTTCCTGAAACTTGTATTATATTGAAGGAGGGCAGCAATGCCAAATAAACAAACCAGCTATAAAATTTTATGAGAAAATGTTTAGTGCTATAAAGATGATAATACAGGATGATGTGATACAGAGTGAATGTGGGATTAGATTGGATTCCTAGGTAAGTTCTCTCTGAGGCAGTGAACTTTGAGCTAATACCTAAATGATAAAGGTGCTTGCCACATTTCTAAACATTTCATATGTATAAACTCATTTTTTCTCACATTTAGCTTATGAAGTAATTATTTATATTCTCTACAGTTGATAAATGAGGAAACAAAAGCATGGAGACCCAGTCAGAATATGTACGTTGCCTATGGTTGCATAACTAAGTAATAGAGCTAGAATTCAAACCCTAACAGTACCAATATCGTACACAGTCTGTACCCACAAACACACCCTATATGGCCTTCTGAGTAATTAAACATTACCCAGATTTAAAAGCTACTCAGACTCCCAGTTTCTTAGGTTCTCATTTGTTTTTTCTCTTAGCAATTTGCAACTTACTATTTCTTTTTCTCTCAGTGTTCAAATGTGTTTGTTTCTTTCCATTTCTGACCATTTAAACACATAAATAATACTACTTTTAAGCTCTTGTACAAAATAAACTGTGATGTATAAAAATATGGTAATTTTACTGTGTGTAAAGTAATATAAACATTTGCTACTTTTTATAATAAAATTTAATTTTTTCTACCTTTAGATGTATTAAAATATTTTATTTTGTCTGACATTATGAAATAATTCAAGCTTATTATAAAAGATGTACATATAGTGATGACCCAAATTCCCACCACCTAGCTTTCCTAATTTTTACCATTTTCACTTGGCTTTCAATTTAAAAAATCTAAAGAAAAATAGAAACTACCACAGATGAAGTCTATATATCTCTCCCTGATCTAATCTCTTCCCTTTCCTCCTAGCAGTTTATACTATCTTGAATTTATTATTTATCCTTTCCATGCATTTCTTTCATTGTTCACTTTTACTATAAATATAAACATGCATAAACAATATGTAGCATTCTTTGTGATTGCTATAGACTGAATATTTAATGTCCCCCTCAAATCCATATGTTGAAGCCCTAATCCCCAGTGTGATGATATTTGGAGGTGTGGCCTTTGGGAGGTTATTAGGTTTTGATGAGGTCATGAGATGGAGCCCATGATGGAATTTGTGTCCTTTTAAAGGAATGATAAGACCAGAACTCTCTCTCAGGCCCGAGTGAGGACCCTGAGGACAGAACTCTCTCTTGGGGCCTTGTGAGGACATAGCCTTTGTAGCTGTCCTCAAGTGGGTGGGCCCACACTAGACACCAAATCTTCTGACACCTTTTCTTGGACTTCCCAGTCTAGAGAAATGTGAGAAATAAATGCTTATTGTTTAAGCCACCTAGTCTATGATATTTGTTATAGCAGCAGGAGCTAAGACAGTGATGTTTTATTTTTGTAATTAAAAATTATTGGCTGGGTGCGGTGGCTCACGCCTGTAATCACAGCACTTTGGGAGGCCAAGGCAGGTGAATCACAAGTTCAGGAGATCCAGACCATCCTGGGCAACATGGTGAATCCCTGTCTGTACTAAAAATAAAAATTAAAAAAAGAAAATTAACTGGGCATGGTAGTGGGCACCTGTAATGCCAGCTACTCAGGAGGCTGAGGCAGGAGAATCACCTGAACCTGGGAGTTGGAGGTTGCAGTGACCTGAGATTGTGCCACTGCACTCCAGCCTGGTGACAGAGTGAGACTCTGTCTCAAAAAAAAAAAAAAGTTATTGCAGTAAGGAATTTTTAATTGTCAAGTCTTGTTAACTATAGGCACTACATTGTATAGCAGATCTCTAGAATTTATTCATCTTATATAACTGACCCTTTACAACTGAAGAACAGTAGCTTCTCATATCTCTTCCCCAAGTCCCTGGCAACTACCATTCCATTCTGTTTCTATGAGTTTGACTATTTTAGACACTTCATATAATTATGCAATATTTGTTTTTCTGTGACTGGCTTATATCATTTAGCATAATCCTCCAGTTCCATCCATGCTGTTGCATATTGCAGGATTTTCTTTCTTTTAAGGCTGAATAATATCCCCTTGTATGTATAAATCACATTTTAAAAATCCATTCTTCTGTTGATGAACATTCAGGTTGTTTACATATCTTGGGTGTTATGAACAATGCTGCAATAAACATGGGAGTGCAAATATCTCCTTGATATTTAGGTTTCAATTATCTTGTGTATATACTCAGTAGTGGGATTGCTAGCTCATATGATAGTTCTATTTTTTAATTTTTCAATGATCCCACATGCTGCTTTCCATAGTGACTGCACTATTTTACATTTGTAACAACAATACACAAGGGTTCCAATTTCTCCACATTCTCACCAACACTTGTTATCTTTGTTTTCTTGATACGAGCCATCCTAACAGGCATGAAGTGGTATCTTATTGTGGTTTTAATGTGCATTTCCCTAATGATTATTGATGCTGAGCATCTTTTCATATATGTTGACTTTTGTATCCCTTCTTTAGGGAAATGTGTATTCAAATCTTTTTCTCTTTTTTAAATTGGGTTATTTGTTTTTTCTTGCTATGGAGTTGTACAAGGGATGTGGATATGGTTTGGCTGTGTCCCCACCCAAATCTCATCTTGAATTCACATGTGTTTTGGGAAGGACCTGGTGGGAGGTAATTGAATCATGGGGGTAAGTCTTTCCTGTGCTGTTGTCATGATAGTGAATAAGTCTCATGAGATCTGATGGTTTTAAAAAGAGGTGTTCCCCTGCACAAGCTCTCTCTCATTTTTCACTTGCTGCCAGCCATGTAAGATGTGACTTACTCCTCCTTGCCTTCTGCCATGACTGTGAGGCTTCCTCAGCCATGTGGAACTGTAAGTCCAATTAAACCTCTTTCTTTTGTAAATTTCTCACTCTCAGTTATATCTTTATCAGCAGTGTGGAAATGGATTAATACAGATATCTTAAACTTTATTTAAATGTCATACTATATGTACATTCTCCAACCTGATCTTTTCTTTTTTGGTCAATGGTATGCTTCTGAGATTTAGCAATGTTGCTACATGCAGTTCCAGTTTATTGAATTTAATGTTGTTTTAAATAAACAAAGTTTGGCTGGGCACAGTGGCTTATGTTTGTAATCCCAGCACTCTGGGAGGCCAGGAGTTTGAGACCAGCCTGGCCAACATGGTGAAAACCCATCTCTACTAAAAATACAAAAATTAGCAGGCATGGTGGTGTGCGCCTGTAGTCCCAGTTATTTGGGAGGCTGAGGCAGGAGAATCACTTGAACCCGGGAGGTGGAGGTTGCAGTGAGCCAAGATTGTGCGACTGCACTCCAGCCTGGGTGACAGAGCGAGACTCTATCTCAAAAAACAAAAACAAAAAAACAAAGATTGTTCTCTGTTCTTTTGCAGTTAGTTAATGCTACAAGGAACCTGCTTGTACTTGTATGCTTGTGTACAGCTGTAAAGATTTCTTTTGGTTATATACCTAGGAATAAACTTACTAGGTATAGGACATGGACATCTTCACCTTTAACAGATTTTGAAAAACTGCTCTTCAAATATGGTTTTACCTGTAGTTTATACTTCTTATTATAAAAAATACTGATGAAAATATACCTGGAAACATTGAAACAAAGACTAAAAATATTAGCATTCCATATAAAACCTTTTCTCTATGCATTTTATCTATATAATATGACCCTATTGTATAAATAATGTTTGGTTTTACTTTTTACATATAAGTATGTCATTGTTGCATTATAAACTTTTATTTATGTCACTTTTAGCAACTATAAAACTCTCATGAGATGAATATACCACATAATTATCTTCTTGTTGGTTATGTTGATTAATTTTAATTTTCACCATTTAAAGTAATTTTTATAAACTTCATATGGTTTCAAAAATATGTTTATATTATTTTGGCTTCTGTTTTCTTATCTTGATATTATACCATGTATATATTCTATATCTGCCATGGAATGCTTCAAGTCACTACACTATGTGGAATTACACAGGGTTTTTTTTAAACCTTCACAGGTAAAGAGGATTCCATACCAAAACTTAGAATTAACCTGAAAGTTTCAATAATTTGAGTCAAATGGTTAAATATTTTAATAGGCTATCTTTTCTGTCAGAAGAGTTGCCATCCTTCCCTGCATTTTAACAGTTACATTTATTTTTGATATCGAAGAGCTACAGACTACTGAAATGGCTGAAAGGAGTCAAGAATGGTTGACTGCTTTGGTTTTCTTCTAGAACTGTAGCTTCCAACATTTCCAAGCTTAGCATATTGAGGGGACCATGTGCGTATGTAACAGACACAATTTCTAAACTTTTCCTGTCCTTTGTCTTTTGTAGTTTTGAAGAAGCTGTCATAATAAGGTCACAGTACAGGCTCAGCCTTATGTTAACAACTTTCTGAAGCTGAAACAGAATTCCCCTGAGAAGGCTACACAGCAGTGTTTGGCATGTGAACAAAAAAAATTCAAAAAAAAGAATGGCACAGTTTTCCTGTGATGGCTATACACTCTGCGAAAAAGACTCTAAAATATTAATTATAAGGTAGAGGGAGGCTGAGTTGGAAAGGATGCATAAAACACAAATGCGGATTTCTAATGCAACTGAAACAAATTAATTATCCCACTGGCTCTATTTATTTTATAATAGGCCCCAACTCTATACTTGCCTCAAGAAATACTTCCTTCCTAGGCAATTCTTTGGATAAAATGATGAATAGAGTTCAAGTGAGAGGGTGCAGGATGGATTGGCAAACTCAGTGAATTTCATTCCCTAATCTAAAATGAGATGGTTGAGAGAAAACTGATTGAAGCAGCTAAACCCTGCCAGGAAGAAAAGTCTCTGAGTTGCCACCATTGCTGTGTAGCCCTAAGCTTGTTACCATACAAATGTGTGACATCATCAGAGTTGGTGACAAATGTATAGTGGAGGAAGAGCAGGGGGTGGTGAATATAATACACAGGTGTAGGTTTTGCTAAGAAAGAAATTTTGCCTGTGAGGGACATAATGTGCATTAGCTCATTAAATCTTAAGTAGAATTGGAAATTTAAAAATTAGATTTTCAGTTCATGTAGTCTCATCAATTATCTTTGATTTGGGGCATAGTGTACAAGATTCTCCATGACCTGACCCTTACCTGACACTCCAGCCTCATCTTCCCTTATAATCACCACTTCAAACTGTACCTTGGCTATATATCAGGTTGATTCTTGCTGAGATATCTTTTGCTTTTTAAAATTATTATTGTTTTACCCTTTTAGCTTAAGATTTGGCTAACTTGTACTGTTTTTTGAGACTTCTTAGTCCTTCTTTCTGAGGATTTCTGAGCTTCTCTCTTGAGGATAGTGTCTATGGTAGCAGTGATTTTTATCTGCCCAGTATCCTTCCCCATATCTCACTTCTGCTACAGCCCCAGACATTCTCACTGTAGTAGAAGGGACTTGGCAGAATCTTTACCAAAGTTATTCTAACAAGAACTGAAGACTAAAGATCCTATTGCCTACTGAGTCACTAAGATGAAAAAAGCCTTGCGTTAGGAAAAATTAAAGACAATCATCAGAGACAAGAGATGGAGAGACAGAGTTCTAATAACTACCGAGTTCCCTTTTCAGTCCCTAATACACACAGAATGGCTTTCGTTCCTGCATTTTTTTCTTCTGATTGTTTGTTTTACTTCAGAATTCTAATACTCTTCCATAACATTTAATTTCCTAATGAATTGGAGATTTAATTTTTTTAATTTGTTACATGTAACCGATGGCCTAATACAATTTTTATTCTTGTGTTCCCCTTTACACCCTGGACTTACCTCTATCTTATTGCTTTCTTCATTTTGATGATGCAATATCACTATATATCTATGCTTCCTAAAGACTCTGAGCTCCTCCAGAATAGGACAATATCTTCATCAGCATTTTAAAGTCAGTGTCTTGGACACATTATCATTTAAAAGTACTTAGCAAATGCAAACTTAAATTGGACCAAACAGTAATAACCTTGGAAAGTTAGTTCAGTGTTGAGCTCTTTATGGAATTGAATACCACCTTGGAATTTTATTGGCTAAAAACTGTTAAAGTGGTTTATGATTTTGATATGAGTCAACAATGAATTACAAAGAAATCTAATATGCTCATCTTGAATAAATCATAGTCAATCTTGCTGCAATATTGTTTTCTATCCATCAACATTTATCGGTGGTGATTAATATAAGAAAAAAATAATACGTTATGTATTGAAAATGAGATAATTATTTTTTCCTTTGAATGTTAAATTTTTCTTTTTAAATTTCCAGTAGCAGAAAAATTTTCTTGGTAATTCTCAGTGCCTTTGTGTTTTATATCTAAAACATATAAAAATGAAGAACTTCAACTTTGGAGTTTGTGTCTTGATTGGACCTCTTGATATTCCAACTATTGCTTGTGTTGCTGAATTGTGACATGGTGTCACGTAACCTCATATAGTCTACCAAAGAGACATTAGATATTTATTCAGGGTCCCAAGGAGCAGCATAAAGAAAATGGATCTAACAATGTTGCTTAATTTCTTTTTTTTTTCATCTGTAAAATGGGTATAGCAATAGCACTGAATACAGTTAGAAGTATGATAAGTTAAAGGACTGAAGTTATTATGAAGATTAAAATAAAAAAAATCAATGGAGAAAATTTGCATAGTGAACCACATAGTAAATACTCAATACATGTTAGCCACTGTTAGAATTATTATGATTTGTTAGATGATGGATTAACAATTTAAAAAAATAAGAAATAAATTAAAGCAAAATATACAGTAGTGGTGGGGATCTCAGAACTAATTAATCAAGTCCACACTCTCCCCCTACTCTAAGCGAATGTTTCAGAGTATATATGTTTGTTGAATATCCCAGATGATGGGACTGAAAAATAAAACTCATATCTTAAAATAATAGACTTTTAGTTGAAAAGTTCACTGGAGGCCATTTCTTATGAGAGAAAACCCTACTGCTTTTGTTTTAAAACCCCCAGTGAATTGAACTTTTTAAAGTGACAGACCATTCAATTTAATAATACATATAATTGTTAAGAAATTATTTTTATTAAATTGAAATGAAATCTAGCTCTCAGAAAAGTATACTAATTGTTATTTGTGCTATTCCTTAGGGCATATAGAAAAATGTCTAATTTCTTTACAGCATAATATATGAGGTCAATTAAGATGTCTCACACAAGCCATCCCTCTCCTTAGGGATTCTGACTGCAGTTCATTTGCCATTGTATTGAATTCCCCCATCCTCTTACATACTCTTCTCAGCACTTAATCTAGTGTTCCAAAATCTCATTCATTCTGATACCCAAAACTATGTCTAAGTTTATTCTAATTAGCTCAGAATAGCTAAAATAGATTAATCTTCCTTGTTCTGGTACCTTATACTCAGTAGTGCACATTAGGTAGAATAATTTTGGACCATCTCCATATTTTGAGTATGAATTAAAGTAGTACATGTGACTTAACAACATGTTTCTTTTTAGTGTGTATTAAAGTACGGATAGATTGTTGATTCTTATGAGTCTTGTAGAAAATTAAACCCTCAAAAGGCTATGTATGTGCTGCTATATTTTTGAACTTGTGCTCCAGATTTTTGATTTATCTATGTTAAATTCTAGTTCGATTCAGCCCATAATTAGAATTTGATGAAATCTTTTTGGGTTCCTAAATCTGGCATCAGCATGTTAGCTTTCTCTCTAGCTTCATTTTATCCTCCAGCTTAATTCCATGCTATAAGTGTTGGTTTGTATTTTTTTTAAATCCATATTTGTTTAAATATTGTATTTTTTAATTTTTCAAAAAATAGTTTTATTAATTACAAAAGTAATACATGCTTATTACAAAAATCAAAATATTACAGAAATTTATGACAGAGAAAAAGTTAAAGTGCCACATTATTCCACTTCTGGAGATAATCACTATTAATATTTTGGATTATATTCTTCTCTCTCTCTCTTTTTATCTCTCCATATACTAGTAAAAATGTATCTTTGTGTCTTTTTCCACACATGGAATAATACATGTAATATTGAAACTTGATTTTTAAAAATTTCCTGCTAACTTAGCTGATCAAAACAAATTTATTGATGCATGATAATTATACATATTTATAGGATATGTGTGATATTTTTGCAGTGTTTAAAGGTTTGCAGAAAAGAATATTGGCAGAACAGAGCTTTGGACTGAAAACACAAGGTATTTATGTTGACTATCCACGAATAAGAAGGTAATTAAAGGAGATGTACTTATGTTTCTGAATATATACATTTTATGTCAGAACTTGTGCTAAGTACCATACATACATTAGCTCATACAAACATTAGCCACACCATAGTCCTATAAACTTAGTATTAAGTAATATAATTTTCACATTATAGATGAAGATAGTGAGAGGTGTCTAGTCCATCTTATGCTGGAACAAGAGGTCCTTTTTGTTTTTTTACTGAGTTTTGTTCTTGTGCCCAGGCTGAAGTGCAATGGCACGATCTCTGCTCACTGTAACCTCTGCCTCCCAGGTTCAAGTGATTCTACTGCCTCAACCTCCCAAGTAGCTGGGATTACAGGTGCCCGCCACCATGCCCAGCTAATTATTGTGTTTTAGTAGAAACGGGGTTTCACCATGTTGGCCAGGCTGGTCTCCAACTCCTGACCTCAGGTGGTCCACCCACCTCAGCCTCCCAATGTGCTGGGATTAGAGGTGTGAGCCACTGTGCCCAGCCAAGTTCCTATTTTTAAAATGTTTATCCAGGCACACCAGCATCATTTGTTGAAAAGACTCTCTTCTCCTAATTGAATTACCTTGGTGTCTTTGTGAAAAATCAATCAATTCTATTTGCAACGGCCTGTTTTCTGGACTCTGTATTCTATTTCATTGATCTAATCATCTATACTTATGTCAACTCCACAGTCTTAATTATTGTAGTTTTATAGTAAGCCTTGAAATCAGGTAGTGTGAGGCCTCCAACTTAATTTTTCTTTTTAAATATTGTTTTTATTGCTTTAGATTCTTTGAGTTCCATACATATTTTAGAATATATGTTAATTTCAGAAGAAAAGTATGATAGGATTATGATAGAGACGGTGTTAATTCTAGCTGAGGGAGAATACCATGAAGGTTAATTCTATCACCTCTGGATTTGGCCTGAGCTGTTTTGCTAAAGTACCTGCATGAAACTGACTTCTATCAAGGTATGAAACATATTATCATAATGTTTTTGCTTTGTAGTCATGGGCCCAAGGAATTTTAGGGTTGTGTGGACCAGCTTGTTAGCTTTGTTTATTGATAATAATTAGATAATTTACTATACTGTCTCAGACAAACCCCTGGAGGGCTGTGCTCTTGGGGCTGCTTACATAGCAGAAATGCTTATGCGATCAGCAGAGTATAAGAAATCTCAGCCGAGATTCCTTTTTAGAGTTCTTGGTTCTTTGGTGTTCTCTGCACATTTTGGGGGCTCCTTATCCAAGAAAGAAAGTGTGTCTCCCAGTGAACTTTAGAGACGGAGAAAAATTGGTTTGCACCTGGCTTCTCTAGGACATTTAAAGTAGACAAAATTTCTTGAATGCCTGCTATATTATATCCTTTTTCTGTAATAAACTGTAGATTTTTAAACAGTGCCATTTTGGGTCCTGTGAACCTTGTTTAGCAGCTGCACCCTGCCTGACTGCCACTGGTAGTGCAGAGATAATCAGTATCTTAATAATACTGAGTCTTCCAATCTATTAATGTAGTTTATCTCTTCATTTATTTGTCTTTCTTAATTTATCTTTGTTCCTTTAAAATGTATTCAGTGTAGAGCTCTCACACATTAATAACAATTCCAAAGTATGTTTTTGTTGCTATTGTAAAGTTTATTGTTTTGTAAAGTTACTTCTTAATTTTGATTGCCAGTTTATAGAAGGAAATGCAATTGAATTTTGTTATATTTACTTGGTGTTATATTTTTATTTTGATCTGCTATCCCACAATCATTTAAATTTAAAAATTAATTACAATTGCTTTGTAGGTTCCTTATGATTTTCTACATAAACAATCATATTGTCTTGGAATGGAGGCAGTTTTACTTCTTTTCTCTCAATCATATGCCTATTTTTTTCTTTTACTTTCTTGCACTGCTAGAACCTCCATTACAATGTTAAAACAAAGAGATAAAAGCAGACATTCTTAACTTCTCTATGATTTTCGTGCAAACAAATTTATTAATTTGCCATTGCAGAAGTTAGTTAAAGCTTTTGTAGGAATACCTTTATCATATTGAGGCAATTCGTTTTGACTCATAGTTTACTGAGACTTTAATTGTTCATATTAAATTTTATCAGTTGCTTTTTCTGTAACTATTGAGAGAATCACAAAATTTTTCTCCTTAATTCTGTAATTTGGTGAGTTGGATTGATTAGTTTTCAAATTTTAACCTAACTGCACTCTTGGACTTAAGCCGTCTAGTTCTTAGAGATAATCTTCTTGTAGAAACTGAACAATTATACTGAGGAAAGAAAGTGAGGTGTGTGTGTGTGTGTGTGTGTGTATACATAGTTTTTAAAAATTAATTGGTTTTAGTTTTTCTTAGGAAAATTAACATTTAATTTGTTGAACTAGTTGTAAGACAAGAGCCTAAGTGTTCACACAGCAGAAAAGTTGAATTTAGCAAAGCATGGCTAAGTCTGCAAATGTTGCAGAATTCAGCCAAGCTGGAATGGTATTGACTTGAGAAACAATGACTAAGCACAGGCCTGTGATCTAAGAAAAATGTAACTTTCAAGCACAAAGTGTTAATAGGCAACTGGTCTACAAAGCGTTCTCCATGGAGTGGGCAAAAAATCTGCCCAGCTGTGCTGCATCAGTGTTGGGAATTGACAGAAAAACGCAAGGGCTGTCTGTAGTAACTTACTCAGATTCCACTTCAAATTTTCTTTGGCGTTTTAAGTAGAGCTGTCCTCCCTTGGACTCATACAATCTTCTACAATTCCTACAAGTTTTCAAGAGGGAGACTGTACTTTCTGCTAACAGAGAAGTGGTATAATATAGTGATCAGCAGCAGGACTCAGAACCTGACTGTCTAGATTCAAGCCCTTGGTCCACCACTCATTAACTGTCTCACCTTGATGTTTCTAAATTTCTATCTGACTTAGTCATTCGTGATGACGATGATGGTGACGATGATGATGGTGATGATGACAATAGAAAGCACACAATGGAGTTATTTTGAGGACACAATGAGATAATATATTTAAATAATATGATGACAACAATACCCTGGATATAGAAGTATTCAGTGAATATTTGCCATAATTAGAAAATTCTGTTATTAGTATGTAAATACCATGAGGAGAGGCATTTTTATGTTTTGTTCATTGCTGCATCTGCGGTGCCTAGAATAGTACCTGGAACAAAGAGACACTCCATAAAAAATATATTGAATGCATGAATGTAACATTTGCATCTAGAACTGATGAGTTGCATATATTGGTAACAATTAGTCCTATAATCTAGCAATTTAGTGGATTGGCCCTTGCTGAGGCGATAGCCTACTGAACTGGACAGATGGTTGGGGTAAATGCCAGTACTTGCCCTCCTGCAGGCATTTTCTGACCTAAAATTCTCATGCTTTGGTTCAATGTGACTCTGCACAGAGCAGCCATATAATTTGTATACAAACCAAACACTTTTGAGAATAAAAAGGGTTCTATTAATGACACCATGATAATAGATGTAAGCTGGGACAAACTAGGACAAACCAGGACATATGGCCACCTTACTTCAGCACCCTCACTGCCCCTGACTGGATTAAAGATTGGTGGCATTCCTAAAAGAGGTTGTCTATTGAGTAGACAGCAGCCCATGAAGTGGTCCCCAGTACATTAGGTAGGAACTGTCTAAAGCAGTAATATTCTCAATGGGGGCATTTTTAATGCAAAAATAGCCTGAGAGTCAAGTACTGATAAGAGCCGTTCAAAGAGATAAAACAGAGGATAGCTGAGTCACCTAACAGCACAGCACGGCTGCAGAGGGCATAAAGCGGACCAGATCTCTGCAGCTGTTGCTGTGCCTGGAGAGTCACCCGTGCTGTTCTATTCTCAGACTCATTCCAGATTTTTTCCATGATTTCAGTTCTCTGCTGACTGGGATTCTGTCTTTTCTGTTCTTGCTTACTTCCCTGATAATCCATAATACAAGCTTTGATTATTTGTGAAGAACTGGTTATATTTTTGTTAATTACAATCTGAAAAACTCTAACTCACATATGTGCAACTAATATCAGTTCTTTGTATTTTTTCCAGCATTATCTGCTGCTCTGCACTGCTTTAGTGTTAACTCATTACTCGTGTTAGCCCATGATATTAAGATGCTCTGTAAGCTCTTGTCCGCTATGAAATCAGTGTAGGTTTACAGATTAAATGAGAAATAATTCACTTGTATTACCTGTACCATATTCAACTATGAGTTAAATGAGCTTTGGGTTTGCCTGGGAGTCTGACCAACATTTGTAATAACATATCCATGAAAAAAATATCAAATTTCAACCAAGAGTGCCAAGACATTATTTGAGAAGCTAAAATCCAGGATACAAGGTTTGATAAGTATAAGTGCATTATGAAGACAATAGGGCAGAATATTTTAACTGTGATTCTTCTGGAAAGGCAGAGCTAAACAAAAACTGTAAATATCAGAGACACAGGGTGGTGTTCAGCACCATCATAAGAGGGATATTATGGTAGAAATATAATTAAAAAATAACTAAACTACAGTAATGCCAAATGTACCAGAAAAGAAAATATGCGTGTGTGGGAGATAAGGGGTGACTGGAGGAGGGAAGGACTGTGAGAGCACAGCCTTTCTAGAATGAATCTTCTGCGAGAATTTTAATCTAACTCAGCAATATATGTACACACAGGAGTAAGGAGACTGCTGATGCATGTAATGCCTGTCAACATTCTTTCACATGATTAACTTTTCCTTTTTAAACTCATCTGATGTTATTGTTGTTAAATAAAATTTATAGGTGACTATTGGTTTGAACTGAGCTCCTACACTAAGCCCAACAGATCAAACTAAAATGAAATCATTTTTGTTGAGTTCCAGGCCACCAAGTCAAAACCAAGTTGTTTATCTGACCTCCTGAGAAATCAAGAGAGATAATAGCCAAATTCCCAAACAGGTCAGGTTTAGTCCTTATGATAAGGACATTCCCTCTGTTTTAACCTTTTCAAGGAAAATAACTTTGAAATGACCAATCCACTTTTTGTTCTTGGTTTCTGCTTTCCTCAGCCCTTTTCTGTCCGTAAAGCCAACCTCCTCCACTCAGCTCATTGGAATACTCATTCTATTTTACAGAATGGGGTATTGCCTGATTCTAGAATTGCAAATAAAAGCCAACTAAGGTCTTTAAATTAAATTTGTTATAATTTTGTCTTTTGACAGCCCATAAGAGGATCACTACAGAAGTCCTAATCATCCATTTTACGATAGTCTTTGTGTGTGCCTCCCATACAAATAAAATTTTTTAAAAAAAGCAGAACTTCATCCTACTTTTAGCTCTTCTTTGGAGTTCTGACTAAACCCACATCCATTAGTCCTGAAGCTAATTGAGCTAATCTACCATTTTCATGTTCTTATTTAGGAAAAGAGGTCATTGACGCTTTGATATTTTGGTCAGAATCTATTTTAAAGATTTGTGTCTATTGCAGCCAAATCATTTAAATAGCTGCAAAACTGTAAAAATATTTTAAAGGTTTATTTTTATTTTTTCTGAACAGTCTTTTAAAATAGCAGTCCAACTGAGGTCAAATGAAGCAAGATCTGGAATTTTAAAATTAGAGGGCAGCCATTAGAAAAATTACACTCATTACAGTAAAGGTTAGCTGAGAGTATTTTAGAATCCTATGAGTTTACTTATCATTTAAATAGAGAGACTACCATGTATTATCCTTACACATTTCTCTGATTCTTTGTTTTCTAATTTTTCTTCAATTTGTTAAAAAGATTCAAAAAATGAATCAAACCCTACTTTAGTGTTCAGATTAAGATGGACTTTATAAAAGTCCTTGAGAACATTTATATTTCCCTTCTTTCATTCCTTTCTTCCTTCCTTTTTCTCTCTTTTTCTTTTCTTTTTTCTTTTCTTCTTTCCTTCCTTCCTTCCTTCCTTCCTTTCTTTCTTTCTTTCTTTCTTTCTTTCTTTCTTTCTTTCTTTCTTTCTTTCTTTCTTTCTTTCTTTCTTTCTTTCTTTCTTTCCTCTTTCTCTCTTTCTCTTTCTCTCTTCCTTTCATTCTTTCTTGTCTTGCTCTGTCTCCCAGGCTGCAATGTAGTGACACGACCTCTGCTCGCCCAGGCTGCAATGTAGTGACATGATCTCTGCTCACTGCAACCTCCACCTCCTGGGTTTAAGCAATTCTCCTGACTCAGTCTCCTGAGTATCTTACAGACATGTGCCACCATGCCTACCCCAGCAAATTTTTGGAATTTTAATAGAGATGGGGGTTTCACTGTATTGCTCAGGCTGGTCTTGATCTGCTGGCCTCAAGTGATCCACCTGCCTCGGCCTCCCAAAGTTCTGGGATTACAGGTATGAGCCACCATGCCGGGCCGGAAAATTTATATTTTTTTCTGACAAGTTTTATTTGTTTCTTGATATATGTGTAATGTAATATAAAGTATATTTCTATGTTTGCAATATATATTACTGGAGATTTTTGAAACCTATAAGTTTAATTTAATATTAGACCCTAATATAAATATAAACATCCGATTAGTTAATCCAACACTGAGGAAAATATTTGTTCCTCCAAGTCCATAGTATTTAGACCATTTTATAAATATATGAAAATTTTTTCTTAAGCTAGTCATGACTCTGTTGCCCAAAAATAAATTCCTTAATGAAAGGCATCTTTCTTTGGCCTTTAAAGTTACTTTTTTTTTTAAATTTCATCAGTAAGGTCTACAAAAAGTAGATTTAGACAAACGCTATTTTTTTATGTTTCTGCCCTCAAAATGTTAACAGTAGATATAAATTCAACCATATTATACGTTTTTAAAAGCCAAGGCAATGCTGTCTTTTGTTATTTCTTTGCAGATAATTAAGATGAAAGGAGACATTAAGTACTGTTATTTATCACAAAATAAAAATGCCCATTCATCAAGTAAGGAGGTAAACCAGTATGATTTTTCACCAGTTTACTCATGATCAGAAATCCACAGTGATATGGCTTAGGCTATTTTTTAAAAAATGAAAAATAAAGTGTTGGATAACAAAAAATTTGAAATGTGTGGCTAGAAGTAGACCAAATATGCCTTTTGGCCAAAGATGATTCAAAATTGAATCTGAAATGTTATTAAAATGTTTACTATGATTACAATTTTTTATTAAAACTTTTGCTAGATGTATTTTTAAAGTTTGACATTAAAATGCAAGATTTATAACTTTTCAGCAAAAATACTCACTTTTAACAGAGAAAAGTCAATAGTGGGACAAGATCTACTTTTTCTACCTTGTCCAGACTAGGGTACTCCTGGATTGTGATGTTTCCACCAAGTACTTAGCTTTTCTTCTTCTCTAGCCAGAGCTGAATGTGGTGAAGGGTTAACTACTCTTCGACATTTGGGCTCTCAGATATGATCAGTGCCCTTGTGTCTGTCCTAACAACCCAATCTCACACTTAGAAGCTTCCCGCATTGATGGAAAACCACTTTGTGAATATTTTCAGACGCAGACATATTGTTGCTTTCATTTCAATATTTTTATTTTAATGTATTTGCAAGCATTCACTGCTTTATATTGTCTTATGGGGAAATTTGTTCTTAATCTTGGAGCTAGAAATGTAACAAGGGAGCAATGTGATTGACTTTCAAGTTACTAAACTCTTGTCCGAATTTCTATCTGCACCCAGCTTTTACTGTCTGCACTCCCAGCATCTTTTAATAGAATGATAGGAGGATATTTTTAGCAGCATTTATCAGTAAAGAAATGGTTGTAATCTCAAGGCACATAGTTTGCCTGATTTAGTATATAAATAACTTTCTCTACAAACAACTATTGTTTGTAGAGAAATACTTTATTATTCAATAATTATTATTGGTTGTTAAGTAAGACTTGCTATGTTGGAGATTTTCCCCCTTGCAACATATGATATAGTATTAAGGCTTTCTTTTATTTAAGCAGATTTTAATATGTGATGGTTACTTCTCCATCTAGTTTGGTTTGCAGTTCCAAAATCTCCTGTAACTTTTGATTTTTGCCTTTGGCTTAAAAAGAATGAAAATAGTGGCCCAACATTTCTCTGCATACTGCTAGTAATTTAGTTGTATTGTGTTCTATAATAATTTTTTAACCATATAAAAATATAAGCTTTTATCACATTGTCAATAAAATTGCATGCAATTTTTGTTAATAATTTATTATTCAATAATTATTATTATTTAGTCAGATGCTGTTGGCACATGTGGTTACTAGAAGTCTAAGATAGCCCCGAAGTCTCCTGCTTCCTGATGTACACACACTTTATAACCCCTAAAATTACAAACATGATGTTTATTACTCTCACGATTATGTTATGTGTTATGGCCAAAAAGAATTTTGCAGGTGTAGTTGAGTTCCCAAATCAGTTGACCTGAAGATATCAGAGATTATCCATGTGGGCTTTGCCTAATCACATGAGTCCTTTAAATCTGGCTTTAGAAGTGGGAGACAAAGAGGATAAGCAATTTGAATCATGATAAGGATTCAACTTGCTATTGCTAGTTTGGAGATAAAGAGGAAATCATGTGGCAAAGATTATGAGTGGCCTCTAGGAGCTGACAGTAGCTCCCACCTGACAGCCAGCAAGGAAACAGGGGCTTCTGTCCTATAACTAGAAGGAAATTAATTCTGCTAATGACAAGAATGAGCTTGGAGGAGAAATTTTTTCCTAGAATTCAGTCTGGTAGAAAAATTGATTTCAGTCTGGGATACTCTGAACAGAGAACTTAGTTATGCCACACTAGACTGCTGATCTACAAAACTCTTAGCTAATATGTAGAACTTTTTTAAGTTGCTAAATTTGTGGTAATTTGATATGCAGCCATAGAAAATAATACAGCATCAGACCCAGAAATATTTTGCCAAACAGGTACATCAGAAGCACTGTTGAGTTCAGCATGAGTCCACCACATTAGCAAAGTTAAAAAACAATTATCCATATAGGTTTCTTGGTTGGATGGTTCTGCCTGCCCATAAATCTGATGTACTAGACATATAAGTATCACATGGTACATTATCACTAACCTTTCAGTGCTCAGCAGAGTATAAGTTAGGAATCTTTTTTTAAACATCATTTTCTATTAAAATTTATCTTATTTATTTATTTTTCAAACTATCCTATTTCAGAAAGTTTCCTGCCCATTTCTAGGTCTCAGTATCCCTATATATGAAATGAGAAAGCAAACTTGAAGAATACAAAGAACTCATTCAGGATTTCTGAGTCATCCTTTTCTCCTCTCTAGAGACTCTCCTGGAAAGAGATAGTTGGGCAGGTCCTTCAACTAGGACCTCTTGGTCTTCTCCTTGATACCATCTTCTCACCCTTGGTTCTTCCTAACCCTCCATGATGCACTCTCTTCATCTTTCTCCCCCAAGCATTTTGCAACTAAAAGTCGCCAGGATGTAATGTGCATTCTGCAGGACGCATTATCAGAAGCCACCCTACTTTCTCTTCCATAACTGAAAGTTTTTAGTTAAGTTCAATTGATATATAGACCTGGCTATTCTATGAACTCAGAGCCATGCCCAGTCTATCTCATATCTGACTACCCGGAAGTTACTTTGGATTGGGGTTCATAAATGCTGTTGTTTCAGATTTCCAGAAAATTATCTCTGATTAAGCAAAGACTAGAAGTTGGAAACCTGACATCTCTACAAAACATTCTACAGATGAGTGAAAAACACACAGCCCATCACAGAGAACTTGCCATGGTTTACTCAAATTGATTAAGAAGATGTTGCCATAATAATTCACCTGCTGTTATTTAATGAATTCACTTATAAAAACAAAAGAACAACAACTCTTACTGAGGCCTTCTATATCTGTGTGAATAACAGGAGTCTCATTTTTCAATCAGATCGGAATTGATACTGATTAAAACCTGAATGATGCTTGATAATAAACGAGAATGGCTATCATCTGCAAGTGTAAATGATTTAAATGAGTGCACATATTTTGTTGGAGTCAGTAAACGTTTAACATAGGAATCTAAATTTTACCTGATAAAGCTTATGTGATCTATGACTTAAGTCATTTTATATTATCCCTCCATTCTTTCTCTTGGACTGGTTCTCTCTTATTAGGTTGCATATGGAGATAATGTGGACTATTGAGAGCTGATGGTATTTTCCAGCAAAAATGCAAAATAGAAAGTCCTGAGAATCGCCCATATTTTGTGAGATAAGGCATAGAAAAATGATCCCATAAAGAATACTAGAAAGGAACGGCCAGAGAGGTGGAGGAAAACTCAACAATATATGGCTTCAGAAGACCAGGAGAGCAGAACAGAGAAGGCGGAATAATGCTTATCAGATTTGTCTAATATGTAGCAGTGAGGATAATTTCAGTGATATAGTTGAGGCCGAACCAAGTTGCAGTGTGTGATAGATGGAGTAGGAAGCAAGGAACTAAAGCCAGAGGGTTTCAATGCCTCTGTTGACAGGATTGCCATCTTCATTACACTGTGTGTCCCTCCTAGGCAGGGACCTCTTCCTGATTCTTCTTCATATTCTCAGTATCCACACTATAGGCTCTGGAACAAAGAAGTCCTAAGGATCACTTTGGGGGAATGCTTCTTCCCCATACTCTGTGTTTCCTTCCGTGGAGGACATCAATTATTACAACATTCCTGGCTTCGCTCTATCTTTTAAAAAGCTTCATTCCTATGGGGAGAAGGTGGTTTGGAAGGAGAAACTAGACCTTCAGCTTACCCCCTTTTAAAAGCTTCTCTCTCTCTCATCTCCATGCTCTAAGTTTTAGGAGCTAATACTTTTGAGGGGGGCGGGGAGTGGAGGAGCTGCCCTGATACGGTTAACCTGGAAAGTAATATTTCCTAGAATAATTTATAGCTTTAGTATGTCACAAAAAGCATTGTGTTCATCTACTGAAAATAAACAACTATCTATAAATATCTTCCAAAAAGATTTTTGCAAACTGTGGATACAGATTTCCTATACTCACAACTTTCACGAATATCTTTTTATAGCATTATGGTAATGTCTCTTATTTCAAAGTTTAATTAATGAGGATATTTGGAATGCTTCATTTTTCTCTCTTCATAGTACTTATATCCCTTTTTATGCATGATTTAAGGAATTTTTTTGGTTAATCTTATGGATAACTTTGAAGGTTTTGTCGAAACAAAATTTTGAGGTGGTGAGCAGGTATTGCAACCTGAATTTGTCCTCAGAAGTGAATTATTTTGTAATAGGACTTATTCTCAAAATACTTAGAGCATAAATTGAATTAAACAACTAAATATTAAATCCAGTTCTTATGTTTTATTTTGTCTAATATGAATGATAGCACAATAAACAATTCTACAATAACAATTAGATATAATCTCTACTTTCTGCTTTGTATTAATATTTAAATTTTCATACTTTTTTGACTCAAATAATAAAATAAGTTTTAAAGTTATCTAGCTAATGTACTCTTTGTATTAACTGTCATTCTATTTTACTATTTAGTTATTTGGAATTTTTAAATAATTTTTTTGTAGGTAAACATGGCAGCTTTCACAATGAATTAATTATTCATGCAATTCGCTCATGCAAAAATACGCATGGCTGCATTTCAACTGATTTATAGAATTTCAAAAATTTGAGGAATATAAGGAAATTTTTTACTTCAAGTTACATCCAGAATGCTTTCTTATTCAAAAGTGAATATGAAGTGACAACTGGTAAATGTAAATAATGGGCACATTTTGTATTAGTAAAGTTGTTATTTTGATTAGCTATGATGGAAACCTATGGGATGTTTGTTATGTTTTTAAGTTATGTTTTTATTCTTTTGTCCTTGTTTTTTCTCTTAATTTTTTTTTTCTCTAAAGGGGTTTATCAATTTTGTTGATCTTTTTGAAAAACAAAGTTTTTTTTTTTTTTAATACTTTAAGTTCAGAGGTACATGTGCAGAATGTGCAAGTTTGTTACATAGGTACACATGTGCCATGGTGGTTTGCTGCACTCATTAACCCGTCATCCACATTAGGTATTTCTCCTAATGCTATCCCTCCCCCAATCCCCCGACACCCTGACAGGCCACATTGTGTGATGTTCCCTTCCCTGTGTCCATGTGTTCTCATTGTTCAACTCCCACTTATGAGTGAGAACATGTGGTGTTTGGTTTTCTGTTCTGTTTGCTGAGAATGATGGTTTCCAGCTTATCCATGTCCCTAAGCAAAAGGAACAAAGCTGGAGGTATCATGCTACCTGATTTCAAACTATACTGAAAGGCTGCAGTAACCCATACAGCATGGTACTGGTATCAAAACAGACAAATAGACCAATGGAACAGAACAGAGTCCTCAGAAATAACACCACACATCTACAACCATCTGATCTTTGACAAACCTGACAAAAACAAGCGATGGGGAAAGGATTCCCTATTTAATAAATGGTGTTGGGAAAACTGGCTAGCCATATGCAGAAAACTGAAACTGGATCCCTTCCTTATACCTTATAAAAAAGTTAACTCAAGATGAATTAAAGACTTAAATGTAAGACCTAAAACCATAAAAACCCTAGAAGAAAACCTAGGCAATACCATTCAGGACATAGGCATGGGCAAGGACTTCATGTCTAAAACACCAAAAGCAATGGCAACAAAAGCCAAAGTTGACAAGTGGGATCTAATTAAACTAAAGAGCTTCTGCACAGCAAAATAAACTATCATCAGAGTGAACAGGCAACCTGAATGGAAGAAAATTTTTGCAATCTATCCAACAGACAAAGGGCTAATATCCAGAATCTACAAAGAACTTAAACAAATTTACAAGAAGAAACAAAGCCCCATCAAAAAGTGGGCAAAGGATATGAACAGACACTTTTAAAAAGAAGACATTTATGCAGCCAACAAACATGAAAAAAAGCTCATCATCACTGGTCATTAGAGAAATGCAAATCAAACCCACAATGAGATACCATCTCACGCCAGTTAGAATGGCAATCATTAAAAAGTCAGGAAACAATAGATGATGGAGAAGATGTGGACAAATAGGAAAGTTTTACACTGCTGGTGGGAGTGTAAATTAGTTCAACCATTGTGGAAGACAGTGTGGTGATTCCTCAAGGATCTAGAACTAGAAATACCATTTGATCCAGTAATTCCATTACTGGGTATACACCCAAAGGATTATAAATCAATCCTCTATAAAGACACATGCACACGTATGTTTATTGCGGCACTATTCACAATAGCAAAGACTTGGAACCAATCCAAATGTCCATCAGTGATAGAGTGGATAAAGAAAATGTGGCACATATACACCATGGAATATTATGCAGCCATAGAAAAACAAAGTTTCAACTTTCTTAATTCTCTTTATTGTTTTCCTATTTTCTGTTTCATTGTTTTCTCCCTACATTGGATTTTCTTTACATTTCTTTATCAAGCTTCTTAAGGTGGAACTTCAGGCTATTGATTTTACACCTTTGTTTTTTTCTTATATAAACATTAGAAACTATACACTTTTCTGTAAGTTCTACTTTAGTTTCCCCTTAACTTTTAGTACTAATTATTTTATTATTATAGAACTTGAAATATTTTCTAATTTTTCTTGGATCATTTAAAGTTATGACTCTTGGATCATCTTTCTTTTACTGGGGGAAAAGAAAAGGTTATCCCCAAAATAATCACCGGGTTATTTAAAATTATATAATTTTTTTACCAAACTGTGGGATTTTTCTAGATATCTTATTGTTATTTATTTCTATTTAATCCTATTGTCGGAGAACACATGCTATATGACTTCAGGGTTTTTTTCTTTCTTTGAGATAGATCTCACTTTGTCACTCAGGCTGAAATGCAGTGGTGTGATCTCGAGTCACTGCAGTCCCAACTTCCTGGGCTCAAGCAATCCTCCCATCTCTGCCCCCCACAGATAGTTGGCACTACCAACTACTTGTTTTCTCCCTACATTGGGTTTTCTTTGCATTTCTTTATCAAGCTTCTTAAGGTGGAACTTTAGGCTATTGATTTAGGCTATTGATTAAAACAGCACGCACCATGATGCCCAGCTAATTTTTGTAATTTTAGTAGAGAGGGGATCTTGCTATGTTGCCTAGACTGGTCTTGAACTGCTGGACTCAAGAGATTTGCCCACCTCGGCTTCCCAAAGTGCTGGGATTACAAGCCTATACCACTGTGCCTAGCCAACTTCATTTTTTTTTTTTTTTTAGTTTATTGACAATTATTTTTGACCTAGAGTATTTTCTGTCTTGTTGACCATACCATGTGTGCTTGAAAAGAGTGTTTTCTGCAGTTGTTGGGTGTAATGTTTTATAAGTATCAATTATGTGGCCAGGTGTGGTGGCTCATGCCTGTAATCCCAGGACTTTGCGAGGCCAAGGCGGGCAGATCACTTGAGGTGAGGACCTGGAGACCAGCCTGGCCAATGTCGGGAAACCCCATCTCTACTAAAAATATAAAAATTAGCTGGGTGTGGCGGCACACCCCTGTAATCCCAGCTACTCAGGAGGCTGAGGCACAAGAATCCTTTGACCCTGGAGGTGGAGGCTCCAGTGAGCAGAGATTGAGCCACTGCCCTCCAGCCTGGGTGAGAGTGAGACTTTGTCTCGAAACAAACAAAGAACAAGCAAACAAACAAACACACACACAACTATGTTAAGATGGAAGTGCTGTTCAAAACTTTTATGCCTTCGATTTTTAAAATTAATTTTATCATTTCCTGTGAAGGGGTGTTAAACAAATTTACAAGAAATTTCCAAGAAACTTCCAACCACGACTTTGTCTATTTATCTCTTTAATTCTGCTAATTTTTTCTTCATGTATTTTGAAATTATCTTACTAGATGTATATGTATTTCTGATTGTTATGGCTTTGGTATGAATTGACCCCTTTGCCATTGTTATTATCATTAGGAGCACATTATCTCTGTTAATGCTCTTTGTCTTAAAGTTGACTTTCTCAAACATTGGTATTTTATTTTATGTGTAACATTAGTATATAATACATTCACTAATTTTTATTTAAAATAATTTTAAAAGTAATTTTAAATTCATGTACCTTTAATCTATCTTTGTCTTTATACTTAAAATAAATATAATTGAGTCTTGCTTTTTAAATCTAAGCCAACAACCTCTGCCTTTTAATTGGAGAGTTTAATCCATTTATAATATATTTATTATAGTTATTAATATGCCTAGGATTAAGTCTACCATTTCAGTTTTTGTTTTCTCTTTGTCTCAGGTAGGTTTTTCCTCTGTCTCTCCTGCCTTTTTCCTTGTTTTAAATTGAATAAACATTTGTATGAATTAAATTTTAATCTATCTATTGGCTTTTAAATTTTTTTTTGGCATTATTTTTAGGAGTTGCCTCCGGAGTTATACTACAAATATTTAGTTTTCACACTCTACCTAATTTGTATTGTGCCATTTGTAAAATGTAAGAGACTTGCAATCTTACAAATCTTTGGTTCTCTTTTTTTTTTTTTTCTGGGATTTCCCCCTCATCAAGCTGCCATTTACTTTGAGCTCTTTCGTCTAGTTCTTCAAGTTGGCAAAACTATGTATTTCTATCCAATATTCAGCCACCTGTGTGGAGTTGAATGGGGTGTTCCGTCAGATAAAGAGTCACACAAATGGGAAACTCAATGCTGTTTCTCTTTTTCCATGTGTTGACTCCTGTTGGATTCCTGTCTTATACCTTTACGAGAGTTATATAGTTTTGTCTGGAAGAATTAGTACAATAGAAGAAATCCCACCATTTCAAAAATCTCTTCAAACCATCTCCTTCAAATTTAAATTAAATTTAAGCGTTCTTTTCCTTACTTCCTCTTTATTTTCAGGCATCTAATTTTTTACTTGTATTTGGAAACTCACATTTTCTGTGAATAAATTAAAGATCTCAAATTGCTTACTGATAACTGAGTCAGACAAATCTTGACATTTTCTTGAACATTTAAACAAAATAGAATTCTGCATTCCTCAGGTGTACCGAATCATGGTATTTAGAGTTAGTTTTACAAATCTCTGTTAAAGAAATAAAACTTACCTGGTGATTCTGACTAACCTTTGAGACAGATGTTTGACTTCTAAATTAAACAGAAGTTGTTACTAATTTAAAATATAAATTCTGACATTTTAATTCTATAGAAGGAAGGCAAAAAAAATTGGAGAAAAGAGGAATCATCAGAGTTACTTTGGGTGCAAAAACTATATTACATGCAATTTATAATAATTGTCTTGTATTTCCCAATTATCCTAAAATTAGAAAATAAGAGTAATATAATTTCGCAAGTAAACTTCTTTGGGGACATTTTGTATGCTCAATGAAAATTTATATTAAATTTTTCTTAGAATTGAGGGTTATTAACAATAATTTGCTCAATTTGTAATCTTATTCTTTGTTCAGCATATACTTATTAATGATGTAAAATATCACTATTCTAAACCATAAAATATGCTATGTGATGGAAACTCTTGTTTCAGATAAAGATAATTAAAAATGACCTTCCTAAATTTAGTTTACTTGAGCCTAGGTTTTTCATAGGTTTCCCCACTTAGATTTCTCATGTAGAAATAATTGATGAAAAATGATATTATCAATCTAATTTGAAATAAGAACAGTTCTGGAAGTCATAATTAATAAGCTGTCTTCCACACACACGTGCATGTACACCCACACTCACACACACAGTCAACTCACATTTGCAGGCCTTATGAACCTGATCTATTAAAAAATAAACATGTAGGCAATTTCCTTCCGTTAGTTTCTATGTGGGAATCTAACCAAAAGAGTGTCAATTAAAAGAAATTAGTGTAGAGTCAATGATTAGGCATCTGTGTTGTAGTTTTCCAGTTTGCTACTTGGCATTGCTTTTGCAGTGTTATTGCAATGAAAGAACTGAAAACATCAGACTTGAGTATGAGAAAATCAGCAAGAAAATATAGTAAATAAAGAATATGGAGCAAAAGCTGAAATTTTACATAAGTCTATTTTATTAATATCCCATGGGAAAGAACAGCTTTAACTTCACTTACTTAAAAGTGAATGCCTTACCTGGGAAGAAGCACAAAGTAGGACAAAAACAGGCAAAGAAAAGAAGATTTGGCTTAATGGCAGAGTTCACAAGTTGTTTAGAAATCTCAAGGCATAAAATTTAATAGGTTCTCCTTACATAGGGTTCAGGGAAAAAGCCTAAAGGTATGTAAAACAATAATTAGCCTTTAGAAAAGAGTAGGCAGTAGAAGATAGTCCTTGAGGCTGTTGTTTGCAGTTTCTCAGTTCCCACTCTGACTGCAGTATTATGGAAGACTCAAAAGCAGTCGTCCCTGACATTTTTCAGTCTGCAAATCACTTTAAAAACCCCAAGAGGGAGATATATGGTAGTGAAATATAGTTAGTACTTGGAGCCAACCATGATTTGAGCTTTTGGCATAGGCACAGCATAAAGTAGCTTGAAAAAATACTACATTACTTTATAGCCCCTTGTTGATTTATAGATTGCTATGTCTTTCAAATTTTGTGTTCATTTTCATCTCCTATTTGTTTTTGTGTATGCCATGATAAAGCCAGTATCTGGTCTGAGAATAGTTTTATTTTATGATTTTCTGAGTTCACAAAGTAGAGAATAGACACAATTGCCAATATTTTGCCCCCAAATAAAATATCCCCCTGAAATTTCTAATTGATGCCAAAATATTTTCTCTCAGTCTATGTATTTCAATTATAAACTGAACTACTTAGGTGTAGGTTGCAAAATGATGGAGAGCTACAGCTACCTAAAGTAACCACATAAATTCTAAGGATTCAACAATGCTGCTGGAGAGTACATTTCCAATCAAGTGTGACTTTGCAACTTAACGAGATAGGCTAGGAATTAGATTTTCCATTTCCTGAAGGCAGATCTGGTTTTATATGTGGGCAGAGTAAGTAGCTGCTTCTGTATTGGGATTTGAGGCACACTAAAATTCTTTCCCTATCTCTGATGCTAAAGTATATATTTCATCCATATTCAGAATCTTGAAGGTTTTGTAATCCAACTCTCAAGTTTTAGAATGAGGAAACCGAGATCCAGAGAGGTCAAATAACTTGTTCAATCTTGTCTTTTTTTCCAGAAGTCTAAAATGATACAGAAAACCAACATAACAAGGAGACTATATAACTTGGGGTAAAAAAAAAAAAAAGCCAGAAATAATGTTAACATGCTTACTGTAATGATTTGTTTGTTACCTGTTTAACTGAACACATTTTGGAATTTTTTAACAACTTAAGAAACAAGGAAAATTGAGTCATATCATTCACAATAGTCAGAAGAAAATTATTATTTATTTATTTTAGCAAAGTACAATTAGCAGTGAATTTTATATTTTATATTCTGACTAGAGAGATATATTTCCTAAGGAGTACTTCATAAAAAGGACTGCTCGTGATGCAATAAAGAAACTTCTTTACAAATCCTGAAAATGGGTGTAACTATACATTTCAGAGAACCCTTCCTCATAATCACCTTCAATATAAATTGATGGCCACATACCGAAGTGCAATGAAGTGAAAGGAATTCTGTTGGGGACCAGGACAGTGGTATTCTACTCTCAACTTGTCTGTCTGGATTTAGAAATCTAATAAGATATATGCTTAGCATATTTAAAAAATGGTTTTTACTAAAATCAATAAAATATTAACAGTAGTTAGCATGTTTGACAAGCTGTGACCTTCTTACATCTTGATGTAAGTCAGATGCTTCACTGAAAATGGACAATTTTAAAATTCATTTTAAACAGTTGTATGCATTGTGCACAAAGAAGAGTAGGAATTCAACTGCAAGAGCAAAAAGCTCAAGAGAAAATGAAGATCGAATATTTTCATTGACAAGAATCTTGAGATTAGGTTTTTTGATGAAACCAGTGAAGAATTATGCATTGAGAATCCAATATGTTACCACATATGTTCTGAGAGTTTTGCATTTTCATTTAATGCTGTAGGAGTGAAGCAGATGAAAATGCAAAACTCCCAGAACCTTCCAGTAATTTTCATTTTAGAAGAGATTGAAAGCAAACTCTTAAAGAGATTAACCTATACTCAGCTCATTTGGAGACCTCTAAGCATATTTTTTCTTAACTCAGAAATACAAAACAAAAATAAAGCTCACAACACTATAGTCTATGGTGGCATAGTTTTTTTATCAATAAAATTTAAGGGTTTTTTTTTCACACAGAAATAGCTCAATGACCAATTCAGTGAGCACTTTATATCCTAGAACAGGTGCTAATGCTGTATGATGTAGTTCCTTTAACATCCCGAAGGTAATTCATCAAGAAGTCTTATTGGTGCTGTCTTGAATGACTACCCAAATCTGATTACTTCTCAGCATCTTTACTGCACTCGTGAAGTCAGCATCATCTCTCACTTTTACGACAGCGGAAGTCTCCTAACTGATCTTTCAACTGCCACAACTTGTCCCTATCCTCCAAACTACAAAGCCATTTTCCAATCAGCAGCCAAGGAGATTTCCTTAAAATGTATATCAAATCATATTTACTTCTTTTCGTAAAAACCCTCCCAAGATTTTCTATTTTCATTGGAATATAATCTCACAATTTTATCCTGTCCTTCAAAACTGCATGAAGAAAGAGGCATGGTTAATGGTTCTTTCCTTTTTTAAGATGCTGTGCCATTTTACTGCCCTCACTGCTCCTGACAGTCCAAGCATGTACATTTCTGTCTGTGAACTTGTGGTTTGCTATGCCTGGAACCCTCTTCTCTCCGATGTGTTATACTGTTTCACCATTTAGGTCTCAACCTGCCAGCTCTTCAGAAGGACCTCTTTTACATCTTATTCTTTATGAATAACTTCCTAGGGGAAGGGAAGACGTCTACCAAAATAACTCCAAGGAGATCCTATGCCTAGAATAGCCCCTGATAAAACTGTGATGTCAATGAAGTGTTTACTTGGTACCCCTACCTTCTTTTACTGTGTTATTTTCTCCTTTTTATGGTATTTGCTCCTCCTTGTTTCAGCAATTAGTGTCTCCCCCTTCTTCAATAAAACCTCAGAAAAACTCTCTGTCATTCTTTGCCTCTTATTTTGCATAGTAGTTAAAACGTTAAATTATGAAGAGCATTCAACAGTTTTTCATGACCATATTTTGTTTGCTTCTGAAGTTATATCATTTGCTTGTATATGATTGTTGTCTGCCTCCTCCTAGAATACAACACTGATGAATACAGGGACTTTGTCCTGCTTACTTCTGTATATACCATAGAACAGTGCCTTGCATCAGCTAGATAATGTTGAATGAATGCATGGGTAAAAAATGATGCTCTTGTCATATAACCATAACACTGCTGATTTAGAATTAGTAGGATATGTATAAGATGCAATCATAGGAAACAATCATAACAACTTTTGTCTGTGTTCCATTGTCACCAAATGCCGCGTGTTCTCACTCATAGGTGGGAATTGAACAATGAGAACACTTGGACACAGGAAGGGGAACATCACACACCAGGGCCTGTTGTGGGGTGGGAGGAGGGGGGAGGGATAGCATTAGGAGATATACCTAATGTAAATGACGAGTTAATGGGTGCAGCATACCAACATGGCACATGTATACATATGTAACAAACCTGCACGTTGTGCACATGTACCCTAGAACTTAAAGTATAATAAAAAAATATAAAAAATAAAAAATAAAAAATAAATAAAAAAAGAAAAATATTTCAAAATGATTTGATTAAGGTTTTAGCACAGTGTAAGTTTGGAAAGGCATATAGCTCATGGCCTTGGCATCCATTTGCCATTCTCTCCTCAGTGGACCCATTACTAGTAAGTGAACCTAAAATTGTTAAGATAAGTAAAACAGTTAAGAGTATATTTTCATATTTCTGGATACCTCATCTGGCTATAGAAAATATTATCAGTGAAGAGTAATAACAAAACTGTCATTAATACTGGATCATATTAGGATTTGAGATCAACGTACTCCGTGTTGATCTTTACTAGGACTGAGCACTGGCCTAGGATGTAGTTAACTCCTGGTCTCCTTCCTGATATTCTTCCTCTCCATTTTCTAAAAAAGGAGGCTCTTGAGTCATGGGATATATAGCCTAGTGAGTTCCTGATGTTGATTTATGCAGCTCTAAGATTTGTAAACCACTTAGGAAAGCTCTTGTTGTTGAAGGGAAAATAGAGTATTTTTTATTTCCGTGAATAGCTTATTTCTAATAAAGCATTTTTAACAATTTGGCATTTACTTTAGAAAAAAAATGGACATTAGGTATCACTTAAAATTTACATGTGTTAGTATGACAGAGTGTAATAGATGTTCATTAGCCCTAACTACAGTCTTTAACACAGATAACAGACAATTTATAAAAAATGGTTATACTATATTTATTTAGCACTTTCTAAGATGGATTACGTTATAGACCAATAAATTATCAGAAAAGGATGTTGCTTAGCCTAAAATGCAGTTTTAAGTAAAGTGCTAGCTCAGTGCTGAGGGGGAAGAAATCTTGTGACTAGATGCCAGGTGGTCTCTTTCATACACTCTGTTTTTATGAATAAGTTTCTAGGGGTGGGGGTAGAAGTCTGACAAAATAACTTCAAGGAAATCCTGTGCCTAGGACAGCCCCTTGGTAAAACTGTGAAGTCAATGAGGTGTTTATTTGGTATCTCTAGCCTCTCTTTCTTTTTTTTTTTTCCACTTCCTCTCCTCTCCCCTCCCCCTCCCTCCCCTCCCCCCTCCCCTCCCTCTCCCCCTCTCTTCCCCTCCCCTCCCTCTCCCCCTCTCTTCCCCTCCCTTCCCCTGACCCCCTTCCCCTCCTTTCCCCTGCCTTCCCCTCCCTTCCCCTGCCTTCCCCTCCCTTCCCCTCCCTTCCCCTCCCTTCCCCTCCCTTCCCCTCCCTTCCCCTCCTTTCCCCTCCCTTCCCTTCCCCTCCCTTCCCCTTCCCTCCCCTCCTTTCCCTTCCCTTTCTTTCTCCTTTTTTTTTCTCTCTCTGTCACCCAGAATGGAGTGCAGTGGTGTGATCTTGGCTCACTGCAACCTCTGTCACCCAGGTTCAAGCAATTCTCCTGCCTCAGCCTCCCAAGTAGCTGGGATTATCGGCGCCCATCACCATGACCCGCTAATTTTTTTTTGTATTTTTAGTAGAGATGGGGTTTCACCATGTTGGCCAGGCTGGTTTTGAACTCCTGACCTCAAGTGATCCACTGGCCTTGGCCTCCCACAGTGCTAGGATTACAGGCGTGAACCACTGCGCCCGGCCTCTAGCCTCTTCTTATTGTTATTTTCTCCTTTTCATGGTATTTGATACCCCTTGTTTCAGCAATTTGTGTCTCTCACCTCCTTCAATAAAACCTCAGAAAAAACTCTCTTGTCAGTCTTCATCCCTTATTTTGCATAGTAGTTAAAAACAGAGATTTGAGAGCTAGACTATCTGGATTCAAATCCCAGATCTACCACTTATAGTGTTGTAATGTTGTGTTTGTAACTTACGTTTTCCATAACTCAATTTTCTCTTGTGTAAAAAGAAATTATAGTAATTTTTCCGTCAGAGGTTTGTGGTTTTGGTTTAATGAATTAAAATATGAAATCCATGATAATCTTGCCATGTAGCAGGTATTCAACAAATGTTAGCTCTTACAAGGTATCTGTTTCATTGCTAATTTTGGGAGAAATAATTTTGTCTTTTCTTGAAGGAATTTTAGGCAATTGTGCACAGAAGGAGTTGACTAGGTAATCTTTGGGGTTGGAACTCTTCTATGTTGGTCCTGAAATAATATAACGAGGTCAGTTCTTACTGTGAAGGTTAGCAGAGCTTCCCTCAAAATTTCAAGGATTAAATGGCCGCTACAGCCAAAACTGTCCAGGCTCCAGGATTTTATGTATGGCTGATGGAATTCTGGAGTTGGAAATAGTTTACAACTTATATATTTCTTATGTAACAAGTGAGATGCTACTAGTATGCTACTAGATTTCATAGATCTTTCCTATAAGATGTTTAAGAAAAAGGGATAGAGAGCTGGGAGTGAAGGCTGCTGTGATGTTTCTGTTCTCTTTGAAGGTCTTTATAAATTAACTAGCATATATTGTCAATCCACTCAACTGGTGTCATTAAATGACATTTTGTTGCTCAATACCATGGGCATAATCTTTTTTATGCATGAAATATGGAGAAAGAGTAGAGAAACAACATAAAAGATTTATGCCATAACAATATGTGTGAACATTATTTATGGAACACAATTCTATATGCCAGGCAGTGTTCTAGGCATTTCCATGCATTTTCTCATTTTTTCCTCAAAACTGGTCTACAAAACAGAGTTTGTTCTTCTCATTTTGCTGTAATAGATGGAAATGGCAGAGATTAAATGTCATGACCGTGGCCTACCTGCTGCCCAGAGGTAGAGCTAGGATTCATTCCAGGCCTGTCTGTGTCTAATTGGAGCTTGTCCTCTTCATCACTGCATTCCATCATGAACTACACATATATCTGCTGTATTTCATAGCAATGAAAGACTTTTGCTCTGAAAGCTAATAAGCAAGGTTTATCATCCTTGGGAATTTCCCAGAGGTCTGATATTGATCCTAAGACTGGTTGAGTCAGAATTGCTGTATTTGTTTGCTCAAAGCTTCAACAATGAAATGAATCTTGTGTTCATAATTGCCTATTATGTTCGGTCTATTTTGCACTGCAAAAACTTAAGAACAAGAGCTCACAAAGATGATTCCAGACCTTTTAGAATACTTTCAACTAAAGCAGTTTCAGTTTAGGTTATATCTCTGTTGAAACCAGCATAGAAAAAAGATTTTGGATCTTGTAGAGAGAGAGAAAAGATCATTCACTCATTTCTTGCTTTATTTGGATTAATGTCTTATATACAAATATAAATGATAAAAACTATTTGCTTCTGAGTCTGCTAAATGGATGGTAAATTCATGGATAATTGCGATTTGGGCATACATAATTCCCAACCCCATATTTATAAGTATTGTTTTAAAGTAAGAAAACTCAGGAAGTATTAAATGAAAATAAAAATAGAGTTCTTTAGATTTCTGAGGAGTGAGGGATGTTAGCAAAAGTCTGCTTCCTTAACAGGGAACTAAAAACCATATGTACATAAATGTTATATCATTTTCCAAAAGATGAAGTGAGTTAAGGCATATAAAACAGTTAGAACAGGGCTTTGCCTAAAGCAAAAATATTACTATTCTTATTCTATCATATGTCCAAGAGAACAAAGATGGGATTATATTCATATATCTATAATAAAAAAACACATCAATAAAAAACTACACGTTTCATATTGCTGAAGGATCATACACTTATGAAAATACATCAGTTAACTTAGTCTGATATTGATTAAGGGAAATCCAACATCTATTTTAAAATACTAAACATTTTAAAATTCACTTTGAGGTTTTAAATCTCAATTATATACAAAGCAAGCATATGAGGACTTTTGATATGTTTATTGTAAAACAACCCCAAGTGATAAATAATTATAAATCTTATATTTTTTACTAAACACTAATAACCTGGATTCTAAAACATTATAATGCTCAAAGTATATGTTTAAACATGCTAGTTCTTCATCATTTAGCAAGACTAACCCTATTTTCTTTCCTTAAACTATAAATTTGTGGGTGGGGTCTGACAATAAGGGTAAAAAATTCCTACTCATGGTAAATCAATCCCTCTTTTGGCCCCATCATATTCAAATTTCATTTATCTGAAATCCAAAAGATTTAAAAGGTCAAAAATACCTAATTTCTACTCTAATGTCTACCTCCCCAAATGAGGTAATTAATGTCCAGAGAAGGAAATTGACTGGTTTTTTTGTCTGAGGAATGGTGGAGGAGAGGAGTGACCAGAACTCAGGCTTCTAGCCTCCTTTTTATGAAAAAACATAACATTCAAGTAATGTTATGAAGTTAGTGTAGAGATAGCCCAGCTTCTTCCAACTTTTTAATTTACTTTAAAAGAAAATAGATGTTCATAGTACATTCATCAAAATATTATAAACTGTTAAAATCTTTGGAATTATCAAAGATTACATTCAGAATAACTTTAATGATAAGTATTTATTTTAATTTTAGTGCACTCTATTTGTTTTCTAAAAGGATTTGCGTTGTTGTACAATAATAGGACATACACCTGAAGGTTAATAAAATAAGAATAGGTGGAAGTCGGGGAAACTAGTAAAGGGTAAAATGAAGGCATTTCATATGCTAAATTCTATGCATTAGCATAAATCTTGTGTTGGAGAGTAAAATTTGACTGTGAACCTCCATGTTGTCAATGCAAAACAGTTATACAACCCTTGTCAAAAGGAGGAAGTCAATTCTAAAAGGCATAGAAACTGTCACCTGACTCTAAATTCTTAAAGGAATTCCTAACCTGACCTTTTATGTAAATGAGACTAAATGACATTATGGACATTGTATTAAATTTTTTTTCATTAGATACATGAGATATTTTATATGTAGTGCTAAGTACGTTTTTTAGACTTGAATTTTCTAAGAATGTTTAATTGAGACTCAGGTAAATTCAGAACACTGCTACCTACCTATTCATTCAGAACAAATAAGAATTTAACATACGATGCCCATATTGCCTTCAAAAAGTTTGAAAGGGTTCTTTGTACAGTGGGTATATGTATTTTTTTTTACTTTGAAGAGTCTGTTTTAAATTATGAACTTAATGATTTAGTTGCTGTTTATAATGGTTTAAAACGTTTCTACACATTCTTTGACATTTTCTTATGGAGAAGCTGGGCTGGCCTTAGTGACTCATTTGTAGCTAATAGAAATTAATGGAAGTTATGCTGGGTGACTTATGAGGCCCGGTCATAAAAAAAAAAACCATGCACACATGGAAGAAGTCTGAGTACGCTGAAACTGCCATGTTGTTAGGAAGTCCAGGACAAAAGGAGAGGCTGTGTGTAGGTACTCCCATCAACAGCCCCAAACCAAGCGTCAGATAAGTAACTGAAATCACTCTGCCCAAGTTCTCTACCAAGAGATCTAGTCATTCAATTCTTCTCGGCCTATGTGCCAGATATTGTGAAGCCAAGAAGAGCCAGTCACATTGTATACTTCTGAAAGTTTGGACTTACAGAATCCTTTTAAGTTAAATAAAATGGTTGTTTAAGCTGCTAAATTTTGAAGGGATTTTTTTTTAACACAGTAACAGTAACTAACGGATTGTTAAAATAAATTCCGCATTTACCATGGAAAATATCTACTGTGAGAATTTCAAAAATGAGGAACATGAGGGGATCTGAGATTAGATAGTTTCATTTTTGTAAATCTGAATAGTGATTTAGGAAATTTATTCACATTTCTGAATTAAGAAGAAATACAAACAATTTACTTTTTCTGAATGAAAAAATTTATGTAGAGGTGCCAATTTGTTTTTTCTGAATGAAATAAAATAAAACTAGCTGATGTTGAAGAGGTTGTTGAGATTAGAACTACACCCCAATTCCCAGAGTGTGAAGACTCTTAGGCCCTGATATATTAACAAAGGTGGTTCAGAGATCACTTTCCTTGAGTATTTTACCTCTAGATCTATAACACTAGAGTCCATCCACTGCATTCTTTATGAGCATAGTGTTCTCAGAGAGTTCCTTTTCATTTTATCACTTCAATAATGCACTATGGAAGGAGCACTGTAGACATTGTAGGCATAACAGATTGTTGCACATACCACTTGCTGCCATCTGGTGTGCCACTGACTGCAAATGAGTCTCTTCTGGGGCAGCATAAATATTTTCCCTTTTGTAGCCAAACAAAATATTTTATTTTCAACTCATTACTCTACAATGCAGTCTTAATTATGATTTCCAAAGAAGAAATTGAAACAATGAAAGAAGTTTTAGAGAATATATCTATCAATATCTCTATTTGTTTATTTGTATTAGTTATCTAGCATTTATTTTTATCTATCTATTGATATGTAATCCTGAAGGGTTAATTGGCTATATGCAACATAATGGTAGACTGTTTTTCTGCCTTTTCTTTGAATGTGTTCTACAATTGGACTAAAAACTATTTTATTTCATGATTGCAGTGAGTTCTCCTTTCCTATGACTTTTGCAGAATTAAAATTATAAAACGGTTGTTGAAAAACTATAAGAAACAAGAGAAATAATTTATTGTAACTTCTAGTTTTTTTCTAGAATCATCTCCAAATTTCCTCCTTCTTACCCCATCACAGAACCACATAAAATTTGTGCCATATCCTAAAACTGGCAACTCCTTTTATAATTCCATGATTTCTATATGCTGGATCTATAATTAGAAATCTTCCCATCCCATCCCCTTAAAAAACATTCTCCTTCAAATCCTAAATAAAATGTCATGTCCTCTATGAAGCCTTGTCAAAGTTAGTTGTTCATATACAGCACCTTGTTTTACCACTCTTCTAAAGGATTCATCATATCGAACTGCAGTTGTTTATTTATCCATTGTTTCCTGCATCAGAGCAACCCGAACATAAGGAACTGTGTCTAAGTTACTTTTGTACTTGTAGTGCTCAATAAATTTTGCTGCAGAAAATACTGTGTTGATTGGTGGCACTAAGGTTTTAGGGTTTTACTTTCATCTGGGCCCTCAGAACTACTCAGTAGTTCTTTATTCATTCCCAGTTGTACCAGGATGTTCCTGGGCCTTTCTCCTTTCCTCCTCCTCAAACCTAGTTGACAATTTATCACCCTCTTCCTAGGAAAAATATACGTGGAATTTATTTAATTTACTACTCTCTCTCCAAAAATGTATGCATTACAGTTATCATTTCAACTTATTTCATTTGTTCCTTTACATTGCTCCATTCCGAGGCCACGTCTTTCACTTTGCACTATCCAATATTCTCACAACTGCTCTTATAATCAATCAACTCTTCCACCTGTTTTCTCTCCCTTTCCATTGACAATATACTTTCTACATCCATAAAGCCAAAGAAAGCAAATCTTCACAATGAAAATAAAGGTCTAATTAAAACCCAAACCCAAACCATTCATTCAAACTAAGCACCACCTTCAAAGTTCTTCCCTATCTCCCTCCTTCCTTCCTGCACTCTTTTCCTAAAAATACCACCTGCACCTCCTGTATTCATTTTGTCAGATTCCCCATTCTCTTCTGAATCTGTTGAACCTGGCTCCTGTTCCCACCATTTCCATGAAACTCTTTTGATCAGATCAATTATAGTCTATGCATATCCAGGGTGTATTGTACATGATATTGCAACTTTTAGATGCTGGTGACCTTGAACTTCTTGGCATCTCTCCTTATCAGTATTCTTTTCTGGTTCTCATCTCTGACAACATCTTTTTTCTTCTATTCTTATCTCCTTCTCTTCTGCTTGCCCCTGAATGCTACAACACTGAGGGTTCTGTCCTCCTTCATCACTTTATCTCATCCACTCCTATGGCTTCAGTTTATCATCACTGTGTTGATAAATTCCAAACTGGATTCTCTGGCCCAGATTTTTCTTCTTAGTTCTAGATCTACATTTCCATTACTTACTGAACTTCTACAAGCAAAAATGTATCCTTTTTTCTATAATCAAACTTACTGTCTAGTAGCAGAAACTTTCAGATTAGTGTCAGTTGATTCACAGTTTATCCCTCAGCCACTTATCTCTGAGGTTGCCTTTAAGTTCCAGGGGCATAAATGGGTATGGTGAGAGGGAGAAAAATATGGGGCTCTCCCTAGTCTATGGCTATTCTTGCTGGTGCCTGTCTTGCAGCCTCATAAATGTTGGTTCCTTTTCATCAGAGCATGTCCTAGTGATCTGAGATAGCTATATTTCTATCTAGTCTTCGGCATTCACTTAGACAATTTACTCTCCACTCATTTGTAACATGACGCAGCTCTCCTGGCCCTCAGTCATTTGCTTCTGAGACTCCCAGTGTAGACATGAAAATATTCTCTTTCATGCCACCCTGGGGACTGGGAGATTGATGCCTTTAATTCTGCTTGCCTTTAATTTAACTTAATTCTGATGCCTTTAGTATTCTGCTAATGCTAAACCAAACTTGCAGTGGTCTCTAGGTCTATACTGTTCTTGAGTTTCCAGTTGTGTAATTTATTGTCTTTAATACATTTCTCCTACCAAAAAATTTTACTTAGATTTGGGGGTCTACCACTCAGAGTCCCATATAGGTGTATAAAAGATTCTTCTCTGACTTTTTGTCTTCACCAGTTCAAGACAATTTTATCTTTTTTTCTGGTAGGTAGGAAAAAATTAGCTCTGACCAAGCTCAGATTTTTCTGTGCTTATTATTTAAGGCTTAAACTTTATGCCCCTCGTTATTTAGAGATCTGGCTTTTAATCATCAAAACTTAGAATTTCACAGTTTAACATTTTTTTCCATTAAAAACCTTTGTACCATACAATGCAAAGTTCTGTTTTGAAACAAAAACCAATTCTCTTTTATTCTCTTTGCATTTTTGCTCTAACAATGCAACTCTGAGTGAAGTAGTGTAGATGCCCTTACTGCATCCTGATTGCAAGAAGAAATGAGTATGAGATTAAAAGAAGCATGACTACTGTTGCAAAATATCCTCCAACTCCAGTTTCATTCTTGAACATCCAGATTGTTTCATTCTACTGTGTCTTTCAATAATAGCATCATCATTTACCTTGTTTATTGTTTGATTGCCTCCTCTTTCTTGACCTTCCCTTTTGTCCCTTCTCACTCTTACTGGAAATGAATGTGACAATTATATCTAGAAATGTTGCTCCAGTTAGTCCTTTCTTCCATATCCCTTTCACCTCCAATTCAATACAGTTTTCATAAACTCTCCTTTGGACCACTATGACAGAATCCTGATAAAGTATGTCTGTCACCAATTTCTGTTTACTGCAGCCCATCCTCTAACTTACTGTAAATGATGTTTCTATAAAAGAAAAATAACTATTTTACTCTTGTTTAAACACCTCTGTTACATCCATTTCATATAAAAAAATCCAAATTCAAATTTCTTAGTTTGCATGGAAATTCCTTCATAATATAACTTCACACAACACATGTGTTTATATGCACATTTCTTTGCTCTTGCTGTTACAGCTCTCCCCACATTGAATATCTCTCTGTTCCCCAGAGCACTGGGCCCTTTCACAACTGAGTGCTTTAAGGAGTAGTTGCTGCCTTTATTAGGTATGAATAGTCTCTGCTTCCACCCTCTATCCCTTCTTTTTGTAAAAATAATAAAATAAAATAGCATTGCAATTCTTCAGAACCACTCACCTACCATAGAACTTATGCTCTGTTTTAACTGGCTCATCATTTGACTTTAAATCTGATTAGACTAATAAAGACCAATAGAGCATGTACTTATGTACTTTTTCTGCTTTTTAAACGTTATGCTGCCAATACGAATTACAGTGTTACTCCACAAATATGTATTAAATGAATAAACATAGGCCTTTCATGCTCCTATATCACTCTGTTTTTATTTATTTTATAGCACTGCATTGTATTACTGTTTTCTTCTTTACATATCAGTATCTCCTATTGGATTTATAATATTTGCCATCTGCATTGTATTTAGCATATCTGGTCCCCCTGCTTTTTGGAAAGACTCTCTTCTGTTCCTCTCGTGTTTGTGGCCACTGCTTCTTAGTCTTCTTTAAAGGTTCTTTTTCTATTTGTAAAATATCTCCTCCCCTTATCCCCTACCATCTCTTCTTCTCCCCCTCCCCTCCTTCTCATCTTTGAACACTCAGTGCTAACTTCTCTTACATTATCTATCTATCTATCTATCTATCTATCTATCTATCTATCTATCTATCTATCTATCTATCTGTCTATCTATCTATCTGGTGATATCATCCAAACTCTGACTTTCTTTACAAGTAAAACTCAAATAACATTAATTTATAATTCTGTCCAAGATCTTTCCTTTGAACTCTAGATCTATATATCCTGTTTATATAATATATTCATGCATTTTCTCACAGTCCTTCCCCAAAAAAGCATGATGTTACAGACTGAATTGATTCCCCCCAATTTCATAAGTTGAAGTCCTAACACCTAAGATCTCAGAAAGCGCCTGTATTTGGAGACAGGTTCTTTAAAGAAGTAACTAAGTTAAAATGGGATCATCAGAGTTGGCCCTGATCCTATGTGACTGACATCCTATAGAAGAAGAGATAAGGAACATAGACACATAGACTGAGGGGTGTTCGTGTGAGGACACAGTGAAAAAGGGGGCCATCTGGCAAGCCAAGGAGAGATACCTGAGAAGAAACTAAATCTGCTGGCACTTTGATCTTCACCCCTTAGTCTCCAGAACTGTGGGAAAATTAATTTCTGTTGTTTTAACCATTCATTCTGTGGTAGTTTGTTATGGCAGTCCTAGATAAATCATATACATGCCTAAATGTTGAATTCATTTATTTTTCTTCAAATCTCCCCTTCTCATCTTTCTTATTTTAGTGGATAGCACCATCATCCACCCAGTTATAGAAATTTGAAACCTTAATTAGCACAGTAGTTAATGTAGATTGATATGTATTCAATCTTAAGCTGCACCTTCATTCTAAATATCTCTTCATCTCCACTGGTGCCTCCCAAGTTAAGCCACCATTGCCTTTTACTGATATGGCAGATATAGCCCCTTAAATTCCTTCTTCCATTTTTGCTTCTATTCTACATTATCTGCACTGGAAATTGTTTTACTTAAAGTAAAAATATAACCATGTAATTTTCACAGTTAAAACTCTTAATAACATCCAATTGCATTAATGTCTAAAACCCTTCAGGGCTTGCAAGGCCTTTTTAGATGTGGGCGCTGCCTACCTCTCCAGGCCAATCTTTCATTATTTTTCTTTTCAGTTTCCTCAAATGTACTGTTTCCTTTCTCAGGACCTTTGCACATGCTCTTCCCTCTTCTTACTTTTCTTATCTTTCTTTCTCCATATCTTTTAATAAATGCAATTACAGCTAGCATTTTTCTGAGCTTCATTTTGTGCCACTCACTGTCCTAAGCACTTTAAATACATTAGCCTATTTAAATCTTACCATAAACCTACATAAAGAGTTTTATTATTTTTATTTTGCCAGTTAAAAAACTGAGGCACAGATACGTTATTAAAATTAAGTGACTTGTTCGAGATTCCAAAGCTGGAAGTGGAGCTTGGATTTGAACTTGTTTGAGGACAGGGTAGCTCTAAAGCTTAGATTATGATTAAGAACAAAAGCTTTGATTCTCTGAATTAGGTCATGGCAGTCAGTATGCATGCTGTTAAGTCTCATCAGAGTTGTAATGAATAATTGTGTAATAAATTGCTTAGTGCCTATCTTCTGGATCAGAATGTAGTCTCCATGGGATCAGAGGCAATGTCTATCTTGTTGCCATTATGTCTCTAAGCACCTTGTATATGCTGCCATGATGAGGGCATTCACAAATATTTGTTAAGTAAATACACTGTAACTTTTCCTAGAACAGGGATGCTGACTGTACAGGTTTGGCTCCCAGGAGAGTCCTCACCTACAGAAAATGCTCAATAGATATATGTTTGATTAACTATCACCAGTTAGTTACAGATCTGCAGTAAAGTTTAATTCCATGTTTTGCTGTCTACCTGTATTAGTCCATTTTCACACTGCTGATAAAGACATACCCAAGACTAAGCAATCTACAAAAGGAAGAAGTTTAATGCACTTACAGTTCTATGTGGCTAGGGAGGCCTCACAATCATGGTAGAAACCCAAAGGCACTTCTTCCATGGTCGTGTCAAGAGAGAGAATGAGAGCCAAGTGAAACGGGTTTCCCCTTATTCAAACCATCAGATCTTGTGAGACTTATTCACTCCCAAGAGGACACTATGGGAGAAACTGCCCCCATAATTCAGCTATTGCCCACCCAGTCCCTCCCACAACATGTGGGAATTCAAGATGGGATTTGGGTGAGGACACAGCCAAACCATATCACTACCCTAAACAACTGGAAGCATTTTTATCTTAATAAAGGGATGATGATGCAGATGGTGGGATGTTGGTGAGTGTAGACAGGGGGATTATCTGAGCTATTTATCCCTATTTTTATCCTCCAAACCAAGTTTTCATTTTAACTTATGTTATAATTCACTGCATTTGAAAATCTTAGGCGTATATTAAATATATCTCTCTTTGTCTCTTTGTCTTTCTCTCTGTCTCTGTCTTTCTCTCTGTCTCTGTCTCTCTCTGTTTCTCTCTCTTTGGGTAGGCTGTGATAGTTACTTGTTTTGTGTCTTTTTTTTCTAGCTCTCGTTTTCTTCAAGTTCAGTATTTTTCATTTTAATGCAATGTAAACATTATGGACACTATGCCTGTCTTGGAGTCACTTTTGTTATTGGAAGAGTTTCTGACCCCTCTGAGATGAGTACTAGATAAGCCATAATTGTACTAGTACAGAGTTTAAAGGCATGGCAGTACTATGATTGGGTTAATACTTTACTACCTTCCTCCTGCTTCTAATTCATTTCTCCCAAAACAATTAAGAAATGTCTCAGAAGTCCTATTCATACATCTTTGCCATCCCAGTAGAGGGAGAGAGAAACAGTAAAAAACAACTAAAATGGTTCTACCACTCTGCACTTAATGAGCATCTGTAAGAAATATTTAATATTTAAAGAGTCTTTTAAATAATTTTTTTGGTAGAAAAATATCCAGAATCTTCTTTTAATAAGCACATCTAGAGAAACAGCTCATTGAATGGTTTTCAACAGTTAAGGTTTTTGTTTCTTAAAAGAGATTTATCATCATTAGTATGTTCAAATTATCATTGCAGTAGAAATTGGCATCTTCACACTGAACAACATTCATATTTCATGTAGATTAGAATTTTTTTTTCTTAAGATCAACGTGAATTAGTGTTAAAATTTGCTGCTTGTATTTTGTAGGTATATAGTCCCAGGGGTAATTAGTAAGGCAATCACAATCTTAACCTCACAGACCATAAGCTTGAACCTATTAAATGTGTGTGTGCATGCGTGTGTTGCACCCCTAGTTTCTCTTTCCCCATGGCAGAGGGTGGTGGTGGTGGTGTAAGAGGTTAACATGAAGGGAGGAAGGTGGGACCTCAAATGGATCAGACTGTGGAGGACTCAATCAATAAGTATTATGCACAATTGAAACACTCAGTGGTAACCATTGGGAAAATTTTTCTTTTGCTAATAAAGTTATTGTTAGGATTGGTGCTTAAATTTACAAAATAATTCCCTTAGACCTTGAGTAAAAGGAATAGTGCTGTACTTTTAAAGTTGTATTATAAAACCACAAGTTGTTTTCTTTTTCCTTCCCAAACTATATTGGCAACTTACAGCAGTAGCATAAACAATATTATTAGCAGGTATAAAGAAAAAAAGGTAGTGATAGAAGACAGTCTGGCAGCATTAAAAAAAAAAAAACAGACAGGAAGAATCCAGTTATGCTTAGCTAAAAGAGAGTGTCCCTGTGGTAAAAATATTTCACAAATTCTGTTCCCATTGCCAGGCTTATCCAGAAAGTGGCAAAGACTCCCAGACTATCTTATTTGGGTATTTTTAATAAGACTGTCTAAATACTTTTAGTACTAATTTAGACCATGTAAATTTAGGATTATCACAACCTTTTTTAAAAGTTGGATTGTAAGAGAAAGAATGCTTTAGATACATTCTCTAAAATTCAGGTCTTATAGCAATTATGTTTCTCATAATTAATAAATTACATTCCCATGTCTACTTCAATTTTCAATGCATTTTAGTTGGCTTAATGTATGTAATAAAAAATCCTATGAGCCTTTAAAGCATAGACTTAGTTTTTAGAATCCAACAAGCTAACTAATGCGGTTCCTGGTTTGAATCAGCTTTCTCTTGGCTCAATCATTTGTATTGTTTTGGGGGTTAAGGTCTTCACTTTGCCACTCTGAGGAAGACTATGCAATCTCTCGCTAAATACACACACACACACACACACACACACACCTCCCATAATTCTATATATTGTTTCTTTGTATACAATTTCAAAGGAATCTTGGGACTCTGAAGCTCACTCATTTGCTTGAGAATTAGGAACTTTCTACCTCACTGTAGTTTGAGTTTAAGCTTCTCTCTTGCTCCATTTTGTGCTACTATACCAAATACCTGGGGTTGAGGAATTTATAAAGAAAAGAGGTTTATTTCTTACAGTTCCGGAGGCTGGAAAGTCTAAGGTTGAGAAACCCAGATCTGGTGAGGGCTTTCTCATGTATCATCCCATGGTGGAAGGCAGAAAACAAGAGAGCATGCACAATGTTGTGGGGGGATTGGGTGAGGGAAGGGGGATGAATTCAGTCTTTTACTAGAAACCCAGGTAAACCCAGCCCTCATGAATGAATCACCTTTTAAAGAAACCTGTCTACACTGTTGGCTTTAGGGATTAAGCTTCCAATGCGTGAATTTGGGGGACACATTCAAACTATAGAAGCTTCTAAATGATGCTCAAAGTTTGATTTTATGCCCAGCCACCCCAAAGAGGAGAAATGTTCATCCTCACTAGCCAGTAGTCCCTGGTGATGGGATTTCCAAAATGATTGAAACGTTAAGCACATCCATCCATTGATTGGATTCTTTCTTTAGTCTCTTTGTTGCAAGTAGCTGAAATGGAAAGGGCATCTCTCTTTTTCTTGCCAGAATTCTTCTCTTTTTTCCATGAGGTGGAGAAGGTAAGCACTGCTCCATTCCTCCAGTCATCACATACTCAGTCATTGGGATATATACCTCCAGCTGTTTTTTTCTCTTTTCCTTAGTCTTTTTTTTTTTTAAATCTGTGTATATTCTTCTCACTCATCTTTTTATATTTTTATTACAGATATATGTAATCATAAATAATAGCCAACATTTATAGTGCTTTTATTATACCAGTCAGTTGTCATTATTCTGATGGCACACACACACACACACACATGCACACCCCACACACAATTTAGTCTTCACAATGATCCTCTGAGGTAGATACTGTCATTATTCCCAAATTAGTTATGAGAAAACTGAAGCCCAAAATGTTTCTTGCCGAAAATCACAGTTAGGAAATGATGGAGTTGTCTCCAGATTTTATATTCTTAATCAATATGTTTTTGTTTTTTCATGAAATATGAAATCATGAATGGTGTTTATTTATTTATTTATTTTGCCTGAAGTATCTCCTTTAACATGTCTTGTAGTGCAGGTTGGCTGGTGATGAGTTCTTTCATCTTTTGTATGTCTAAAAACACTTTACTTTGTCTTTATTTTCCGCTAGGCATATTCACTGGGTATAGAATTCTAGATTTACAGTGTCCCCTTTCCTAATACTTAAAATAGACTGCTCCACTGTCTTCTTACTTGCATTATTTCCAATAAGAAATCTGATATGATTCCTAGGTTTGTTTCTTTCTGCATAACATGTCTTTTTCTCTGGTGCTTTTATGATTTTCTCTCTATCACTGCTTTTTAGCAATTTTGATTAAGCTATACATTGGTATTGTTTTATTCATGTTTCTTGTGTTGACGTTCATTGAGATTCTTGAATATGTGGATGAACATTTTCCATCAGGCCTGGCAGGGCGGCTCATGCCTGTAATCCCAGCACTTTGGGAGGCTAAGGTGGGTGGATCATTTGAGGTCAGGAGTTTGAGACCAGCTTGGCCAACATGGTGAGATCCCGTCTCTACTAAAAATACAAAAATTAGCCAGGTGTGGTGGTGGGCACCTGTAATTCCAGCTACTTGGGAGGCTGAGGTAGGAGAATCGCTTGAACCTGGGAGGTGGAGGTTGCAGTGAGCCAAGATTGTGCCACTGCACCCCAGCTTGAGAGACATACTGAGACTCTGTCTCAAAAAAAATAAAATTCCATCTCCATCAAGTTCGTAAATATTTTGGTCATTATTTATTCAAATATTATTTTGGTTCTCCAATCCCCTCCTTTGAGGACTTTGAATGAAATTGTTCTATAGCTTTGTGATGCTCTTTGTATTTTTAAAAATGCATTTTTAAAAATGTATTTTTCTCTGTATGTTTCATTTTGGATGTCTATATTTATATACCTTCAAGTTCCCCAATCTTTTTTCACAATGTCTAATCTACCACTAATCCTGGCTAATATACTTTAAATTTCCAGCATGGTCATTTGCATTTTTAGAAACTCAATTGAGTTTTTTTTTTTTAACATCTGCTATGTCTTCTTTTAACTTCTTTTAACTTTTTGGACATATGGAATATCATTATCATGAGGGTTTCAATGTCTTTGTTTGCTAATTCTAATGTCTGTGTCAATTCTGGGTCAATTTCACCTAATTCATTATTCTCCTTATTATGGTTTATGCTTTCCTAAATTTTTTACATGCCTGGTACTCTAATTAAAAGCTAGATATTGTGAATTTTACCTTGTTTGGTGCTGGATAATTTTGTACTTCTATAAATCTTTTACAGTTTGTTTTTAACTACTTGGAAATGGTTTGATCTTTTTGGATCTGGTGCATTATAAAAATAATTTGTCAATAGCTTAGGAGCACTGTTTTGTCTATAATTAATTTTCAGCTATTGAGGCACTACCTTCCTGGGCACTCTACCCAGTGTCCTGTGAAATCAGAGGTTTTGCAGTCTGGTTGGTCAGAACACAAACATTTCTTGGCCCTATGTGAATGTTGGACCCTACTTATTCTAATTATTTTGGACAGTGTTTTCTAGCCTTGGAAAATTTTCTCACACACTTGCATTGATCAGTACTCTGCTGAATGCCAATAAGGGTGGGATGTGAAGGTGGAATGTGGCCCTCTACAGAGGAGTAGGGGCATTTCTCTGTACAGCTGTATCTTCCTTGGTTAACTTTTTCTTTGAACACTGGCTGTCTTAATTCTCCAGGAATCTCAGCTCTGTCTCTTCACCTCATGGAGTCTGCCAGGTTTCACCCTCAGTTCCTTCCCTGTCATAGTTTAAAATCTCTTTCAAGGCCAATAAGATGGGGCTTACCTCATTTGTTTTTTGTTTTTGTTTGCTTGTTTTTTCAATTGTTTAAGGAGGGAGGGTAAGGGGTAAATTTGATCTCTGTTATTCCATCTTGGCTGAAAATGTATGACAATAATATTTATTTTTTAATTAAAATATTACCTATATGTTTTCACTTTGTACATACTATTTTGAAACTTACTTTTTCTACTCAATCATATATGTCGAGATTTATACCTCCAGACTCATTAGTGTATTTCATTTTAACTGTTATTTAGTAGAAATATTATGCTAATACTTGTTTTCTTATCAATAACTTTGCATATTTTCAACCAGTTGCCATTATTATAATGGAGCAGTTCACATTATGAATTTTCAGATTTTTTATCTGCAAAATGCTGATAGCAATAGCAGAGTTGTTATCAGAATTATAAAATGTGTCTTATGTTGTTCAAAAGGAGCAAAAGTGCACAACAGATACTCAGTAAGTTTTAATTTATTCTAAGATGGCTTTCTCTCCCTTTTTTTCCTATTAATCTAATTCCTCTTCTCTTTCTTTCTACTTTATCTTGCCTTTTTGGATTGATCGAACAAGGCTAACTAATTCATTAAACCCAGTAAGTAATTACAGGTCAACAGTCATTTTATGAGCTACAGGAATGAGCAAGAGAGGCAATCCAAGTGACGCCATGTGAATTGTTTCGACTGAACTTTTTGGTTTTTAAAATTCTGGCCTTCTAGGACTCAACTTTTCTCCTAGTAGCAGGAAATATAAGGAAGACCTTAGGGAAAGGCCACAAATAGTACTTCAAAGCACTGTAGTTCCTTGGAGAGGTAGGAAGCAGGGCACTAAATCGTGTTGCCAAGGTGTACAGAGATTGCCTTTCTCTGTATCTGCCTAATTTGCTCCTGGAGGAGCTAATTCTTTTTACATTTTGGAAATCAAAGCTCCATGGATAAATACTGCTTTTTCTGACCTCATGTTTTTTTTTCTAGACTTCATTTAAAACATCTCAAATCAGATCAAAGGGAACACAAGGCTGTGCATTTAGATATCCAGTTGAAGTCATTTTCTTAGTAGTTTTCCTACCACCTGTGTTTTCCTCCTCCCACTATCTGCATTTTGCTGCCAGGCTCATCTTCCTTAAGTGAACTTCACAGACATGGATGGTTCCCCATCGTCTCCTGAATGGAACACAATAGTCTCAACCAGCTTTCAAGCCTCTGCACACTGTGATCTATAAGATATCTTTTCATATTTATGCTCTGGTGATACCCTTCCAGTACCCTGCATTTCAACTCCATAGGACTGTTGACTTAGGGCTGCTGTAAGTGGCTGTGCAGTAGTGAACTGCACAAAGGCAGAAGGATAAGGAGACTGAAACTCAGCGTGCGCTCTGATCTAGCTACACACTTTCAGAGTTGTGTCCGCGCAAAGGAGGTGCTTTTTCTCTACTCTGAAGGAAAACGAGATAAGGCCGAGTTTGTCCTGTTAACTCATGGTCCTGTTAACTCATGGTCCTGTTAACTCAATGCTCACCAAACACAACTTAAACTATTTCCTGTATCTGTCTGTGTCTTTGCTCATGCTCATTATTTTCTGTAGATTCCCAACCTCTTTTTTCGTCAATAAATTCTTTTTTCATCCAATCCACTAAAGCTGTCAAAGCTTTACTGCTGATCTGATACTAGTGCTTATGGTTTTAATCTTCTCTTTGGTAATTTATTGGTTGACTTCCCTCTTAAATCCCTCTTCTTTCGGTTTCTATGTCATGTCACTTTCCTTATTTTCTTTTAAATATCTGACTAGTCATATTTGGGCTTTCTTGGATTCCTCTCACCCCACCTCATTTCTTGATTCTTAAGTGTTATTATTCCTCAGGTTTTTGGTCTTTATATTTATTGTACCTGGCCTATATGTTCTCCCTGTTTGATCACATTTTCTAGCATGTCTTCAACTCGCATCTATGACTTGACTCTAAAATCTTTCTTGCGCTCCAGACCTATGTCTCCAACTGCCTGCTCAGTCATCTCTTCTTGCATGTATCCCTAAATCAATATGTCTAAAACAGTATTGAATGTCCACTTTCAAAGTATCTCATCAACTTGTATTTCTATCCCAGTTCCTGGCAGCACAATATACCAGTTTCCCAAATTATAGTTAGGTAATTCTTTCCCTCCTCTCTACTCCTGACAGTCAACCAATTTTCAAGGCAATTCTACCTTTGAATGTTTCTCATCATCCTTTCTTCTTGTCTATCCCAACTGCTATTGCTTTAGTTCAAACGTTCATCTTCTTAAGGCTAGACTATTACAAAACACTCCTCTTTTACATTTCTTGTGCTTCTTGATATTTCAACCCATCCTGCACATTGCTGACCTAATTACATTTCTAAAACATTGATTTATCATGTCCTCATCCCATCCCCTGGTTTAGGATCAAAAAACAAAGCACCAATTAATTGAAAGCCCATTCTCCTAAACACAGTGCTAAACACTTCACATACATTTGTTGTCTCATATAAAGTGCACAGTAATCCTGATGCAAAGATAATATTATGTTAGAGATTAAGAAAGCTCACAAGTACAAATAATTTTCTCACACAGAAATGGCAAAGTCGTGTTTCAAAGATAAGTTACTCAGATTACAAAGCCTCTATCTGCCTTCTAACCCTTACTGCCCCTTCTGAGATTTGTACCTTAATGTGACTATTTCATGTTTGGATAGCCTTGTCAAGTTACTTAGTATAATAAGAATAATGACAATATAAAACTCATAGGATTTTTTTCTTAAGAAAAATGAAATACATATGAAGTACTTGAAAATAATAAGTACTATGCAGATATAAGTTATTATTACAGACACTTCAAGTTCCTGATGGTATCTATTTTCTAAAAGTTTCTTGATTTGCCAGGTTGAATTGATTCTTGTTTTTTTCAGTGCACTCATTGCTGTCGGTGCATAGCTCAGTTTATTTTACTTACTTACAATTTTTTCTCTGCATAACTGAGTTTTTTTTAGAACAAAAGCTGTGTCTCCATCATTGCTATATACCCAGGACCTATCAAATTACCTGACAGAGTAGATTGAACACCATCTGCCAGCCAAAATGAAAAACAAAAATCTTAGTTAAAATTCATGCAATAGCATGAAAAATATTTAAACCCAGAAAGATATCCTGTTCACTTTCAAAGTCAGTAAAGGTTTATAGAGAGCAGAGACTGAATTTCAAAGAGAAGATTTGAGAAAAGAAATAAATAGACAGATTAGATTCTCAATTCAAATATAAAGCCTTTAAAATATTACTGTTGCAGATCTTTTTAAATAGCCCTTTCAAATTGTCAAACAACAACAATTTATTAAAAGTTAAGAAATAGACTCCCTGCTACTTCATCTGAACCTGCAGTAGAAATAATATGCTGTTGGTTCCTAGATTTTTAAGGGTCCATGAATGTGGATATAAAATTCTAGGGTGTTTTTAATATTTTAATAATCTTCTTGAAATTGCTTAATTCCCTTAATTAGGTGGTCTGGCTAACAAAATATGTTTTCTTTTCTGTGGGCTAGAAGTAAAGCAACACATTTTGAAAGTAATAGGTAATGATTGGCTTCTGATGATATCACGGAAATTATTAGAACAAGTTAGGAGATTAAACACTGTGACTAGAACCCCGTGAAATGGTCACTGTAATGAACTGAACATGTCCTATGTGTGATAAACCTTGGATACAAATGCTAAGTGACAGTAAAAATGAGCTACTGGTAGCACTGAAAAATGCTAAGTGTCTGTCAACTTATTTATTACTTATTAGTATTACAACTAACTTAAGTTAAATCATAAAAACATTATGAAATCACAAATACGGAATGTAGGGTTAAAATCTGAATAAGTGTAAGAAAAGATAGGGCTAAACATTAATAAATATAGTTTTGTAAGCAGACAAATTCTTTCAGATTATGGTGTCCATAAAGCAATAATAAAAGGAAAATTTAGTGATGAAAACATTGATACATTTCCATGTAAATGCATAAATTTTAATGGTATAGTAAACTTATTCTTACTGAATGAATGTACGAGCATATGCACCTAAATGAGAATATAAAACATTACTTCATTACTTGCATCTCAGGAAACTTTCTCATAGGTGCTCCCAGTACTTACGCACTGAGCCCCTGTCCCAGCTCTGGCAAAAGGTAACCACTATTCTGACTTTAATACCGCATATTAGATTTGCCTCTCTATGTACTTTACGAGATCAAATAATTCAGTTTGTATTTTTGTCTTTGACTTTTTACACTCTATATTATGCCTGTGGTATTCATCTGTGTGATGGTATATTATAGTAGTGTGCTCCTCATCATTGTTATATGGTACCCCACTGTTTGAAAACACACTGAAAAATGTTCTCCTGTTGATGGACAATTGGGCTTTTTCCAAGTTTTAGCTATTGATGATAATGCCGCTATGAGCATTCTAATATGTATTAATAATATCTGTACGTATCTGTTGCTGCATATCTGTACACATTTTGGTTGAGTATATAATTAGAGTGGACTTGTTAAACAATATGAATGCACGTGGTCAGAGTTTGTATAATAGATTCTGTAAGTTTTCCAAAGTGGTTTTACCACTTTTACTTCAACTAGCAGGGAGTGAGAGTTCCAGTTGTTCCATATCTTAACAGTTAGCATTGCCAGATTGATGGATAGATGGATAAAATTTTATTCATTCTAGTGGGTAGGTGGTAATATCTCATTTCAAACTCAGCTATAATTCTTTTATTTATCTCCTCTTTTCGCAGATTGTGGTTTGGTATTAATGATGTCTCATGGTTCTCACAGTGTTATTGTTTGTTTTCTTATTTTTACCAGTTCTATTTTGTTTAGTCCAATTTCTGCTACCAAGTACCACCAAGTATTGTTGTTGTTCCTGAATTTTATGTTTATCATAATAAAGACATCAATTTTCAATTTCTTTGCAAATAATTTGTTCTTACTCATTTGGCATGTTATTGATCTAATGAAAATTTCAGAGTAAAGAATGGGGGTTGTGGGGTATATGCTAATTTGGAATGAATGCCCTATGCATATTTTCCCAAGATAATTCAAAGATTTGAATTTATTTTCCTCTAGCACTTCTGATTGATGTTGAGTCAGAGAAGGCTAGTGGACACCAGTCAGTGGCTGCAGAACCAGCAATAACCAAGCCCTTTATACAAGTATTTTTATGCTCTCCATGAAATAGAATGGTTAGAATGAATTTTTAAGAAGTAGATGTGGCTTCTTGAATTTATCTTTCCCGTCCACTAACTTAATACAGATCAACATGGTGACCTTGGAAGATGGTGGTGGCATAGGTAGAAGCAACCTACTTTTCTGAGTTACTATTTGGAGGAGAGTCTTCCACAGATTAGGAGCATTAGGACTATGTAGAAGTGAGTAATAAACTTCTAATGTGTTTGGGCCACTTAAAATTTGGGGGTTTGTTTGTTTCATCATCTGGCTTTTAATTAATATAAAAATTGGAACTTTGAAAAAGAGTTATTTCTCCAACAAATAATTAAAATATGTGGCATTGGCTTGATAATCACTAGAGGGCAAGAAAATGCATATTAGAGGCTGGAAAAATGACAATCTATATTTTGCAGTGACAAAACATTTGGTAAAACTGCAAATCACCTGGAAGCTAATCAATTGTTTACAGGTCTGTAACTCTAGGAGTACAGACACCTGACTGTGTACTAGTTGCTTCTTATAGCACATGGAAATGTATTATTAAAACAAAACAAAAAGTATAAGAACAACTGGCAGTTTGAAAGCAGAAATGAAACGGTGTAGAACGATTCTGAAAGCTTTAGGGCTTGTAGAGTTGGAAAAATTGTCAGCTTCTACATTCCAAACAGCAAGAAATGAAACTGAAAACAACGTTGAACAATAAGAAGTTATTAATATTTTTCAGGTAAACAGCCCTGGGACAAAGAACAGACTACGGGTATTGCCTTCTTAATCAACAATAAAGTATTAGTTGGCTTCCAGGCAGACACCACTGACTTTCAAGAGAAAGGCACGGGAGTAAGGAAGTAAAGAATTCAGGTAGGCTTGAAAATTATACTCAAGAAAGAAAATTGGTCCTAGTTACTTGTACATGGAAACAACTGGAAATAAATAAATTAGAATCTACTAAGATTTTGAGGGATTCTAATCGTTAAAACCCTTATGAACTGGCTAAGAAAAAGCCTATGACTATGAAACTCTTTTCTAGTCCTCAAACTTGCACCAGCAGGAAAGAGTTTCTGGAAGTTGTATAGGTCCCCAAAACTGGCTCACTCTTCAATATTCACAGAAGATAAGGTACAAGGACAAACTTCTCAGGGCTCGAACCAGAGACAAAAGACAACGATGGGCAAGAGAGTTTTTTTTTTTACCAGGCAGCAGGTTTATAGTCTAATCTGTGAATATTCTCTACTGACAAATAGGAGAACGCCTACCCAGCAGGAGTTAGCTATTTCTATAGAGTTTTACTGTTTTCCCTTTTCATTTCCAGTTGGGAGTTTTTAATTATAGTCCTCCTATCCCTCTTCCTCTATCATATATTGAGAGAAAGACAGAGATAAGCGGGGGAAGGGAGGAGGATGTGGAAGCAGAAACTAATTTGTCTGTTAATGTGTAGGAGCCATTAGGACCTGGTGAAGAAGGCTGTATTTCACCAGGACATTCTCAACTTCGATTTGGTAAAAGTTTCTTGATGGGATTTTGGAAGATCTCTCTTGGCCAGGGCTTGACTATGTCCTATGTGTGAGGGAAATAGATGGCCAGAAGGGTGGACTACTTAAAATAAGACTAGTAGCGCCCTTCAAAATTGTGTGTCTCCTTCTATAATGTCCATAATGTGGAGCTGTTGCTAAGATGTGGTTTCCAATCCAGCAAATACTTTCCCCTACTTTATGTTTTTTTTTTTTTTTTTTTTTTTTTTTTTTTTTGAGACGGAGTCTCGCTTTGTCGCTCAGGCTGGAGTGCAGTGGCGCGATCTCGGCTCACTGCAAGCTCCACCTCCCAGGTTCACGCCATTCTCCTGCCTCAACCTCCTGGTCTCCTGAGTAGCTGGGACTACAGGCGCCCACCACCACGCCCCGCTAATTTTTTGTATTTTTAGTAGAGACGGGGTTTCACTTGTTTAGCCAGAATGGTCTCGATCTCCTGACCTCGTGATCCGCCCCCTCAGCCTCCCAAAGTGCCTACTTTACGTTTTACTTTTCAGCTAGATTTTTAAAGAAGCAGGTGTGCCTTTTTCACTGGCTTTTTCACCTTCTATCATCTTGGTTTCAGGGAGCATGACAACCCTGTAAGCCACATATTGAAGATGGCAGAACCATAAGACCGAAGGAGTTTGTGTCCTTGAATTATTACTTTAGGGAAAGCTTCCAGTCAATCAGGAACACCTTTGTTTTTTAGAGGAAGAAATAAAATTTAAATGTGTATGAGCTGTTTTTAGATTGATTTGCTACAATAAGCTAATGTTACTTAAATAATAAACAAGGCATGATTTTGTGTTTATTTTTAATTTTACTATAAGGAAAATGTTACAGATAAGAAGTACTTTAGTGACATTTAGGTGGTTAGGTGCCAGGGTGAAGGGAAGTCTGTAGCGATGTATCCTGAGATCCAGTCCTGTCTGACTTGTATGACATGCTTTGCAATTACGTTGTAATTATTTGACTGGAAACCTATAAAGAAGTCATGTTTGCAAGAGCTATCAACAATTAAAATTAATTGATTACAAATTGATTATAATTTTATTTTTATGTGAGAAGTCAACATACTTAAGTTTCACATAGGAGAAAAGAAAGATAATTGCTGTTTTTATGTTTAACAAGATGAGTAAATACAGGATGAAGAAGATGTGACTCAACAGCAGTTCATATAAAATATCCTGAGGTTTTTCATTGGCCACAAATTCAATACAAATAAAAAATACCATTCAGTTGTTAAGAAAAGAAAGTAAACATCCCTTTATATTTTGATGAAATAAAAATCGAGGATTCAATAGGCACATTTTAATAAGGGTCGATACAATCACATCTGCGTATTCAGTTCTAGACCCTGTATTTTAAAAATAAACATTTTCATGTAAGTGGGGTTGTGGCTACATTGTGGAAGTTTCCCTAGCCTTCTCGTTTTACAAACATTTGAGAGAACTGAAGATGTATGTCCTGGAGAAGCAATAACTAAAAAAAGACTTAATATCTGCATTCCGAGGTTCAAAGCTATCACATAAAGTTGTATCTACTGTGGCTTCAAATGCCAGAAGTTTCATCAATTCAAAGGAACTGGAGGGAATCTTTTAAACTTTTTTCTCTGACAGATCTTTCAAAGAGAGTTGTTGTTTCGTAAAGTACTGAGGAATCTGTCATGGAAAACATACAAATAGAAATCAACCAGCCCTGTGCCAGAATGATTGCAGCAAGCATTTCTTTTTGAGTAAGTTAGACTATGTATCTCCAAGGTAGTGGTTCCCAACATTTTCCATATCATGGCACAAAAGAAAGAAATATTTGTGTCTCACAGTGTGATTAATTGTGATAGGCCATTTAAGGTGAGACACAATTGGTTGAAGCTCAGCCCATCCCACTCCCTGTTGGTGGCTGGAAAGCTCTCTCCACTCACCTCTAACCTTTTCAGAGTACACCATTGTGTTGTGGCACATGAGTTGGAAGAACTTTACTCAAGTCATATCCAACTCTAAGACTGCATGATTCTCCATTAGAGGATGGAAAGATCCTTTGTTTTCCCAGCAAGAAATGGCTTCCATTTTAGAAACTAAATGGCAGGAAATAGAACAAATGTAGATGAAATGTATTCTTGCTTTTGATTCTTATATCATTGCTACAGGGCTCTGATCCTCAAATCTGAAACTGGGCAAATAATTCTGGATTTTTATTATTCTGGGAACTTGTTTCCAAAGCCAGGGTACTACTTCATAATAAGCCAATTACTTATTCTATGCAAAGAAGTAAGGAGAAACAAATCAGAATATTTGATCTGTAGCAAAGAAATAACAGCTTCTGCAGATGAAAGCATATTGAGCAGAATGCTAGAATAACAAATGATAATGTCCTTTTCAAAGGGAGCTAACAGAGCTGCAAGATCTTGGACTATGTCCATATTTAGTTTCCCATGTCAGTTCTGAATTTTTAGCTGCTTAGATCTAAGTTTTGTTTCAGCTGGAAGGATTGTAACTATTTATGTCATATTGAAGATATCAAGTAGGCAACCAATTTATGACTACATATCAAGGGAAATTATATTATACATTTAGCCATGAGCTCAATTTTTTCCACTAAGTAAGTCTTCCTTGCTAGACGACTACTTGTCTTTTTCAAAAACACGGCTTCTTGGATCTCAACTCTTTTGTAAAATCTTTAAGGTGAGAGAAAGGGATGAAGGATCTTGTCAGGAAGAGAAAACAGATCTCCCATGTCCAATACATGTTTGTTCTGGATTTTCATCATTAAAAAATTTTTGTCATTTTATAGAAATAATGCAAATTAGTAATAATTTGCTAACAATGTTATGGTTATTTCTTATTTTCCATTTTTTTGGTAACAACTGCTATAGTTTGGATTTCTGCTGAATTAATATTTATTTATTTCTTATTTCTCACAGATCATCCTCTTAGATTATTTCTAAATGTTAAATGTTAGGACAACCCTGATACCTGCCCTCTGAATCACTCGCCATCATTTCTCTGCCCTTTCAAACAAGAGTAATCAATTTATCCTTGCATTCTGCCAGATCCTGTTTTTCATTCGTATGCTCTTTCACACAAACACCTCCTTTGTTCTGTTTTTCACATTTTCTATGTTCCTACTGATTTATTTTTGTCTGTGTGACCTATGAGTTATTGGAAGATGTATATTAAATCTCTTGATAATGGATGTATTAGTTTCTACTTGTGGACGTTTGTGTTGGTTTTTGCTTTACATACAGTCCATTCTCATTGTTTTTAATAGTTCTGTTTTATAAAGTTGCTGTGAGTACTGAATTAGTGAATATCGAACCATTATTCTGAGGGGAAATACAGGGTTAGGTTCCTGTGAGTCTCTGGTCAGAATATTTCCATCAACTGACCAACACATAAGTTTTTGTGTGTGTGTGTGTGTGGTTTTATTTAAAGGTACTTTATTTAGCATACATTGTTGATTCATTAACACAGAATTTATGGCCAATGGCATTATAAATCATGCTTGAACAAAGCTTATCTAATACAAGTATTTTCTTTATAAGGTACATTACAGCCTGCTTATGAAAACTAGACAGAATTTCAGCATTACACTTGGGGGCCGTTTTAAACTGTGAAATCACCAAGAAAAAGCACAAATGTGAAAGACACAGAACTACATAGACCGTGAAAAGAACACCTGGTTACAGTGTGAGAGCTGAAACAAGAAAGCAGAATGTCACTTTCTTCAGCCTCAACTGGGAAGGTGCATTTAGGGCAACTCAAATGTTTTGCTACTCTGTACATGTCTGCAAATGACCAGGGTTAGAAATAAATTTCAGTGAGTGGGAGAATTTGCAAATATGGAAACCCCAAATAGCAAAGATTGCCTGTATTTGAAACTGCTATTAGGTGCATATAAGTTTAGAATTATTATACCTTCCCAGTGAATTCAACCTCTTATAAATAAGGAGTGAATTTCTTATTTCTAGTAATGTTATTTGCCTTAAAGTGTATTATATTTGGTATTAACTCTGTATCAGCTTTCTCTTGATTAACATACGCCAATCTTTTTTACATTCAACTTTCCTGTCCTTGTGTGTTTTTTTTAATGTGGTAAAAAATACATAACATGAAATGTATCCTCTTAAACATCTTTAATTGTACAGTACATAGACAACACCACTAATTTGCATGTCATCTTTATGCAGGAATCATGCTAATCATTCTGGTTTTTGTATATGTGCTGTCCAAGTGAGCACTGTACTTATGTTTTAAGTCTCCCTTTTATAAAGAGCTTTTGGATGTACTTAAAAAAAACAGTCTTTAAAAGAAAAAAACCTTCCGTCTTTCACTGGAAATTTTAGTCCTTTTATAGTTACTGTGATTAACTATTTGGATTCATTTCTATCCTATTATTTTGTGCTTTCTGTTTTTCCCATTTTTACTATATTTTTTCTTTCTTTTTTGTCTTTATTTGTATTGATGAAACTTTTTCTTGTCTTCTATTTTTTCTTCTAACTGCAGGAAGAATTTTTAGCTATTGACTCAATTTATCTAATATATGTAAGACCGATCTAATTTCTATTTTATCTTGAATCAGTTTAGAGACTATGTTCATTTCTTTTCTTGCAATGGTTATCGCAGATATGTTAGCATGTATATTTTATTTAGGGAAAATAGAATGGAACCAGGCACCAACATTTGAACATTACTTATATTAGAATTATTAGCTCTAAGGAAATTTACTTCATTATTTGTGGAGAAGAGTCTAATGATTTTTTTTTTTAGGGCAAACGTCGAGCTTTCCTCTGGGCTCCAATGTAAAAGAAGTGGATAGCGGCTGACTAGTGTACATATTATGTATGCAGTCTTTGAAGGAATCCCCCTTGTTTTTAGCTGTTCTTCCATTGCTCCTGGAGACTCTGAGCTCAGAGATTTTCTAGGCTCTGATGGGCAGAGTGGCTCGTTTCCTCCCTGAAGTTTCCTTCATGCCACATTCTGGATTACAACCTCCTCCAAAGAGTGTCATCTGTCAATATAATGTCATCTCTTGATTTCTCTGTTTTCTTTTCTTCACTATAATAGGTAATTCTATGTTTTAGCAGAGCTAAATACATCGCCGTCGTCTTCAATCCTGGAGACTAATTCCTTATTGAAAACAAACTTTACTATTCTATCTGATTAAAAAAGTAATAAGGTACATTTTAGTTACTTGGACTATAGAGAAATTATAGAAAAAATTAAAAATCCACCCACAATCTTGTAATCTAGAGATTACCATTGTCAATATTTCTGTATTTCTCTAGTATTCCTACAACATACATTTCAAGGTGTCTAGGGTGAGCCAGAGCTTAGGTTTTAAGAATAGGTTGACATGTGTATTGGAAGGTTTAAAATGTTAGCTTCATCAATAACAAGGTGTATGGCTTAGGGTAAATCTCTTAGTCATTCTGGACTGTTTCCTCTCCTGTACAATGGAAATAATAATATCTAATTGGCTAATTGTAAGCAATACATGAATTAACACATGTAAAATGAGTAGAAGAGTGCCATGCACAAAGTAAAGACTATAAATGTTTACCATTTTTATCCCTTCTACCCATGCAACTGCAAATGAGAGCTTTGTAAGTGAGGAAATTCATCCATCTTTATATGAATCTTGCCTACCTTGTTATAGCAGCTGGTTTTGGCATGGCCAGTTGAACCTAGTGGGAACCATCACATTAGTTGCTGACTTGGGAGAATAAACTGACTAGATGAAGAGAAGAGAGTTTTTGTGGCGCTAGCTCCAGTTACCCTTGATACTTTTTGCACTCTTTGTGCTTCTGTATCTTATCTTCTTGTGGCTCTGTTAGGTGAGCAAAATCTTCCTTTTGCCTATCCAATTTACAGTATTTTCAGAGTCAAATCAACGAGTCTTGAAGAATACATTTATTTTCCTGGATATCAATATTTTCCTGGATATCATTTATTAGACAAACATTTCTACTATAAATATTAAAGACTTTGCACACGTATACCCATCTAATGTTTACCACAGTCCTACGTAATATGTATTATAATCGCCACTTAATATTCAAGGTTACTGTGACACAGAGAAGTTAAGAAACATTCTAAAGCAGGGAGTCTAGGTCCAAAATCTATGTTTTTAACTGCTATGCCATGTTGACATGCCCCAGTCACTTGGACTATACTCCAATTTGCAATATGCAAAGAGAATGTAGATTCCTTTGATAGAATTTACACACCAAAGAATCTTATGAACCAACATCAGTCTGCTTACCAACTCTCTCTCTCACACACGCACTGAGTAGAGATGAATCACTAAATTAGTCTAATCTAGTAAAATTATTCCTTCCTAATATTTTGATTAGTGCCTTTATTTTTTTCCCTTGCCTACCATCTCCTCCAGGTGACATCTGATTGTATAAAGCATATTTATTTATTTGAGATTTTGTCTCAGAAGCGAGTCCAGAAAGAAAGGAGCTCTGCCTGGGGTTTCCTTTTCTGCCTGTGTGGGTGGTGGTATGTTTGGGTGATGGTATGTTTGGGTGATGGTAGGGGCAGGACTCCTGCGTACCAGGGTTGTAGTATGGTTCTTAAAGCTGATCAGCGACGTTTTTTTTTTTATTATATTATACCTTTCCTCTATTTACTTGAGAAAATAAGCTCCATATGCTAGGGGACATGCTTTATAGAAAAATAATATTTTATAAAGTATTTTTATTCTAACTGTAATATGGCCATTCTAGTTTTCTGTGGGTATTCTTTTATCTAAAATGTGTATTTTTTTTTTTTTTTTTAAGACAGAGTCTCTCTCTGTCGTTCAGGTTGGAATGCAGTGGCATGATCTCGGCACACTGCAACCTCCCCTCCTGGGTTTAAGCAATTCTCCTGCCTCAGTCTCCTAAGTAGCTGGGACTACAGGCACATGCCATCATGCCTGGCTAATTTGTTGTAGTTTAGTAGAGACAGCATTTCACCATGTTGCCCAGGCTGGTCTCAAACTCCTGAGCTCAGGCAATCCACTTGCCTTGGCCTCCCAAAGTGCTGGGATTACAGGTGTGAGCCACCGCACCTGGCCATTCTTTAATTTTTTTTTCCATCAGTTTGATTTAGTAAGTTTCTTATAAGAAACCAGCTTTATTTTGTTTAAAACCCCAAGTCATGCTTTTGCTTTTTAATTGATATGTTTAATTGCCAGAGTGTGTACAAGTTCTCCATTAATTTTGCCTGTGACTTGGTGGGATATTTTGATTTTTAACCTTAAGCCAGATCCTTTTGTATCTCTGCTGTCATGGCAAGCCATTCCCTTTTGTCATATACAGATCATGCTCTCTTAAACTTCCCCCCAAAATTTTCTTCTGTCTTTTGAAGAAGACAATTTTCAGTGATATGCTTTTCTTCTCAGACTTCAAAGCAAAAGCTCCTCCTCCTTGATTTTAGGTATCTTTTCAGAAACCACATGACATTTTTCTGTTCCCTCCACTCACTCCTGAATAAAAAATTTTCATTATCCAACAAGTGGATGGGTCATGACTGCAGTGTTCCTAGCCTATTTTAATGTCCACTTGCGTGCTGGCATCTAGCCCTGAAAGACACTTTTGTGTTCTTGAACCTTAGCTCTGTTTGTTGAGTACCATGGCCATTTGTATACAGAGGCCTGCTAGGGGGCTTCTCTCTGCTTCAGTTGTGGGTATCTTTGCCTTGTTAAGTGGATCATATGCATTAGCTGTTCTGCTTTATGAGTGAGGAAAATGAAAGACTAAACACAGTAATGATATCAGTGCTTCTATCTCTCCTTTTAATATTCTTCTGTATATAACTCAGCAGTCATGCATGCAGTGTGCACAGCCATGCAGTTCCACTTCCTGTCACATTGTATACTAGGAGTTTCAATCTCTGTCTGACTTTGTAAATAAAGGCTCTGACAGGGGAGCGGCTGAGAGGAGGACAACGTTCAGAGTTAAGTTGCTCGTAATTCCAGTGCAGTTGAGGTAGGTCTTTTTTAAATGGTTGGTGTGTCACTTGCATTCTGGGATTGGTAGTACATGGCTGGAGTTAGTCAAAATGTTATATCTAACAGTCTTAGGGTCTTCTGTATTCTGATGAGGTTTGTGGAATATATCCAGACCTTTCACCCAAGTCCACTAAATATCGCCATTAGTAAAATCGTAGTTTAAGTAAGAGAATATGGCATTCCCAAAGCTTTGACTTATAATGCCATTAAAAAGTTTCATCTTTTGGCCAGGCGTGGTGGCTCACGCCTGTAATCCCAGCACTTTGGGAGGCCAAGGCAGGAGGATCACGAGGTCAGGAGATCGAGACCATCCTGGCTAACACGGTGAAACCCCGTCTCTACTAAAAACACAGAAAAATTCGCCAGGTGTGGTGGTGGGTGCCTGTAGTCCCAGCTACTTGGGAGGCTGGGGCAGGAGAGTGGCGTGAACCCGGGAGGTGGAGCTTGCAGTGAGCCGAGATCACGCCACTGCACTCCAGCCTGGGTGACAGAGTGAGACTCCGTCTCAAAAAAAAAAAAAAGTTTTCATCTTTTTATGTCTCTTTGTGGATTGTTAGTGTAATGCTTTATTGCTATTCTGATAACCTGTTAACATGAGGACTTGTCATCTCATCTTTATTCTCAGTCTGATTATATATTTACACCACCTCCTCCTTGAAGGATATAGTACCCAAAGCATGAAAGAATGTATTTGGAGAACAATTGGATATATGGAGTTAACAAATCCTTGTTTGGTAAATTTATCTATCAGTTCATTTGTATATCAATTTATCTACCATCAGATATCAGAAGATTTAGTGGTCTTTTAAGTTGAGAGAAAGAGCATGTGCAAAATTGGGAAACCAACCATCACATCACATTCCATCATGTAATAAGAATACCTAGAAGTTTGGTGCTGCTTTAAATGTGAACAGAGTAATGGGAACTGAATTTACTAAGGCAGGATGAAACCAGACTTGCTAAGCTGGTGTTTGGACTTTACCCTGTTGGCAGTGTGGAAACAATGAAGGTAATTAAACACCAGAGTGACTTGGTTCAGATTTGTATCTCAGGGATTTAGCAACTGAGGCATCCACTGATCAGCTGGAAAGTGCAGGGACCACAGACAGGACTACCAGCTTGGAAACTGTTATAGTAACTTAGGTGAGAGTTTCTAAGGGCCCACATTAAGACAGTGGTCTCATGAAGGTTGGAGAACAGCGGAGGTGAGAGATTTAAGAAATACTTAGCTGATAGACCAATTAGATTATGGATTTGATGCGATGGGGGAGAGAGAAAGAACAGTCAAGGATTATAGTTGAGTACATGTTATTTGGATTAATGGATGCACATTAATTTCTCACACATTAAGGCATGTGGAAGGGGCAGCAAATATCTGGGGTTTGACCTTGTGTTATTTTAAATTTGAGGTATCTGAAAGACAACCAGGTGGAAAGAAATTAATATTTATTAACCACCTACTAAGTACTTGTACAGTGTTGGAAATTACACATGTTGTTTCATTTTATTCTCCCAATAACAACATTAAATTTAATAATTTTATTTTACAGATAAGGTTCCTGCCTTCTGTACAACTTAATTAAGTTGCAAATTCTTGTTGATAGTAGCAAAACTTCATGATTAATGTAGTGTAGCCCAGAGTTGAACCCAATTCTAGCTGTGTCTTATTCACACACTTCCAGTGATGAAAGGCTAAAGGGTATGGGGTGGGGTTGGAGAGCAGTCAGTACAAAGACCCTGGAAACAGAGTGCCTGGTTCATATCCCACCTCTGCAAGTTTTAAGTTTTGTGGCCTAAAGTAAGATCTTTAAGCACCCTGTGTCTTATCTTCATCTTTGATTAAATAAAGGACAAAACAATAGTGGTATCTGTTGCATAAGGTTGATTTTTGAAGTTTAAATGATGTGAGTGCATATATGTGTATGTGTATTATGTATATATCATGTGTATATATATATACATGAATAAGTGCATATTATATACACACATAGATATCACTCAAAAACAGTTTCTGGTATGTGTTTGCCCTAGGTAAGTGTCTGATAATTATTATTACTATTATTAGTGTTATGACATTTGCATTTCATGTGAAATCATCTCTTAGAGAGTTGGAGATATAGGTACAGAGGCCAGGAAGAAAGGTTAGGGATCAAATATTTTGATGTAGGTCATAATTAGAGTCAGTGAACTGAAATGATTTTTCTTTTAGTTTTAAAAGTTGTTTTGAATATTTAAGAATCTGACTTTCTGGGAGAGAGCTTTCTTTTGTAAAAGGAGACTTATATTTATAATATAATAATAATAATTCAACCAAAGCTCATACTTCAAAAATCTTCACATGTGCTTTTCTTTTAATATGTTAAAATCCCTTTGGTGTGCTTGATAAATTAAATTTATCTAGGTTTTCTAGAAATGCTTTTGGGATTTTAGTAAGGAGGAAAAAAAGCAGTTTTCATATGTAAGTGCAAAGTACAAAGCAATTTTTTCAGAGTAATGTAATAAGAAATCCACAAAAGTCCTGATGGATTCAAACTCCAATTCTTGCACAGTATTTCAAAAGAAAATTATGATAAAGGGAAAGTGTTCCACAGATACATGAAGCTGAGATTTGTTTTCAAAGTAATCTTATTTTGGGTATGAAACTGGTAACTTTCTCAATTGTTCCAAAAATTCTGAACCTCTGCCCAATCTGTTATTACAGCAGTTTGTAAATGCTTCATTTTGCTAATTTATTCATTGATATGTCAGTTATCTTTTGATCTCGTATAGGTTCTAAGGACTGTGTTAAGGATTCAGATATATAGGGCTGACTAAGGAACAGTTCTCTATGACAAGGAATTCACAGTCACATGGGAGAGACAGGGAATGGGTTATTAAACACAGGTTATTATGGAACACAAAATAGACAACTAACATTGTTTGGGGGAAGAAAGTTTTTCTGGAGGAAATGACACTGAGCAGAATCTTTAAGGATATGTAGGGTGAACCAGGTAGAAAGGAGGAGAAGAGGGAAAAATGTTCTAGGTAGGGGGAAACAGCAAGAGTAAAGTCATCCAGGTGAGGTATAGCCTGGTGAAGAAAGAAAACTCCTACTTAGCCCTGCAGTGTTGCTGGAGCATAAAGGGCAAGGCCTGGCTGCATTCTAGGTAAGTGAGTGACGACTTTAATTAGATCAATGGTGAAAAAGATGGAGGCAACAAACATGGTCACATTTTATGACTATTTACTCTGTCAATGAAGAAAACTTTCTCAGCTAGATAGGAAATCCAGAAGACAATAAAAAAAGTTTGGGAAACTTGACCACATGCAAGTGACAGATAAAGATGTAAACTTCTTGATAGGTGAATTACTAAGAAATCAATAAGGCATATCCATATAGAAGACTGTGTTCTTCCTGCAACTGGTGGGATGGAGTCTAGTCCTTTTGAAGATTCAGACTCTGAGAGAAGCTTCTCTGCTTGAGCTGACTCTAACATGTCAACAGCTACCGTATGTCAGCTGGTTAAGATCATAACTTTCAAAACGATCCCCCAAGCCCATTACAGACAGCAGCAAAGAAATAATGGGAGGTATCTATCTCTTAGCTTGTCTGTTCCTCTAAGCTGGGTGATATATATAAGATGATGTGCAGAGTGACTATACATTTAAATATATCAACCGTATAATGTATTAAGTAAAAGACTTGTAAGGTTTTTGAAAAGACTAACTATACATTTAGTCATAAGAACTATTAACTATATCTGTAACCTACAAAGACCCCTTACACACCAATAATGACACTCCTCTCATGGGAGCAGAGTTTTTCTTCTTTAGCAAATATATCTATATTAAAATGACAGAGCAATGTCCTTTTGGGGGAAACTTCTCTTATAAACTGATATCAACTGACTTTTGAAATTTTCAAAATGAAATTTTAGTCTAGAGATTGCAGAGGTGTTTTAACTCTACCTCATCTGACACCTGGGCAAATTGACCCATTCATAGGTATAACTCAGAAGGGAGTAAGTAGGCCCTGTTCTTAAATCTCATACATGGTTTAGCTTGCCCTTTTCTCCTCTAGAAGGAATGGGCATCTCCCTCATTCTTCTTCATTCTCTAAATCCTGAGATTAATCTGTTAATCTGAGCTGTCTGTGAAGACGGATCCACAGATAAGGCTACTGCCTTACTGGATTTTCATGGCAGGGAGAATTTGTTGGAAGTTTATTTACATATATTTACTTGTTTTCCTTTTTATAAGCTATTAGGTGCACTTTAATAAAGGAGATAAATTAGAAAAGGGTATAGAAGAAAACAAAACACCATGTCCTGTTGCACATGTTGTATAAATTCTCAATATCTTCTTGTTCCCACAAGGGTATTGAGTCCCTAAATCCTATTAGAGAATACAGATTGAGTTTGTAAACTGAAAGATCTCTGGAAGTAAGTTTGGTCATAGTTTGTGAGTTTAACTCAGTTATGTATTTCCTAAACTAAAATCAATTTCATTTTTATTCTTAACCACAGAAACAAACATACATATTTGAAGTCTTATTTTAGACATACTTGATTGAAGTGGTCAAATTCTTAAATTAAAAAAAAGGCTTGTATTTGAAAAAGGAAAATAAAACAACAACCACAACAACAAAAAGACAAGACAGAAATACTAAGCAACTTAATTTCATCCAGGTGCTGCTTGAAAATACAACAAACTGTCTTCAGAATACTTTTATGTGTTGTTGAAAGAAAGCACTGCAGCTAATATAGCTACAAAGGAGAAACAGTTATTCTTAAATGTCATCTACTTGCTGGACCTGAACAGGGTAAGGATTCAGACTTGATTCATTCAATTACTATTCCCAGCAGTGTTCTCACCAGCATATTGCTTTTTTTGGCTGCTCAAGAAAGTTGAAATAAGATTGGGTTGTATGCAAGAAGGACCTTAAAGAAAGAAAGAGCAGGTTATTGGCTTTAAAAACTAAAGAAAGTACATTTTATGTTATTTAAATGAATTGAAATATAATGTATTTTATTTTTTTAACCTCAGAAAATGAAGCTTTTGGAGTGATAAATATGAAATCCAAAACATGAGTCAAAATGTTGTCTTTTGTGAATTTCAAAACTTAGCACTCTAGTTTTATGATAAATGTATTCTATTTATTGCAGTGTACAAAAATGCATAAGTTAAAAACTAGTAGAATTAGGTAAACATATTTTTCATCACTATTATGTCCATTTTCTCTTTACAAATCAAATGTTTGAAAAAGATGCCTTATGCCTCAAAGCTATTTCGCTGTATTCAAAATATTTGCTGTTACTAGAAAATGATTTTCTAAAGGAATCCTGTTTATTGATTTTGTAATAAGCCTAACCCAGTATAGTTCTTTTTAAGTACATTTTTAAAACTTAAAAATAAAAATTGTATATACTTATAGTTTACAACACAATATTTTGAAATATTCATATATTGTTCAATGGCTAAATCAAGCTCACTAACATATCCATTTCTTCACATACTTATTTTCTTTTGTGGTGAGAACACTAAACATCTTTGAGCAATTTTTATGTATGTAATAAATTGTTATTAACTGTAGTCATCATGCTGTACCACAGATTTTTTAATTTCTTCTATCTAAAATCCTGTATCCTTTGACTATGTCTCCCCACTGACTAGTATAGTTCTACGTATGTAATATGTTCTCATTTTGCACAAATCTGGACAAAATGTAATCTTTATGGCCTTAGACATCTAATCATATATTAAATTTAAAATTAGCACCATAGTAAAAATTTTTTGAACATTATTTGCAAATTTTAAAAAATTACCTATTAGGAAATTATTGCCTATGGATTAACTAGATACTTTAATGAATAGCATGAATAATATTTTTTCATTCATTTAATGAATAATTACTTGGCATTTTTCCCTAACGAACTGAAATATTTATTTAAAACAGCTATTTACTTGTAACTTTAATAGTAATTAGAATACTTGTCTTTAAGTAGAGTTCACTGGTAGTACAGTGTTATAGTTGATGGATTTAATAATGTTGAAGTTATTGTACTGGCATCTTATTTTCAAGACTGTACCAACAGAACAGCACATTTTGAAGGAATCTGAGCCATTTTGTAATAGGAAAATACCTCATATGAGTCATTTCCTATTATATTTTGCTGTAGTGAGTTTTAGAATTTCATAATTTTAATGAAGCAGTTTATAGAAGCATGTTTCCTCAGAGGGTTTTTAGTAATACATGAGAATTCTACAGCCTTTGACAAATGAGTTTAAAACATAAATATGAGTAAAATGTGGTATTATTTATAAAGGATTCTTTTCTACCTGGTGATTTTTTTTTTTTTGGAATGCCTCTTTTCTAACTCAGCAATACAGAATTTCTTAGTACCTAAAGCATATAGAGTTGAACCTTGTTTTTTAATTCATCTTCTGATGGATTGCAGATAGAATTACATCTATTAAAACAAAACGAGATTTAGTAAAAGCTGCTACAAGTCACAGGTAGACCATGAAATGAATATTAATCTTTCCTCCTCAACAGCCATCTTATCAAAGTATTCCTTAGATGGGTGGCTAAGGTAGAGAAAGACTGATGTATGGCCTGTGATATTTTCCCCATCGTGCTCTCAGGAAGGACACCTGTTGACCTTCAGGTAGTGCTCATTACCAGCCCTAGTGCATCCCGTTGCTGTCTGATATGCTGCTGCCTTGCCCTATGGCCCCAAATTAACCAGCTTATCATAGATTACTTTGATGGGTAATTTCCCGACATTACATTAATTCAGTTCAACAGAGTAGAAGAAGACAGGCTCTATTTATCTGAAACAGTTAATGAGGCTTCATAGTTAGCCACCATAGCCCTCAAAGTAAGCCAGCGTTAGCAGACTGGACAATTGCTCCAATTCCTTATGAGAACTGACCCAGCATTTGATGTAGTATGATGTCTTCATTCATTCTACAGCTTTCCAGGAACACCAACCGAGCTTACAGAATGACAAAAGTTTATCCATAACCACAGCATATCTATGTTTTTGATTTTATTTATCAATAACCACAGTGACTTTATGTCTGTGATTTTATGTCACAAATGATTGCAATTAATTGATCCTTATTAATATTTTCTAAATGTATTCCATAGAAATAACGTTAAAGCATGTTTCTGTAATCAAATAATTTTGTTTTTGGTGGTGGTTGTTTGAATATTTCATCAGGGATTTGAGAATTTTTATTATGCTCCTATACATTGTGATTCTCCAAGCTTTATTTGGCCATAAATGTTTTTATTTTATTTTAATATTTTAAATTAAGATCATCCTTTTAGTTGAGAATCTTTTCTATAAACAATACTCTTTTCTACTCTTGATGTGGGTAATAGTGTAGTTGTACACATAGCACAATTGCAGATTTCTGAGGCATTGAAAATAAAGAATTCATGATCCCACATATTGACTGAAGTAAAGTTTGTGCATCTGTGGTTTAAGCATTACAAACCACAATGTTAACAATAGATTTTGCATATTAAACAGCATTCTTGTAATGAACTGTGTGTTACAAAATATTGCCACAAAGCTGTCTTTGTAATTCTCTGTTAGGGATTTGGCTTCATTCTTTCCTTAAGGCCAAACTTCGTCTTGAGACTTGGAAAGTGTCCTCATTATGCTAGGATGCAACTGTTCTTATAGTTATACAAAGAGGCAATAAACATTGCCAAGGATCAAGGTAACAATTTTATAGTATTATGCCATCCCAGCAGAGGTCATCTGAAGTTGATAAAATAGCTCCTGTATGATCAGAGACCTTTGACTTAATGAAAACGGTTATAACAGCTCCAGAAAATTGACTCACTCAGTAAAGCTGTCTTTTACATAAAATGACATATTTTTTTTCTGTTTGGAATGATCTTTTCTGCTGAATACTGCCTTAAAGTTTTAAATGAGCTTAGGCCAAAAACCTTACAAAACAAATGAATTTGTAATACTTTTGACTCACTGGCCTATAGTTCACCTTTGCAGAAACTGCTAGTGAAGCACATTTGCTGCATCTTCAACAAGGACAGGGCTGACTCTGCCAAATTGCAAATGAACGTTCTTCTATGCCACTTCCTGGAGTCCTTGCCTTCTCTTGTCCTGTCTTACTTGGAGCGTCCTCTTAAAACCTCTACTAATGACAGCATTTCAGGCAATGTAATAAAGTGGAGATGAAGATACTTGCGAGATGAAGGCCTGCCCAGAGCTCCAAATAGCACACTGCAGAAGCCAACACTGATTCAATCTGTCATCAGGGTTACCTGAACCGGGAGGCTGGCTAGCTCACTTTATTTTATTATTTTTTAATTATAAATAAACTTTATTGGTATAGTAGTTTGGAACATGATGTGTGTAGATTATTGACCTCCATCTTGGTAAAATAGGGATAGTAATAGTACCTCATGAGTTTGCAAGAGTAAAACGAGTTTAAAAACAGATAATGCTGTCCGGGCATGGTGGCTCACGCCTGTAATCCCAACACTTTGGGAGGCCGAGGAAGGTGGATCATGAGGTCAGGAGTTCGAGACCAGCCCGACCCACACGCTGAAACCCCATCTCTACTAAAAATACAAAAATTAGCCGGGTGTGGTGGCACGTGCCTGTAATCCCAGCTACTCAGGAGGCTGAGGCAGGAGAATCACTTGAACCTAGGAGGTGGAGGTTGCAGTGAGCCAAGATCACGCAATTACACTCCAGCCTGGGTGACAGAGCAAGACTCCATCTCAAAAAAAAAAAAAAAAAGATAATGCTTAGAATAATATCTAGCACATAGAAAGTGCTCAATAAATATTCATTATTGGTGTTATCATTGTTTCTACTTCTCACATCCCAGAGCTCTTTACACTTACCTCCCAAGTCATCCACCATTTGGTTCTGTACAATACTGAAGCTCTTCCATTTACAAACTTTCAATTAACACAATTTCAGAGACAGACAAAGCAATCCTCCAGGAAAAAAGAATGCAGAAGCTGCATATACTATAGATGGTGACAGTGGCCAATGACAGACTGTCATTTTGAACTAGTGACAGATTAATTTAGCAACAGTCTTTCTGAGACTAACCTGTCCCAGGAAAGATTAGCTTTCTCTATTTTCTTTTTTCTTTTTTTTTTCACTAGCCAGCACTAGATTTATTTTTAGGAGGCTAGCTCACTTTAAATAGAAGGGCAGACTATTCTCTGCAAGCACCTTTTTAGCAGCAGCCTTAATATTCAAATTACTCTTGTGTTAATGATAGCTAATTCACCTTAGTAGAGTAAAGCACTAATGAAACTGTCTAAGGTGATGCAAATGTATTCTGAGTCATGTCAGTTGGTCGGCCAGGTGAAACAAAGGTGAACTGTGAAAGAAGATAAGGAGAACCACAAAATGCAAAGATAATTTTTTGTCAGAAAACGGACCAACAGAAAAAGTGTTATACTTCCCAATAATGCCCCTTTCATCCTCGTGGTACTCATTTATTCCACTTGTACTTACAGAGGCTCTGGGTCTCCCTGCCCTGCGTATCTCTGCTCCATATGAGTTTCAGTGGTGTGACCTTAGCACTTCAGAATGTTAAGGAGACCTATAGTACCAGTTTGCCCAGGTTGAGGGGTTTCCTGGGACACAGAAATTTTAGTTCTAAAACCAGGGCAGTCTGAGGTAAGCCAGGATGGCTTGTCACCTTAGTTAACAAGCAGATAAGTGCTTTTCAGGCCACCTTCTCTCTCCCTCCAACTGAGATCTGCAGTAGTTCACAGGAATGAAAAAAGCATGGTTTTAAAATGAAAAGGTCATCGCTTAACTTATTTGTGGCTAGGCAAGATAGTGAACATTTTTCACCCCATGTTTTTACATTTGTAAAATGAAGATAATAAAGTTTATCTCACACGATTGCAGGAATATGGAAAAACTTCTTACAAAGAGCACTAAGTCAATGTCAGCCTCCTCTAATTTTCACAGGTGTTTTGGTCCTTGAAGACTGTAAGCCAATACTTTTTACAAAACACAGGTATTCTAAATTTTTGCTGTAAAACTGACCTCCTCAACACTTACACGGAGCCTTGTATTTAAGAACTTTATTTTATAGTCTTTGAATATATCTGGGTATTCCAGATGACTCACATTAATATTCAAGGCCATTGAGGTGTTGTGTTACATTAGGTGAATATCTTCTCTAATAAAGTTGTCTACACAACGTCAGGTAACTTTGATTTGGTCAGCTCAGTAGGAAAAACTCAACTACTGCTTAAATTTATGTGTGGTTCCTGATTTAACTTGTAATTTTGGTCAACGTGGTAGATCTGGTAACTTTAGGCTGACTCCTCATGAACTATAAAGCAGCTCTGATTTGGATATGGCACATTTCAGCAGAGGCATGTCATTTTACCTCACTTCATCCTTCCCTACTTTCTGGGACTGGTCTAGACTCACTAAGTCTAAAAATATAGCACTTTCTGGTATTGAAAAAAACAAAAATATATCTGCTTTGTGCTTTTAAATATTTGGTCATATATTTACAGCTCAGAAACTTAGGCATTTTTCTCCCATACTTTGTTGATCATGGACTTCAAGGCAACTTTTGCACATAATTGAAAATCTTAAGCTAAGGAGAGAAGGTAGAGTGTGAGCTTATTTCACTAAAAAGTAGTGGATTTGTCATTTTTTAAACATGTCTCTGTTTCTATTCTATTCAATATTTACTATTATTAACTCAACATAAATGTTACTGTTCTCTAAGGTCAGAGATAGGAAAATCTGTGTATTAAGTTGACGCCATTACTCTTAATGGCATAAACCACAATTACTTTTGCACTAACCTAATAATATGGAGGGCCATCTGAGGACCACTCACAAACTCTGTTGACTCAATAGACATATGCTCTGATCATAAAACTTTAAAAAACACTATGCTCATCACTGCTTCTATACCTTTGCACATGTTGTTCTCCCTTACTAATATGCCCACATTACACCCTCTTAATTATAGTGTGGGGTATAATGGGACACTTATACTCATTAGTTAATACCTAGTTCAAATGAACTTCAATGTATAGCTTTTTGGAAAAATTTATGCTGTAGCTTCCTGTTCACATACCTATCTCCTTAATAAACTGATCTCTATAGCTCACTTAATTCTTCTATCCCCAGCTCCTAGTGTAAGTTCTGGCAATGCATATTAAAATAAAATAAAATTTTGTTGAAAGAATGAACAAATAGATGAAAGATGAGTTTTTAGGTTAAGTTTAGCCATTAACTTACTGTGTACACTGGAGTAAGTCATTAGCCTGTCTTTGGGACTCAGAAAATGATAACCCCAAATGAAGGCCTTCAAAGCAGCCTCAGAAGCAACAGTTTTTCTGTGACCTTCTCCTGCCCTCCTCTCTCCCCATCCCATTCTCCCCTGACGTAAGCCATAGAAATGAGAATCCTTCTTCACCGAGGTGGGTCATAGAAAGCAGAACCCCTTTTCCCCAAAGTCAGCCACAAAAACCTAAAAATATTACTCTAACTTTCCCTCTGCCCTATCTGTGTAAAAGCTGGCCACAAAGAAATTATCTGACCTAACTTTCTTGATTATAGATCATAAGACCCTCACTCTGGAGAGGGTCCTGCCTCATACCCAGAAGGAAGGAATACCTGCTCTGAAAAGCCAAGAAGAATCTAGACAGACAGGCCTTACTGGGTTTCCTTACTCATCCTATTAGCATTAGAACATGCTCTTTTTGTCCAATCATCTTTCTACATGGCAGACCGTACTTTGCTGAACCTAAGTATAAAAATGGACAATTTCCCCTGTATCTTTGGGTCTTCATTTGGTAGGTTCCCATGTATACACGTTAAATACATTTGTATGCCTTTTCTCTACTTAATCTGCCTTTTTTTGAGTCGATTTGTCAACTAACCTTGAGAGAGCAAATCCATTGGCCCCTTCACCATCGAAGTTTCTTTACCTATAAAAGTACTACTATTGAATAATACCGAGTGATCTGAAATAAATCACTAGCTGCTTGTAAGAAACATGCAATTCATGTTTAATATGCATTTAATATTATCTGTTTTGGTAAGAAATACAGAACCAAATAGTTCATAAGAAACTGAGCCTTCATGAACTAAGACTATGTATAAAATGTATTAATCAGTAAATCATCTGAACTTCTATGGAAAAAAAATAAAAATAAAAGTACTAGATTTTATGGTATATCACATCATTGTACCCAGTCAATAATGCCCCTTCCCTGTCCCTCAAAGTGGACTATACAGCTCAGCTCAGTGCCAGGCAACTCCCAGTTCTTCCTGTAGGTAAAGTATAATTCCCGCCCATGATCAGAATGCCAAGGGAAGTAACAGCGTTTCAGTTTTGAGCAGAAAGTGTTTCAGTTAAGAGCCTGAATTAGAGTTATGGCTGATGTGTAGCCTACATATATTATGAATGAGACTTAAAAATTGTTGTTGTAAACTATTTGAATAATTCACTCCTTAAGTTTTCTTTCCTGGTCTGTTTTTCCACAATATTACTAGCATTTAATAAAAATCTCTCTACTACTAATTATTATCACTTGGGTTTTTTTTTTTTTTTTTTTTGGAGATGGAGTCTCACTCTGTCGCCCAGGCTGGAGTGCAATGGTGCAATCTCGGCTCACTGCAATCTCCACTTCCCGGGTTCACGCCATTCTCCTGCCTCAGCCTCCCGAGTAGCTGGGACTACAGGTGCCTGCCACCATGCTTGGCTAATTTTTTGTATTTTTTAGTACAGACCCTGTTTTACCGTGTTAGCCAGGATGGTCTCGATCTCCTCGACCTCGTGATCCACCTGCCTCGGCCTCCCAAAGTGCTGGGATTACAGGCGTGAGCCACCGCGCCCAGCCTCACTTGGGTATTTTAAATATATTTAGAAAAGATGAGCTTAAGAAGTGTGTGAGGCAACCTTAAATTCATGAAATACATCTTCCGACTAGTTTGTCACTGATCTTTTAGGCTAGCTTGAGCCATCTCCTAACAAGCACTTGAAAACCAACAGAAGTTCATCATAGTTGTTCCAGCACAAGTTCTGGCACCCAACTGTTATGGGAGGCAAAGTCTAAATTGGTCCCCCAATAATCCCTACATGCTAGTAATCAAGGCCTTTCATTGAGTAACTTGCTTATAAGTAATACAATACCTCAGTGTTGAGGGGATATTGCTTCTGTCATTAGATCGCAAAAGATTCTGACTTTTGTGTTGGTAGCAGACTCTCTCCTTTGCTGGCTTTGATGAAGCAAGCTGAAATGTTGAGAGTTACATATGGCAAAGAACTGAGGTTGGTCTCTGTCCAGTAACCAAAAAAAGACTGAGGCTTTCAGTCCAAAAACCTGTGAAAAATGGAATCTTGCCAACAATCACACAATCTTAGAAACAGATCCTTACCATTCTGGATTACAAATGAGATGACAGCCCTGGGTGACACCTTGATAAGAGGCATGTGAGAGAGAGACTCTGAAGAAGAGGACCCAATGAAGCTGTGCAGGGACTCTTTACCATAGAAGCTATGAGATAATAAACGTGTGTCACTCTGATCCTCTAAGTTTATGGTAATGTTTTACACAGGAATAGATAACTAATATAACTGTGATTTATTAATTCAACCATCTGTTCATTCTACAAATGTTGATGAAGTATTTATTATGTACTAGAACACTGTTGGCACTGGGGATATAACAATGAACAAGCAGACATGGCTGTTGTCTTTTTGGAGCTTATTGTTTAGATGGGAAGACATACCGTCAAATTTGCAATTTTAATAAAGTGTGGTACGAGTACAGAATAGGGATCATGAGACACTGGGAGTCTAAATGGCAGAAAAACCTGACTAGTAACGTTGGTGTTGGGAGGGTTTATTTTAAAAAGTGTTATTTTTGAGTTCTGAAGAATAAGACATTTATTACACGAAAAATGAAGAGAATGCTCCAGGGAGAGAGAACTTATGTACGATGACCTAGAGATGAGAGAGAGTTTGAGAAAAGGGTAGAATTTCTCTATTTTGAATCTGAGACAGAGAAGCCTATTTAGATGTGTTGAGATAACATGAAGGCCTGGTAAATCATTTTCAGATTTAAGACTTCATGCTGAAGAAAATAAGCTACAATTACTGGTACAGAAACAGACACATAGGCCAATGGAACAGAATAGAGGATCCAGAAATAAACCAGCACACCTTCAATCATCTTATCTTTGTCAAAACCTTTAGAAAAAAACAAAAAACAAACAAACAAAAAAGCAAGTGATGGGGAAAGGACTCCCTACTCAATAAATGATGCTGAGACAACTGGCTAGTCATATAGTCATATGCAGAAGAATGAATTTGGACCCCTACTTTTCACCACATACAAATAGTAACTCAAGATGGATTCAAGATTTAAATGAAAGACTTCAAACATTAAAAATCCTAGAAGAGAACCTAGAAAATGACCTCAACATCAGCTTTGGCAAACAATTTATGGCTAAGTCCTCAAAAGCAATTACAACAGAAACAAAAATTGAGAAGTGCAACCTAATTAAATGAAAGAACTTCAGCACAGCAAAAGAAATTATCAACAGAGTGAACAGACAATCTACAGAATGGGAGAAAATATTCACAAACTATGCATCCAAAAAGTGTCTAATATCCACAATGTATAAGGAACGTAAACAACTCCAAAAGCCAAAAAAGAAAATACAAAAAAAAAAACCTATTAAAAAGTGAGCAGAGGACATGAAGAGATACTTCTCAAAAGAAGACAAGCAAGTGGCCAATAAACATATGAAAAAAAATGACCCACATTACTAATCACAGAAATGCAAATCAAAACCACAATAAGATAATGTCTGATACCAGTCAGAGTGGCTGTTATTAAAACGTCAAAAAATAACAGATGCTGATGAGGCTGCAGAGAAAAAAAGAATATTTATACACTGTTGGTGGGGATGTAAATTAGTTCAGCCACTGTGGAGAGAGGTATGGAGGTTTCTCAGACAACTTAAAACAGAGTCACCATTCAACCCAGCAATTCTATTATTGTATATATACCCAAAGAAAAATAAATTATTCTTCAAAAAAGACACATGCACTTGTATGTTCATTGCAACACTATTCACAACAGCAAAGACAAGGAATCACCCTAGATGTCCAACAGTGGACTGGATAAAGAAAATGCTGTACATGTATACCACAGAATACTATGCAGCCATAAAAAAAAAAGAAATCATGTCCTTTACAGTAGTGTGAATGCAGCTGGAAGCCATTATCCTAAGTGAATTAATGCAGGAACAGAAAACCAAATACTGCATGTAGTCACTAATAAGTGAGAGCTGAACATTGGGTACTCATGGACTTTAAGATGACAACAATGACACAGGGGTCTACTAGAGGTGGGAGGGAAGGAGGGACAAGCACCGAAGAACTACCTATTGAGTACTATACTATCTGAGTGATGAGATCATTCATACCTCAAACCCCAGCATCACACAATTAACCCATGTAACAAACCTGCACATGAATCTAAAATAGAATCTCAACCCACTGAATCTAAAATAGAAGTTGACTTAGAAAAAACAACTAAAAAAATAAACTACCACTGATAACTTTTAACAGATGAAGAACATGGTCACATTTTTGTCTTTGGGAAGAACATTCTGCTTGCATTGTGGAGAATGGTTTTTCTATTGGTTACATTCAGTTGAAGCAGAGCTATGGTGACTTTAATGTTTGTGATTTACTGTAGGAAATGAGCCTTATAAAATGTAGGAGAATGAGGGATGCAAATGTCTGGAAAAAGAGCATGAAGATCTCAAAGGCCAAGCACATCCAGCCTCTGGAGAAAGCCTGAAGGAGTTGTTTGTGGAGAGGTCTATGACAAGTGGTTGCCTCTGTGTGGCTGCTTCCTCTGCAGTCCACAGATGTGAATCTGATGGTGAGCCAGGGGTTGCTGTTGGCAGACCAGAAGCTGGGAAGATAAGCTGCGCATGCTTCTACTATGCTCTACATTTTCTTTTTTCTGTAGTCTCATCACCTTCCAACTGACTATAAAATTCTTTCCTTTGTTATATTTATTGTGTCTCCTAATTAGAAATATAAACTCCATGAGTGTGGGAATATCTGAACATTATTTTTATTCCTATCCATTAATATTTATTTCTATTACTAAGTAGCTTAGATCTAGCCCGAAACAATGCCTGGTTCATCAGATACATATAAAAAATAGAAAATTTATGTAATTTCAGTTGTAAAGGTATATATATTGGCAGGTGTTTTGTGATAATTCTTCAAATTTATTAATTGGCTCTATTTTGCTTATGTTAAAATAATAAACAGTTTATCTCAAATATAATTACAAACGTTTTAATGTTTCTACACCAGAATTGAGGCGTTTTATTTAATTCTTACTTTACTCCTTACTACAGAGATGGAAATCAACTTAAATGAATTCTAATGATGATGATTGAATAAATTAACATTGGAGGAAATTGTGTTCATAAATGCATAGTCACATGGGGACATAGATCACTTGTCTTTTTCTGTAATATTTATCTTCAGTTCATATCTGGTCAATTTATTTTGATGATTCACTTTCCAAATTATGGAGCTTTCCCTGTGGTTCTGCATTTTTATATTATTGGACTGCTCTAAAAGTGGCAATTTTTCTAATTTCTAATCCTTGTAAAGTCCTTATGCTTGTTCTGCACATTGGGACTTAGATTAGGAAGCAGAAGATTTCTGTTTCCATTAGAGATGATGTCTTGTTAGATAGAATTGATTTCAGTAACTTGTTCTCCTGAGATAAAGTCACTTTCAAGTTTCTTGAATAACATGCCATCAAATTTCTCATGATTAGTACTCAACAATTTCTCAGCTTAAAAGTCTTCTTGTATATTAATGTTGCAAAGCTCTGCCTGGTTTTGATTCATAGATTCAGGTGTGACAGTTCATCCCTTGCCCCCTGGGAAACCCAGTGAAAAGGTCTTTTTGAATATGAGCTTGTTTTCATACATATACAGTGACTTCGTGGGGCTGTTTGTGAAAGTTTGCTGGAAATGAATGCAGGCATCTTGGGGTGAGGGTGGGGTATTGTATAGATTGTGGATTCTACTTCTACTTTGTATTTTTCTTTTTGTTTGCTGTATCTTCTTTACTTCTACCTCTATCCGACTTCATTTAATCCTGGACCACAAATTAGAACACTAGAAGGACATTATACAAAGTGGCTTTAAAATGTGACAGGGTTTGGATTAAATTATAGCTGTGCTAGCCACGCCATTTACAAACTACATGGCCTTAGGCATTTAACTTAGTTTTGTCAACCCCTAATTTTCTCATCTGTAATATAGATAATTTCTTTATCTCAAAGTTGTATGAGAATTTAAATTGTGTGTGTGTGTGTGTGTGTGTGTGTGCGTGTGTGTGTCTGCAGTTTCTGGCACCCTATAGGTGCTCAAAAATGTTATTTACTGGTATTAAAATTGAATTAAAAACATATGTACATTCAACTAGGTTTTTTAGTAAATGTGGAAAACCAATCCACAAAGGATGGAAATTTAAAATGTAGGTTACATGATCTTAAATAATCAAGAATCACTTTTCTAAATTAATTCGCTTTAGTTTTTTCTTTTTCTTCTCTTCCTTTATGCTATTTTTTCCAGCTTTATTGAAGTATAATTGACAAATAAAAGCAGTTTATATTCAAGTTGTACAGTGTGATGATTTGATATACCTACACATTGTGAAATTATTACCTCAATCAAATTAATGAACACATCCATCACCACACCAAGTTACCACTGTGTGTGTGTGCATGTGCATGTGTGTGTGTGCTGAAGACACTATAGCTCTTTCTAGGCACATTTCAAGTAAACATTACAGCATTACTAACTAGAGTCACCATGCTGTTCATTTGTCCCGTGACTGATTCATCGTACGTGTGCTTTTTGACCAGCATCTCCACATTCCTCGCCACTCCCCTCCCAAGCCCCCATCAAACACCATCCTACTTTCTGCTTCCATTAGTCCCACTTTTTTAGATTCCATGTATAAGTGAGATCATACACTATCTGTCTTCCTGTGCCTGGCTTATTTCACTTAGCATGTGTCCTCTAGGTTTACCTATGTTGTCACAAACAGCAGAATTTTCTTTTTTAAGGCCGAATAGGTTTCAATTATGTGTCTATACCACATTTTCTTTATCTATTCATTGACGATGGAAATTTAGGTTGATTCCATAGCTTGGCTATTGTGAACACTGCTGCAATGAAAATGAGAGTGCAGATAACTTTTGGACATAATGATTTCATGTCCTTTGGATATATACCCTGAAGTAGAATTGCTGGTTCAGAAGGCAGTTCTATTTTTAATTTCTGAGGAACCTCCTTACTGTTTTCCGTAATGACTATATCAGTTTACATTCCCATCAACAGTATAAAAAGTTTCCCTTTTCTCTACTCACTGACCTTTATCCTTACCAACATTAAAACCATAATATTTCATTATAGTTTTGATTTGCCTTTCTCTAATTAGTGATATTGGGCATTTTTTCATATACTTTTTGGCCTTTTGTATGTTTTATTTGAAAAATGTCTGTTTAGGTTCTTTGCCCATTTCTTAAATTGTGTTATTCATTTTTCTGCTATTGAGTTGCATGAGTTTCTTATATATTCAGGATATTAATTTCTTATCAGATATATGTTTAACAAATACGTTATTTCATTCTGTGGGTTGCCTTTTCTTTTTCTTTTTTATTTTTTTAATGAAGTCTTGCCCTGTTGCCCAGGCTGGAGTGCAGTGGTGCGATCTCGGCTCACTGCAACCTCCACATTTCAGATTCAAGTGATTCTTCTGTCTCAGCCTTCTAAGTAGCTGGGATTATAGGTGCATGCCGCCATGCCAGGCTAATTTTTTTTTATATTTTAGTTGAGACAGGGTTTCACCATGTTGCCCACGCTGGTCTCAAACTCCTGAGCTCAGGCATCCACCTGCCTTGGCCTCCCAAAGTGCTAGGATTACACGCGTGAGCCACTGCACCTGGCCTTCCTTTTCATTTTGATTGTTTCCATTGCTGTGTAGAAGCTTTTGTTTGATGTAGTTTCATTTGTTTATTTTTGCTTTTTTTGTCTATGTTTTTGGTATAAAAACCATTGCCAAAGCCAATGTTAGGGAGTATTTTCCCTGTTTTCTTCTAGGAATTCTATGGTTTTAGGTCTTAAATGTGAGTCTAATCGATTTTGAGTTATTTTTTGAATATTTTGGACTAGCTCAAGTTTATTCTTTTGCATGTGGATATCCACTTTCCCAACCCCATTTATTGAAGAGATAATTTCTCCATGTGTACTGTGTGCTTTTGTCAAAGGTTAATTAACCATATATATGTGGTTTTATTTCTGGGCTCTCTATTCTGTTCCATTGGTCTATGTGTCTCTTTATATGCCAGTACTATACTGTTTTGATAACCATCAATTTGCAATACACTTTGAAATCAGGAAATATGATACCTCCAGCTTTTTCCTTTTTATTCAAGATTGCTTTGGCTACTCAGGGTGTTTTGTGGTTCCATACCAATTTTGGGATGTGTCCTCTATGTCCATGAAAAATTTCATTGGAATTTTGATAGAGATTACATTGAATCTGTAGATCACTTTTGGCAGCATGGACATTTTAACAATATTAATTCTTCCAATCCATGAACACGGGATATATTTCCATTTATTGGTGTCTTCCTCAATTTCTTTCATCAATGCCTTATAGTTTTTGATGTATAAATATTCCACCTGCTTGGTTAAATTTATTCCTACATATGTATGTATGTATGTATGTATGTATGTATTTGTTTGTTTATTTATTTATTTATTTATTTTGAGATGGAGTCTCACTCTGTCACCCAGGCTGGAGTGCAGTGGGGCAATCTTGGCTTACTTCATCCTCCACCTCCCAGGTTCAAGCGATTCTCCTGCTTCAGCCTCCTGAGTAGCTGGGACTACAGGCATGTGCCACCATGCCCAGCTAATTTTTGTATTTTTAGTAGAGATGGGGTTTCACCATATTGCTCAGGCTGGTCTTGAACTCCTGACCTCATGATCTGCTCACCTCAGCCTCCCAAAGTGCTGGGATTACAGGTGTGAGCCACCATGCCCAGCTGTATTTTATACCCTCTAATAATATTGGAAATGGGTTTGTTTTCTTAATTTATTTTTCAGATTTTTTTATTAGTGTATAGAATTTTTTTGCATGCTGAATTCAGTTTCTGCAACTTTGCTGAATTCACGTATTACTTTTTATTTTTTAATAAAATTTTTAGTGTTTTCTATATATAAGATTATGCCACTTGCAGACAAAAACAATCTAATTTATTTCCTTTTGACTTAGATGCTTTTTAGTTTTATTTTTTTCTTGCCTAATTGCTCTGGCTAGAACTTCCAGTTATATGTTGAATAAAAATGATAAGAGTAGGCATTTTTGTCTTGTTCCTAATCTTAGCGGAAAAGTTTTAAGCTTTTCATTTTTAAGTATGATATTAGATGTGAGCTTGTCATATAGGGCCTTTATTATGTTAAGATATATTATTTCTATTTTAAGTTTGTTGAGAGTTTTTATTGTAAAAGGATGTTGAGTTTTGTCAAATACCTTTTCTGCATCTATTGAGATCATTGTGTACTTTTTATTCTTCATTCTGTTATTGTGGTGATAATATCTATCGATTTACATATGTGGAGCCATCTTTATACATCAGAAGTAAATCCCATTTGATCACAGTGCTTATTCCTTTTACTGTATTAATATTTTAAAGGAAGTATCTCTTGTTGGAGTCTATATACTTAAGTTAGTCCAAACCTCAACTCGTTTTATTTTTAAAAATCTATTGTGGGGTGATCTAAACTATTCTCAATTTTTCTGTTAAAAAATATAGTTTCCCTCTTCTCACCTGGCAATCACTTAGTTACCAAGGATTTAATCATTATCTGAAATGTGCTTAGAATTAATTAGCCAGAAAATGCTGCCACTGACTTCAAATCAGATAAACAACTTTATATGTTGGTTAGCACTGAACTAAGGAAGGACTAGGAGGACAGATGAACTCAAAGGTCTAATGGAGCCTACAATACATATTTGTTGTTAATGCACATTCATTTTTAAAAACATACCTAGTATAATTCTCATATTCTCTAAATACTTGCTTGTTGGTTGCTTTCACAGCCAAATTTTCCAGAAGTGCTTCCTCTATAGTTCAGTTGAATTTTAAGTAAATTCAAAATTTGTAAATTTAAAATGGTATGGTGTAAGACACATTACAAACATACTTATGTGCACAAAATTTGAAGTCATTCAAATCACTATAAATGAAATGTTAATCCAGACTCATATTAATACAAAGTTAGTGAGTAGAGTGAGATGTAAATTCTTATGCTATCGTCATGTGGCAGTACTACTTTTTCTATGTACATAAATATCCACCTTATTTTGTCAGAATCTAGAAAGTTTTATTCTCATAATGATCAACCGCTCTTTCCTCATTGTCTTTGTGTGTTCACCATCTCTCATCACCTTCTCTCCATATCATGTCACTGAAACAGCTCTTTCAATGACTTCTATATCATTAAAGCTAATGAACATTTTGCATTGTTAAATTTCCTCTCCTTGAAACAGCATCTTTCCTGGTCATTGTGTACTTTCTTTCTTTCTGTTTTTTTAACTTTCCTTATTTTAAGTTCAGGGGTACATGTGCAGGTTTGTTACATAGGTAAACGTGTGTCATGGGGGTTTGTTATGCAGATTATTTTATCACCCATGTACGAAGCCTAGGACCCATTAGTTATTTTCCATTTCTCTAGCTATATTAGCCTCCTTTACAAGCCCATTCTTCTATAGCCTCTTCTCTTTTCACATTAAATCTTGCCTTGGGCAATCTCATTCATGTGTAGACTTTAGTTATTATAGGTAGGAAGAATTACAAATATGTTCCTCTATTTCTCAGCTGATATGAAGTTTTGTCATCTTCACTCATGATTTTCTCACTTCTTTTCTATTCAGCCTCAGCATACTTGTCCAAGTTACCATGAAGTCTTAACGTGGATCATGTAGTAGTTTTCAGATTGGCTTTCCTATATTTATTCTTGCCTTTTTTCCAATTCAAAACACAGGAGCCACAGCGATGTTTTTGAAACGTAAATCTCATTTCTTCCCATCTATGCCCCATTAAGTAACTTTTTTGGCTTTTCATGATTGTCAAAATGAACAAAAATACTTATTTTCTCTACAACCTTGTATGGCATGTCATGTAAATACCTCTCCAGGCCACTTCGGTATCACACTTTCACCCATTACTTTTGGAACACCTACACTAGCCTTTTAAAATATATATATTTTTGTAGGTTTTCTTCTTCCATAGGCTATTCTTTCTGTCTGCTATACTTGTCCTGCCTTAACACAATGTAGCCTAGCTAACTTATTTTCTTCAACTCCCAACCCAATGTTCACTTATTCAAGAAGTAGTCTCTGTTATCTTAAACCAGATCAGTTGTCCTTACTGAAAATTCTTATAGAACCATGTACATCTGTTATAATGTTAATGGCCATTGTAAATTAACATGTATGCAATTTTTAAGTCCTCAAAAATGCTTTTGCTCTGTGAGTTGGCAAGGTTAACCTTGTTTGCTGTTCTTGCTGTTGTTCACCATTTAACTTTAGCACCTAGCACATAGTATCTCGAACAAAATAGCAAAAAATACTTTTTGCATGAGTGCCCGAATGCATTAAGCAAACACATTTAGATTCTACTTCTCAATTTCTAGAATAATAAGTATAAACTCCAAATCTCCCTTTATGTTCAAAGCAAATGAAATAATAGAAGTGTTGGAATAAAGTGTTAAAAAGAAAATGATGACTGGGCTAGATGTCAAGTGATAGAAGTTTAGATGTTGAATCTTCAATTTCATACTGTGCCCCTTTAAGCAAGACTCTGCCTCAATGTCATTTCTAAGAAAGAAATAATAATAATAGTAATAACTAGGCTAAACTTTACGATGAATTTGCTATATGCATTAGATAGCTGGCTAAAAGATGTAAAGACATGTCAGTTCATCCTTAGAATTCCTATGAAATACATACTAATATAAAAATTAAAACAATAACATCTAACAATTATATAGTACCATATGCCCAGCACACTTTCAAGCCTTTTACATTCATTATTTCATTTACTCTTATGTAACAATGTTGTCAGGAGGATTAGACAAAATATTCATGAGAAACAACTTATAGTGCACATCACAATATACAGGTGTTAATTATTATATCTATACAATCTAATGAAAAGTATACTTCTGTGTAAAATGGGGATTAGTTATGCTATTTTATGGCCAGTACTATGCTTCTTTACTTTCTGCCAGGACTATTTTTCTTTCATGACTCCTTTTGCAGTAATCCATTGTTAGTCAGTTTTCAACTGTGAGAATTTTGTCATATTTGACATTGCATATTTGGTATTTACAATTCTCTAACACTGCATGGCCAGAGGAAAATACTGTTTTGCATTCTTGTAGTGTGAGATAACCACAGAGAGTTGATAAATTATTTTTATATTCTTGAGGCCTATACAATCATATTTTAAATATGTTTACAGGCTTAAAAATCAGAACTATTACATGTGATAAACAGGTTTTTCAATGTATTTTTGAGATATTTTCTTAAATTAAAATAATTATTTATTTCACAAAACTGTTTGAGATAAATGAGACAAAATACCTAAGGGCATTTCTAACAATTGCAAAAAATAATATAAATACTGGCATCTAATCTTCGAGTATATAGCATATTACATTTAAGTTGAATATACTTTCGTATTATGAACTAAATAAAATTCTGTATAAAATCTTATGGGGAATAAGAATAACAGATAAAAAGTATTCAAATAATGGATAAATTTACTTGCATTTACTTCATCCAAGTAAAATTATTTATTGCATGAAGCCTGCTTTACTACTTTTTTTAACGTTAGAGGTGTAGAGATCTTTCTTCAAAACACAGGTTCTTTATTTACTGTACGTGTGTTGGTCAGTCATAGCCCTTGAGGTGTTAACTTCAGGCATTTCTCAATCTTTTCTTGTTAAAATAGATTTTTCTAGCTCATTTTTCATACTCCCAAGTAGCCAATAGCAGTAATAATAGCATGTAAAGTTATACAAAGTTGACTTCCCAAATAAAGACAATCTGGAAGTGAGAAACCAGATCCTAGTTCAACTTACAATGGGGCTTCTGTTTCATTGTGTGTAATGCAAGAAATTAGGACTAGAATTCCATTCATTCATCATTCAAACACATATTTAAGGTACCAGGCACTGCTCTAGATGCTAGAGACAGACATAATTTATTATGAAGCTTATATTCTACTGGAAAGACAGCAAAAAAACTACTTCATGATTAAATAGCATTTTGTTATTAACATTCTTTTGCAAAAATATTTTTAACCTTCTCTACATAAATATACTTTGTTTATAGTTGTAATTTAACTTAATAAATTTTGTCATATTTACTGGCTTATATAGAGAGTTCCTTTGTGGGAATTCCTCAAAAATTGAAATAGTGTTTTAACTTTTTTTAATAGGTTGCAATACTTTCTACAACTCCTGGAACATAATGCCTGCTTAATGATGGTTTGCTAAGCAGATGAACAATACATAAATAAATTAATTAAAGGAAGAAGAAGGGAATGAGTAAAATTTTTGGAGCCTAGATGGAAGCTAAGGTGTTCAATAATCTCATTTGGGCCAGAATCTCTGTGTGTGGAAGCCAAAGTTACATTCCCTCACTATACTCTCTTAGGAAAGTGGAATGGTACACTTCAAAGAACTTCTCATCCAAATATGTAACTATCATTCACAGAGAGGTTACAGTATTTAATTATTAAATTAAATTTAAATTTATAGTATTATAATTACAGTATAAGTTTACAGTATTATAATTATATATAATAAATACAATTAAGGGACATTTGAAAGCATGTAAATTAGAAGTGGGTTTGAAGAATTTGCTTTGTGAACAATTAAAATCAATATTACAAATAACCATTCTCTTTATTTGGAGCAACAGAAATTGAAATCTGGTGGTATGAATCAACCAGGCAACGGGGCAGTCATGCTAATGTTCCCAGGCCAGAAGAAAGAGCTGTAATAAGGAAACATCAAATGACATGCTGGAGGGCCTGGAAATCGTCTGTAATGAACAGTGAAATATTTCAAAAGAACATTATTAGACATTTCCATTCCCTTACATAGAGAGAAACTATACCTCTCACTCTTCACGTAGTAGTCAATGCTGTCTAAGATAAAACGGATTAATGTCTCAGTAGTGTTAAAAGTTGTAAGAAAAGAAGAAAACTTAGGCAGTAATTGCCACTAATTTTTTAAAAAAAATAACATTACTTATTTCTCATCTATTAAACGCAATTGGATTAGTAATTTTATGACTTTTATTTTGATACAAAAATTTTACTCTATCTTTTATATATGTGGATAAGTGTGTGTGACTTTTCATATGTATATAAAAGTATATTTATAATGCATATATTTACTTCAAAAATATTTAAAAAGATGTACAATAGATGATATGCAGAAATCTTTTTTTATCTGCAGTATAACCTTCTCTGACTCAGTTACCTGAGATCAATCATGGTCCAAAAATATTAGATGAAAAATTCTAGAAATATACAATTCATAAGTTTTAAATTGTGCACTCGTCTGAGTAGCCTAATGAAATCTCACACCATCAGGAAGGCTCGGTCCTTCCTGAGTCGTGAATCATCCCTTTCTCCAGGTATTCTCCTGTAAACTCTACTCGTTCATTAGTCACTTAGTAGCAGGCTTGGTTATAGGATTGACTGTTGAGGTATGGTAGTGCTTGTGCTCAAGTAACCTTTGTTTTACTTAATAATTACCCCAGAGTACAAAAATAGTGATGCTAGCAATTTGTATATGACAAAGAGAAGCTGTAAAATGCTTCCTTTAAGTGAAATGTGAAAGTTCTCAACTTAATAAGAAAAGAAAAGAAATCATATCCTGAGATTGCTAAAATCTGTGGTAAGAATGAATCTTTTATCTCTGAAATTCTGACGAAAGAAAAAGAAATCTGCACATACTATACATAAGGTTCGGTACTATCCGCAGTTTCAGACATCCACTTGGGGTCTTGGAATGTATCCCCTGAGGATAAGGGAGAACCGCTATATTCCTAAATATTCTGAGTTAAAGATTTTCTTAAGCAGAGAAATTTAAAATATATATTATATTAGCCTTTTCAGACTCTTATCATAAACACGTGATTAAAAGCAACTAGTAACATAATATTAAATTATTATTGAAAAATACAACTGTACACTTAAATATGAATTCCTCTTAGTAACATTTTGGCTTTTCTGTATTTACAAATCATCTTTTAAAAACAAATTTTCCTGTCTAGTATTTAAATTTTGGCTTGAATATATTTCCTGAAATCTAGACTTTGGTTATAATCTCAAAATGAAATCAGCAAATGATCTGGAATTGGCAGGATCATTTTTCCTAGAACTACGTTAAAATGTCAGATTTGAATGGTATTATTCATGAGGCACAATGGTACATTTGAGCTTTGCTGGTGCCCATGGAATGAGATTTTATCTGAGGGATATATTGTCATTTAACAATTCCAAATGCCAATCAGCAAAATCCAAAGTCCTTTTATAGTGACCTTGAGCTTGCTTCAAAGCATGATGAACAACTTGAGAGATTAATCTAGTGAAGCAAAAGCTTCCAGGCAAAGACAATACTCACCTTATCCAATTTGTGGTTCTCACACTGTATAGACTAGGACTTTTGTGGGCAGTTAGGGTGGTAGATAATAACTAATTATTTCAGAAATGAGAGCTGTCAACACATGATATCCAGAGCTTCAATCAAGTAATCTATCTTTTTAAAAAGTATTAATTTGTATTATCAATATTAACTTATATTTATTCACATACCCATTCTGTTACTCTTTATTTCTTATGTGTCTGGGTTTCCATCTTGGATTATGTTGTTACTGATAGTAAATTCTTAAATATATTCTGTGCTGGTTTACTGGTTCATTATTTGAATTCTTCTTGATTGATTTATTTGTGAAAATATATTTATTTCGCCTATGTTTTTGAAGGCTATTTTATATGAGTATAGGAATGTAAGTTGGCAGTTACTTCTCTTAGTACGTTAAAGATTTTGTTCCATTTTTGGTTGGATTCTGTTATTCTCTTGAGAAATCAGTTGTAAAATTAATTTTTGTTACTTTGAATAATGTGCCTTTTAAAATTTTATTCCCTATTTCCAGATTCTCTCCTTTTGTTTGAGGTTTTCTTCTGTAATGTGATTAGGTGTGTTTTTGTTGTTGTTGTTATTGTTTTTATTGCATTTAAATTTTCCAGTGCCTCTTGAATATGTGTATTGTTGTCTTTCCTGAGTTCTGGATTCTCCCCTGTCTTCTCTTCCAATTTTGCTTCTGCTTCATTTCCTTTCTGATTTGTGTTTGTGTTTGGGGCTATATCTACATTTATGTCAGATATTTGACTGTGTTACACACAGCTCCTTTTTTTTTCAGCTTTCCGCTTTTTTAGATGTGCTTTTGTTTACATATTTTGACTATCAGCTATTAAATTGTTTAAATTCTCAACACTCCTTTTTTTCATGATATTTTTCTTTTGGGATAATTTTTTCCCTGACAATAAAAATAAAAAGTTTCCTGAAATATTAAAAAATACATTTAGTGAGGGTTTTTTTAATGATTAAACACTTACAGTTTGTATTTCTACATACTTAAAACTTATCATCATCCTCAAATGATTATTGTGAAAGTTTGTAATTACAGGTTGGTGATTATATTCTCTCAGCACTTTAAAAATATTATTTTACTGTTTTCTGGCTTCTATTCTTGCCATTGCTGAATATCCTTTTAAGTTAATCATCATTCTTTTAAATACAGTCTGTCTTTGTTTCTATCTTCAAGGCCTTTTTTAAGATCTTCCTTTTTTTTTTCTTCTTTGGTTTTCAAATGATGCTTTTAGTTAAATTTTTTTCTTTAACCTGTTTAAGATTTGTTGTACTTACTGGACATGAGGATTTGTGTCTTCAATAATTGTAGAAAATCATAAAAATTTTAAGAACATTTTGTTGAAGTATAATGTGCACTCAGAAAAGTGTTCACAAGTGTACAGTTCAATGAATTTTTACAAACCACACATATAGATCTAACCAGCCCACAAATCCAGATGCTTCCTTCATGTTCCCTTTCAGTCATCTTCTACTGCCAAGTGTTACAACTGTCTGGAATTCTGTAACCGAAGATGAGTTTTGCCAGTTGTTGAACTTTCCATAAACGGAATTCCATAGTACATATGATTTTTGTGTTGACTTATTTTGCCCAATGTTTATTTTAATCACTGAGTAGCATTTTATTTTTCAAATCCAGACTTTTTTTTTAATATCTCTTAAAAAATTGTCTTCTCAAAAACCAGTTACCCATACTTTAGACTTTCTTATTTTCTTTCATATCTTCTATCTTTCAGCTCATTGTTTTACTGGCTTGTATTATCAGTAATTTCTTTCTTCTTTTTTGAGAAGAAGTCTTGCTCTATCTCCCAGGCTGGAGTGCAGTGGCGCGATCTCGGCTCACTGCAAGCTCTGCCTCCCGGGTTCCCACCATAATCCTGCCCCTGCCTCCCAAGTAGCTGGGACTACAGGCGCCCGCCACCACACCCCGCTAATTTCTTTTGTATTTTTAGTAGAGACGGGATTTCACCATGTTAGCCAGGATGGTCTCAATCTCCTGACGTCGTGATCCACCTGCCTCGGTCTCCCAAAGAGCTGGGATTACAGGCGTGAGCCACTGTGCCCAGCCAGTAATTTCTTAATACACATCTTTCAATTCATAAATTTTCTTTTGAGCTATTCATAACTTGCTGTTTAATCCGAACATTGATTTCAATCTGTTTTTAATTTTAGTAATAACTTTTATTTCTAGAAATACTATTCACTTACTTAAAAATATGCCTTATCTTTTAAAAAATATCTTATTGATCTTTTATATTTTTATTCCATTTTAAATGTATTTAAATATTTAAAGATACTTCTGTCATATTCTGAATCTTATGGTTATATTATCTGATGTCATCAGATGCCTAATTATACTATTGGCTGTTTCTGCTCACTCTCTCTAGTGGTATCTTATGTTCCTGAAGTGTTTTGTGATCTTAAGTAATTAGATCATTTGTAACATGAATTTTTTTTAGAATCCCAGCAGTTATTGACTTTTTGTGCTACTTTTTTGAGAATACAGTATTTGCCTTTGATTCTTCAGGAGGCTACTATTAAGTTAATCTTCTCTTGGACCTTGCAGATAGTATAGATTAGAATTCTCAGCTTTGTGTGACTTGAAATTTCCAGGAGATTTTTTTTCATCTGTATTTCACATAAAAGCTAAAATTTCCTTGTTTTCCCCTTATGCCAACATTATTTTTTCTCATCTGTAATTTTACTAAGGTTATAGACCTCTGAGGCATACACTTTTATGTAGAGAGCTCCTTTCTAACACTCTACCTTATGTGACACTCAAGGTCTTGCCACTTATTCCATAATTGGCATGAAAGACAAAGTCTATTTTACTGAGATTAATACATCGTCTTAGATTAGCCGTGCCTTTTGAGTAAGCTCACTATTTATGTTTTCAGTTCCTCCTCTATTTTGCCTCTGAGATTTTGTTTTTAGTTCTTATAAATTCAGCTATGTCTTTAAAATGATGTTTGCTATACATTATAGATCATTTTCAAATGCTTTGTTTTGGGAGTTTTAAAGGCATTTGTTCTGCCATATATCTGAGTTAGAGGATTTCCTCTTTTCTTTAAAAAACACTCACTTTATTTTACTGGGTGGCTCCCTCAGTAGTTAACAATGACTTTGGGGAAGTTACTTTAGTTTTTGTGCCTTGTTTTTGTTTGTAAAATAAAGATGATAAAATTATCTATTTCTTGTGATTTTTTGGATCAAATAGTATAATACATGTAAAGTGCTTTCAATAGTGCCAAACACATACTAAGTTGTCAGTAACTGTTAGTTATTACCACTAGCACTATTGTAACTGTTGATGAACCCTTTGAAGATATCAATTTCCAAGCTTTCAATTATTATATTGACAATAATAATTGATAATTTAATATTTATAGATTTCCCATGCATGTCACATCTTTTATGCAAGCTTCAATGTATGCTGCCAACTTTTCCTTGAATAATAGTTTCTTCAGAGTTTAAAGTAATCCAAGATGTTATCTATTCCAAATTTCAATGTATTTGAATAATGTCAAACAGATTACCATCCAGGCTGTCTTGACTCATACAAGGATGTGGAACTCAAGGAATATATTTGATTTGTAATTCCCTCTTTCTTATAACTCATCATCAGCTTTCCTTCTTCCTTCTCTGGCTTATATAAATGATATGTACACTGATGTAGGCCATACATAGAGAAAAAGAACATGATTTCTAATGCTAACCATTTGACCCTGACACATCATTTCCTGGGAGAAGGGAGAAGAGAGTTCAGTAAAGAAAAAATAGTGACCTAGTTCAAGATTATATGTTATTTCTTTCATTTATGTTTGGACTTTTTCAGGCAGCAGTTCAGAATGGTTTCTAGATCCAGAGAGACTATATGCCTGAGGCTCTTGTACTTACAAAAGGTCAAAAAGAAAAAAAAAAGAATGCTCATGAGTGTTTCTGTTGATTCATTTAAGATTCTTTTTGACTTAATACTGTGGAGACCAGGATTAAATATCCTTTGGGACTATGTTCGTATAGATATGGCATGTATTATTGAATTATGCTTCCCAGGCTAACCTAGTGAAAGTGGTGTAGTTTTAAGCCTGATAAGTTTAGGACAGTTATAAAATCTAATATTTTTATTTCTTGTTATGTTATCCTTACAATGGCATTTTCACTGCTTTGCTTTAAAATATGAGAATGAAAATGATAGATTCTATTTTATTTCTATCCTTCTGGCATAATTTAAAAATCATCATAAAATAATCAGGGAAATTGTCTCAATGAACAATTATGAAAAAAGCTATTCAAGCTGAATGCCTCTAAGTGAAGCTTCAAGAATGATGTTAATTTGTTGTAAGATACATTTCTGATAAGAACTATTATAAAAGGACGAAAAAAGGCATACCAGAATTCTAGAAGCCCTAAAAACTAGAAGCACACTCATACAACAACTTCTTTTTCCTCCTCTGCCTCCTTTACAAGTTTGAATGAAAAATACATAAAGTGCCTCATTTTCACTTATTATGTTTGCAATGGCATTCTCAGATGAAGGCTGGCTCTTTTAACATCAAATTCTCCCTTTAAATTACAGCAGAGATGAAGCATGTCACCTTTCTTTCAATTCTAGCACATAAAGAAAACCTAAGTTTTTTATCTTAGCACTTCAAAATTTCTATTTCCTGGCACAATATTATAAGATTTTTCAAGAACTAGCAACATTATTGATGGTATCAAAAAAGAGGGAAAGTAATTTTTTTTCTTAAATAGAGCATATCTCTAGTAGTAGTTATTTTCTTCTTCTTAGGAAATCACATTGATTAGCCCTTATTCACAAATGATTTAAAAATCTTTAATTTTGGAACTGCAGATCTATATGCACAATGAACTAATCAATCATCTGAAAGTTGCACAACCTTTCTAAATTTGAACTCCTTATTTTTCCCCAAACCCTATTCCTCTTATGCTAAATGAATATTCTAAATTAAACATACTTCCCCAAGCCTAACCTACTAAATGGTTCTCTCTGCTTCCTATCTCCAACATAGACTTAACCTTCTCTCCATAGTGACCTACTCAAAGTTTACTATATAGAACATGAGGCTCCAAATGTCACAACTTTCTCACACTCTGCTCCCTTTGCCTGGAGCACAAGTCTCCTGGGCTTCCTTCATGTCTCCACCTCATCCTAACTCTCCTAGGAAGTGATGATACCTTAAGAAGCTCTCAGTTTAGAAGGAGAGATGGGAAGCCAAAAGAATACTTTAATACAAAGAAATGTGATAATAGAAACTTCATTACAATAATTTATTTATATGTCTTCATGTTGTTAAATTACAATCTTTTTGAGGTCATGGGTTATATCTAATTTATCTTTGTATTGTTAGTGTTTAGCATAATAACCAATAAATATTATTATATGTTTATTAATGAATAGATGCTTAATAAATATTTACTAACTATATGTAGTTCTCATGACCTACAACTACAAAACCATTATTATACAAGTATCAGTAACTTTTTTCATTCTCAAATAAGCTCTAGTCAACAGCTCACTGACAAGATTCAGATTTACATGAAATCATAAATTCTGAGACAAAATCCCAGGTGTCTTCCAAACTTGGCATAATATAGTTTATACATCATATTGCAGATTGTGCTTTTGAAATGCAAAGGTGCAGCATTAAACCAAGGGAAATATAAGGCCGTTAGAAGAAATTTGTATGAGCCAATTGTTTTCTCACCATGCAAGATGACTTCTTTCTTCAGCAGGATCTATATAGAATTCTAGTCTGCTATTGGTCTAAGGATCAGAAGACCTGGTTTATGAGGCCAGTTCTGGTTCCTCTGTGAGCTAGCTATATAATTTATACATTTTTTGAGGCTTAGTTTTCTTATTTACAAATGTGGGTGATAATACTTGCCATGATTACCTCACATAGATAAAACAAGGCCCAAATGAGCCAATGCACATGAAACTATTTTGAAGCATACAGGTTACTGTGAAGCTGTAAAATATTATGATTAGATAAAATGTATTAGTTTGTTCTGATTATATAAATAGAGATGAATGTTGGAGTGTAAAAAATAAATTTCTGGTCATGAAGTCTTTGCCCATGCCTATATCCTGAATGGTTTTCTTCTAGGGTTTTATGGTTTTAGGTCTTACATTTAAGTCTTTAATCCATCTTGAATTAATTTTTGTATAAGGTGTAAGGAAGGGATCCAGTTTCAGTTTTCTGCATATGTCTAGCCAGTTTTCCCAACATCATTTATTAAATAGGGAATCCTTTCCCTATTGCTTGTTTTTGTCAGATTTGTCAAAGATCAGATGGTTGTAGATGTGTGGTGTTACTTCTGAGGCCTCTGTTCTGTTCCATTGGTCTATATATCCGTTTTGGTATTAGTACCATGCTGTTTTGGTTACTGTAGCCTTGTAGTATAGTTTGAAGTCAGGTAGCGTGATGCCTCCAGCTTTGTTATTTTTACTTAAGGTTGTCTTGGCTATATGGGCTCTTTTTTGGTTCCATATGAAATTTTTTTTTTTTTTTTTTTTTTGAGACGGAGTCTCGCTCTGTCGCCCAGGCTGGAGTGCAGTGGCGCGATCTCCGCTCACTGCAAGCTCCGCCTCCCGGGTTCACGCCATTCTCCTGCCTCAGCCTCCCGAGTAGCTGGGACTACAGGCGCCCGCCACCACGCCCGGCTAATTTTTTGTATTTTTAGTAGAGAAGGGGTTTCACCATGTTAGCCAGGATGGTCTCGATCTCCTGACCTCGTGATCCGCCCACCTCGGCCTCCCAAAGTGCTAGGATTACAGGCGTAAGCCACCGCGCCCGGCCCCCATATGAAATTTAAAGTAGTTTTTTCTAATTCTGTGAAGAAAGTCAATGGTAGCTTGATGGGGATAGCATTCAATCTATAAATTACTTTGGGCAGTATGGCCATTTTCACAATATTGATTCTTTGTATCCATGGGCATGGAGTGTTTTTCCATTTGTTTGTGTCCTCTCTTATTTCCTTGAGCAGTGATTGGTAGTTCTCCTTGAAAAGGTCCTTTACATCCCTTGTAAGTTGTATTCCTGGGTATATTATTCTCTTTGTAATAATTGTGAATGGGAGTTCACTCATGATTTGGCTCTCTGTTTGTCTGTTATTGGTGTATAGGGATGCATGTGATTTTTGCACATTGATTTTGTATCCTGAGACTTTGCTGAAGTTACTCATCAACTTAAGGAGATTTTGGGCTGAGATGATGGGGTTCTCTAAATACACAATCATGTCATCTTCAAATAGAGATAATTTGACTTCCTCTCTTCCTATTTGCATATCCTTTATTTTTTTTCTCTTGCCTGATTGCCCTGGCCAGAACTTCCAATACTATGTTTAATAGGAGTGGTGAGAGAGGGCATCCTTGTCTTGTGCTTGTTTTCAAAGGGAATGCTTCCAGCTTTTGCCCATTCAGTATGATATTGGACAGCAAAAGCAATGGCAACAAAAGCCAAAATTGACAAATGGGATCTAATTAAACTAAAGAGCTTCTGCACAGAAAAAAAAAAAAAAAACAACTATCATAAGAGTGAACAGGCAACCTACAGAATGGGAGAAAATTTTTGCAATCGATCACAAAGGGCTAATATCCAGAGTCTACAAAGAACTTAAACAAATTTACAAGAAATAAAACAAACAATCCCATCAAAGAGTGGGCAAAGGATATGAACAGATGCTTCTCAAAAGAAGACATTTATCCGGCCAACAAATATATGAATAAAAGCTCATCATTACTGGTCATTAGAGAAATGCAAATCAAAACCACAATGAGATACTATCTTATGCTAGTTAGAATGGCAATCATTAAAAAGTCAGGAAACAACAGATGCTGGAGAGGATGTGGAGAAATAGTAATGCTTTTACACTGTTGGTGGGAGTGTAAATTGGTTCAACCATTGTGGAAGACAGTGTGGTGATTCCTCAAGGATCTAGAACCAGAAATACCATTTGACTCAGCAATTCCATTACTGGGCATATACCCAAAGGATCATAAATCAGTCTACCATACCTAGATACATACACATGCATACATATATTTATTGCAGCACTGTTCACAATAGCAAAGACTTGGAAACAACCCAAATGTCAATCAGTGATAGAGTGGATAAAGAAAATGCAGCACATATACACCATGGAATACTGTGCAGCCATAAAAAGGATGAGTTCATGTCCTTTGCAGGGACATGGATGAAGCTGGAAACCATCATTCTCATCAAACTAACACAAGAACAGAAAACCAAACACCGTATGTTCTCACTCATAAGTGGGAGTTGAACAATGAGAACACATGGATACAGGGTGGGGAACATCACACACTGGGGCCTGTCAGGGAATGGGGGACTAGAGGAAAGATAGCATTAGTAGAAATACCTAATGTAGATGATGGGTTGTTGGGTGCAGTAAACTACCATAGCACGTGTATACCTAAGCAACAAACCTGCACGTTCTGCACATGTATCCCAGAACTTATAGTTAATAAATAAATAAATAAAGTCCTAAATTTGAAAAAAAATAAATTTATCTTATCTGAATTTATTTGTTAAAAATTTTTCTTATCAATAATTGTATTACTGTAATAATTGCTAATTTGTTGAGTGTTTGCAATGCTCTAGAACGCATGCAGATTATCTCATTTACTTCTAACTACAAATCCATAAAGTAGGATTGATTATGATCATCCTTACAGATAAGGAAGATGAGACTTACAGATACTAAGTTACTAAGTGATAAGGGTATTGTATACTATTGCAGAATTTCAGCATCCAAATTAATTTTACTCCAATTCCTAAAGTGCTCCTTGTAAAGAAAGGGAAAAAAAAGTTCTAAAACATGAGTATACTCTTGCTAGTCAGTGAGTTATTTACTTTTCCCATACTTTCCCAAGAATTATTCTAAGATGAACAGTACATGAAATTACTCTTAGCATGTTTACCTAGGTCTATTTTTTTTTAATTTTTATAATGACATTATAATAGCACACGGTATTATACCAGGAGGGTAAAAAGGAATCTGTATGAGATGCTAAACTTTCTCTGTAAACATGCATTTTCTCCTGAGACATTTCTTTATCTAAGTTCCCTAAATCAGGAGATATCAGTTAATTATCTACCGTTTGCTCAAGCTAGAATCATTGGTATTATATATTTTTTAATTTTAACCTTTCTCCTTCATCCCTACTTCCCTATCCTTATTTCATTTAATCAATTATCATGTCCTGTCTCTTCTACCTTGTCTGTATTTCTTGATTCAGTTTTCTTCTCTTCATCTCCTTTCTACCACACTAGTCCAAGCCAAAATGCTTCTTTGCTTAGAATACAGCAAACATCTTTCAACTGGTCCCAATGCATCTATTTTACATTCCTTTTGATTCATTCTCCAATGGCTAGATTGATCTTTTATAATGCCAATTCAATAATGCTATACCTTTGTCTGAAATAGTTAGTGAATTCCAGTTGTTCTTCAAATAAAGTTGAAAAGCCCTGACATGGATTTTGAGTCTCTGTATGATCTGTTTTACCTAATGTCATGTCATACTATTTTCTCCTCCTTTTACACCTAGTAGCCATATGACCTTATTTCACTTCAGTCAATACCCACGTTTCTTCCAGCCTTGGAAGCCTGTACATATTAGTTCCTCTGCCTGCAAAGCTTGGTCACCCTCACCTGCCACCTGGATACAAATAAGTCATTCTTCAGGCAGCACTTTACATGTCACTTTCTAAAGGAGGCATTCCTCCATCGCCCATAGATTGGATCAGATTCCCTGTTAATTGCTCTTATGCATGCTGTTTTTCTTTTTTTAATAACCTGTATCACAGTAATTCTTAATTATGAAAGAAATTATCTTTGTAACTCAAACAAACACAGAGTTTTTGTTTTTCTTATACTTTTGTCCTTATAGCTGAGTAGTGTAAAAAATATTTGAGATCCCTCAGAAAGTGAGATGGCAAAAGATCATAAATAGCTATGCTCTAAAATTTCCCCTGTCATACCTGTTTACTGCTTGAGGGCAGGATTTCTATTTTGTTTATTGCTGTACTGTGTGACTCTGGCACAGAGTGGGTGTGCAATGACTATTTGGTAAATGAGTCAATATATGAAGTTTCTCTATGGATCATCTAGAATAAAATACAATATAATTCAGTTCTTACTACTCAGATAAATGGAAACTGCCCCCTTATGAATCTCTTCATGGAATCAAGAAACTGTAGCCTAGCTAAATTTTTATATATTTTTTTACTTTGTTATCCTTGATGCCTAATATATTTCTTGATTTTTATTACTTAATCTTAGAGACACCAATCTGAGCTGAATACCATTATTCTTATTTTTATAAATAAAGAAACTAACTGTGGTAGTCTTCTAGCCACCCTGCAAATCCTTTACCTCCTTCCATAGTAACAGGACTCTGGCTGGCACATAGTTTGACATTTCTCTGACTTTCTTGCATTGAGATATGTCCTTTTGGCGAATTCTCTCCCATCTTGTAAGAGAAACTATGTGTGCCTCTAAGCCTGAGCTTTTCAGAGGATGGATGTGCCTTCTCTTCTTCAAATACTTTCTCTCTTCCTCTGACTAACCCTGGGCATGGCAACTCAGCTGCATCTCTGAATCTCTGTGAGGAGGAGAACATCCTTTGCGCTTGGAACATACATGTAAGCAGCAAACAAATGTCTATTATGTCTGACCTGTTGCAATTTGGGGTCCAGTTTTTAAGCAGTTTGCCTATATAATCAAGGTACACTCAGAAACGTGTTATAATATTCTCTATGGCCACCAGGTGGCTTCCAATCTCAGGACTGCTTGGCTCAAAGACCAACCATCGCCTTCAAGGACATCTCTGGGGAACAAAATACAGAAATGTCTCTTTAATTTGTGTACTTATATAACCCTGCTTCATCTATCCTAGTTCTTATGTGATTATTTCCTCCAATTTCTTTTTTAGATATTAGTGTGTTTCAGTCATTCATCCAGTAATTCTTTCAATTAACTTTTAATGAATGCCTACATTTTTGAAGTAGATTCAAAGAACAGTTAAATCTCTACTCCTGAGAAGTCTGTTGGTGGTCAAAAAGACAGGAAAGGAATACTTAATAAATAAAATAGAACACAATTTTAAAAGTGGTGCATGTCGTAGAAATGCGAATACAAAATTTGAATGCTACGAGGAGAAAGTGCTTGTCATGTTTCTGTTAATATGAGCTGACGACTAATTAGCCAATATCCTGCTTAATTTATTTCCTTCCTTACAACCCAGTAAGGTCAGAGCACTTCTGACATCTCTATTTGAACTAGAGTAGATGAGAATGAAAGAGGAGTCCTCTGATGAGATTCTAGCCCTTTATCTCCTTGTAACAGCCCTTATACATTGAGTTGCAGTTTACTAATAAGCTCTAAATTGTGTCATTAGGCAGGTAGTTTGGTTTCATTATCACCAATTCTTTCAAAGTGGCACTGCTAATCTTTCCAATTAGCCAAGGAAAATCACTGCCAACCAATCAGATAACTGGACTAGTGAAAATAGGTTACCTGGAAATGGCTGGCTTGAAACATAATAGTGTGTTCAGAAAATATTTTGGCAGAAATAGTAATTCCAAGGGGCAGGGAACATACCTGGACACAGACTGCTTGAAAATAGTTCTGAGTGTTGGGTTAATCTGTCTTTGAAAATTCACAAAATAGTCCCCGGTGTGTGATGTTCCCCTTCCTGTGTCCATGTGTTCTCATTGTTCAATTCCCACCTATGAGTGAGAACATGAGGTGTTTGGTTTTCTGTCCTTGCGATAATTTGCTGAGAATGATGGTTTCCAGCTTCATCCATGCCCCTACTGGGGGAAGTGGGGAAAGGCTATTAGAGTTCATTCTAGTAATAGTAGTAAGCTAAGTTTCATATGCCTTAATATTGTTAAAATTATTTTATTTAGAAAGGGAATCTTTAGAGTATGGTCTTCAATATCACCTTAGACTCATCTTGGATTAACTTTTTGAGAGCCAACAAGTTACTTATTCTTTTAGAGCAGAACAAACTAGGGAGCACAGGTTACTTACCTCTGTAAATATAATCTTTTCTGGTCTTAACTATCTGTTTATGCAAATATCCTATCTGTTCTATATGTTTATGCAGAGAGTTAGAGATGATTGAGAGATAATAGGATTTGATGATATTAAGTGACAACTTTAATGAGAACCCTGAAATCAGACCAAGAGATCCGATGGGAATTTCTTCCAAGAGATATATTTAATTGGGGCTTGAACATATTTTAAAAGCTGGATGAATAATTCTATTAAGAAAAATGCATCTAACAAATAGAACTACTAATTGAACTGTAATGCTGACCTTTAAAAATAACAGACATGATTAAATGCATATCATCAGAGTGGCCTTTCTGTCTAGATATAAGGCTTTTAAGTGTTTCTTTCCTCTCTGCTTATTGACTTTGGTTAATATATTCTGTGGATTTAAACTTGATGTATTCAAGAAAGTAGAAAATAATTCACCACCACTTAGGTTACTGTCAAGAATGATGAAGTAACAGAGATCCACTAGGCTTTCATGGACTGCTGGACTCACAATATTTTAAATCTTTGGGATCTCATTAGTAGTACTTCCAATACAGTATCTTTGAAAATGAGTTTTATTTCTAGTTTATGAAAGAGACACATGATTATCTGGTAGATTTAACTCAATAAGAACAATCCTATTTTTTTGTCAAAAATAGGATTTGATCAAAAGGTTTCAGCTAAACACTTGAGAGACACAAATGACTGAACTCCATGAAATGAATGATTGCTGTATTAGTCCTTTTTCATATTGCTATTAAGAAGTGCTAGAGACTGGGCAATTTATAAAGAAAAGAGATTTAACTGAATCACAGTTTAGGTGGCTTGGTAGGCCTCAGGAAACTTACAATCATGGCAGAAATCAAAGAGGAAGCAAGGCACCTTCTTCACAAAGTGGCAGGAAAGAGAAATGCTGAGTGAAGGGGGAAGAAACCCTTAAAAAACCGTCAGATCTCATGAGAACTCACTCACTATCACAAGAACAGCGTGGGGAAAACTGCCCCCATGATTCAGTTACCTCCACCTGTTCTCTCCCTTGACAGGTGGTGGGTTTTATGGGGGTTATGGAGATTATAATTCAAGATGAGATTTGGGTGGGGACAGAAAGCCTAACCACATCAATTGGTAAGATACTACAATTTTGGAAAACCAATGGATATGGGAGGGGAGAAAGAAAGTCTCATGACTCTTCTTTGGAAGATGAGTTGACTAATGATGTTTGTAAGAATAAGATAAGCACTAGGGATAAACATTTAGCAAATAGACTTCTCAAAACACACTATGAAGTAGTAGCTATTATTATCTAAATTTAATGTGAAAACCTTGGCTTGAATAACTTTCTTAAAGTCACAATGCTGGAAATCAGCTACAGTCTGTGTGGCTCCAAATGGACTTTAAATTTCATGATTGTTTGGAAAAACAAGGTGATAAATTTTAAGGAGTGAAAAAGAACAGGGTTGTCACTTGGTGAGCAAAAAGATAGAAACTTAAAAAGAAGAATATCCACAAGAAGAACATAAAGCAGGAGAAATTTTGCTACTTGAGATTTTTTGAGGCTCAAATGAAGTGAGAGTATTTTCTAAATAACCAAAAAACATACATTTCAGTTTTTCCAGCTATGCTCCATTTATAAAATGCAAAAATTCTGAATAGCTGCTTTTATTTTCTACTTAATGTTCTAAGGAGAGACACACTTATAGTCAAGTGTCAAGTCAGACATCAATCAGCCTATAATTATTTTATATGTATTGACTAGCTAATGTTCCTTAAGTCCCTTCTTAGTCATTGCATGATTTAACATTGCTCTTTTTTATATAATTAAAATAGAATTCACTATGGAGCTCATACAACTACCACCTTCAGCTATTAATCAAGGAGTCATTCAACTGAGAAAGGGGAGATTGAGATGCTGAATCATTTCTCATTCTGTGAAGTCTACCAGAATAACCCATAAAGCAAATATCAACCTATTTCAAGTGAGTTGTGCAAGAAAATTATTTAGAATAAAATGATAGTTTGTTTTTTCAATTCACACATGTCTTGAAAACTGGCTTGGGTGTGACAACAGCATTTCACATGACACTTTCTATAGGTTAGAACATCAAAACAATTTGCCATAAATTTGTTATTTGTTGCTGTAATACTTATTGTTGAAGAGCAGAAGAAATAATTGTGCACACTGCCTCAGCCAAGACCTTACTCATGGCTTCTCAATTTACTTATATGTAAATTAGAATAAGAAATAAATGAGAAAATGAAAATTTCTGTTGACTTTTACTTAGATCAGGAAACAGTAAAGTTTTTCTCTTACAGAGCCATGTAGAAAATATTCTAGGCTATGATTGGTCTCTGTTACAGTCACTTGGCTCTGCCATGGAAGGGAGGCAGCAACAGATAAAATGTAACAAACGGGTGTGCCTGTTTAGGTGAAACATTATGCATAAAAACAGATGGCGGGAGGATTTGGCCTCTAGGCTGTAATTTGCTAATCTTTTACTTAATTCAACAACCTACCTCTGGGAAAAGTATGGAAAATAAGAATCAGAGTTTTAGAAACATACGGAATTTTAGAGGTTCTGTGGCATTCCCCCATTCATTTTAAGTGAGAAAACTGAGGCCAAAAATAAATAAGTGAATTGCCTGGAGCATCACAGGTACGCAGTCACAGAAAAAGAATCCTGGTCTCCCAGGTCATTGTTCTGGCAGGATTGTTGCCTTGGTTGCCCAGAGAATTGAAGAGGAAAAATGACCTACCTGGGAGTGTGGAAGGACACTTTTTTGGTAGTCTGGTGGTGCATCTTTCTGTATGTCAATATATGCAAATATATGCTAATTCAAATGGGATATTTGGCAAGCCTTAGGGATCCCCATTTAGCTGCTACTAAGGAAGTTATCCCCAAAGAATACAAACTAGAATAAAATTGTTCCAAAGCCTGATTAATTTTTTGTGGTCTGTGTAGAGCTGCCTGCTCATTTCTCCAATGCCCTGAACTGGGTCTCCTCTGTGGTCATCTCTTCATTTTTTGCAAAGATCACCAGGCAAATATACTCAGACTCCTCCTTTTCATATAAGCAGGAGCCCTGGCTCACCCTGGCTTTGTCGACCATGGTGCCAGACAGATGCTAGAGATCCTTTTAAACTGAAATTTTTCGTGTTTGGTGATAGACTGGAGTTGAGTGATTTTAACTTGGAATGAGTTCCGGAGATTAAAGCAGGTGGTTGACTTTGGAACCAGACTTCTTTCAGAGTAGGAAACTAAAACTGGGAGCAACTTTCCTGCAATTTGTTTTTGCAAAGAAAGTGCTTTGAAAATACCAAAAGCAAACTCACAGTTTTGTACATTAGAATATGAACATTAGGTAGAAATTCTTTTAAGAGGATTAATAAACATTGCTCTGATGAAGATGATGATAATAATAACAAGCAATTATAGAGGGCTTACTACATGACATAAACAATTCTAAGTCTTTTCAGATGTATTAAATAATGTATATTATATTATGTTCTGTATAAAACCCCTCCAGAGCTCTCCATTATATAGAGAATAATTCCAGAATCCTTAGCATCTAGATCAATACTCTCCCACATACTTTTTAGTACTTTCAATATTCTCTTGCATGTATCATATGCCGTAGAGATTTGGCGCTACTTCCTAGTTTTTAAAAGCTTTTTGTTATCTTCTCTGGACTAGACACTGCTTAGGTGCTGGGAATACAAAAAACAGAATTCCCTTTTTACTTTTGGGAAGCTTACTCCCTAACTGGGGAAATGGCGTTCAGCTAGTTCTAGATTCTATAAACCTAACTGGAAGGAGGGGAAGTTAATAAGGCCTTTGTTGAACCCCCAACTAGTTAACTAGTTAATCACATAACTATGTTTATTGCATATTTTTATCCTCTCATTCAAATATTAGATTCCATTTATTACTTGAGTGCTTTCCAAGGTACTGTTGAATAGAAAAATATACAGTAGAAAAATATCAGTTTCTTTAAGCTTATCTACATTTAGAAAAAGGAGAAATAAGCTTCTCTAGAGAAGCTATTCTAAATGTAGGAAAAAAAAAAAAGCCCAGGGTTGATTATTTGCATAAAGGAAAAGAGAACAATCAGAATAAAAATTCAGTAAAAAAAGAAAAAGGTCAATATCTTGAAGGTCAAGATGTTGAAAAGGGTCAAAGAGAATGAGGACTGAGAAGAGGCCCATTAATTTGTCAAGAAGGAGATTACCAAGAATGCATATTTAGTAAAGTGGTAGTAATAGAAGCCAAATTTCTAGTGGCTAAAAAGAAAACAAGTAACCAGGGTCTAAAAAGTAATCAGGTAAATGCTTTGCATTGAATGGAATTACCTCAATCGTAGCTTTAGAAGCAACAGAAGCTTGAGAAGTCTAGATTTTTAGAATATTTAGTTACCTGTGTTATTCATTGGAGGAGATCTATAGGCTTTATTTATATTAATGTTTCTATATGAAGGATTTTTATTTTTAAAATTTCTTACATTGATAATGTTGAAGATATGAGGGTCAACAGAAAGTGTATGTTTAAGAAAATGAATCCTGCTAGACTCTTTCAAATCACCTTGAAACTTTGGCTGGTGATCTAAAACCAGCTGTCTTTAGGGATATGCAAGAGCTAGAAGCAGTTTACAGAAAACATAGAAAAAACGATGGGATTATTTTGAAGGACCACTCTGCCTTCTTTTTGTTAGTGTTAATATACCAATAATTCTTTGGATGAAATTTTGGTTACAAATATAATTTTGTTTTTAAAAAATTATGTTCTTGCTGTATTTTTAGAGTGTCATAACCCTAACCCTTTTTTAGTTACCAAACACAGAGAATAGCAAGTTTCAAACAGTACCAACTCTCGAATTACAGCATTTTTGTCCTATGTTATCATAGTCTGACTTAGAAGGCAGTGCTGGAATGATGGCTGAATATTTCTTTCTCTTCTATTCTCCCAATTTTGGTAGAAGTAAATTAAAATACAGCTCACAAGCAACAATCTATTTGGTAGCAGGGCTACCCTTGTATTTCAAAACATTGGGAAGGGGAGTTTACTTGACATGTTTGACTAATAGTGAAAAAAAGTTGGCCTTCAGATGTCTGAATAGTTGAGGAAAAAAGCAGCTATTTGGTATATTGTCTTTTTAGCTGCTTAGATGTCCAAAGAATCTTGTGTGACTAATTAACAGGTACCCTGAAAGTTTACTCATTGTTAGACCATGTAGTCTACCACAGTGGTTTCTAGCCTTTCGGATCTGAAGAATTTATAACTTTTTTTAAAAAGTCAGCACAATTATATTGCATGGTCAATATACTATATTAGCAAGACTTGGGCACAGCTGATGTTTTTGCTTAACTCAAAATTATTCACTTTTTCTCTGGTAACAGCACTCTGACTTTTTTAGAGGATCCAGCTCTTCCTCCTTTTTACTCCATGTTGTTCGTAAGGGTCTGACTCTATCTCTGGGCTTAGGTATGGACATTTAAACCATTAAACCCTCTGGCTACAATGGTTTGTTCAGGGTTGGTCGTATTATCTACCCATATCCAGTAAGAGTTTTGTTGAACTATTAGGAAAAATTTTCTTTCCACTACTAGGATTAGAAGTAACGATGATGTAAGCCTGACTCCTATGAGATCATTATGTCAAATTTGAGGATAAAGCCCTTTAAAAAGCAAAGTAGAACCAATAAATGGAGAGAGACCAAGTCCTGAAAACGTCAATTGGATCATAGATGTAGACATATTTGCAACTATGACAATGAATTTTTTTCATTACATGAGTCAATAAATTCTCTTTTAGTTTAAGCCAGTTTGGGTTAGGTTTTAAACACGTGCAACTGAGACTAATATACCAAGAAAGACCATTTAGAAATGCAAATAATGGCCATCGTTTATCATAAGCATTTGTTTATTGTTATTTTTAAAAATTGTTAAAATTTTTGCAGGTACAAACTAGCTGGGTATATTTATGGGGTACATAAGATGTTTCAATACAAACATGCAATGTGAAATAAGTGCATCATGGGGAATGGGGTATCCCTTCACTCAAGCATTTATCCTTTTAGTTACAAACAATCCAATTGCACACTTTAAGTTATTTTTAAATGTACAATCAAGTTATTGTTGACTATAGTCACCCTGTTGTGCTATCAAATAGTAGGTCTTATCCATTATTTCTAACCATTTTTTTTGTACCCATTAACCATCTCCAGCTGCCTCTCAGGCCCCTGCTACCCTTCCTGGCCTCTGGTTATGGTCTTTCTACTCTCTGTGTCCATGAGTTCAATTGTTTTGAATTTTAGATCCCACAAATAAGTGAGAACATGTGATGTTTGTCTTTCTAGTCCTGGCTTATTTCACTCAGCATAATGATCTCCAGTTCCATATTGTTACAAATAACTGGATCTCATTTTTTTAATGGATGAATGATATTCCATTGTGTATATGTAACACATTTTCTTTATCCAGTCATCTGTTGATGGCCACTTAGGTTGCTTCCAAATCTTAGCTCTTGTAAATAGTGTACAAAAAAGATAGGAGTGCAGATATTTCTTTGATATACTGATTTCCTTTCTTTAGAGTATATACCCAGCAGTGGGATTACTGAATCATATAGTAGCTCTATTTTCAGGTTTTTGAGGAACCTCCAAAGAGTTCCCCATAGTGATTGTACTAATTTATGTTCCCACCAACAGCACACAAGGGTTCCCTTTTCTCCACATTCTCTCCAGCATTTGTTATTGCTGTCTTTTGGATATAAGCCATTTTAACTGGGGTGAGATGATATTTCATTGCAGTTTTGATTTGCATTTCTCTGGTGATTAATGATATTGAGCACTTTTTCATATGCCTGTTTGCCATTTATATGTCTTCTTTTGAGAAATGTCTATTTAAACCATTTGCCCATTATTTGATCAGAGTCTAATAAGATTTTTCCTGTAAACTTGTTTAAGCTCCTTATATATTCTGGTTAACAATCCCTTGTCAGATGGATAGTTTGCAAATATTTTCTCTTATTCCGTGGATTGTCTCTTCATTTTATTGATTGTATTCTTTGCTTCACAGAAGCTTTTTAAGTTGGTATAATCTCGTTTGTCCATTTTTGGTTTGGTCGCCTGTGCTTGTGGAGCATTACTCAAGAAATCTTTGCCCAGACCAATGTCCTGGAGATTTTCCTCAATGTTTTCTTGGAGTTGTTTCATATCTTGAGGTCTTAGATTTAAGTCTTTAATCCATTTTGATTTGATTTTTGTATATGGTGAGAGATAGGGCTCTAGTATTATTCTTCTGCATATGGATATCCAGTTTTCCCAACACCATTTATTGAATATACTGTCATTTCTTCAGTGTATGTTCTTGGAACCTTTGTCAAAAATGAGTTCACTGTAGGTTTGTGGATTTGTTTATGGGATCTCTATTCCGTTTTATTGGTCCATGTGTCTGTTTTTATGCCAGTACCATGCTGTTTTGGTTTTTATAGCTCTGTAGCATAATTTGAAGTCAGGGAATGTGATACCTCCAGTTTTGTTCTTTTTGATTAGGATAGCTTTGGATAAGGGTCTTTTGTGATTACATATAAATTTTAGGATTTTTTTTTTATTTCTGTGAAGAATGTCATTGGTATTTTGGTAGGTAGTTCATTGAATCTGTAGATTGCTTTGGGTAATATGGACATTTTAACAATATTGATTCTTTTAATCCATGAACATGAAATACTTTCCCATTTTTTGGTGTTCTCTTCAATGTCTTTCATCAGGGTTTTATAGTTTTCATTACAGAAGTCTTTCATTTCTTTGGTTAATTTCTAGGTATTATCTAATTTTATGTGTGGCTACTATAAATGGGATTACTTTTTAATTTCTTTTTCACATTGTTCACTGTTGGCATATAGAAATGCTACTGATTTTTGTATGTTGATTTTGTATCCTGCAAATTTACTAAATTTCTTTATCAGTTCTAATAGTTTTCCTGTGGAGTCTTTAGGTTTTACCAAATATAAGATCATATCATCTGCAAATAAGGATAATTTGACTTTTTTGTTTCCAGTTTGGATGCTCTTTACAACTTTCTCTTATCTGACATCATCATTTAATTTTAAAAAAGAACATCTTCATGAAAAAGAAAGAATAAAAGGCAATCCTTTGAAAAAGAAATAATTTAATTTTATAAAGTCATTGCATTTAACATTCTTATTTCTTAACAGACAAGTGAAAACCTTATCAAAAGACACCAAGGAATGGCTGGTCCAATAGGACAGTGACTAAACTGAGGCTCAAAAGACAACAGTTTGAGTTTCACTTCCACCAGTTAGTATTATAGATTATTAGGCAGTTACTTGGGTTCTTTGCATGAGTGACCCTTCAGTTTTTAACTGGAACAAATGATTCTTGCATAGCTGTCCCATATGCTAGTTATGAGAAGAAAAGTACAAGCTAGTTTATATAAAAAGTTCAAAAGTTTAATGTCAATATAGTGCACAATTTATTAATTTCTTACCTGTGATTATGACTTGAGGGCTGGAGAAATTTTAGTTTAATCTCTGAATGACTATGGTAAATTAAGCTGTATCTCTACACATATGAGGAATCTTTGAAAGCTTAAAATATTTGTAACAGTCATTACAATATATGGTTTCAAATTTGCTAACATTTTGGGTACAATTTAACTTAAATATTATAAAATGCACACACATTGAAAATGTTAGAGTTACATTAAATAAAGTGATATTTTTCAAAAATGCTCACATTATGTGAAGAAATGAACATCTGTTTTATGGGCTAATTATGTGATGTGTAGCAAGCACTTTTTGTTCATAGTTCTGTTTTGAAGGATTGGTCAACGAGCCATATCATAAACACTGTTAAAATGGGACTCTTGTGCATGAATAAATCTGTGTTCTTTTCTGTACTCTCAGCAGATTTTCTTTTTTAAAAAACAGACTTGATTTTTAAATGAATTTTATGGCCAGAATGAAACAACTGACTTTAAATCATTTTAACAGGCAAAAAATCTGATTTAGTGAAGTCCAGGACTTCTTTACCAGGAGACTGTTCTCTTTGGCTTTGTTATTTCTAAAGTTCTGGACATTAAGCTGAGCTTCTGTGAATTAGCAGCCAAAGGAGAGAAGTATGATTGTTTTTCTATAAAAAGAACCTGCTTCATAGTCAAGGATTTGCATCACATCTGATCACATTTGGCAGGAGAAAGAAGAAAAATGAGAATTCAGATAAAGCAATTGCTGACTGCTCTTGAGGCTACAAAACCCTGTCCTTCCCTTATCCTGCACGGGTGTGTGTCGATTTAAATGGTCTGTTCATTGGCAGCTTGCCATTCAGATGAGTGGTTCTTCTTCTCCTTTCAGTCTGCCTTTGAAGTTTCCTGTTGCAGGGACCAGAGGTAATAGGCCATTTTGCACAATTTATAGGAGCAAAGTGAAAGCAGCAATTTCTCCTTCAGAAAGCTACTGAAATGTCACCTGCATGGAGCATATGTTTGGCAACAAGGTCAGGTACTTGGCCATTTAAACAGTTTGACCAAAACCAAAAGGCCACAGTGTTTTGAAGTACTACAGTTTCACTGGGGGCATTATGACTTGGCCCAAATATGTCAGCACCTTTTCAGGTTGGCAACTCTCAGTCAGGTTTGCACTATTTCATTTCAATATTGTCCTGAACTGACCTGATTTATTAATTTTACCAATGCTGTATGCCTTCCATAGCTGTGGCTTTGCTAGATAAAATGGGTTTTGCTGCTTCTAGGCTTCAATGATAGTGTGATAGATAAAGCACATGGGCTCTGGAGCTAGACTATCTTGAGGTTCAAATCCCAATTCTGTTACTAATTAGCATATGACTTTGGGAAATTTACCTACACTCTGTGTGCCTCAATTTCCTTCTATGTGAAGTTGGGGTAGCTACCTCAATTATTTTTTGTGAGGATTAAGTAAACTAATATAAGTAAAAGTGCCTGGCATATTTTAAGTACTTCATCAACATAAGTTATTATTATTATCATCATGGTTAAATTTTGATACTTTATTGAATCCTCTTAATTTTTGCTGATCCAGAAAAACTAATGATATCGCACAATTGAGTCTGGAATATTTACTGACTATATGTACTTTGTTCATATCACTATCAGAAGTGCTGTTGATGAAGGAAAACCAGATGATTAGCTCTTAGATGACTATGTCAATATCTGACATAGGGATAATTATGACAGAGAATAAAAACTGGTAGTTTTTAAGGGAACTTTGCAATTTATTTTGATTGAATTAGTTAAGTAAGCAAGCAAAGCATCCATAGCCCTTGGTGCTACAGTGAAGATACTGGGCAAAGCATTAGAGGGTCAAAGAAATAGATTGGGAGTTCTTTTCCACAAAAGGACTTGAAGCTTGTAGAGATTTTGTGTCTCATCCCTGAGTATTTAGGTTTAAAATGAATACAACACCTGGCTCCAAAGACAGTGCTTGACACACAGTGAATATTTTTTCAAATAACTGTCCTTTCACTTTATGAAGCAATTTCACATACACCTTCTCATCCAGGGTTTCTCAGGCTCAGCACTATTGGCTATTTTGGGCTAGATGGTTCTTTGTTTTAGAAGACTGTTCTCTGCATGTAGAATGTGTAGCAGTATTCCTTGTCTCTACTAACTGGATCCACATTCCTCACTCCCCCCACCCCCAGTTATGGTAACCAAAAATGTCTCCAGACATTGTTGAACGTTATGAGGGTCAAAATTACCTCTACCTGAGATCCATGAATTCTCACTTGATCTTCAAACTTTTTTGTGTGGGGAATGATAGTATTAGGTTTCAAGTATACAGCTGAGAAAACAAAATTTCAAAGCATTTAAGTGACTTATGCAGTGTTCTCTGGCTAGTGACTGGCAGAGTCAGCACTTGAACTTGGCAGGTTTTTCTTGAATCCTAAGCCCTTCTTCTGACTTACATTACTGTACATGGCATAAAATCCAAGACTGAAGCAGGTGGAATTACAGGGTGAAATAGCGTGCAAGGGCAGTTGGCTGATTCAGTTGGGCTGGTTAGAGTAGTGAGCACTCAGCAACTCTTCAGTTATGTTTCTGTTCTCCTGGCCATCTTTGAAATAACAACAAATGGCCACAGTGATAGTTTCTGGGGTTGAGTAAAACTCCCAAAAGGAACATGCTGTTTACTTTATATTATAGAGCAACAAAGTGTCTATCTTATCTAAAGAAATGGAAAGAACAGCTTTGTCAAATTTTCCTAGCCATGGACACAGCTTATTGATATAGAAGGACATAATGATTTTGTTTATATTTGTGAGGGTCTAATTTAATTTCCTTTTCCTTTTTTTAGAGAATAATATATTCAAATCTTTCTTGAAGGGAAAAGTAAGAAAAAGAGCACCTGATGTCTAGAGTGTGCTTTAAATCATTCATGCAGACTGGCCTGTGAAATATAATTGCTGTTGCTTCCAGGCGGTTTTAGAGACACAAGAGATCTAAATTTTACCTAACTGTGAAAATAAATTAGGGCCTTTTCCAGATGATGCTCCCTGAACTATAAATCTCCTTTGCAGTTTCAAATTCTATGTAAACAACTTGGCATTAAAATTCATTCAATAAGATAAGCTGGGCTAGCACAGGTGTAAGCAATGATCACTATTAATATGAAGAGGCCAGAGAGAAAGAGATAAAATGGAAGCAACAGAAAACGGAATGAGGGAGCTGGAAAGAATTTAGAAGACAACATGAAAATCAAGACATGAGAATGATTTATATGAAGAATTTAGTGAAAAAAAGAGAGATGAGAACTTTCCATCATAAATCAGATCTCTTTATATGCATTGCAGTGAACATAAGGACACCCAAGACAGATTTTAGTTAAGAAAGTAGATATTGATAGAAAAAAGTTTGATGGTTTATCATTTCTTTCTAAAAAAAGAGTTTGATGGTTTATCATTTGTTTCTAAAGCTATTATTAATGTGATCAATAAAACATTTATTCCATGCAGGCCAAAATAAATGGATGTGAAGCAGATTGAACTCAAATCATTGAAATCAAGACTTTGGCATTAACTAACTCTGTGTGTTTAGACAAAATTGAGTCATCTTGAAGAACACAGATTATCAGGCCTTACCCTAGAGTTTCTTACTCAGTACCTCTGGTGTGAGAGCACAAAAACTGGCCTTTATAACAAGTCCTCATGTGATGCTGATGCTGTTAGACTGGAAGCCACACTCGTGAACCATGGGTTTAGATATCACTGGGACCCTCATGGAGCCCATTTTCTCAGGCATAGAATGTGACTGAAGACTACTTACCACCAAAGTATTTATCTGTGAGAAGTCCTTTTTAAAAGCATATACATATTTTTTTAATATGTACACATTCTTAAAAGAATTATTTTCAGTTGTAATCTAGGACCACTCCACTGATCTGACTACTTTATGAGAAACATAATCAGATTATTATAACATATGAAGACTGTCAGTGGTACATTCTAGTGTCACCCTGGATATTATATTATTGAAAATAAATGGAATTATGGGATTTTTGGGGGGTGGGGAGTGACAGAATATTTGCTTTCATTACTTTTAGGATGCCCCATCTATAGCTATTCTTTCCTCCTGCTTTCTGGTATTCTTTTGACAGTTAGAAAAATGAAAAATACTGATATAGCAGACAAATTCTGGAACTAACACTTCCACAAATCATTGATAATACATTTTCCAGCTTCCTCAAATTCCAGACCATCAACAAGTAAGTACTATCTGTCTAATAGTGTCATGTTTTATATTCATATTCTAGTTTATAAATCCAAATCCTTTTCAAATGTCTAATGATGTCCTCTAAATTAAAGAATGGCTTAACTGAATTATATGGAGTTCTAAAGAACAAAATATTATTTGAAAAGTAGTGGTCATTTGAATACTTTATTACCCACTCCGTATTTCTGTATGCAGTTCTGTAGAAATGATGGGACACTTTAGACATTTAGGGAAATAAAATTATTATTTGTAATTTTGAAGGAATCTTTACATTTTTAAACACTTTGAGTCACACCATGTCCTAGGCATTATACTAACTGTTGGAGAAACATATAAATGAATAATTGATCTTAGTTTTTAAGAAGTTTACAATATATGAGGAAGACAACTTAAAAATAACTAAAATATAATACAATTGAAATCTGCTGCAATAGGGGTATATACAAAATAGTATGAGATCATATAAAAGAGAGTAGAAAATGCAGTACATTTAGAAAACTATTTTTAGAAAGAAATATCTCATGAATGACCTAAATTCTTTAAAATTATTTAGGCTATTCAAAACAACAAATGTTAATAGCTTTGGTGGAGTTAAGCAGCAGAAGTTAAAAGCATTGTGGAAGACAGTGTGGTGATTCCTCAAGGATCTAGAAGCAGAAATACCATTTGACCCAGCAATCCCATTATTGGGTATGTACCCAAAGGATTATAAATCATTCTGCTATAAAGACACATGCACACATATGCTTATTGCAGCACTATTTACAATAGCAAAGACTTGGAACTAACCCAAATGCCCATCAATGATAGACTGGATAAAGAAAATGTGGTACATATACACCATGCAATACTATGCAGCCATAAAAAGGAATGAGATCATTCCCTTTGCAGCGACATGGATGAAGCTGAAAGACATCATCCTCAGCAAACTAACACCAGAACAGAAAACCAAACACCACATATTCTCATTTATAAGTGGGAGTTGAACATTGAGAACACATGGACAAAGGGAGGGGAACAATATACATCAAGGCCTGTTGGGAGGTGGAGGGTGAGGTGGGGGAACTTAGAGGACGGGTCAATAGTTGCAGCAAACCACCATGGCACATGTATACCTATGGAATAAACCTGCACTTTCTGCACATGTATTTCTGCACATGTATCCCGTGTTCTTTTGTTTTTTTTTTTTTTTTGAAATACAGAAAAAAAATTGCCAGTAACTTTTAAAGGCTTGTTTTGCATATTATTCAGGCCTAAATCACGGTTCTCATAAATTGATTATCATGTCCCTTTCATGTGTCCATTTATGCTTCTAAATGGTTCTTAATGGTTCACTATATTTGAAGGCCATAACCATTTGCTGATGAGTTACTAGTTTAATTTGTCACTATTCCTCCAATACATATATGTAAGTGCTTATCGTCTTTTAATCCTAGATATTCTTCTGGAAGTAATAATAAAAGTTGAAAGCTGGAAGGAAAATAAGTTTAAATGGTGTTCTTGAGATCATATAGTGTCACTGAATGTCAGAGCTAGGACTAAATTTCAGATATTTTGATTTATAATATGATTTGTAATATGAATAAAATTTTTGCCACATGACATTACTTGCTTTTGAAAGTTGAAATGGAGCTATGTTTTGAACATACTCAAAGAGGAATAGGCTTCAAATGAAGAGTTTCCCAGGCCTGGAGTGGCAGTCATGTTGATGAACGGGGGTGAGTGGCAGAGCAGATTGAAAAGTGGAACTTGAATTAGCAATTAGCAGAGGACCATGGAATTTGCCTTCTTTTAAAGTAATAAAGACTTCTAAAAATTTTTGAATACATGCTGCTTTTAGAGTGTTAAATTATGTCTTTTCTGATCAGGGTCATCCTTGCGTGTGAGAGTTCCTAAACATAGCAATGGGCCGTTTTCTTCTGCTTAATTGACTAAGACAAAAATTAGTTATTATAGACCAAATTGTTACTTCCCAAAATGTAAATGTTGAAGTCTTACTCCCTCCGTATTGTGACTGTATTTGAAGATAGAGATTGTAGGGAGGTAATTAAGGTTAAATAAAGTGAGATTCTAACCCAATGGGATTGGTGTCCTCTTAAGATAAGGAAGAGACAACAAACATCCCTCTCTCTCCACAAACGTAGAGGGAAGGTCGTGTGAGAACGCAGCAAGTTGGCAGCCATTTGCATGATAGGAAGAGAGGCCTCTCCAGAAAGCAACCTTGCTGGCACCTTGACCTTGGACTTCTAGCCTCTCGAACTGTGAGAAAATAAATTTCCATTCTTTAAGCCACAAAATCTGTGGTATTCTGTTGCAGCCTAAGCTGACTAATACATTACTTAACGTTAAGAAATAGTATATCTTTATTTTATTTATTTGATCTCACTGGTCTCAACATCTCTAGAATATTATGTGATTAGCTGAGACTAGATGGACTTTTCTGAAAATATTATGCTTTGAGAGGGATGCTAGGCTCCTTGGTTGAAAGGTAAGAAAGCAATGGTAAGAAATTGACTTATGACAAAAATAAGATAATTCTATATGGTGATTTAATATACTGATAAACTTTTGCCCTTGACAATGTCTGCATATTCATCCCCTGGATAATGAATACTTCCTGCTATATTTTAACTTTATTTGCTCAATATATTCCTTAAATTCATGTACAGCATGTACTGTGACTAATACAAACAGAGCAGCCATGAGATCCATTTCATTAAGAAAAGATTAGGTAGAGATTTTGAAAATTTCCCATGAAACTTTGAAGCACAATTCACTCCTTAATTAAAAGCAAACAGCTTTGCTTTTTGGGATTAGGCTACCTAATTATACAAAAAAGAGAGAATATGTTGATAGAAAATGTTTGACTGAAAAGGGAAGAAAATATTACCAGAATTTGCTGCATATGAATACCATTCCAGAAAGTAAGATACAAAAATGAAAATCTAAAACATTTTTGTAAATTCTATGCTTCAGTTTTCCCCAACTAATGAAGAATTAAAATCCACACTGCTCCAACCACAAGCAGAAGTTAAGCCAATGGTACTGAGAGATTGTCAATCTATACTATAGAGAACAATCTTTCTGAGATTGGAGCATTTATTCTGACCTCCCTACTAATTCACAGTGTAACCACAGGCAAGTTAGTTAATCTTTCTGTGACTTCATTTAAACCTTTGTCAAATGGAAATAATAACACTTACTTCATGGGAGTATTTGGAGGTTTAATTAAATTAGTTCTTTGAGCTTCTTAGATGAAAGTGGCTATATAAATGCAAAGTGCAATTATTAAAGTCATTTTTTCCTTTCCTGTATGGAACAGGATGATTGAAACACATTTATTTCAATTAGAAAACTGACTAATTGCCTAATAGAAACCTTTCCTTGTGGCATATGACATAATAGGTCAAATCTCTTTATAATTAATTGTATCATAATCTAATTCTTTATTTAGTAACAACAAAAATATAACTGCGGCAAAAGAGTTTATGTTGAGAATCATGCAATATATAAAAATTCTAATACCTTAAGGTAATAACAATGGAATTTGGCTTATAGTCTTTTCGTGAAATGTGGCTTCTTCTACACCACTGTCTATAGGGTTGATGCAATTCCCCAGCTTCTTTGTGTGATGAATTGATTATTTTTGCTTTTTGGTAAAAACAAAACAAAACAAAAAAAACAGTGTTATCTAAGTAAGGAGGATGCTAATTCTCTAAAAAGAAAAAGCTTCCACAAGAAAAGCAATCTGTGTATACATACTCTTATCTGGGGGTATGACCACATGATCAGGTAGTTTAGGATTAGGCCACCAGTCGGTAGGTTAAGGAATTGAGAAGTGCCAGTGTTGGAAGATCATCTGCAGTAGTAGTGTTGGAGACAGCAATGATGAGCCAGGATGCAAAATATTGGAAAAAAGAGAGTGAGATCTGAAGGTCTGCAGATGATTCTACAAAGAAATTTAATGAATGCTGAAGCCTGACAACAAGAGACTCAAAACTGAGCAATGGTGCTGTTGGAATGAGTGGACAGTGAGTGGCAATGAAGAGCAGAGAGAACCCAAACTCACCTCTAGACCCAGGTGTATGAGGGCCAGTCAGAGAGGAAATAGCCTTCTTTGAAAGAGAAAGTTATGTCCCTTGGGGAGAGCTAGTTTTCCATTAGACTCAGTAGAGGTTCTCAGCATTGATAGCTTACTAGAAACATTAATGTCTCCTCAGAAACGCTAAAAGCAATACTGCTGCTGGGCCCCATCCAAGACCAAGTCAATCAGAATCCATGGGGGGTAGATTCTAGAGAACAGTATAAAAAGGCCAGTGAAACACACAAAGAGAGTCAGCTGATCTTCGACAAGGAAGCAAGGTAATGCAATAGTGAAAATATAATCTTTTCAATGAATGATGCTGGAATAGTTGGGCATCCTTCACAAAAATTAACTGAAAATGGATCAGAGATCTAAATGTAAAACATAAAACTTTAAAATTCCTAGAAGATAACACAGGAGAAAATCTAGATGACCTTTGGTTTGGCAATGATTTTTCAGTTTCAACACCAAAGGCACAATTTATGAAAAAAATTGATAAAAATTTATTAAAATTAAAAATCACGCTTTGTGAAACACACTGTCAAAAGAATGAAAAGACAATCCATAGGCTGGAAGAAAATATTTGTAAAAGACATATCAGATAAAGGACTATCATCCAAAATATACAGATAATTCTTAAAACTCAACAGTAAGACCACAAACAATCCAATTAAAAATGCGCCAAAGACCTTCACAGACACCTCACTAAAGAAGATATACAGATGGCAAACAATCATATGAAACAATGCTCCACATCATATGTCATCAGATAAATGTAAATTACAGCAGCAATGAAGTATTACTACACTATTAGAATGGATAAAATCCAGAACACTAACAACATCAAATGCTGGTGAAGATGTGAAGCAACAGGAATATTTGTTTATTGCTGATAGGAATACAAAATGGTATAGTCACTTTATAATACAGTTTGGCAGTTCCTTATAATACTAAACACACTCTTACCAAAGGACCTAGCAATTTTCCTCCTTGGATTGACCCAAAGAAATGGAAAAGTTTTGTACACCCAAAACCCTATACACAGATGTTTGTATCAGCTTCATTTGTAATTGTTAAAACTTGGAAGCAACCACAGTGCAATTCAGTAGATGAATGGATAAATAAACTGTGGTGCATCCAGAAAATGGTATAGTAGTCAGTGCTAAGAAGGAATTAATTATCAAGCTATGAAAAGACATGTAGAAAATGTAAATGCATATTAATAAGTGAAAGAAGCCAATGTAAAAAGGCAACATATTATATGATTCCAATTACACATTACAACATTCTGAAGAAGACTACATTGTGGAGATAGTAAAAAGATCAGTGGTTGCTAGGAGTTAGGAGGGAGGGAGGGATGAATAGGTGGAGAACCGGAGATTTATAAGGCGGTAAAATTACTCTGTATAATGCTACAATGGTGGATACATGCCATTATACATTTGTCCAATCCCATAGAATGTACAACACCAAGAGTGAACCCTGAAGTAAACTATGAACTCTAGGTGATAATGATGTGTCAGTGTAGTTTCCTCAACTGTAACATATGAAGCACTCTGATGCAGGCTATTGACAATGTGGGAAATTTTGCCTGTATAGGGACAGGAGGCATGTGGGAAGTCTCTGTACCTTCTGTGCAGTTTTGCTTGGAACCTGAAACTGCTCTAAAAAAGTCTGTTGTTAAAAAACAAGCAAAAAGCCAACAGACGTTTCTCCAGAAAATTGAGGTAAGCTTAAGAACTGTTACTGTAGGCAGGTTTCCATTAGATCAGGATGAAGCGAGCTTTCGGAGCAGAGGTTAGAAAGGTGCGGGATACTGTTTAAGACAAATTTTGAGTTCCAGAGGACACACTGGTTGGGAGTCAAAAATCTGAAAGTGGATGTACATGTTATAGGAAAGTAGACTGAACTCTAGTTTTAGGTTTCTTGAACCAAGGGTATTAGACTAGATGATCTCCGGCTATGAACCTTGGGTAGCGGGATGGGGAAACAGGAAGTTCTTGTCAAGAACCGTCAGAGTTCTCTTGCTTCCCTTTTACTCTTTACCATGAGACACAGGGAGAAGGAGAAGGAAAATTCGATTCTTAACAACTAAGGTCTTCCTTTGACCTTTGCCATTAGGAGTAGTGATGAATATAAACCACAATCCAGATTACCTTTTTTTCCCTTCATTTTCCTTTTTTAGTAGCTACCCAAACTATCAGCCTTATTGGATGTCTTTGTTTTTAAAAATAGTTTTGATCAACATACCTTATAACGAATCATGCATTACTATTTCATGGTCATTTCTCATGCTTAGAAAACTTGTATCTCATGCAGATAAGCACTTTAGGCTTTGACAAATGAAGGACTTAGTACTAGCCAGTTAATAGATGGCATTCAATAAAAATGAAATCATCTTAACACAGCCTGCCTGTTAATAACAAGAAAGGTAGAAGCAGCTTTCTCTGCTGGGGACTAAAACTCAGCATGATTCTTCTGAGGATTAAAGTCTGCAGTCTGGCCCCTTGACTATCTGAAAGTTGCTGGTAAAATGAGACTTTACAACTCCTGTGGTTCTGAGGGTCTAAGTTATAGAAAATAAAATGTACAACATCAACATGATCTGAAGACTATGTGGTTTGATTTAAGAATTTTGGAAGTCAATAAAGTGAAAACACAGTTTTTAGATGTAGGAGATGACCTGGTGGACTTAACTTTTCTTATTATCTTTTTATACTATGACACTTCTGTGGCATTTGGGGAAAATAGAAATGGGAACATGGGCAAATGGCCCAATACATCTAATTTAATCGGATTCCATTCCTATGTCATATGCAGTACTGCAGTCTTTATGCTTTCTTTACTCAACTGTATTCTGTTTCCTTAGACCATTACATCAGTCTTGCGAAGCATTTATTTTATTTTTCTGGCTGAAGCAGTAAGTGTGGGCAAAGTTCTGGCTGCAGGATGTTCTGGGGAGCCTTGAAAGGCAAGATACTTACGACTGCAACAGATGTCGATGATTTTTAAGAAAATGCTGACTTTGTACTGTGGATCTCTACCTCTCTTAGGGAAAAATAAGGAGTTTCCAATTGCCTGCAAGCTATAAGAACAGAAGGGCTAAAAGGCCTAGCTATAACAGTGGAACACTAAAATTCTGTTGAGGAAAAAAATAACAGAAGATTTATCTCAGTTATTATTAGAGGGGAAGAAAATTTGTCTCTCAGTGGTTCATTCTTTGGTTATGGTTCCACAGATATGATTAAGAGGTTAAAAAAAAGTAACCCTACATTCCGAAATACTCATCTCTGTTTCAATATGATTTAAAAAAAGTTAAGCTGACCGCAGAAGTGCAAATATTCCCTACTGTTAGTTTAGTATTATTATTAGTACGAGTAGTGGTGGAGTAGTAGAAACAGTAGTTGTACAAAGTCTTAATCATGTTTTTCCACTGTTACCACATTATAGGTAAAAATAACTGAGGCATTTGGTTGGTGTTATTGCAGACTCCAGATCTGAGGTTTCTTTTAACCTGCTACCTAATAACTGTGTTTAGGCAAACATGTATTTGATCCTATTAGGTATATGAACACAAAAAATTCAAAGCAATTAAAAAATGAATAGAGAAATAAACAACTAAACAATATCAGATGTTGAGATATACACGTTGGAATTCTGACTTTGAGATAATGGTTTTTTTTAAAAAAAAAACAATTGATTGCTTCATTCTTTCATTTGTTCATTCATTTTTTCAACATTCATTGGGAAACCTCTATATTCCAGGCACTAATCTAGGCACTGCAACTAAAAAACATGAATAACACAGCGATAGTCTCTGTCATAATGGAATTTACTTGCTGTTTGGCAGTGTACGAAAATTAGAGAAAATAAGCAGGTTCAAAAATATGAAACTGAGTCTTGCAACATTTAACAAGGTGACCAATAGAGAAAATAAGCCTACAGAGCACGCGGTGAGAAACAGAGATGTTCTCCTCGGTCATCAATGGCTCTTATGAAATTCCTCAAGCACTGTGGACCGCAAAGTTCATAAAAGAAGCCCAAAAGTTTGCCTTTAATTAGTTTCTGTGTCCACAGTAACCAACATCTAGTTTATTTAGTAGTTACCCTTGGTATTTTTTGAACACACCGTAGATATTTACTGAATGAAGGAGTGAATTGTTTCAACTCAATCAACTTGTATATAACTTAAATTTCTTTTTTTAATTCTTACTAAAAGCTTAACTTTATTTTCTTACATTGCCTTTATCTTTTCGTTATTATTCATTTATGATCTAAACTGATTTTGGGGATCTCCCTGGTTTTGGTGAAAGTCAAACATTAAGGTGTCAAGAAGCTTTCACTGGACCTAAGAAGCCTCAAAATCAGCCTAAAGAAAGTCCCAGAGAGGACAAAGACTCAAGGAGGAATTTCAGTGTAGTACAAACATATTTATATAATACTAAATACTCCAATTCCCTTTGGAGAGTCATTAGAGGACGCTTTGCTTCTATTTCTTAGAACCACTAGAAATTGAATCATTCCTCCAGAGTAATGCACCTAATATGAGTTGCTGTGGTGAAATCCTTGTTCAAAAACAAGGTTTATTTGAGCAGATTTTATAGCACCATTAGTCAGCTTCTGACAGAAATTGGTCTGACCAACAGCTCACATATATTTGGGAAAGTAATTAATTGTGCTATTATGTCAAGGGCAAGGTTTTGTTTGTTTGTATAATAGATATGTGAACTTGCTCTTTCCTGAAAATCATTTCACCAATATCACTGTATACTCCTGCAGAAACCAAAAACACATACTTTCTTGTGAATTTGTGTGACTCTTGTTTTACCTTTCTTTTTAATGTTGATGCTATATACAGAATTATTTGGCCTGAGTAGGCGTTACATTGGTCTGGGAAGCATAAGTGAAAATTTCGACAAGAGAGGAAAGATGACATTCAGAATTGTGGATACTAGATAAGCTTAGAGGAAAGAAGTCCGTACTGTGCATTTGTTGACAAGGATGGAGACTGAATGACTGGATGAGTATTTGGAGAATAATGAAAATTAAGTTCTAAATGTCCAGCGGATACTGCCGATACAGCTTGAAATTGATGTAATGGGAAACAGAAAGCGGTTTGTTGATGAGCAAAGGTGTGTTATAAATGTTTTATGAATATGAACCTGATGGAATAATGCAGGTTACATTTTGTGTGGAGAGAGAGTGGAAGAAATATCTGCCAGCAGCATGTTGTAGTATATTTTCCAGATAGAAGATGGTGAGACCTTGTGTCACTTGTAATGCTGGTGTGAGTCAGTAAGATTGAGGAGAAAGTCTTTTGGGAGAAGAAATAGCAGATTTGTGTATTTTAGTAAGAATTTGGACATAGGGAATGAAGGTGATGGAAGAGTTAAATGTGTCCAGAAGAATAGTGATATTATTTATCAAATATAATGGTTTAGCTGGTCAAGCTAGCAACATATAGAACCTACTTAGCAGAAATCACTATGTTAATATAAATGTTGTTCTTGACTCCAGGAGATTCATAGTCTAGGGTGGGAAGTGGACAAGTAAATAGATATTTATTTGCAGTACAATTGCTGTGATAGAGATAAGTACAAGGTAATATATGACAGCACACAAAAAGGAACAAATCACACACCTAAGGGAATAGTTAGGAAAGCTTCCTAAAAGAACAAAAATTTAAGATCATCTCTGAAACAGGGGCAAGAAGTAACCAATTAAGAAAGATATGACAGACAGTGTTATAGGTAGAAGTGACAGCAGGGAGAAAATGAAGAGGAGTGAAACCTAAATTCTTATTTGTTGAGGATGATGAAGGGTTGTGTATAAGGAGGTGTATAAGGTTGTGTTTAAGGAGATTAGACTTTGTATCCCCTAAGAAGATGGTGTGGGAGAGATTAGTTCATTTATGAAGATATTACCTTGAAATTCATTGAACATTTGCATGCAGATATCATTTAGATAGCTAGAAATGCTAAAATTGCAGATGTGAGATGAATTTGGAAGTAATTCAGTAATAGTTGAAGAAAGTGATAGGAGGAGTTCTTAAAAGTAGTGTAATGAGGAAAGAGCCATAGACTTTTGAACTGAGGTGTGGGAGAGAATATTCCCAGTTAGGTAGCAAGTTTAGTCAAATAATAGCAATATGAAATGTTTGTCTTCATTTTAACATAATGTAGGTAACTCTCCAGAAACTACTTAAAAACTTTTGGAAACTGAATTGGTAAACTTTTATTTTATTTCTCCTTTCCCTCTGGTATTTTCCCTTTCAATCTGAGCTACAGAACCATGAGTTCCAGTTCATGCACAGTCTTTATTGATCTTTTAGAATCACAGATTAGTAGAAGGTTAGAGAAGGAAGAAAGCTCGGAGACCATCTGGTTAAGTGGTTTTCATACTACTTTTTTTAAACCACAAAATGTTTTCTGACCAAAAAAAAAAAAACCCAACATAGAAACATTTTTAAAAGTAGATAAAAGTAAGGTTGTCTTTATCGGAGCTGATGAAAGAGTTTGTGATTTATTATATTGTCTCAATTAGGTTCATCTATCCTTTTATGGTAGACTCTGAAGAAAACCTCAAGCTCGAAAGAGCAGCTTTTGAAAACTATGCCCAATATTTTCATTTACAGTAAAAAAACTTTGCTCAGAGACATATCATTATATTTAACTTTAGAACAAATATTCTGCCTTCTGGAAGAGTTGCTTACATTATATAAAGAATTGTTCTTCACTGATGTTACTTAAAAGGCATTACCAGGTGCCTTTACTTAGAAACTGGACTGATTAATGAACATCAGGCTTCTTGTTGGTGTACCCCTTGAAAACATGGGCCAAGGAAGGAGGGGGTAACTCCTTCATCTTTCCCTGGCCTTGGTAGTACATGTCCCTTTGATAAAACTCTGTCTGTTCTGCCAAAGACAAATCATATTTCTACGAAAAGTTTTTACTTAAAGGAGAAAAGGGAAAGTCGGGAATCAAATGTTGAGTGGGTGAAAGTTAAAATGATTTTTTTTATTTTAAAAACAGGTATTAATGAGAAAAATAACAAAAATAACTATGGGAGCCCTTTTAAGCTTTTTTTCCCTGGAATAAAATGTACTGTATCAGGAAGGGGCCCACTCACCCAAGAGAGCAAATTAAGCCTAGTTTTACCTTCTTGACACTTCTTATGTTTAGAATTTTACCTTAGTAAGATATAGAAATATATTTCCAATAAAATAAATTTGGAAAAGTTAATTTATCATGATGTTTCCAGAATGAAACAAATATTTTAGTGTTTTTATGTATGGTAAAGAGGTTACTTGACCACTTATACTTCTTTGGTTACTAACACTTATTTTGGTTTTATTCTGTCAGACATTTTGCCAGGGGCAGGTATGTAAGGCAAAGATCCATTGACCCCACTCTTGAGGAGTCCACACTAAACATGAAGGAAACAAATCATTGCAATGTGGTGTGATAATTTGATAATACAAAATCAATACAAAGGGAACACAAAATAATGATGTTTCTATATGAAATAAGATGATGTCTTAAGTAAATTCTAAAAGATGAATCAAAATTTAATGAAAGAGAGTTCACAGTTAACCTTGAAGTGAATTATGAGGGAGGGTATATACCTCACTCTTACATCCGAGTTGGAAAATAATGGCTTACTTCGTCAGGGAACATTTCATAAAGCCGTAGCTGATGGCAGTACTCCTTGGCCAAAGGAAAAAGTAAAACTGGTTATACAGGAAAAGTAACTGACCTCTGTCAGTAAACAAAAGAATCATTTCGAAACAGGGCACCAAATTCTGGGCATAGAGATGGAGATCGGGAAATTGATTGAATGAGAGCTGAAATCACTGAGTGAACAGAAAAAATTGGAAGATACTTGCTGAGAACAAATACTTGGAACAGGCATTTATTTACATGATTAGATTTTATCTTTTCATAAAAATCTGATAATGTAAGAAATTGTTCAACTTCTTTTTCTATGTATATTTCATATTCCAAGAATAGTTTCTAATGAAGTTTAATAAAGATACTAGAGAGAGAATGAAAATACTTATTTTTATTATTTTTGGTTTACATTGAAATGGAAGCTAATGGGTAAGTCTTCTCAAGTCCTTTATAAGAAAAAGTCAAAGTAAACATCACTGATGGAAACAGCCTCAATTCTGTACTCAACATGACTTTATCTGCGTGTGACTGCAGTTTTTTTAATAAAAACATTTTTAAAAATCCTGAAGCTATAGATTATGCACACGTCAACTACCATAGTTTCTAAACCATGGCAAGTGTTAAAAGCTTTCTCTTTGCTGTTTATATGTTGCTGCAGTAGCTAATTTCAGAAAAGGAATTTGCAGTTAAATTTGATGGAGCACACTGCATCTGCTCAATTGCAGTCAGAGTCTAATGGTGCTGCCAAAAGGCTGCATTAGCATTATAAGACAATGTTCTCCAGACTCAAATAGATGTAGGACAGGCTTCATAATAGAGACTCTTGGGTCACTGAATCTAACAAGAATGTGCCTGTAAGGCTGTGCCACAGAAAAATAACTGGATTCAGTCATATATCTGTATAATCTCCTCAGAGGTTTTACAAGGAACAACTTCATCTTGAGTTCTTATGAAAACAAAACACAAAAAATTACTGATACTAGGATGTTGATTTCTTTTCTTTCTGAATCAAGCTGAAATTCTTGAGGATTGCAAGAAAGATGACAGCCATTCAGTGCTTGTTATAACGATATTAAATAAATTTGGGATTAAATTAGATTAAATTGACATAGTAGTGGTATTCTGGGATATGGATTTCTTTGGAAATCTGATGAAAACTGGAAATCCTCTACCAGAAAGAGTACACAACCACATCTATATAATAAATTTAGCGTACATTTTCAGGGGGTTCAGCCATTCCCAGAAGGGTATTTTTGGATTTCAATTTAAAAACAAAACAAAACAAAACAAAAAAACTTCTGTAACTGAGAAATGTTGGGAATATTTGGTCCATGGATTTCTAAGAACAGAAATAAAGAGGACAAATTATTTTACATGGAACAAGTCATGATGTTTCATTCTTTGAATGAATTTACCATGGCAGGCTTCTTCTAAGGGAGACCTCCCTTGACTATCTCCTCTAAGCATTATTTCTTATCCCACCTTACCCCTAGCAAAGGCAGTCACTCTTTATCATATATATTTTTTATTTTTTCACAGCAATTGATACAGCCAGAACTTACTTTTTATTAATTTTTTGTTGCAGCAGCCTGTTCCCATGAGAATGTAAGCACATGAACACCTTATTTGTCTGTTGACGGCTATAACCCTAGCATCTAGAATGTCGTCTGGGAATACATAATGCAGTAGTATGTGGTTGTAAAGTTGGCTAACTACCCACTGGTAATATATATGAATTCATGTTAAGTCAAGAATGATATGGACAAACAGCTGGCTGGAAATATATTACTGTAGCATGATAAGCTTCCATAACATACTTAAATGGTCAGTGTTTCTTTTATTCAGCTAATTTCTTGCTCCATTTAAACATTTTTTTGTCACAAAATATTAAGTTTCTTAAAATGCCTATTTATATGCAATGTTTTCAAGTCTAAATTGTGGTAGGGAATATATATTATGGCACTAATAATATAAATGACTCTTAGTCATTTATAAAAATCAGCTGCAAGCTCTTCCGGGCATAATATAACATTGATACGGATGAAACATGACACTGAACTGCATAGATGTGTATGGTTTACTAGCAGACTTCTCAGGGCACCAAAATATTCCCAAGAACTTTTCCATGTTCACCATATCACTTCATATCTTTAACTAGGAATAATTATATTTATATTATTTTTTAAGATTGTCCTAGATATAAAATATAAAAGTTATTATATCCTCTTAGCAATGTATAACTTTATTTCTTTCTTTTATGTCACTTTTAAGTCATGTTTAATAATAATTTATATCTGTAAAACCTATTTGACACTTGATAAACCGAACTTCAAAGGGAGTAAGTTTTATGCCAACCAGTTTGACATTTTGGAGACAAGGCAGGCTCCAAACAGGATTAAAATTCCACTATGCCTGATAGATCAACCAGAAGAGAAAAACTGCATAACATAATTTTAAGATGTAAGTCAGATAAATCATTTTGGTGAAATCAGTTGGGGTAAACATTTTTTTTTTCTGATTGGCTAACTGCTAGAGCAAATAGTTTTCTATTCTTTATTCAAGAGATTTTCAAGATTTGCATTCATCGTTTCTTAGAAAAATAATGAAAAAATTTTCATGAAGTTGTTTTTTCTTCCATAAGTTAATGCTGTCATTATTTTATTTTCTAGTATAAGGCCAACAATGCAAAAGAACAGATTTTATTAAGTCCCAGACTTTCTCTGAATCCACTAGTGATGACAAATTGTTAGCTAATAGTTTTATGCTGAGTTTAGTTAACTTTTAGAATGAGAAATGATTCTATAATCTTGATTTCAGTATGGATACTGCTTGCTGAGTTGAATATTTATGACTCTGGGCCTTTCTATAAATAACTGTTTAAAGCTATAAACATTAAGTAATGAAGGCTTTGTTTCATCCTATGGAGTCCGCATATAATTCATGCTCCTTTCCTAGAACACTAGGTAGACTATTTCATAGTAGTTTGTCTCATGTTCTACTTGTCATCTGATGATGGAGAAAGTGAAGTACACTTTGTTTCTAGATGTTCATTTTTTTTAAGCTTATAAACAACAGAAATGTATTTCGCACAGTTCTGGAGGTTGGGAAGTCCCAGCTCAAGGTGCCAGTACATTCTGTGTCTGGCGAGGGCCCTTTTCCTGCTTCAAAGATGATTCCTTCTTGCTGCAGTGAATAGAGTAGTTCTTCTTCCTTCATGAGCATCCATCCTTTGATCACGTCATGGGAACTTTATCACACAGAGTACAACAAAGAATATAATCATAACTATTCTAACAAGTCAACAAGATGACATTTTGGATTCTGTTTTCCAAAGTATTATATTTCTATAAAGCTTGACTTTTAAATACTCTGCAGTGGCTAAAGTGATCAGATAAGTTTTTAAATTTTTTTGTAAATTATTCTTTAAGGAGAATAACATTAAAGAACTATTACATGTAAAACTTACCTTAATAGGGAAATAACTGGTTTTATTTTGAAATGAACATAAGCATAATTTTATATAGTTACATTTTTAAAACAATTTTGCTGGTTGAAAAATTCATACACCTAAATTTGGTAATTATTTTAAGATATAAAATCTTGTTGTTTCTTATTAAAAGAAGAAACAATAAGAAATTAACATTATTTTCTGAAGATAAGATCTCATCAGAGAGAATAATACTGACTACAAAGGTGAAATGACTCCATGAGTATGGAGACACGAATCAGAGATTCTGAGTTTGTAATGAATCTTAACTAATCATAATTCTATTTATATAACAACACATCTGCTGTTCTTTTTTCTTATCTCTACATATTGGAAACATACTGAAATACTATCATTATCTGAACTTGTAGATGTAAGTTTAGGTGCAAATAATAAGCATTGTCATTCAAGCGCCACAAATAACACACAAACACAATTAGACCATGAACATATTATTATTTGAGTGATATGAAAGCTTGTTAATGTTCTGGCTAATTCAGAAAATATCAGTTACGTAGTTCAGTTAGGATTAAGACTTTCTGAGCTTGGATTTCTCCAATGCTTTGATTATGTGCGTGATTTAAAAATACTCATTATTTCCCTCGTAATATTTATTTTATTTGTTGGAGATTAAAAAAACAGTGAATAGAGTGGTTCTTATTTATTTCAGGCAAAAAACTGATAATAATTTATTAAGAAAAATGCTTTTAAACTGTAAATGTTTAATGATTATCACATTTTAAAATTCATGTTTCCCCACTTCTAGTGACAATAATAATATCTGTGCTTGCTCTAGCAGCACATACACTATAAATTGGAAATCGTGATAAAATCTTACTTAGAAAACAATAAAGTGGTTTGCAAGTTTCATACCTCATGAATAAGCTGTGATCAGCCAAATTTTGAATGTATGTGGTACCATATAACATCAATTTAAACAAGTAATGATGATCCAGATATCTATTAGAGGCTATCTACTTAAAATTTCATTCATTTTTAAAATTAAAGTGACTTTCTTTCCTCATACAAACTCAATGTATGGAACACAGACTGGTTATTTTTGTGGTGTGTGTACAATGACAAGTGAATCTCTTAAATTTTCCAACTCCCAGTAGCAAACCAGAGCTTATGTAAACTCGTTAAAAAAAGAATAAAATATTGCAAAAGGACCCAGAGTAGTCATTCAATCATGTTAACTTTTTGTAGGCAAAAAAAGAAATCATTGTTAAACCTTGACAGTTTCAAGATTGGGTTATTTAATTCTACAATTTTGACAGTGAGATATTTGAGGATGATGCTTTACTTGTGACATTTGAAATGAATTACACTTAAATGTTAGGATTTCTTTACATGATGCTTTATCTAAATCATTACATCCTTATCTTTCAAAGAAAATCGTGGTACTATGTATGTGTGAAACGAAACATTTAAAACAATTTGTTTTATTATTTATTATAGAATATACTTTTTAAATTGTAAAACCAACCTATATTGTTTCCATAAAGCTGCCTTAGGGAACTATTTTTTTAATATGTGGAAAACACATCCAAACTCAATGAAATGTTTGATATATAGTTAGATTATATGTTTCATAGAGTTATTAACATAAGTATTATTAAAGCTCTTCCCTTTTGGTTACATTATTTTTCCACATACAGTGAATCAAGGTAACAAGGGGTTGTTTTTCCATTTTGTTTTCTGAATTGGTTATTTACACTTTTGAAACCACAAAGACAACTCCCAAGTCTCCCCATATTTTATTTTGCACAAATCTTGCCAATAACTCCTCAGGGCTCATAATCTAAATCTAGAGGACATTACAGAAATTTTTTTTTTCTAAGAGTTTTCAAATGTGCTTATTTTCAGGGTCCTGACATAAGGAATATCATTATTGCAAGTTGTATGTAAAATATAAATTAAATGCTAGTACATTTAACTATGAAGAACAAAATTTCTTTAGTGTATAATAAATGAGTAGAGTCAACTCAAATCCAATATTTGGAATCCAGATGCACCTTGTGCAAGAAACTATATGGGTTGCATTCAGTGGAGTGAACAGAGTAACTCAGTTGTACAAAATCAGTTGTTGCATTCAATGTCAGTGGCCCAATAAACTTGGGGTAAAATAAAGACTCTATGTAAGGTGTCTGGTTTGGTTTTCATTTTAGTTTATAATGCTTATGTAAAGGAGTAAGCCAAGAAGATTATTCTTGACCACACTTGAAAATGGACTCAATTACTGAGATTAAATTTCAGTGTATTTTATAAAAAATATTACTTTCACAGAAGTGAAGAGATACAATAGCACAATGGTGGTTACAATGGTAGAAATACATACTGCCAATAAAATGTTAGCAAGAGATTTAAAAATGACTGTACAGCACCGCATCAGAGAATTGTGTTAACAGCAAAATGATTAATATTATTTTTCAATATAAATGAAATCCTTACATTTTTTAAAGAAATAAATGGGATGAAAGTGCTTTTTGTTCTCCTAATTCCTACCAAAATATTTCCTGATATGGAGCAAAAGACAGTAAAAAATGACAGTTTTTAAAAAGAAGACATTCATGCATTTAAGCCACCATTAGTCTCTGACTCTAATATAAGGCAGATCATTAATCTCTTGCAAAACTATGACTTTAGCCACTTAAACTCTTTTTTTTTTAGTGCTTTTCATGACAAGGACATGATAGGCCTTGTAAATTTAGAAGTTAAGATGTGTTTCCAACATGGTAAGTTAGACAAGCTCAGCTATGTTTTTGAAACACCAACTTTACAATAAAAATGCTTTGCTTTGGAGAAATGATGAAAAATAATAGTGAAGAAAAAAATGGAAGGGGTCCTATAGAGTTTATCACAAATTACACTGTTTAAATCAATGAAAACATATCACATTTGCCTATGTGTCATCCTCTGTCTTGATGATATGGAAAAGGGTGACATTGAACAGCACCTGGTGGCCATTGTTCCAGGCATAGAGAGCTCGATCTCTTGCATTGTAGTCAAGCATGGATATGTGAAAGTATTGGTTATGGAAGGGAATGTCTGTGTACTCATATGTGGAGGTTTTGGTGGAATAGGAATAATACACCTTGGCTCCAGTTAAGTGGGAGTTGGTGACATACAGTGTCCCACAGATCATGAAAGATTCCCCTGCACTTCTCTTGGGGTAGCCAGTGCTCCAGCTCTTCATCACCTCCAAGGTATCTTGGTTAAGTTGGCTGATGACAATATTGCCTGCATTCTGGTTAGTTGCATACACAGCCCACAGCCCTATTTCATCAGCCATTAGGTCGATGTCAGAGAATCCACCCCATGTGTAGGGGTAAACATTATGAAAACCAGCATACTCCAGGCTTCGTTGGGCAAGCACTCTCCCCATATCAAAGCTGTATTTGATGATGATATTACTCTGATACTTGTTAAAATAGAGTGAGCCATTGTAGACAACATGGTTAGTTCCTGCCCACTTGAAAGGAAGGTTGTATGTCCTTGATTCAGCCCCACTGACAAAGTCTGCAATTGATTTGTATTCACGAACAATTTTATTGTTAGTATAACTGTCCATGTACCAGACCTGAGAAGAAGGAAAAAAATAAATGGAGTGACTAAATTCTGTACTTTTCTGATAACTCCAAAAGAAAGACAGTGAGAGTCAGCACTTATTATTATTATGATTCTCAGGCTCTGGAAGCCACACTTATCTTACTGCTGACCTGCCGCAATGTATTTCAGGCTTTTGTAAAAATATTGCTATGGTCTGTCTATGTGGAAAAGAAATAACTGAATTTACTACCTTGACATTAATTTGCTTTTTTGCTTTTTCTTTCTTTGTTTTTTAAATTCCTGACCATTTGGTGCATATCACTGAGTGAACCAAACATATGTCAATGCAAATTACAACACCTGATAAATAATGCCATCAGTGAAAACTACAGCAAATATAACCTTCAGCAAATTACATTTATTCTATCTCTTGCTCTGAAAAAAATGTATAGTTTAGTTTTTCGTATTCAATTGAAATAAGTACCATAGAATCTTCTAGAAACACTTGTTTATTGGGCTAGCCTGTAAGTACAACTACATTTTAAAGAAACCACTTTACTAACTTAATAACTAACCTCATTTAGAAATAACCCTAGAGAATCTTAATTTTTACTGAGTTCTGTAATAGGACATAAATAGAGCTGTGGCAAGTTTCTAGTATATTGATTTATATAGCATAGGCATTGTCAACTTATGAAAATACCTCCCAGAAGTTTCAGTGCTATTTCTTTTAAAATTACTTCTAGACTCCAGGGATATTTAAGCTTATTTAGTAAATTGGTTTTGCCCTTGAGTTTTTCACTTATTTAGTCCTATTTTTTCATACTAAAGAACATATTTTAGAAAGAGTACGCAGGGAAGTTTGCCCTTGAGTTTTTCACTTATTTAGTGCTATGTTTTCATACTAAAGATATTTTAGAAAGAGTATACAGGAAATTAGCCCCTTTCAAGCATAAAACATGACTAAAATCAATAAAAATTAGATTTGCTAAACTGATGAATTGGAAGATGGAACATTTTACTAAAATAGATTTGTCATTCTTTCGTAGATATGTTAATATTATCAAACAGAAAATATTTGCAAATTATGTAACAGTTTTCAAGTACAAACAAATATCCCTGAAGAAAATGAATAGTCCAGAAGAGAAAAAGTATAAGCAGAACTTAATTCTAAGCAAAGGTGTTTGTGGGAGAAACATACTCTGTTGTTTTTCTCAGATGCTAAAGGGTCTGTCATCCAAGCACCAAATCGGGTTCCAGATGTCTTGACTGTAACTGGGCCTGTGATTTTCATCAATTTGCCACATGCTGAAATTAGAGAAACACAAACGTGTTAGGTGAACACAGCCAATGATTCCAATATGCATACTCACACTAAGAGCAAAGAAGGGGATCACAAAACTAAGTCAATCCATGGGATTAATATCACATTTCTGAATAAATGATTATTCACAGTGGGTGCTGGGCCTTTAACCAAACATTGAACCATGAGGAGTTGCTTTTTCAATGCTCCAAATTTTAAACATAAAATTTTAAAGTGGGAAATGATTTGTACAATCCGGAAAGAAATAAATGAGGAATATCATTATCATTATACCAATTCAGTGGCTGCTGCTTTTAAGTAAAAAGTTAGACAAATGAAGCAAATTGCCCATAGACCTGTTTAGTTGATGGCCAGAAACTCCTTCCCTTCCCCTATCCCCATGCTTTGTGACTATGGATAACTTATACCAGCCAGAAAAACACTACCAATTGATTTTCATTCTGTTTGGCAAAGAAGAAGCCCCCAAGAAAGATAACTTTACAGTCTATAAGAATAAAACATTCAATCACAGTCTATAAGAAAGAGGTAGAGATTTTAAAGGTAAATGCCTTATAGAGATAACAGGTCTGACAGGGCAAATATGAACACACAAAGAACAAAACCCCCAAAACTCAAACCTTCAGACCCTGAAGTCACATACAGATGAAAGATGAAGAGATGTAATACGTGACAAAAAGACTTTAATGAAAAAAGTTGTAATATTTTTATCAGCCCAGCCCACCTGTGAATAAGATCTTAGAAATAGCTTGGACTTCATAAATTCCAAAGCCAAAACCAAACAGAAAGCTAGACATTTATGTGAGATTTTAAAAAAAGGTTACTATAAAGTTTTAACTGTATTTTAAAATAATGTTTTTGTCCCTTTACCTGGATTATATTAGTTTGGGTCACTTATTATGCTTATCTTTCTTTTTATTTATTTTAAGTTCAACTTTTATTTTAGGGATACATGTGCAGGTTTCTTACATGGGTATATTGCACCCAGGTAGTAAGCATAGCACCCAATGTATAGTTTTATGAGATTTTTGAACAGCAAAATTTAGAAGTGATTTATTAATCATACACATTGTGAAAGGCAATATGACTGCCTATAAAATGTTGGGTTTTGGTCTAAACAAAACTCTTCTTTCTCATCCATTTATATCATGTTATTTTCTTCTATTTCTTTTCTCAAAACTCTTTTGGGTCCTACTTGTCCTACATATCTTCTTTCCTCCTCTGACTATTTAGAATTGATCAATTTCTATTAGTTCCTGTTGGTTCTTGTTTGTTTGGAAAGAAAAGAACACATACCCAAAGCAAATCAAAGACAAACTAACTATAACTTGAAGCTTATTTTGGCTCAGTTTTCTCTATATGTGCTTCTTATAAGAATAATTTATAATTGGCAGAATACTAAGCTTTGCAGTTAGGAAGATGATGAATGGTAACATTATATTTTGCACTATTAGTTCAGTGATAACTACAAATTTAATAATCTCTAGCATTTCATAAAACTTGAATTGAATATATTTTTCCCTTTTTGTAAAAGAAATCAAATGTGATGGCATCATTATATCCATAGCGTGGGTTACTTTATGATTTCCTCAAATCAGTAAAACTGGACCAATAATTCAGAAGACTTTATGACATTATCTATAGAATTGCAAGACCTTGCATTAAGCCTATTTAGAACATATAAGCTCTACTTCGTACAAACACATAAACGATATATGAGTAAAGTAGTATCGGTTTGAACTAGAAAATGTTAATCATATTCTGAATGGATCTAGTTGAGTATATTTTCTGAATGCAGAATAAGTAGAAGTAGTATTATTTTTAATAATGTCCTATATACATTTTTTAATCAACAGATGATATGAGCATAACAATTTCAAGTGTAAGTAGAGTGTAACAAATAGAAGGGCCTCTCTTTCCCCTAAAAACATCATAAAACATGTGATTTTTTTTTCTAAGCATGGAAAAATAATTCTGACTTAAGATGATGGAGTGATACATGATTTTATCTGCTTTCATTTTCTATGATCTCATTAAAGTGATAGTAAAGGAGTAAAACATGAGGGGAAAAAACAAAAGAAAAAAAGCAAAGCAAAGGTACAAGAGCCATTAGTGAAGAAGTTTTAACCAATTTCCAGAAGGCAGGGTTGATGAAAAGTGGTCATTAAAGATGAAGATGGAATAAGATGCATTTGTGTCTATGCAGAGCAAGTGAGACCCAAGGAGGGAGATGATCTGCCTTGAAGAGAAAAAAGAAAGGACTCAGAAACATAAGTAGAAAGAATGCTAGGAGTGACATGGGACTCTGAAAACAGGCACACCACTTAAACCATGCCTTAAGAGCAATTGATTACATCTTCGTCTGTAGACACAGGACTCCAGAAGGCAAAGGAAAAAAAAATATGAAACTGTGTTGGTGATCTGAGTATACCTAGGGTGATTAATACAGACATTGGAGGGCCAGAAGAAAGCCTCCTACACAATGACATTGGTGGTTTCCCTGCCTACTCACCATAGAAAGAATTGCCAAGCCCTATCTTAATAACAAGAGTTTCCAAGCACATTTATTGTTCAAAACTTTAAAAATGTATGTATAACCGAGGATTGCCAGATATTTTCAAAAAGTTTGTAAGAATGACTGATGTAAATGTTCAGAAAAACCAGGGCTCCCCACAGAAGAGATAACTCAGAGGATAGACAAGATCCTAGTACCTTCTAAGAGATTTGTATAATATATACTGTGTATTGTAAAAGGAAAACACAAAAGAACTATTAGAAAACAAAAATATAATTATATTAAAAAATAGATTGCAAGATAAAAAGAGTTATCTCCAAAATAAAGCAAAAGAGATAAAAATTAAAATAAGAGAAAAAATATGGAGGCATCTAGGATCAATCTAGAAGCTCCAACATCCAGAGAGCAAGGTTTCTAGAATGAAAGGAGAGAGAAAAAGAGGAGGGAAAATAATCAAAGAAATTATACAGGAAATCTCCCCAGTAACAAAACCTAAATATTCAGATTAAAAGAACACATGATAATGAATGAAAAAAGATCTTCTTCTAAAAAACTACTGTGAAATGTTAGAAGATTAAGAGTAAATTGAAATGGAAACTTTTTAGAGAAAGAATATGAGCTTGTCACATGCAAACAGGTAGAATTAGACGAGAATCGAGCTTCTCATCACCAATACTGGATGCTAGAAGACAATGATAAGGGCCTTTATATTTAGGAAGAAAATCAGAGGAAAACAGAATAAAGATATTTTTTAACATGTGCACTTTCCAAAAATTTACCTACAATGAACTCTTTCTTCAGAAATTACTTGGGGATATATTGCAGTGAGTACACCAAGACAGGGGAAGACATCAGACAAGAAAATAGTGACTTCCTGTCCCAGAATGACAACTATGCAGTGGGCTTTGAGAATAATCATCCCAGAATGGAAACACAGTTCCAAGAGGGAGGTCTCAGAAATAAGTGGAATTGATACATAGATAGACTGTATGAGATCCTCTAGAGAAACTGGGTAATGCAGAGGCATTTATTGATGTACACAAAATAATTCACTTGAATTTAACTCTAGTAATAGCCTCCATTGAATGGAACAAATATGACATTGGGCTTAAAGAGGAAGGAAATGTGTCTAAGTCCACCACTTAGCTCCCAAGGAACAATATAAACATTGCTATAATAATGTAAACACTCATGTCTAACTTGTAGAATCAGCCCATAAACTAATTACATAAAACTTCTTACACATCTCATCTGCTCTGTGATTACAGGAAAGCCAAAATATTTCCAACCATGACAACATGGAAGAATAGGTAAAGTCCACGTTGTTACAGAATTAAACATTGGGAGAGGAAATGGAAAGAAAGATGGGGGTGTAACTGTCTTCGTATTTTAAAAATATGGAGGTAAGAGATTTTTCCTGTTGTTGAAAAATAATGAAGATTCAAATCTAAGACTTGAAATTACAACATTGATAGGGTTGAACTGTGAATAGTCATGAAATCATATTAGGAGGAAACATGAAAGAAAGCAGAGTTGGCGAAGTTATCTAAATCCTCATCTTGCAGAGCAGGAAGTCAATAAACAATGTCTAAAACTGTAAACCAAAATAATTGAAGAAAAAAAGCATGTTAATATAAATATAGACATAATCACTAATAGCCCTAAAATTAAACTGTTAAATGTGGTTGAAACTGGGGAGCAGAGCTAAAGAAGGAGACTATTGCTTTTTATTCTAAGCATACAATTTTCCAGCTACGTGCGTACAATATTTAGGTTATAATGTAAAAAGTTCAAATAGCTGCAAAAATGTAGTAGCCTTTAATTTTATAAAGCAAAAATCACATTTATATATTCCCTTTTGAAAAATCATTTCCAGGTTTTACATGCCATGCTTCCTTGGGACCAGGAAGTAGATGAAAATGGAAGACGTAAATAGTTTGCAGAAATGGAAACTGTGAATATTCTGCATTTTAATTTGGCCTTTATCCTGTAAGGAATAGATTGAAATTCTGTTCTTTAAACTTTTAACTCTTACTATTGACATAGCAATCTCTTGCTCTTTAATTCTTTCAACCTTAAAAAATTAGAATTTATATTATGAATTATAATATTTATCACTTAATATATCAAAGCTAATAAATTTACAGTGGTTAGTAAATGTGCAGGAGCTGTAATAAAAGATACTGTACATATGATTCAAGTATGAATGATATGCATTTTCAAAGTAGTTAAATGATTACAATCTTGGAAAAATATACTCCTGTTGAAGATCCACTAGTTAAAGGAGAAAATGTTAGTCTAAAACTTAAAAATATTTTAAAAATGTGAATGATTTTTATTATTATTTGAAAAAATATACATACACAGGATCTCAGAAGTCAGTTGAGTCCAATTTTGTTCTGAATACAGATTAATACAATGTCTCGAATATGAAACAAACATAATGTAGTGTGCGTTCCCACAAAACTTTATACTCAGAGGAAATTACCAAGCGGAAACACAATCTGTAAAAATTTATGGCAACTTCAAGTTCTTTCTATTGTCCAAGTGAATATAGATTTTGTAGTTATGGAGTTCGACTTAACATTTTAGATGGCCAAACTAATGACAAATGGGATCTAATTAAACTAAAGAGCTTCTGCACAGCAAAAGAAACTACCATCAGAGTGATCAGGCAACCTACAGAATGAGAGAAAATTTTTGCAATCTACTCATCTGAAAAAAGCTAATATCCAGAGCCTAAAGGAACTCAAACAAATTTACAAGAAAAAACAAACAACCCCATCAAAAAGTGGACGAAGGATATGAACAGACACTTCTCAAAAGAAGACATTTATGCAGCCAACAGACACATGAAAAAATGCTCATCATCACTGGCCATCAGAGAAATGCAAATCAAAACCACAATGAGATACTATCTCACACCAGTTAGAATGGCGATCATTAAAAAGTCAGGAAACAACAGCTGCTGGAGGGGATGTGGAGAAATAGGAACATTTTACACTGTTGGTGGGACTGTAAACTAGTTCAACCATTGTGGAAGACAGTGTGGCGATTCCTCAGGGATCTAAAACTAGAAATACCATTTGACCCAGCCATTCCATTACTGTGTATATACCCAAAGGACTATAAATCATGCTGCTATAAAGACACATGCACACGTATGTTTATTGCGGCACTATTCACAATAGCAAAAACTTGGAACCAACCCAAATGTCCATCAATGATAGACTGGATTAAGCAAATGTGGCACATATACACCATGGAATACTATGCAGCCATAAAAAAGGATGAGTTCATGTCCTTTGTAGGGACATGGATGAAGCTGGAAACCATCATTCTCAGCAAACTATCAAAAGGACAAAAAACCAAACGCCACATGTTCTCACTCATAGGTGGGAAATGAACAATGAGAACACTTGGACACAGGAAGGGGAACATCACACACCGGGGCCTTTCATGGGGTGGGGGGAGTCGGGAGGGATAGTATTAGGAGATATACCTAATGTAAATGACGAGTTAATGGGTGCAGCACACCAACATGGCACAGGTATACATATGTAACAAACCTGCACATTGTGCACGTGTACCTTAGAACTTAAAGTATAATTTTAAAAATACATAAAATTAAACTTCAAAGTGAAGTTTGATTTACCAGCGAAACTGCCTCCTATGGTATAGGTACCTTATTGCCAGACTGAAGCATTATTTGTACAAAGCAAGAAGACACAATTCTGGTATTTGTCTCAAATGTCTGCATATTTCAGATGTTGAGGTGTGCATAATCAGATGTTGATTAGTTGAAACCTGAACAAGAACTGTCCTTGGAGCTCTGAATCATACCATGAGCCTTATCTAATCAACATTTCCAAACAAACCACAGCACATCACTGGCTTGGGGTGTCTTTGGCTTCGATGGTGCTTGAATCTAATCCAGCCTTGCATCTCTACGGCAAAGGGATACTGCTGAGTCTTAGGTTGTTTCGGCCAAAACTTAGGACAGAATTTGTACCGGAGGTTAAAAGCTTCTGGCTCTTAAACTAAACATTGGGTGACCATGGTAAAGTGGTCTTTTGGCTAGTTGACTCTTTTATTTTGTACCTGGTTTTGTGAGGAAAATTGATTCTTACTCCAGTCAATCATACCTTAGAAAGCAAACTTTACTTTCTTGTAGCACTAAGCATTTCTCTGAAATATGTTAGAGGGTAAAAACAATAGTTACTATTTAAAGATATAATAATTAATTTATTCATTTGACAGCCATTTACTGTGAACTTATTTTGTACCAGAACTATTCTAGGTGCTGAGAATACAAAGGTGAACAGGGAGGCAAGTCGCGTGTTATAGCTTCCCAAAATACTATTGCTTATGCTTCTCCTTTCTGTTGCCTTTTTTCTTCTTCTTTTCTCTTTTTTAAATCAACTGGAAAGGAAATTTAAAGAAAGAAGTTATATAGGACCAATATTGAGAAGAAAAGGACATAGCAATGAGTGCACTAAATATTTGTCAATATTAAATAAAAATTATTGAAATTCAGTCATGAGTACTGTACCATAACAGCATTCCGTTAAGATAGTCTTCTTAGATAACCTGAAATATATCTTATGTTTAGCCATATTTGCCTCTACTCTTCTTCCACAAAACATACTCATAAGCTGTCAACATAGAAACAAGCAAATTAAACTACTGTTCCATGTTTAGTGTTTATAAAAAATAAATATGTGTGTCTAGTAAAAAAATCAAATATATTTATATTTCACCATATCTCACTGATTTGTTCCTGCACACGTGTCTTAAAGGTAGTTGTTCTGTCTGTATGATGGAAACTTATCCCTATAATCAGGAAATCAATATATATCTAGTGTTGGCCAGGGAAGGTCTTATGAACACTTATGAATTTAGTGTTTTGCATTATTTGATTCTCCTCTGTGTAATCTTCTCTCTGTCAGGTTGCTTCATGTCTATCATCAATCAGCTATCTTCTCTCTGACCAGTGACTCAAAATGCCCAATTGCAGGCTTTGTCTTCCTGCTATTACTCTTTATTTGACCTCAGTCCATCACAACTTTTATTCCTGGAGTCAAATCCTTTGGGTAAACTAATATTTGTAGTGTTAATGTAAGAAACATACTTTAAATGAAGAGTTAATGTCCCAAAGCACTAACAATTTAAAAATAATAACTGCATCTTCAGTTTCTTATTCTGAAATAGTGAATACATTAAAAATACTATACTCCAAAGCAATATACTTGTTTAAAACCCAAGGTAGGTATATGATAATTATGTATGAAAATGTCCTTTACTTTTCACTGAGTAGGGGACAAAGTGCTTTGCAGAAAGTTTCTCCACATTTGATGACCATGTAAAGTGGTCTTTTGGCTAGTTGACTCTTATTTTTACCTGGTTTTGTGGGGAAAATAGATTCTTACTCCAGTCAATCTTACCGTAGAAAGCAAACTTTTAGGTGGTTAAAAGAATAGCTTTTGTATGTGCCCTATGCGCTTCATTCATTTATTTATTCATTCATCCAGCTAAGGTTTTTTTTTTTTTTTTTAGCAGAAAGCACTGTTCCAGATACTAGAGTTAATAATGAGAAAGCATGACACCTCTGTTCTGGTGAAGCTTACATTTTGGTGAGAAGACAGAAAGAATAAATTAAAAAACAAATAAACAAACAAACTAAACATATCATACAGAAGCAAATTTAATGCCAAGATTTAAGTAGGGCAATTTTATAAAGAGTGACTGGGGAGCTACTTGATATTGGGAGGGTAAGGAAGACCTCTCAGTGTGTGACATTTAATTTGATATCTTATTGACAAGAGAAGGACATTTAGGCATTTAGTTTATTTACTGGAGCAGCTGTTTAGTGGATTTAGCCATTTAGAGAATAGCTAGGGGAAGGCAGCATCTTAAAGTGGTTGGGGACATGGGTTAGAGTCGGCCTGGATTTGAATCCTGATTTTATCCCTTATTCGCTGGAGACCTTGAACAATTTTCTAACCTCTCAGTGTTTCATGGGTAACAATAGAAATAATATCATATCAAAGTGTTATTGAGAAGATTAAATAAAAAATACGGCTACATGTTTAAAATAGTGCTTGGTACATAGTTAAGTACTTAAGAAATAATAGCTATTATTATTGTTATTGCAAAGGCCTTAATATGCTTGATAAATTAAGAGGAACAAATAAACAGAAAGAAGATCAATGTATTTAGAATACACTTGGAACAGAAGAAGAAAAGATTGGAGAGACGAGTAGTCCAGTAGTCCACATTAATTTTGTAAACTTTGTGAAGACAGGATTTGGATTTTATTCTATGAATGATCAAAAGTCATTGGATTATTTTAAAGGGGGAGGGGAATGACAGAATGTAAGCTGCGCCTTAGAAAGATCTCTCTAGCTATGTATAGAATATTAATTGTAGAGTGGATAGAGTGTAAACAGATAGTCTCATTAAAAGGTTATCAGTTTTGGGAGGCTGAGGTGGGTGGATCACAAGGTCAGGAGATCGAGACCATCCTGGCTAACATGGTGAAACCCCGTCTTTATTAAAAATACAAAAAAAAAATAGCAGGGGGTAGTGGTGGGCACCTGTAGTCCCAGCTACTCAGGAAGCTGAGGCAGGACAATGGCATGAACCCGGGAGGTGGAACTTGCAGTGAGCCGAGATCATGCCACTGCATTCCAGCCTGGGTGACAGAGCAAGACTCCGTCTCAAAAAAAGAAAAAAAAAAAAAAAAAAAAGATTATCAGGCTGATTTAGGTGAAAGATGATGGAAGCAGTTGTGGAGATGGAGAAAAGTAGATGGACTTGGGGTATGTTTTTAGAATAAAGTGGATAGGACTAGGCTTTGGATTAGATGTGAGGAAAGGGAATTTAAAAACTCAAAAAAATAATCAAAGATAACATCTAGATTTTTGGCTTGTCCAGCTAGGCAGATTGTAGTGTCATTTACTGAGATGAAATGACTGAGGGAGGAATGGGTTTGGGAGCAAAAATAAAGAATCCAACAGGGATAATTCTAAGTTGTTCATGACTATTACACATATCAGTGGAAACAGCATATAAATCTAGGGAACAGATACTCCTTTGAGTTTTGACAAAACAGTTTTGATGGTTTTTAGCATAATGATGACAGTGAAAGCCAGGGGCTACATATTGCCTCAGAGGGAAGGCATACACAGAAAAGAGAAAGGTATCTAGCACAGAACGCTGTAAATCACAATATTTATATGACTCATCAAAGAAGCCCAAGAATAAGCTATAAGTGGGATAGAAAAAATAACGTGGTATTAAGAAATCCAAAAGAAGAAAGTGTTTTAAGAAGAATATAGTACTGACCTGTGACAAACACCACTAAGATGTCTAGCAGCATAAGATCAAAGAAATAACCATAAAATTTGGCAGCAAGAGTCACTGCTGATTACAAAACTCAGATAAAGTGTGGTGATCCCGGAAAATGAATCGAAGTTGGTTTGAAAAGAACGTAACCAAAGTAGCAGCTATAAACGATTCTTTCAAGGGAAAAGAAGCAGGGAGATAGGAGTAGGAAAATATGAGATCACAGGAAGTTTTTATTGTTGTGCTGATGATGGTTAAGAAAGGTTTGTTTATAAAAATAATCTAGTAGGGAGCAATACCGTGATGTTGTGAAAGACAATAATTAAATAAATGAATCCCATGAGCAGATGGTAGTTTAATCTGTTTAGTAACCATGAGTAATCATGTGCCTATCTTTCCTTTTATAATTTTTGTGTGTGAGTGTCTGTTTGTTTTTACTCCCATCAATTTCACAGGAAATGTTCTTAGAGTGGTATATTCCATCCAGGTTTGAACACTGAGGCATGAGTTAGGAAGCGTGGTTTCAAATCTAGGCCACAGCATTCAATCATCGTATGAAGCTGGACAATGCCTTATTCTCTGGAGTGGAATTTCCTCATCTATAAAATGAAAATTCTGAAGCTTGACATTTTTTCATTTTAACTAAGGGAACATTGAATAGATAGTGGATAAACAGCATGTATATGCTGATGGACAGAAGGTGGTATTTGTGGTTGTGGTCAAATAAACACCATCAGCGTTATGTTTATGATCACCATCATCTACCCTTGTTCTCAGGAAGCAAAAAGCTGACAGAGCTCTCGATGTTGATTTCTTCTTGGTAGATGCTTCCCTTACAAATGGTTATTGATTTCCTAAGCTAGAATTCATCTTGCCAAATGAAATTAACAAAATTAAAGTTACAGGAATGTATAAAACTGGCAGTGTCTTTGTTTATAATTTTGTGTACCTTAGTGTTAAGTAACATAGGTATCTCCAGATTCTAATGGAGCATAGATACTGTAAAATGTGGTAAAATAAAATAAACAATAAGAGTCATTTTTTACTTCTCAGCTTCCTCACACTAGCCTTTGTTCAAATAAATCATTATCTTTCTCACTTTACTCTCACTTTTTATGAGGACAAAGGGAGCCAGACAGAGAGGATAATTTTCCCAAATGCCTGGAAGACAAACGTTCCTGCAAAGGTGGACGGCAAAGAAGGAAGTTAGGAGTCTTGCTTCATTGATTTTCTCCTGCTATGCTCTTCTGTCTGCAGTAAGATATGAAAACATTAGCATTTATAAAATATTGTATGTGCACATTGCATATATTCAGAAAATGTACTGAAATATACATCTTACCAAATGTAGTAATTGAAGAAAGTGACCATGACCATTTTATTTCTATCATGACTTTTGGACTTTAAATTTCTTACAGTCAGTTACAATCCATATTTATCAATCAGTAGCTCAGGAAAAGATATCATTTGGGATTCAGCAGGAAGATCAGTTGTTTGGACTAACGAAGTGTAAAAACCATCTGTCCTCTCTTTTATTTGTTTACATATATATAATTATTTCTTATATAATCGTACTCTGTAATATCCTGCACTAATAGCTTCTGGATTTGAATCCTAAGGCCATGCCCTTATAAACAAATTAAATGGATTACTGAATATGTTTATGGACAGAATGTTATTTCTTTTTACTTAAGGCCATTAGAGAACTCTTGCATTAAGAAATACTTCTGATTTGATCTTTAAAGTCTACCTATTTAGGTACTTAAAATAAGTTTGTCTGTACCATACATTTGGTAGTAAAATAAATTTATATTATTTAAACTTTTATTTGCATGTCTAGCCTTATGAGTTATATTTGTGAGGGAAAGGTAGGGATAAGAATGGTTATTTAAAATGTTGTATTGGATAGAGCACCGGAATGAGTTTCTAATGGTTATCTGGCTAATGGGATCAAGAATAATATGAACATTCTAAATAACCAACATTTTTCAAAGTTAACACAGTTTCACCTTTTAAATTATTTTTGAAACTCCCTTGACTCTTCCTTTTACCTTTTCTGGGATTAAGCCTAATTATGAACATATCTTTAAGGAGAAGCCTGTTCAGCATTCAAACTGAATGACAACTTGTGTTATGAAATCCCAACTAATTTTACAATTCCTACTTGACTTTGGAAATACAGGTTTTATATTATTAAGAGGCTCATAACTTAGTTGTAATCTAGAAAAATGTAGGAGATAAGAGGAGGATTAATGATAAATAAATATATGATAAAATTTACCAATTACCAAAAATATGGCTAAAATATAACTAAGGTTCCAGAGTTCCAGAAGAAAGAATAAAATGCATAGCAATGGAGACATTGCCATTCTATTTTACAACCTAGAATTTTGGGAAGAGCAAGACTGTTTTTGGTAAATGACTTATTTGAAGATTCAATTTAATTTAAAGGAATAGTCTTATAAATTTCCTCTATTGCATTTCTGAGTCAAATCTCACTCATCTCTACCTCAGGCACACAGCTTGACTTTTTTGTTAATTCCTGCTTTCACTGAGATCTTTCGTGTCTCTTGCTTTAAGTGCTAATAAAGCAAAGTATCAGATGTTTTGGAATGAAATACTGCATTGCCATTGAAGAGAGAACAGTTGGCAATGACAACAAACATGAAAAAAGGCTGTGCTTTTATTTTCCTTTCCCCCCAAAAGCTTTTTGGCTTTGTAAAAGATATTGATGTGTTTTATATTTGACTCACATTGATTTATTTCTTGAAAGCAACTTAAAGCTTTTGATTTTACAAATCAAATTTGCTCTTGACCATTCTGCAGATACTAATTTTTGTCCACTGTGTTTCAGGTATATTGCAATGGTCTCCAGAAATTCAACTAGAACAAGACATTGATTCTGATCTCTCAGTGCAGGGAGAATTTATCTATAAGGGTGTAAAGATTTAAAACAGAAAAACAAATGGGCATTTTCTGTAAAATAATGTACTAAGTGTCATGGGAGAATAGGGGAGGTGGTTGTGGGAGACCATGCCAGGGGAATCCAACCGCATTAAGGAAAAATCATGGAATAGTTAAATTGGGAAGGAAGAGTGTCCCATGACAAGGGAGAGCAAGTTCAATGTCAAGAAGGTAAAGAAAGCATGCACAATTGAGAAACTGGAAGATTAGAATGGTTAAAGCTTACAGTAAGTGCATCATGAGAACCTGAGAACTCAAGGCCTGGAGAATCAGGCAGAGCCCATTTCATGAAGACAAAGCATGCAAAGGTGTTTGGATTCCATTTTAAAGGTAAATCACTTGAATACAGGTGTAATATAACAAGATTTGTATTGGGGAAAGATCACACTAAATATTTTTTAGTGATGGAGAGCCAAAACAAATGATCAGGAGGCCATTTGAGTAATTCAGTTGAAAAATCATGAATGACACTCTGAATTAGGCTGGTGGAAGTGAGGATGCAGAAGAGGTGGTTTTGAGAAATTGGTGAGGGGGAGATAAAAGATGTGGCGATTGCATGGCGGTGTGAAGTTCAGAGAAGAATTAAGAATGAATCTAGCCTCTTTTTTTCCTACAACAATTGGGTGGATGGTGGTTCTATTCATTAAATTAAAGTTATTGATATATCTGGGGGGGTCTTTATTATTTTGTACCCCACAAAAGACATTATGTATGGGGAAAGAAATCTCAGTCTTTGAACTCAGAAGGACTTCCATGTAAAGTGATTGCCTCTAACATGAATCTTTGGCAAGTTAATTTAAACTTTCTGAGTATCTGTTTTAGTGAAGTTGTTGATACTAATGCCTAACCCAGAGTTCTTGCATAGATTGGAAATAGCACATGCAAAGCAGCTGGCCTAGTTCTTGTCAAGCAGTAGGCATCCAATATTGCTGTAGTTATTGACTTATGTGTCAGTTGTCCCCACTAAAATATAACCTTGACAGGAAGAGGAAGATGGTCTCCTTCCCATCCTTGTATCCACAAATACCTAGCAAAGTGCCAGCACACATTAGAGAGTCAATAAATAATTGTTAAATTAAAGTATTAGCCCACAGATACTTTGGTTCTTGTTTAAAAACTAATTTGGCATAAACGGTAAAGACAGTAACTCAAGTCTCTACTTGTGACCTTAAGTTTCTAATCTTCCTTCTGTTAAACATGAAGTCCCAAAGCTGTGTAATAGAACCTAATGCTTCACTAGATGGCACCAAACCATTGCCCTAAAACAGCACTAACACGAGGGGAGTTGGGGCAGAGGACTGGAAAGCTGGAAAGCCTTATTATAATCTACATTAAATATCTATTTGGTGTTCTTAGGGGTGTGTACAAACTTCAATCATGTTTTTTTCAGTCGAATTCTCACATCCATACAATTACATTCTGCATATCTAGAAACGTGACATGATTCAATTAAGAACAGGGGACTTTATCCTATTCCGTCTTTCATTGGAGTACATTAAGAACTTAGAAAAGGACATTACTGTACCTCATTCAGGCCAGAGGTCCATCGCTGTTGAGAGATTTTCCTAATTTCTCCAAACCTTTAATTCTCTAGTAGAAATAAGCAAAATGGTGCCCATGGTGCCCCAGTGGTCTTGATGACTTATGATTCCTTTGGGATCTTATTTACTATTTGGGGATAACCTAGATTTTGCAGGCAATAAGACTAGCTTGGTTTTTAGCATCTTAAAATTCATGTGATGTATGCTGTGACATTTATTTAAAAGCAAATCCACTGAAAAAGTGAGGGAAAACACATTCATCATTGTTGTAATTTTATTGTTTCTCTCTAATCCATTTCTACCCTCTACTAATTGGCCGTGTGGGTTGAGAAGCATTTGTGTAGAGTGAAGATGTCTTTGATGAATAAGCCTTCTTGCTGTTGTTATTATATTGCTGATTCTGTAATTATCCAATGTCCCACTCTAAATATGAGCAGCATAGCAACTGGATTATAGGCCCTTTTGGAACAATTGAACCCCTGATATGCTTTTCTTTTTCTACCCTTTCTGTTAATGGTCCTGATGTTAACATCAGTTTTCTTCCCCAAGTCTATGCATTCTGATATATGGATAATTGGGTATTTGTTTATGTGATAATATTAGCCTTGGAGTTCAAGGGTTCTCAGAGATGAATTGATCCAAACTGTACCAATTGCCAGGAAATGTAAATACTAAATTGAGTGTTAATCAAACTATAACCTACTGCTATACTAAAAGTTATATATTTGATTTCTTCTGCAATTGTGTATATACATACATATATTTATGCACTATATATAACAACATATATAATATATACTACCACACATCTTCTTTCAAGTAGAGTGGCTCTTTTAAAAATAAAAATATGAAGTTTCATTTATTTATTTTTTCAGTAACCATGTGGCTTTATACTTCACTGTATAATGACTGTATGGCTCTGCCTGGACGTTTTCTACATTGTAATTAAGGGTTGTGGTCCAGCTGATAAAATATCCTCTTTGCTCAGGAGATGCTCAATAAGTGGTTAATTGACCTAAACATGGTGGGATAGTAAAACTAAACAGTTATTGAGATAAAAAGCATGAAAGAGTTACATTCATTGTTTGTGGCAATGGCCCCTCTACTAAGTAAATAAGAAACTGAAGTCTGCTAATAATCTATGAAAACATTTATGAAATGTGGGAACTATTTTCAGTATTTTATAAAGTCATCTCAATTAACTTATATAGCAACCATCTCATTAAATAAGAAAGTTGAATACCGATTTTATTGCTATTTGATATTTGTATTATATTAGTTGCCAAGTTTCATTTTAGATTAGCTAAAATAAAAATAAATATTGATTAATGCAGTTTATTTGACAATCAAATTCTTTCTAACATTGTGGTCCACTGGATAAAATTAATTAAAAAGATCCGTGATGTTACAGATATTAAGGATCAAGTCCTAAGCATAAGGACGCTATAGAAATATTATGCAAAGTTCAATAGGAAGAATAAAAAGGATGAATGCGTGCCTACTTAGATTAACCCTCTTTGTCCAAAATATCGGAAGAGGCTATATTTGGGGGGTTACGTGTAGGTTAGAAAAAACAAACAAATGGGGTTAAAAAAGAGCTGAGGAGAATATAGAACTACCCAACTGCAGTATAAATTATTTCCATCTAGGTAAACCAGACAGAATACCTGTAGAAAGAAAGCTCATTTATAAAATTGAGCAAATCCCAGAAGTTGTTTTTTGTGTTGTTCATTCAAAAACATAACTGACATATGTTAGGTTTCAGGGGGTTTACTAACTAGAATCATCCTATTGCCTGTCCTTGCTTCAGTAGAGTGCATTTGTACTTAGCAGATGCCGGCTCACTACATGCAATGCCTATGTGCTTGGGTTTATTGTGACATGCTAGGAAGAGTGAATTGATTCTCAGGGTCTGGAACGGTTTCTCTATAACAAATGGACCTCCTCCTCAAAAGCAAGTCAAAGCCCTACACAGACAAATCCTACAGATTGTCACTTGCAGAAAATCTTCAACCAGATATTTTATGAGCTAATAGAAAATGCATCTGGATATTTCTTTGTAAACTTCATATTGTTGAGGACACTGGGTAATTCTTCATTTGAGATTTGCTTGTTATCTTATTTTGTGGAGACACCATCTGGCAAGCCCTGTCACTAATATGGGCATTAAACTAAAGATATTTCTTAATATAAAAAGAATCAAATATAACAGCAGAATTTCCTTATGTAAGCAATGTTTACCTATTGTATATTAACCATAAACTCCACAACTCAAATTATAAAAGCAGAGCATGTAAAAGAATTATTTAAGTGCTATGTTAAACAAATAACTTTTCCCTTGCTTAGTCTTATCATGCCCTGCCATTTTGACTCAAATAGGATGTGGCTAAAAAGATGCATTTCTTGTTATGAGTATAATAGATCATTCTCTGCTACTTGAAATAGGTAATATGGTTGAAAAGTGTAGAAATTATTCCTATGACTCCTTATAGAGTAAATTTATTCACCAGATATTTATTGAGTGACTTTTCTTTGCCAGGTAGTTTTCTAGGCATTGGAAGATACAACATGTAGAGTGAACATGATAGACATTGTTCTTGTCCTCGGAAAAAAAGTCTAGCAAGACACATTATGCTACACATGCAATGATAATGAAACAAGAGAAGTCCAATCATTAGTGAAATATCAGGATTTGGAAGTGCCTAGCGAGGACACCAGCTTAGTCTGGGAGGGCAATGAATGATTCTAGCAAGACACAACATTTAAACTGAGACCTGACAAATGAATAGTTTATCACATGTGGCAGGTGAAAGTGCGTTGATGGAGGCAGGGTACATAGGGGAAGGAGTGTTTCAGGAGCAGGAACAAACAGCATCTTATAACAACTCCATGGTAAGACATTGTAAGGCACACATGACTGGGGCTTAGTGTGTGAGGAGAGAAGTGGCAAAAGCTAAGCCTGGAGAAGCAGAAGGGGCCACACATGAAGGGTCACATAAGCCATGGACTGTATCCTACAACATAAGGAAACCATAGGAGATTTTCAACAGAGCAAAATAATTTCAGATTGATACTTCAGAAAATCCCTTTGGCAATAATGTGTACAAGGAGTTAGAGAGGAATGAAAACTGGAGTCACAGAATCTATTATACATAGTTGATTGTTGGAAGACCAACTGTAAATGAAAAAATGTAGACTGTGTTTGAGGAGGAATAAAGAGCTGAGGATTCTTGAACATGTGTTTCGGCCTTCAGGTTTACCTTACTTCCTCCTGATTCATTTTGTTGGATTCTCTTAGAAATCCTGGTATGATGACAGTGGAGCCTCCGATGTAGCAATTTCCCACACTATTTTGAGTCTGTGATAACTGAATGCAACATTTTGCATTTTGGATTTCTTTTTATCACTTGAAGCATATTTGTAAAATAGTCTTTGCAATGTTCTTGTAAGCCACTCAAATTTTATTTTAAATGTTTACGTTTATTCACTGAAGTTTTCTTTACTAGAAATTCATCTTTTGTGTGTGTGTATGTGCTTTACTTCTCTTCCCAATTTTCCTGATCCACAAAAGAATTTATTTATCTTGAGAGAACACTTTCTATGGGTATTGACTTGCCCTCCCTGTCATATCACATCATATCAACAACTAAAACACTGATCCTAAATTAACTTGTAACTCCTCCTTATTCAATTCATGGCCACTTATTTATTTTACATTCAAGTTGCAGACTAGTCCCATGTTGACTTCAGTTAAATAATTAGCTCATGGATATCATGAAAGAGTTTGTAACCCAGACCAGATTGGACCACACATTTTAGGAGGTAAGAACTAGAGTCCATGACCTATGCATGTCACATGCTTGACTCTTTACACAGTGGTGAGTACCTATTTAAGTAGTTGCCACCTTTTCATTTCTTGAGTAGATCAGAGCAGTTGATGGCAATTCTGTAAATTGGAGGAATTATTTCCATTTGCTTTAATAATTGCTGTTTGACATTCGGTCCCAGGGTAACTTCCCTTTTTCTAGTCTCTAAATTTCTCCACTAACCAAAAAAAAAAAAAAACAGACAAAACAGTTTCTTTTTCCTTTAGCCAAGCAATGACTGATATCACATATTGGAAAATAAAATGTATATCCACTAGTGTAGTCCATAGAGTTGACTGTATTTGCCAGATTACTTATTTGAAGCCACCAAATGGTAACACAGTGCTCTAAAAATCAAGAAACCATTAGTCTAGCACAGAGTACCCAGACATGCTTAAGTCATTAGGGGACACTTCACATTTAGAAAATGGGCTCTGATTTCTTTACAATTAGATATTTTATGACTCGTTATAAAACGTAAGAACACAATTTTCTTTGAAACTATATAAAAACGTAACTTAGACAAATTAAATTGTCATACTCACTTAGCTTTTTCATGCAGTCACGAAGTCTCGTTTCCAAGCTCAGCACTCTTTGGTGTAGTTCCTCGTAGTCATAGGCACCAATTTCCTCCTGAATACCAGTGAGGACAGCAGACAGATTCCTTATTTCCTCCTTGAACTGGGTGATTAACTTAGCATCTGTTTTGTACTGTTCCAGCACGGGGATCAAAGGCAGGAGCTCGTCCATTTTCTCTTTCAACTCCTGTGAAAAGCAGCCTATTGTTCCTGAGAGTCATTTAAAACAGATCATGCTGCTCTGTTCTTTTTATTATGATACTTAAAGGGAATTATTAAAACAGCTTCAATATTTCATATTGATTTTTGGTTGAAATTAGGTATTTTGTGAAAATTTAAGTGGTCATGTGATTATTACTAGTAAGTCCATTTATTTCAGCTTTTCCATACAAGAATCTTTCTTTAATGCTTACTTTTCTATAACAAATGTATCCTTATCATAATTAGAAAAACTTCCTATGGTAGAAACTAGGACTATATACTATTTCATTTTCTGGTAACATTTTATATAGTGAACAATGTATTATCTAGTTAGGAAATATAAGCAGAATCCATATTCTAATTATGAATTCAGTTTGAATAAAGTGATTGAAAATAGGTCAAATACCCTATGATTGTTCAGTTGAGTCTAATCATCCACCTACTAAGTATCCATGTTATGGAGCACATACAGAAAATTGTGGACTCTGGATCAGCTTTTCTCTGACACTTAGAATTTTTCCATCATGGCCATCTACCAACTTTGTTTTCCTTTGTGCTCAGATATTCCTTGATCTTTTAAATATCAATTTTAGCACAACTTCATTATGAAGGTAAGTTCAGTAAGTGTTATAAATCAGGTGAAGCATCCCAAGGCTCAAATAAATGTATGTTACTGTTTACTATTTTGAATTATTACCTGTACTTCGACTCCATTTATCTTACCATAGATAATGTAAAGGTCATTATGTATGGCAGAATTGCTTGCCCATGTGGTGAATTAACTCTTTAAGAAACCAAGGTGTGTAGTTTATGTAATAGATGAGCCAGTTACACAGAGTTGTTTGAAACTGAAGCATTGACTTTCGTCAAACACACACACACACACACACACACACACACACACACACACACAGACAGTGTATGTTGTCAAGCAGTATCCCTCACCCCTAGCCGTAACAGGACTGAAGCACGCCTACAGTTTCACCTTGGGTTTCTAGACATGTCACCGTTACTTCTTTCTCTCTAACTTCATAGTAGTGAAAATAGTAGTGAAAATAAATAAATATTTATTTATTTCAGGAGTTTGATTCAATTGTGAATTTATTGGAAATAATGTCATTTGTGGAAAGAGCAGTCCCTCTTATGATTATTTGAGAATAATACATAGATGCTGTCAGAAATCATACTGTACACTAACTGATTTAAGGAGCTGAAAATTGCATTTTTAAATTACATTCAGGAGATGTTATTACTATAAATGCATTAAAATAGCAGGAGCTCCCATTGCTGCCCTGATTTATAGGTTTGAGTTTCTTGTGGGGAAATTTCCACTTGCTCTGTAAGTTCAGAATCTTTGAATTTGTTCACATGTACATATTGAGTGGGAGGCTAAGGAGAGACTTAATAATGAGAAAGATTCATAAATATCACAGTCAAAGGCAGAATTGCAGTGCTTTGCTCATTTTGTCAGCTCATTTGGAAATAGACTTATTAAAGTATCTTGTGGTATCCCTAAAGGAAGACACAATTGTTTCATTAGGATTTTAATGAAAATATTTCTGTGGGTATCATTTTCTGCACATTATGACAACTGTTACAATCAAAGGTTTTACATTCTACTATGGGCATATTTAAAAGAGAGCAATTCAATGTCAAAATGTTGGTAGCTTTTCTTCTCCCTCAATTCAAAACTAGGTATATTTTTTAATCTTTTCAACAATTCATAATTTGATTATTAGCAATCAATTGTGAAACTCTGAAAACTTATATGAGAGCATTGGAAAGTCCACCCAATGCTCATATCAAATACTTAAAAGATTACAGTAGAATAGTATAGACCTGTGTTTGCTAATCTCTTCTAGAATCTCACTTTCTACTATGCTGCTTTTACATCCAAGTTCTTAGCTAGAGTAGAGCCAACATCAATCTCTTCATATAAGAATGTCAATCTCAAGTATACTAGTTGGCATAAGCTTTCTATCTGAAAAAGTGTAGAAGACAAAACCTACTTAACATTCTTGATACGATGGAAATTGTGTAACAGAGGAAGTTTTTTTTTTTTTTTTTTTTTTTGAAACGGAGTCTCACTCTGTCACCCAGGCTGGAGTGCAGTCAGTGGCGCGATCTCGGCTCACTGCAAGCTCCACCTCCCGGGTTCACGCCATTCTCCTGCCTCAGCCTCTCGAGTGGCTGGGACTACTAGCGCCTGCCACCACACGCAGCTAATTTTTTGTATTTTTAGTAGAGACAGGGTAGGAAGATTTTTTTAAAAGTATTCTTCAATATTGAATTTACTTTGGAACGTTCCATTTCCTCTTTTCAAGTATAGTACTAGCACCTAGAACAAAATCCAACTCATGGTAGGACTCAAGAAATAAATAAACTCCACAAATATAAGTTCAGCACCTAATTATTATTATTTGTAATTCAGAGACCTAAAGTCTACTTGGAGAAGCAATGCAGCATTAGTATTAGAAGGTATAAGTCTGGAATTGGACTTTGTGAATTTGAATCTTGGTTCTCATGCGTATTAGATATATGACTCTGGATAAATTACTCAACCTCTTTGATATGGTTTGGCTCTGTGTCCCCACCTAAATCTTATCCCAAATTGTAATTCCCATATGTCTGGGAGGGACCAGGTGAAAGGTGATTGTATCATGGGGGTGGTTTCCCCCATGCTGTTCTGATACTGAGTGAGCTCTCATGAGAGCTGATGGTTTTAAAGTGTGGTACTTCTGCATTCATGCTCTCTCTCTCTGTCTCTCTCTCCCCTCCTGCCTTGTGAAGAAGGTGACTGCTTCCCCTCCCAACATGATTGTAAGTTTCCTGAGGCCTCCCCAGCCATGCAGAACTGTAAGTCAATTAAACCTCTTTCTTTCACACATTACGCAGTCTCAGCACAGATCTTTATAGCAGTGTGAGAATAGACCAATACACTCTTTGTGCTCCAGTTTCCTTATCTTTAAAATGGAAATGAAAATAGTGCCTGAGTTACAAGATTGTTGCGAGCATTATACAGTTAATATAATGAAAGTGCTCAGAATTATACCTTGAATATGTATAATATTCTGAAAAATCATTATTGTTATTATCATTACTGTTATTTGGATTTTGACATATAACTTCAGCGTATACTTGGATTACATGAACTAGGAAAATCCAAGCCATTATGTCACATGGTGCTGCTGCCTGAAAATTGTTTTCTTATTAGTAGCCTGGCTGATTTGCTGCTAGGCAATTTATAGGACTAGGCACATTATTTCTTTGGGGTTTATCTCAATTTTGTATCCTTTTTGTTTCTTAGTTTCCTGTCTTCTGTCAAAAGTTCCCAAAGAGCACATGCTTCATCATGCATTCCCCAGCCCTGTCAACCCTGACACTCTCAAGCTGTCCTTTGGCTTTGCAGAATTCTCATTGCATTGTCCATCTACGCCAAACAGTCTGAACTCCTCTCCTCCTGACTAGTTCCTTCTGGGAATGCTCTTCCCACACCTAAGGTGCCAGCTTACTATTTTCTACTTTGCCGATGGCCTCAGCATTGGGTTCCCATTATTATTTTACCATCTACACTCTAACCCTGAGAATTGAAAATTGACATAGTAAATCTTTTGGTTTTCTTGATCCCCCTATAATTTAATAGTGCAGGGGTAGGGTCACTAGTACGAAACTGCTTTTTCATAACTCTTCTCCTGGTCTTTTTAAATCAAAATTAATTTCTCCTCCCTTTGTGCTCATAAGTAATGTTTATGCCTCTATTCACCATTAATTCACCTGCCTGTTAGTTGTCTTTCATAGAAGACAGATTACGTATAATACATCCAGCAGAGGGGCTAACCGCACCTTGTATATGGTATGTGCTCAATAAATACTGGCTAAAATTAATTCTTTTGCTCTTCATCCTCATATTCTTCTCTGTTTACCATTTATCCATAAGTTTCCTATTTATCCAGTTCACTCACACTCTCATTTTCAATAATCTTTAAATTTAAGTATATTCTAAATCTTGCTCTAATTTGTCGTAATTACTTAACCTGCTGGTTTTGCTTACTTCTCTCTTCAATTTAAACCTCATGATTAATCACTTCAGTCCCCTCTCTTTTCAGTACCCTCAACTGTCTTGCCCTCTTTTTCTCCCTTTGTGACCTTCTGGGTAAAACTTTAAAACCAGTTCAGGGTGTAACGCTCTTCTATACCTCTCTACTCAGTCTCTGGAGTACCACTGAAGAAAATTACAAAACCATGAAACTTTCTGCCACATTCAAATGTGTTATGCAGAGACTCAGTTACATGTTCCTCACTAGCTCCCCACCAGCCACCATTATGTGTAGGAAGCACTCCTTTCCTTGCCCAAGGACTTGAGTTCAGATCCACTCCCTGAACATCAGCAGTGAATCTCACTTCCTAACTGACAAGAAAACCAGAGGCTATTAAGTGGGCAACCACAGTGTTTTATGAACTATGTGCTGTGCCTAGGTAAGGCAAGTGGTTTACTTTTAATGGGAGCTCAGATTGCATTAGCAGACCAAGAGTTTTTTCTTTTCTTTTTTTTTTTTGAGACGGAGTCTCTCTCTGTTGCCCAGGCTGGAGTGCAGTGGTGCTATCTCGGCTCACTGCAAGCTCCGCCTCCCAGGTTCACGCCATTCTCCTGCCTCAGCCTCCCGAGTAGCTGGGACTACAGGCGCCCACCACCACACCAGGCTAATTTTTTTTTTGTATTTTTAGTAGAGACGGGGTTTCACCTGTTTAGCCAGGATGGTCTCAATCTCCTGACCTTGTGATCTGCCCGCCTCGGCCTCCCAAAGTGCTGGGATTACAGGCGTGAGCCACCGTGCCTGGCCTAGTTTTTTCTTAAAATTCATAACTCTTTCATATATAGTTAACAAAAGTTGACATAGCATGATTTTTTCTCCATTTTCAGTATTTGTAAATAATTGCCAATAAAACACTTAAAATCTAGAAAAATACTTTATTTGGATAAATTTATGAAACAACTCTCTCCACATGCTCATATTAATGGCATAGTTATCTCTTTAAATAATTTATATCATCTACATCTTTCTTCATATTAGCAGGACATAAAACCATTAGAGAAACATTTATAATTTAATTATTAATTTTCCTTGGGGAAATTTCCCTTGTTTCAGAAACTCCACCAAACTCTACAAGAGTGAAGCTTTTTCTATAGCAAGACTTCCATGTCTTCCTACCAGCTAATGGTCAGTTTCAGTGGAGAGATGACTGAAATCCCCCATGAGTCTTTTACCTTGCACATATGGGCCAATGCACAGTCATTTCTAGCTGAGTGCCCCACTGCTGTCCATCCCACTCCATGTCTGATTTGGATTGACAAGATTGCAGAAGTCAAACCTACCTGAAAATGCTTGGTCATAAGTGTCTTTCGATCATCTTCAATCTGCCGAAACTTTGCCTTCAGCCCTTTCATTTGGGTTTCCATTTTTAAAACATATTGGAAATCTCTCTGAGTTCTCAAGTTTAAGACTTCAATAGACTGGGACATGTTCTGAACCTGTTGAACAAGAATATTGTCTGTACATTATTATCTGTTTGCAGGTTTGTGCAATCACTAAGAAATAGCAAAAATGCCGTTAACATAAAAACTAGAAGTGTCAAATTCATAATTGGGTTCCCATATGACACATTTTCAGAGGAACAATTCTTCATTATAAACATTTAAAGAATTCAGCAAGAGAAAATTATACCTAGACAGGAAATTTAAAAACGGGCATTCTAGCATTAGAACTGACCGAATATAAATGGTCTTAATACATTAGAAAAATAAGCTTTAAAAATAGAATTTTCATTTTAAGGCTTTGTAAGCTAATAACATCCCAACCTGTTAAATGTCAAAATAAGTTGTTTCTGTAAGTACTAATTCTGACTTCTTAAATATTTAGGATGTTTAGCAATTGTGGATGGTAGCGAAGTGTCGAAGAGGCCTAGAATGCATTCATTCTAGCTCAGTAAGTTCTTAATGGGTCTAAAGTACTCCCAGGGGTGAGACTGAATTGACTAAGACAAGCGGTAGCAGTACTAGAACACTCCCTAAATTGGACAGCATAGTGTTTGAGGGACCTGGAAAATGGTAACTGCATCAAGTGCTTGGTAGACAGGTCTTAAACACATTTCAAGCCAATGGCACCATCCCAGGTTCACTGAACCCTGGGCTATTTGGAAGTAAAAAAGAGGTAACCTATAACACATGCAGAAATGAGAGGAAAAAATGACTGGTCTAATTTTTGTAGCAACAAAAATCTGAAAACAAAGAGAAAGCATCTAATAACAGGGGATGTGTTAAATAGAGAAATAGAATATGAATGACCCACTATGAAGAATAAGATAGATCTCTATGCTGTTAGTACTCAAAGCAACAATTTTGGTATCACCTAGGAGTTTGTCAGAAATGCAAAATCTCAGAAATGCTCATCCAGAACTACTGAATCAAAATATACATTTATCAAGATTCGCAAGTTATTCCTATGTCTATTAAAGTTTGAGAAGTACTGCTCAACATAGAAAGATTTCAATGAGAAAAGCGAATGTAAAGCTCTTCATAAAATTTGATCTTTTTGTTGCTTTTGTTGTTGTTGCTGTTTTTTGTGAGACGGAGTCTCACTCTGTCACCCAGGCTGGAGTGCAGTGGCATGATCTCAGCTCACCACAACCTCCGCCTCCTGGGTTCAAACAATTCTCCTGTCTCAGTCTCCTGAGTAGCTGGGATTACAGGTGCACGCCACTACGCCTGGCTAATTTTCGTATTTTTATTAGAGTCGGAGTTTCATCACGTTGATGACTATCACCTCAAGTAATCCACCCACCTTGACCTCCCAAAGTGCTGGGATTACAGGTGTGAGCCACTGTGTCCAGCCAATCTGTTTATTCTAAATCAAATACAAATACATACACACATATATAATCAGTAAAAAGTTATTTTCATTGAAAACATGTGATTTACGAAGGGATGACTTGTTCAGACACAAATTTTTGTCATCAGATAAAGTGGCAATGCTAAATGGATCAGCCAGCTGTAAAGTTCCCATAGTTGATACATTCCTTAGAACTACAATATTGGAAAAAGGCAGTGAATACTGTCTTGGCCTGCCTCAGTTCTTTGCCTTTTTTTCACCCTTTTCTGTTCCCTCTGCTGTCTTGATCCATCATCTTGCCCTATTTGGATCCTGTCCTTTTAGGACATATTAAAGTTTGGCTTATGTTAAAACTAATTGTGTTATGTGGGTGTGGAGTAGGGGCAGGGAAGTGGCCTTCCCTTTGTGAGCTCCATGAGGTTAGAGGCTGTGTCTTACTCACATCTTCCATTTCCAAGACCTTACGCAGAACCAGGCACAGAGTAAGTGTTCAGTGAATATTTATTGAGTAAAATTATCTTGGGTTTGTAATAGTAATAATAAGTATTTAGAATTTTAAGGAGAGTCTTCCTCCTCCTATCTCTGGTTAGGCAACAGCATTATAGGAATGTAAGTATTTCTTAATTTATTAAAAGTTTAATATTCAGAAAGCTTTATTTTTAATTTTCAAAATATTTAATCTAGCACAAAATTACTAAGACAACATTGGAAGCATGGTAACGCCATTGTGGATAAATGCAATGCTTTCAACATAATTTTCTAACTTCATTTGTGGTTAAACATGTATAAGGAAAAGCCATTTGCATTAAAAAAAACTGTCTACGTATTTAAATATGGCATTTGTCTGTGAGGACACCTATCATTAGCATGGCTGATATCCTGGTAATAATTCTATATACCTGGGCCAAGTCTATACAATTAGAAAATGATGGGCAAGATAAGTTATTCTGGATAAAGTTAAAATAGCCTGTCTTTATTTCTGCCTTTGACTCGCCCTATAAAGTTAATTTTCAATTTCATTTGTGTTACAGGAAAATGCACTGAGATAATTTTTGCTAAGGCTTGATGGTGACCTATATTGCAGAATCATGTGTAATTAGAAGAGCTACATTTGGGGTAATGGCTAGCGCTAGAGCTGTCTAATTGGCCAGGATTTGGCTTCAGGTTGTCTTAAGCATCTCTTGCTGGTTATAACTAGGATTGTTTAGTTCCCACTGGCTATAGAGGCCTACAGAGCATCAGTTTCCTGATGACACAAGAGACTGAATACCCATGACGACATGAGTAGGGAAGGAGAACTGTCTGCTATGTTCCCTCTTTTTGTTGGCTTATCTCTGCGGTTGTTCTGTGATTCAGCTTTCCAGAGGTGTTTCTGTGATTAGGATCTCTCAGCATAGTTTGGCAAGCTCATTGTCGCCCTTCCTGGATAATTCTTTTGGAATTTTTATTTATTCTGGTTCTTTGTATAAATAAAATATCTGGGGCTCTTCTGGACTTAAACACAAATTAACTTTGATTTTCACTCTCACTCATAATTGGTGAGGTGGCCACTTGAAAAAAAAGGTCTATTAATTAAATACGTTTGGATAGCCTTGAATTTAACACATATAAACCGATTTCTTGACTGTGGGACTTAACAAAAACTTTAGTAGTAAACTGTGTATTAGAAATCTTCAAGAGTGAAGTATCATGTATAATGTTTCTTAAACTTATGTCATTGGTGAGGATGATGGCAGGGTCCTATTCAAAAAAAATCACACTTTAGGAAATATTGACTTAGATAATACAAGACATCTTTAACTGTACAGGGAAGCTACATAGTTAACAAACAAATAATTTTTTAGGTGAGCAATTTTAGTTTTGGCATACTAAGACCTGAAATACTGTGAAACCAATTATATTTTTTCTAATATTCAATAATATAAATACCTGTTAAATGGTAAACGGAGCATCACTTAAATAAGTATGGATATACCAGTGGGATTTTGTGTGACACTGGTATAGCATTGAGAAAATGCAAACGGATCTGTTACAGCCACAGCTTACTGATTGAGTGACAATGGAAAGTTTTCAACCTAAAAACCACCAGTTTTCTTTTACATACACTTAGAAAGATAACTATCTCTTCTATAAGGATTTAATGAAGTAGATACAAAATATAATACAAAATATACTAAAAATGGGAACTATCATTGTAAATATTGTCTTTATTAACAATATTCCCTTATATATGACTAAATCAATCTTTTTGGTTAAAAGTGAAGGAGGTGCTTAAAGGTCATGCTCTTGTTCGCCCTTTGGTGCCTTGTATATATGTGAAACTATAGAGAGATAAGCAAGGGACTGGCTCAGTCTGAAATACTGTGATATCTCAGACATCTTTTCTTTGGATCAGTGCAGCAAACCAGTGCTACTTAACCTCCTTCAGGCCACTGTAAAAGAGTGCACATGATTTACGATTCCTCTGTTGCTCTAAAACTACCATATGGTAAGTTTAATACATCTGCCTTGTGGTGACTCCAATTTTGTGAATAAATTTTGTTTTTTGTCATTTATATATTAATAAATTTTTAAAGGTATGATGTTCTAGAATTTCTTGAAAACATTCAGACAAATTACATGTTGGATGGATGGAGTGGTCATATTAATTTCTATTATTATTTTCAACCAACCAATATAATGCTTTCATACATTTTTGCTTTCTTCATCTTTCACTACTTCCCAGTTTTATCATAGCTATGAAATACATTTTACTTTGAACCTGTAAAGGGAATTATCCACTTTCTGACATTTATACTTTATTTTAATTTTTTCAACTGATTTTTGAAGAAATGTTTGAGTGTATGTGTAGGTAGGTGTGAGTATGTAATGCTGTACTGAAAAATAGCAACACAGAAGATAAAGTATGGTGTCTAAGAAAATCTCTCACCTTAGTTTATGTAGAAAAAAAGATATTTCTGGGTAGAAAAGAAGATTTGGTGAAGAACATTGATTATCTGAAGGGAAATACAATTTAACAGGAAAGCAAAATTGGATGTAAAAGATTAGATCTTTTTACTAACGTAAATAATTTCCCTGGTAAACAAACAAAACATATATTTGAATTTTTATATAAATAAAAAAATCAACTTTGGAAAATAAACTCAAGAATAATCATAATTCTTGCTCTGTCACCCAGGCTGGAGTGCAGTGGTGAGTTCTCGGCTCATTGCAACCTCCGCCTCCCAGGTTCAAGAGATTCTCCTGCCTCAGCCTCCTGAGTAGCTGATATTACAGGTGCACATCACAATGCCCAGTTAATTTTGGATTTTTAGTAGAGATGGTGTTTTGCCATGTTGGCCAGGCTGTGTTGCCAATTCCTGATCTCAGGTGATCCACCTGCCTTGGCCTCCCAAAGTGTTGGGATTACAGGCGTGAGCCAGCACACCTGGCCTTGTCATGGTTTCTAATAGTTAGATGCATGTTAGCTGAAGTCATTATTCTGAATGAAAATGACATATGCTCTTGTTGGATGACAGATATTGAGGGATCCAAAAGGATGGGATCTTGCCATAAAAGGAGGCTTAAGAAGAAAGGGCCAATAGGTGATGATAACTTCAAGCAGAGGGGAATGAGAAACAGACTAAGCTTTGTATAAGCACATGAAAAAATCCTAAAATCTTAGAGCATCAATATACTTGCAAATAATATATACAGAGGAAACTTATTTTCACTATGTAGCAGTGGAAGAAAGTCACCATGGCAGCCTGAAATTGTGTAAATAATGAGTGTCTCTATTAAAAATCTTGATGATTTCATTTTTCTAGCTTCTCTTCATTTTTTGTTAAAAATTTTCTATTCAATGCCATAAATGTGTGGGTGATCATGAAAATGACATCACACAGAGTCAATTGTTAAGCATTACGTCCTCTAGAACACATATTACATAATTTATCTTATTATTCCTAATGACATTTAGAATCCAAACACGTCATCTTTCCGTAATCTGGCCACTCCAGCTGTCTTACTACATTTAGAGCCCAGCGCAGTGAAAGTCTGAGTGAGAGTATTTGACAGAATGATTCATTGGTTTTCCTCCCTCCCAACTAAACATAAATAACCTTTCATGAGCTCACATTTATGTGTAAAAGAGAATAAATCAAAGACATTCTGCATTTGATTGTTATGAATCCATATTAAGTAAATTATGGAGACAATGGTATTGAATGAAATTGAAGAGCTTAATTTTAAAAGGAATCACTTAGAGAATGATGAGAAACACTTGGAATTATTCATTATCTGTCCAGATAGCTTGCATATCACATGCAATTATTTTAACTTTCTTGCAAGGTTGTTATGGGATTCAAAAGTTTGAGCTCCAAGAGTCTAGTGTGATCCTGAGAGTGGAGCTGAATTTTTGGCATCAGAATAAGATGCTTTTTTTTTTTTCCTTAATGAGATATCAACTAGAGATTAAGATATATGGTAGAGAGCCAGTCCTAAGGTGGCAAGGTTAGAAAAAGTAAAAAGTCATAGAAATAGGACAAAGACAATAGCAGGAAGCTTGAGGTAACCCTTTCAAGGATCAGAAAAAAAAAGCTTATCTGAGAAGGGGGACAAAAATCAAAAGAATCCTCTTCATTATTATCGGCTCTACCATATTTCCTTTTGAAAGAATGGTCGATTTTACTAAAAATATGCATAGGGGACACAGGACACCTACCTTTTCCAGTAGTTGGCGAAGTTGCCTGCTTTTGGCATCCCGGGAACACAGGTTTTGTTCTGGAGCAACAACTGTGCAAATGCACCGCCCATCAGGATCCTGAGCTGAGCTGTACACCTGCCACCCTTCTTTAGGACTAATCTGAGTCTGAGGAAACCAAAGGGAAACATAAAACACAGACTCCTGTTACAGGATAAAAAGAGTGTTGGTTTGTAGCATTTCAAGTAAAACACTTTTTTGATAATTTAACTTTGTGTTTTCATTCTTTAAAGTTAGCAGAGAGATATTAAACAATTTATATAGGTAGTATAGCTTCATTCAGTATACCCTCCTTATCAATGTCCAAAACAAGATCCTTTCTTGTCTTCAGGTGCCATATTAGTAGCTGATTTTGATCTCATACTATTTCCCAATGCTTTTTCTATTTTGCGACATTTTAATGCAACTTTAGAAGCATCTAGTAACTACTTAATCACATATGACTCGTCTTTCTACGTAAGATCTTCTTAACAGTAAATGACAATTACTAATATTAATATATTATTTTCTAATTATAATTCATGTGTGATATTCTGAAACAAAGTCCTGTTTCAAGGAGGTTTCCCATATATTAAAGCCTTAATTATTAATAAAGTGGAAAAGAGATCATTGACGACATAGGTTAAAAATAATTAGACCAGCACTATTTTGCAAGAAATGCAGACTCTTGGAGGACTTAGAGTTTTTGGCAGAGTCTGCCAAATTGATTTTCCCAAAAACTTCTGTACACTTATCACTCTACCTTCTTAGAACTCAAGTGTGAAGGGGTGGTATTCCAGTTCTACTGTAGTTTTTCTACGATTTATGCTTCTAGATTTATCTTCTGTACCATCCAACAGAAACCTTTAACCAAATCGGTCTGTGTGCATCGTGCAAGCATGCCATGTTGATTCATGTCTTTTTATGTCGCTCATTTCATTTTTCCTGCTTGGAATGCCTCCTTTATAAACCATGAATTTATTCAGCCCTTGTGATTTCTACCTGTTGTGAAGAAACTGTCTGTACTATTCATTAGGTATTTAATATATATTGTCTAGAATTGTCATTTGCCTTTCACATATCTCATTTCAACAATTAGCTTATATCCAGCTATTTTTTTTTATATATATAGACAAAACCTCACTCTGTCACCCAGGCTGGAGTGCAAGGGTGAGATCACAGCCACTGCAGCCTCCTGGGCTCAAGCAATCCTCCCACCTCAGCCGATATCTCAGCTCACTGCAACCTCTGCTTCTCACGTTCAAGCGATTCACCTGCCTCAGCCTCTTGAGTAGCTGGGATTACAGGCATGTGTCACCATGTCTGGCTAATTTTTGTATTTTCAGTAGAGATGGGGTTTCACTATGTTGGCCAGCCTGGTCTTGAATTCCTAGGCTCATGTGATCCAACCACCTCGGCCTCCCAAACTGCCAGGATAACAGGCATGAACCACTGCAACCAGCCCAGCTATTAGAAATGTAAATATTTCCTATTTGACCTATCAAGTAGACTCTATCAAGAACAAAGATGAGCATTATTATTTTTTATGAAATCATTTTTCAGCAAGAACATCAATAGACTTCCAAATAATGTACACCAAACAAATTTATTTTCATAAATAAATTTCAGTGGAAGAAAGTTACCACATGTAGACTTGAAATTCTGTAAACTGGAAGTGTCTGTATTAATAAACTTGATGGTTTTATTTTTCTAGCTTCTCCTGATATTCCATTAAAAAGTTCTTTTCATTATACAGATAGAAGCTATTTTAGTAGAGTTGGATTTCGCCATGTTGGCCAGGCTGGTCTCAGACTCCTGATCTCAGGTGACCTGCCTGCCTCAGCCTCCCAAAGTGCTGCGATTAAAGCTGTGAGCCACCGCGCTGGGCCAGGAGCAAATTCTTAAAGTAACTAAAGCATGAACCAGGCTGACTTCTTTCTCCACAGATTTACCATAGTGTGTGGAGTCTTCTGTCTCTAGAATTCACAGCAGAAGAGACACAATCTCCTGTATACTTTGTCCTAGGTTCCAGCTCATCACATACATAAACCACCACAAAGGTCTTTTTCTTCTGAAAGCTTTAATGATAACTACTTCTAGGTGCTAATAGGCCTTCCAACAACAATCATGAGCAAATATTGGGGATGTTAAAAATTATAAACTCAAGAAACTCATGATAATACCACAGTCATCATCCTTGATCTATTACGTAAAGGAAATGGTACCAGACATATCTTTTGAATGTCTTATTTTCTAACTCCTTTAAAAAAAAATTAATTCATAGATGTTTCCAATGCTGCCTTTTATTTTTGGGGGTCAGACTCGTTAACATTCCCCCCATCCCTTCTTTCTAGCTCTTATGCTTGAATATCCAGTTAGGATGGAAAGATGTACTTAGAATTATACATTATTCAAATTAGATAAGATCTTAGAGATTACTGGGTTAGTCTTTTAGTATTATTTTTTAAAATGCAGACTACCCACAGAATGGAAATAAAAACAGCTTAGCAGAGTAATTTCAATGATATAATTAAAGGTTCAAGTTGAGTAACAGTATGCGATTGATGTATCTGGACATAAGCCCTGCAGTTTTAGCCGGGCTTCTCCTAACATTGGACGCAAATCTAAAATATGCCAGAAAATTGAGGCTTGTCACTAGGATAAATTAATCTATTGGACAAAGGATGAGAGGCCACCCAATTATAATATTAAAATATTTTAACAGCAGTCCAAATACTGATTATTAAACCTGGCAGCATTAATATTGACGTGCACTTGCCAAGTGTTTGGCTAACTAGTGTGGAGCTCATCATGACAGAACTCCATGTCAGTTGCTCTCTGGAACCAGGGAAGTGGGAAAGGTGAAGAGGGTTTAATGTTCATTTAGCATTTCCCCTGAAGTGTCAGTTCAATAAAACTAAAGACTCCAGACTTGTTTGTACTTCCAATTGTCTTATTGTAAGAATCAGTGAAAAGAGCCATGACCTTCTCTACTACAGAGTTACTTTGAATGATCTAAACTATAAAAAGCCACCTTTTTGACAAGAAACAGGTAACTCAAAAGAGGAAAAAACCTAATAGAAAAGATGAGTGCTTGACAGTCCTGTGGGTTTTGATAGAGACCTCTGTGTTGGGGTCAGTGATAAATAGAAGAAGCTTTATGAGTGTTTCTAGTGTTCTCTTTTAGAGAACCCATGCTGGCATTGAAAAGAGAATCAAAATAAAACCAACTAAGATCTCGGATGGAAGGACGTATTTAGATTTTTGGAAAAGACTTGCTCCAATTTTAACATATAAGAACAATTATTTAGGTGTCAATAAAACATGCAACAGGAATAGCAATCATTAATGGAGTTCTATTCGTTACCTGGCAGTTCATATGTGCTATTGCTTTTGAATATTATAATACCCCTATGGACTAGGTAGTGGTATTCTGCCCATTATACAGATGAGGAAACAGACTCAGAGACAGGAAGGAACTTGTTCAAAGTCATGCAGGGAGTATCAGCCAGCGAGTAGGGAGATTTGTGTAAATCTGCATTTTAGGCAGACCTGGGATTTGTACTGAGAGAGTCTTATTTCAGAGATTTTTTTTTTTTTGAGACAGGATCTCGCTCTGTTGTCCAAGCTGAAGTGTAGTGGGGGTGATCTCAGCTCACTGCAACCACTGCCTCCTGAGTTCAAGTGATTCTCCCACCGCAGTCTCCTGAGTAGCTGAGACTGTAGGCACACACCATCACACCCAGTTAATTTTTGTATCTTTTTTGATGATGGGGTTTTACTGTGTTGCTCAGGCCTACCTCGCACTCCTGGGCTCAAGCAATCTGCCCACCTCGGCCTCCCAACAGAGAGTGAAGTTTAACCACCACACTACACCATCAATTATTTTAATACCCTTTCATACATAATGATTATAAACTTGGTAGCATTTTCTGAACTGCTGTGAAGCTCAGTGCTTAGACCTGGAGGGTACATATAGTTTATTGGTACCCAAAGCATTAATAATCACAGTGATTACTGATGCAGTTCTCTTTGAACCTTTCATGTTAATTGGAAGAACTAAATGAAGTATTGAGCAGTTTTTAATATTGCAAAATTCACAAAATATTTAAGAATGCTCTAAATAGGAGAATTAAAATTATAGTTTTAACAATTGTATTGCAAATCTGGATTATTTGCTTATAACTTAATTACAAAGCTGTGCTTTATAAATATAAAGCTACTGTATGATAGTTCTAAAGCTTCAGGGGCTTTGTATTAGGAAAGAAGGATCTTGAGGCTTGACAAGTAAAAGTAAAAAATAATCAAACTACCTTGCATTTCAATAGATTTTTTGCTTATAAGATCCCTGCAATTGTTTTAGTCTCACTTTTCTTGAACGAACTATCCTTAGAAATAGACAGTATTTAAATTTACTTATGAGGAAGCTGGAAACTAATACTCAAAGAACTTAAACATGTTTTACAAGTCATCCATTTTGTTAATGCCATATGTAGGACTTATACCAGCTTTCCCCAATTTTTAGCCCAGAACTTTTTATGCTCATCCTCTTTGGATAAATGTAGATAGATCATCTATGTCCATTTACCAGTAACCATAAACACTGCTATAGAGAAGACAGGCCCCACTGTAGTTGATGAGAAGAGATGCACCCAGGCAGGTAGAGGGCATTATCCAAACAGCATGGAAACAAGTAGCCATTGGTGCCTCAGAGGAACAGATAGCAGTATAGGCTCTGCAATATATAGTCAGATATTCCTGTGGAAGGCACGGCAATCATTTATCAGGGTCTAGATGGAGGGACAGGCAAAGTAAGAGAATTCTGATCCTTTGAACAGAAGAAAATCAACTGATCGAATATTGCTAGATTTTTTTGTATTATCCTGATTTTCTGGATATTTCATAAAAAGGACGAAAAGGGATATAGCTACTGAAAGTGTTGTACAAATGGAGGAAATAAAGCCTAAATAAATCTGTTTATTAAAACTTACTTGATTTAGAGTGGAGATACCTGAGTGATGAAAAATCCCTGATAAATTTTCTGTCTGAAGATAGGCTTGGTCCTAGAGAGTGACATGTGGTTTAGCATGCTAATGGCTTCAGTTGTGGAGACAAGAAAATGTGAGGACAGGAATTAGAGAGATGTCGATAGACCACGCCAAAAGAAGCTGTGTTCTGGAGGATGTGTTAATAAAGATGTCACTGCATAGCTGTTTTCTTGCTATTACTTATAATAATACTTAGGACTGAATAAGAAACGCGTATTCTTCACTGAAGGAAACCTCCAGGCTTTAAGAAAAAACAACTATAAAAGCAATAATAATAATAATAATAATAATGAATAAAACCCAAAAACATTATCAAATTTAGGTTAGGGTGCAGTGGCTCAGGTCTATAATCCCAACACTTTGGGAGGCTGGGGCAGGTGGATGGCTTGAGCCCAGGAGTTTGAGACCAGCCTGGGCAGCATAATGAGACCCCCTCATCTCTAGGAAAAACACAAAAATTAGCTGGACCTGGTAGCCTATAGTCCCAGCTACTCAGTGGGGTGAGATGGGGGGCCGCTGAAGTGGGAAGATGGCTTGAGCCTGGGAAGTCGAGGCTACAGTGAGCCGAGATAGTGCCATGGCACTACAGCCTAGGTGACAGAGTGAGACTGTCTGAAAATAATAATAATAATAAATTTAGGTTGGTCACCTCTGCTTATGCCCTTTGGAAATCACAATGACTTAGACTTAGGGAGGTCCTTAGAAGTCACATTTAGTCCCATGTCTTTCCACACAATGGAACATCTACAAATTCTCCTTGTGTTTCCATTCGACCTCTGCATGAAAGGGATTTCACTGCTTTACAGGCAGCCCCCTCCACTGAAGAAAAGCAGGGAGCATGAGCCGAACTCCTCTCTCTGCAGTTTTCCTTCTTTGGCCCTACTTTTGCTTCAGGCACTTAAGCTAGAATAAATCTACTCTCTTATTCATGTGAGGATTCTTCTATAAGAAAGCAATGATCATATTCTCTGTCACCATCAAGATTTGCCATTCTGTTCTCTCACTTGGCTTCCCTCCTTAATTTGTTCAGTTGCCCTATCACAAAATGAGCATTACCTAAGAGTTTAGGGAAGGAAAACAGAATTTGGGGGGAAAAACAGTCATATACAAATCAGTTAAATCAGATATCTTCATCCAGGACTAAAACACATTGGTTAATTGAGGTTAAGAAGCTTAGAAGATATTGACAGTTCATTTCAGGGGATTCTACTCATTTTATAGGACTTTAAATTGACTAACTCATCAAAGTAGTTATTCATGAGGAGAAGCCAGCTAGACCTTTGAAAATGTACCAAAACAAATGACATGCCCACAGGTTCCTTCGAGGCCTCTTCCCACCACAGCAGTAGGGCTGACTATTTGAGAACAGCGGGTGTCTGCTGAATGTCCTCAACTTTTTTAATTGCTCTTTCCCAGGGTCTTCCTGGTGTGAAGCCCACAGCGTGAGGGATTTCTCAGAAGCTCAGCCTCTAGGGGAAGTTACTCTGCATTCAAGAGACGCGCCAGAGGGAGCCTGAGCCTTCTGAGAGCTGAGGCTTCCTCTGCTCAGAAACCAATGCCTCCAAAGGCTGATGGGCCCAGTGGATAGATTGGAAGGGGAGTAAAAAAGAAAGAAAACAGGGCCAACAAGAAGGATAAAGGAATGCTTCAAGATTCTGAGAAAAACAAGAGGGAGCTTACTCCTCTAATAAGGAGCTGTATTTAACTACTTACTAATAAAAACATCCTGGAAATTTTAAAACCCCTTTCAGCTTTTGAGATAATCAAATGTGTCCTGTTTCAGAGGCACCTGCCATAAATTGATTTAATTGCCATTTAATGATTTAAACCCTATTTTTCCTGGTTTTCTTTTTCCAGGTCATTTGAAACTATCATTCTAAAAAAGGACTATGATCATATTTGTGTAAATCTGCTTTTCTTAAACCATCGTATTTATGTTAATCTGTTTTTTTAACCTCTGTATATTCCATGAACATTCAGATTTCAGGACCTGCGTGTGCGTGTGCATGTGGTATATTGCAAACTCATCCCATTCATACTGTTTAAAGTGAGAACATGGAGTGAGAAAATTGATGAGAAGAGCTGGTTTACTACTTTACAGCAATACCTAGTGAGCCAGGGAGCTGTCAACCCTTCCATCTAAGGGAAGAGTTTTGCTGGCCCTCCATGTGGAAGCAGCAGTAAGGGCCCCTTGGAATTATTTGAGAGGCAGCAGGAAGAATCCCCTAAGCAAAAGAACCGCTTTCACTGCTTTGCCACATGCCTAAAATGCCAAGAAAGGAGGATTTTTTTCTTCTTTATAAATGCAAAACCTTTGGGAATTGTTATGACATAATTGAGAGTATAGCTTTTCTCCAATTCTATGAGGCCAGGGAGATGAGAAAACATACTTTAAAGGATGAAGGTGTTGGTGTGTAGGAGGGAAAGAAGAAGAATCTAGGGACATGGAAACAATCTGAGCAGGGTAGTGAGAACCTAGTGGGGACCAGGGACCAAGAGGGCTAATGACTGGCAAAGCAATGGTGAAATAGCTTTGTTGAGTAGGGAGGTAGTCATGTAACTTGGTTCCACACTTGCCTCTGCCATTAACCAAATGGGGGAAATCTTATTGGTGGCTTAAATATTTCCAGTTAGTCTCCCCATTTGTAGAATAATGAGGCTGAATTAGATCAGTCATATTTCCAGCTAAAGTCTTGAGAGCCCTAAGATTTCTAAGGAGATATCTTGACTGAGACAAGGAGTTGATTGTGTGGGGAGATAACACATGGTGGAGGCCCAGTAAATGCCTCTCCCAATCATTTATTATCTGACCTAAGACCTCTTTTATGTTTTGAATTTTCATTTTGTTTTATTCAAAAATATTTATTTAGCACATATAAGATTTAATTTGCAAAAAAAAAAATCTGCTGCTAAAAATAGTATGAACATAACTGGTTTGATGGTTTCTAAGATCCTTTCCACCTTTCTAGCATTAACATTTTATGTTCCTAGTCTAAGAGATACTGATGCATTCATTCTTCACCACGGGAATCTTAAAGTATGAGCCCTCCTTTGGATAATTAGGGAAATGTCATAGACATTGCTCTTCTGTAAAGCATACCTAAAATAAAAAAAAAGAAACATCCAAAAAAAGGTTTTCTCCATTCCAGTGAATACCATTTACTGATTTATTTTCAGTAGCCATAGTGAAACCTTTTCTACATTTTCTGTTTTTGTTCTTCTTCTTATTTTTTTTTGCAAACGGGGGGAATCAAAAGTAAGAACTGTCTGTGTCAAAACATATACATACATACAGCAATGCTTTATATTTTTCAACTAACAATTTTTCAATCAGTAAGTAAAGATATTTAATTTACTTGTAAGATAACTAGAAATCCTAAGAGAATCATGTATAATTTTGGAAATTTCATTCTCATCAGTCAACAATAAAAAAAAACCAAGCCAATGTCTATATACACAAAAAATATACATGTCAGAATCAAGGTGCGAAGTTTGAAATATAACTCACTCATTAGTACCTCAGTTTACATTCATTATCCTGCAAGAGTTAATTCAACAATGATGTTGTTGAAATCTGGTACTTGGACATTGAAAAAAAAATTGGCTCAGTAAATATTAGATAATATGTTTATGTTTTGTAATTGTTTATTGATGTCTATCTCTTGCTTTCTTTATAACTCCAAATCTCTTTTACATCCTTCCTGCCAGGCCACTTCACGCAGGTAGGGAAGAGGATCCCAGCAATGGAGGCTCTGGGGTTCCATAAGTAACCTAAGGGAAATGAAAATGTAAAAGCAGGTCAAAGTGTGGCTTGTATGTGCTCTGCTGGTGCCTTACGCACTGGGAGAATCTGGAAAATTATTTAATTATTTGGTCAGACTATACTCAGTTGAGTAACATTAGTTGATAGATTATTATTAGTAACTGCAAATAACACTTGGAAATGGAGGGCTACTTTTCTTTCCATATCTGACTTTTTCTGATCCACTGGAGTAACCCACATGAAAGTGAAAACCCCTAGTTTTGCTTCTGTATCTTTTATTTCAGGGCAGAGGAATTATTTTCTAAGAAATTCCTTTTATTTGAATTTGTAAATTTCTATTTCAAAAAACAATAGTTTCATTTTTCTTTGAAGTATCAAACATGTTGCTCACTGAACCTTGCTTCAAACTATCAGGAAATACTTTGTTAGAAAGTAGGGAGGATTAAAAAGCCATTAATTTTAGATGAATGAAGATTATACAAGATAGTCTTGTGATAGGAAGTCTTCATAAAATATTAAAAATACAGGAAGATGTTTTTACCAAGTAAGTTTTCTATTGCTCATGTTTCTTAGCTTTCTTAAAGGAATTTTGGGCAGGCTTTAAATTGGCGAGTTTTTTCATTCATTTATGCTTAAAAGATGTTAGTTTCTTTGAGTAAATTCATTGCAAATAGTCACAGGCATTGCATTCCAAGGAAGAATCTGCTGTAGCAATACTAGATTTGACAGAATATACTTTGTAGCTTACTTTGTGGGAAAAATTATGAAGATTTTTACAGACATTAAAATAAGTAAAAGAATAAGAAACAAAACATATATATATATTTTTAAGAATTGCCCAAGCTTCCAAGTAATATAGTTAAAGCTTTTCACCCTTAAGAATTTAATGACTCTAGTATTCTCTTTCAAAGCTCATTTCTCAAGCAGTCCATTTTTGGGGTATAACTATAAAGTGTTTATAAATAAATAAATGTGATGAAAGTTACCACATAGTTACTACATTTTTGAAGCTGACCTGTAAAGGCAGAAGCAAAATCTTAGCCTTTGCAATTTACAAAACAAAGCCCACTAAATGCACTTACTTCTCAAGATGGCCAAACCCACCGCAGTAACTTACTAAGATATCCGGAGTCGACAGCCTCGTGGTGTTCAGTCCCACCAAGGATGGGAGAGTTTGGGACATCCAGTTTGAGATCATTGCCATGGTACTAAGCACAGCGCCAAGCTTCAGCAGTGGAGGACTCATTGCTGTGGAGCTAATGAGTTTTCATAGTGACTGATTAAGATCCCGGTGCCGGGCTGGCAGCGGGAGGCGTGACTGCAGCGCGCCACATCTACAGCATGAAAAGAGATCAACTTCCCCAGCTCTAATCACCCAGGAAAGCTTCGGAACCTCCTTCCCCCATCCTCGTGGGAAGTGCCCTGCCCTTCTTTTTCCTCCCTTACCAGACATTTTGCTGGATCATCAAACAACATATTCTTGATAGGCTTGGTTGGTAATTATCAGAGAGCAGAGGTTGGAGGGAGGCGGAAACTTGAGCTTTCCCAGCTCCACTTTAGTTAGTTACCATCGACAGAATCCATTTCCTCTGGGGTTTGTGTAAGTATAATCAGCTACTCTTTATCTTTCATTAAAAAAAAAAAAATACACCTTTAAATGGAGGTCTGCCAAAGTGCACATTTCAAACACCAAACTTAATACCTACAGATTTCTCTGGGCAAGGACAGAGTGCTTTTAGGAAGAACGTGAAAATAAAGTCTGCAAATAATTTTCCAGATGATCATATTGAGAGTAGGAGATAATTTTTTTTTTTTTTAGAAAGTAACCTAAAATTAACATCATTGCTTTAAAAATATAGTCAAAGATTAATAGCTACTGCTTGTGGCAAACATTACCTTTAGGCATCTTACACCTGAACAGACAGAAAAGAGAAAAGGCAGCCTTGCAGAAAAACTTCTGTTACAGAAATTTTATATGTGTTTCCAGTTTTGCTTTTGAGAATGAAGGCTTTGCTTCGTAGGTGTTCAGTCACACAGGAAACTCAGTTAACTCTATTTTCAGTTTGTGAGGAATGACGGACTGATATGGAAAGTCTGTATCTTGAAAGAACATGTGATTTAGTATAAAGGGCACAGGACTTGGACTCAGGAAGTCTGAGGATCTAGTATTTGTTCTCCTCTAGTTAGCCATGTGACTGGCCAGTGACAAGATTCCTTGGCTTCAGTTTTTTCTACAATATAAGGATGTTGGAAAATATGCTCCTCCAAGGTCCCTTCCAGCTCTCAAATTCAATGATCTGTTTATTAGATTCCATTAGCAAGTGTGGTATATAGAATCCAGGGTTTATGGGTAACTTTATTATATTGTTTTCATAAATACTATAAATTTTCCACATCCAAATCTCAGGTTCCAAATGAAAGAAATCAGAGGTCTTTGTCTTATCCAATATATGTGTTTTAAAATAAAAATATAAAGAGAAGACACAAAACAAAATATGGATGAATGAAAATTAAATGAAAAGAAATTGGTTACAAAAAGGAAAAATATTGTTTCGATTTCTTAGGAGAATTCTGGACTTGTTTGTATTTGGAATCTTCAGCCAAAGATACATATTTTTCTTAAATAGTTTTGGCAGGAGAAATAAATAAAATGTCCTTAATAAAACTGAAAGAGATACATATTTATAGTGTGTGTATATTTTACTTTCAAAAACAGCTTTAAACTGGGGTGGATGCTAAAAGACTCCTCAAATCTTCCTTGCAACTATTAGCTTAGAATCCAGGCCATTTTATTTTTTCAAAATATATCCAAATGACTTTAATCAACTCTTATTTTTTAACCACAGTGCCCACAAAACCAAATATTATTACTTTTCTATTCTTTCAAAAATCATGCCATATGAAAAAGCAATTAAAAACACAATATTTTATGTATTAAACTTAGCAGAAAGCCCTGTGAAATTTTACATTAGTATTACAATGTGTTAATGACAAAAAGCAAAGTGGATTTACAAATCTAATGTTGAAAAATACATCTGGAACTCTATCTTACTTTAATAAAGAAGGGGGGTGTCTTTTCAAGAGCTTAATTTCCAAAATTGAAAGACAATATACATATAATTACTAGATAATTTAAGAAATGAGGTGGCAGATGGTAATTATACTTATTAATGAACTATCAGTCTACAAAATAGTAGCATTTTTAGAAGAATATAAGATTGAATGTCAGGGGAAAACAGTGCTCTGATTTGCAAATTATAAAGAAAGGAAGAAATAGAGAAAAACAATACAAATGGAATGCTTCTTGTAATTTTCCAGAGATGCAAATTACTACACTAAAGAATTGAAGTAGAACAATGGTAAAAGTTTATGATTCGGCGATGTTTATGAACAACATAGAAGCTAAACTGTGTTCTTTTCAGAACAGGTTTAAATGATACACATTGAAGTAGAAAAGCTCAAATTACAATAATTATTAGTTGTGGGAAATTAAAACAGCTGCAATTTGCAAAGAGCTAAATAGTCTGCAGTACTCACATAGTCTACTGAAGTGATATCCATTTGAAAAGTTGAGTCCTAGTTTGTAAGTGGGAGAAAGGATTAGTCTATTGAGAAGTAGCGGACTGTGTTTAGGGCAAGCAACCCAGTAGTTGCAGAAGTTCCACAAGCATAGTGTGAATGGTAATGATATTACCACTGGCAATGAGATGAAGCTGGAAATGCTGGCTGTGACCCGCTCAGGGCTTCAGGGTCACCCAAAAGTGTTTGGACTTTATCTTGTATGTAATTCAAGAGTTTAAAGCAAAGCAGTAAGATCATTAGTTTTATGTTGTGAATCATTGCTTAGTCATTTTTATGATGCAGGATAGGCAGGCAGGGGCTGCAGAGAGTGCAAAGCATATCAGAGACAGGAAGGTCACTTAGAGGTATATTCTCACGGTTTGGGCAAGAGATGATGAGGTCCTGAAATAATAAACTGTCAGTGAGGTTCAAAAGGATGAATTCCATAAAGGTCTGCACAACAATTGGCAGTCCTTAGTGACTGAATAAATGTGAGGCAGTGGAAATTACCTGGGAGAACTTTTAGTTTGGGGGTTTGGATGATGAGTGTCAATCATCAGAATAAGATACACAGGTAGAAGCATAACTTTATGAAGAAGATAGAATTTATTGTCAGCTGATATGCATTACCTGTAGTACAGAGGGTCACTGGATGATAATGTGCCCCACGCCTAGAGTTCAGAAAAGAATTAATTTCCCTAGGCTGCAACAACTTAATGGACTAGTGAGAATAATGTGTCCTACATGTATGAAAAAAATGGTCAACTTAAAAATGCAGTTTTAAAACTACCACGATTTTCATTTATTCAATTCATGGTAAACTACAAACTTAATTACTTATACAGTCCTTAAAAATAACAAACCAAAATCTCTCTATCACTAGTAAATAGTGAAATATTACTAAATCTAATAATCTCACAAAAAATGTGACCTGACTACACACTTATTTTCTTTGTGGAATTTCATAGTGGATCAATAACTATATAACCTACAATTGTGCATTATTGCTCATGGAATGCTGAAAGCTATTGATTAATATATTTATTCATTAGATTTTTTATAGTAGTCTGTCCTTTTTATTACCCAGAGAGTATATTTCATGATAGACTTATATAGTAAATAATAAATAAGCAAATAAATATTGAGTGAGAATGACTCATAGGTAATTTATATAATATTGGCATGTTCTGTCATTAGAATTTTATTTTTTTCTTTTATTTGTAGAACAAAAGTTAAATGTTGTTTTAGTGACCCTACACAGACATATAATAATGTATATTTCCTAGTTTGGGACTGTATGTATGGTAGATGTGGGAAGGTTTCTAGAAGACACAACCTAGGTAGATATGAAAAATCAAATACATGAAAAAAACCTGATGACCACATAAAATATGGTAGAAAATAAACAGTTAATGAGGTAATTGTGACCTAAAAGTTTAACTTTAGGTAAAATGAGAAGAGACTTAGATTGCTTGCTAAACAGTAGAAGCTTTAAGAAGAAATAGTGTACTCATACTTTATTTTTATTATTTAAAACAAAATTTAAATTTGTAAATGGCTTCAGGCAGAGGGGAAAGTGGCTTATTAGATATAGTTGTAAAAGTACAAATATAGGGCTGAAGAAATTATTGAAGAAGGAGGAGGAGAAGAAAAAAAGAGATAAGAAGGAGGACAGCAATTGGGTAGAACATCGAAAAATGAACTGTATTGACTGATAAAACCAGAGTGACCTCTAGAAAAAAACAGTGGGCTCCTGTTAGCAAGTTAAGTAGGAAAAATAGGAAGAGTAACATAAAATAGAAGAAGGTGGAAGACAGAGTACTTGTGTTGAAATCACTTGGGGAATGCTGGATACCCTGGATGGGGTGTGGTTTGAGAGTGACCAGGTACATAAACAGCTCTCCACCCTCTGTGGCACCTTAAAAGCAGTTTAGTGGATAGTCCTCCAGATTCTTCCACTTACTAGAAAGATACCATTGACTAAGTCAGTCTCTCAGTCTCCATTTTATTATCTGTAAAATGAAGATAGAAGTACCAATGTGAAATGGTTATTTGAGAGACTGAATGAGATGACATATTTTGAAAGTGTCTATAGTATGTCAAATGCAAAATAAATGGCAACCCTATTTTTGACAAGAAATACCACGACTTGAGCCAGCCAAAAGGAACAGACCAGCTGAAGGAACAATCAGGCCTAGAGAAGGTGGAAACTTTTGCAGCTTTGCAAAGGGGTAGCTAAGTGCAGCTTGGAGTATATGCTGTCTTGCAATTCAGTCACCTTGGGTGAAGAGAATAATACAACTTTGCTGGATGACACCATCAGTCTGTGGCTCTGGGGCTAATAGTCCAATCAAAGTAGAGGAAAGGGACTGATTGCTATTTTTGCTTCCCTCTTCATTGAAAAGTCGAGGTAACTACTAGAAAACTTCCATAAGGTCCCACTACCATATCTGCTTACTTCCTCACCTGTGCCCACATAGTGTACCTTCCTTTTGGTTGCCATGGATAAATTGATTGTGTTCCTAGATAAGGCAGAGCTCTCCTCTGTGCAATAAATCAGTTGTTTTGGACAATCATGCATAAGAATTACTTGCAAGCCTGTTAAGACCCAAATTTCCAGGTCTCACCTGAGTCTGATTTAGCTTTAGGACAGGACAAAATAGTTTGCTTTTCTAACAAGCTCCCAGATGATGCTGATGCTGCAATTCTTGGTCCACCCTTTGAGTAGACAGCCCTGGGTTATATCTCTCTCACCTAGTCAAAGACAACTCTTATTTCCTCTTTTTCCAACGTCAATAAATTTTCCCTCTTTAGCAGATCATTCCCAGCATCATAAATACCACCATACTTTTCCTACTTTAAATGCAAACAAACAAACAAACTTTCTTGATCTTTTTTTCTCTCCAGGAATTCCACCATTTCTCACTCTCCCTTTACAGCATACCCTCTGAAAGAACTGTTTATACTTACCATCTTCAATTTCTCTCTTCCTAATTGCATTTTTGTTTACACTTCTCCACTCCGCTGACACTGCTTTCATCAGGCTACCAGTGACCCCTAGATTGCTAATCTAGCAGTCAATTCTCAGTCCCCAACTTTCTTAACCTATGGGCAGCATTCATGTGAATTTACTTTCTCCTTTTTGAAATAATTTTTTCACTTGGCTTCCAGGATGCCACACTCACTAGTCTTCCTCCAATTTTATGACCTCTCTTTCTTAGTGTCATTTGCTGATTCTTCCTCATCTATATGCTAATGATTCCCAAATTCATTTTTTCCCAGCAGACCTCTCCTATCAATTCAGAACTGCATATCCAATTATCTACTTGACATCTCCACTTCAGTGTTTAACAGACATCTTAAATTGAGCACATTGAAAAAGTGAGATCCTGTTATGGCTCCCCAACCTCAGAAAAGAAAGCAAAACAAAAATACACCAAACAAATAAACAACAACAAAAATACACATGCAGCCATTCCTGCAATCTTCCCATTTCAGTTAATTGGCAACACTACAGTTAAGTTGCTCAGGCCAAAAAGTCAAGTTTCAATCTTAATGTCTTTTCGTCCACATCTCTTGTCAATTCAGTCAGCTAGTGTCTACTCTCAAAATATGTCCAACATTCAACTATTTTGCACCATCCCAGCTGCCACTGTGCTGCTTCAAGCCTCCATTGTCTTTTATCTGGATTGTTACAAAAGTCACGAGTTATTGACTTTGTGTCACTTGTTACTTTGTACCATTTGTTACTGCTGCACACCAACATTATCTTCTTAAAATATAAATCAAATTATGTTATTCCAGTGCCTAGATTCCCATCTTTCTCATGGTGAAGGTCAAAATATTTAGCTTGCACTATAAAGTTCTACATAATCTGGCCTCCTCTTATCACTCTGATTTCATTTCTTTCAGCTCTCCCCTTTGTTAACTCCTCTGGAGGCACTCTGGCCCCCTGGCTGTTTCTCCGAGATGCAAGGCAATCTTTCACCTTAGGGCCTTTGCACTTGCCCTTCTCTTGTGGAAATTACAATCTCTCAAATATCTTCTCACTTCTTTTTCTCCTTCCTCCCAAGATCATCTCTCATAAGATCTTTTCTGGCCACACTATCTAAAATGTCTACTCTTGTCACCTGGTTGCTTTATATTGTCTTTTGCTGCTTTACTTTTTTTCTCCTTAGAACTAGGTAGCGTGCTATATATTATATTTATACATCTTGCTTATTATGTTTTCTCCACTAGAAATCAAGCTCCACGAGGGAGAAATGATTCCTGGTTTCTTTACTGGGGTATTCTTAGCCTAGAAGAGTGTTTAGCACACAGTAGTTTCACAATAAATATTTATGAGATAAATGGATAAATGAATATGTTACTATTTAATTTCTGGCCTGCTCTCAGATTAAAAAGGAAACCATTTTTAGTGTGAATATACAGTACAGCTTATTCTTGCAAAACAAACCAGTACAATGTATTCCAGTATTGTGTTTTGCATGCATGTTTTTATGTGTGCATGATGGACCTATACGTGGGTAATGGATAGTGAAAAGCATTGAAACATTATGCTTATAGTTACATGTATTTTTTCCTTCCATTTTTCACATGTAGAATGCAAGCACTTTTGGTCTAAGCCAAGAAGTACTAACTCCAACTTTGATTCTGTCTTCTATTGATAAGCTTCACGGGTCACTGGAACCCTACATAAATATGGAAGCAATCTTTTCTTCTTCTTGCCTTTGGCTAGCCATATTTTTCTCTAATAGCGTAGGGGTGGCAGAAGGGACTGTATGGTATGTAGAGAATATTTTTAAAAAACCATTTCACTATCTATATGTATATCAAGTATCATGTTGTACACCCTCAATAAATATGATAAGATTTAAAAAGAAAAGACAGATTTTAAAAAAATGGTTTAGAGAAGATAGAGATCTGAGTCTCCTTTCACCCAAATCTCCTTCAATTTGGCCCTTGGCAACCAATTAGGGACCACTTGTAGGTCCTAGAATCAGTGCTTTGCCATTTTTGCCTTGAGGTTTCAATATTGTCTTAAAAGTACTCACTAATGAAAAAATGAATTTAGAATGAAAAACATTTGCAAAGTTCTTTAAAGGAAGGATTTCTGTCTTCTCATCTTTGCCTTCATCTGTGAGGCTGACTGATGCTCTATAAGCCCGGGGGATCCTCCGTTGGCAGCTGTTGTTGCTACTTCAAAGGAGAAAAAATGGATGTGTGGGAGAGAAATATATTCAGGGCAAACATTTTTTTTTTTCTCTTTCTACTCAAAATTGAAGAAGTGGGAAAATATAAATCCAGGATTAGTCCAGAAATAAAAACGAAGAATGCAGAGTGGTGTGACAGAAACCTTCAGCTTAGTCACTACCTTGCTTTGGGTCTTAGGTTCTTCAAATAGGAAATAAAGATATTAAACAAAATTTCCTATCTAGCCCCTTTCATGATATAGTGCCACTCTCAAGAGCTCAGTCTTTATCCCTGCAGTCTCACGTGTACCCTTTCACTCCCTGTTCTGGCACTAGTAGATGACTAGCCATGTGACCTCCCAGAGCTGTGGTGTTCTCATGTGTAAATTGGGGATAAGAAGAGATACTCTTTGGTATTTGTGAGGATAAAATAAACTGCTACATAGAAAGCCCTGTTATAGGGCCTGGAACATGATCAGTGCTCAATCAATGTTTGCCATCACTATGCAAAAGAAATGTATGCATCTTCTACCCATCTTCATGGAAGAAAGCATAAGCACAAATGTTAGTGACAAGCGAAGTTCATCAAACTTTGGAGTAAATTAACAATATAAAATTTATCTTTAGAGTTTAAATATTCATCTTTCTAATATGGTTTGTTCATATGGATTGACTTCAAACATTCTAGAAAGTACATAAAATGTGCCTGTCCTATGTTTTATTGAGAAGCTTCCTTATTTAAGCCTGTCAGCCAGGCACTATTCTAAGAACTTTACATGTATGAAGTCGTTTAATCCTCAGACAAACCCGATGAGGTAGTATTGTTATTGTAACCAGTTTATAGTTAAGGAACTGAGACACTGAGGGGTGAAATATGTTCGCTGAGGTCACACAGCTAATAAATGACAGGGCCAGTATATGAACCCCCATAGTCAGATCCCAGATAGTGTGTTGTTAGTTACGCTATCTCACTGTGTCTCATCCACACATTCACCTCATAGTTATGCAAAAAAATAGCCAATATTGATTTCAAATTTAGTCTTTTTAAAATAATTAGAATTATGTGGGTGAAGCATTATAGGTTAGTTATTTGCATGCTCTATCGGTAAGTGAGTGCTAAAAGCTAAGCACAAAAATTAAAAGCAACATGTCTTCACTTATTGAGTTTATCTTTGAATGTGATGGAGCAAAGCTCTCACCAGGGAGGCATTGACACTCAGGTAAGGGCTTGGTCCCCCTGCTTTGTTTTCACTGCAATCTATTTTCAGACTTTTCTAATTCACCCAACTCACTAGGGCAGACTGAAGTGTTAAATTATTGCCAAAAGCTTTTCTGGAAGAAATTGTTTAGAAAGAGAAATTTTAAAGAGATTGGGAAATTGCCTGGTGATCAGAAAGGAGACTGTTTCAGTGGTTGTGTGAAAGAACAAAATTGGATCTTCAAATGTGCAATTTTCTGAAAAGTTGTTATGAGTTGTTTCATAAAGCTTATCTCCCTCATGGCATATAAAATGTATGTTTAACAGGTACCAAAAATCTGGTGGTAGTAAACAACCCCAAACATCAAAGTATGAAAGAAGATTACATCTGTAGCCTGCTTTTTAACAAATTCATGCAAATAGGAGATCTGCAGAGTAGGGTTTTATGTAGCAGCACAGTTACACTGTTTGTCATCATTGTCCTCTCATCAATATGTGTAGTAAAGGTTATTTTGTGTTTTGAAAGCTCTGGGCAGACAAATACGGTTAAATATAAACCCCTAAAGATCTGGTGTTGAAATAAGTCAGGCACTATTTATCACTGAAAGCATCCTAAGAGTTATACAGTTTTATGAGAGGTTGACGGAAACAGTTAAGGCTGGTTCATTAAAATAACCACCACATAGATGAAGCCATATAAAGCCTTTACTTCATTAAATTGCCCTTTTTGGCTTCAATGCAATTAAACACTTTTAACCTTATAAAAACTGTTTCAGGAGGACATAAGTAACTCAACTGAAAAACAACTCCCTTTGCAAATACTCATCTGAAAAGAGACCAGTGACTTATGTCTGAACTTAGCAATAGATAAGTAAAGGAAAAAAATGTTGCTAAAGGTTGTCTCTTGTTACTGAAATTAAATAGCTGATTTTTTTCTGCTACTTAATATTTTTTTGTTCTCTCCACATTTTCCAGCTTACTTATGGATTATTTTCTGTTGTCAGAAAAACATAAACAGAAGTATGTTATGTCTCTCTCACTCACCTTTAAAGGCACTGGTCTATTAAACATTTATCAAGTGCATTCTTTGGGGCAGGAACTGTACTATTCTGAAAATTTAAGATTAATATGATACAGCCTTCTCTTTTGAGTATTTCATCAAACTGGGATTGTAACAGAATACAAGTGATTATGTATATTGGATTCAAATAGTTCCACACTTGTAAGTACCTATAGGGATATAATGGAGGAGAAAAAGAAGAGGGAATTAGTACCACATAGTGTAATGGTCAGGAAAGACCACAGTGGAAAAGATAATGCTTGAGTTAGTTTTATAAATTCAGATCTAAATTTCTAGTTCACTCAGAGAAACTGACAGTAAAATTTACTATGGGCCCTGAACACAAGATAAAATGTAAGTCATAGGGATCTTGGTCCTATACTCCAAAAGACATTTATATATGTTAGCTCTTTCTTTGTCAGTGTATGTCTGTTTCCCCAGTACTTTACATTTTCATCTCTCTTTTCATTAATAAAATAAAATAGTGATATTTACCTAGAACATAATATAGGGCTACTGAATGTAAAGAGACTGTGAAAAGGAAGTAACTGTTGTCAGGAAAACAGTATTTTCCTTGGGAAGTACAACAGACACGCAGAAATATCTGAGTTCTTGGAGAACCTTGCATTATCAAGAAAATAGATTCAAAATTACAAACAAACATTATCCAGCAAGTAATTTGGATTATAAATTCACACATAATGAGTCATAATGTACAGAGCTAAAACTGTAAATCTAGTATAGAGGCTTCTTGTCAGGTCTCTGCAAAGAGGCATATATACATTATATAAACATTGTAACGTGAGGAGCGTTAATATATTTACCATATTGAAAATGGATCAGCTTTGCAAAGCATTCCACCTGCTCCCCATGCTCTCCTTTCCCCCCTCTCCTTTCCCCTTCTCTCTCCCTGCCTTCCTTCTCTTACATTCTTACTTTCATCTGTCTTTCCTTCTTTTCTACCTCTTTGTCTCCTTTTCTTCCTTCCGTATTTTCTCCTTTCGTCTCTTTCACTTTCACCAAACTTTATTGAGTCCTTTCTAGGTGTTCTGCACTGAAGTAGGATTTAAGTATGGTTTCCAAGAATTCCCCAGGTAATTTTGATGTGCTCTCATTTTTAACCATTGCCTAGACCGTACGGCTGCAATTTAAGCACAGATCATTGTAATATTTTGCACTTCATATTTGGAACTTTTGATTTACCTCTCCACTCATTCAACACTGTTTTAAAACAAAACAAAACAACTTTTTTCTTATCTGAACATTGAAAATGCATGTGTAGGTCACAATTTACATTTTATTGCAATCCATAAGGTTTTAAAGAAGTTATTGATCTTAAAACTGGAAACTCCTCATAACTGGTATTTAATACTCATAGTATATTATTCATGTGAACCTCATTAATAGCTTTTTCTTACAGGACTGGTTAATAAATATGTCAATGATAAGAAATAAATTTTCTCTCATATATTTTCCCTTTCAATAATATGTGTACTAATATCTATTAAAGTATCCATATAAGTTAGTTAATATTTTTCTACCAAAAATATATGTAGAATTATTTGAGGAGCAAGGTCTGTTTCACAGTGAAACATGAAACCTGCATTTATGCACTCAGGAAGGATTTATTGATCATCCTCTATATGCTAGACACTAAATTCTAGAGACCAGGAACTAATGCAATTAACTCTGACTCAAGATCTCCCATTCTAGTGGGATACTGACAGGAACAAGAAAGAAATATAGCTGTAAGTGTAATTTCAATATAATGGGACCCATAATGTGTAAATGTGCAATGGGTCATTGATATGGTTTGGATTTGTGTCCCCACCCAAATCTCATATCAAATTGTAATTCCCAGTGTTGGAGGAGGGGCCTGGTCGGAGGTGATTGAATCATGAGGTGAATTTCCCCCTTGCTGTTCTTATGATTGTGAGTGAGTTCTCACAAGGTATGGTTGTTTAAAAGCGTGTAGCACCTCCCTCTTCACCCTCTTCCTCCTGTGCCAGCCATGTAAGATGTGCCTGCTTTCCCTCTGCCTTCTACTATAATTGTAAGTGCTCTGAGGCCTCCCCAGCCATGCTTCCTGTACAGCCTGAAGAACTGTGAGTCAATTAAACCTCTTTTCTTTATAAATTACCCAGTCTCAGGTAGTTCTTTATAGCAATGTGGAACAGACTAATACAGTCATAAACTGTTAGTGATTAATTCCATTTGGGTGGGATAGAGGAGGCTTCAGAGGGATAGTGGATTTCCAGGGCTTCAGTAAATTTCCCAAGAAAACCAGGAAGGAAAGGCCATTTCAACACTGGCGACAGCATGTGAAAACTCATTTCTGAAGTGTGAAAGATCCCATGTTATTTAGGAGATCTGAGTATCTTGCAGTGGGGGCAGTGAAAAATGCATGATAGGGGGAAGGAAGAGAGGAAATAGAGTTGGAAAGGTAGCAGGAAAAAGAGGTAGCAGAAACATGTAGCTCTCCAAAGAGAGGATTAAACATTGCTACCACTATGTCTTTATGGAGTTTCAGGAAGAAACCGATGATACCAAACCAGTCTGTTATTTAGAGGAATATCATTCAGAAAAGATGCAATAAATATTAGGGAGTGGGCGAGGAGTGAGAATGCCAGCTGAGAGAGTAGTTAGGCAGCCATTTCAGCGTCAGCATAAGAAATAACAGAAAGACTGGGGAAGAATAAGATATGGGCTAGGCACATTACACAGGATTTTGTGAATAATTAGATGCAAAGACAAGAGAGAGAAACAAGACAAAAGCTGCCTCTAGATTTCACAAAATACAATACAAGTTAAATGTCTCTTATATGAAATGCTTGGGGACAGAAGTGTTTTGGATTTTGAAATATTTGCATTATACTTACTGTTTGAGCATTTCTAATCCAAAAATCCAAAATCCAAAATGCTCCAATGATCATTTCCTTTGAGTGTCATGTTGGTATTCAAAATGTTTTGGATTTTGGAGCATTTCAGATGTAGATTTTCAGATTAGGAAAATTCAACCTATATAACAGAAAGTGTTTAAGAATTGTCTAGGCCAGTGCTTCTTAAACGTTAAGGTGCAAATGAATCACTTGAGGATCTTGTGAAAATGTAGATTTTGATTCAGAAGTTGGGAATAGAGTGCTCGCTTGAACAGCACATATACTAAAATGGAAATGATACAGGGAAGGTTAGTGTGGCCCCTGCCCAAGAAATTGGGGATACAGTCTGAGATTCTATATTTTTAACAAGCTCCCAGATGATGCAGAAGAAGCTGGTAAACAAAACACTTTTCGAGTAGAAGGAGCCATGGAAGCCAGCTCAGAGACTGTGGAATTAAGTGAAGTGCTAATGTGTGTAGACAATAAGGAGGCACAACCAAAGTGGGGTTGGGGGAAAGGCCAGCTATGTAAGAGAAGTGAGAGTGAGGATTGCCCAGAGGCACACATGCTTCTTATCAAGAAAGGGGGTCCAGAGTTCTTGTCATCCAGAGTTAATTGTTAACAGAAAACATTTAAAAGTAATCCACTTTAAATAGGTACCAATATTTCTTAGAAGTAAAGAAAAGCTGTATTTAAAAATTTATCTTGAACCAAAAAAGTAAAAATAATCTTATCCTTATTATGAGGATATATTTGCAACTGCGTGTTAACTCAGCATGAATAACAAAGTCTTAATTCATATATGTGTGTGTTTATGCAATTGTTTTAACAATCTCATTATTTAGTTTCATTCCACAATCATGAAGAGATTTGTTTTTGCAAAACTCTTCAAGGAATTCCATAATTTTTTCAGACCCTCTTTTATTCTTTTGATATCCATATCATTGTCTTTTGAGGAGTCTGCCCCATAAATTTTCTCTTCAATCGTTAAAGAATGTATACCTTCCAGCTACTCTTTAGTAATCCCTTTGTATTTGGTCAGACCAGTTCTCTCATAACACTTCCATCAACTTCATGAAATCGTGTATGTGTCTTTTACATGATATTAACTTCCATCATATTTACAATAAATAGCATTAGGTAGTCTTAATATCCAAAAATCAGTGGCTCAAGAAGGATTCCACTGTTAGGCAATAAGGGATACTTTAGTGGGATTGAGAGGTAATTCATTAAATAAGTGGCCATATAATTAGTGAATATTTCTGATGGCTTGGAAAACACGTACTTTGATAACTTTAACTCAGGGTTGTCTAGAGGCTTAAACATAATAGCCAGTCACCCATATGCTCTGACTTTTTGATATAGGTAGAAAAGAAAGAGAAGGATCATACTTTCACATAATTCACTCATTTTAGGGACGGATTCTACTAACTACATGCAGAAGAGTTAATGCATTGTGTTCTCAGCAGCTACAGAAATCTGAAATGAAATAGTTTGATTTGATTGTATTTCCTTTTTTTTTTTTTTTTTTTTGAGACAAATTCTTGCTGTGTTGCCCAGGCTGGTGTGCAGTGGTGTGATCTCGGCTCACTGCAACCTCTGCTTCCCGGGTTCAAGCGATTCTCCTGCCTTGGCCACCCGAGTAGCTGGGACTACAGGCACCCACCACAGCACCTGGACAATTTTTTTATTTTTAGTAGAGACAGGGTTTCACTATGTTAGCTAGGCTGGTATGGAACTCCTGACCTCAAGTGATTTGGCCGCCCCGGCCTCCCAAAGTGCTGGGATTACAGGCGTGAGCCACTGTGCCCGGAGATTTGATTATACTTTTGTCTGTCAGAAAGAAGATGATCAGAAGATAACTGCATCACTGGCTGCTGCCTAGACATTACCAGTGTTTGTAGTATCTACGTTACTACTGTCTCAGTGAGGCCCAAGTATCCAGGAAACACCATAGAAGGTTCAGGGAAAGGGGAAAGCCTGAATAGTTGCTGATTGGCAGCTGAACAAAGATAAAGCTATTCCCATATGACAGTGGATCAGAAGGTCACGATAACGGAATTCTAGTCTTACTGTCCATGTGAAGTTAGCAGTATGGCATGCCTTAGTTTCTTTTGAAGCTTCAACATTCTCTGACTCTATGCATTGTGTTAAGAGCATGGGTTTTGAAGTCATGTAGACCTGGGTTGGAATGCCAGGTTTGTCACTTACTGTGTGATCCTGTGTAAATTAATTATTTTTCTGAACTTCATTTTACTAATCTTCAAATTAGAGATTATAATATCTACTGATGAAGCCCACCTGACAAGGTACACCAAAGGCATACTTATAGTTCAACGAAGTTAGATTTATTAATTTGTTGTATGAAGGGAGATTGCACAGCAGAAGCATGGAGCATCCAATCAGGCAAAGGAAGAAACAGGGTTAAAAATAGGATTGGGGGAAAATGGTGTTTAGGCATACTTAAATAAAGAAGAATCTTGATAGTGCTAAAAATGAGCAATGCTCAAAGTAAAGAGATTAACATCAGGCCAGAGTTAAGAAGTGGACTCTGGATTCTGTTTCCTTGGAAACTCCAAAGTTAAGACACATGTTGAATATTGTATCTGAAAAACCCTTATCTGAAGTTTTGCACCTGGGTTGAAAATTGAGGCTGTTTCTTGGTGTCAGTGACTCAAATCTTCCAGGCAAGTGTAGGTTGTTCCATTTTTACTGATCTGATTTCAAACGGCAAAGTTTCTAATAGTCTGTGATTTTAGAGAACAAAGTGTCTCAGTGTTACATCCTTTGGTAAAGTAGCAAAAGCAGTATTGAGAGGTTGACCTCATAGACTTGTACAAATAAAATGAAGCAATGTACATGAAGTACTGAGCACAGTGCTTATCTTATAAGCAATTGTTACTCTTACTATTATTGTTTAGCTGTACTTCCACAAATAAATATCCCATAATAAGACAGGATGCTGACTTAAAATGACTAAACTTTAGTTACTGAAAAGCACAATTCTGAAAACTTAACTAGCCAATAAATGGAGGAATTCATTCTTATGACCTTAGATACCCCACGCTTTCAAGAGGAGTCTAGGTGCAGCACAATCACCTGTTGCCTTTGATAATACTGATTTCCTGATCCCACCTCACCAGAAATGTGATTCAATAAACAGACTTGCAGAGAAATATGTATTTGCACTTTTCAAAAGCTCCTGATTTTGATATGCAACTGAATTTCAGAAACACTCATATAACCAAATGACCATGAGGAAGCATTGCAATACATATACTATTCCCAAATGATCAGAAGTAAAAGTTTAGAACCTTAAAAATAGGCATAAATATGATCTTGTACAGATTTCACTCAGTGTTGTAATGCCCTTTGAAAATCTCTGATACATTGATTTTTCAAGTTGAATACCTTCAGTATTGGTAAAAATAAATCCTATGTAATTAGTTTTTTTTTTTTTTTTTTTTTTTGAGACGGAGTGTTGCTCTGTCAGCTCATTGTAACCTCCGCCTCCCATGTTGAAGCAATTCTCATGTCTCAGCCTCCCAAGTAGCTGGGATTACAGGCATGAGCCATCACACTTGGTTAACTTTTGTATTTTTTAGTAGATACAGGATTTCACCATGTGGGCCGTGCTGGTCTTGAACTGGACTCAAGTGATCCACCTGCCTTGGATCCACCTGCCTTCCCCTCCCAAAGTGCTGGGATTATAGGCATAAGCCAGTGTGCCTGGCCAGTAGCTGCTTTTGATATTGGATATTTCCAATCATGAATAAGTCCTTGCTATACTCATACTCCATTCATTGTCTGAGTTCTGCTTTCTGCTGCACCAGCCAAGATTTACTTCTTTCTGCTACATAACAGCCCTTCAAATATCAAGCTACTTCAACTTGTATGTTTTAGAGAAGAATACGGCCCAGATTTTTGACCATTTCTCTTATGATATGCTTTCAGAGCTTCCCCCTTCCTGGTTATTCTCATCTGCACACATTCTTGCTGGTTAATCTTACTAGACTCAGTACAGAATTGTATACTCTGAAACATTGTAGGTTTGTGTGATGAGCCTAGATCAGGAAAGTAAGGAGGCTTATTCGTAAAAATATCAATATATTTTTCCTTATAGAATTAGGAAAATTATCACAATTTAAATATATTATTTTTTTCATGAAGAATTGTGCTTATATAACTGACACAGAGAAAATATTTTTATTCTAAGCCAACAAACGCTGTCTGCTAAAGTGAAGTTCCATTGCAGAAGACATGGTTATTTTTCAATTATGATAATATATATCTCAGTGATAAATCGAATTAAAATTTCCTCATCACTGCACATAATGATTTAAGATATATTCTTAAATCTCATTAAAGATTTACTATCCCTAATTGCTATTGGCTCCCAGACAATTGTCTCATCGATGGATCTCTGAGCAACTTGATGCTCCAGAAATGGGCTGAGACTCCATGGGGAAAACAGCTTAGAGGGCGCCAGTGCCTCTTCTCTTCTGCTTCAGGGCTTTGAACTTTAGTTTCGAATTTAGCCCACTCGCCCTTCTCCTAACTCTCCTAACAACTTCAGTTGTTACTGAATTAGCTCATATGCAATTGGTTAATTGGGGAGTGATGTCAGTATAATGTGAATTCGTTCTGGTTCATATTCTTTTTTTTTTCCAAAATCTTTAATATTTTATACGAAAAATAACAAGCAAAGTGTATGATCATAGCTGAAAGCAGCAAGCTGCAGTTATGTAGTCCTTTACACAATGATAATTTGCCTACAGTTATTTTCTTGAATTGATTTGGACATGTGTTGCCTGTGTTACTCCCTAATTGTGCCTTTTCTCTTGTCTCTGTAGCTCAGCTACCTCAATCTATCCTTACATCCATTTTTGTCAAGTAATCTTCAACTTGAAAGTTAAGACCCTAAACAGTATTTACTGAAGTATTTTTATTTATTAGCAATACACAGTTTTTTTTGCTGTGTTAGTATGTATCACAATTACTGTTTTTTGTTAATTCTCTAACAAAATTGTATAGGTTTGAGGGGTATACCATAACCCTTCTTGTTTATAATGCATGATTTTGGAAAGCATGAGGTTTTCTTGAGGAATGTGTATTTTGCATTTTATTAGCACCATAATCAGGAGTCTCCCAACCAGAACAGACCAAGAGACAGAGTGGTTGAGGGGGTTTTGTGAGGCTGGGGTCCTCTGAACTTCACTCATCTCAGTGGCTGTAAATCCTTTACCTCAAACACTTGTGGTCAACTTCAATACCAGTGCCAATATGTCTCACTGAATGTGAAAAGTTAATGGCTGAAAAGATATTTTTATCTCCCTGTTCAAGGCTTTTAAGACATGCCACACTACCGCAAACAGAGGCCCATAAAAACAGTTTCTCAGGATTCTCCCATTTCTGCCCTCATCTTAATGACTTCTAGCCCGTTCCATTTGGTTTTATCTATTAGGTTGGTGCAAAAGTAATTTGCTTTAGCTTAACTCCTTGGCTTCAATTTCTTGGCTCAGACCTTCAAAGTTGATTAGTATTTCTGCCTCCTCCTTATGTAGAATTCACTTTGGTTTCCCTCAGCCATTTGTACCATGGACTTTCTGAGTGGTTTCTTGTTTATTCTGTCTTCCCTGCTCCAGTTTTGAGCATTATGGAGCCCCCTGCACCAGGCTGATTTCTCAGCAGTGCTCCTAATTGGAACAGCCCTGGCCAATCCTTAAAATGAAGTTGATTTAGTAAGATTGTCATGAGAGAATATAATGGCATTTTTGATCCTGCGGGCTTACTTTCAAAGTCACTTTACCTTCCAATAAGGCTATGCCTTTTCAATCTTTATACCTGCAAAAGCAATCTAGCTATTAGCACAAACCCAGAGTAGAATTCAATCTACACTGCAGACCCCTAGGCATTTACTTCTCCTTTTATAATGTTTTTAAATGCTGTTTCTTATTCTGGTAGCTTCTCCAAGTATGTGACATTACTCCACATGTGGGAGGATATTGGAATAGAAAGTAAAGACACATCGATTCCTTCAAATCAGCAGCAGGTCATTCAGCAGTGCTTTGTGCCAATGTACCATATAACCACTTCCTACTCTACAATCATTAGTATCTATCCTAGCATATCCAATAGCCCCAGAAAGTCACAGCCTGGACAAGTCCTGGGAGACACTGGCTGTAGTGCTATCATTCAAAGTCTGGTAATGCCCACACCGGCTCAGAGTTGGCAAATTCAAGGACTACGAGGTCAAAATTATGTAACTATAAAATTATATAACATTTAACTCTACTAGATTTGCTTTAAAAAGGAAAATAAAGAATTTGTATTAACATCTTAATGAATTTACACAGCATAGCTATTTGGTTGAGTGTTTATTTTATTTGATGAGAATCTTTCTTAAAGAGAAAGTTAGGCCAGTGATTTTCATTATATGCAACAAAGCTGTTTGCCTTTCCAAATGCATACAGAAGAGAAAACAGCAATCATATTTCATCAGCTGAAGGAATCTATCAGTATGTAGAGCACTGACCATTCATTTGTATATTTAAAATACAGCCAGATGAAATAACATGTCTCGAATTTCCAGAAAGTTGTTTTCTTCAGTCAAATGTATTTAAGGAAACACTATGTTTAGTAATATAAATCAATATGATATAATTATTTGTACATTAAAATGTAATTGCTCTATTGGAATTCGAAGATCACTACTTTTTTATTTTAGTTGAACCATTTTGAATAAAATGTATTTTTGAGTTGGTATTAAATCAAATAAAACTGCTTTAAATATATCCATTCTATTTTAATTTTACCAAAATAAAATATCTTCAATATTATTGTTCAAACACCACAATTTATGTATTGAATCAATAGATGATAAAATCCTAAAAATACATAATGCCACATCTCTTTTTAGCTCCAGTGATTAGTACCTTAATTTAAATGCTTGCTTCATAAAAGCATAAGTAGTTTGTTAAATGTCAAGGTGTATTAGGAATGTAATGTGCATTTTAAAATCTGGTTAATGTTAATTTAAAAAATAGCTATGAAAGAACATAGAAAATTAAATAACATTTAATAGTACTTAATATAAACACAATAAATTACTTAAATAAGCATTCATTCATCAGCTCATATTACTGTTTTTACATATGCATTCTACATAAAAATTTTTGCAATTTAGGTAATAATTTAAATGCAATATGTAGCATCACTTATCCTTTATTCAAATATTTGCAGGTTTTTAAAATACAAATAGTAAGTATGACTCGGTAATGGAATGTAATATCTCTAATTTCAAGTTTTATGTGTGTGTGATTTAAAATATTTATTGGTTTTACTACATGTTGTGCCTGAGAGAAGAGCAGAAATATTATATTTTAATGGAGTCAGACGATACAGCCATTATTTAAACCCCAAACACTTGGCTCATTGCTGACATGGACAGTAGTGACTTACTGGTCTGCACCTTTATGATGCAGTCAATGGGGCAGCATTATAATACTACATTTAAACAGCACATTACAACCTCTTACAATCAGTTATATTGCCTATACATTAAATAGGCTTTGGTGGTCAATTTGCATTGCTATACTTATTTTAATGATGAGTAATTGGTGTGGCCAAGGAAGGCTAAAAACATCACCACTGTTGCACAGCAATGTAACAGGAAAAGTTGAACCTCTGATTTACTTATCAAATCTGGAGATAATCTTTACTAGTAATTCTATCCTTTGTGATCTTCTAAGACTAGAGCATTTTGCTATAAGAACCTCATCACTAACATAAATATTATAGACTGCGTTTTCAATATTACAATGGTGTCATGTTCTTAGTATCTTAATTGTTCTTAATGTTCTTAATATGGAGAACTCCTGAAGGATTGTTACCTTCCTTGTCAGCCACACAATGTTTATAAAGTCAATCTAGACTAGAATACTATTCCAAAGTCAATCTAGACTAGAATACTATACCCCAAACCAGTTGTTTCCCTATTAGACAGTTTTCTGTTTTCTGAGGCAGGGTGAATTTCACGATTATTTATCCCATTAGGTCAGAATAACTCAGCGATGAAGACCTTGTACTCCATGATTAGCCATACCTAGATGTGAATTCTGCCTCTACTACCCAACAACTGTTTGACTCAAAGAAAGTTATTTAATTTATAAATATTTCATTTACCTATGTCTATAACAGGAACAAATAATAGTTTTTGCTTCATAAAGTCAGCGTGAGGGTTATGCTATGGTTTGGCTATGTCCCCATCCAAATCTCATCTTGAATTGTAATTCCCATAATCCCTATGTGTCGTGGGAGGGACCTGGTGTGAGGAAATTGAATCATGGGGCAATTCCCCTATGCTGTTCTCATACTAGTAAGTTCTCACAAGATCTGATGATTTTATAAGGGGCTCCCAACTTGCCCAGCTCTCATTCTTCTCTCTCCTGACACCTTGTGAAGAAGGATGTGTTTGCTTCCCCTTCCACCAGGATTGTAAGTTTCCTGAGGCCTCCCCAGCCCTGAAGAACTGTGAGTCAGTTAAATCTCTTTCCTTTATAAATAATCCAGTCTCAGGTATGTCTTATAGCAGTGTGAGAATGGACTAATACAATAAACTGGTACCACTGAGAGTGGGGTGTTGCTGTAAAGATACTGAAAATGTGGAAGCAACTTTGGAATTGGGTAACAGCCAGAAGTTGGAACAGTTGGAGGGCTCAGAAGAAGATATGAACACGTAGAGAAGTTTGGAACTTTCCAGAGACTTGTTGAATGGCTTTGACCCAAATGCAGATAGTGATATGAACAATGAAGTCCAGGCTGAGGTGGTCTCAGATGGAAATAAGGAACTTGTTAGATACTGGAGTAAAAGTCACTCTTGCTGTGCAAAGGGACTGGTGGCATTTTGCCCCAGCCCTAAAGATCTGTGGAATTTTGAACTTGAGAAAGATAATTTATGGTAGAAAAAATTTCTCAGCAGCAAAGCATTGAAGAGGAAGCAGAACATACAAATTTGGAAAATTTGCAGACTGTCAATGTGATAAAAAACAAAACCCCATTTTCTAGAGAGAAATTCAAGCCAGCTGCAGAAATTTACATAAGTAATGAGGAACGAGACGTTAATCACCAAGACAATGGGGAAAGTGTCTCCAAGGCATGTTATGGTGGCTCTTCCCATCACAAGCCTGGAGGCCTAAGAGGGAAAGGTTTCATGGGCTGGGCCCAGGCTCCCCCTTCTGTATGCAGCCTTGGGACATGGTTCCCTCTATCCCAGCTGCTTCAGCTCCAACCGTGGCTAAAAGGGGACAATGTGCAGCTCAGGCTATTGCTTCAGAGGGTGCAAGCCCCAAGCCTTGGTGGTTTACATGTGGTATTGGGCCTGTGTGTGCACAGAAGTCAAGAACTGAGGTTTGGGAACCCCTACCTGGATTTCAGAGGATGTATGGAAACACCTGGATATCCAGGCAGAAGTTTGCTGCAGGAGCGGTACCCTCACGGGGAAACACTGCTAGGACACTGTGGAAGGAAAATGTGGGGTCAGAGCCCCACACAGAGTTCCCACTGGAGCACTACCTGTTGGACCTGTAAGAAGATGGTCACCATCCTCCAGACCCCAGAATGGTAGATCCACCAACAGCTTTTACTGTGCACCTGGAAAAACTGCAGACACTCAGTGCCAGCCCATGAAAACAGCCTGAAGTGGGGCTGTACCCTGCAAAGCCACAAGAGCAGAGCTACCCAAGGCTCTGGGAGTCCACCTCTTACATTAGTGTCCCCTGGATGTGAAACATGCAGTCAAAGGTGATCATTTTGGAACTTTCAGGTTTAATGACTGCCTTTTTGGACAATTTCTCCCTTTTGGAATGGGAGTATTTACCCAATGCCTGTACCTCCATTTTATCTAGGAAGTAACTAATATGCTTTTGATTTTACAGGCTCGTAGGTGGAAAGGACTTGCCTTGCCTCAGATGAGACTTTAGACTTGGACTTTTGGGTTAATGTTGGAATGAGTTGAGATTTGGGGGAACCATTGGGAAGGCATGATTGTGTTATGAAATGTGAGTACATGAGATTTGGGAGGGAGCAGGGGCAGAATGATATGTTATGGCTGTGTTGTCACCCAAATCTCACCTTGAATTGTAACTTTCATAATCTCCACATGTCATGGGAAGGACCCAGTGGGAGGTGATTGAATCATGGGGGCAGTTTTCCCCATGCTATTCTCATTATAGTGAGTGAGTTCTCATGATATCTGATGGTTTTGTAACCATCTGGTGTTTTCTCTCTCTTGCTGCCGTGTGAAGAAGGACATGTTTGCTTCCCCTTCTGCCATGACTGTAAGTTTCCTGAGGCCTCCCCAGCTTTGCAGAAGTGTGAGTCAATTAAACTTCTTTTCTTTCTAAATTACCCAGTCTCAAGTAGTTCTTTATGGCAGCATGAGAACAGACTAATACAGGTAATTATGAAATAATTGACCAGCTAAAATGCTTAGTGTAATGCCAGAAATATATTAATGCACTATTCAAAAATATTAGCTGTTAACAATATTAACATTCCCATCATATTTATTTGTTTAATAGTCCCAATAGATAGCATGTAGTTGATGGAAAATTGTGAAAATTTACTTGGTAATTACAAAGTAATTGCTTCACCTTCCCCCTATAATGTGGATATATCTCTTTGTAGCTGAAAAAAAAATCTCTGAGACATCAGTAGCTCAAGGGATGTTGTTCTTTACCTTAAAATTTTTCCATAATTCATCAATAACATCATGCTCACCTTTCTCCCTCACAATGTTCCCAGACAGTTTTAGCTACAGTGCATGGCAATGACTTCTGGTGTCATATCTTTCCCCACAGCTATCACTGGGACTGGCGGATATAAAAGTATCCACCTTGAATTAGCTAAAGACAGCACAGTTGCCTTGCAGTACCAGTATTTGAGATTCCTAACTTTTCATAACACCTTTGCAATCTTTGTCTAGCTTTCCAACTGCTTGTTCTACTTCTTCCTCACACATCCCAATTGCTGTTTCTAATGCCTCTGTCCCCTTAGATATTACAGACTATTAATGGCCTACTAACACATCAAAATTAAACTCAAAATTCATTTCCTCTCAGAAGGTTTCTCCAACTCCTGGCCTCAAGCAAACTTAGGAGATAATGGGGGTCTTTTTTTTTTCACAGTGGCTTCCTGTGGGGGTGTAGGCAGAAAGGTCAGAATTATAATACCCAGAGAGCTTTTTTTAAATATCCATATGCTGAGGGCTTTTCTTCCCCACATGCTGTGGGAATGAGTGCAAGAATGTATAATATAAAAATTTTCCAAGCTACCTTTAATAAAGCATCCAGTACTTCCTTTTCCTATGACACTACACAGAAACATTGATTCTTGACTTTATAACTCTTTTTTAAAAAAAAAAAAGAAAAAAAGAAAAGATCCTGTATTTCTAATTCCAGTAAGAAATTTAGACAGAGCAGAGTAATATGTTGACTTTATAAGTCTTATACATACTCAGTCACTGTGCAGTTACCTTATTTTTTAATAGTTTAGTTTTATATTTATCACTCTTACCAAACTCCTTGATGGCAGGAGTTTTATTTTTTTAATCCCAAGAAAGTATAATGCTAAATACTTGATAAAAATCAGTAAGTGTACTTTTGTGCTGACACAGGAATGAATATATTTTAAGACCATTTTACTTATTGTCACTTAACTGTAAATCTCAAGTAGAATAACAAAATGTGTGTTGAAAAAAAGTTTTTTTAGATCCCAACAGAGAAAACACAGTCTAAACATTAAAGTTCAAATATTTTGTTTTATAAGAAAGCCCCCAGGTCATCATTCACTTTTACTGTAAACAAAATTATAATAAGGTTAGTTTTACTTTACTAGTTAATTTACTCATAGTAAATTGTGTAAAAATATTGAGTGGTTTGGCTGACATCTTCTGCAGAAAGATGCATCATCAGCAGTAAGAATTGATAGCTTGACAGACTATCAATAGACACAAACCCTAAAATAGACACAAATCCTAAAACAGTTGAGAACTTTCATGTATTTTAATTTAACAATAAACATCTCCATAGATAATTCACTCAGGCACAACAAAATCAAAGCCAAACCAAACAAATCATATTTATAATCTAAATTGTATCAAAAGAGTTAAACTTTTTAATATTTGATACAATATAAATATGATTTATAATACTATTACTTTGAAAATAGAATGCACATAAATATGCATTGATATACTTTGACAATACACTGAAACTAGAATTTACATTAAAATTATTTAAAACATATGTATTTTAGCTACTTATGTGCTAGAACTTAAGTACCACAGAGAGAAGTGGTCACATTATGAGTGCATAATATGATGAACGTTGTCATAGAAAAATGAATTATTACTGTGTGATCACAAAGTCAGCTACTCACTTTGAGTTAAAGATTTATGAAATACGTTAGAGAGGTGTTAACTGAGTTGAGCGTTAAAGAATGGGTGGCAGTTTTGCAGGAGTGAAAGCAGAAGCTCAGAGAACCTGGTGTGTTTGAGAGGAAGGTAAGAAGATTCATGTCCTTGAAGCATAGGAAGGTGAAGATTATAGATAAGTTCAGAGATGTTGAAAAGAGATGGAAAGCCTCATAGGCTATATGTGCATCAACATATTGGCAACAGGGAGTTAGCAAAGGTGTTTATCAAGGCAGTGGCATGAGCAAATTTATTTGTTTCTTTGATTTAGTCAGAAAACCCAAGTGGTTGAGTGGAGAATAGATCTGGTAAAGTTAGGTGGCTATGGCAAGAGTTCAGAAAATTTATTTTTAAAGGTCTGAAAAAGGCTAAAGATTAATGATATATTAAAAAGGTATTTAGGATTGATTGGATAGGAGAAAATTAAGAGATGAGTGGAAGCTTTAATACATATATGTCTGATTGAAATAAGTGCTATACTTTTCCTTAGAGGGGATTTGTTTTTAAAATACAAATTATAGCTTACTTTTCAACTTTTAAAACTAGTGTCTGTAAAAACTGTTTATCTAGCTTCCCTGGAAAGATCTCAGTTGTTCTGGTTCAATCTCATTTCCTCAGAAGTTAGACTTTCCAAGTTAAATGATGATAAATGATAATTATTCGGTAATGAAACCTCAACTTGGCATCAACGAACAAGACAACATGAAATGGGAATTAAAATTTTGCATCTAATTACTATATTTTAGTAATGAAGATGAACATTTTGGTACTTTTTAGATTTCAAAAGGCTTGTTCTATCATTTTTGCTTCTGTAGAAACTCTATTGAAGATTGTCTAGCACTCTATATCTTAATGGGTACAATGCAAAAAAATAAGTTAGTTTTAGGAAAAAAAGGTATTAAATTTTAAAATCTTTAAAAACAAATCAGCCTAATTTTAATTACATGATTGTAGGACATTTAAACACTGACATCAGCTGAAAATTTATGTTTCAGTGAATACTTAAAATTTTGAGAATATACAACTTACATTTTCACAGACTAAGTGAATTGCTAAAATAAGATGAAGTCTATCAAAATGTCACCATAAAATATAGCTACCTTAATATGAATAAACATGAAGAAGAACTGAATGGCTTCATAGAATGTGATAATAAAAATATGAGCATGAGAAGAGTGTTGTGTCCCTTTACATTGCCTCCAAACTTCCCTTTTGTTGCTCTTCCTTCTGCATATGTATATTCATTTATAAGAACATAAGCAGGAAAGAAGAGCCTCAAGAAAATCCCAAAAATGATTTAACATTTTATTCTTGCTGTTTTATATATCATAATTTATTTTGTATGGGGGAAATTGTCTTCAATATATGAAATTCAGGCTCATAAAATGATAGGCTAATAAAATGCAAGCTTTTATATTAAAAATAGAAAAACATATACATTATAATACTATCATGTTAGTCATTTGTGGAAGTTGTACAAAATACAGCAACCCTGTAAGGCCTATAGGACCTTAATTTAAGGAAAATGTAACTGGCTGGGGTCCAGGTTGGGGGTGCAAATATTGCAACTTTTTCATGGTTATGAGTACTATGTGGTAGATCTGAGTTTAATATTTTTTTATTTACAGTGTATTTGTTCTTCCCTAGTATAAAAGAATAGTTGAGCACGGAGGAGTGTTAACCATATGGCCTGTGTTCAAATTCTATTCACACCATTTTCTAGCTTAGTCAAGTTACTAGATCTTTTTTCAGTTTTCTCTAGTGTAGAAAGAAGAAAATAATGGTACTCTGAGAACTGTTTGGTTTAAATGATGCGATACTTCCTCATCATTTAAATTTTGCTGGACCAATTAAACACTAATAAATATTGACTTTTATTGTTATTCTCCAAAAATTTACATTTTATTTATTAAAATAATTAATCTCCAACTTCAAGATCTAGCAGAGAAAATATTTTGACTATTAAAATGTAATATGACTTCAACATTTAGTTATTAATTTCTTCCTCTTACCTACGTGGCTCATTATGAGCAGACTGGCCTAAGAGCAGGAATAATCATCATAGCTTTGTAGTCCCCTAATTCTATAAGTTGGAAAAATAGATAGGGAACTTTTTAAAATATATAATACTTTTACGATTAATAGTGATTTTTGAAAAAACCTTTTCTGCCTTTGACCATGTGGTTTTCAAAGATTGATTATATTTTGGATGATTTCACATTAGATAGAAAATAGACACATGTCAAACTAACCCAGAGGGAAACTGGGAGAAATTCCAATGAGTATTACTTGAATTGAACATTGTCCCCATCACTAAAATGCTAATTTACATTGGCTGTACAGCTAAAGCTATCCATGTCTGGAATGGAAGATCTAATATGTATCTTGATCATTTTTTGCCTGAACTGCAGTCAACTGTTGCTATGGTCAATTCCTTTTCTGTATCTTTACACTATAATAAGAATTCTAATAATATAATAATAATAATAATAGTAACAGCAGTGACAAATATTTATTGAGCATCTGTCAAATGTCTGGTACTATGTATATAATTTTGATATATACTAAATAATTTGATCATTACAGATACTGAGGCAAGTGTCAACTTGTTACTCACATTCAGTATTTTTAAGTAAGGAGTCTGAGTCTCAACAACATTAAATTTCTTGCCCAGGGTCACACAGAATAACTGGTATTATTTTATCTCAAGTGTTAGATCTGTTGTTCTGTGTTGTGATACTGTTTGAGGTATTGAATGGAAGGAGAAGGCAGATTATCTGCAAATCTAACTTTAAGAAATAGGGGCCGTGGATCTAGTCTCATCTTCCCCAACTGGCTAGGTAGTTTCCAACTGGCCAGCTGGAATTTTCCCATCCTCATTTAAGTAATGAGCAGACATTACACTGAAAGTCATTGCAGAATTCTAAATCCCAGCTTCTCTTATTTGTGGATTAGACTCTCTGAGTCACAATGACTATGAATCCTCTCATAACTAACAAGTTCGTTAAGTAGAATTATTTCTAACCTCATAGTCCTGGCTAAAATCCATTGAAAGATATTAGTTTATGAAAAAAGTAATTAAATTCACTGTTAATGAAGAAAAATTAAATGATTCTGTATAAACAGAATTTTAAAATAGATAATCTCCTCTATATTGGGAGGAAAAATACTGAGATGGCAGTGAGCAATCTGAAAAAGCAATTAAAATACATTTCTATTAGAGCAGTGAAGCTATTTTATGTGATACTGTGATGGTGGATATATGTCATTATATATTTGCCAAAATCCATACAATGTACAACACGAACTCTACTGTGAACTGTGGAGTTTAATTAGTGTTAATGTTTAGTTAGTGTTAATGGGTTAGTATAATGTTAATTAGTATTGGCTAATCAATTTTAATAAGGTACCATCTTAATGCAAGATGTAAATAATAGGAGAAACTATGTGCATGTCTGTGGAATAGAAGGAAGATATAGGAACACTACTTTCCGCTCTTTTTTTGTAAACCTAAAACTTCTCTAAAAAATAAAGTCTGTTAATAAAAAAAATAAAATGTATATTCTAGGACATAAGATGAGTTAAATAGAAAATAAAATGTGTATACAAGAAGTGGTTATCTACAGTCCCTATGCTGAACTTTATAAAAGAGTGTCATTTCCAATATTCCGTTTTGTCTATCATCAGACGACTTGTCTCCATTTCAAAGCCATATCAAGAGCTCAAAATATGTATGCATGGAATTGAGTTGGAGAATGTCATCAATTCTTATACCTAACTTCCAGTAATCTTGCTGGAATGGCCCTGACAGTTTTAAAACAGCTACAAGGAAAGACTTCAACACTGTCATTTAAGTGGATGTCACAAAGTAGATTTCAGTTAAATAACAAAATGATTTAACTTTCCTTGAAGAACAATTTGCACAAAAAATGAGGAAACTATTTACATAAATGACTGGCTTGCTCATGCTAAAAGAGAATTTATCAGAATTCTCTGGCAGATTCAGTTTTGCACTCAATTTATTTACAGTACTTCAGATTAAAGAATTTCACAACATAAGAATGTTGTAAATATTTAAGAGATGATGCCTTAGATCAGCAATTCCTAAGGACCTCTCTGTTTAAAATTTATTTTTCCCTTATACTTAAAATGAAGATTGGGATTGTTTATAAATATTCATTTCATGGATATCTTCCCACAACTCTCTTCTTACAGCAGGATCCACCTGCTCTGAACAGCCTTAGAGTGCAAACCATACTAAAGGGAATTGGTGAATGCCAGAAGACAGTGGTGTTAAGTGTTGGCTGGCTTCTTAAGCTCCCTCCTCCATACGGCAAGTCCAAAAGTGCCTAGGCAACGAGCACTCAGAGAAATGATGGCTATTGGGCCACTACATACCTATACTCTGTAAAGTGCTTTTACAAAATTACTGTTACTAAGCATTTCTATATCTCTGGGATGAAGAGTGTCTAAAAAAATTACTCTTACATTCAGAAATTTAGGGCAGCCAATTTAATAGCTCTAGCTCTGTTTGTATTTGTTTGTTTTACAATAAAAACAAATTTAAGCCGGACCAAAATAAGAGATAAACAATAGATTTGTAAACAATAAAGTAGTATGCAAATAGATAATTTTAGCATTAAAATTCCAAATTAAATATTGTAATTTATCTAGCTTATTAAGCTTTTTTATACTTCATTTTTTATTTTTTTATAATAATCATCCTACCTGAATTCTATATGTTAAAATCATTTAGAAGACTGCATGGTTTTTCCAGGGTTTTAGTATAGGTTGTAACAAGTCACTGTGTCATGTAATTGTGTTCATATTGTCTTGTAAATGACAGTGTCCTAAAGTGGGATGGACACAAGATTTGCAATCATCATATCTCAATTCCTTATCTAGCTCTGTCACCCTCTTAGGTGTCTGACTTGGGTTATAATTTCAGTTTGTCAACTAGAAGAAGAGAGTCCAACCTACTCACACAATATCTGAAACATACTTGTTGGTGAACGGATCCTTCACTGAGCCATTTTGAAGAACAAATGAGCTTACATATGAAAGTTTCTTTGTAAACAATAAAGTGGTATGCAAATATGCTGTAAAATATTCAGAGAGTTGCAATATTTGACTAGTAATAAATGATACAAACCATGGTTATTTCTAATTTGCTGATCATTTGAAGAAGTCTGGATTCGAAAGTTGAAACTTTTAACCCAGCTGTTCATTTATGATAAAGCTTTAAGAGTGACACCATCAGTATATATCAGGATAACCAGATTCCTCTCTTTCCATTACTTCCTCCTCATTCCTGAAGGACTTCTTGATACCAACAAGTTATGGTACCTTGACTACTATTTTAAAAGCTGGAGATCAGGAGATCAAAATCCAGAACATGAATTTCATTTTGATTAAATATGTTCCAATTTTGTTGACACTGATATTACATATTAAAAACCAGTTTTTCAATAAGCTATATTTCCAAAACAACACTATTACATAAAATAAACAGCATCATCAGAAGTTACTTTTGTATATTTTACTTTTTGTGAGACAATGTTGCATAAGAATTTTGGAATAGGAGAAGAAAGAGGGAATGATAAACTGGTAAAACCTACTTTGGGCTTTTAGTGTTTCGTGTTACTTTCATTATCAACCTGTTTTTTTTTAATAAATGCAAAAAATAATTTTAGTATGTACGATCTTATTAAAAATGACCTTAGTCTAAGTATTTAAAGTCACTTAGTTGTTAACATTGTGTTTAAATATTTGGTCTTTAATGAAGCATTTTTTTTTCAAATTTTATTTATACAACATTTTTTATTAAATCTTAGTTGTAACTTTAATATCATTATAATAAAGCCTTAGTACTGTTCAGATTCCCTTAGAGTTTGCTAGATAAGTTTTTTTCCTATTTAATACTTATAAAACTGGCTTAAGATGTGTATGGCTGGTGGCATCACCTTAGATACAGCTCACAAAGTGAAAGGACTTCAGGAGCATACTCTTGAGGCACAATGGGGATTTAAGTGCCTTCTCACCCGCATGTCCTAGAGAAGCTACACCTGGGCACTAAGACTTTCATTTCAATGCAAGACCTTGAGACTCTGAAAGTGGAAAAAATCTTTGGAGAGACCCAAAGCTGGATTTATGTCTTAGAGACATTTATCAGAGAAGTGTGGGTACTATTTTTTAATTAAAGGGATGGTGGTTAGATTGTTTTATCTCCATTGTTGTGTTAATGGTCATATGCTTCATTTTTGGATATTGAGTGGTAGACAATGATGGTGCAGCACACCTGAATTAACTTCTCCAAACTGCTCTCTGTGGACCCCATTGGTGCCAGAGGAAGCAGATGTAAGCTTACTATGTAGAGTCCACAAAACACGTAGGCATTCATATATGTTGGGTCACCCATTAAACTGGTCACATCAGAGGGAAGGTGACTTTCAAAAGCTGATAAATTTATACTCTACATCAGCTACAGTGATGAATACTGATGCCATCTGTAGCACTGAGGCTCTAACACTGGCTTGAGGTCAGTGGTTATAGGAAGCAGTAGGGGTGGAAATAATGGAGACAAGATTCCAGTATTGACCTGGGCTCATGCCGGAAGCCATTACCTGTGAGCTGGTGGCATCCTTAGTTGCCATGCGTCTTCTGGGTCCATTTTTTGAACAATGGCAACAGAGTTCTAGGAAGCAACTCATGATGGTGGCAGAAAATCTTACTAGACAGCTTTAGAAAACAGAAGCAACCACAGTCCTTGAAAACTAATGAAGAATTAGCCTTGGTACAAATTTCCGCAGTTCAGATCAGCTATAGTTCAGTTGGCAGAGAGCAGTTATAGAAATAGCTTTTAGGTGTATCTCATCACAGACTACAACCAGTAATCATTGCCCCTTAGAGAAATCATATGAGCTGCAAAATATATGTAACTGAACCACATTTGATAACATATTGACCACCAATGCTTGTGAAAGTTCTGAAGAATATCACCAAGGGTGGGAAGCGGAGAAGGGATAATTTGGAATGAGCTGAATTATCACCTCAGCTTTGAGATTCTAACAAAGTTAAAGAAAAACTATGAAACTTCTTCAGAGGATGCCATAGAGTCTCAGTGGATTGTGGCATCATCCTTTTGTCAAGAGCTAATGAGAATCCATTTTTTTGCTTAAAGCACACGAAACATGGATTAATTTTATTAAACACTACATTTTTTTCTTTTGATGTCTGTATGGCATTATTTATATGTGCTACTGACTACACAGTATAGTTTGAATGTTGAACTTCCAAATGTATTTATAGTTCTTCTGATTCTTGATCATACCACTATCACATAAATGAGAAATTATTCCTTACAATAATAATTTTCTCTCAATTCAATGTTTCAGCTGCTTTGCTATATCTTAAATTATTTGATGCTGGGCTCTATATCATTTCACCTTCCGTTTGTAAAAGATTTTGATTGATATTGGTTTCATATTTTATATGTCTTACTGTTAATGAGCTGTTTTACTTTTTTGATGCAATACATTGGGTCTGGGTAAAAAATCATGTATTCCTATCTTTTACCATGGCTGGAATATTACTAATTCACTTAATATAAGTGGATTTATATAGAAGCCTAGCTTTAGCTATGGATTGATTGAATGCCATTTTGGTAAATGTAATTCTGAATAGCAAATAACCAAATATCTTTTATTCTGTATTCAGTAAATTTTAATCTAAAGAAAAGTGATGCAAGGTTTACTTGGTAAATGCATTTTCTGAATTTCATAAATATTCTGAATCAGTAGTCACTCCTTTATGAATTTGTAAGAGGCCAAATAACACCCTAAAATAAAGTTTCTCTTAAATTGCATTCTTATTGTAAAGAAAAATAGCATATAATTGATGAAAAAGCTCACAACATTCTTTCCTCCATCTCCTAAAATCTGGGATTATAAAAAGAGCAGCTGTACAACAAGCATTCAGGCCTTTTACTATTAGAAAGCCCATCTGTTTTTCTGTACTTTTGCCTAAATTTTTAATAATTATGTCTAGACATGTGACAAAAACACATAGAGATTAACTATTTCTTCACTGATTACAACTTTAGGAATGAACTCCATGAAAATTCACACTACATAATTTAATTAGTTTTATTTTAAATACAGAGAATGAAAATTTCATCATGAACAGGGTTTCACCACATTGGCCAGGCTGGTCTCAAATGACCCTCCTATTTTTAACTTGGATACCTATTATTCTGCCAAAAGACAATTTCTAGAGTAGTTTTGAATGGGTTGATTTCCCCCAGTCCCACAAACTCTGAAGCCAGTGTCTAGCTTACTAAAAAAAGAGTTATACATAATATTTAAGATGCTGAGTATTTCATAGGAAAACTGACTGCTGCTGTAAAGTGCTCTTTAAATCTTTTTAAATCCCTTTCTAATGAATGAAACTAGGGGAATTTCAGGGGACAGAGATGGGATTTGTTGTATGATAAACTGTATATGTAGTTTTCAGTCTTTCTGTATTGAGAAGCCGTGGTTGGGGCATTTTTAAGATGGCTGGCTACTCTTGTTTTCCCTCATGATAATAAATTTGTCATAACTCAGTAACATGGACTTGCCCCTAGAGGTAGTTAATAATTTTGAAATATTAAGGTCTTGCCAAGCTTCTGATGATTCAAACCTGTACTACTGATTATTAAGCAGGACAGACAGAGCTTTCTGCTGCAAATACCTTGGAAGAGAAAGTAATTTCTAAATATACAGAGAGGTAACTTGACTATATATGTTGCATCCTGTGCCTCCCTTCATATTAATATTTGATAAAGATTTTAATTCATATAAAACTTCTAAAGCAGAATCAAAGCTCCTTTTGGGGAAATGGCAAGTCTTTAGGACAGGCGAGACCCTGTATGAATAGTACCAAAGCATTACTGCATGGTAGAGAACACACTCGATTAAAAATGTTAAGCTATCTGAAAAATAAAATGTGCAAGTCTTCAGGATGGCACAAAACAAAAGTTAATACTTCTTGGGACACATTTCTTAGCGGGCTTGCTGAGTGTGTAAATATAATCGACTTTTGTTTGTGTTACATGACTTTGATGACTTCACTGAAAATCTGCACAATTCAGTTTCAGCTCTGGATTACTTCAGTTGACCTTTGTGAAGGTTTTTATCTGTGTAGAATGGGTGTTTGACTTGTTTTAGCCTATTAAGTTTTTATTTTCTTTCACTCTGTATTAAAAGTAAAATTTACTAAAAGAAAAGAGGTTTGTGTTTTAGTCAGGCTTTCTGAACATTGAGATATCCTGAACTTAGAGCTCTTCAATCCTAAGATCTTCATGAAAAGCCTCTCACTTGAACCCAAACCAGAGTACTCTTACTGCCTCTTTTCTAAATGTTCAGGAAAAGCATTGCCAGTTCAGTCTTTTCAGAATGAGGGAGAAGCATTTTCCTGCCATATAATAATAAGACTCAGTGCTTATTTTTTAAACTGCATTTTAAAAATTGGATAGTATAATAACAATAAGGAGTAAGCCACCTTTTATAGGCACCCCGTAGTTTTATAGTTCTTAATCTAAACATTTTATATTTCCTTCTTTTGGAAAAAAACCTACATGCTACAAGCCACCATATGCACAGACTATACAGTGAGTTGAGCTGGCTCTCCCACAGTCTTTGAGGTGAATTACAAAATTCCAGCCACTGTCATCCTCCTGAGTTATTTTGAAGTGATTTTTTTTTTTACATTTTGGCTGCAGTATTGGTGGTAGAATATACTATAATATGGATCATCTCTACTTCTGTATTTATTTATTTATTACTAGACCTCAACCACAGTCTTCTTTTTCCCTTTCCACCTCTCTTTGCCTGTAGGATGTACTGTATGTAGTCACGTACTTTGTATTAATATGTTAGAAATCTACAGATCCGTTTTGTACTTTTCATACTGTTGGATACTTATAATCAAAACTTTTACTAGGGTATTGAATAAATCCAATCTTATTAGAAAAGAAAAAAAAGAAAATTTAGTCATGAAATACACAGACACACACACACACGACATTCATTTGATTTTAAGATACCATTGAGTATAAGATGCGACATTAAAATGAAGATTAATGGTGTTTTGGAAAACTACATAAGTATTGATTATATAACAATCAAATTTTCAAAAATGTTATATCCAAAAATTTATGTATGTCAAAATCAACAAAACAACACTACGTTATTTCTACCCTTAATATAAGTGCATACATATATATATATATATATATATATATATATATATAAAGATTAAAAGAATTCTGCCAGTTCCGATATTGTTATATAATCATATACAGAATATCCATATATATTGGATTAGGGTGACTAAAAATTACCAAGCAAATCTTTAACTAAGCCACCTTTCATGTCTATGCAAACCCAACTCAGTATAGGTTGCCAATCCTGCAGCCAGGGCTGCCTATAAGATAGTATTGATCTGGATCCCTGAGAACTCCTGGAATCTGGAGAACTGCTTTTTCTGCCGGGACAACACTGATGTAAGCATGACAGGGCATGAGAAGGTAAAGTGAGAGATGGTTGCTATAAGTTTGACATCTGCTTCATTTTGGTGCAGAAGACCACAATCTAGATAGACTCTTGGGCAGTACCAGATGACACTGCCCCAGATGTAATTGCCAGTAGTGAGCAAACCTATGAAGATTTGACCAACCTCAACAAGGCAGGGACAGCTGCCTAGGATGGTGAAGTCCAGGAAATCATCTGGTGTTTTATGAAGTCCGGTCTCCTGAGAAGGAGTCTGATCACCTGTTTTACAGTAACAACAGTAAGGTTAAAGCAGACATGAAAAATAAAATTGTCTCCCATTCGACAATTTTATCTTTCATATCTACTTACCCTAAAGAATCTAGTCAGAATGGCTCTCGGCATAGTTCCTTAGTTCAAGGCTTTGGGTAGTGGTCTCTTTTACCAAAGACCTTCTTGAGTGAAGACAGGAAGGAACTAAGACATGACCAATGAAGATCAAGTGAGCCTAAGGTTACTTCTATCAGCCAATCTTACTCTGCAAAACTGTCCCAGGTAGCTGTCATCTTTCCAGTGTAATAGAAGATGAAGGTAACCAGTATTACAGTTTTAAAAAAAATCAATGTTTTTAGCTTGACTCCTGGAGGATCCTTGTTAAGATCAAACCTGAATATTTGTCTGCTTATATTTACAGTTATATATATACTATATATAATATATATACACACATATATACAATTTATATACTCTATATATATACACACACACATATATATACACATATGCAATTCAAAAATGTAGAAATTCAGATTTCTACTTCCAATTAAAATAATATAGTCATAAAATATTTCAAGCCATTTCTTATTCCACTGTGGTATAAGCTCCCCAAGTGGAAGGAGGAGTACCTCCTACTGTATATTTCAGAATCCCTTCCTTCTTTACCAATGTATATCTGTGACATACCCTTAATGTCCTTGATAATGTCCAATTATGTCTTTCACTGCATCACCTTCCTAAAGCATGTTCTAGTTACTTGGCTTTTCCACCTGGGAACAATATCAATTTTAGTATAATTACCTGTCTTTCTCTTTTTTTGCCAGAATAATATGAAAAAGAAGTGATGTGCAATTAACAATAATTATTATATCTACTTACATACATATAATTGCATTTTTGTATTCTCAAGAATGTATACTTTTAGCGTTACAGGTTACATGTGTAAAAGACAAACAGCTTCAGAGTTAAATACTTCCATGACATTCATAACATTTAGATAAGAAACATTAAGAGTAAAGGACAAGACAGCAGGTTCCATCTGGCCTTACAAATGGAAATAAAAAACTTACTATCTTTTTTTTTTAATCCTGGTCTGTATTGATTCTCATCTTTTAAGACACTATCACCAAGAGTCTTAAAAATAAGAAAGAAAATTTAGGCTTATTTATCAACATTCATTCACAGCACCATCAATGATCTAGAAGAGTCTGCACCTTCCTTGACTTCTTAGATCATCTGTTTTCTAGCCCCTTCTATGGACTTTCTGGAGCCCCAGACCTCTCCCAACATCCTCTCTATTTTCCTGCTCCCCTTGGCATTTCCCTCTTTACTTTTTTCATGTTTAATATGTTTTATAAAAAAGAAAAGTCATTATATGAGAATTTAAAGTAATACAAAGGTGAGGAATCTAAAGCTGGATAATTTAGTGCCAGCAAAGGATGGTTTAATGTTTTCCCAAAGAGATTGACTTTAAAAATGTCAAGATAACAGGAGAAGCAACCTCTGTTAACCAAGAGGCAGCAGATAAGTTCCCAGGCACCCTTAAGAAAATTGTTGAGAAAAAAGTACACCTTTCTGAACCTGTTTTTAATGCAGAGATAAGTGCCCTATTCTGAAAAAAAACACAAACAAAAACAAACAAACAAAAAAAAAACAGACAAAAAATTCCACAAGGGACATTTATTAGTAAGGAAGAGAGGCGAGCACCAGGATTTAAGACAGAAAGTAATAGGCTAACTGTAATATTTTGTGCAAACGCAGTCAGTTTATAATCAGGACTGCCCTATTAAAGCCTTGAAAGGAAAAGATAAATACCAGCTGCCAATCTTTTGGTTGTACAATAAGAAGGCCTGGACAATGAGAATCCTTTTTCTGGAATGGTTCCATTGATGCTTTGTCCCTGAAGTCAGGAAGTACCTTGTTAGTAAGGGCTTGCCTTTTAAAGTTCTTTTGATATTGCACAATGCCCCTGGCCACCCGGAACCCCATGAGTTCAATACCAAAGACCTCAAAGTGTTCTACTTGCCCTGAAACACACGTTTCTAATTCAGCCTGTAGATGAGACGGTCATAAGAACCTATAAGGCTCATTACACATGTTACTCTATGGGAAGTATTTTCAATGCTATGAAAGAGAACCCCAATAGACAGAACACCAGGAAAGTCCATTGAAGGTGTCATTGTTCTTATAGAAAAATCCATGAAAGCCATGGAAGCCATCAGATTCCTGCTGGAGAAAACTATCCAAATGTTGCACATGTCTTCACAGGATTTACAACAGAGCCAGCCAAGAAAACTATGAAAGAGATTGTGGATATGGCAAAAAAAAGGGGTGAATAAAGGGTTTTCAGATATAGATTTTGTAGAAATTCAAGAGCTAATAGACACCACACCACAGGAATTAACAGAAGATGACTTTATGGAGATGGGAGCTTCCAAACCAGTGTCAGAAAACAGAAAGTATCTGATTATTCAAGAATTCCTTTGCTTTTTATGATATGGGCCCTTCTATGATACAAGCATTGAAATAAAGCAAATGATGGAAAAAGGATTGGTACCATATGGAAATATTTTTAGATAAATGAAAAAGCAAAAGTCAGAAAGAAATTATGATGTATTTCCATAAAGGTACATGGAAAGTGCCTGCCTCTCCTTTCTCTCCTTCCATCTCCTTCACCTCTTCTGCCTCTGTCATGGAGACAGCAAGAACAGCCCCTTCTCTTCCTTCTTCTCAGCCTAATCAATGTGAAGATGATGAGGATGAAGACTTTTATAATGATTCACTTTCATCTAATGGATAGTAAATAAATTTTCTCTTTTCTATGATTTTCTTAATAACATTTTCTTTTCTCTAGCTTACTTTGTCATAAAAATACAGTATATGATACACATAACCACAAAATGTGTGTCAATTAACTCTTTATGCTATTGGTACGTCTTCCAGTCAACAACAGGCTAATGTGTCAATCAATGCTTTATGCTATTGGTACATCTTCCAGTCAACAGCAGGCTATTAGTAGTTAAGTTTAGGGGAATCAAAAGTTATACATGGATTTTTGACTGCACAGGGCGTCCGCACCCCTACGCCTCTCATTGTTCAAGGGTCCAGTGTACATGTATAGATATTAGTGACAAAGGTAGAAGTGTGTAAACACTCAATTAATATCTTATAATAAGTGATATAAAACTTTCAGTTGAATTTTTGAATATTCAAGCTTGAGTTTAATTTGGAATATAGGCAAGGGGGAGTACATACAAAAACAAAGGTGTTTGTCTTTTAAAAAATTTTTGAGTTTTTCCTTTTGAGTTCATGCAAAATGAGAAGGTTGCACCCTCTCCCCACAACCACCCAAGATTTGAAATGTGTAAGAAAACAGAGGCGAGGGAGAAGAAAACATACATGGTATGGAAAAAAAAAAAGTAATAGAAAAGTGGAAAGACTTAAGTTAACTAATACTTAATTTTAAGTTGTTCATTTTGTAGAAGTGCAGCACAACTTTTGCTCAGACATTATGCAATGATACATAAAAGTCTCGGGAAGGGAGGAGGCCGGCTGGTAGGTAGGTGGAGGGTGATAATTTTGTATGTACATAAAATAAAGTGGTGATGTTTCTCATATAGTTCAGTCACAAAGCAAAGGAAAAAAGTGAAATGAGACTGGAGGGGGAAGAATCAGGATCCAAGGCATAGCATGTTAGCTTGGGGGAACCAGCCCCTGGCTACTGCAGCCATTCCAGCTAGAACATCAGACACGTGAGTGGGGACACTAGTTAAGACTCCAGGTGTTATCTGACTGCAGTTGCATGGAAGACCTCCAAATGAAACCACGTAGCTGAGGCCCACCAACCCACAGAGGTGTGAGACAGACAATTAAAACATCACCATATGAAGACACTAAATTTTGGGTTTGTTGCACAGCAATAGATTATTGGAACACACTCTTTTACCAGATTACTAATGAGACCATATTTTCTCCTTGTTGATTCTTTCCAATTTATTCATTAAACATTTATTAAAAGTCATCTCCTATGACAGGCTCTGGGTATAATAAGGTAAATAAAACATCATACTTTCCTCCTATGGACTACCCTCAGTTATATAATTTCTTCTCTCGAAAAATCTTAAGAGGGGAATTAATGGATATTTTAGTATTTGCTATTAAAACAATTAGCTAATACTCTGTAATAAGTTAATTTAGACCATTTTTTCAAATTATCTGGAGAAAATTTTGTTTTTTAAAATAAATTATAATGCATAAAATATAGATACAGGTGAAATATTTGTATAACCTCCTGGTGAGTGAGGTTATACAAATATCAAGAAACAAAAAGCCATGAATCAAAAAATTTAAAGAGTCGACTCCATGAATGGAAAAAAAAAACTTTATTGTGGCAGAAAGCATAATAAACAGAATAAAAGAACAAATATTTGAAAGAAAATAATTGTATACCTATGACAGAAAAAATGTTAAGAATGTTTAATATTAAAGAGCTCCTAGATATTTATAATAAAATGGCAAACCAATAAAATATAGGCAAGAAATATGGAAATGCAATTTATGGAATAAGAAATGAAAATTAGAAATGAACATATCACAACATATTTAAAATCATTAATAGGAAGAATAAAATTTGAAAGAAATTCTCCTTAAGAGAATTTTTTCCAATAAGATCTTAAGGTCAATAATGTCTAGGACATCTCTTAATTCAGTTTCATACAGGGAACAGGCATTCTGTTATGCAACCTGATTGCTAAAATCTTTTCTAAATTCAGTATTATTGTACTTTGTGTCCAAGTAGTAATATAATCATCTTGGAAAATACTTACTTTCCAAAATAAAATCATCTTGGTAAATACTTATTTTCCAAAATAGTTACAATGTAGTATAAAGTGAAAAGAGGATAATCTTTGTGTATAAGTAATATAAACAACCTTAAAATTGTCTGTTAAAATTCTACAAATCCCACAGCTGAGCACATTATACAGAAAAAGAAGCATCAGTATATGTGGATATATATCTCATCCTTACAGTTGCATTGTTTGAAAAAACATAAATGCCAATCAATAAGAATTGTTAAATAAAAAAGCATATATCCAAATTGTGTAGTATTATAGTATGCAGCTATTAACATGTGTGTTTCATTTATAATTATTGACTTGGAAAAATACTTATATTGTTAAATGGGAAAAATTAAATGTGAAGTAATTATGGCATGATTCATTTTTACTGCCCAAGGTAATTTACAGATTCAATGCCATCCCTATCAAGCTTCCAATGACTTTCTTCACAGAATTGGAAAAAACTACTTTAAAGTTCATATAGAACCAAAAGAGAGCCTGCATTGTCAAGACAATCCTAAGCAAAAAGAACATAGCTGGAGGCATCACACTACCTGACTTCAAACTATGCTACAAGGCTACAGTATCCAAAACAGCATGGTACTGGTACCAAAAGAGAGACATAGACCAATGGAACAGAACAGAGCCCTCAGAAATAACATCACACATCTACAACCATCTGATCTTTGACAAACTTGACAAAAACAAGAAATGGGGAAAGGATTCCCTATGTAATAAATGGTGCTGGGAAAACTGGCTAGCCATATGTAGAAAGCTGAAACTGGATCCCTTCCTTACACCTTATACAAAAACTAATTCAAGATGGATTCCAGACTTAAATATTAGATCTAAAACCATAAAAACCCTAGAAGAAAACCTAGGCCATTCCATTCAGGACATAGGCATGGGCAAGGACTTCATGACTAAAACACCAAAAGCAATGGCAGCAAAAGCAAAAATTGACCAACGGGATCTAATTAAACTAAAGAGCTTCTGCACAGCAAAAGAAACTACCATCAGAGTGAACAGGCAACCTACAGAATGGGAGAAAATTTTTGCAATCTACCCATCTGACAACAGGCTAATATCCAGAATCTACAAAGGACTTAAACAAATTTGCAAGAAAAAAATCAAACAACCCCATCAAAAAGTGGGCGAAGGATATGAACAGACACTTCTCAAAAGAAGACGTTTATGCAGCCAACAGACACATGAAAAAATGCTCATCATCACTGGCCATCAAAGAAATGCAAATCAAAACCACAATGAGATATCATCTCACACCAGTTAGAATGGCGATCATTAAAAAGTCAGGAAACAACAAGTGCTGGAGAGGATGTGGAGAAATAGGAACACTTTTTCACTGTTGGTGGGACTCTAAACTAGTTCAACCATTGTGGGAGACAGTGTAGCAATTCCTCAGGGATCTAGAAATAGAAATAGCATTTGACCCAGCCATCCCATTACTGGGTATATACCCAAAGGATTATAAATCATGCTGCTATAAAGACACATGCACATGTATGTTTATTGCAGCACTATTCACAATAGCAAAGACTTGGAACCAACTCAAATGTCCATCAATGACAGACTGGATTAAGAAAATGTGGCACATATAAACCATGGAATACTATGCAGCCATAAAAAAGGATGAGTTCATTTCCTTTGTAGGGACATGAATGAAGCTGGAAGCCATCATTCTGAGCAAACTATTGAAAGGACAGAAAGTGAAACACCGCATGTTTTCATTTATAGGTGGGAATTGAACAATGAGAACACGTGGACACAGGGTGGGTAACATCACACACCAGGGCCTGTTGTGGAGTGGGTCAAGGGGGGAGGGATAGCCTTAGGAGATATATCTAATGTAAATGATGAGTCAATGGGTGCAGCACACCAACATGGCACATGTATACATATGTAACAAACCTACACGTTGTGCACATGTACCCTAAAACTTAAAGTATAATAATAAAAATCATAAAATTAAAAAGTGCATGTAATAAATTTGTATATTTGGATATACTTATCTAGCATAAATAACATATATAAAAATGTACATAAAACTTAGCAGTATTTGACTAAGAGGTAAAAGATTAAAAGGAGTTAAAGATGGTTATGTTTATTCTACATATATTTGCCATATTTAAATATATTATTTTTCTTTTAAATATCTTATTTTTCATATCATTTGAACCTATAATTCTACTTCTCAGAAGTCATCTTAAGGAAATGATAAAAAAAAGTCAGAAAAGAGTGGAGAACAAATATCGTAATCCATATTATATAAATTGACTAAGTTGAAAATACCCAAAAAATTCAGCCACAGGGAACTGATTAAGTAAATCAGGTTGAAGTCTTAAATATGACACTTGTTCACATCAAAAGTGTGTCTTTCAAAGACCTTTTAATGATCTTGGAAAATAATAGCTTTTAATGATCTTGGAACATAATGATCTTGGAAAATATGATAATTGTTCATGTTAAAAGTATGTCTTTCAAAGAGCTTTTAATGATCTTGGAAAATAGCTACTAATCTTGGAAAATACTTGGATGTAGTATAAAATGAAAAAAGGAAGATAATCTTTGTGTACAAGTAATAATACGAACAACCTTAAAACACAATTATGCCTATAGACACACACACACATACACACAGAAAGAAGAAAACAATCTAGAAGAAAACTATTGTGATGAAATCTTGCCAGGATTAGGAGTGATATTAGTTTCATTTTACTTTTTAGACTTTTCTATAATTTCTGAAATTTTTGTAAGTGTCATTGGTTTTCTAATTCTCCCAAAGAATGTATCACAGCCAACATGAAAATATCACGAGTCAGGAATTTTGTGAATTCTTTAAAAAGGGACTAGTTGATTATCCTTCTAATTAAGGTAAAACTTTGTTTCTGATATCTGTATAAAAGACTTAATTATTTCACATGCTTATTCACCAAGTTCATTATGCATAAAACAAAATTAAACAAACAAAAACGACTCCATGAAGTAGTACTGAATATAATGAATATCCTGAATTCTAAAACTCAATAAAAAAAGAACTACTTGATTCATTGCTTAAATAATTATAAAAATGAAATTCAAGAAATAATTTGGGAAGATTTGAGTACTAATAAAAAGAGGTAATAGTTCAGCAAATTGAAGACAACACAATGAATTAACACTGTTGGAAAAAAATTTGCCTTCAAACAGCAAATATTTCCACTTTTCCGCAGATACCATAGTCTTTCACGCCTTATGCAATATAGCCTAACCAAATATTTAGATAATCTGGGAATTCAATTTAATGAAACAGCCTCTTTTCCAATACCTTATTAGTAATACATTAGTTTTCACAGTGATTTAGCAAATTTATCTTTCTAATTATTTTGGTTGAACTAATGTCAGCACCCTGTAGACTGTTCTTGGTGCAAAAGAATATTTCTTCCACTCAGGTCTCAGAGTTTGGAAGGATTTAGCTAGAGATTTTAAATTTGCACTAGTTAATCCATCCCATGAATCATTAACTTAGTATAAAAAATAAACAGTGGCTTGGGTTAAGCACAGCAACTTAAATATTTTGCAGAGATTCAGGAGGAAATTTAAAATGGTCAGTAGTTTTGAAAGAAATAATAGTGTACTTTGTCAAGTATTCCAGATAAGGGAGGTAGATACTATATGAATAACATGCTAGTTATTACTACATGAATATTAAAATAAAAGCAATAAAAATAAAACATAAGCACTAGAGGAATAATAAAAACTATTGATGAGCTGCTGATCACTATTACTCATAAGAAGCATGGTTTTGTTTGTTTTCTTAAAATTTGGACCACTTTCTTGTATAGTATCTCATTTTTGATAGATTTTTTTTTCACTTAGGTTCAAAAGCCCACTGAATGTTTCATAATGTAATAAACATTAAAGACTAGTAATTATATGCATTAGATTATCTACAGTAATGTCAATTCATTTTTTGTAAACAAGCATGGTGCTTAGCTATTAAAGAAAATAAATGTTAGTGGCCAAATCTCCAATGTGTATATGCAAAGCTATCTACATTTAATATTCATTACTGATGTTCAAAATTTCAGGTTTAACATGGACATTATTTACCATGAAAATCATAAAATGTAGTTATATTTCACTATGTGTTTGTTAGAACCATATGGAATTGCCATTTTTAAAAAAATAAATGTTGAACATGGCCAATTTGATATGCATTTACCTAATACTTAGTTCTCCCCAGATCTTAAATTCGTCTTTAGGTACACTATGGATTGTAGAATTAGGCATACTGAAGACAACATTTTAAATTTTTTAATGTGTAAACTTAATTGTATAAAGCTTGAAGTTCTTTATTAGTTCAAGCTTCATATTTTCTATGGCCCTGCTAGACAAGAATGAGATGAAACTCTGCCCTGGGTGAGACTCTATCAATTTTGATAATTGTGTGAGACTCTATCAATTTTGATAATAAATGATTCTGCAATTTATTTTTCCTGTTAACACTATACAGGTGTGCCAGGCAAGAGATGTATTGTACTGGTTCTAGTCTCAGTTCGGTATCAGAATGACTAGAGCAGCCTGGGGAGATAATAAAGCCTTTGTATTCTCCATAAACGCTTCTAACAACAAGCTGGTGAATATAAGAGACCCCAGCAGCCAGCCAGTCAAATTTAAGCTTCTATACAAAGACTTCATCTGTAGAAGCTTATGAGCAGCAACAACTGAAGAGCAGTCTTTGAGATTTGCGCATGTATCTAACAAACGTACTTTCCCTAATTCCTTTTACAAAAATTAAATCTTAGTAGAAAAATATGGTCACTCTTTAACAAATTTTTAAAAATTACTTTAAACAATTTGATTTACAATATGTTTGCTTCTCTTTTCTCCTCCTTCCTCCTCTCCCATTGCCACCCTTTCCCTCCCTTTTCTTTGTTCTTTTCATTTTAATGTCCAAGGCTATTAAAGAAACTACATGATTTTCCTTACTCCTACTTTAAAAATGGTGAAAAATTTGCATTGAATTCAAAGTTTAGCCACCATTGTGGCTGATGCCCAACTCTTCTTTTCTTCTTTACTGTAAGCATTATCGTAGCCTCGGCAAAGAAATCCACAGGGGCTGGCAAACAGGCTCTTTCCAAAAGAGAATGTGTTTATAAACAAGTGTTTGTCCTCTCTATTCAACCTTTACCTATTCAAGGAACAAAAGCTAACTTTATTCATACTTTGCTATAATTTTTCCTCTATTTTTGGTGAAGGGTAACAGGAAAAGTAAGATTTGAATTTTTTCAAGTAGATTGTATGGTAACATTTACATTCATTCATTTATTCATTCTAATCAACCTCAGTTCCTGAATCTTTGATGTCTCTTATAGGTGAAAGGATTTTTAATGTACTTGTGAGCCAATTTTTGGTTTCTGAAGAGGAAAGATGCAGAGTAAAAGGAAATGTAAAAGTGTTGTACACCAGCTCTCAGTAACCTTAGAAGATTTATATGATGCTGCAACAAGAAAACAGGCTCTGCAAAATAATGTGATTTGTGACAGGTGTGAAGACAGAGGTGGGGAAAAAAAAAGGAACAGTACAGTGCTGTCATAATTGCCAAGGTATTGGAATGCAAATAACAATTCATCAGACAGAACCCGGAATGGCTCAGCAAATTCAAGCTGTGTGCATGGAGACCCAGGGCCATGGGGAACAGATCAGTCCTCAAGATAGATGTAAAAGCTGCAATAGAAAGAAGATAGTTTTGGGAGAAGATGATTCTAGAAATTCATATTGACAAAAGCATGAAAGATGGCCAGAAAATAACATCTCATGATGAAAGAGACCAAAAACCAGGACTGGAGCCAGGAGATATTATCATTGCATTAGATCAGAAGGACCATGCTGTTTTTACTTGACAAAGAAAAGACCTTTTCATATGTATGGATACACAGCTGGTTGTAGTATTGCATGGCTTCTGAAAACCAATATCCACTCTTGACAACTGAACCACAGTCATCATCTCTCATCCAGGTCAAACTGTCAAGCATGGAGCCATCAAGCGTGTGTTAAATGAAGGCAGGCCAATTTATTGTAGACCACATGAAGAATCACTTAATCATTGAATTTAAGGTAAACTTTCTTGATAATGGCTTTCCCTTTTTTAACAAACTCCTTGCTGGAAAAACTCCTACAAAAGAGTAAAGAAGTAGAAGAGACTGATGAGAGGAATCAAGTAGAATTTGTGGACTTTGATTCAAATCAGGAAAGATGATGCTGATGCCACTACAGTGCAGAAGCAAATGTGGGACCATAACAATGGAAAAGCATGAGGATGATAAACATCATTTCAGAGGTGTTCAGTGTCAAACACCTTAATGGGACCAGTGATAATACTCGCTGCTGGCATTTTATGGGCAGTAGTGAATGAGCAAAGGACTGTAATCCTAATATGCTCACTAATTGCTATTGTTTTTGTTTTACTATTCAACTAGAGTAGTGTTTTAAAAATTAAAGGGAGAATAAATACAAATTTTTTAAAAGTTGACAAGGATGAGCATGGCCAACAAAGCTCTCTCCACTTTGGCAACAAATAGTTTTAAATTTGGTTTCCAGAGTAAGTTAATAGAAGGTATAACACAGAGAACCAGAAATACAAAGTGCTCTATTAGTGAGATATCAGAAGTGATTATTGCTAATTATTATCTGATATTTTATAAAACAATCTCTTTTGAGATATTAAATATATACTGAGATTCATAAAACGGTAGATACCTAAATTATCTCATTTAGTAAATCAGTGAGGCTATTTAATCCAGATAATTTAAACCCTAAGAATAATTTTATTTTCCAGTAGATTGACTTTTACTTATTTTATTTATTTTCTTTTACATAAACTCAGAGGGAATTACACTTTTTCAGACCATGTCATTTAATATTTCCAGTTTTAAAGAGAAATAGAGTATTTGGCATAATGAATGCCTATTTTACTATTTGTCTTTATGTCATATGTAATTTTTCCTCTTAAAGTTTATTTTAAATGTGTTTCAAAGTCCAATAAAGGGAACACTAATACAGATTGTAATTGTATTTCAGTAATTTAAACAATTCATTCTATAACTCTGTAACCTTAAGCATCTTTACACAAATTATATATATTGAAAGGACAGGTTCCTTCTTTAAGCTTTCCATTAGCATGTTTGGAAATATTTTCCCTACATGGAGCTTAAACATGTTATTTGTGGCATGGAAGCACCTGAGAAATTTCTTTGGTTCACAACACTCAGGATACAGGGGACATGATCCCAGTAATGAGCTGTTTACTCTGTATAAAGAGAATAAATACAATACTAATAAATGTAAACACCCTGCTTACTTTCAGGCCAGCTGGAATTGGAGTGACTGAATAAGACAAATGGGCTTAGGTTTAACATCTTTATTTTTAAACCCTTTCTAAGAGTAATTATGCCCTTGTACATGCTGTATAACCTTTATTTCTAACCACAATGGGACTTATTTCTCCATCAGTTTTACCACAGTTTTGGACTAAATTCCTCTATTTGCTTATTTATTTACAATTCATTGTCTTTTTTCTGTTCCACTCTACTAGAATCCCAAACCTCCACTTACCTCTATTGCTAGAGATAAGTTATGCATATCAGCACACTCTGACAAAATTACTCTTAAGCTAGGATTTTGACCTTAGACTTATGCGCTATTCTGCCTTGGTAAAGCTCAAGAATACACACACACACACACACACACACACACACACACACACACACTTGATTACATTAAAATACACCTAAATTCCATGCTTCATTAATCATTTTCCATGAATTTTATACTAATCCTGTACATTAATGAGAGCTTTTAACAATTTCCTTTTCTACTGTTGAAACTTCAGTCTTCTCCTATTTAACCCATTTTTGGACCTTTGATCCATGTCAAGATAGCCTGTGAAGACTGTTGAACTGTTTGGCAAGATCTCCAAAGCAGTGGTTTACAAATTGTGTGGCTTCACTACTATTAGGCTGTTCAATTAATTCAATGGGCTATGAACAGATTTATAACTGAAATGGAATAGAATAAAATACATCAGATTGAATTTTATAATTTTTATATTACACTGCAAATGAAAAACTTGCAAAATTTTCAGTGTTTGTATGAATGTGTATGTATATGCTTGTGGTAAATATATTACTTTTATTACTTACTCTGGTTTTTATTTGAAAAGTTTTAAAGCCTAGAGCAGGATTTCTCATGCAAGAGTTACCAAATAATCCATTTAAAACATAGGTAATAATAATAACAATAAAAAGTATGCATAGTATTTGCTTATATCGATTTATGTAATAAAATATACATGTACAAAGATATGCAACAATAATTTATAAAGATTAGGAATAAATTTATTATTCATTTTACTTTACGTAGTAAAAATGCCAGAAAGTTCCAGTTAAATAATACAATTTAAATAACATTAACATGGCACATGCACCTGCTTTCCTGAATTTAAACTGACCAGGTTGTGTTTAATAGTATGAAGCTGTATTAGCACCTTTTAATTTTCAGTTGCTATTGATTTTATCTTTTAATATTAAGAATGTTGTGTCGTCCTTGAATCACTGTGAAAGTCATTCAGTTATTATGCACATTTGCCATGGCACTTGTTACTAAAAACTGCAGTAAGCTGATACGTTCTAAGAGTGGACACAGTTCGTGCACTCACAATTTGAACATGATATTTACTGCAGTTGTGCAGGACGTTTTTATTTTTCAATTTAGCATGCTTACACACTTTTTTTTTTTTTTTTTTTTTTTTTGAGACGGAGTCTCACTCTGTCACCCAGGCTGAAGTGCAGTGGCGCGATCTCGGCTCACTGCAAACTCCGCCTCTCGGGTTCACGCCATTCTCCTGCCTCAGCCTCCCGAGTAGCTGGGACTACAGGCGCCGGCCACCACGCCCAGCTAATTTTTTGTATTTTTTTTTTTTTTTTTTTAGTAGAGACGGGGTTTCACCGTGGTCTCGATCTCCTGACCTTGTGATCCGCCCGCCTTGGCCTCCTGCTTATACACTCTTAACCCATACAATATTTCCATTCTCTGATCTCTTTTTTCTATCTGAACTGATGCATAACTTTTGTTTTATATCATTCCTTGGCTTCATTTGACTCTCACTCAGAACAAATGCAGTAGAAAACAACAAGTAATTGAAAACAACAAAATTCTTAGGAGAAAAGATGCTCACAAAATGATCCAGAACACGATTGGATTAATTCCTTTTGCGCTTATCTTTGAAATACAGAACACAAAACTTAACATCTGTCATAGAACCTTCCAGAATGTATTCATAGAGCTTAGGATGTCCATAAGTGCCAATGGGGAAATCCTGATCTAGATAATTTCTCCACATTTTGTAACTGCAGGTGTGTGTGTGTTTCATATGTACCAACTATCTGTAGAAAAATAATCTGTGATAAGAAAAATATTGAAAGAAATCAAATGTTTATGCAGGAATTATACATATTCAAAATTAATTCTATCTCCATGCTAAAAATAAATAAATGCCTAAAAAATATTTTAAAATAGGTACCATTACTAACACAAGACAGCAATTATACTGTACTTATAACAAAATATTCTTTCTAAAACTTACTAGAATTCCAACAATTCTAGTATGTATACAATGAGCTTTGTAAAATGGTTAAGTTTTACATGGCAGGAGAACACTAAATTGCAATGCTAAGTGAACTCTACTCCCTAATTTTAGGTTGTGAATGCCAAATTATAATGATCTCTATTTACTCTCTTGAGAAGTTAGTAGTATAGCCCTCAAGTGAACGTAAGAGTGAAAAACAGTGTAAATTAATGGTACTAGAGTGCATATTTTTTAAAAATCAGTTTGCAACCACAAGAATTCATGTGGGTAATGAACCATACATTATGACACATGGCACTAAATGTTTAAATATAATATTAGAAACAGCTATGATTTACCAACTTTTAGAAAAGTAAATAACATTGTTCTACATTAAAATATGAAATAAATCTAGGTTTGATTTAATCTGGGATATATTGCTGAGGATATTGATTAACATAATCCAAGTAACTCATGTGATGCAAAGTGGAAAATAATGATTTCTAGAGTAAATAGAACTTTTAAGATTATTATTAGAAATACAGTTTGTAAGATCACAAACAAAAAAACTTCCTTTTTCTAAGGCAACTTTCCAAAATTTCTTATAAGTCATATAAACAATTAATATGTTTTGACTGAAGATTGACTCTTAGCTTGAGGTACCATGTGTCTGAAGGCAATTTTTATTATATTTTCCTTCTAGACATTTATTTTATTTATTTGAATTGGGATAAGAAAAATTTTTAAAAGAGATAATTCACCCTTCCTTAATATTTACCTACAATAGAATTATCCATAGCTTACTGAAAAAAAAGTTTTGGAGAAGTTATCTCATATTTTCAGTTTTAGAAGGATGAGTTTAAAAAACTGAATATTTTTGAGCAATCATTATATAGAATATAATATTGAGTGGAATATCTGAGTTGGGTAATATAATCTCCTTTTGACTGATCAGGAAACTGTGGTTATGTAGTAAGGTTGAGCAACTCACCCAACATCATATAACTAGTAAGTGGCAGATTGAGGATTTGGTTTCTGATGGATTCCAAACGCATACAGCTTTATCGTGAAGTGTATCAAAACTTTGAAATTATAGTGGGTGGTTAAACATAACTGTAAATGGCGTTCAGACCTGACTTCTCCATGTTTAAGGGGTTCTATTTAATATTGAGCAGTTTGGGGAACTAATTTATATCAGCAAGTATGCATTTCCCATAAAATAAAATATAGAATTGAGGCCGGGCATGGTGGCTCATGCCTGTAATTCCAGCACTTTGAGAGGCCAAGGTGGGTGGATTACTTGAGGCCAAGAGTTTGAGACCAGCCTGGCCAACATGGTGAAACCCCGTCTCTACTAAAAATACAAAAATTAGTCAGGCATCGTGACATGTGCCTGTAGTCCCAGCTACTCAGGAGGCTGCGGCATGAGAATCACTTGAGTCTGGGAGGCGGAGGCTGCAGTGAGCCAAGATCATGCTACTGCACTCCAGCCTGAGTGACACAGCAAGACTGTGTCTCAAAAACAAACAAACAAACAAACAAAACAGAATTGAATGACAGCAGCACAAAATCTTGAACATGTATTTAATTCACTTATTCAGCAATTCATTCATTCATTATACAGGTGGCATGCAGCACACAGAAAAAAGCAATTATATGAAGTATTTATTGCTGTGTAACAAAGTACCCCAAAACTTATTTTCTTTAAACAACAAACATTGATTATCTCACAGTTTCTGTGCCAGGAATCTGGGTACAGCTCAGTTGGGCGGCTCTACCTCAAGGTCTCTCACAAGTCCACAGTCAAGACTGGAGTTGTGATCATATCTGAAGGTTCAAATAGGGGACGATCTGCTTTTAAACTCAATCACATGGTTATTGCTAGAATTCAGTTCTCCACTGATTGTTGGACTGAGGTGTCATTTTTTTCACTGGCTATTGGCCAGAGGCTGCCCTTAGTTTCTGGCTATGTAGGCCTCTCCCTAGGGAAGCTCACAACATGATAGCTTGTTTCCCTCCTGGCAAACAAAAGGGAGAATAAGAGCAGATGAAAGAGGGAGAGGAGGGGCAAGACTGTAGCAAAAGTGTCTTTGAAACTAATATTTAAGGCATAATTTTATCACTTTTGCATATTCTATTCATAAAAGGGAGTTACTAGGTGGACCCCCACACTCAAGCAGGTAGGATTTAGGATTCCACAAGGACATAAATACAAGGAATTTGGGAGATAGTGTAGAAATTGCCTACCATAGCAATTAACATGTGTTAGTTGCTGGTAAACATTTGACATTTGAATTGCATACCTTTTATCTCATAAATTCAATCTATAGGAATTTCTTTGCAAAAATAACTAGAAAGACAAAAAATTCTAAACATTCTTATGTAAGAATAATTTGAATTGTAAAAAAATACAAAACGGTTTGAATTTTCAATAAAAATGGAATGAATAAATACATTTATAAGTTTAATATGTAAATAAATAATTTAAACTGGAAAATTTATATTTTTTAATTTAACATTTAACACATAAGTTACTTATTTAGCTTCATTCTTTGTTTTAATGTCAGCTCTGTTCTAATGTTAGCTTCTTGTAATGTTATTTCTTTGTTCTAATTTTAACTTCTTAAGGAACCCTTTTCTGTCATATCATGACCCTAGAATTTTAGGTAAGATAGTGGAAGTTGAATTGTCACAAGAAATTACAAGATCTTCACTTGAAATATTATAGGATATTCCCTTATTCTGCCTAATTACTTTTCCTATCACTTATCATAGCCTGACATTTTATTAATAGTACTCATGAGTTTATTTGTATGTTTGATGTCTCTCACTAGAATGCAAATTCTAGAATGGCAGGAAGTTTGTTTGCTTTGTTCATTTCTGTGGTTCAATCATCCAGACAAGTCCATGAACATAGACTTGAAAAATATTCTGAAATTGTTCTGAAGAAATGAATGAAATGTATGGATAGACTCATATGAGAACACAGAAGAAAGGTAGTTAATGAGCCTGCAAGCCCTTGGCATGTTTGATTAACAAAGTTTTCCCAGAGGAAGTAATATTTGAGCTAAAATGAGATGGAATTAGGGAAAGGGAAGGCTTCCCTGAAGCAATAGAGATATCAATCTGTACATATATTTGATCTCATATGACAGCTTATGATCTGGCATAGAGAAGGCATTCAGTGGTTTGAAAATTGGCTATTGGAGATAAAGAGAGACAAGCTAATTTAGTGTAAAGGCAAGAAAGTGTTTGGCCTGGACAAATCATGGGGTCAGAGCTAAATAATGAAAGAAGTGAATCTAGGAAGGAGCTGATAAAGTAGAAAAAAAATGGTAGAGTTAGTGGATTGGAAAGCTAAATAAAGTAAAAAAAATAGATGAAAGAGTTGAATTTGGGATATGATATTATGATTGTGATGTAAAGGATATTTGAGGTGGCAAGGCCAGAATAAGACATGAAAATGGGTGGCTAAAGTGGATTGAAGATAAAGGTTAATGGCATCTATTTTGAGAACATCCTAAAATATTAACTTTACAGATTTACTGCAAATTTAGAAATTCCTTTCAGAAGCGGGTGCCTATATTTAAATAAATTGTTAAACCTGTTCAAAAGTAAAGTGAAATGCAATAATTGGTTATGATGTTTTTGGATTCTCTATGACCTTTCTATTTATCTTTAATCATATTCCTAGTAATAAGTCAATTTCAATAATATAATTTATTATTGTTCTTCAGAGCCTACTATATGGTATGAGAGTTACAAAGAAAAATGAGATTTCCTCACTTAACAAACTGGTTAAGACTACTACTGGCTAAGACCAGCACCCCTGCTGGTTTTCTAAGAAGTTTACATTCTAAGAAGTTTACATTGTTTGGGACATGCAAAATAAACAGCTGTCATACTGTTGGAAGAACCAGGGAAGACTTCAGAAAAATTGTATTTGAGTGGGTCTTGAAGAATACATAGAATTTTATCAATCATATAGGACAAAGTAGAATTTCAGATGGAGACAAAAACCTGAGAGAAAATAGTGGAGACAATCAAATGAGACAAGCATTTGAGAAACAATGAGTACTGTACATGGAACATGGAACGTCCTTACATATGGATATAGAGATTCAGAGCTGGAACGGTGATATAGAGAATAAGGCTACAGGAATAAGAGTCGGGACTTAAATGAGTCTGAAAGTTTTCAAGATGACAGGGGACACTGTCAGCAAAACGTAAAATGGAAAAGGAAGTAGATTAGATGCAGAAATACCAACTAGGAGGCTATTGAAAAAGTCCAGCAAGGACTAATAAGAGCCTGAACTAGAATAAAGGAAGTATGAGTGGGGAAGAATGTGGACATGAGAAATATATGGTGATTTATAGACCTGACAGATAATTGACTATGGGGCAATTGCAAAGGATGGTGTTAAAGATGACTACTAAATTTCAACTGGGAGAACAGTGGTACTTCAATAGAAACAGGAGAGTCAGTGGAAAAGTAATAGGTATAATAAATTGATATTTTCTGATTTGATTTAAATGCTACAGGTAAATCAAAGTGGAGAGGTAAAACATTCAATTTAAATTTTGAGCTACAAATTCAGAAGTGAGGTCATAATTAGAATTTCATATTCAAGAATCATCTGCGTAGAGATGAGATAAAAAAACTTCAGAATGAATGAAATTATTAGAGAGCAACAGGGTTAAAAATAGAACTTGTCTCTGATGAGAGATATTACTATTGAAAGGTGAAAGGAGGAAGGGGAAATAGAACTAGATATAGAAAAGGAATACATTTCCAAATAGCTATGAAAAAAAGAGAAGTAAATGATGACTGTATGACGTGGAAGCCAAATCGGGAGGGAGTGCAAGAAGGAGGGCATGGTTGGTGAAGGCCAACCATAGTTAGGAGAGAATAATTTCAAAACAATATTCAAAAGATCTATTCGATAGAATAAGTCCACACTGAATCCTGATTATAATGGTTAAATTTGAGAAGTAAGTACTTCTGAGAAAGTGGTGACATCAAGATATGATCTATTTCCATAAGCTTGGCAGCAAGACAGGGGGACAGATGGTGTGGAAGCTTGGAATAGTAGCATCACAGAGAGGAAATGAAGAAATTGAGCATGTTTGCCACCCAAAAGGGAAGGAACTAAGTAGTAGAGAGGGAGACATTAAAGATGGAAATGAAACTAAGAGGAACTAGAAAATTTAGAATAGTCAAGGGACCAAAACTACACATTAAAAGAGAAATGTTTATAAGAAAGATGGTCTCAGGTATACAAAGAAAAGAAGTGGAAGTTCTGTAAATAATTGATATGTTAAACAAACACCACTTGGTTGGTTCTAACTGCAGTAATCAATTTAAAAATAGCTACTATTTGTTTAGGGGTTACTATTTTCCAGGAACTGTGCTTAACAGCGTACATGTACTATCTCATTTAATCTTTCCAACAGCTCCAAGGAGTATGTACTATAAATACCCCCATTTTAAATGTAGGAAATTGTATCATTAGAGAATGTAACTTATTCAAGGCTGTCTGTGAGAGTTATATCTGTGAATCAAACTAAGACTGGCTCCCAAGCCCATACTCTTGACCACCTTGCTGGGTGAGTGGATTGAAATATGAAGAATCACCACTGTATGAAGGATAAAAGGGATTTTTCCAGCAGCAGTGGAAATCCACTTGACAGCTTGGTTTTCTAACGTGTTGTATTTAGTGTGGTTTTGTGAGTACTTCCAGAATGTGATAACAAAGATAGTAGATAATTTCATGACTTGGAAACAAGCATTATAGAAGGGCAGGGAAAAGAAAATTTCAAGGTGAGAGTTGTCATATGTTTTAAATGACTGACACTGGGGTCCAGTCTGAATGGAACAGAAGGGAAGCCCAAAGAGAGTGGCTAATTGAAAGCACAGGGCATAAGCAAGGGCCTGGGCAACACAAGAACAAAGACAATTGTTAGGTAGAAGAGAATAAAGAACTGTATTAAGAGAGGAGTTTAATTCTTTCAAAAGTATTTATATGTCAAACTGATGCCACTAGGATAAGCTTAGGATATTCAAAGATTAATTAGACATAGTTCTGCCTGAGAGAAAGATTTAATACCAAGGAAAATGAGTGGAAATTGGGGTTGCTGCAGTCATGGAGCTAAGGAACCGAAGCCACAGACAGGCAGAAATTTTAGTCCGTGCATGATGTTAACTGTTGAGTTTGTAAGGCTTATAATATTGACTTTAGTAAGGTTGTATGCTATATAGTTTTTATTGATTTTGCTATTTTATACTTTGTTTATGATTAGTGACACTTAAGAACTGCTTGTTTACAGCTTCTGCTAAAATCTATGCTTCCTGCATGTCCTATCAAAGAAAAACAATCCTTGAAACCATTTTGTAAAAATACAGCTTTATATATTTCAATGCACGTCCTTCTTAAGGAAATTTGATATCTGAAAAACTGAAACAAAACATTGTGATATTTTAAGCAGATACAAAGATTTTTTTACCATTATAATACTTATACATGGCAATACATTATGTTTAGTTATTATTTTTAAATGACTGATTACAATAAGGAAATATGATTGTGTTTGATTTATTAATATGATACTGGACACCTCTACATTTATTAACAAAGTAATTTTTATTACTTTTTTATTCAGAGTGCTTTGGATACAGGAACAAAGTATCCCTTTATTTCAACAAAACCAAACTTTTTCAAACCTTGCCTTTTCTATAACAACTATTATTTACTAGAGAATATGGGCAATTGTAGGGAATTTTTTGTTGACTCAGTCATCATTATAGTTTGCCAAGTTATAGTTCTTTATATTGAATAGCCCACAATAACGCACTTTCTTGAAGAAACTGTTTAAGATCATCAAAAAATAAATGGAAGAAGTTAAAAGAAAATGTTCTTGAATGATTGAAGATGGGAGAGGATATGGTCAGGGTAAATTGGAACAGAACTCCAAAACTAATCATGTCAGGCAGGAGGAAAAAATATCTTGACTTTATTTTAGGAACAAGTCAGAAGTTATTTGTAACATTTAGTAGGGTGGAGGAAGAGAGAGAAGTTCCATTTTTCATTTCTGAAGATGCAGCTGCTAGTGCTAGCCTGACACATGGTCCATAATTCTACAGAAAGAGTGGATGAGAATGAGTTTGTCAATACCTAACTTTTAAGTAACTTGGAATATATTGTTTATCCTTTAATATGTGGAGGGAAGCTAAATCTGTTTCAACACATGAATAAGTGGTTGATAAATACATGAAAACTGCAATACACAAAGCTGTGAACAGAATTGCAAAAAGCTGGTGGCCAGCAATACAATCCAATGATGACAAATGACTGTTTTCCAAAGAGATTTTCTTCCTGGAAGGTGAAAACTGATGGCAAACAAATCAAGGCAAGCAACTTTCTCCCTATCACTGAGAATAACTCTTACAATTATGAAAAGCAGCCATCTAGAAAACATAAAATGCTGAGATGAATTCTCCTCCCACCTGTTTACCTCTACTCCCCACAGTCACAACAAAACCAATGCCCAGCTAATGTCTCAGATAACTCCCTTTCAGCATGTGGTAGACAGACAAAACTCGTAATCTTTGGGCACAATAGAAGGTAGAAAGTGGTAAGGCCTGAGGAGTTATTTGTCAAAAATTATTGCTCTAGGGTAAGATAAAATGAACCTTTCCAAAATTTCTAAAAGAAGGTTTTGGTAGTGAGGTTGTGCCAACAAAGGATTTGATAGATGTGTACTCATCAGAACATATATTTTGTATATTTTTGAGTTTTTGTTTTTCATTAGTAAGTCTTCAATCAGCTACTCTTACTTCTGTGTACATTCTTGGACAGTCAATACCATGCCTCTTTCCATATTGCAAAACTCTAATGTAACTGTGCAAGAAAACACCTCCCCCAGTTTTGAAGCAGTGAGAGTAATGTGAAGACACGGAAACATTCATTGGATTGCAATTGACTCAATGAAACTTCCTGAAACATCAAAATCTCATTAAAAGCAGCTATTGAATAAAAATATCACTTAAGATACACTCAATGATGGAGTCAGGCCAAATGTAATTTAATACTCTGTATCCAGACTGGGTGTGAGAAACTGTTAACTCATCCTGGTGCTATATTGCCAAAAGAGTTGTTCTACTTTAGATCTATTTACTTCTTGGAGAAAGCCTACAATTTGCTCTGTAAGGGTTCCACTGTAAATTTAAGGAAGTTGTAAAGTAAATTTCTCAGTGGGGAGTGCTCATCAAGCTAACAGCCAGTTTCCAGGGAATAAATAAAGCCTCTGAAATTGAGATGACATCACAAGGGGAAGGCGCTTTAAACATTGTGAACACTGGCTTTCAGAATTGTGATTGGTCATTAATGCCTGAAATCACAGCTGCAGTCAGTGTTTTCAAGGCAGAGTTACTGGCAGCAGCAAGGATCTATGAAAACACACACTGACTGGCCCAAATTTACCTTTAAAGTTGAAAGAATAACTCAAAACCCAAAAGAATCTGCCTCTGACTTGAAGCAGAGAACCACAATTCTCAGCAATGCAACCAGGAAATGATCTACTCTTATTGTATTAACTTTGTATGGGCTTCTTTTCTCTTTACTATCTGGTTAAATCACTAGCAATCAGTGAAGATGAGGGAAAACTCATTTTCTCACATCTCTTCCCTTTTTTAAGAAAAGCTGTAATAGGGCTGAATTTCGAATGATTTCTTTTTGAGGAGCCAGGAGAGAAATAGCTATCCTTTTCTCCACAAACTGAAGATGTTCCCTTGACTAATAAATCAATTCCACAGAAACCAGAGTCTAGAGTCTTGGAGAAATGCCTTTTATAACTCCAGTTTTTTTTTAATGTTTGATGATACTTTACTCTGATTTCTTATATCATCGCTAAATTATTGAATTGGAACAAACATCTGTTTACAAATGACACAGACCTAAGTTTAATTTTATGCCTAGACACAGTGAGAAAATTCAAATATCTGAATAAAAATGGTATGTCTCAATATTTTCAACTGTGCATTGCCTCTTAAGTATTCTCATATTCTATTTCATATCTTTTATGTTACCAAAGAGATTATCTTAGAAATAATTTATTTTAATGCCCTCATTGTACATGTAAGAAAACTATGGCCCAATGAAGTTAAACTGATTTCCATGATTAGAAAGACAAATGGTCAAGGACTTAAGTTCCTTTGATTTTAGCTTAGTAATCTTTTCATAATTATAAGTAAGTTCTGTCATATTTGAAAACAAAACAATAAAACCATGGAAGAACCTAAGATTTTCCAGTGCCCACAAATGTAGAGCAAGTATCACTCTTATCCTAAGCAACGGCAGTCTGTAGATGAAGATTACACAGTCTTGACAAAAGCTAAAATGAAATGGAAAACTACTACAATCATTTGGAAATCTGACAGCTAGACTCATTCAGTTGACTATCTCCATCAGTGACCAGATTTTATACATACATGTATGAATCATTCACATACAAACATTTCAAATATGACACACATGAATACATATGTGCACACATACACAAACATGCATGCATACATATGTATATGTTACTCTCAAACTAAGCTAGGAGAAGTCTTTGATTAGGGTAATAAACCATTATTTGTCGTATTTACATTTTTTATTTTTCATAAGCACTTAATTTTGAAATTAAAATGTTTAATTTTCTAACTGTTCTCTGTGACAACAAAAAAGGATTAAAATTGAGCTACAAGATAAATGTGACTATATGACGTGTGCTCTTAGACCAGGTTTCCATTACAATAGCAATGAAAGATTTTAGCATTTTTTTGCCATGGGATTCAAATAAAATCATAAACTTAATGAGATATTTAGATAATCATTTACATGCAGTAAAAGGAATTTTAAGTTTTCATCTCTGTAGAGAATATGTTTAAAATACACAACCCACATATACAAACATCAATCACTCATCAATTACTGGGACTATTTATATACAAAACCATTTTGATGACAATGCCATTCTCTGCTCTGGAAGAGCCAGGTGGTATTAAATGCAGACAATGGGATACTGGTTTCAAAACTCTGCCTCACTCCTGCTGACTGCTTGACCTTACTTGATCTTATCTGTGCAGACTATAGAGGAAAATAACCAGGACACTCTGACTTTGATAGCTGTTTCTGTGATGCTAATTAGCAGAATTGCAGAAGCGACCCAGGACACCAGGTAGGGATAGCAAAGAGGGGACGGAGATGACGTCAGCATATGTTCCAAATTGTACATTTGTAAACATTCATTTTAAAGTTTTCAACATTACATGTCATTGGCATTACTGCAATGCCAAAGCTCTTTTGAATACTGTCTGCTCTAAGGCTAACTTCTAATGAAGAGACAAAAGTCGCTAATCAATCTGGGATATTTCGTGGTTACCTACTTTGAGTTCAGAAGATTCTTTTTTGCAAAAGGCGAAAGGTACTTGGATTCTTTAGAAAGCTCTATTTCCCTTAAAATAATCACTCAGACACTTGGAAGTAATAGTAAAAAATGTATAATTTTTTCCAGTTCAAATTAAATTGTCTACATACCTATTAGCCTCTACTCACATATTATTATCTATATGCATCCCCAAAATATGTTAATTGTGAAAAATGTTAAATGGAGATATAATAGTTAATATTTGCGAAAGTAATCTATTTAGCATTTTTTCCTCACTAAATATGTAGATACAATTCAAATTGTAACAAATACACTTTATTTTTACATTGTGTTTTATGTGTTACAAATGGATCTGCCTCCATAATTTCATTTAATGATAGCACATGCCTGAGGAAAAAACTTTTATCCTTATTTTACAGATGTGAGAAATGAGTCATAGGCAATTTAAGTGATTTGACCAGTAAAATGGGATAACATCTTAGTAAGAGGCATTAAATCCTTTCTCAACAGCCGTATTGTTCTTGATTATGCCATATGTCAATAGCAGAAAAAATGTCTATATCTAAAAGAACAAAGGCAAAGCATTATGAGGAACAGTCCAAACCAAATTAGTAAACAGTGAGGGAGAGTAAATTATATGTGCTAAAAGCTCTTGAAATTTCACACCTTTTATTGGAAGGGTGTAGACGGAAAAACTAGGCAGACCAGGTGGTTCTCAATGGAGCAATTCTGCACACATAGATGCATTTTGAATATTCGTAGGAGTGTTTTTGGTTGTCACAATGAGGCATAACAAAACCACAGCCTGGAATAGAAGTGGGTTAAGTGGTGACACCCTAAAAGATATGTACATGTCCTAGACCCTGGAACCTTATTTGGAAAAAGGATCTGTGGAGATGTAATTAAGTGAAAGATCTTGAAATGAAATGATCCTGGATTATCCAGATGGGCCCTAAATCCAGTGACAAGTGCTCTTATAAGAGATATATAGAAGGAGGCAGCCACACAGAGAAGAGGAGGAGCCAGTGTGACCCAAAGCAGAGATTAGAGTGATTCTGCCACAAGCCAAGGAATGCCTGGAGCCACCAGAAAGCTGGAAGAGCCAAAAAATAAAGTTACCCCTACAGGGTTTAGAGGCCATACTGTCCCCTGGATTGCAGACTTTTGGTTCCAGAAATATAAGGGAATAAATTTCTGTTATTTTAACCCACTAAGCTTGTGATAATTTGTTACAGTAGTCACAGGAAGTGAACATACAGGTATATCCCACATTCATATTTTTGTGTCCCCCCTTCACTTTGCTTACCTTCTTTCTTTAGCTGTTGCTGTGAATTTCCTGCCTCCACTCAGTTATACAATACATTTCTCACTCTGCCCTGGGGCTTCTCTGCTGCCACTTGGACATCTCTGAGAAACCACTCAGCTCACTCATTCTGATGGCCTTGAGTGGCTAACACACACAGAGGCCACAGGTATTGCAGATCTAAGGACAGCCTCAGATAGAAAAAACAAAAAATCTCCTGAATTCCTCAAGACATTCAAATGCTTTAGGAGACATTCACATGGGCAAAAACTCTATTTGTAATTATTTGATTCTATAAATAACATTTTTTGTACAAATGAAAAGTATTTGGGCAGGCTTATAATAGACACTGAGTTTTCCATGAATATATTCATCATGTAAATTGAGGGAAGATAGATTGTATTCTGTTTGGGCTGGAACTTAACTAAGACCAGTTCACTATTTTAAAAACCGTCTATGAACAAATTTAGTGTGTTTTGTTAGCAACAATATGCAAATTACCCATACCGCACACTTGATTAATCTTCATTTGAAACTCTCACATTTACGGTCATTCTGCATATAAGTGTGAGCATCCAATTACTTAATTATATCTTTTAAATATTGAAGTGCTTATTATTCCATTATAATTACTTGTCTTATATGTCTCAATTATATTACAGTTAGATAGTTATACTGAGTTTTTAAATTTTGATGCTGGTAAGTTATGTAATTTTGCGTGTAGGCTGGCAGGTTTACTTATTTATTTTCTGAAATAATTGCTTTTGGGGACATTAAAAATGTTTGTAATTAAAAGGGTGTATACTGGTTTGAAGAATATTAAGATTTCCTGAGCTAAAACGCTATCTTTCAAGGCAGACTTGGTGTCCAGGTAAACTATAGACTCATCCAATAATCTTCAAAGTACTACATAAGCATAGCCAGAACACATCTCATCTTGCTTTATAATATTAAGGTTATTTTTCCTCCTCCTCACCTTTCCCCTCCATTCTCCTCCTCCTGCTTTCCTCCTTCTGCTTCTTCATATCCCTTGTCTCAGAGAAGCTTCCGCTTTACAGTTAAATAATCCTCTTCATCATCACAAGATGTTTATCGAGTATCTATCATGTTAAAAAGCACATTCTCGACCGGGCGCGGTCGCTCACGCCTGTAATCCCAGCACTTTGGGAGGCCGAGGCGGGCGGATCACAAGGTCAGGAGATCGAGACCATTCTGGCTAACACGCTGAAACCCCGTCTCCACTAAAAATACAAAAAATTAGCCGGGCGTGGTGGCGGGCGCCTGTAATCCCAGCTGCTCAGGAGGCTGAGGCCAGAGAATGGCGTGAACCCGGGAGGCGGAGCTTGCAGTGAGCCGAGACCACGCCACTGCACTCCAGCCTGGGCGACAGAGCGAGACTCCGTCTTAACTAAAAAAAAAAAAAGAAAGAAGAAAAAAAGTACATTCTAAATAGAACTGTAAAGAGTATAAATTCAGCCTTCTGTCCTCAAAAGCTTATCAACATGAACTGAAAAATATATGCGGTATACATAAAATATACTTAAAATCATGATTAGCTGTGTCAATTTCCTGGCTTTCTTCTCCAGTTGATATTTTGCATGTCTTTTTATGTTTTTCCTTGGCAGTACTTGCTTAGATTATAAAGTCCTGAGGGGTTGGGATCCTATTTAAATAATTCTCTTTGTACAGATCCTAAAATAGCACAATGAAGAATTAGTACTTTAAAATTCTTTTTGATGAGGGAGTGAAGCTATGCCTAAATCCCTGATAGAAATCACTACTATTTCCAGATTACATAACAGCTATATTTAAAGCTTCTGAAATAGAGCCATTGGTAAGAACTAAGATTCAGTAATTCTTTTGGGAAACTGCATTTTTTTTCAGTCACAATCCAGAGAGGATATTCACTCAATAGAGTTATTAGAGTTATTTAGCATTGTAATGTTAAAATATTTGAAAGGAAAACGGCACAATGGCATAGTGACTCAATGGTAATATTTTATGAATTTCGTTATTATTTCATGCATAGCTACTCTGTGAGTAAAGCCATCATAAATCTAGTCATTGATTTGCTAAGGAGCTCAGTGGTATCCTTTGAACAAAATGGAAGCAAATATCTGGTAGGGCAAAGGCATAATCTTCCATAACTTAAGATAAATATGGTTATATTTGGAAAAGGACAATAGAAAATAGGAACGAAGGGTGGCAGAATATTTAAATGAGATTTTTAACTTACACAGAAAAAGTAATGAGACTTTAAAATGGAGAGTCAATACCAGAAAAGCAACATTCAAATTTAGACTCTGAGTTGAGGCCCCATTGCAAATTCAGTGGTGAGGTAAAATAGATAAATGACTGAAACCGTATGGCCCCTTACTTGATTTTAGAAAGAAAGGGACTTACTTTAAGGATTGTGATGACATGGCTACCTATTATAATAATAATACTCTAATACAGTGGAGGAAAATAAGTGAAATTAACATACTCTGGGTCTCTACTTTCACAAGTTACCCAAGTTTAACCTCGCAACAGTCCCCAAGATTGTCAGAAAGACAACAAATACCAATTGAGACAGCAATGAGCTTTACACAGACAGTTAATGTTTTAAGGGGTTAATACATGCACAACAAAAATGTGATTTCCCAATTCTCAGAGAGGAGGAAATCCAGGCTAAACCAGACTAAGAAGCTACCACCAAACCACCAGTTTGTAAATTGAAGAAGGAAGATTATTAATTTGAATATAGGCATTTATATGAGTCTTCACACTACCTTAAACTTACAAGATTGCAAATTACTTCTTTGAACTTTCTCCCATATCTTGAATCTCCAACCTTATTTAAGTAGGTAATTGTCAAAGGAGTTTATTTAATAGTTCAAGTTGCTTTGTTATTTTCATATGGAGTACGTAAGTTATTCATATTAAAAATATCACAAGTAGTGAAGCTTTGGCAGTGAGGCATGACAGGTCCTCAGCCAGGAGAAGAAGGGGGTTTATCAAGCATCTCTGAGCTCTGTCTGACATGCCCTTGGCCCACATACTTATTCTCAGCAATGAGCTGTGCTGGTATAACCTGACAGCACTTTTCTTGGCTCTATCAATCACATGCCTTTTCGGGTTTCTGTGCTCAGGCCTCCTCTACTGCTATCTTTTGGAATACCTGTGGGAACCCATGCAGACATTTGAATTCACGTATGTGCAAAGCTGAAAGTGCAAGGAGTTTAACAGTTTAAATCTCAACTAATACGAGACCTGGGCCAGAGGATAAATACTCCCCTTTTAATCATTTTATGTAAGCAGTCTGAGGTGCATTCAACATGGCTTCTCTGAAGGTCATCAGCAATAACTCCATTTGCCATCTATGGAATCTTTACAACAACCCTATGAGATAAATTCCGTATCTCTGTTTTTAAAATGACAAAACTGAAGTTTAGAGATGTAGAGCAAAATTTCAAAAGTCACACAATTTTTTAATGAAGAACATGAGGTTTGAACTACACTTATTCACAGCAGAAATGCTAAGGGGATATAAGACAGAGGTTGAGAAAGCTGCAGAGACGCCTACAGGGAGAGAAAGAGAATCATACAATTGAGGTACTTCAAATACGACGTCTTCCAATTTGGAATGATTTGGAGAATATCTAGATGATGCCTTCTACCCACAATCTCTTATGATATTATCTAAATTTCCTCCATTAGATATTTGTTAGGTCTTCAAGATCTGTTCAAATGAAAATACCTTTTGGAAAAATTGCTATAAATTTAATGGTAAAAAGGGCTAGTTGTCAGCTGTTTGAGAGCAATAGCTTTGAAAGAGTATAATCCAGTCCTAGGATATAAAAAACACAGGGAAGGAAGTGAAATTAAAAGAGGTAAAGGAGCTACAAAGTCAAATTTCACTTTTATTTATTTTCTTTAAGGTTTGTCCTACTAGTAACTATAAGGAATATGAAATTTCAAAGCAAAAAAAGATTAATTAGTAGGAAAGCCTTTTTATTTAAAAAGTCTTGAAAGTGTGTAAGGAGCAAAGCAATTTCTAAAGCAGTGCTCCATGTTTAGCTTTCTAAGTTTAGTTAGGATATAAAGAAATAATTATACATCTGACTTAGTCATAATTGCACCATCTTCCCTCTCATGAAAGGCTACGGATTATGTAACTGCAGCTATTGATTTTCCACATCAGACATTTTAATTGAAAGGTTAAGATGAAACTGGATCAGCAAAGTTTGAGGTTACTAATTCTGCATTAAAGAATTTGGGACTTGAACTCCCTCAATAGACAAGAGGCTAAGAATGTTATAAGAAACATTGCACTTCTTGGAAAAGGAGTATTACTATTACCAATTAACAGAAAATATTTAAAGCTTGGACTGAAATAAAAGACATGAACTTCAAATAACCTTAGCTTATGACTGGGAACGTTCTGCCATTATTGGATTTGCTGATTGTGATATAGACTACTACTCAAAGCCTACTTCCACTTTAGAACTGACATCATTTTTATTGACATTGATGTTAACATTTGAGGTATTTAAGTAAAGAAGATAAGGTCAGAATGATCATTTAGTAACTATTGCCATCCAGAGGCTGAGTTCAAACCTTAATCCTAAAAGCCCTACAGAAAAAAAAAAAAAAATCAACACTCACTATTCAACTGTCAAAAAGACTGATATCCCTGAGGCCATTAAATGGCAATAGTAAGCAATAACCCCCATCATCATTAGGACTGGAAATCATCTAAAAATTTATCAACAGACATACAATGATTTAAATGCTTCAGAAGAAGAAATAGATTAGGTAAATTAATATGAAATAAAAGGGACTAGGGAAGATCAATATGTTACTAAATCTAGACCTTGCTCAGAGAACCCATTGTAAAACTCCAAATATATTACCTGTATATTGAGCTAATTAATGCTACACTTGAGGCACAAAACTACAAATTAGACATGTAAAACTAAATATTTACAAGGAGACTTTCATAAAGAATTTTAATTATTTTTGTTAATATTTTCTAAGCATATCCTTCCCTTTTCAGGTATGGGGACATGCATAATTAATTATATAAACCTTAAAATGTTTATTATATGTTGTAGTGAACTAATATCTAACAGTTCTTAGTCATCCTGCAAGTCTGCCCTGACGACCCATCATCATGAAGGCATTCTGGATCCTTCTGGATAAACTGAATTGGGTTCCCATCTCTTTGCTCCTACTGTGTACTGCCCACACCCAATTTCTTAGGGCTTACCACATTGTTTTTGAAATTGTCTACTTAAATCTCAGTCTCCGCCAGTAACTGGGAGCATAACTGAGGGTGGTAACCATGTTTTCTACAACTTGCTAATACTCTGTTGCCTCAGCATTGCTCTTTAGATGGCTGTATACAACAGTAGTTCTTAAGTCTGAGTCCCAAATTCAGAGCTTAACCTGACTTATTTCTCACCTAAATTTCTCAGTTTTTAGAATACTATTTCAATATTATGAAATTAGCTCACTGCTTTGGAGTGATATTGCTGTGACCTGTGCCAACATAGATGTTACTTCTAATAGTGCTATAATGCTGGAAATTGTTCAAGGGTGAGAACATGATGAAGTGGGGATAAGTGCCAGAAATTAATGCTGTGTAGGTATAGCCAAAGGTGGCAAAGCCTGCATGGGGCTCTTTCCAGCCTTTAATCTATTGTAATGGTCAAAACAATAAAAGAGTTTTCAGTGGTCTGAAGGAAAATCATTGAAGTTAAATACATGCATACTCATGGAGTCCATCTATAAAAACATATTTGACAGAACGAAGAGATTGGGAAATTTCTTTGTAGAATGGTAATTTAAATGTTTGACAGTTTGGCTAATGTTTGCATTATTCATCACTTGGTACTTGATGAAGATACTTCACTTTTTATCTTGATTTCATTCCTCACTTGCCCTACTAAAGTATGTATATTTCAAGTAAAGTCAGCAAACATTAAAAATTTCAAGAGCTCCAAAAATTATGTCGGTACCAACACTACATAAAGTAGGTTCATACTACATGCTACATTGCACACATTCAGTGTACGCAATACAACATTGCAGAAAAAGAAAGTCAATTTGATTTTTAAGCTGCAAGATATTACGCTAATATCAAATTTCATGTATAATTGGGCCATTATGCTCTTAAGATACAGAAAATACCTGAAATTTTTTGGTATGCTTTATTTAACCAGTTGGAATTATTATTTAAATAATATACACTTCTGCTTTTTAAGAACTTGCTATAAATAATTGTACACTATAATCCTCTTAGGATTTAATCTGTTAAAAAAAAAAGCATGTTTAAAACAAGTAAAGGGCACCAATAAATAAAGTTGCATTATTTTAAGCTAAATGAAGTATCGTGCTATTGAAACAATGAAGCACTTCTTTATCTTAAAATTCCTTATTTTTAATAGCTAGATTCTCTGCTCTTGATGAACTTAAACATAATGATAATCATTTGATACAGCTAAAATACAATATCTCTCCTCTCTTAGTAGAAATAGTTCAAAATTTCTAGAAAATAAGTTGGCAAATATTCAAAACACGAAGAAATTGATGAATGTTAAAATAAAGTAATAATCATCTTTGCAAGGTAGAATGGTTTCACATCCTATCGCTGGAAACCACACACAGCTGAGGATATTCCAACCTTGGCATCCTTTCAGAAGTTATTTCCATATACTTGCCAAATCATTGGGAAGTTTCTATTCTGAAAATAGATCATTGTAATATCCTCAGTAAGAAGGCCCATTGTTGAATTAATGCCAGATTTATCTGTGCTGTTAAAATTATTACCAGTATTAGCACAGCTATTAATAATACTACCCTGTGGTTTTCAAAGAGCTTTCATTTGTACTGCCTCATTTAGTTATTTCAGCAACTCTGCGAGGTAAAAAGGACTAGTATTATTATCCCCATTGTATATATGGGAAATTGACACAAAAAGACCGAATTGACACTACAAGTTACACAATGGGAAACTGTGACTTACAGATCAGGAATCTTTGTAATTTAAAAAGTAGTGGAAATATTTATTAAACATTTGTTATGGGCAGTCACTTTCATCTCCTAATAATAGCTATTGTGAATTGTATGTTTTCTTTGTGCCAGATAATTTAACAAACCCTATCTTTAAAAGTTCAAACTTTCAAAGACAGATATTATCATTCCCCTCTTTCAGGTGAGAATGTAGTAGCCCAGTGGTGGCATAATAAATTTTAAATTCAGGTCTGTCTGACTGCCAAGTTCAAGGTCTTCCGTCTGAGATATTACTTCATTTAAATCTTACATTATCACTTTGAAGTAGGTATAATGTCCCTCCTTTTTTTTTATTTTTTTATTTTTTAAACAGACCTGGAAATGATCTAAGACAGTTAATGTTACAAGAAAAGACTGGTTGAAGAATCAGCATTCTGGCTGGCTGAATTTTCAATTTTTGTGATTGTTGACAATTTTTTAAAATATATAATTAAATTTCCTGCCTTACTAGGAAGAATACAATTAGAGCAACTGTAGTTTTTGTTGAAGATGGTAGCCTTTCAACTGCTAAGGACAGTATTTTAATCTTACTTTGCAAAACATTTGTGTAAATATTGAAAGTAGCAGATGGGCTTGAATCTCTACTGATTGTCATATATGACTGAATATTCTTTTTAAACATAAATCATTAATGTCAAAGAGTTTTTGTGATTGTGAGATCTGGGTAATTGGTTTATTATTATACCCCTACTGTGAGCCAGATACTAAGCTATAGCAAAGGGGATAGATATATGAGCGAACTAACCACATGAATTAGATTTTACAATACTGAGAGCATCAGAGTTCTGAACAAGATAAAATTAGATATTTAATATATTTTAGGCTTAGTATGAGGAAAAATGCTGCACTAAGCTATAAGCAATTTAATATTTAATCATAGCATAAAGAAACCACAAACAGGAAAGCAGTACAACAGATTTACATTATTTGTTAAATATAAAATAATCATCTGGATATTTTTATTTGAGGCTATTTATGTTATGTATGATTTAAGAGTACAATATTCTGTTATGTGTGCCAAGAAGAAGGTCAGAATATTTCAGAGTTAAGTCAAGAGTTAAGATCACAGTGATTATTAATACTGTTCCTAAATTGCAGTATCATCTGTTGTAGTAACAATATTGCAATGAAAGGTTGAAATAAAATACTGCATAGTTTATGTAAATAAGCACAGATTTTGTTTTGTGTAATAAGCAAACTGTTTTCAGAAAACACTATTTTAAATAGATAAATTGTTGTTAGTGTTTCTTTTTGTAAACACTGCACCAAAAATAAAAATAAAAGCCATAAATATATGGCCATATATATATATTTTGAGACTGAGTCTTGTTCTGTTGCCCAGGCGGGAGTGCAGTGGTGGCATCCCTGCTCACTGCAACTTCTGCCTCTCGGGTTCAAGTCATTCTTCTCCCTCAGCCTCCTGAGTAGCTGAGATAACAGGCATGTGCCACCACACCCGACTAATCTTTATATTTTTAGTAGAGACAGGGTTTCACCATGTTGGCCAGGCTGGTCTCGAACTCCTGACCTCAAGTGATCCACGCATCTCAGCCTCCCAAAATGCTGGGATTATAGGCATGAGCCACAACGTCCATCCCATAAACTCTATATTTTATAAATCACAATCATTATTGTTGAAGTTTTTTAAAATATTGAATTATCTTATTACTTTTCCCATAATTAAAAATATACAAATCCTAGAATGCAATCATAGTACAAACTTGGAGAAATCAAATAATGTATTTTTCTTCTAATGTTCAGCCATTACAGTGGTTTCTGCTCATTATCCTGAGCAGAAAAGAGCACGTAATTTATAATTATTGAGATTTTCTTTTATTTATGTTGATAAATGTGTTTATTCTGGAAAGAACATTGATTAAAAAAAACACATTTTATCGTTCTTCCCTTTGGGAGTTTCTTTCCACAGACATCTTTATAATTACTGTTCTGGTTTTGATATAATACTTCAATACTAATTAAGTTGTCCAAAGAAATTCAACGATCATTTATTGAACAACCACTATAGGCAAGGTACTGTGGAGATCTGTAAAAAATAAAGAGATGAAGGACATCACAACTTGTCTTCAAGGAGTTAAATTTCCTGAGGGATCTAGAACAAATTCAGCAATTGCCCTAATATATAGTGTGTTAGTTCTCTATCGCTCCTGTAACAAATTACCACAAATTTAGTGACTAAAAAGAACACAAATTAATATCTTAAGTTTTTTTGGTCAGAAGGCTGAAATAGGTATCGTGGGGCTGAAATCAAGCTATTGCTGCATGAGTTCCTTCTGGAAGCTCCAGGAAAGAATTCACTTCCTTGTCTTTTCAGCTTCTAGAGGCTGCCTTCATTTCTTGGTTTGTGGCTCCCTTCCATCTTCAAAGCCAGCAATTGCATCACTCCAATCTCTGTTTCCACCATATGTCTCTCACTCTGACTCTCCTTCCTACTTTTTTTTTTTTTTTTAACTTATAAGGTGGTTTTCCATTACATTAATCCCACTCAAATAATGCAGGATAACCTCTCCATCTCAAAATCCTTAACTTAATCACAGCTGCAAAGTTTTTTTTGTCCATGTAAAATAACATATTCACGGGTTCTGGGGATTTGAATGTGTAAATATCTTTTATTAGAGGTGGCATTCTTCTGCCTATCACACTTGTCTAAACTATGGTGAAGCCATAAATACCTTACATTTTAGATGTAAACACTGACATACTCAAAAATCCAATATTTAAGTTGTTTTAACCTATTCATATTAAAACATTTAAATATTAACAGGGAAGATGATAAGGCCAAAAGTTTATCATATGCAATTAAGTAAGCAAGAAAAATTTCCCATTTCAGGTTTCAAAACAAATAAGCAAATCTATTGATAATGCATAGATTAAGTCTTAGTAAATAAATTTACATTTGTATTTTTAGTTCACTGTTAAGACATATCAACCACCTAACTAGACTTTAATTTTATTTGAAAAATCTTACTATTAGAAAGCAAAAACAACTGGACAGTAGAACTTAATTTGGTTCTACAGAAATTTCTTACACTGACTTGTAAAACAATGAAATACTGGTTTTGAAAAAAATAATTATTAAATTATTTCATAAAAATCTTTAAATACTTTATAAAATCTTTTTATTTCACATATCCCTCTATTATCCCATTTCTCTGTTCTTTCTTAAAACAAAATGACTTGAAAAATTTTTTTGAACTTTCTATTTCCAATTTTTTTTTCTCATTCTACATTTAACCTATTTTAGTCATATTTTGCTCCCATTATATGGAAATGTAATTTTAGTGAAAGTCACCAGTGATCACCACACTGCTAAATCAAAGATCAAATCCCAGTCCTTATTTTACTGGACCTCTCAGTAGCATTCAAAGCAGATGATTATTCTCTTTTTGAACTTCTTTCTTAATTTGACATTCAGAACCTCAACTCTCTTGATTTTCATACTCTTTCACCATTCAGTCCTCAGCTACATTTACCTCTCTTTTTTAACCCCTTAACCCCCGATGATGGAGTGCCCCAGGGATCAGCCTTCGGATTTTTACTTTTCTGTGTTTCTTCTACTCGTCCTAAGTGAGATTATCTAGTCTCGGGGATTTTACTATTATTTGCATGGTATTTATTCCTAAAATTTTATTTTCAGTCTGTATCTCTTCCTGGAGCTCCACAATCATTTACCTAAACTCCCTATTTAATATGTCCAGTTGGATCTCCAGGAGACTCATAAACTCAGCATATCCTAAACTGAATTTATTATTTCTGCCCCCTTCTCTTACAGGAACAAAACAAAATTGCACAAGTAATGTTCTCTATCTCAGTAAATGGCAACTCTATTCTTGCAGATGTTCAGGCCTAAAGCATTGTAATTTACCTTGACTCTTTTCTGTCTCTTATATTTCATAACCAACCTGTCAGCAAATCCTGCTGACTGTAACCTTAGTTCCAGAATATGAACCTTCTCACCACATTCATTACCACCATTTATCTCTCACTTAGATTATTTCCCTGATCTCCTGATTGGTCTCCCTGTTTGTGTTGCTTCCCTACATTACATTTTCAAATACAATATGCAGAGTGATTCTTTAAAAATCTAAGTCAAATAATTTACCTGTGCACTACCTTATACAATTTTCCTGACTCAGTCTGAGTAAAATCCAAAGTCAGGATAGTGGCCTATAAACTCCTGCATTCTCTGGTTTTCTGTTACCTACCTGAGCTCAACTCACAGGTTGTCACATGCTCTATCTCCTTCTGGAATGTTCTTCTCTCCCATGAAGGCAGGGTATTTGTCTCCTTTATATTTTCAGTTTCAGAAATAGATGCTGGCACAGTGAAGGCACTCAGTGAATGTTTGTTAAATAGGTGAACATATTTTGTCTAAAACTAAATGTGAAGTAAAATATGTTCACTACTTTTCCTCTTAGAAAATCTAATGACGGCAAAAATGCAGAGGGTTTATTTTTCCTGTTTGTGTTTAGTACCTGATTCCAAAGGAATTTATAGGCTGAACGACGGTATGTAACCAGTGACTTGCCTGTATTTTTCAAATTAAGGATTGACAAGTGATAGAGGTATTGGGGTTAAATAAATTTCTGCTTCTGCCAGAGCTCTTGTATCAGCTGTCCTCAGAGTTGTCTCTGGTGCTTTAGTAAACAATAGAGACCCATTCCCACTGCTTTATTCACTGTCAGTCTGGCTGCTGCTAACAGCAACCAGGCAGGTCCTGCTTTTCGTTTGTTTGTTTTATATGTGTATTGACTTTCTTAAACATCTGAAAGCTATTACAATTTGTCTTTGAATTTTTCTCAAAAGTTTTTTCTTTGTGTTTTTATCACTTCTACTGTTATAAGTACAATATTCTCTTAGGTTGTTTGCATCATTCTCCTTCTGCTGCCCACCTTCTCCATAAGCCCAAATATAAATGTCTTGACTACTTTTCCTATTTCACTCAGTATTTTAGAGATGCTCAATGGTGAGTGGAAAATGTAATAGTTAATAATAATTACAATAAAATGTCTGGTAATCTCTTAATTAGATATATAACAATTAAATTATTAGATAGTTGACAATCTATTTAAGTTTATACACACACACACACACACACACACACACACACAAATATTCCTTTCTTTCCAACCTCTTATAAGGCTGGTGATTATAATGATCCCTTGATTCAAGCAAGGTTCTTACAGCAGAACAAGAGTAAAAGAGTCAAATCCTTGTCTCTGAGATATAAAATCTGAAGTTCAGCCGCAAAAGAAACATATTTTGAAGAACAGAGGCTGCTGCAAGTATTTTCACCTCCTCCCAGCATAAAGCTCTTCTGGGCTAGAAAGAGAGGAACTTCAGTCGGGAGGTATAGTTAAAGCTGGTGTAGGCTCCTTGAGAGGAGGAGCGGTGCTAGAATCCTCGGAGAAGCTTGGCTTGAGTAAAAGGCACTTGGGCTCATTTCCATTTGGGACCAGTGAGTCAGTAAGTCTTAGAGTTCTATCCTCAACTACAGAGGGGTAAATCTTTTACCTAAGAAATTTTTTTTTGTTTGTTTACAACAAAATTTTTTGAGCATAATAAATGCATTAAAGGTGCTATCTGATTTATCTCTACAACTCTGTATGAACTGATGAGAAAACTGAAATTCAGAAAGTTTAAGAAACCTGCCAGGCTGGGTGCAGTGGCTCACGCCTGTAATCCCAGCACTTTGGGAGGCCAAGGTTGGCAGATCACTTAAAGTCAGGAGTTCAAGACCAACCTGGCCAACATGATGAAACCCCACCTCTACCAAAAATACAAAAAATTATCCGGGCATGGTGGCAGGCGCCTGTAGTCCCAGCTACTCGGGAGGCTGCGGCAGAAGAATGGCTTGAACCCGGGAGATGGAGGTTGCAGTGAGCGGAGATAGTGACACTGCACTCCAGCCTGGGTGATAGAGCGAGACTTCATCTCAAAAAACAAAGGGAACCTGCCTAAAATTGTACCACAAGACACAAGAGAGGGTGTGGTCTCCACAGACAGATTGCCTTATGTGAAACCAACTCCATTTCTTGTGAGTTGTGTGCCTTGGGAAAGTTACTTAGTGCTTTTGTGCTTTCTTTCTTCATCTTTAATACTAACAATTATAGCTATTTATATGGTTCTTATTATTACTAAATTAGTTAATACATGTAAAGCACTTTAGTTTAGTAAGTGCTTAATAAATATTGGCTCTTAATTTATTATGCAGCAGAGTTAGGAGTATAACCAAGACTCATCTGACTCCAACCTGTGCTTTGAACACCGTACATACAGGCCCATACATACAGCTGATCTCATTATTATAAGGACTGGAGAGGAATGGGATGCAGTTGACCTTCAAAAATAGCATCTCCCTGATTCTAGCTAAGCAGGGCTAACTGAGGCCCAAGCTGACAGGTCAGACGTTTCTTTCATAAGGATGTTCCTCTGTTTGACTTTGCCTCCTCATTTCTTCATCCTTCCTATGGATTAAGCCATTTAGAACCAATTATTCCTATGAATACCTGTCAGAAATCTCTTGTATTTGTCTTCTCTGAAGTAAGAATGATTAAAATTATAATAAAAACTCTCCCACTCTACCCTAAAATGTGTTGTAACCTGGAACACCTAAAAATGTGTTGTTAACCAGAATATTTTCCCTCAGAGGTATCACAATGTGCCTATGAATATGTAAACTTGCCTTTTAAATCAATACCTGTGAAAATGTGAAGAATATCTTGTGAAATTAAATGGAAGTAATTGCTAACATATTTAGAGTTTATGATGAGGGGAGTACTGTACTAAGCAGCTGACATCCAATAATTCATTTAATTCTTATGGAAGCTCTATAAAGCAGTTGCTATAATTTCTCCCAGTATAGAGATAAAAGAGTGACTCAGTTTTAGCTCAAACAAGCAAAGTCATAGCATCTGAGTGTTATCCAGGCAGTCTGACTACAGGGCCCTATGGCTTAACCATGAACCTCAGAAAATTCTGCTCAGACATTTTCTGGATGCCAGGTGGTCTTATCCAGCAGACAATGCTCTTTACTTCATAGGCGTATCTCTGTAGAGTGACTGATTTTAACCTGATTGCCCCAATGCATGTAAATTTTAAAATTTACACAAGGATATATTCCTTCCGGCGTGAATATTCCTTTGCTTTTGAATATTTGCTCCCGAATATAATATAAGATATGGTAGAATTTATAAATATTTTAAGCTTCTCCTGCGGCCTTGTCCTTTTAAATCTGTGTATTTATAATTTCAATCCAATTACTTGTTTTTAACTTACATTTTTGCACTAAATTCTACAGGGGACTCTAAAACACTTCAGCATTTCTGAATTCTGAGCAACCTGAAAATAGGGATGTCTCAAGTTATATTCTTAGCTTCATCTTGCTAGTGGAGTAATTAAAGCACGGGTAAAATCTGTTTAAAGTTTAATGTAATTAGCAAAGCTTTGGGGTAAAGTCTTACTAAATTCTAACAAATAAAATGTATATGGATTTTTTTTACTTATTCTTAAGAGGTGAAAAGAAAAATTGAGTTATCAGAAAATCTAAGTCTCTAAAACTTCTTTACTTATTTTTATCTTCTCAACTTATAATTCTCTTGACAGTTTCTTCCATTTTCTAATTCAGTTTATGTACATATGTGCAGAACTTAGACAGTTACAGTTACAGTGGTTTCGCTTCAATAGGTTGGGACTGTGTTTTTTTCTAAAATATTCTATATCATTTCTTCCATACATATTTTTTAAAAGTCTCTAATTTACTTTTGTATTTTCTCCACTTAGAAATATAACTGTGATAACAGAAACTTTGAAAAAAATAATAGTTGAGGTTAATGTATTGAGGATTAAAATTTCTGATCCACATTTGAGGCCTGAATATTGCTTTAAGTGCATTAAACCATTGTTGAGAACTGAAAATTATTTCCATTAGCTAAGAAAAAACAGAGGTAAACCACATTAACTTTCTCTCCATAGTCTTCAATGAAAATGCTTTCATTATGCATATTTTGCTTAGAAAATGAACTAGCTTCGTTAAATTTAAACATCAACTGACACGATTCTATCAATTTTGCACTGATTATGAACACTTTTATAGTGAATTATTTGCACAATAGTGGATACAGAGTGCCACTGTGGCCTTTTCAGTACTTTTGCATGGAAGCAAATAAGCTTACTATCAAAACCAGAGTGAAATTCACAGTTATTATGGATTTTATTTTTATTCTTGATTCTAAGAATTCAAGTATATTACTTTTGTTTTGACATTGAATCTGAACTAACAAAGGATGAAATGAAGCAAAAGTGAAATAGAGTTGAAAATAAATCTAAGCAGGGTAATGTGTGTTCAACCTATCACTACTAAAGTTTGAATTCTGGAAAATTAACCCATTGTATTAGATCCCATTTGCATGATATAATATTGTATATTTTTACAAAGGATATTTGCTTTCCTCATTAATTCTCATTTGTCTTTCTGACAATTCTATGTAACACTGTCATTCCCAATAAACCTAGTGAAATATTTCCACTTGCATCCTCCAAGTTACACCTAACTGGTTGCTTCTTGGGTCTCTCAATTTAATTCCCATAATGGTTAATTTTAAATTATTTTATTTATTTACTTAAACACTACAGTTCTGGAAATGCAGTATCTCCAATCAGATCAAAGCTCTTCAGTAACAGGAGAAAATTATTCAAAATTCAATGAATGTTTATTTAGTTCTTGAGATAGGTCAAACAATGTAGTAAGAAGCTGAAAATTCATAGATGAATAAGCTACTCAAGAATGTTGAAGGCAATTTGTAAGAAGGACTATAGTGTGGATGTGCACAGAGTGTTGTGGATCACAGGGGAATGAATAAAATCTAGGGCTGGAAAGAGGTTAAGAGACATGAAATAAAATACAAAACATTCAATTTGTGTTTAAATTAATGAGTAGATGCATTTCTCATGAATAAGGAGGAGGAAGAGACAGAGAATAAGACCAGGTTATGAGTTTTCATAAAACACGGCCTGCTTGGGAAAGAGAATAGAATAGTTGTATATGGTCACAGGGTGCCAGAGAGGGAATAGTGGGAGATAATGTTAGATAGATGGAAGGCAGTCAGACTGGGAAGGGCCTAAATATTTGTCTTTTTTTTCTATAATATTTGTATTTTCCTTGTAGGAAATGGAAAGACACTGATCTACATTACATTGGAGTTTTTTTAATGAAATATCACTTTCTTAAAGAAGCAGTATCATACTCTGCACCTCTAAATTAGATGCCTTCTTATGTATTCCCAGATTTCATAGTATGCTGTACTTAGTTCTACCATAGTACTCATCATAGTTTTGTAATTGTGTATGTGAGTGTATGTGTGTGTGTGTCTGTAGTCTATTTTAATTTTTTATTTAATTAATTTATTTTTACAGACAGGATCTTGCTCTGTCACCCAGGCTGGAGGGCAGTGGCATCATCACAGCTCACTGTAACTTTGAGCTCCTGGGCTCAAGAAATTCTCCTGCTTCAGCCTCTTGAGTAGCTAGGACTACAGGAACGTGTTACCACTCCTGGCTAATTAATTCTTTTTTTTTTTTTTTTTTGGTGGAGAAGGGGTTTCTGTATGAATGCCCAGGCTGGTCTCAAACTCCTCGGTTCAAGCCATCCTCCTGTCTCAGCCCCACAAAGTGCTAGGATTACAGGCATGAGTCACTGTGCCTGGACTGTATCTGTGGTCTATACTAAACTGCAGGCTTCTGTAGGACTTTGACATACCTTATTCTCAGTTATATGCTCATTACCTAGCACTTGGCTTAGCCCATGGTGGACTCTTAGTAAATATTTGGTGAATATATTAATCACATTTTTAAGATGAGAACTCTGACATGAGTGTCAAGGATGCAGAGAAGTGAGATGGGATAATCAAGGAAAGTGACAAAGTATGAATTTAACCCTGAGAGATTATTTTAAAGTATATGTAATGAATATGCTATGCTTTGTTCATTATAAATAGTCCAGTGTTTGAAGCCTTAGGTTAATTTAACTAGATCATTAAAATATTAGAATTTTCTAACTATAGGCTTAAGCCAAGTAAGCCGTATTCAACCACATTAAACTATTTTGTCATATAGCTTATCTTCTTTCTTTCTATGGCAACAGAGATGGTACTATGGGGATGATGATATTGAATATATATCTAATACTGTAGTCTATATCACAGGCAAAATCATATTTACACTATCTTGTCTTAGCTTTGACAGTATGATTCAGTACCCAAGCCATTTCTACTTATCTAGGCTGCCATTATATTCACGCAAGCCTTTGATAGATCAATGGAACAGGGCAGCCTGGTGGAGCAAGAAGAACCCTGTTTTAGGACAGAATTCTTTAGGAAAAGTCTCCATCTTGCAATTAAACTGTCTTGTGACTTTGGACAAGTTATCAGAGCCTGGAGCTAATGCTTCTGGTTTCAAATTTTAGCAGATATAAGTGAGGTAAAGTATACAAAGTCTCTAGTACAATAACTGGCATAGTGGAATTTTTAGGCTCCTCCCTGGTCACCTCCCTGAGTTTCTTCACTTACTAAAGTAGGAGGTTTAGTGGCAGTGATTTCTGATGTCATCTTGAGTGTATGATTCTATTACGATGAATTATAAAACTAGTTGTTTACACTTCACAATAGGGTAGACAATTGTCTCTCAAATATGGCAGAACATTTAAAAGGGGAAACTGAACAAAGTTTTCTAACATTGGATTTTTAAAAGGCTTACTATTTTTAATGCATTTCTAAAAAAGAAGTCCCTTAATACTAGCATTACCTTCTGGAAAACAACAGCAATAAAAAAAGAATTGGAAGAATAATACAATCGCTTTTTCCTATACATAAATGAATGAATGATGCAGTGCTTCTAGAACTGAAAAGCATTTGAGAGCCATGCTTAGCTTGAAATCTTTTTAGAATTATTTAGCCTTATTTTCTAAGGAAGAGTCACTTTTATTTTTTACATATGACTACTTCCATCTTTTATAAAAATAGAAAAGACTGAAAATGACTGTCTTCTATAACCCTACACTGTAAAGGCCTAGAGGGGAATTTTGAGAAAAGAAGTAAAAACTGCTTGAAATGGTTTGATATAAAATGTCATTTTTTTCTAAAATGATTCTGACTTGTCTTTCGAATATTTTGAATGAAATAGAAAAGAACTAGCTTCCTATTAATCTAGAATACAGATTTTTTATCATTCTTCAAAAAATAATCCATTCAAACATTTCTTGGCAATATGGAGGAAGACTTGTCACATCACTCGAAATTTTCTTTAAGAAGCCTTGTCTCATAAAGTCAGTCAATCTCTTAAGATTTGAAGAATAATGATTATCTGGTAAGAAGATAATCAGGTTAAAGCTAGCAGCACTATGGAAAATTTTCTTTCTTGAGTCTAAAAGGACTGTTTGGCTTTTCTAAAGCCTAAGGTCTTGTTCCCAAACCCCCTTACTTTAAAGCCAAGTTAATGAAATATATTAACTACTATCACTTAGTCATTATGCTAAATATTAACATTTTAATAATATACTGTTTTTGCAAAAGCAAGTATATATATAATATGTATAATTATACAATTTTTCACTTTTATTATAGTTATTTTAAATATTTAAAGTTTTAATATAATATTCTAAAAATCTTATAAATATTTTTTCTATATATAAGAAAAAGTGGAAAAACACATACCAGACTATTGGTGGTGGTAGATTCACAGAGAATATATGGTACAGGAAGTTTTCTTTCTATGCTATATCTCTTGAATTTTTGATAAGAACATAAATATCTTTGGTAATTAGAAAATATTTCCTAACAAAATTAGTAGATGAACATATGAAGAGAATGATATGTGAAACAGAAGGTATAAACCCCATTAAGATAGGCTCTGTTTCTGTCTTGTTGAGGATTGTATTTCACAGTTCCTGCCTCACAGAAGGCACTTAATAAATATTTCTTGAATGAATGAATCAAAACATTAAAGAAGCTGCCGCAACAAATTTACAAGCTGTCTTTAGAGACCACATGAAATCTTTCTTCATATGGGAACATTTGCATTGTTAGACTAGGATAATACATCTTTGACCACTGCCGTGGGAATACATGCCTTGGAAATACTTTCAGGTGCAAGCCTTTGGAAATATAGTCATTCAGCAAGAAACAAACAAACAAAAAGTGTGTTCATTATGTTTGCTAGAATGGCTCTTTTTGTAGGATTATAGAGGTTTATTGTGCATGACTTAACACATTTTGAATTTGGCAAGATCTACAAAATGAGAGGAATAGATCCTGGCTCCTTCTTATCTACTTGTGTCTTCTTTTACTGAGAGAGTGTTTTACTGGCAGTCTACCCAGTAACACTAGCACAGAATTCATATTTCCTTTTATTTTCATTCATAAGCACTTTTCCACTTTCTAACAGAGAACTTGAGAAAACTCATTGAGTCTTAGAATTTCACTCATTCCTGGTGAACAAAATAAAGTTTCTTCCTTCACAGAGATTCTAAGGGTGTGATAAGGGGTGATACTTTCGTTAGATATGTCTACGACAACTATAGATGCAGCAGCAACTACTATGTCCTGAAGACCTACTATGTGTTTGGCACTACATACACTTTCTAATGTAGTTTTTCTAAAAACCTTATGAGGTAGGCATTTTTATATTCATTTTTAGAGGGTGAAACTGAGGCTCAGAGATATTAAATGTACTCAAAAGAGGCTTGTATTAAAATGACTTGCCTGAGACTCAATTCTGGTAGGTCTGGATCTGAGGATGTTTGATGCTGTGGCTGTTTTGTTTTGCAACTTTCCTATAATCCGTTGTTCTTACGGCTTCACTTGAGAGCTGCCCCTTCTATGTAAAGAGCATGCATAGCCTGGGAAATTCTGATGAAAATTAGAGTACAACCCTGAAATGCCAGAACTTGGATTGCACTCAAACTGTCACATGCTTTCTAGCTATGATAAATGGGCCTGAACTCATTAGTGATGGATTTCTAGCAGCAGCAATTGCACAGGTAAAACTTCTTAACTAAGCAGATATTCAATCATTCTGGCACTGTAAAATGTCATAAGTGCTCTCAGTGTAATCATCTTTTTGTTTCTTTGCTACATTTGGATGAGTAAAATCAGGAAGCATTAGAATAATGCCAAGTCCTTCCAAAAGTATAGGCCAAATGCAGAGGTATTTTGGGAAACCCACTTCTTGTGTCATACTAAGCTTTCTTGGATCTTGATTATTTAATGCCAAAAGTGCTAGTTGAATTACAGTCTTGTACACTTGAATGCAGAAGAGTAAGTGGACTCAGCTCTTGGTGGAAGTATACCTTTATTTCCTTTCTCCCCACTCTGGCAGATCCTCATCTATCTCTATCTCTCGGGCTCCAGGAGTTTGGCACTTTGCCACCCAGTCAGCTCCTGAGACAGCATAATGAAAGTTAATGGACCTCCAATTCAGGTAATTCACACGAATTAAAAATAACTTAGGAAAGCATTTAGGGCCCTATAAAATCAAATTTAGAATACTACATTCAGAGGTCATAATAGTCCAGTTCAAACTTTCTGCCACACAAAATAAATTAAATTTATTTGAAATATCTAAAAATTATTAAAGTCAGAGAGAATAGAATTTTTCCAAGTCTTTTGCAATGTAAATAATCCCAGTAAAGTTTTCTTGCTTGATTAGTTCTAAATGTTTTAAGATCTGATTTAAAGATTGCTTACACATTTTAAAGTACATGTAGAAAAGACTTGTAGCATATAATAAACTTACATAAATTATTTTATAATTTCTAAAATTCTATAAAAATTATGGTCCAATATAGAATATAGACTATAGAGGAAAAGGGTAGTATTTGTGCAGAAACCACATAAATTATATGATGGATGAAAGAGAATGAAAAGGGACCTTGAATTTGCTTTAGAAGAGGCATAATAAACTTACTGCTGGAAACCGTTTAATCCTTTCCTTTGTTACAGATTGAGCTTCACTTAAACCAACCCAGAGGGACTGCTGAAATCTCTTCAGGAGCTAAATTTTTCAATTCCACAAATATTTATTAAACTAGGCATTATGAATTCAAATATAGAGGTCAGTAATGTGCTGTCCTATCCTTAAGTAATCTACAATTTAGTTATTAGATAAGGCAAGTACTGGCATCTTACAGTGCAAGGAAGAATATAATAGTGGCCACAGGCAAAGCACAAAATACTCTGTGAGTTTTTTTGAAAGGAAACTAAATCATGTTGAAGTCTGCATGGTAGAGTGAGAAAATATAAAACTGAGGTTTAAATATGGTTTTTCCACCTTCTAATTTTGGGTCCTAGGAAATTATTTAAATTTTTGGAGCTTTAGCTTCTTTTGAATAAAATGCACTTCATAAGTGTTTTTTACAAGATTTTCTCATTATCTGTTTATTAATTCATGAAGAAGTATGTACTAATTGTTAACTGTTTGCCTGGTTCTATAGCTGTACAGTGTATAGTATAGTTGGGTAGCAAAAGTATGGTAGGTGCTATGATAAAATGGATATGCAGATTATAGCAGGGCTTTAAAGAAAAGTGTAGTCACTACTACTCAAGGGAGATCCAGAATCTCTTGTAGAGGAGCTGCCGTTATGATCTTTCCTTTGCAGATGAGAAATTGAAAGCTAAGAACATTTGAATAATTTTACCCAGGGTGGACAGTTACTAAGTGGCTGAGCCAGGAGCCAGGGCTCCAGCATTTTTACATGAGGCAATCAATTCTGTATTAGCTTTGAAAAGGATTATCAAAATTATGGGACCTAAAGGAATCATTTACATCAATGGGAATGTGCATACCTCAATATCTCAGAGCATTTTAAAGAAATTGATATTTTGTTTAGCAATTATTTTTATAATTAATGGTGACATATACTCACTCATATAACTGTTATGCAAAGCAGGCTTTTGAATAGTATGTGGAAATATTTAAGAAGTCTTCTAGTTTCAGGTTACTTTCAAAGAGTTTTTGTTTCCAAGCCATCTCAATGGAGGTAAAATAAACTGTCTCTGTAGTTCAATAATAAGCTCTCATGACCTCACCAAACTCATATTTTTATCCTATGTCAAGGCACTATTCTTTTGTACAAATGCATAAGGTCAAAAAATTGTTTTTTTCTCGTTACTTAGGACATTCATATAAATTAATCCTCTCAAAGGGGAGAAATCTATCCTGTACTTTCTCATTCCTCCCTGCTTTCCCATTGCTCTTGCAGAGGGTGGAAAAGAAATGCTGGTGACACTTTCCCCTGCCATTTGAAGGCAGCTGCTATCCCATGGTATAGCTGCTGAGGAATTGCTAGAATTGATCTTATAGTAAGTGACCCTCAGTAAGTGCCTTTGTCATTGTCTTCCTCCCTTTGCCTCCACTGTGGATGCAATAATGGTTCATGTATTACTGCATGAGCAATCACAAAGAGAATATACAGCAGAGTCCAAGTTAGTGTTTACACAGCAAATGAGAATAGCTATACTGAGCAGATGCCTGATTATTAATGGGAAGTGGGAGAAGATAGAAGGCTCCTCATGCTTTCCAGAATCCACAGGTGTTTTGACTTGTGTCACCAATATAGCTGTGGGGAGCTCATCAATATCATCTCCTAATAATAACTGGCAATCCACTGGGGTAACCTGAATTTTCCATCTTACAGGCACAAGAATCTTTCTGTAGCTTTGTGGGTAGCCAGATAAATGGAATCAAAATACTTATGGCAATTTATCTTTGACAAAAAGCAACAGGGCAGCACATCACCCGGGACACACTCATCTTGTTCTCACATGATCAACTAAAGGTGACCTACAATAATGAAATAATTGTTTATTATAGGGCATGAATGTATTAAATAAGTTGGAGAATCTCATGGCAAAATATGCATGGCTCTGGATTATTTTACTTAAGATGAAGATAAAAAGTGTAGAGTGTGATTTTTTCCCCTGCTATACTGTAAGGCTTTATTTTTTCTTTTGTGGAAATACTATATTCTCTGTATTGACTAATTGACTAGTTGCAGTGGTTTTTAAACTTTAGTGTTCCCAAGAACTTTCTGGAATCATGTTTAAATTGAAATTGGTGGGTTCATCTTCAGATATTCTAATTCAGTAAGATTGTGGTGAGACCCAGGAGTAAGCATTTTAAAATTGGATTTTGACTGAGAAAAGTATTACATAAAATGAATGACTGGATGCAGCCAGGAGAAATAGCTCCTACCAATAGACCACGACATTGGGAAGACAGGCACTCTATGAGCAGATCTTCGGAGGAAAGGCATTGAGAGTGGATAGAGGGAGGACACAGACACTGGGCTGAAGGGGGAGGAAGCTGGGAACCCTGCACAGGGCTATTGAACACTGGGACTCATTCCTAAACCCTGGTGACACTGTGGGAAGAGAAACAAACCAGTCAACTGAATCCACCTTATACCACAGTGAAATCCCTAACTGCATGACAGAAGATAAAAGCAAAGCAAAGCAAAACAAAACAAAACAAAAAACATGGAAAGAATAGCAACTCCAGAGATTGAAAGAACATCAACCCACACAGATGACAAAGAACCAGCATAATAACTCTGGTAACTCAAAAATCCAGCGTGTCTTGTTATCTCCAAATGACCACACTAGTTCACCAGCAATGGTTCTTAATATGGCTGAAATGACAGAAATAGAACTCATAATATGGATAGAAACAAAGATCATCAACATTCAAGGGAAAGTCAAAACCCAATCCAAGGAATCTAAGGAATACAATAAAACAATACAAGAGGCCGGGCGTGGTGGCTCACACCTGTAATCCCAGCACTCTGGGAGGCTGAGGTGGGCAGATCACGAGGTCAGGAGATTGAGACCATCCCAGCTAACACGATGAAACCCATCTCTACTAAAAATACAAAAAATTAGCCAGGCATTGTGGCGGGCGCCTGTAGTCCCAGCTACTTGGGAGGCTGAGGCAGGAGAATGGCATGAACCCGGGAGGCGGAGCTTGCAGAGAGCTGAGGTCACGCCACTGCATTCCAGCCTGGGTGACAGAGTGAGACTCCATCTCAAAAAAAAAAAAAAAAAAAAAAAAGAGAGAAAAAAGATGAAATGGGAATTTTGAGAAAGAAACAAACTAGTCTGATAGAGCTGAAAAACTCACATCAATAATTTCAGAATACGATCACAAGTATTAACAGCAGAATCAACCAAACTGATGAAAGAATCTCAGAGCTCAAAAACTGGTTCTCTAAAATAACTCAATTAGACAAAAATAAAGAAAAATCAAATGAAGAAGAATGAACCAAACCTCCAAGAAATATGGAACTATGTAATGAGACCAAATCAATGATTCATTGGCATCCCTGAAAAAAAGGGAAAGAAAGCAAGCAACTTAGAAAGCATATGATAATATTGTCCATGAAAACGTCCTCGACCTCAATAGAGTAGCTAACATTCAAATTTAGAAAATGCAGAGAACCCCTGTGAGGTGTTATAGAAGACAACCATCTCTAAGGCACATAATCATCAGATTCTCCAAGATCCAAATGAAAGAAAAAATGTTAAAGGCAGCTAGATAGAAGGGGCAGATCACCTACAAAGGGAACCCCATCAGGCTAACAGTGGAACTTTCAACAGAAACCCTACAAGCAAGAAGAGACTGGGGGCCTATATACAGCATTCTTAAAGAAAAAAAAATCCAAAGAAGAATTTCGTATCAGGCCAAACTAAGTTTTATAAGCAAAGAAGAAATAAAATCCTTTTCAGACAAGCAAATGCTAAGGGACTTCATTACCACCTGACCTGCCTTGCAGGAGGTCCTTAAGGGAGTATTTAATATGGAAAGGAAAGACCATTACTGACTGTGACAAAAATCACATGTAAATAGATTAACTATTGATACTATAAAGCAATCATACAATCATGTCTGCATAATAACCAGTTAAAAACATAATGTCAGGATCAAATCTGCACATATGAATATTAACCTTGAATGCAAACAGGCTAAATGTTCCAACTGAAAGACATAGAAAGGCTAGTTGTAAAAAGAAGCAAGACCCAATGGTCTGCTGTCTTCAAGAGACACATCTCTCATGTGATGATACTCACAGCCTCAAATAAAGGGTGGAGAAAAATCTACAAAGCTAATTAAAAAAATTAAACAAAACAAAGAACATGGGTTGCTATTCTAACCTCAGAATAGTCTTTAAACCAACAATAATCAGAAAAGGCAAAGCAGGGCATTACATAATTTTAAGGGGTTCTATTCAACAAGAAGAGTTGGCTATCCTAAATATATGTGCACATATATACACACAGCACCCAGATTCACAAAGCAAGTTCTTAGAGATCTATGAAGAGACTAAGATAACTATAGCATAATAGTGGGAAACTTAAACATCTTACTGACAATATTAGACAGATCATGAAGTTAAAAAACTAACAAAGATATTCAGAACCTGAACTTGACACTTGACCAAATAGGCTTAACAGACATCTACAGACTCTACCTAAAAACAACAAAATATACAGTCTTCTCATCTGCACATAGCATATATTCTAAAATCAACCATGCATTCAGCCATAAAACAGGCCTCAGTAAATTAAAAAAAAACGAAATCACACCAAAACACTTTTTGACCTCAACACAATAAAAACAGAAATCAATACTAAGAAAACCATTCAAACTCATGCAATTACAGGGAAATTAAACAACATATACCCAAATGACTTTGGAGTAAGGAATAAAATCAAGGCAGAAATCAAGAAATTATTTGAAACTAATGAGAACAAAGATACAACATACCAGAATCTCTGAGACACTGCTAAACTGGTATTAAGAGGGGAGTTTATGGCATTAAATGCCCAAGTAAAAAAGTTAGAAAGACCTAAAATTAACGACCTAACATCACACCTAGAGGAACTAGAGAAACAAGAGCAAACCCACCCCAAAGGTAGCAGAAGACAAGAAAAAACCAAAATCAGAGCTGAACTGAAGGAAGTTGATCTTTTGTATAAAAAAAATACAAAACATCAACAAATCTAGGAGTTTGTTTTTTGAAAGAATAAATAAGATTGATAGACCACTAACTAGACTAATGAAGAAAAAAAGGGAAGATCGAAATACATGCAAGGAGAAATTACAAAGGGAACATTACTACTGAACCTAGAGAAATACAAAAAAAATCATCAGAGACTACTGTGAACACCTCTATGCACACAACTAGAAAACCTAGAAGCAACAGATAAATTTAAGGAAACATACAATATCCCAAGATTGAATCAGGAAGAAACTGAATCCATGAACTGACCAATAATGAGTTCCAAAATTGAATCAGTAATAAAAAGCCTACCAATCAGAAAAACACAAGAATCAGATGGAATCATAGCTGAATTCCACTAGATGTATAAAGAAGAGCTGCTACCATTCCTACTAAAACTATTCCAAGAAATTGAGGTATACGGATTCCTCCCTAACTTATTTTACAAGGCCAGCATCATCCTGATACCAAAACCTGGCAGAGATGCAACACAAAAAGAAAACTACAGGGAAATATTTTTTATGAACATAGATGCAAAATTTCTCAACAAAAATACCAGCAAACTGAATCAAACAGCACATCTAAAAGCAAGTCTACCATGATCAGGTAAACTTTAACCCTAGGATACAAGATTAAACATACACAAATCCATAAATGTGATTCATCTCATAAACAGAATTAAAAACAAAAACCACATGATCACCTTAATAGATGGATAAAAGGCTTTCAGTAAAAGTCAACGTCCCTTTGTGTTAAGAACCCTCAACAAACTAGGCATTAAAGGAACATGCCTCAAAATAATAAGAACCATCTATGACAAACCCATAGCCAATATCATTCTGAATGGGCAAAAGCTGGAACATTCCCCTTAAGAAATGAAACAAGATAAGGAGGCCCACTCTAACCACTCCTATACAGCATAGTACTGGAAGTCCTAGCCAGGGCAATCAGGCAAAAGAAAAATGTGAAGCGCATCAGAGAAATAGAGAAACTCAAACTATCTCAGTTTGCAGATGATATGATTCTCTACTTAGTAAACCCTATAGTCTTTGCCAACAAGCTCCTACGTCTGACGAACAACTTCAGCAGTTTCAGGATACAAAATCAATGTACGGAAATCAGTAGCATTTCTATACACCAACAATGTCTAAGCTGAGATCCAAACGAAAAATGCAACCCTCTTACAATAGCCACAAAAAGAATAAAACACCTAGGACTACAGCTAACCAGGGAAATGTAAGATCTCCACAATGAGAATTACAAAGCCCTGCTCAAAGAAATCAGAGATAACACAAACAAATGGAAAAACATTCCATACTCATGGAACCAATATTGATAGAAAGACCATACTGCCAAAATCTGTTTACAGATTCAGTGCTATTCTTATCAAGCTACCAACAACATTCTTCACAGAATTAGAAAAAATGATTTTAAAGTTTATATGAAACCCAAAAAAGACCTTGAATACCCATGGCAATCTTAAGCAAAAGGAGCAAATCTGGAGGCATCACGTTACCCAACTTCAAACAATACTGCAATGCTAGAGTAATCAAAACAGCATGGTACTAGTACAAAATCAGACACATAGACCAATGCAACAGAATAGAGACCCCAGAAATAAAGCTGCGCACCTACAACCATCTGATCTTTGAAAAGTCGACAAAAACAAGCAATGAAGAAATGGCTCCATATTCAATAAATGGTGCTGCTGGTGGTATAAGTGTTTAGCCACATGCAGAAGAGTGAAACTGGACCCCTTCCTTACATCATATATGAAAATCAACTCAAGATGTATTAAAGACATAAATGTAAAACTTAAAACTATAAAAATTCTGGAAGTTAACCTGGGAAATACCATTTGGGACATAGGCGCTGACAAAGATTTCATGATGAAGGCACCAAAAGCAATTGCAACAAAAACAAAAACTGACAAATGGGACCTAATTAAACTAAAGAACTTCTGCACAACAAAAGTGTTTACTCTTCCCAATCAGAGTAATCCCCAAAATCCTTAAAGGGCTTGCAAGGGCTGCATGCTTTTTACCCCACCCACTCATACATCACTGACTGCATTTCTTACCGGTCTGCTCCTGCATCCGTCTATTCCAGCTGAAGTGACATTTTTGCTGTTCATAAAACAATACAAACATGCTCCAGTGTGAGTCTTTGGCGTTTTCTGTTCTTTCTTCCTGAAATGCTCCAACCCAGATGACATGGTTTGGCTGTGTCCCCACCTAAATCTCATCTTGAATTCCCACATGTTGTGGGAGGGCCCCGGTGGGAGGTAATTGAATCATGGCGGCCGGTCTTTCTCGTGCTGTACTTATGACAGTGAATAAGTCCCACAAGACCTGATGGTTTTATAAGAAGGAGTTTCTCTGCACAAGCTCTCTATTTGTCTGCTGCCATGCATGTAAGACGTGACTTGCTCCTCCTTACCTTCTGCCATGCTTTTGAGGCCACCCCAGCCACATGAAACTGTACGTCCGTTAAACCTCTTTTTCTTCCCAGTCTCAGGTATGCTTTTAAAAGCAGCAATAAAATAAACTAATACATCAGATATACCAAAGTTCACTTTTACATTTTCTTCATATCTCAAACACTTTCTTATCAAAGGTATCTCCTGACCACCCTATACATATACAACATCTGGTTCTCCTTACTTGCATTATCATTATTCTAATCACTTATTCATCCCTTACATATTATAGATTTTTCTTGTTTACTTCCATATTGGTTGTTTCTCCCCACTAGAATGTAAACACCTCAAGGGCAGGATTTTATGAGCTCTATTTATTGCTTTCCCTTGAGCTTTCTGAACACTTTGGCATTTAGCAATGGCTCAATAAATATTTATTGCATGACGCTCTTCTTGCTTTCTGTTGTGAGATATAGCAAATTTAACGTAGAAATCAAATATTTTTCATTGTAACTTATTAACAAATTACTTCAATACTCTTCAGAACCATGCTTTCTTTCCTCAGTATTTGTTTAACATCCTTTATCAGAGATATAATTCCTAAACAAATAGGACCCACTATTGTGCTTTCTATTTCGCTGAGCCCTCTCTCTATAATCTATTGCTACTTGTGCAGTCTTTTACACATAGGCAACCCTAGCACAATCCATGACCTGAAACACCAGTGTAAACTAGAACAGGACTTTACCTCCGAGTTTCTATCCTGGTGAATCATTGGGGGATCCTCCAAGTTTTTCTAGTCCCCTGAAATGCATGCATGAGTCCTTAGGAGACCATGAACACATCCTCCACTTTCGTCTTCTTTAGCTTATCTTTGCTGCCTTCTGATGTTCTACCTTGTGCCCCATTATTTACCTGGCCACCAGATGGTGACATAATTATTGCTGTTCTCACCAAGATCATTAGCACAAATGTCTCTTAAAGTTATGCACATCATAGCACAGGCTGCTTTTGCAAGGAAAGGAGAGAAGCTTTGGCTCACTTGTGTTAAAAGTTATTGGGGTTCCTGCTGAGCTTTCCCATTTGCTCAGTTTTGTGTATTGCTCCCTGGCACATACTAGAGGGATCTATTAGGCCCACTCCCTCAGTTTCTTACAGCTGCCTCTCTCAAGGTATTTGTAACAAGTCCCCCCGAGGCCTGGGAAAATTGGAGTGTCACTATCAAGTATTCACCCAAATCATCTTCCCATGCTGAGAATCAACATGTTTGCCAGGATAAATCCCAGATGGTTTGTGTGTCTCTATCTAGTGTAAATTTCCCACCCACCTGGAGTCCTTGTTGAGAGACTGGGACTGAAGAGAGGCAGTGGCTCTTTCTTTCTCTTTTTTGTTCCATAGTCTTAATTTCAGTATCTTTTATAAATTCTCATGCTAATGTGTAATGTAGGTCTCACTTGGTAAAATCCCTGCAATGCTTAAAAAAAATCCATAAAAAACCTTCATTAGAAAATAAGCTATTTCACAACTAGCACAAACACCATCCGGTGCTACAGACAGGTGAAGAGAAAGATTGTAACTCATATACTAAACTTCATAAGTTTTATTCCCAAGAAAATAACTTCACTTGCATTTCTACTTGTTGTTTGCTTAAGCACTTCTTTGGTAACTAAACTTGGATGGCAAAATGTTAATATGTAGGAAAGTAAACAGCTAAACATAATTTATATCAGAATGGTATTTTGAAAGTGGCTTTTTTTTAATTCATGTGTTCATCCAACAAACATGTTCATTGCTCATTAGTGGTCAGATGTGTTGAGCCCACAGAGATGAATATACACAGTGTGTGCCCTCAAGGACTAAAAACAGTAGATATAAAAATCTAAATCACTCTCTGTAAGAGGCTTATTGACAAACTTGAGTGCGTCTTCATAAATGTGATGATACTGTTGAGGCTCTTTGGAACACCTGAGAGAGAAGATAACATTCTGGAGGCCCAGGATACTTGTCTTCAAGGAATTGAAAGTCTATCATACGGACAAAGGAGTAGACTCAATGTGTGTGGCTTCAGAAGGGAAAATTAAAGCGATGCAGGATTGAGAACATTGAGGAAAAACATGTACCAAGTAGACTGTTTAGAAAATATGGGCTACCTTCAGAGGAGCAAAGTGGTGGAAGTTTTAAACAATTGTAAGGGAAGTCTTTTGTTTTTGCTTGTTTTTTGTTGGTGAGAGGTTATACTTACATTGTTTTTAGGGTATTTTGAGTGATCAAACTTTATGACATTATCATAGCCTCTACCCACACAGTGCTTATCCTTCCATTATATTATTTTCATCTAGTTCATAAATCAGTAATTAAAAAAGAGCATTAATTCAGAACCTATAAAATTATGGTGAAAAAATATAACAACTTCACATTTTCATCTCAATTTGATTTAAAGTTCATAATTATTTACTAATGAATGTGGGAATTCATATGGGCCAATAGGAGTGTAATAGACATAGTCTGAGTGTGTTTGTGATGGGCAAGTGCATGCATTCTCCCTAATATTCTGAAGGGAGAAGTTACAGAGAGATGTTTCCAGCCAGTAATATAGAACAGTGATACTGGGTGAGTAAAAAACTGATGAAAAAAGTGGGACTTTAGAATATTTTCTTTTTTCTTGAGTTTGACTGATTTTTCAGAACCACAATAGAGCTGTGCTATTCTCAGGATCCATGGGCTATGGAAATGTTTTGGAACATTTTTTTTTTTTGGCTCTGCATTCAGGTTCTTCTCACATCCCTCTCTTTTTGAGCTTTGAAAAAAAAATCTAGGCCTTGATTTTTAAAAATTTTTATCTATCTATCTATCTTTCTAATCTATTATCTATCTTTGTAATCTATTATCTATCTTTCAGTCATCTATCTCTGTCTACCTAATATATCATCTTTCTATCTATGTATCTATCTATCTATCATCTATCTATATTTGTGCTACAGCAAGTCCCAGCTATGATGGAGGCAAATATGGGTATGTGTGGTGGGTGGAGTCAGGTGTCACACATTCCTTGATATTCCCCAAACTGTAACTACCCAGCCATATATATATATATATATATATATATATATATATATATATATATATCCAGTTATATATATAGCTTTGTATATATAGCTTTGTATATATATGTATGTATATATATATTCATTTGTGTGTATATATATACAAACACACAAATGTATATGTATAGCTTAACTGTGTAGCTATATCCAAATACGTATTTATGTCTATACCTAATTTATTTAAATCTAACTGAATCCAACTATCTCACTATCCAAGCCTAAGAAATTGGCACTGAAAAGTGATATTTGAGGCTACAACACAGTGTCTTGTTTCCTGAATCTGTACTGGTGGATACATTTGTACCCTGGGGAACAATAGGCTGTAGGTAAAATGCAAGGAGTTGCTTCATTAAATTTTGCAGCATTGTGAGGCTAAAGGAACCCTTCTGCTGGACCATCATAAGAGAAGGAAGTGTGTTGTTTCCCATTTTACTTCACAGAAAAGTGTGAAGTGTGATGGCACCAGCAGATTGGAAGCACAGGTCCCCAAGGTTTGACGGAGGTCCATCCGAGAACAGAGGAAATAAAGATCAACCACGGCAGTGGCAGAGTTACTGGCACCTAGGGCCTGTGGATTCTCCAGGCAAGGCCCAAATTGCAGCATTACAGCAGGGAGACTGAAAAGCAGCAGTATAATAATGGCAGTCGTGGCTCAGGGTGTGGCTCAGCAGGGAAGGGTAGAACAGTTGGTTTTCCTGGATGGAATTTCTGAATGTGGGAATCTCCCAGGGGCTCCTGGCAATATGCCAGCAGAGAGGTCTTTTTAAAGGTAGAACTGAGAGATTATAGTTATATTCTTTGCGGAAAATAAGTTGATGAATGTGACCTCATTCATGTCCATGAATGAAGCTGGTGAGACAGTACAATTTTAAGTTATTTCTGTTACCCTACTTAGTTATGATATTGACTAATGATGAGGTAATAAAAGGAAGGAAAATCTAGAGACATCACAAAATTAAAATTGTAGAAACATTTTAAAAACTTTTAAAAAGCATATGACATTTCAGAAATTATAATCAGAGGTTGCTTACATTTTAACTCAGGCATTTCTTTATCCTTGCTAAGGGAAGATGTAAGTAGCCTCTGCTAAAACTGAAGCACAGCCTAGGTTCAAACAAGTGGGGCATTGATATTAGCCGCTTCTCAAGGCAGCTGTGTAGTAATTCCAGGCTGTCAGAGAGAGTTATCAGATAGAAGACCACGCTCTTAAAAAGATACCAGTAAAACTAACTTACGTAAAACACTTTGTAATCTACAAACCTCATTTATTCATCATCTCATTTATTATTCATAATAAAGCCTTTTCAAGAAAATGTTTTTATCCCAATTTTGTAAATGAGGAAGCAAGGTACAGAGATATGAAAACACACCCTAGGACAAAGGGATTTTGAACTTAAGTATTTGGATTCTAATTACAACTGTCTAGCTATAAGTATAAAAGCCCAGAGTGCATCTTAATCATTTTGGGGTAATGGAATATTTGAGAATCAAAAGAAAGTGGTAAACCCTCGCCCCAGAATAGCTACATAGATATGCACATATACAAAATTCAAATATTCTTTCAGAAACACTTCTGAAACATATTCAGGAATATGCTACATGTCTAAAGACCACAGAATGAAAAATCTAGGCTGAAAGTGGAATATTGGGGTGCTGTAACAATCAGGTTTAATAAGTGAAGAGTTTATGTGAAAAAGCAAACTCAAGAAATTTAATTTTGTAATTGCAGTCTTATGTTTTGGGTCCCATGGTGATATTACTAAGGGTTTTCTCCTAATATAATTCATATATTCATACTGGGGGAAAAGGTTTCTGTAAATGTACTTCTTATTTCCCTTCTGTATGTTTCTAAGACACCTCTTTGTATTTCTCTATTCCGGTAGCAGTAATTCACATCATTGCTATATAGAACAGTACTTTACAGTTCTATTATTTTATGTACCTGCTAAGGTTTTTTCAATTACTACTAGACAATTGCCTGTCCTAATTGGTAGCCATGAGGTGAACTGATCTTTGATGCATGTGGTATACAATATGAGGGCTGTTAACTTATTTTTCTCCCACAGTTAATGAATAAGTTACTGGAGAGTGACATTTGAATAATAGCATTGCATTAAGAGAAGCCAAATTTCCATTCTTGCTTTGTTCTTACAAAAACAGAGGGAAAATAAATCAAGAATGACCTTTAGCCTTTTAGCAATTAGATCATAATTTTTTCTTTGGTTACTAACGGTGACTCCTGAGAGTCACTATTTACAATTCTATTTATTTCATTTTACCTTAGAGTTGAATGATTTATGAATGTCTGAGCTCAGATGCATACAGGACTAACAAAACTCAGCTTTCTGGTCTCCTGTCTGCTAACAGGATAATGGGGCATCGTGATGGTCTTTTAGATGTGTGAACTTGGCTAGGGTATAGCCTCTAGTTAGTCTTTCAAGCATAAATCTAGGTATTGCTGTGAAAGATATTTTATAAATTGTATTAATGTTCATAAAAATTGACATTTAGTAAGGCAGACTGTCTTAAATAATCTGGATGAGCCTGAATCAATTGGCTGATGAACCTTAAAATTAGAGATGCGGGTTTCTTAAAAAAGAAGAAATGCCACCTGTGGACAGCAGCTTCAGCCTGGGCTATGAGCTTCAGCATGCCCTTTTTGATAGCTTGTCCTACAGACTTCAAATTTGTCTAGCCAGCCCCACAATTTTGTAAGACAGTTATTTGCAATAAATATCTTACATACCTCCTATCAGTTCTGCTTTTTTGGTTGTCCATTTACTGGCACAAACGTATATGCAAATATCAATTGAGTTAAAGCAATAACTTCAGGTACCTCCTTATTTCTCAAAAAATATACAAGTTAAACACAAGGAGTTACCCTGAATTAGAGAGAAATGTGATGATTCTCTTGAAGATTTCAAAACATTGAACTAGTCTAGATCAGAATGTTGCTATTCTAGATGTACTGTTATCTATTATTTTAACTTAACTTGCCAATATATTAATTATCAGCTTTAGCTGGAATGTTTTCTTAAATAAAAATGTATAGATGTATCTATATATTTATAGTTCATCTATTATCTATCCACATCTCTATCTAATACCATTTAGTGTGTATTTGCACAGGTATATCTAAAGGAGGATTACTGCTGTTATTGTATATTGGTATATTTAATAACATCATATCTGATTAAATTCATAAAACTCTAGAAATGAAATCCAATAGCCTCTTATTAATATTCTGTTTCTGATTGAAATAAAACTGTTTGCTTCTTGCAACATTGCCTAATAACTTATGATAAAATAACCCCAAAAGAATACTCCATTGAAAGTTGTATTCCCACTATATATATATCCATATCTAGGTTGTATATATTATTTATATATATAGTGGGAATACATATATATACATATATAATATATACACATACATAGCAGTAACTAGATTACTGATGGACCAATGATGTTAAGTAATCTATGCCTACTTCTATTTTATATTTTATTATTGCATATAAATTATGTTTAATTATTGCCAATGCCTAGGAAAGTAAGCTCTGAAAATTAAGAGCTTACTTTACATTAAGGTCAAGTTACCACAGACCAGAACATACACTAAAATTTACACCTAAAGGCTCTAATCCTGCAAGAGTTGCATATAACTTCATTGTAATAATAATCCAGAGGAGGGATGCAGAAAATGAAAAGTGGTAGTTGGTCAGGAAAGATAAAGGAAAGAGCCAGAGACAAATTTCAATAGTGCCTATTCAAGCAGTGCTTAAAGGAGGGGCTTAACTCCTGGAGAAAACCATTCCTAACCTAGATATGGATAAATCTAACTCTCCTCATTTTGATTCCACATGTGCACCTGCTCATCTTCATTCATCAATCTGAGACATTCAACCTGCCATTAATAGTACCTGGACGCCAGGTGCAGTGGCTCATGCCTGTAATCCCAGCACTTTGGGAGTCCGAGGTGTGCAGATCACCTGAGGGTAAGGAGTTTGAAACCAGGCTGGTCAACATGGCGAAACCCCATCTCTACTAAAAATACAAAAATTAGCCGGGCATGGTGGTGGGAGCCTGTAATCCCAGCTACTCAGGAGGCTGAGGCAGGAGAATTGCTTGAACCCAGAAGCCAGAGGTTGAAGTGAGCCAAGATAGCCCCACTGCACTCCAGCCTGGGTGACAGAGTGAGACTCTGTCTCAAAAAAAAAAAAAAAAAAAGTTCCTGGGCATGTGCCATTGTGAGGAAATTACCAGATGCCAGAGAAGATGCTCAGTATTATTTGTCATTGGGAAACAGAAACTGAAACTACAATGATATACCACTACACACATTTAGAATACATAAAATTATAAAGATTGACAATATCAAGTTTTGGCAAGAATGTAGAAAAACTGGAACTCTCATACACTGCTTGGAAACAGTTTGGGAGTTTCTTAAATAAATAAATATACAGGTACCATATTAGACAGCCATTTCACTTCTAGGTATTTATCCAAGAGAAATGAAAGTCCAATACAAAAGACATGTACATAAATGTTTACATCAGCTTTATTTGTAATGACCAATGATGAAAACAACTCAAATGTCTATCAAAAGGTGAATGAATAAACGAATGTGATACGTTCATACAATGATGTACTATTCAGTAATAAGAAGGAATGAACTATTGATATACACAACAATATGAGTGAATCTGAAAATAATCCTGAGTGAAAAAGCCAGACATAAAGAGTATATATGGTATGATTCCATTTATCTAAGATTCTAGACAATATAAACTAATTATAGTTGCAGGAAGCAGGTCAGTGGTTTCTGTGGGAGGAGGGTTAGGAAGAAATGGGAAGAAGAGATTACAAAGGGAAAATTGGAGTGGTGATAGATTTTTTTTTGATATTGGTGATAGTTTTATGAGTTAATACATATGTTGAAATTTATAAAACATAAAACTGTACACTTATCTTTATTTTTTTTGAAATAAAAATAAAAATCTGCTGGGCACAGTGACTCACGCCTATAATCATAGCACTTTGAAAGGCCAAGGTAGGAGGATTGCTTGAGACCAAGAGTTTGAGATCAGCCTAGGCTGATTTCTTTTACTTCTATAGTAAAAGAAATGTGTTATCCCAATAAAATTATTGGGATATAATTGACAAAACAGAAACAACAAACACAGCAGCAACAATTAAATTTTTTTTAAAAGAGCATAAATAAATATTGTTATTATAGTGATTATAATGAGGTGAAGGTATTTCCTGTTGATAATGTTGAGGCAGGGACATGGCAAGAGTCTGAATGTTTTAAAAATGGAATCATGTGCCAAAAATGTTGTCTTGTGAGAATGCTGTTACTGAGACTATCATTTCAGAAAATGCCTGAGGTTAGCGTGTTCCTAGCACTAGCATCAAACCTCCACTTGGGTGCCTTGGGCAGCAGCATTCTTAAGTTTGCAGATCACTGAGAAATACTGCAGAAGGTAAAAGAGAAAAGCAGTGTAAAAATGACTGCTTAGACATTTCTCTAAGTAATCAGAATCCAATTTGATTCAATATCTGTCAAGTGATAAATAATGAATTAATTTTCTCTGCAAATGTGAATATGTTAATGACACAAATAACACTTATGTGTTAGACATAATTTATTTGAGTCTTACGAGAATCCTTTGAAAATCTAGAGACAAAGATATGCGACTTGAACAACAGAAGTGGTTTTCAAAGTTGTTAAGCAAGTCAGAATGTTAAGACTTTATCTTGTTCCAACCCTTTAAATAACAGGCAAGCAAGTAAGTACCTAAATTATTTAAAACTTCCTATCAGAATTGCTTGATAGAGTCATTAAACATATATTTTTTAGTGTACCTATAATTTGAAAAGTCAAAAAGACGATAAGTGGCAATCTTTTACTCAATTAATGAATTATGTTCTTATTCAGTTATTTAGGCATTAATGTAACACTGTTTATACTGAATATTTATATTAAATAGTGTATCAGGCACTGCCAATAATGAAGAATGCAAAGATTAAGGATATAGCTCCCATGGCCCAGGAGGTTCTACTGAACTCTATACACTTTTTTTAGTAAATAAAATGGAAACTTTAGTAGATAAACCAGCCAATAAAATCTACAATATCATGTTGTAGGATCGTATATTTTAAATAAGTGTATACTTACAATGATTGAACAAGTGAAGCATAAATACATAGTACACAGTGAAATTAAAAATGCAGTTATTCTGTTTTATTGCACATAGTGAAGTAAAAAACAAAATGCCTTTTGGAAAATAAAATTAAGTGCTTTCGTTAATGTGAAAGAAAATAAGAAAATTTTAAGTGAGAAAATCTGGCTGTCTATTCAGCAATCAGACAATTGCATGGTTTCATTTTTCCTTGAGATGCTTTGATAATTATTTGCTATACTTTCCCAAGAGAATTTCTATTTCAGTTTTAAGCATATTCTTAAAGTTTGAACATTATAATTCTTATGAATTACTTTTTAAAATGTTTAGATCATTCATTTTAATACCACACAATGCTTGGTTTGTTGCAAAAATATAATTTTAAAGTTTCACTCTATGATTTGAATTTTACCAGGAGAAAATCAACTGGAATATCAAAATAATTTCATTTCCTTTTTGCAGTTGGTGTTAACTCTTCATTATAAACACAGTATTCATGTAATTATAGTTGAAGAGTATATACAAGCAAAGTTCAAGTGTGGCATCTAATTTGTAGAAGTTCCTAGTTTGTTTAGGGAGGTAAGACCAAAAAAATAGCCATTTAGAAATAAAATTGTTTCTACTTTACCAAGTGTGTTGGCTCACACCTGTAATTCCAGCTACTTGGGAGGCTGAGGAGGGAGTATTGGTTGGGGCTGGATTTCAAGTCCAGCCTGGACAACATATTGAGACATAGTAATTTTCTTAAAAAATATTTTTCTAAAAATAAAGATAAAGTGTAGTATAGAATTAAGTTTCAATATGAGTGTTGCAGGTATAGAAATGTTTATGAACTTTTAGTCATTGATAAAAGTGAGATAATGTTCCACAATGGTTCAAGTCCCAATGCCATCACTTAATACGCATATGATTTTCGGTGAGTTATTTAACTGCTCCACGGCTCTTTATATGGCATATAGATAATAATAGCTGCTAACTTATATGAGCTTTTTCAACAAGACTAAATCAATTTCTGTATTAAGTTACTTAGAATGATTCCTGGCACAAGTAAGAGCTCCATGTTGTCAATTAGTGTTATTTAGTGAAAGGGAAGGTGGTTGACCAAGCCAACTTTTGCCAACAGTGTGTTTGGGAAATCTTAGAGGCCTGGAAATTATCACAATAGATCTGAAAATTCAAATAAAAACCAAAAGATAACTGGTCTAAAGATTATAAGCAAATTATTAAAATAGGGAGATGCAAGCCTTTTTAACATTGAAACAAGGTTCTCATACTTGAAAAAAAATACAATTACTGATAAAACAAAAACCAAGTATTTGAAATTAAGTTGATCTAGATTTTAATGTCAGTTCTGTCCCTTATTGTCTGTGATACTGATAATAAATGGTTCAAATCCTGTCAGCCTTTTTTTAACCTATGAAATTTGTTACATTGATTAATTGGAGATAACGAATGAGCAAATTTTCAGAAAATGAGTTTTCTTCCCATTCTTCCTTCATTCCTTTTCTTACCAAATCAATTATCAGAGAAGATTTAAGGAAGTAGATGAGACTTTCTTTTTATCCTGAAGATTTGTGTTAAGACTTGTATGAGAGAGAGTGAGAGAGAGAGAGTTTTCGCTTAAGACTTGAGTCAGATTTGTTTAGGTAATTTTTTTTGCCAATTATTTTTTAGTTTAGTGCTAAATAAATGTTATTTGGTTCCTCACATTATTGGTGATTTCTCTAAACATTCAATGTTCACATTTCACTTTCGTTTTCTAAATTTTTGTCTAAATAAGTCTCACTGAAACACATTTGTGAACACACACCTCCATTCCCTGTTGCATCAAACTGGATACTAAAAGAACTGGATGTCAAAACACTCAGGGTTTTCTCTTTTTATTCTCCTCTGCATAAATACTGATTTCATATCTCTAGTTATCTTTAGTAAAATAGAAATGAGTCTTTTCTCTTAACAATGCTGTGACTATATATAATATTATGTATTTTTATATATTATACATTTATATATGTTTTATTGTTATAGATATATATTTTATGCTTATATATAATAAAATAAAAAACAACAACAAAAAACAAAAGCAAGCCTGCCATTTTAGCACAAACTATGCAGGAAATTAGCATTGTAAAAAAGTGATTGCTAATTATATCTTTTAATGTCACATATAAAAAAAGTTCTTCCTATGTATTTGGAATGAAATTATATATCTTATATTTTGCCTGTTTTTAATTGTATAATATATAATAACACTATTCCAATCACATCTGAGTTTTACAATAAATATCCAGAACTTATTTCTTCTCAAATACTTTTTTTGCTTGGTTTCCAAAACACCACTGTTTGTGTTCCCTCACTACCTCACTGCAAGCTCCTCTTCAACCTTCTTTGCTGGCTCTTTTTATCTTCTTGACCTCTGAATGCTGAAGTGCTTAGTTCTTAGGCCAAGAAAGACAGAAAGGTATTTTTATTTTCCTGAATTCACTCCCTAAATGAGTTCATGCAATCGTATCATTTAAAATATCACGTACATGCTGAGGTTTCTCAAAATTGTCTCATATACCTTATCTCACGGTAGGTCAGCAAATGATATTGGTGCTACTCTCAAAATCAGAGCCACCCTCACACTTTGACTTCTATTCCATCTGTACAAATATACATTAGTATATATTCCAATTTTTTGGACCCCTTCATCTCTATCTTCCTATTGTCTCCAGAGTAGCAAGAGTGACCTTTTTATAACAAAAGATTTGATCAAGCCATTCCTCTGTTAAAAAGCCTCTGATATGGCCTGGCGCGGTGGCTCACGCCTGTAATCCTAGCACTTTGGGAGGCCGAGGCGAGTGGATCACGAGGTCAGGAGATCGAGACCATCCTGGCTGACACGGGGAAACCCCGTCTCTACTAAAAATACAAAAAATTAGCCGGGCGTCGTGGTGGGCGCCTGTAGTCCCAGCCACTCGAGAGGCTGAGGCACGAGAATGGCGTGAACCCGGAAGGCGGAGCTTGCAGTGAGCAGAGATCGCGCCACTGCACTCCAGCCTGGGCGACAGAGTGAGGCTCCGTCTCAAAAAAAAAAAAAAAGGAAAAAGCCTCTGATGGCTGCAGTTTTTACTGAGGATTCAAACTAAAATTTACTTACCATATTTAAGGCCATTTGGGATCTGGTCTCAGCTGCTTTCTTAATATCATCTCTGATCACTCTCTAATCGCCTAGAAGTAAGTTGGCCTCTTTGGTGTTCCTTGAACTCACCACCATGGTTCACCACTAAAACCTTTTACTATCTCCATCCTGGAACACCCATCCTCTTGCTTTCTTCACATTTCCGCTCAAATGTCATTTTAACAGAGGCCAACCATGACTTTAGAGTATAAAATACGCAGACCAGCTGAACCCTTTACCCTTTATCCCTTGATGTAGGTGGATTTCTCACCTTACTACACCCATATTACTAGTAAATAGATTTATCTGCTTTCTTTCTTTCTTTTTTTTTTTTTTTTTTGAGACGGAGTCTCGCTCTGTCGCCCAGGCTGGAGTGCAGTGGCGCCATCTCGGCTCACTGCAAGCTCCGCCTCCCGGGTTCACGCCATTCTCCTGCCTCAGCCTCCCGAGTAGCTGGGACTACAAGCGCCTGCCACCACGCCAGGCTAATTTTTTTTTTTTTTTTTTGTATTTTTAGTAGAGACGGGGTTTCACCGTGTTAGCCAGGATGGTCTTGATCTCCTGACCTCGTGATCCACCCGCCTTGACCTCCCAAAGTGCTGGGATTACAGGCGTGAGCCATTGCGTGCGGCCTTGTCTGTATTTTTAAAAATTTACTATCTCTGTCTACTAGTATCCTCTATAAGAACAAGGGCTTTGTCTGCTTTATTCATTGCTATATTCCTTACAAAAGTGCCAAGCTCGGAAAAGGAACTCAATAAATACTTATTGATTGAACAAATATATGAATTCCACATCTGCCACTTACTGCAAACATGGGCAAGTAATGTAAACTCTCGATGTCCCAGTTTCTCTATTTGCCTAGCAAAAAAAGAAAGAAAATCTAACTTACACGGTCTATTTAAGGTTAAATGGCACTATATGCTATGGGGATACCTGAGCATGTAGTAAATCTTAATGAATGATTTATATTGCTTTGACAGTCTAGCCAGGAACTATTTGAATTAGCACAGATTTTTAGTACTTGAATTTTCCTATTCTAATTTATTTATGAGTCAGTTTCACCTGACAAAAATTAATGACCATCACAAACATATATTTTGGAAGATCAAATGAGATAAATACACAATATTTGAATTAGTAATTGAGAATGCTGTATGATAATTTATAACATTTTTCACTGAAGTTTGTTTGTTTATGTTGTGGCATACAAAGGAAAATCAAAGTATTAACCTACATTTTTGGCAAAATATGTTAAATGAAACACAGTGGTCTCATTCCTATCTCAATATTCCTGGTGTATGTAGCTTAGCCCTCATAATAAACTGAAGACTGACTTAATGAATCATTCATGATTAGTTTGAACTAATCATCGGAATGATCAGATGTTGGCAGGGGTTCCTGTAATAAAAGGAAATGATCTACTATCTGTAAGTGCCTCAGAATTCTGAAGGTTCTTAGGTTCTATTTTTTCCCTAATACTTAGTCATTTTCTGTAGCCATTTATCTTGAATAAGCCAAAAAAAGGAAAGGTCAGCCAGATTCAAGATTTCAAAGGTGTCATTTCTTTAGCAAACATGCACTATTCTTGATAGACTTTGAAATATTTTGCATCCATAAAGGTTTCATTCAGAATTGTAAATTATAAGATATTCCAGTCTTTAAGATAAGGAAGTGTTTTGAGCTTGAATCAGCAAAACCATTCAAACTCAACTTTCTTTGTTCCAAATAATGAAAGGATTGCCACTGCTGAAACAAATATTGAATTTTTTCAATTTTTCTATCTTTATAAAGAAGGTGGATTGTAAATGGAAAGGTGTTGATTGGGATAATTTTTCTTTTAAATAAAACTAAAATATGTAAATATTTAAAGTTTTTCAGATGATCTGAAAAAACATTACCAAATATTTAGCTAGTTAAAAGTTACCTATCTAACTATCTGATTAACTTTCTCACTGGTACTTTTGATCAAAAGTCACTATTTATTAACTGAACCCTGGCTTTGCTATTTACCACCATAAACAACTGATTTGTCTTGGAAACACATACCCAGCCTTCAGGACTTAGTTCAAGAAAGCCTGCCTCTATAAAGAAAGTATAATTTCTTATTTTCTCCTTTTTTGGACTGACTTATTTACATATAGGTCTTCTTGGCTAGTTTATAGAATCCTTGAGTTATTTAACCTTTTTTTGTTTTAGTTTCCTAGTACTGAATACAATTATATTTTAAAGCTCAGAGTTATTTAATCTTTAGTGTTAGTTACCTAGTACTGAATACAATTTTATTTTAAAGCTCAATTATCTATTTTAAAGCAACAGAAACATTTTTTGTGAGTAGATGGTATATATAATGACTAATAGAATCAATGCTAGTAAATAGATTTTTTGCATCTCTCTGGGATGAAATAAGAAAAAGAGATGTAGTATTATAAATATATGTAAGACATGCATATGTGTATATGTCTTGCATATGTTTATAAAGGAGATATAGAGTTATAAACATATCCAAGACAAAATCTTTTTTCTAAAAAAATTATCTAAAAATAATGAAACTACTAAGATAAATAAAATATATATAGCAGGAGATGATACAACCACTTACCAATGAGCATTCATTCCATTGTTCATTCATTCATTTATTTATTCACACAAAGGCTTTTGGAGCTAACAGTAACAAGATCTTCCTGAGCTATCTTTTTAAAAAAAAAAATGCTGCAATTAAAAATCAAAAGGACTCTGGACGTCACAGGAGACTGACTACTCTCATGATCTCATTCATGGTCTGGAGCTGCATATTTCATTATGATAGCCACTAGTCTTCAGTGGCTATTCAGCACTTGAAATGTGTCTAGTCTTAATTGTGGGGTGCTGTAAGTTTTATTCTACCTTTAAGTTTTATTTCAGAAATAACATGAGTTAATGTACAAAAATGCATGCTAGTTTCCAAGACTTATTAATTTAAAAATGTAAAACTTCTCAATATTTTTTATTAATGAAACATTGAAATGATAGCATGTCGGACATACTGGGTTAAATGAAATTTATTAATAAACTTAATTTCACCTGATTCTCAACTTTTTATTGTGACTACTAGAATATGTCAAATTACATATGTGGCTCACATTGTATTTCTACTGGACAGCAGTACTCTAGGACCGAGATGGCAAACTTTGGCTTGTGGGCATTCGTCCCTCCACCTGTTTTTGTAAATAAAATTTTATTGGACTACAGCCTCACTCATTTGTTCACATATTGTTCATGCCTGCTTTTGTGCTACACTGGCAGAGTTGAGTAGTCGCAATAGATACTGTATAGTCCACGAAGTCTAAAATATTTATGATTTGGCACTTTACAGAACAATTTTAAAGACTCCTACACTAGATGTTGTTTTCTCTTGATATCTCTGCTTCTCTTTATCTGCCTTTCTGCCCCTTCTTGCTATGAATCAGGCAAGCCCCTTTGTAATAACCATGTTCTAGAAGAAAACAGACTTTTTGGTTTATCCAATTACCGTTAATCCTGTTTGTTCAGAGTATTTTTGACCAGGCTGTATTATCCAACCTATAGATCAAATGTTTAGTTCAGTCCAGTAAGTGACTAGCTTTGGGCAAAAAATAAACCTAATATTTTTACCCTTCACATACTTCTGTGAGCAGGTAGAACAGGATGCTGGGCCCAGCAGGTACTGTGACCCATGTGTCCAACATATTTAGCACGGGCTGTATTAGTCCCTGGGTAAAAAAGATAAGAGAGTGAGAAATATAGATTCATATTAACAAGAGACAGCTAGCTCAGATTCTGGGTTATGAGGGAGAGTCTTTAATGGAATGCTTTGAGGCGAAAGGAAGCATTGGTTGACAGCTAAGAAAGTAAGGAAAATTATTCACTTTCTGATTTATTTTCTTGATCTTTATGAATCACGGTGCTAATACTTTATTTTAAATGGAGTTTACTTGTAGTATAGATTCATATCTGAGTATCAGTATTGAAATATGTATTCTAACATAAATTTAAAATGACCTTTGTATTATCCATTTAAAATTGTTTTAATGATACTACCATTTCTTTTATAATTAAGAACTGACCAAACTGCCCAACCATTTGAACAGAATTATAACCCAAAAGCAAATTGCTTTTCTATTTTATGTCACAGAATGAAATAAATTAACTTGTTAACTTTCATTGTAAAAGGATTTACTTCAAATTTACATGTAGGAATGTATAATTTCTTCTACCTATAAGTTTTATTTCAGAAATAACATGAGTAAATGTGCAAAGTTGGCTAGAACAGATGGATATATACGACTATTGTGAAATCAAAGTGGATTTCATTCTATTTCTAGAAACATGACACACTGTTTCTTGCTTGTAATGAACATGTACCCTAAAATGTTTTAATTTAGCTTTAATTTTAGCTTTTGATAATTTCATAGCTCTTCTATGATGTGTACTCACCTTGAGTGTCAATAATAACTTTTGGCTAAAAGTAATAACTCTACTTTCAACGTTTCAAACTAGATGTGTCACCTAAACCTGAAGCTAAAGTAAATTAAAAGGCAAATAACAGTGTTTCTAATGTTTTATCAATAAATTCCTTTCCTCAAGAATGAAGTCCATCCTCTTTTATTCTATCCTAAAGGAGGAGGAGTGGTGATTGGGGTTAGTCAAAATTTAAAACATTTTATTGGCTACTGTGCTAATAAGTGACGTTTTCAAGTGATGTTAGATAGCTAAGTATGACTATTTTCAGTGTTGTTCCTATGAGAATTGTCTTCCTCCCAATCATGCTTTGGGTCAAAATACACAGAATTTTAAGTGTATGGATATGTGTAACCTTTCTGCACACCAAACTCAGTTTCAACAGTTTTACTGCTGGGGAGGGAAAGGCTGAGCCAATCACACCACCTGGTTCATTATGAGGCTATTTCAGTAGACGAAGTATTATGTAAAGTAAATTCTCCATATGGTTCATTTTGGCATGCTAGAATTCTACATTAAAAGTTTGTAAGATAAAATGTTAAATTGTTTTTCTACTATGGTACCTATATCGTCATTGGAGATCCAAAGAGGAAAAAGAAGTAATTGGATTTAAGGAAGGATTTAGGTACCCCCTAGGTTTGCTGAACATTATCATGATGCCAGCTGGAATTGGGAGACAGACTTTAATCACATTTTAACAAAATAATCATTCTTATCCAAGGCACTATCACTCTGGGCTATTCTTACTCAAATTATGATATATCTAATTCTTTGTAAAAGTAAGAATTTAATGAATTGTCACACCTACTTGACATCTTTAACCTTTCTTGCTTTTTTTGTGGACAAAACTTTAGCGTTTTAAACACCCTCATAAACACCATATTCGATAACCTATTTTCAGCACTACTTGACTTCTATGTGAAATTTATACTGCTAATACCCATCCATCTTCTACTTCTTAAAGTTTTCTTTGCCCCATGATTTCTAAGACAATTCTCACTTCTGTCTATTTTTTCTCATCTCTCTGGCATTAGTGTTCAGTTCCCCTTGCTGAAGTCTTCTTCTAACTTGTTGAAGTTCAACACGTTTTGGTTCCTTATTTTCACTTCTAACTATATATATTTTGGAATAATCTCATTTACCCAATGGTTTCAACTATCTGAAATGTGTTGATATCTCTCAGATCAATATCTTCAGTCTTGAATGCTATACATAGTTACATCTAATTGCTTATTGCACATACCACAGGTTCCTCAAATACTATGGGTACCAAGCAGTACTTTCATGCTTTCCCTTTACCACCACCTCCAAAGTCTACTCCTATTCTTGTATTCTTTATCTCAGTTAATGGCATCACCATCCACCATCAAGCTACAAGTCACAGAGTTATTACTTTATACTATTTCTCAGTTTATACATTACTGGTCACCAAATTCTGTCAATTTTACTTTATGATTTTTTCTTGCATCTGTCGTATATCAATTCAACACAATAACAGGTTGTTTTTAAAAAAAAAAAAAAAAAACCTTTACAGAATTTTCTCCCTTCTCTGTTACCAACCTTTTTCTATACCAGTCTAAACTTTACAGTGCTACCATAGCAATCTTACTAAAAACAAAATCTGCTGAAAATCCTCTTCTAGATATTTGATTATAAAATAAAATAAAAAGCCTCTAATGTGCCACATAAAGGCCTTTATAATATGTCCTGATCTACTGAGTTAGTCCAGTCTCATCTCTTATTATTCATTCCCACCCGTCATCATTTGTCTTTGATTCCAGGTATACCGTACTTTCCACTGGACCCACAAACATCAGCTATTATTTAAAAAAATCCATACCTTTTTCAATTCTGTTTTCTTGCTGGTAATACTCCATCTACCCTCACCTTCTCTTCTTAGGAAATATCTATTTCTCTTCCAATATTCAAATATCCTTTTTGTTCTTTGACACTTTGCCAGAGTTCTACCTTCATTGGGCTAGTGAATACCTTCAACATTAAATATAAATTTGGCTTTAAAAATTTTGAGTCTGTAAGTATAAGCTTATTATAAGCTTATTCATTTTATCTAGACTTACTATAATGTCAATGGAAAGCTTGATATTTTGAATAGCACTTAGTAGTTCTTCAAATGTCTGTTTTGAACATTTAGTAAAAAATAAAAACATGTAACTACAACTGGACAGATTTCCCCAAACATAATCTATAGGGAATGAAAGAGAGATGGTATCTTTTGCATCTATTTGGTTTTTGACTGTCTTAACTCTGTGTCCATATATTATGACATGATATAACAACTAATGCTTTATTACTCCTCTATCTTCCTAATCAGATCACGAACTCCTCCAAGATAGAGAATGTCCCTCCTAGGATCTCTAATAGCAGAAACAATTAAAAAAAGTGGCTGTTGATCAAACTTTGGATAAGATAACTTGATAATATCAAAGGAGAATCATCAGAGAAAAACTCAGGAATGCTAAAGTCTCAATCTTTCTTTTAGTTCCGCAAGACCTCTCTTGGTGTTCAATGTTCATTGAGAGGCCAAATAAAACCAATTACATAGCTATGGTTTTAAAGACATCATTTGGGAAGGGCTATGGTGAGAGATACACTTTTTGACTTTTGGAGTCAGTCTCATATCTATATGGCTTAATCCCAATGTGTGGGGATTTTGTGATTGTTTGACATTTTGTCCTTTTCTTCCCCTTCTTTCATTAGCAAAAAACTCTACCAGTCAATTTATATTTTACTTACTTTTTAATTATCCACCTTTAGCTCACTATCCCTAAACCAACTTGTGCTGCTGGTGTTTTGGATTAGGATGGGATGGCAAAAATGGGAAAAAACTGGAAAGACAAAAGATATTTGGAAGGCAAAATCAAGAGAAATGGAAAGGGAGAAGGTAAAGGAGAAAGTGTCAAAAGTGACTTCAAAATTTCTGATTTGCATAAATGGATAGGTGGTAAAATTCACTAAAGCAGAAATAATTAGACCAAATATATGTTAACACTAAGGACTGGAAGTCCATGAATTAATTTTTGGACATATTAAATATGAGGTACTTCTGAGACATCTACAAGATGTCAAGTAGTTGTTGTAATGTTGGCTTAGAGCTCACAGTAATATCAGTAAATATAAGTAATTAATTACCTTATTAACTAATTAAAAAGAGAATGTTGATATTTGAAAAAATTTATTGATAAGAGGTTGACATTGGTATTTTATGATACTTTATCAGTGTCGAGTTGTACAAAGACAGCTAAAACAATCCTATCCTAAGAGCTTATTACCTATTCAGAGAGATAGGCATACATATGTAAAAACCACAAGTATTTTCTAGCCATACCCTAAGTACCGTACTAGAGGTATAAACCAAATGCTATGAAGCCATATAGAAGGAAGCAAATAATTCTGTTGAGTGAGCGAGTCTGGAGTATAAAGATGAGAAAATGTAACAGGATATATGAAAGTTTAGCTGGGCTTTGTAAGAATATTGAGCACTGTCATTCATAATTGAAAAGAATGAGTTAATTCTCAGAGGCATTAAACTTCATAGCATACTGGAGACTAGCAAATGATCCTTTGTGAGAGGAATATAGTCAGGTAAGTGATGCTTTTCCTACAGCTCTAACTTCTGGGAAGAATTTTTGAAAACACTACTCATCAATTTCTCTCTTTCTGATAATCTTACATTTTGTAATTCAACCAATTTTCTTATGATAACAAAATTAGGTTGACAAGCTTCTAGACTTAGTTATGTCCTTTCATGCCTGTACTATGTCTTTGCAAATATTCTGCAGTTTTAGGCAAGTTGATTACATCCAAAATGAAATGCTCAGGTGGTGTTTTGTGAGGCTTGTTATTGTGGTGTGTGTTTTCCAATAGGGAATCCATGTACTCCCAAAAATATAAACTATGTAGGTGTACATTCAAAGGCTGCTTCCAGAACTGTTGCTTGAAAAGAACAAGGTAATTCTATAGCTATTGTGCCAGACCTGTGGATTATCTCTGAGTTTCCACTCAACTCATAGTGAGCAAAACCTTTTTCTTGGTGTTTTGATTGCTAAAAAATGAAAGATGTTTGAAGAACACTTAGGCTGAATGTCCATGTAATGTACTCCATCAGAGTGTCAGAGACAATGAAGATCAGAAGGCAAGTAGATCAAGAAACACCAAAGGGACAGTATGAAAGCTACATAGCAAACTCTGAATACAAATGAAAAACATTTTCACCTTCACAGTAAATCACCCAGAGGAATTCAGATTAAAAATAAAACACCCAACACAATGTTCAGTTAAAACATCACCTAAAAATCTAAATGTTGCTAATTTCATAGCCAAATGTGACTGAAATAATAATGTGCATGATTGGTTATTGCACAGGAATTAAATAACTGCTAAGTTACATGTGCTTTCTTTTTCTTCCTTGAAATTTAAGAAAATTATAAAGACTAGATGTTACATAAGTGAGGTCTCTCTGGGAAGAGGCTGAATATTTAGGGAGTAAGAGAATAACAGTGTGGCTTCTTAAAAGGTTAGAGACTATTAAATTTGACAAATAACCAGTTCCAAGCATCAGATATCTAGCAATAATAAGGAAGTGAGAATGGAAATTAGAGAAACTGTAGACAATACTTTCTTCCTAAGTGGATTTAATTCTGAAAGTATCCCAAGGGATAGGGAGGGTGATAACATAATGCCTGCATTTAACTGACAACCAGAGCAAAATGTGAGTGCACAGCAGAAAGAGGTGCAGCAGCTGTGGATTGTGCTATGATTTATGTGGCTAAATGAATGAGCTGTAGAGTTGCTACTGCATTCTGAAGACATTGGCAAGTGAATGGCTTGTATCACCTATTCTGTCTCTAATTACTGAGCCTGTAATAGCTAACCCAATTTCCCTGAAACACTGAAACTTTTAAAGGCATAACAGGAAAAAAGCCACACTATATGCTTTACTCAGTATTGAAGTTTTGAATTACATATTAATTGTGTCCACTGTTTTTATTAGCTTGAAAGTTTTTATTAAATTTCACATTTAAAAATCTTTGCAATATTAGAATGTTACAGATTGTTCATTATTTAGCCCATCATACCTTTTCAACTAAGTCATTTCAGTTGTTCTTTTCTACACTGTGAGGTAGTAGGTATGACTGATGTTACTGATCCTGTTCTACTAGGAGAAAATAGGCTCAGAAATGTCTAATGCTATTCCCAATTCATATAATTTATTAGTGTTGAAGTCAACATTATTCCACTATTTGAGAGTTCTGTCTACAATACCACATTGTAGATTTGGGGACTAGCAGAGCATACAGATTAGCTGCATCGTAAGTTTTCTTCAGAATATGCACGCTTTTTATCATCTTAATTTTAGAATGTAATGGTGTTTGTGATCTCCAATCAGGCGATGAAAAGGGGATTTGGGGAAGACACAAGAATAATTTCCTGTATAAAATGTATGAACATGAGAGTGGATTCTTGAGTTAAAGTGATTTTTTTTCCTCTCAAATAGAGTGGGTATAGTCTTTTAAATGACTTTATTTTTAAAAGTTTACTTATTTTCAGTTGACAAATGAAACTTGTATGTTCTTATGGTATACAAAGTGACTATATATATATATATATATATATATATATATGATTAATGTAATTGGCATATCCGTTACCTCACATACTTATATTTTGTGGTGAAAACATTTAAAATCTAGTCTCTTAGCAATTTTCAAGTATACATTATTAACTATAGTCACCATGCTGTACAATAGATTTGCAGAACTTGTTCCTCCTAACTAAAACTTTGTACCCTTTGACCAACATCTCCCCATTCCCCACTTGCCACCCTGGTCTTAGCCCCTGGTGTTAGGAAACAATTTTAGATAAAATAGTTACAGAACTTTTGACCAGGAGGTGCTCTGGACTACCTATAAACTGCATGTGAGGCTGCAATGCATGCAGGCATATCATTTATACTGCATCCTAGTTTTCAATATTACAGAATAATGTTTTATTGTTGAATATGTTAAAGGTGATAAAAATATAAAGCCAAACAAGATAGGTCCTAGACTTTGGAAAAATACATATTTCTAAAATGTCAACAGATTCTTCTTTCCTCCCCTCCTTTTTTTTTTTTTAACTTTTTTACTTTCACTTTCTAAAGCTCTGTTGAATTGGGAGGCATAAGGATGAGAAAAGACTGGCCCGCAACTTGAGTGCATTGTTCACTGTGAATCTTGATAATAATAGGTATCCCTCATCAAGCACTTCTACATGACATGCACTGTGCTCGGCTTATAAAACATCTACAACAACCTTATGCAATAGGTATTTGGATATTATCAGTTCTTAATGCAGAAAATTAGTCTTAGAGAGATCTTTAAATTTGAATTTAGATCAGTTGCCGTTGGGTTGCAATACTGAAATTAGACTTTTAAAAAGGCTGCAGGGCAAGACAGAAAGGTGACTCAATCTCCAATGAGGCTAGATAGCTGCTGGGTCAAGACCCTATAAGGCAGCATTAATCTATGTAAGTTCCTTCAAGTTCAGAATCTGTTAGTGATTGAACATGACTTAACTGCAGGTTGCTGATATGTCAACCAAACTCACAAGAAAGTGGCATACATAATAAAAATGCAAATTTATAATTTCCCACGAGAAATATGACAAATGGATTAAATATTTTCTTTATACTGACCCCTAATTATCAGAAAATAATCTGTGTAAGAATGCCTCATCATATAACACGAATAATACCACTGTCTGTATCCTTAAGTCTCTCTATAGAGGATAAAAGTGTTTCTTTTGCAACACGACACTAGCATTCTTGAAAAACCCTGTATTCTGCAAAACTATGTACTAAAAATAAAATTACAAGGCTTATGGAGGAAACGGGGCTGGGGCAAAACCTATGTAATTGTGTACCAAAAGCACTAACGAAAACAGTGATTGGTACCTAGAGAGATTACTTGAATAACTTGGAAAGAGAGGTCAAGATAGCTGGGGTTTGCACCATGAAAAATTATAAAGGCTGAAAGCAATTGAATGGAAATACTGACTTTTAAGCACCGGGACAATGCAGAAGACAGCAGAACTCAGACTCGTTGTGACTGCTCTTTAGATGCACTCTGCAGTGACTGCAACATGACGGGAGCTTAGAGCAAGGCAGGGAGTGAGGAGATCTGGAGAGGGTAATCTAGGTCAAGGGCTCATTATAATTTCACTCTCACTATTCCAGCTCCACTTGCCTAGAAGAAATTATCTATAAAACCATACAACATTTCTGTTTTACTAGCATTATCGCTGTATTTGCCAATCATATAAGCTACCTAGTGTTACAGAAGATATATTGTAACAGAGCAGTCTGGCTGTGTTGCCCTAACAGAGTACTCTTAGCCTTGTGTAGTTCTTGGGTGAGTATTGCCAAATTGCCTTATTAATTCTCATTTTATATTTATAGATGACTGACCACTCTCTCTTTTGATTGGCACATTCTTAGGCTTTATAATATCTTCAGTCAGGGTATCTCAACCCCTCTACAGACAGAAAGGATTAGAGTTAACTAGAACTCTAGAGTTCTGCTAGTCCAACTGAGAAAAACCTCACAATAGCATCCATCGTTAACCACTCTGCTTCAATTCATACAGAGATAGAAAGTTCACTGACTTCTAAGATGGTCCATTTATTCATCTACTTACAAAAAACACATATGATCATAATAGTTCTAACATTTTGAGTGTTTAGTACTTAAATAAGTCTTAAGCTTAAGAATAAGTTGAACAGAAAGAAAATTCTGATTTAGAGACTATGATGAGACTATTTGGATAACATATGTAAATGTTCAATGGCTCTAGGAGACGTCTTTTTAGATATGGCAATTTACCATAGGAATGCTTATCTATAGAACTGGTAAGAAAAGATAATGGGGAAAATAAAAATTTATCAGAAGTATATTTTTAGAGGATTAATGACTTTTGTAAATTTCTCAAGAAGTTAATGATAGATTGTTGCACATAAAAGCTGAAAGAGAAACTAATTTGTAATTATATATAATGTTACATTTAATTTGTAAATGGAAAATTTAAGTTCAGTAAACAAGATGATCAAAGTCATTTGTAAATTATAGTAACATATTTAAAATAGATACTGTATTTAGTAATCTATCAAATTTTGCATTTTATATTTCATTCCTAGAACTTGTTATATACCACATTTAAAGCCTTTTTTTGTTAGTGAAAAAGAGTAGAGACATTTTTTATAAAAAACTTTTTAAAAATATTTAAGTCTAGTAAATAAAATTAAGTTAGAGATAGAAAACACCTATAGAAATCCCTTTCCTAATGATACAGATCCTTGACAGACTAAAGGACTTATATAATAAAAAGTCATCAATATTGTTCTGATTTCTAATCTTGTAGTATTTCAAAACAGAGGAGATAGCGATTTACTGCAGACAGCGAGGAGAGACTATGCATTAGAAATAAGCAAATTCTCAGAATAGGTCGCAAGGGAACCAATATGTTTTCATGACTGAAAGATATAACTTATGAAGTTATTCAGGACACTGGACGTGAAGTTTTCACAAGAGGTAAGTTACACAGAGCTAGTATGTTAAAAAAATCGAAAGAAAGAAAACCATATAGCAATGTGTACCTTGAAGGGTACAGAGAGTTCTGAGAAGATCTCAGGGTTCAGCTACTTAGCTTCCTTTCCTCTCTTCTAGCTATCTTTTCTACCACCCACAACAGTTTCCTTTTCATCTGTTAACACTTCTGTCAACATTTTTCATTTTATTCACCAAAATCTTCAAATTACTCAATTTTTTTAAGAACAATTTCTGCTTGCCGTGTAATAGGTGTAGAGGTGTTTAGTGAAGCTAAATTAAAAGTTTACTGTTAGTCACTGCTCATTAGTTATCAGCACCTTTTTCTTTTTGGGAGTTCAGTGTTGTAAAAAGAAGGGGTGATGGATAGAACTGTAGGGATTATAAACTTCGTGGAGTTCTGCAATTCAATGCAATAAACCTGTATGGAGTTTTGACTGAATATTATACATCCCACCCCCTTCAATCTGGAGTACCTAGCCAAACTCCTTCCTTCTAGTGGGGATGTTGATGTGATTAATTAATGTAAGTTATAGTAAAGTGGGCTTTTTGTTCCTTTTCCTTTATACAATACAGAAACACCAAATAAAAGAAAAAAAATCACCTACGATATTTTTTAGAGAATTGAGCTTTATTCTCTAGCTGGATTGTTGAGTACAAATGATGCATGGATTATGACCAAATGCAACTTTCTTTTTGATTTTTATTGATCCTTGATAATGTATCCAATGGGGTGAGTTTCTCTGGCTCCCAGTGAAAACTCTAGGAGGTTCCATGGCTTTTTACATTTTGATCAAACTAACAGCTTTAAAGTCACTTCAAAAAACAAACATAGTCTTGATTAAGAAATTATCTTGTCCCTTATAATAATCAAAGAACAGAAAATATTCTGTGTTAAATATTCTTCCTCTTTCATCTCAGTCTGGCTACAAACTGAAAAACCTGGAGCATTACTTGTAGTTTTCTTTATCATTTCAACCTGTTTGTCTCTGCTTTTCCTTAATAGTTAACTCACTGCCAAAGTTGATGGTCCAGGGTGGTGTATAGAGAGGAGCAGAGGTGGAAAAGCCAGTTCTTACTTGCTTGAATATTATTATGTTCATTGGGCTGCTAGTTAAATTTGGCAACCCTATGTGGTGTTCAGCTAATTGAAGCTAACCATTTCATTGTGTAACTTTTTGGGATTTTCACAAATTCCCTAGTGGGCTCTCTTTCCTGCAGTTCAGTTGATACTAGTAGATGCACCATGCGCAGAATGGAGCTCCTTTCTCGCACTGGACACCTGGCAGTACACCTTCAGATTCATTCTGCTGGGGTCTCTTCAATGCTTCTGGGTCGCCCTGTTGGGCAGGACTCAGAGCCCTCGTTATGCATTACTCCCCCATTGCCACCCATGGTGTGTGGGAAATTCTCACGTATTTCTTTTCCTGACAAACTCGAGGAGTACAGGCACCTCCATGATCACTCTCCTTGTTCTGCTTCCAAAGCAGAAAATCAGCTTTTCCCTTGACCTTTAAATTCTTTTCAGGTGGGAGGGTAACCCCTGACTGCAGTAAACTTTGACTGGGTCCAGTATAAGTTTTATGTGTCTAAGTGCAGAAAATCCACTTCAAAGTTCTGCAAATGGTTCTTTTGAAGCCCTCTTCACTAAGATTTGTATTAGAAGGTAGCACCACAGGCATCTGGGGTGAGGAGGCTGAGACTTACAGAGACTTACAGCCTGGCTTGACTCTCTTAGGAGAAATGTCTCCATCATTTTTTTTTCTTTCTCTTTTAAAAACAAAATCTCTCAGACCACTTGTCTTTGAGTTTAATGAGAGATCCAAGAGATGCAAACAAGTTTCATTTCACCTCTTTGTGAATTCCTTTCTATCCTTTTTATATCATTGGTTTTGATAAGGAGACCAAAAGAGCTGGGGGGACATTTACATTCAACCCTTTAATAAATTCCTCATATGGGACTGGAAATCTACCCCATTATCTGTTCAAAGTGAGGAAAAGAAGAGTTTCATTTTAGGTTTTGTTTTTTTTTCTTTTACACTGTCAACATAACAGTTATTAAATGTATTGTAAATACTGATTTACAAATGAGTCTTTTCCACCAAAGATAACCATGTGCTAGAAGGCATGGACTCTCCTTATTCATGTTAATATCACAGTAACTAGTGCAGTGCCTGGGGCATATGGATATTCAATAAATAGTAGTGAAAATAAACTTTATGCTTATATTGCTCAGCTTTCACTTTCATTGATATGTCTGATCATTGATTTTCTTCTCAGTTCAGTTAACACTGAGCAAAGCTTTATAGAAGAGATTCCTAAATTAGTCTTGAAGCAGATTGTAGGTGGTGATGGTGGTTGTATATGTATGTGGAAGAAAGTTTAAGGGAAGCATGGCCAAGAGAACAGCAAGTACTAAAACATGGGGGTGTGAGGAAAAGCATGTTGGGAAACGTTGAATATTGCTGGAGTGTATGGTAGAATGAAAAAGGCAAGAAATGAGATTAGAAAACAGCATACGGGTTTTATATACCACAACAAAGGGTTTGCAGTTTATCTTTTGGATAATGGGGGGATTTTGAAGAATTTTCAGTGGAAAATACATTAATTGAGAATAGAATATGTTTTTGCAAATTTATAAGAGACAGACTGAGAGTAAAAAATTCAATTGAAAGTGCAGTGTGTTTTAAAATATTCAGCAATAAAGCCTCGTGTTTCTGTTGATTAGCTATGTAGGACTTTAAATGGATCTTCACCATTATCAAGCAGTTTTTACTTTCTAAACTTTATTTTTAGGGAAAAAAAAGAAATTATTGTTTAAACTATCAAAGTTATTGCTATTTTCACCTCACAATCATGAAGAAAGGGACCTGGGAATTTTGTCCTCCCCTCCTTGCAAGTAGATTCTTTCCACAAGTGTTCATTTAATTCTGAGTTAAAGAAAGTAAAACTCAATACAAGAATATCAGCATGAAAGTATACAGGAGAAATCCATTTTTATTTTAAACAAGTTGGTACAAACCAAGGGAAGAGAGTAGAAACTGGGTTAGATGAAAGGCAGTGCTTCAAGGGAACTGGCATTTTGCCATAACCTCTCTCATTTATTTGAGGGTATGTCCTGTCATGTGGGTAAAGTATAAAGAAGCATTTCTGTGACAGCAAATTAGTCACTATAAGAAACTCAAGTCGATGTTCTGGCTTAAAGAGGGAAGATCATTCAAACCTCTCTAAACTGTGATGAAGTTTAAAAGCAAAGAAAATAGCACCGACAGCAACTCTTTTAGGAGAGCGCAGCAATTGTTTAAAGGGTACTAAAGGACCCCAGGAAAATACAGAAGGAGCCACTGGAATTTCCTCAGTAGTTAGGAAACAGTTCTTTTGTTATTTTTGGCAAAAATTATCTTCAAATAACCTGAATAAATGCACAATAGTATATAAACCCCCAGGCTAACGGGAACTAACCTTCAGGGCAGAAAGTAATCAAAAGAAGAATAAAATGTTGTAGAATTAAAATGCGGGCTGCAGAATAGGACAAAGATTTCGAAGGAAGGAAAAAAAATGTGATATTTCTGGAGAATTAGCTATTAAGTCATGCACATTTATTGTAGCCAGACTTGGCAGTACAACTGCTGGTAAAAGAATGTCAGAGGTTTCAATATAAAACTCCTATTAGAAGCAGTTATTGTGTAAAATTAGCTATCCAGATCTTTGAGCATCCCACACCATCTGGCAGAAATGTACAAGCCCAGATGTCCTATGTCTTTATGTAGAGTTTAGAGTCACTGGGTATCAAACCAAGAACCATAAATATCTCATTCCAGGGAAAAGCTAAGATATTGTTCATAGGTTCAATTTACTCTACTTTGTCATTAGTTCAAATAACACAACACATTTATTTATACTACCCATTCTACTATAACCAAATGAAGAGGTTATATATTTTCTGAATATATTCTGAAAAGTCATATATTTTATGTACTGAAGAGTCATATATTTTCAATTTGCACCTCGAGATCCATTCTTCACCCTTCACCTCCTGCAATGTGTTTGCAGGGAAAGGGGCTGATCATTGCCTTTTGGTTATATTTGGTAAATGGGAGATACTGGTAGAACATCAAAGACAGGAGGAAAATGAAGTCCATATATTTATTCCCTTCATTCTCTGCCTTTGCCCAAAGTCCTAGTTTATTTCGCATGAGCCTTTCCAAGGTGTGTATGCCTCTCCAGTTTAGATAGCTAACTCCTCTTCTTTCATTAGGCTTGGGATAGCAGTTGTTCTCTTCTGCTATTAGCCCCATGGTACTGTAACATTTCTTGTTGATTTTCTTTAACCTTCTCATATGTTTTTTATTTTTCATTTTTATTTTTATTTATTACTTTATTCATTTTTGAGCCAGGGTCTTGCTCTGCTGAAGTGAAGTGGTGCAATCATAGCTCACTGCAGCTTTGATCTCCCAGGCTCAAGGTATCCTTGTGTCTCAGCCTCCTGAGTAGCTGGCACCACACCTGGCTAATTTTTTTTTTTTTTTTTTTTTTTTTTTTTTTTTTTTTTTTTTTTTTGTGCTACAGATAAGGTCTTACTGTGTTGCTCAGGCTGGTCTCAAATTCCTGCACTCAAGAGAGCCACTTGCCTTGGCCTCCCAAAGAGCTGGGATTACAGGCGTGAGCCACTGTGTCGGGTCCTTCTCATACTTTGGTAAATGAATCCTTTATTAAAGTTCTTTGTTCGAATTTGCCATTTGTTCCCTTCCAGTGCACTGATTGATAAGTATCCACTTACTAAAATGTAAATGGCTTAGCTTGTGGGGAAATGTTTTCATGTTATGTGCTGATCTAGTGTTAGGAAAATGTACGAGATGACAGAAAACCAATCAGTTAGAGCTAGGGAAGAGAAAGTAAGCCCTAACATTCTATTTGACACTTACCAAAGCATCTGGAGGTTTTTACTGAGATCCCGGCTTGGCGTTCTCCTTTTTCTAGTTAATACACTGATATGGTCTTTCTGAATTTTGAAGGGTCTATGTGTATTTAAAATACTTTTCCTTTTTTATTGTTAGCAGTTTGGGTTTGATATATTTCTTATATCTGAGAGTTGGATAAAATTCAGATATAAAAAAATAAGTACAATGTAAGCTTCCCGAAGGGAAATATTCTGAATGTCTGCTATAGAAATTAGGGCAAGTGTGGTTGTTTCATTAGCATTTTATTTCTCTACTTCTCTGATTGTTTCTTTTGTCATGTTTGCTCATTAACCTCCACCAGTTGCTATTCATATTAAAATTCCTCCAGGCTGTATATTGACCTTCACCTTTTTATCTTTTATACTACCTATCTCTTTTAGGATCTAATACACACCAGGATTTCAATATACTATATCTATATTTAAATCACTCAGTAATTTGGGCTTCTTGTTTATATTTCTGAGTTGTAGTCCAACTGCGTACTCATGTCTACCCTTAAATGTCTTCCCTATTCAAAACTCTGACAATTTCTCATTTCATTTTGGCCAAAAAACAAAAAAACAAATACCATGACCCCTGTGGCTATAAGTGATTTGCCTTCAACTTTACTGTGTTGGAATGCAGTCTAAGCTGCAGTAGCAAAAAAAGAAAAAAAGTAATATAAAAAAAATGGCTTAAGAAAGGCAGAAGTTGATTTTTCCCTTATGTAACAGTCAAAAGATCAATTATTCAGGGCTGGTCACAAAGGGTTCTGCTAACCACTTACATAACACTTTCATTTTGGGATCCAAGGTGACTGCTCGAGGTCCTGCCTTTTTACTTCCATCCGAGTCAGTGAAAAAAAAAGAAAAAAGAAAAAAGAAAATAACTGGAAGACGAAAGGAATGAACACCAATCATTTATTTTAAAGACATGGTCTGAAAGTGGGAAAACGTATCAGCGGAAAAAGAAATTGGTTTGAGAATTGTGTTATACAGTCATACCTTGGAGGTGCAGACCACCTCCCCACCCTGGACTGTGTTTCTTTACCCTGACGTATGCTGAGAAACAGGAATGGTACAAACTAACTTTTTTTCCTTTAGAGGAGTTGGGGGAGGTGGTACGTGCAGGCATTCTTCAGAGTATTCTTCCGCCCCCAGCACCCACTCTCATTATTTTCCCTTTTACCACCGACTCTTGTCCTGAAAGGTTGGTTGCCTGTTATTTTTGGATCAAACATACGAAGAAAACCCTTAACTTCTCCTTTTGGAAGTTTCAAGTTTCAGGAAGCCACCTAGCCAGTTGGTTTATTTTCTTGACCTAACAGTAGTTCCATGATGCATTGGTTTTAACAAGGCAGCTGAGGCAACAAAACGAGTGGCTTACCATTCTGCCGAGTCACCCTAAGCCTGAGTACTAGAATGAACGGCATATAACTTTGTGTGAGTCCACATATTTTAAAAATCTCCTAATCCTATGAGTTCATAGCTTCTCTACCTACATGATGCATTTGGCACTAGTTTGAATGGTCCCATCACATCCTTTTTACAATTGCTCTCCTCATCCAGAAGAAAACTTCACACCATAAAGAATTATGTTGCAAGAGATTTCCAAGTCAGAGAAGATAGCTTTCACAGAAATAATTTTCCAAAGTGAGCTTAGGTTTTCCGATTAACCCACAGAATCATGTTTAGTCCATAGTGTAGATGATGTGTGGCACTATTTTCAATTCTGGATCTTAGGAATGGGGTATCATCTAGTAAAGGAAACTTAAATGAAAAAGAACTTCCTCTCTTTTTGTTCTGAAAAAAAAATAAAAAGGCATTAGTACCCCTTCCTCATATATCCCACAAGTATTCCATTATACCCTTGCCTTTTCAAGTCCATTTATATGGAAAAGGCAAAAGAAAACCAACTTCTATTCCACTACTGTGTTTTCTCATTACCTTCAAATTAGCTACTCACACTATATAAAATTGTCCCTGTCTCTCAATGACTTCAGTCTGAGAGGAAGAATGTTATACGATTTAACAAATTCCACTAATATGTGAACAAAAAGCAACAGCTCCTTAACATTCTCAGAAATCACTGGAGTTTTTAAAGAATGATGATTTTGTTGTGAATTTTTTGATTCATAGAATTTTAGGAAAGATAACAAGGAAGTCAAGTGAAATCAGGAAGCACAGAGATTAAAAATGGGAACATTCCTGCTTGAGATAGCTCCATAGAGCCTTTCCCGCCTTTTTCTTCCTTCTCCTATCTCTGCTTCAATGTTTACAGATTCTGTGAGATTTTCAATTGCTTTCCTGGTGATGACATTAGTGACCCAGAGTGAACAGCCTTTGCATGACAGGGCTATTTGTCTTATTATTTTACTTAGCTGGATTACAAACTAAACCATGTCTTACATGTATTTTTACTTTTATTTTTGAGACAAGGTCTCCCTCTGTCACCCAGGCTGGAATGCAACGGCACAATCAGAGCTCACTGCAGCCTTGACGCCCTCCAGGCTTAAGTGATCCTCCTGCCTTAGCCCCTAAGCAGCTGGGGCTACAGGCATGCAACACCATGCCTGGCTTTTTTTTTTTTTTTTTTTTTTTTGTATTTTTAGTAGAGGCAAGGTTTTGCCATGTTGCTCAGGCTGGTCTTGAACTCGTGGACTCAAGCGATCTGCCCACCTCAGCCTCCCAAGAGTGCTGGAATTACAGGTGTAAGCCACCATGCCTGGACACTTGTCTTTTTATTATCGTAAAGAGCCAAAGCATTAGGTATTCAATAAAGATTTAAAGAATGATGGTGTCAAAGTACATAGACTTTTTCCTCCATTTAAATAATCAATTTTCTTCCTGTGTTATTCAGACTTTAATAATATGTAGCCAACTCCAACACATTAGGTGAGATTTTCTATTTCTATGTCCAGCAATTCTTAACATTGTCCACGAGCACAAATCTTTTCTAGATTTGCCTTCTTACTGATTTTTTTTCCCTCTTTGGGCTTTTTCTCCCCCCCTCCATACCATCACTAAGATGTGTCCGTGTCTATGTCAGGGGAAGGATGTCAGTCAGAATGGTGGTGAGGATAAGTGAGTCGGCACTATGAGAAGGTACTGGAACTAGGGTAAAGGAAGAGGTATTTCTAAGTGGAGACTTGATTAAAAAGGGGAGCATCTTATACCAACCAGCAAGTCAGTGGGGGAGGTCTGGAGTGATTAACTGACACAGGAGTTTCCCCTAGGTCCCCTCATGCCCTTCAGGCTACAGGTTGCCATTTTGTAATGACAGATTTTTTTTTTTTTGAGATGGAATCTTGCTGTGTTGCCCAGGCTGGAGTGCAGTGGCTTGATCTCAGCTCACTGCAACCTCCACCTCCTGGGCTCAAGCAATTCTCTTGCCTCAGCCTCCCTAGTAACTGGGACTACAGGTGTGCACTACCACACCCCGCTAATTTTTTGTATTTTTAGTAGAGATGGGGTTTCACCATGTTGGCCAGGCTAGTCTTGAACTCCTGACCTCAGGTGATCCACCCGCCTTGGCCTCCCAAAGTGCTGGGATTACAGGCATAAGCCACTGTGCCGGCCTTTTTCTTTTCACTTTAAGATTATTCTTGGCATTTATTTACTTCAGATATAGCTATAAAAATATTTCAGGTAGAGAATGGGGAAAAGTGAGGAGAAGATGAAGACAAAGTAATTTGTCTAAACACTACTCTCTCCTAATGAATTAATTCTTTTCTTTCTCCCTTTCATCTACCCCTCCTTTCTCTAATCTTTTCCCCCTTCTTTCCTGCTTTTCTTTCATACTCCTTTTACAAATATTTACTGGTACCTACTTCCTGTCAGGCATTCTGCCAGGCTCTGGGGATATAGATAATGAAGACAGGGCTCTGATTCTTGTCTTTTAGATCCTCACCTTCTACTGGGGAGACAAACACAAACATAGTTAGGACAATCATAATATAATTAGCTTTTGTAATGATTTCCCCAAATACAAAAGGAGAAAAGGACCACCCTCCCCTGACCCGATTTCCTGCTGGAGTACACTTCATACATGAGGAACAATTTGAGTTGAAGCATGGGTGGGAGTTTGCAAGGCAGAATAACATGGAGAGGAGGATATTCTCATCCTGAGGGATAGCATGTACATAATAGATTGCGGCATGACAAAAATCATGATTTGAATGTTAAAGCACCTTACTGCTGTGTATAAAATGCACGTAGCTGAGTGATGGCAGATGAGCAATGTACAGCCAGCTTTTGAAAGCCTCTATATGCCATATAAAGGAGTTTAGGTTTTGTTCTGAGATAACGAAACTGTTTTGATGACTTTTGAGTGGGATTCTGAAATAATTACATTTTTAGCCGTTGTTGGAAAGATTACGCTCACAGCAGTGCTGATGGCCAGGTATTATTAAAAATACAGTATAGGAGAGAAGTGGGCATCAATTGTTCTGGTCTGGTGAGAGATGAGGATCTAAGCCAGAGCAGTAATGAAAGAATTGGAGTAGAAGGGCTGATTTAAATTTGATTATTGGTGCAGACACGGGGATTGGTGATTGCTTGAATGTGGAAGGTGGAAGATACTTGGAATAGTTTTTGCATTGGAATTTGGGGTGGCCCTATGCTTTTCTTTTCAGCTGGTTTCTGCCAAATGTGAAATCGCAATTTACATAGAAAATTTTATGAAGACTTCAGAATGAAGAAGTCTGCATTTTCAGGTCTTCTGGTTAACTCACGTTCTTGTTGCACATCTGAGAACAGCCCCACCTGTTGACAGATCTTTGATGGCAAGGCTACATTTTTGATGGTTTCCAAAGATGAAAAAATTGCAGAATAAAGTTCAGAAAACATGGTGAGTTTAAATGAATAAGTTATATTTAATTGGGTATATGGTATTGTTTTCAATATTAAAGATATTTTGAGGCCCAATTAGACAAGACTTTACTGACCTGAATATGTCTAAAATTATATTATAGTTCAAGAACAAGAGATGATAGAAATTTGGTCAGATCATTTCTTAATTTCTCTTTGTCCACTTATTATTAATCACGTTGTTAGGAGTATGGGGACTATTCCTATGAGAACTAAAGGAATCTTTTTTTGTTTGTAGTTTATGTCCCAGTAGGTGGATAATACAATTTAGTTTTGCTTTAAGGATTTTAGGATGCATATGTGTTTGTTTTTATGTATTTTATATATAGTGTATATACACATACTTATGTATTATATATAACTGTAATATATAAGTATAAACTTGACTTTAAGATAATTTTTTAAAGTAAACTTTTAGTTCAAAATTTATTTCTTTTTAAATCAGATCTTTTCACCTTTGTACATATATATCTGTGGCATAACTAATATTTTTTAAAGTTTATGTTCAATTTCTTTCAAGTCTTTGAGGTTTGATTTTACTGCTTTCATCTTCCTTTGTGAAAGTAATGATAATGTGGCACCTACTGCTCCTTGAGCAGATTGAATGTTTCTGTCCCATTAGGGGATAGTCTTGTGATATTTCCAGAAGGATATTAAAAATCTCACTTTATAGTAGAAATTATCCCTTTGTGAATACTGAATGTCTTTATCATAATGCTGTCAGTTCTGCCATTTTTCGTGCATTTCAGTGGCAAAAACTGAAAATTAGTGCATCGATCATAATATTAAAAATGCACCCCTTTCTACTACTTGATCAATAGTACTTTCCAGTTGATTATCTTGTCTGGCTGAAATGTCTGTTATCTTTCATTGGCTAATTCTCGAGAGTAGACTTTAGGATGTTGGTTTGGAAAACATTTTAAAAATGATTATATCTAACTCCTTCAATTTTCAGATAAGAACATTGAGTCCAGAGAACTCAATGATGGTAAATATCTTAGATAACATTATAGACCCAGGGCTAGAACTTACAGTGCTTTGAAGCACAATCTAGTAGTTTTTCAGGTGAAGTCTTGATATAAAAGATTCACAACTATAAGAAACAAAACTTTATTTATTCTCAACAGGTCTCCATTTGCTTTTTAAATGTAATTATTTTCTAAAACCATCCCTATGCTCAAAAGCTTAGACCCTCCTCTCACTTGTGGAGTAAGCGGCACGGAATATTGAATATAGACTGTATGTACCACAGAAAGTGGGTTTATAGATCTATCAGTCTCAATTCCTTCCACAACCACTTATTGACTAGCTACAGTGTGCCTCCTCTGCTGCAATGGCAAAAATAAAGTGGATTGAATTTCTGGCCTTGAGGCGTTCGTGAGAGAATTGGATACCTACATAAATGACTCTAAAAAAATAGGCTGTTTACATGTTATAGAAGAAATAAAAATATAGTGCTATGGGGCTGTATTAGGGTCTTCAGAAAAACAGAACCAATAGGTATATATAGATATATGAGAAGTGATTGTTTATGGGAACTGGCTCATATAATTATAGAAGCCCAAAGCCCCAAGGCATGCCATCTGCAGTGGAGAAATAGGCAACCCAGTGCTGTAATTTAGTCTGAGACTGATGGCCTGCGAACCAGGTGGGGTGCTGGTATAACCATGGAGGCCAAAGGCCTGAGAACCAGGAGATTCCATGTCCAATGTCTGAGGCAGGAGAGCATAGATGTTCCAACTGAAGAGAGAGTAAATGCAACCTTCCTCTTTTTTTATTCTTCTGGGGCCTCAAGGGATTGGACGAGGCTCACTCGCGTTGTCCAGGGTAGGTTTTGTCTACTGAGTTTACTGATTTAAATATTAAACTTTTCTGGAAAAATATTCACAAACATACCTAGAAATAATGTTTTGCCAGCTATCTAAGTATCTGTCTGTCTAGTCAAAGTGGCACTTAAAATTAACCGTCATAGAGGCCATGGAAAGAAAAGCCAATTCTGCCTGGGGGAAGAAGAAATAGTTGAGTGAAACCATGAAAAATCAGTAGGCTTTGAGAGTTAAAGAGTAGAACAATTGGTCTTCCAGGCAAAATAAATATTGTAAAGCAAAGGAATGAAGACTCCAAAGGCACAGATGTGGGAATGGTAGTTTTAATAGGCCTATAGTAGAAAGCATCAAGAAGGACTAGAAAGAGAGATGAGGTCACAGACTGAAGGATTTTATGTGGAATTTTTCATTTTTTTCTAAAGTCAATTTCTGATTATTGGCAGTTTTGATAAAAAGAGCAGATGAAAAATAAACTTGCTTTCTTTCACTGTTTTCCCAAGGATTTTGAAATAATATAGCTTAGACCATCCACCCTTAAAAAACATTATTACAGTCTGAGGACTTTGGTTCATTTGCCTTTTTTTTTTTAATTTGCTTAGCTTCAAGACCCCATTTACAATGCATATATACAAGGTTGTTATTGACTCTCCAGTAGTCAGCTTTTCTCATTTCCCTAACTCGTAGATAACACTAACAAAAATTTTAGTGGCTGGATCACGGTGGATGCTAAAAAAAAAAAAAATGACAAATTTAACAATTATTTTCACCCACTATTGGGTCTATGTTTAATGCTTTGTTTTTGGCCAATGACTAGCACTTTACACATTCGTGTTTGTGGAAGAAATTAGCGCATGAGAGGGTAAATGGATTTTCTAGGGTTTTGAGTATTTCCACACAAAGTATATTGTTTGACATCAACCTGCTGATTGCTAATTCTTTTTAGTAGGCTAACTAGGCTGTAAATATCTTTATATAATTCCTCAGATCAATAATTTCATAGTTACTAAAGGAGTGCCTTAAAGATCCTGATACCTTAGTTGGACCAGTTTTACCCTCACGTTTTAGTTTTAGACATTGTAACGGTGGCTCTTCTTTCATAATTTTATGTCACTGTGGAGATGCTATAAACTTCCTCTTATCCAGGTTATAAGGACCCATAGTGTCCTCTCAATGTATTGTTGTGCTTCTGCTGGGTTTCTTGAAAAACGCACTGCTTTAACCTAGTTCTGACAGGGTCTACTAATGCTACATAACCCTACAACCAACCGATGCCTGTGCTCTGAACCGGGCTTGTGGCAGACAACTTGCAAATACTAGATAGTTTTGACATTTGCTTATCTACTTTTTTATTTGGTCCTGGGTTCACAACTACAGTATAAGTCCCATGTAGTAGGGACTGTTCCTGATACATTTCTGAGCCATGTTCTCTAGAAAAAGGTGCAGGTTAAATTGGGAATGCGAAACATTTTTTTTGTTGTTGTTCTTCAGGGTTCTTTATTCCATCTTTCATAAAAGAGATGTCAGAAAAGCTGTTTCTCAGTCACCTTTACCATGGCATTTGTCTTCTGAGTTGATTACGACTTTAATTCAACAATGAGAAGCCAATATAAACTCATCAGTTCATGGTCTGTGGAGGCATGTGCTTTACAGATGAAAGTAAATCATATAATTATCCCTGCTCCACAGGAAGCAAATTATTTCAATTATCTGAAATTAACTCTATATCTAGATTTCTCTCAGGTAAACAATTGCTGTTTGGGTACAGTGGTGTGGATATTGTCAGAAAACATTTACATTAACACTTAAAGTGACACAGTAACACACCTACATAGTCTCATGGATAGAAAGTAAATAGCTGGCTAAATCACACACATGCATTTAGTTTTAGAAATGAAATTAAGTTTATTATCTGTATGCTGATGCTTTTACTTCTATGGAAATGTAACAACATCCTGTGGACATTAGATAATTAATAGTAAAACATTAAAACAAAGGTTTTCAGTTTTTAAAATATATCCTTTTTTTGCGGTGGGTAGAGAAATCTTTAAAACATATGAAATAGTTGGCTGTATTCTTTTAAGGGAACAGGGTTTTTTGGCAGCTGCCTTACAGCCAGTCTTTTCTGCCAAAATATCAATGTTTCCTTGAGGATAAAAATAGTCTCATTGCAGCCAGCAAAATGTCATTTGAAACTACAAGTGACCACTGTCACAGAAAAGGTAAACCGCTTATTATTAATGCTTGCAACACAAGGAGTACAATGATTTCAGCAGAGATTGCTATTTCCACACAGCTCAGAGTTATCAAAAGAGATAGCAGAAGTAAGGGGAAGGTAGCAGAATGTAACCCATTGCACAGAGGCTACTATCTTGAGGAAAGAATATTCAGGAGACACAGGGAGCAATGAAGCATAATACCCACACACAGAGAGTTGAAAAGGTCAGGGAAACAAAGAATATGCAAAAATCAAAGAAAGAGCATGAAAGAAAAGCAAAGTAAGAAAGAAACGATGGAAGAAAAAAACAGCAAACTTTTAAGGATTTTCTGCAAGTTAACAAAAGCCTAGCTATACTTAAGTGGACATTATTAAATTCTAATAGGAGATTTTAAGCTCTTTGAATAATTAATAAGGACAGAATACAAAAGAACCTAAGATTAAGACATGAAAGTCTCCAAAACACTCCAAAATGATACAGTCAATTTGCAATTGGTGATGTGTGGGTATTTTTGTTATTATTTTAAAATAAATTTACCAAATATATGATTAAATAATTTTTTTTGAGACTGAGCTTCGCTCTGTCTGATTAAATAATTTTAAATTACTCCATTTTGTGTTTAAATCCCATGTAAGGAACTCTGACCTGGTATTATCAGTAGCTGAACTGCATTGTATCCAGGTAGACTGTAGTGACCATCTGGTCCCTGGACAGCTGCCCAAGACTGGACAGACTATTGCTGATTTTTAGCTGCACCCATGCCTTTTTCATCAAATGGAGAGGACTTACATAATTGGTAACCTAAAAAGAGACAATTACACACGGATACAAATACTAATACAATAATAGAATTAGCTATCAGGCTATAATTGGTATTAGTGCTTTTGGTTGTTTCTGTCTTGCTGTGTTTTAGATACTGACAGAAACTATTATCTCATGCACTTCCCATAATAATCTTATAAGTCCGGCTTCATCTTTTCCCTAAATTTGTATATAAGTAAACTGAGGCTTGTAGAAGTTTATAATTTCTCAAGATTCTACTGCTAATAAGTAGACGCTCAAAAAAGTTCATCTCCATATCATGAGTTTTTAACCATTTGTGGTATATTCTGTAAATTAGAAAAGTAATTTGAAGTCTTTACCATATACTGGACTCCAAGAAAGATAACTTTTCTTTTCTTCCCTTCTAAGAATCTAAATTATTCTAAGAATCTCAAAATTCTTAACACATACATTAATAGATGTACTTGGTTTGATAGTAAGGTATATTTTACTAGAAGCGATACAAAGTGGGAAGGTGAGTTATGGGATTGTATATCCCCCTAGCTCATGGACAACTTCAATATTGAAAACCTTTCCTGAATAATTTGCCCTAAACAATGCTTTCAATAAAAATTAGGTGATAGTAAACTAGAAATTTTACCCTCTGGAAATCTCAGTAGTAGTTATACAAACTATGAGTTTTACCAATTTTTCAAAGGTAGAATTAACATCTTTTATTAAAATGGAAGAGTATAAAAGCATTTGTAATTAAATAAAATGAATTTGGAGATTACAATCAACACTTTCTCATTCAAAACATTTTCCCCATAGCAGTTGGAGAAACTTTTCACATGATTATTAAAATGGTCATTTTAAATTAATTTTTGAGTTTTTGGAGATATTCTACCTTGTTTAAGAGTTAGAACAAAAAGTCAAATTTAGATCTGTTTGTATTTCTCTTTTCCTTCAATACTAGCTGTGATTATGAATAAATACCAAATGGCTCATGAGTACAAAAAGAGCGTAGAGAATTGGAACAAACTAGAATCACAGCATCTGGGAGACCTGAACTGAACATGTGCTCAGCAAAGATTTGTTGGATTAAAATACATTTCAGAACTGGGAGGGACACTAAGGATCACTAGTTAGTTCAATTCTATCCTACTTTATGCAAAAGAATTTTTAATACCAGAAGTGATGTTGAAAAGAACAGAGATGATCTGTAAGTGAGTAAAGACAGAATATTTAAAATGGCGTCCTTTCACCTCTCTTTAGTCAACTCTCATGGCAAATCAATGGTTGCTATATTTTTTTTTTAATAATTGTGGCCATGATTTATTCCATCAAATATAGCCTTTTATGTTTAGAAGGGTCTTTGTGGTTTCTTTTTTCTCTTTTTATCCCATGAACATAAACACTTTAACACCATTGCTTCATAAATTAACCTGAAAACATTAAACTTTATGAAGAGGGATTAGGAACAGGTAGAGAGTTTATGAAAAATAATATGTTTATACTTTGTTTCTTTCTTATAACATATACTGGAATCATGTAAAGTTGAATAAGATGAACTGAATAAGTAGCATCAGGTTATAGATTAGTACATTAGTTACAAGGTAGAACATATAGCATGAGCAATATTTTTTGAAGACTAATTTACTGAAAAATAAGTTAGTTTATCTTGTATTTACTAAATGCCAGGCAGTGGATTCTGTTCAAAATGTTATGTGATTTAATGTTTATGTAGTCCCTTGAGGGAGGTATTATTTTCCCAATTGTATTATGGAGAAATGTGTGATTTGGAGAGAGGTAACATGCTTCAAGTGAGACAAGTTGTTTATTGCAATTTCAAACAAGAAAAGTTATTTATTATAATTTTGCATCATTTGAACCGTATAATAATTCCCACAAAGATTAAAGATAAGATATGGAAAAGAAAAGGTATGAGCGTTCTTAGAGTAAATGAAATTTTCAGTAGGACTTTAAATTATATGAAAAAATAATTTTAAATTGTTATGTTTATTTAATTGATAGGATAATTTGAAAGTCTTCTCATTTAGTTTTTCAATTAGTTTTAAGAATCTGTTTAAGACAACAGCTCAAATAAAATTTGTAGAATTATCTTAGGTTATTATGTAATTTAGAAATAATAAAGTGCATTTAAAAAATTATGTAATTTACGCCATTCACTTACTTTTTCTAGAATTAATGTAATTAGTTTTGATCACTGAGGTTTCACTCTTTAGTAGTAATCAGATCAAACTCTTGCTCTTTTACACCAAACATATATATGCTCACACAGACAGGCACTTTAATTTTTTCATTTTCAGATTTGTAGCTCAACAACATTGCAGTACTTTATGCGCTCCTTTCATTCTATTATATCATCCCATAGCAAGGGAAATGGGAAGAATGTCACATAGGTCTTTTTTTTCTTGCTTTAGTCACATAATACTAAAGTTAACATTTTTCTTCCTTTATGTTTGTTGGATAATTAGACATTGTATAATAGATTAAGAGCCATATGTGATCCCTGTCTCCTTAGGCATATGCTAGAGCAGAAATAAATTGCTAAATATAACAAATAACAAGTTTATTTCCATTAACATAGTATATTGAAATTAAATTTTATTTTTGGTCTTAGAATTTTTGGAAGGAACAAAAGTGAACCCTATTCTTCTGTATGTCTTATGGGGGGCCATGCAGAAATAATACATTCTCTTAGACATGGGTTAATTTTTATATTGCTTTAAAGATGTTCCAAGGGAATTTTCAGTGTGGAGTTTTGACTAAATGTTACAGTTACATTTAGTCAAAACTTACAGTCCCACCTGCTGTCTACTCTGCCCTTCTTTCATAGTTATATCATATCCACCTCTAACACTCAATGGATGAGTCTTGCCTTGAGTAAAATATGACCACTGATACGGTTTGGCTCTGTGTCCCCACCTAAATCTCACCTCGAATTGTAATTCCTATAATCCCCACGTTTCAAGGGTGGGACAAGGTGGAGGTAATTGGATCATGGGGGCAGTTTCTCCCGTGCTGTTCTCGTGATAGTGGATGAGTTCTCATGAGATCTGATGGTTTTATAAGCATCTGGTATTTCCCCTGCTTTCACTAACTTCATCCTGCTGCCTTGTGAAAAAGGTGCCTGCTTCTCCTTTGCCTTCCACCATGACTGTAAGTTTCCTGAGGCTTACCCAGCAATGTGGAATGATTTCAGAGAATGTATGGAAATGCCTGGATGTCCAGGCAGAAGTTTGCTGCAGGAGTGGAACCCTCATGGAAAACCTCTGCTAGGGCAGTACAGAAGGGAAATGTGGGGTTGCAGCCCCACACAGAGTCTCTACTGGGGCACTACCTTGTGGAGCTGTGAGAAGAGGGCCACCATCCTCCAGCCCCCAGAATGGTAGATCCCCCAGTGGCTTGTACTGTCCACCTGAAAAAGCTGCAGGCACTCAATGCCAGCCCATGAAAGCAGCTGGGAGTGAGGCTGTACCCTGCAAAGCCACAGGGGTGGAGCTTCCCAAGGCCATGGGAGCCCATCTTTTGCATCAGCATGACCTGGATGTGAGACAGGGAGTCAAAGGAGATTATTTTGGAAGCTTAAGGTTTAATGACTGCCCTTTGGATTTCAGAGTTGGGTAGGGCCTGTAGGCCCATTGTTTGGGCCAATTTTTCCCATTTGGAATGGGAGAATTTATCCAATGCCTGTACTCTCATTGTATCTAGTAACTAACTTGCTTTTGATTTTTATTCTCATAGGCAGAAGGGACTTGCCTTGTATCAGATGAGACGTTGGACTGTGGACTTTTGAGTTAATGCCTGAATGAGTTAAGACTTTGGGGGACTGTCGAGAAGGCATGATTGGTTTTGAAATATGAAAAGACATGAGATTTGGGAGGGGCTGGGGTGGAATGATATGGTTTGGCTGTGTCTGCACCCAAATCTCACCTCAAATTGTAATTCCCCATAATCTCCATGTGTCAAGGGTGGGACCAAGTGGAGGTGACTGGATCATGGGGGTGGTGTCCTCCATGGTGTTTTCATGATAGTGAGTGAGTTCTCATGAGATTTGATGGTTTTATAAGCATCTGGCATTTCTTCTGCTTGCAGTCACTCTGTCCTGCCACCCTGTGAAAAAGGTGCCCACCTCTCCTTTGCCTTCTGCCGTGATTGTAAGTTTTCTGAGGCCTCCCCAGCAATGCGGAACTGTGAGTCAATTCAACCTATTTCCTTTATAAATTATTCAGTCTTGGGTCTTTCTTCATCACAGGTGAGAATGGACTAACACAACCACCTAGGGTAAATATGGCCCAGAGTGAGAGGGAAGGGAGTGATACATCCTCCCACTTTCTATTATAATTTGTGTCAAATGCCCTCCAACTAGTTTATGGCTTTGTGCATTTTCCACATCAGAAGATAATTGGGCTAACTAAACCTTTTCATAGGGTCAGTGAAAAAAAATAACTAGTTCCTGGGGAAAACTCAGGCTTGTCTTTCAATGTATATGAAAGATTCATTATCGATTTAGTCCAGACTGCAACAAGTGAGGAACTCACAATCAATCATTAGTGACATTTCCTCATGTCTGCTCATTTCTCTGAAAATGTTTTTCACCTTTTAACTTTTACTGAAATCTGATTCTTCTCTGAACACTCAGCTGCCCCGAAAGAACTCTCAAGCCCTTTGCCACACTTCTCTGTCACTGTGAGCCTGGCAGTGTGAAAAGCTGTCCTCCTTGCTGCTAATTGCAGTTTTCAGGACATTATTCTTTTCTTCTCCCTACACGTAAGTCATCCTCCCTCTCAGCTGCTGACCATGCTTCCTATTTCACCGAGAAAATGAAAGCAACTACAAGGAAGCTTCCATGCACTCACACACTCTCTTAGCTGAACTTCCAACAGCATTTGTATCATATACTTTGTCTTCCCACCTGTTCTAAAGGAAGTCTCTGCATTCCCATTTTAAAACAAATCTCTCATGTATCATTCCAATCAGCATCATAGTGGAGTGTTATTTTAGACATTAACAAAAACAAACATGTCTGATGCCGTATTCTTCTCTAGGTATACTTTATTTCTCATTTCTTTTACAGCAAAACTCCTCAGAATTCTCCAGTTTCATGGGCTTAAATACTGTCTGCACACTAGTGATTCTCAAAATGATATATTCAGTTCAGACATCTCCCCTGAACTTCAAATAACAGCTGCCTGCTCTACAATTCCACTTGGATGTCTCATAAACATTTCAAACTTACTTACATGTTCAAAATCAAACTCCTGATCTTCTCTCTCATCTACCAAAATTTCCCATCTTAAGAAACATATTCCCTTCCAGTTGGGAAAATTTTGGGAATTATTTCCCTGTTAGCTAATGTCAACATACCAACCCATTACACATGATTTGAACTTTTGCCTCAATTTTAGCATTATGATGGAGTTTTATTTTATTTATAGAATGAATAAAATAATGAAAGAAAGAATATGAAGAAGGAATAAAGGAAGGAAGCAGGAAAGGGAAGAAGGAAGGAAAGAAATGGAAAAATAAGAAAGATATGAATAAAAGAATTACTCTTAGCCCAAGATGAATAAACATTGAAAAAACACTGGTCATTAGAATCTGAAATCAAAATGACTAAAATGTTTTAGGTTGTGCTAAATTGAAGGCCAGTTTGATCAAGCCAGAGTCATCTATAGTAGAAGATTCTTTATTTGGGGGAAACCTCCCCAACAACAGACTTATTATAAAAGAATTTATAAAAATTTAAATAATTGATTAATATGCATGTGTGGTGATGGTGATGCAATCTACAGTGCAAAGAATCTCCACTTATGATTATCATAGGGTCCAATCAGCATAATTTCAACAAGCAGAGACAATCACAATGAAATCATGGAGACCTTGAGGTAAGATATGAATTGGGATTCTTCTTAGTAATTTTTGTTTAGATGATTAAAATAAATAGATCGTCCATAGCTAGCTAGGTAGGTAAACACAGACAGAGATAGGAAGATAAAGATAGAGAATATAGAGACACTTAGATTTTTTTTAAATGTGTTACTACTGTGATGGTTAATTTTATGTGTTAACTTGACCAGGCTATGGAGTTCCCAGATATTTGAACAACGAATATTTTGCATGCATATGTGAAGTTGCTTCCAAAGGAGATTAAAATTTGAATTGGTAGGCTGAGTAAAGTAACTTCCCTAATGTGTGTGGGCCTCTTCCAATCTGGTGCAGGCCTGCATAGAACAATAAGCCTGAGCAGAAGAGAGCTGCTCCTTCCTGACTGCTTTTGAGCTTGGCTATCCCTTTTTTCCTGCATTCATACTTGAGCTGGAACATTGGCTTTTCCTGGTTCTTCATCCTCCAGAACACCTGACTAGAACTATACCCTCTCCTTGGTGTCCAGCTTGCTAAATGAAGATCTGGGACTTATCCACCTACAAAATCATGTGAGCCAATTTCTTATAATGAGTCTCACTCTCTGTCTCTGTCTTTCTTTGTTTCTACACACACACACACACACACACACACACACAATTTATATATTGGTTGTTTCTCAGGAGAACCCTGAATAGTAAAACTAAATTGTATGTTTTTTAAATTCGATCTTTCACCTTGTTTGGAGTTAAGATAACTAAATTCCAGAAATATTTTTAATCTGGTACAGGTTAAGTCCTGAAATATTTGGATAATTATATTTTTATCATTTTAATACCACCAGTGGCTCTCTTTCTTTCACATCTTCATCAGCCTCTTTGCATCTCACATAATTAAGGATAAGAAAAACTCAAGTCATGTAAAAAAGCTCTTCATTGCTTCACAGGCTTGTACATCTCTTTGACTTCATACATGCTGTTGCCATTTACTGGAATATCTTTTCATTCTTCATTGTCTAGTTAACCTTTCTTTAAGGATTCCTGTCCCCAGGGAACTCTCTCCTATCCTCCATTCTGCTATAGGTCCCCCACTCTCAACCCTGCCACATTCTCTCCTTGTGTCTTATACAGGTTTCTGCCATGGGACATGTCATCCAGTACTATAATTATTAATAAATATCTTTGGGTCCCCCGGTAAAAAATGTTAAGCACTTTAGAAGGGTAGAAACTGTATCTTTATAAACATGTTTTATGTCCAACTCCTAAACTAGTGCCAGCTGTAAGTATTTATTGAAAAAGTAGTTACCACATAAATGCCAATAGTCCAGCCTATCCCATCTGATAATTTAGAACACTGAGAATCTTTAATATCTGAACTAATTATATTCTTCTTTAATAATTTTCTTTATAAATTTTCTTAAACCTAAAAGCAATTCTCAATTATTTGCAATTAAATAAGCAAACTATACAACACATTTTTTTCTCAATTGCACATGAAAGAGGAAATCCTGTGTCACTAAGCAATCATCATTTATTTGTCTGTTCTGTATGAAATATGCATTGGTTTTCTAAACAAAATTGCTTTCATTGGAAGACTTGCCATTGCCTTTGGTAGCTCACGTTTTGACTGATGACAGCGATGGAGAAGGAAAAAATTGAATCATAGTCATCATTGTATTGAATCACGGGTAGCCTGCGGCTCACACCTGTAATCCCAGCACCATGGGAGGCCAAAGTGGGCAGATCACTTGAGGTCAGGAGTTGAGGCCAGCCTGGGCAACATGGCAAAACCGCAGCTCTACAAAAATTAGCTGAGCGTGGTGCCACACACTTGTAATGCCAGCTACTTGGGAGGCTGAGGCCCAGAATCGTCTGAGCCTGGGAGGCAGAGGTTGCAGTGAGCCGAGATGACACCACTGCACTCTAGCCTGGGCAACAAAAGGACAAACGTGAGACTCTGTCTCAAAAAAAAAAAAACAAAAACTTAAATTGCAGGTGAGATTTTATGGGCAGATTTTTACCTAACAACAAAATGATTTATTTTTTATATTATAAATGTTAACCAGGGAAAACCTAAACTTATCATGTAATTCAGTTAGGGCTGTGTGTAATCCTTTGAAAGCCTTCTTCAATAAGCAGTGCTCTGTCGCCCAGACTAGAGTGCAGAGGCGCCATCTTGGCTCACTGCACCTCCGCATCCCAGGGTTCTAGCAATTCTCCTGCCTCAGCAGCCCAAGTAGCTGGAACTACAGGCGTCTGCCGCCATGCCCAGCTAATTTTTTTGTATTTTTAGTAGAGACGGGGTTTCACCATGTTGGCTAGGCTGGTCTCAAACTCCTGACCTCAGGTGATCCACCCACCTAGGCCTCCCAAAGTGCTGGCATTACAGGCTTGAGCCACTGTGGCCGGCTGCAATTTTTCATTTCTATCTTATCTATCTTCTTTTATAATATTTAGACCACATTGTAATTTATGTCTATGGTCTTTCTAATTTTCATATTCACAAGCGTAGACTTTAGCATTATTTGGCTGATTATGTTTGTTTGTACACATTAATAAGGTAATTACCAATTATTACTAATATATATACGCCAATGTATTAGTTTCTATTGTTGCTGTAACAAATTACCACAAACCTAATGGTTTAGAACAACACAAATTTATTACCGTTCTGGCCGACAAAAACCTGAAGAGTCTTAGGAGCTTAAAATCAAACTGTCAGCAGGGCTGCATTCCTTTCTGAAGGGTCTCTGGAAGCATCCACTTCTTTTGGCTTTCCAGCTTCTAGAGGCAGCCTGCATGTGTTGGCTTGTGCATCCTTTCCCCATTTTAAAAGTGCATCTCCCCAGTCTCTGCTTTTGTCATCCTTGCTTCTTTTTCTGATTCTGGGCCTCCAGCCTTCCTCTTAAAAGGACCATTTTGATTATACTGAGCCTGCCCAGAAAATCCAGGATCATATTCTTATCTCAAGATCCTTACTTTAGTCACATCTACAGATTCCGTTTGGTCATGTAAGTTAACATATGCACAGGTTTGCGAATTAGAATGCAGACATCTTTGGAAGGATATTATTTTGTCTACCACAGTCAATATACAATTTTTATTATATTTTGCCAAAAAACCATAACACAGTAGCAGTAAATATCATTAGAAGGTGTAACTCAATATAAAAAGAAACTTTCTAATAATTATTTCTGATTAAAAGTAAACCCAATTTCTTGAATACTGTTCTACTCCCCACTATTGGAAACACATAGACAGAAGCTAGATAACCATCCATCAGCTCTGTTATAGATTTGAAATAGAGGTTCTCTCTATTTTCTTATAATTTTAGCCATCTCTTTTGCTTTAACTTTCATAAGATAAAGACAGTAGAAACAAAAGGTAATTTACTCATTTATCTTTCAATTAAATTTGCAAAAACTAATGGAAGGGAAGATACAGAATAAATGTTAAATAAGCCATAGTGCTTGGGATGTGAAATAAGCTTATATATTTTTGTACTTAATTTTGTGTGTGTGTCACTATATGTATACAATGAATTGCAGTGATTTTTATCCAAGACTTTAATTCTGATTTTCAGCAAAATGAAAGCAATATACATTTTTACCTTTAACTTAACCAATTTGAGAGGCTATGAGCAGAAGTAAAAAGAATGGAAAAATGATGAACTACATTTTTTTTTCTTTTTTTTTCTTTTTTGACACGGAGTCTCGCTCTGTCCCCCAGGCCGGAGTGCAGTGGCGCGATCTCGGCTCACTGCAAGCTCCGCCTCCCGAGTTCACGCCATTCTCTTGCCTCAGCCTCCCGAGTAGCTGGGACTACAGGCGCATGCCGCCACGCCCTGCTAATTTTTTGTATTTTTAGTAGAGACGGGGTTTCACCGTGTTAGCCAGGATGGTCTCGATCCCTGACCTCGTGATCCGCCCGCCTCGGCCTCCCAAAGTGCTGGGATTACAGGCGTGAGCCACTGAGCCAGGCCTGAACTACATTTTTGAGAGATTGATGTGCCCCATTTCAGGATGACCTACCAAAAGTGTAAGAGCATTTGGTGGTTCAACATACTCATCTTGTACATGAGGAAATGGAAATCACAAAACTTTACTGACTTGCCCAGGGCCATACAACTAGATAATTACAGAGCTGTTATAAGTTCCCTGCTTTTCTAACTCCTAATTTGGTACTCTGTCCACAATACTGTAAACTTTTCAATATCTTATTTAGTATATGATTTTCTCTGATTTGGTATGATTTCTCTTTTCCTTAATCTCCATTTTGTATGCTAAATTAATATTATTTAGGTTGAGTCTCTTGAGAGGGAAATAAGATCTTTTCCAACATCATTATGTACAAATAGACAAAATGCAGTCAAGCTTGTTTCTTCTTTCTCTGCAAAGTTAAGACGTAAGTAGGGAAAGAAAAAGGAGCTTAATGATGTTTTCTTGCCTTTTCCTTTCTTCTATTTATTCTTTCTAAGAAATATTAAGATTAGTTGAACTAAGAAGATCTTGTTCCAAAGTTGAATGCCAGCAGTAATAGAAGGGTAACTAGGTCTCATATTAATTAATATAATCATTCTCTGTGTAGGGGTTGGGGGGGTGTAGGAAGCAATAAAGTTAACTGAAATATTTAAATACATATTGACAAATGAATCATCATCTATAACAACTTAAACCATCCCTGATACGTAAACAAATAGCTTTCCTCACTGTTTTTCTTTTAACTGTATTTCAATGTGCTCACCTCCATGCTACATATAAACTCATTTGTAATTTTATCAAAGTCTTATTTTATTTTTGTTTTAGAACAAATATTTAGATATGGAATCTTATCTTGATTTGACCGACAAGGAGGTCATGAAGCTTTGGCATCAATGAGGGGTGCAATGAATAAACAATGAATTAATTCCATTCACTTGATTCCTTACCCTCAAATGTCTTCTGCTCAGTTTGGGGTCATTATATTACAATAGCTATCTCTTCAGCGTAAGCTTCGCATTACTCTTTTTACATTTCCTTCTGCGTAGTCCTTGAGTACTTTAAGATCAATCAAATGAAAGTCATTTTATTCTCTGTTTCTAGTACCCAACTTATAAAGAGTAGAATATATCTGTAGCATCTATAAATAATAATTATAATAAGAGGTCTTTAGAGAGTCTTGAGCCAAATAATATTTCAGTTTGTTTTTACTACAGTGATATGTATGAAGATTTCATTATGACACAAAACTTACGCACATGTAAAAATAATGACTGTTGGTCCTGATTCCAGATAAATAATTCCTGATGCAGCCGTATATGTAGATCACTCCCAGAAGAGATGGCATCTTTTGTAAGTCATATTTTACCAGTGACATTTTGGTGCTAGTTAATCAACATTTCCAGTACTGATTCTCTATTTGAAGAAATCCTGCCATCTGAAATTGGTCCCTCTAGTAATATTATTTAAATCATCAAGGGGCAATGCTTCTTAATCACCTTCAACTTAGTTGGAAAAATTAATAGGCTTGTCTATTCAATTTATGTCCTCCCTTTGGGGTTATATCGATATCTGTTTATTTGTAATATTTAAGCAACTTTATTACTGACATTTTTTCCAGAGCATTTTAACCTACAAAGTTAATCATACAAAATATTTAATTTCTGATACTATTTAGAAGTTAAAATCCAATGAATCTGACTCCACTATACTTATATTTGTTTTTAATTATTAAAAATTATTCTTGATGGTGGTGCTATGTTCTTGGAATAATGTAGTAGAAAAATGGAGGCAATATGGCTTTTCTTTATATGGCACAGTACCATTATAAGTGTATATACGAAGATAATAATTTAAACAGAACCTTTAGATACTTAAAAAAAGGTCAGCTTTTAAAAAGAGTTGGAAAAATATAGGTAATATACGAATTTATCAAATAAAGCTAAGACATTACATACAATAAAAGTAGTCAAAACAACATGTACACATTAATGAAATGTTTGGACTTATAAGTCCATGCAAATGAAATGGACACTAAGAGGATATACTAACTTTGCCACCAAGCATCATGAAACACAGATAATTCACAGGAGTATTGAAGTTGCAGCAATCTAGAGAGCTACTACAAGTCAAAAATAGCACTGAGGATAGTGGGGTGTGCAGGAAATTAATAAGAAATTTAAGGAAAGCTGATTTTTGGCATAAGTCAAGATAAGTAACCTGGCATAAGAGTTCTAAGTCTTTAAAGGTTCTTAAACTCAGTCTTACTTCACTGCCTCAGTATCTTGTCTGACGGAAAAATGGATCAAAAACATAGATTATATTCATGAATCATTTAACCCAGGATTTCAAGTTTATTAGGTGTTCCTTGACTTATGTATTCTTCATAAATTCATTTTTTCATGCAAAAAATACTTATTAAATATCTTATATCAATAAGACACTGTGCTAGCTGCTAGATAGGAAAGAATAGGATAGTGCCCAAAACACTGAACCTGCCCTTATAATTTATTAGAAGGGATAAAATACAATAAATGAATACATTACAATTTAGTAAGAGAGAAACAATAAAACAACTACTAATAAAGTAAGAAAAGCATGTGTACACTAAATACTATTTCAAAAAGAAAAGAGTGACTAGAAATTGTTTTGCAAATTTGGGGTAGGGAGGAAATCCAATTCAACTTTTGTTCGGGAACAACTATTCTGCATCAGACACAGTACCTGTAGCTAAAGATACAAATATAAATAAAACATCATTATTTTCTTCTAGGGGTTCTTAGTTTATCAGGATTATCCACTCTTGGGGTGCAAGGAATGTCAGGGAAGAATTTGTGGAAAAAGTTGTACTTGAGTTGCATCCTAAAATATAGGTAAAATTTTGACATATGGAGAAAAGGGAAAAGAGCTTTCCAGGGAGAGGCAAAACCATGAATACAACAGCATCTGCAATCTTCTCTCTAAACTTATTTTTATACTTCTGAAGGCTTGGTATGAAAATAACAGAAGGCATAGCTCTGTGATACATGCTTTACAACACCTTGTTTTTAAAGCAAAAAAGAATCAATGTTCTTGGAAAAATCAATTTTTTATTATTTCAGCAACATTTTTGAATGTTGCCATTGAAATTACCTGGCACTGTAGATAGAGATGGTCTCATGCTATTTCTGTATTTTAGATTCCCCCAAATAATCTGCAACCTCTTATAGAAAGTAACAGAGATAAATTAAACCTCATTATGGTATGGTGTGCAAGTATTTTTAAACATTTTTAAAATAATAGTTGTTCGTGAGTGGGGTCTATTCTAGATATTACATATTTCCTTTTGTATTTTTTTTACCCTTCATATTATTTACGTGTTGAGTATAGAAAAGAAAAAAATTAACTCATGAGCTACTGAGGTGGATTTGCCACTGGATGAGTAACATCAGCAGAAATATTACAATAGCTAATTGAGGGTCAACGTCTTTTGAAAAGCTCTTTAGAAGTCTCTACTGAGAAGAGCAAGAAGATCAATATAAGCAGAGGGACAGAGAGCAATCCAAGAGAAAGAGTAGAGAAATTATATTCCTAAATGTGGTCTTTTCTCCATGACCCTCTGCCTTGATTGAGTAACTTGAGAAAATCCCTTTTCTGACCTTCCCTCTTTATTTTTGAATCTTCAAAAGAATGTAAACTACTTTCTCATTATCATAGTTTGCGAAGACATAAGAAGTCCATACTTTGCACACTGGCCATAAAAACAGTTTTATCTGTTGGTAGATTCTTTGTTTACATATATCTTTCCCCTCTGTGATCTCTTCTCCATGATTAGTTTAAAAGTTCTTTTCTTGATGCAGTTGGGCTTCGATATTATGAAGCCACTCTTCGTGTTTTACATTTTTTCCTAAGAAACTTGTAAAATATGCCTTTTTGGATATAATTATGATGTAAACTTGTAAGGTGACAAGTTTAAATTGGAGCTTTGACCAAAATGATGGGTTGGTTCTGAGAAGCTATGCTGATAACTTTATACAATATTCATTTTTCACAAAGCTGAGAAGAGGAAACAGCAAGAGTGAAGGAACGTGATAAGCCTTTTTTATTATTAGGAGTCCTTAATATATGGTCCGCAATAGACTTTAGATTTGGTTATAGGTTGATTGATGTAAGTGGAATATTTGCACTAAATTTTATGGTTTAAAATATGTTTTCACATGTATTAATATCATAAATAATTGTATAAGCTCCATTGCTGTTATATTATTTCATTGTTATGAAAACTGAGCTTCAGACATGTTAACTCACTATTGAAAAGTTGTACTGTTAGAGCTGAAAGCCACTTCTTATTTCATGTCCAGCTTCTGTTTTTACACTGATTTGGAAGTACAAAATTTAAAAGTGTATTTAAAATATTGTCATAATAGCATTAGTTTCGTTAAAAATATACTTCATGGTGGCTGGGCGCGGTGGCTCACGCCTGTAATCCCAGCACTTTGGGAGGCTGAGGCGGGCAGATCACGAGATCAGGAGATAGAGACCATCCTGGCTAACACAGTGAGACCCCGTCTCTACTAAAAATACAAAAAATTAGCCAGGCATGGTAGCAGGCGCCTGTGGCCCCAAGCTGCTCAGGAGACTGAGGCAGGAGAATGGCGTGAACCCAGGAGGCGGAGCTTGCAGTGAGCCGAGACTGTGCCACTGCACTCCAGCCTGGGCGACAGAGCGAGACTCTGTCAAAAAATAAAAAAAAATATATATATATATACTTCGTGGTTTTTGATTGGTAAGTGGGCATAGACTGAGTAGATTAATGACCAGTGTTAGGTGAACTAAAATGTTCAAGGACCACCATTTCAACATCATATTGTAGATTTAAACCAGGGTAATGAGTGTTTACATAGCTTTGATGTTGTCCTAATACTTGAATGCTATCGGGAAGTAATATCACTCAGATATATGGAAATGTACAGATAATCCCAGTGATTCACTGTAATTAATTTCACATAACCTACCAAGACAACAGTCTGGTTTTGTATCTTTCCCCAGTTTCACTACTGCCAATTAAGTTGTGTTTTGTGTTTTTAAGTAAATTGATGTTTAATTAATACTTAAGTAAATCAGATGCAAAGTCTTAGTTTCTAAGCTGAAGATTTATCCAGTCTCGCTTTTTTCTTTATACATTTTCTTAGCACAAAAATTGAAGCTTTAAAAATAATTGTCAGTCTAAAATCCTTAAGGATGTGTCTGCCTAGAAGAGTCAGTAACAGAATATGTGCTACGTTTTGTATGTAGACTTCCCAAACAACCTTTCACATCTCTTTAATACATCCAGTAATTCTTTTCATATGGGAAACAAGTTTTTACTTTACATTTCCCTAGATGACTTTCAGTTAAATAAAATACTTATGGCTGAAGTAGGAAACGTGTTGGTTTTCAGACATACTAGATTAATGAATGATCTCTTCAGGGGAGCAATGTTTGATAGGTGAATGGATTGAAGCCTGAGTATATGGATTGTGTATATGAATACAGGGAGGGAAGCAGAGTGGTGAGGTGGAAAGCAGAAAATTGAAGGCTTTAAAGCCAAAACCGAGAAGATAAAAACTGCATGATACTATCCAAGGAAGCTCGTCCTCAGGTCTCACAAAGTTTATGATATTACTAACTAGACCCTACAAAAGAATTGGTTAATTTTTGATAAATGGTCAAATATTATTAAAAATTCATTCTAGAGTTTAACAAAGTTTTCAGAACATCTAGGCTCCTCATTCTATAGGTATGGGCATGAAAATCACAGCTTCCCCAAAGTCACATCTATGTATATCATCAATAGAAGAGGTAGGGTCTAGAAATGAAGGACCTTGAATCCTCTGTGTTTCTCCCACTTGTGCTGCTTTCCCTCCCAACAGAGCATCGATCATCACAATTGCCACTTTGTAAAGAGAATAGTTGCAAAGCTATAAGCAGTAAGAATTTTAAAAGAAAAATGAAGAAAGGTGATACCATTTAACTGTTTCTAGTTGCCAAGAGAAAGAGTGAGAAAGAATATTTACTTCTTCCACAATAAAAGTTTAATTAGGTTAAGGAAGATGAGAAAAGATGAGACCAGGAAGCTATTTGCTCCATCAAAACATAGACAGGCTGCCTTCAACTCTTCAGTTTTTGCCACATCAGGGTTTACTGGTGCATAATTACAGGTCCTTGCCAAATGTCATCAATCCATATTTTCTGTTCTAATTTGAGTTCATCCTGTTATGAAGAGGATGTCTCTAGCGCACGAGAGAAACAGGAAAAGACAGATTTTTAAGGCGAATTTTAAAGCAAGTAGTAATCTCAGTTTATTTCTCTTGCTTTTTTTTTTTTGCTTTTTCTCAGTTTCATTTAAAAATAGTAAGAACAAGAACTTTAATTAGATTTATGTATGAAAGCTACCCTTAGGCAGTTTAAGTCTGATTATTTTCTTTAGCGATATCAAAATTGTTACAGTATATTACATTATGAAACATTCAACAATATAATTACTAAAATATTCCTACTTCTTATCATGCTTATAGGGCTTTAAAGCAATTATGTTATTTAGGGCAAGAGATCTAATTGCCTGGGTTGCCTTGGACAGAAACCACAGTTTGGTGATGGAGATTATTGCTGAATCATTGTTATATTTTATGTCTGTAGTGTGAGAAAGTATCATGAAGATAAGTTTAACATATTTCTACATAAGAAGACAGTAAATGTTCCCTCAAACTCAGCACGGTTCCCCTGATAGGGCACTTTCTGATATATTTATGAGACAAGTATGACTCATCTAAAGTTTAGCAGTCACAATGGTGTGCAGATATGGCCATGTCACCTCTTTTTAACTGTTCCCCAAATATGTAGCTGGCTCCAGTGTCAATGTTGTGTTTGAAACCTGCACAGTCATATTTATATCCTCCTATCTTTATAGTTCGGAGCAGAGAAATTCATGGTTCTGATTCACAGGGATTACTGTTTTGTTACAATGTTCAAATAATGGTCTGCTAAAAATCTTCCTGCAACAGATAGAAGTCCACTCTTCTACTATCAAGGTCATTACTGAAATCAATGCCTTCGGTTTAAAAGCACAGAGATGCCATCTAGCAGCCGCCCTCAGAAATTCCCTACACAGAAATAGTTCTTTCCCTGTAAAATTGAGCAATAATTGAATTCCTACAGGCTTTCAGTGTTTGAAATTTTGCTTATAGAATGATGATTTGGCATGTTGTCTATAATTCAAACACTCCATTACAAATGAAATTAATTGACATCTCTTAAAATAGGCAGTGATATACATCTGAGTTTTTCTAAAAAGAACTGGAAACTTAGTAATTATACTTTAATTAATAGAAAGTATTTCAAACAAATTTCCTAAAAGAAAAATTGATCATCTGTCCCTATAAAAATACAAATAATTAATTAGTGTGAATTGCCGTCCTTTGTTGGAGGAGAATACCAACCTTGCCAATTTTTTGATACAGTAAATGAGAGAAAAGAAACTAAGTACATGCTGAAACTAAGCTCAGTCTATGAACAATGAATCTTGGCCATTTTTAAAAATCTAAAAACAATATTGACTTTCAAGTAACTTATCTTACCATAAGATGGCGATACTTAAGCACTTTATAAAATGCCATATAAGACCTGTAAGCTTCAGCGACAGAAAAAAAAAAAAAAAAAGACACACACAGCATTATAAATGTAAACATTATATAGTCTTCCATGAAATAGAATTGGCACTGTTGTTAGAACACCCAGTTGTCTTCAGGTAAACTAATATATAAGAAGTACTTTCTAAGATGTAGATTTCCAGTATTTGATATATGGAAAATCCTATGCCTAAAAAAAAATCTATTCAATTTTAAGAGCTTTCCCATTTTGCCAGTTTCTGTTTATCCATGTGAGGTATATATATATTATATACATATATAAAATAAAGTATAACAATATAGAATAATACTTAAAATTATTTGAAAATTTGATGATGACCCATATCACTCCAAATGTATTAGTATGTAAAAAGGCAGTTGGTTAGCTTCTGTTCATTTAAGTGTTATCACAAATTATTTCTTATTTGTCCAAAAACTGTATTTTTTGTAGTACTATATTATTGGATTTTTAATTTTGATTTCGCCATATATAATTTGCTTTATGAATCCTGACTTTTAAAATCTAAGCCCTTAAGTAACTAGTAGAATAAAAAATAAAATTTTACAAAATTCTTAGTTTATAATCTAATTGACAATTCTTTTGAGGAAACAATGGTGCCATCTGTAATTTTTTGGGGGGAGCAATATAAATATATATTATATAAATATAAATATATAATATTAATACAAAAGTAGCTTCTCTTCATTTTTTAAAGCAATGTTTTGTCTAAAAGTCCTAAAACTTTTTACAACATTAAAATTACTTGTTTTGAAAGTTTTAATATTCTCTGTAATGTCTATGATATAGAACAAATATCGTTTTTTAAAAAAATCATCTTTTTTTCTTTGCACACTGTATTGCAGTATGTGGAAGCTGAGAAGGACAGTTTGAAAAGTTAATGTATGCCTTCCCTGGATTTTTCAGCTCATTTGTAGCAAATATCCACAGCTCATTCTGAAGAAAGTAAAAAGTTTTATAGCATTGAATACACACAAATAAACTCACCAAAACTAGAAAAGATTATATTGACCAAAGATGCATTGCTTATTTTAAAAATGTCTTCATATTTAACAGAAAATTATCTACATATTTAATTTTGGAAAGAAAGGGGTGCAAGCAGTGAAGATATTTATGCATCAAAGATAACAGACAAATCAAATCACACACAAAATTGTTAATGAAGCTCTACATTTCTGAATTTATTTTAAAGAAAAACAAATAAAACTCACTTTAAGTCAAGTGACTTTTTCTGCAGCAACTTAGTGATTAACTTTGCTTTTAGAAAATGTTTTACCAAGAATATTCCCAAATCATATGGAATGTATTCAAAAGTTTTAAACAATATCATATAAAAAGAGTGGCAGTGGATAGAATGTGTCACTACAGGGTGCAGAGTCAAGAAGAAAAAAAATTAAATATAAAAACAAAATCAACACTTTTTCCTAACTATAAAATGCTTCAAAGCTACACCTTAGTATATAAAAAATGCCTTTAAGATTATTAAGATGACATTCACACAGAGTGAAGCATTTACATCAATAATAGCAGTACAATCAAAGCTTTAAAATAAAATGAGTTTATTCTCATCAGGTCCTTCTAAATATGAAAGAGTACAGAAATAATTACAAATATATATGACGTGATTCTAAGTTTTAACTGTATACTATATTAGGCCTACAAATATCACAACCACAGTATTAAATTATGCTTGGCTACATCTTAGTTCTATTCAGTAATGAAAGGAAACTTAATTTGTCTACACTACACACATGATGTAAAGCTTTCAAAATAACTTTATAATATTCCAAAATATAGCTTGTATTAGTTTTATAGCATGGAATCATTCTTCCTATATTGTCAAATTGCTGTTGGCCAGTTAAATAAGTAAAATAATAAATTGTATCTCTTACTCTTTTTCACCAGGTGGCTTATCTCTTATTCCCTGTCATTATGATTTTCTTAGAAGGCTGAAGCTTTCAAATTATCTCACTTTGTCGTCAAGACTTTTCTCAGACATTGTTGAAAATATTTGTCCATATTTTCCTGTCTTTTTATCAAAGGAGTTTAGCGTTCACTTTCATTGCCAGTACTAGATAATTTTCAGAGTTCAACGTCTATGAGTTAACTCATCCTTCCTATTGCCCTCCTTAGTTTGTTAAGGTTCTCACTTCCTGTTTCTTAACACTGACAATCAGAACTTCCTCAGTGCCCCCTAATTTTCTTAATGAAAAGGAAGAAACAAACACAAGCTCCTTTCACCAACGCCTCTCAGCCATGGCAGAGAGTATAGCTCTGCTGCTCTGCCATGTGTTTTACAAGCAGCATCCCGAATGTTTTGGACACAAACCGCAGCACGTCTGCGATGGGAGTATTATTGACCAGGATCAGCTGGAAAACGCTTCCCTGCTTTCAACAAAGAAACGGTTCACCATGTCCTAATACATGTTTATAAATTGCATTGTTTCTACTGCAAACTCCTTTGCATTACCCGTCCGACTTCAAAAGAGAGCATTAAGCAGTTGGACACGGAATAAGCTAAATTCCCCGGAGAGCCGCATTGCCCGCTGCCCATGCACATTATATTTTCTCCTAGTCCCTCCCCCCGCTCAGTAGGACTCTACCTTGAGGAGCTATTCCTCCGGTAGTTCACCTTGTTATCTTCCAAGCAGTGGGGATACGCCAGACACCATAAGGTAGCTGAAAGAGCTGTCTCTCGTCCCGTTTTTGACATATTTATTTGCATTTCTGTTAGGTTTGTTACATATTGCACATTTATTTCAAACAAGACTCAAAATATTGTTCATACCTTAGAAGGATCTAATCCGGCAAGCAAAGACAGCAGCAGGAGGTTGAGAAGGTTGGACGTCGCCTGCATTCTGATCTGGGTTTTTGCCCCTCTTTACTCTCTTTTATGTAGGCTCTCCACTCACTGCAGAGACCTTTCCCTCGTCAGTTGCACTTTCTGCCTGCCAGTCAGAGCCGACTGGAAGCAGAGGCGGCGGCAGCAGCAGTAGCAATAACAGCAGCAGCGGCAGCGGCGGCAGCCGCCCTGGGGGGCGATCATTCCGCAGGCATTCTCAGTGCTAGGAGTCCGGGAGCTCAAGAGAGTGGGTTGGGCTGCAGTGGGCGCTGGCCGCGGTGCTGAAGCGCCTCCAACCCGCGCGCCCCAGTTTACCCTCTCCCCCGCTGCTATATAGCTAGCCCACCTCAAAAGTTTTGACCCAAGGAATAGATAAAGGGAGTAACTGCTGAGAGAGGTGTGGAGACCTGGACAACGGATATGACATCACTACAGCTCCTGGGGGTTTCGGGGGGATATTTTGCGGGGAATTTGTTAACCAAACAAGGATTGACTCTCGTGCTCCAGTTCAGCATTTGCCGGCAACTTGAGCTGCAGAGAAGTAAAGAGTCAGCTAAATACAGGATTATGAAACAAATAGTGCACTAGAACCTTCTGCTGTCATTGACAGAGGACTTGATATTGTATTTAGTGCTTTAAACAAAGTTTGCAGTGCAGACTATCAGTGTGTGTTTGTCATCCAAGGCACACGATTTTCAGCTGTTATTGATAGATGAATGTGGTAATTTATAGATATGTGCAGTCATTTATGAATAGCTTATTAAAGTTATATGTTTTGGTTAGGTATTAATGTGTATCTATCTATCTAGGGATTTGGTCATCTAAAACACTATGCATAAATAAAAGGCTTATATTCTTCTTTTAGTTATAAATGGTATATTCCATTAGTGATCCCCCAACTGAAATATCCCCCCCCATATGCACAGCCATACTTGGAAATATAGTTTTTCCATCAGTCTGACTTGTGTTTTTACTTGAAGAAGAATTCACTGATAGATGGATAGCGGGATGGGAAGAGTGTTTATTTCTAAGCTTTCAAACACTTCTGTAATCTAGGGCTCAAGAAAAGGCAGAATAGCTGCTTCACAAAAGCAAAGAAAGGGTAAATGGCAAACTCTCTTACCCTGCATCATTCAACTTACTGGAGCAATTTCATTTCTTTGAATATGGAAAAAGTGTTCTCAATAATATAAAAAGGAAGAAGTTGGTAGCCACCCTGAAACATCCCTCTCGTACAATTATGCCTTTAATATTTCCATCTTCTATTGATTTTTCTAGAAATTATAATTCCTAAGGGTTAAAATATATAGACTGGGTCTGTGGACACTGCTTCCTTTTACTTCGACATTTAAAAGACAATGAATTGAGATATCAGACACATACCGAGTATGAAATCTCCATCAACCTTTCACTGAAAATATATCCTATTTTTAAATATAAGAAATCTCAATTAGGACTCAAATGCATTTGAAAGTTATTGTCCCCAAGAATTTACATCATATTGCATCTGTTTTAATCCTAATATTATAAATGTGTGTATAGTTACTTGAGGTCTTTATTTTCTATAAACATAAATGGCATGAAGTTCACTACATCTGATAATTCTTTTTGAAGGAGTGGATCATACAAAATAGAGATTGCAAAATCATAGAAAGAAAGTGAAATTACTTATAATGGTGTTAATTTAATAATCTTAACAGCCATAACCATATTTAGAAGTTTCCATTATTTTGAGGAAATAGATAAAACTATAGAGTTGTACCACTCTCTGGGGTAACTTCCTAGAACATATTTGTCAGAGTTTTTTTCTTTTTACATTTGTTTCTTAACCTAAACTTTTCTACCTATCAACATCTACATACTTATCTATCTATGTAGGATAAAATCAGCATAATTTTTAAAAAATCACACATAGAAATTGTTGAAAATTCTGCATCCATTTTTAAATATTTCACATGACTGTGCAGATTGAAAATGAATTTGCAGAGGTGTGTTGGCTGAATGATTATAATAATACATTTTTATTATCCATTCTCTAAATACATTTTTTTGTTATTTGTATTTACACATGCTTTTCCCTCTTCCCAAGAAATCTTCTACCATCTTTTTTATATCTCTACCTCTCAATTAGCAGACAGTAGTACATTATACTTGTTTGAGTAGAGGAAGTTGTATTTAACAGACACACACAGTAATATGAAAATATAATAATATCAATTTTATCACTTCAAGATAAACAGATATTCTTATAATGAAAATAATGTTTTTTTCTGGAAACGGAATTATTCTGATCTCATACATGGTTTACAATATTAGTGACTGTACCAAAACTTTTACGTGGGCACAGTTTTTTTTCTCTTTAACTCTCCTTTTTTATGGCACTGGAATGTCATTTGTAACAAGAAGTTAATAAGAAGGCAAATTCTAATTCTATGAAATCTTGTCAAAAAAATGTGATGGAAGAAGATGATAATATTTAGAGATCCAAAATAAGTAATATATGGTAATTATGTTACAAACGAAAACAGATGATCTTAGCAAACTTACAACATATTTTCCATAAGAGAAGCTTAGTCATTTGTAGAGAATAATCAGGTTCAGTAATGAATCAAAGCTGTATTAAACATGCCACTGAAAAACACAAGCTGTAATCTAAACAGTATAAATTCACCAATACTCTACTACTTCCCCTATCTCTCTTCTAAAATAAAACAATACAGTTGCATAGCTTCTCTTAAAGATAACTATTGGTTTTAGTTAGTCATTTGTTTAGAAATAAAACCCTCCTATAATATATTTCCATACAATCAATTTAACAACATTGTAGGTAACATCATATCTTATTCATACATTGCAATCCATGGAGCATTTCTCATTGCAAGAAAGAAATTCCAAGTAGTTCTTTGTATCTTGTGTCTTGCATTAGCTAGTTAAAAGAGTTCTACTAAAAGTAATAAATGGTGCATCTTTTTGCTTTTGTTTTTACTGTCACTTCAGATTTGTAACTGTAGTTAACTGAAAACAAAATTATACATAATTATATATAACATAACAAAATTATACATAACCGATTTAGAAATCTTGCATTTTTGAATGCATGCATAACAAAGTATTTGATATTTATGTATCTAGTCAAAGTTGGCCTTCTTAAGCTTATATGAAGTTGTGGTACAATACAACACCTAGAACAAATGATACAAATTTTTAAAACATTTGTGCCTTATGTTACAAAAGTTCTTAATTCTATATTTGATTATAGTGTTAGCTAAATGTCTTATGCATTTAATTTTCTTTTGATAAGAGACTGTATGATATACAGTTGACCTTTGAATAATGTAGGTATTAGCAGTGTTGACCCTCTGCATAGTTGAAAATTTAAAAATAATTTTTGACTCCCCCGAATTTAACTACTAATAGCCTACTCTTGACCCAAAACCTTATGATAACATAAATAGTTAATGCATTTTTTGTGTTATATGTGTTATATACTGCATTCTTACGATAAAACTAGAGAAAAAATGTGATTAAGAAAATAATGAGAGAATATATTTACCATTGATTAAGTGAAATTCAATAGTCATAACCATCCTCATCCTTGTCATCATGATGTTGAGTAGACTGAGGAAGAGGAAGAAGAGGATGGGTTGATCTTGCTGTCTCAGGGGTGGCAGAGGCAGAAAAGATGTAAGAGATGGGAAGGGAGACAGGAGATGCAGGCACTATTAGCGTAAGTTTACAGAAATACATTGTAATTTCTGTTGACTTTTTACTATTTTCTCTAAACATGTTTATTTTTAATAGGTTGACTATGTAGTACTGATCTTTCTTTCATCATTTGCTTTTATTTCAGTGCCCATATCATAGAAGTGTCCATGTCACAAAAGAAGTCAAAAGTAGTCTGGAATAATTGGAATCTTTCCACTAGATTGTCTAATGTCAATTTGTTTTCTGGCACTGTGTCTTCTATGTCTTCCTCCTCATTGTCTTGGCATTGGTTTGGAGGTACTCATCTCCATCAAGTCACCTTCTTTTAATTCCTCTGATGCGGTACCTATTAGCTCTTGAATTTCTTTAAGATTCACACCTTGAAACCTTTTACCCCTTACTTTCTTTTGCCATATCTATAGTATCTTTCACGGTTTCCTTAATTGTCTCTGTCGTAAATCCTGTGAAGTCATGAACAATATCTGGACACAGTTTTCTCCAGCAGGAATTTCTTGTTGTGTGCTTGATGGCCTTCAAAGCTTTTTCTATAACAACAATGGCATCTTTAATGGTATAAGCCTTCTAAACTTTGATCAAGTTCTCTCTATGGAAGTTCTCTTCGATAATGTTGAAAATCCTTTCTATAGAGTACATGTGTAACGGAGACTTAAAGGTCCTTATGATCCCCTAACCTAATGGCTGAAAAAGAGACATGTTTGGGAGCAAGTGGACCACTTGGATGTTTTCAGTGTTAAACTTTTGGGGTTCTTGGTGACCAGGGACATTGTTCGATATCAAGAGAACTTTTTAAAAAGCAGTCCTTACTGACAAGGTACTTCCTGTCTTCAGGGGCAAGGCATCGATGGAACCAGTCCATAAAAGGGATTCTCATTGCCCCGGTCCTCTTGGTGCACAACCAAAAGACTGGCAGCTGGTGTTTATGTTTTCCTTTCAAGGCTATGTGGTTAGCAGCTTTATAAATAAAGGCAGACCTGATCATAAACCCGACTGCATTTGCACACAACGGTAGAGTTAGCTTATCCTTTCCTGCCTTAAATCCCAGTGTTCCCTTCCCTTCCTTATTAATAAATGTCCTTTGTGGCAATTTTTCCCCCAGAGCAGGGCATTTTTGTCTGTGTTAAAAACTGGCTCAGGAAAATATCCTTTTCTCTCAATAATTTTCTTAAGGGTGTCTGGAAAGTTGTCTGTTGCTTCTTGGTCAACAGAAGCTGCTTCTCTTGTTATCCTGAATTTTTTTTTTCAAGCCAAACCTCTTTCCAACCTTATCAAACCATCTTTTGCTGGCATTATATTGTTTAGCTTTAGATCCTTCACCTTTCTTTTGCTTCAAACTGTTATATAATAACTTCGCTTTTTCTGGAATCACATTAGAGTCTATAGGTATGCCTTTCTTACAGGAAACCTTATATGTACAAAAAAGTTATTTGGCAAAATATGTGCTTGCTGACATAGCTGCAATGATGGCTTCAAACATTTCCTTTTCTTGTTTTTATAATCGTCCTTACATTGAGTTCATTTATGTTAAAATAATGGGCAGCCACTGCTTCAGACCTCAAGCTATGGTACAATGTTTTCTTGCAATGTCATGAATTTTCTTTGCTTCTTGGAAGGACTTCCAGCATTGCTAGTGGCACTTCATACAAATGCCATAATGTTATTCAAGGGTATTGTATAGAGTGTTTTACTAAACATTATGAAAAGTACACGAGAACCACAAGAGTCACTTTTCACTGTGACATGCAATTTACTAGATAGACAAAAGGCTCACTGGAGATTAGTGTCAAGTGGATACTGGAAACTCTTGAGCTCACTGCAATAGCAATAGGAGGTGGCTACAACATTATTACAGTAGTACAATATGTAATACAGTTAAATTAATGCAGTTATGATTTAATATTGCATCTTTATATTGTTTATATTTCTTGCTATTACAAATGGCACCACTTACAGTCTGTTTGTGCAAGTTTTGATAAATTTTAACTTTTTAATAATTTGTTTATATTTCATCATAGTAAATGATAAAATAGGCTAGTATCTACATATATTTTATGCACTCATGACATAGCTCATTTTTTCTTAACTCTGTCAATTTTTCTAGGCTATGCAGTTGGTCTGAATTTTTTAAATTGTTGCAAATTTACAAAAATGTTTCCAATATATTTATTGAAAAACATCTGTGTATAAATGTATCTGTGTACTACCAACTTCAGTTGTCCAAGGGCCAACTGTACTTTTTCTCATATATTTTATACTTCCTCAGCTTTTCAGAGATATTCCATTATGTTAAAAAATGCTGTTCCTTATTTTGGTTTCATCTATAATTTATCATTGAGAGACCTAGTTATTTTAGAATAAAAATAAGAATAACTAAGCATGTAATATAAACTCCTTGAGCAACTCTTCATCTTTCATTATGTAGATGAAAATTGCCTTTGATTCATTTCCTAATGTCTGTGACCTGTCAGAGGACTGCCAGGATTTCATTTCCTGCCTGCTGCTCTTCTACTCTCTTTCATGGTGACTTTTCTTCCTGCCTGCTTTTAAGCCATTTTCATCTAGATCCCCTACCTCTCCTAAATACCCTATCAAAAATAATACCCCAATTATTCTCTATTTATGTTTATGTCATTTATTTAATGTCTGTTTCTCTTATTAAAATGTATTCTATGAAGGGTCTTTGTCTGTAGGGTGTTCTACCTTAATTCAAGCATCTAGAACAGTGTCCAGCACCTAGCAGTCACATAATAATGATTTCATCAATAAATGAATGAATGATTGAATTTTTCAACCTTAATTTCTTCATGAATATTTATATACCCAAGATTTACTAGATGTCACTATGTAATTTCTTCCATCGCAAACTCAGTATTTCAAATGAATATCTTTCCTAAATCATATTAGTTTGTGACACAATTTTCTCCCCATTGCAAAGCACGAAGCATGGAAATCACACTTAAATTCTCCCTCATTTTATCTCTTCATTCAATGGATCAACAATACTGTTAATTTTATCTCTAGAATATCTCTAAATCTATCCTATTGCTCCACATACACCTAGGTCAGGATCTTATTAATGTCATTTGAAGTATTAAAATGGTTTATTTCCTTGCCTTGCCACCAGTTTTTGTTTTTTTGTTTGTTTGTTTTTACTTCTATTTTCAACTTGCAATTTGTTTGCCACAAAGGACTTAATTGATTTAAAGACTAATTTTATCATATTGGTCTCAGATTAAAGGCCTTCAATGGCTTCCTAACTTCTGCGTGATCAAGTGTGGAGTACTTAAAATGGTTCATGCAGACTTTTGCATGATATGGCCCCTGCCTTCCAATCCAGTCTCACTTCTAACCATTGTCAACTAACAATTGGAATCCAGCAAATGTTTGGTAATTGTACGTCTTTTAACGCTATTTTACTGTGAGATCAATAGTTCTTCTTTTGCCTAAAAAGTTCTTATTCTGCATTTGAATTTCACTTTAAATGCCATCTCTTCTCTTTATTTGACCCTTGGTACCCTCCCTCAAGGTGTCTCTTCTCATCATGTTTTCTAATGTCTTGTGTATGCTTTCATTATTGTATTTACTATGCTTGATTATTAAAATCTACTTTTGTGTCTTTCTTCACTTGATTGTAAAGCTTTTGAGGATATTTAAGTTATCAATTGCTCTATAACTAACCATTCCAAAATTTAATAGTTTAAAATAAAAATATATTATTAATGGTCATAATTTTGCTACAATTTCTTACTTAAGATTTCGTATATAGTTACAGTCAGATAGAAGGCTATACTTGACTAGATATTCAAGATGGCTCACTCCCATGGCTACGGTTGACACTGGTTGTAAGCTAGGAGCCCAGGTGGCATTATTGAGTGGATCACCTCTGTGTCATCTTTCTGTGTTGCTTGAATGTCTTACAATATGGCAGCTAGGTTTTCAGAGAGCATCTTAAGAGCTAGTATTCTAAAAGACCTAGGCAGAAACTGCGAGAATTCTTATGACTTATACTGAAAAATCACATTATGACCTACACTCAGAATTCATGGCCGGGCATGGTGGCTCACACCTGCAATCCCAGCACTTTAGGAGGCTGAGGTGGACAGATCACTTGAGCCCAGGAGTTCAAGACCAGCTTAATAACAGTGAAACCCCATCTCTACAAAAAATGCAAAAATAAAAAAATTAGCCAGGCGTGTTGGCACACGGCTGTAGTCCCAGCTACTCGGGAGGTTCAGGTGGGAGGATCACCTGAGCCCAGGAGGTCCAGGCTGCAGTGAGCTGTGGTCTTACCACTGAACTCTGGCCTAGGCAACAGAGCAACAGAGTGAGTCCCTGTCTCAAAAAAAATTAAAATAAAAAATAAGAAGGCAAGTATTGATATCGCTTTTTTTTTTCTTAAGCAAGTAACTAAAACAAGACCAGATGTAAGAGAAAAATAATTGGACTTTATCTCTCAATGTAAAGCACAGCCATGTGCATACAGGGAGGGAAGAAACTGAGGGCAGCCATATTTGAAATTATATAACAAAAGGGATTATTTCGCACACTCATTTAAAAATACCCATGTTTCCCTTACCAATCACTAACCTAGCTGAGTTGTATTTTAAAGGTGGATTTTGATTTGCATATACTTTGGCAGTACATGCAGCTTTTTTTTACTAAAACAATTTAGTAAAAATTAGTAAGAAATTAAGTTAAATATATATATTTAAATATGTATATTTACAAATATATATTTAAATACATATATATATTTACAAATAAACACCAATATTACAAAGGACTTGTGCTTCTAGTAATGCAAGGCTAAATAATTTGGACCAAGTCTCTTTCTGAGAATGACTTTAAGAACCAGAAAGAATATGTAAATACAACTGCTTGAAGGCATTGGATAACAGCAATGTCAGTGATGAAATATGGAATCAAGGTCTGAGAGAGCAGAGAAATAAGAAGACAGCCTGGGTTTTAGGACCTCTTTTCCATTAAGAGTGGCTATCATCTTCAGAAGAAGCTACCTAAAGACTGAGAAACTTATTGGAGCCTCTGACCTCACAGGGCTAGGGGAACACAAATTAGAATTCCAGGTTTTTTGCCTAAGTAAGAGCCCTGTCCCCACTCCCCCTCTTCTTAATTTGAGTAGAGATGTTTAAGTGCTAAACATCTGTAAGTGAGGGTGAAATCAAAATAGAACAGTCTTCACAGGGGCTTTTATGACCAGCTTCTGATCATCTCTTTCCCTGACACTATAGTAAGATGATCTGGAATTCCTAGTAACCCTAGACCTCTGAAAAAGGTCATCTGACAGAGGTTAAGGGAGATGTTATTGCCTGGAAGAGAGCAAAAGTTGGTTTTGGAGGGAAGAAAAAATTTATACTGTATAATATTTTGTGGCCCTTCTGAAGCTTCACATTATACAACAAAATCTTATTTCTTAGTGCTTAATTACAGTTGTTAAGAGGAATTTAAACTTAATTTATTCTTCTCCTGGGCAGAGCAAAAATGAAGTTGAAAACCACTGGTTTATAGTCAGCCCTAAGGGGTCCTGCAGGCTTTCCAGGGATGGAGATGGAGGAAGAGCAAAGTGAATTTTAAAAAGACTAAACTGTATTAAGAAAAAGTGAGCCGAGGAGGCATCCATGGTTCCTGAGTTCTACTTCATATAAACTTGATGAAAAGAATTAAGATATGTTTGTATTATTTTTTGAACCCTGGATAATTCGGTAATTATTTAACAGATTTTGTTTCTGGATATGAATTGTACCTGGATGGATTTTTAGACATTGTGGGCATTAATTAAATAAGCAAATCAAATCACTACTTATTTAAGCGTCTATTCTGTACAGAGCATTATGTTGTGGATGATACAAAGACCTCAACATTTTTTTTATTTTTACCTTTTGTGGGTACATAATAGGTGTACATATTTATGGGGTAAATAAGATATTTTGGTATACGCAAGCAATGTATAATAATCATATCATGAAAAATTTATTATTCATCTCTTCAGGCATTTATCCTTTATGTTATGAACAATCCAATTATACTCTTTTAGCTGTTTATTAATGTGCAATTAAATTATTATTGGCCACAATCTCCTTGTGCCATCAAATACTAGGTTTTATACATTCTTTTTATTTTTCTTGGTACCCACTAATCAACCCCTCGTCTCCCCTACCCCTCACACTACCCTTCCCAGCCTCTCGTAACCATTCTTTTTTCTGTATTTCCACGAGTTCTATTGTCTTGACTTAGATTCCACAAATAAGTGAGAATGTGATATGTTTGTCTTTCTGTGCCTGGCTTATTTCACTTAACATAATGACCTCCAGTTCCATCCATATTGTTGCAAATGACAGAATCTCATTATTTTTTATGGCTGAATAGTAGTCCATGGTATATATGTACCACATTATCCTTATCCATTTGTCTGTTGATGGACACTTAGGTTGATTCCAAATCTTGACAATAACAAATGCTGGTGAGGTTGTAGAAAAAAGGGAATCCTCCTACACTGTTGGTGGGAATGTAAATTAGCACAACTACTATGGAGAGTAGTTTGGAGGTTCCTCACAAAACTAAAAATAGAGCTACAATGCAATACAACATTTAAGAATTATAGACTCATGTTAAAAAAACAGGCATTAATACATAAAAATTAAATATTGTATAAAGAGATATATATTCAGTGCTATACAAGATTAATTATTGAATAAATTATTGACTCATAAAACTCTGAGTTTAGAGGAATAAAAAAATTTTAACTTGACTTTAAAAAGAATTTGCCTTTTAAAAGATGTATAGGATATAGATAATAATTTTAAAATGACATAGAGAAGATATTAAATTAAACTACTTCTAAAATATATTTACTTCTCTAAAAATATCTTGACTATTTTAAAGAACTATTTTAATGGGGTATTGGCCATTAAATATTATTTTTAATGTTCAAAATTATAGCTCTCATAGAAAATAAATATTTGTCAAAGATTTTATTTAATCTTTAGTTAATGAGAGAATCAGAAAAAAAAATGTTATAACTAGTAAGAAGAAGAATCCACAGAGCAGACATATGTAGAGGCCATTAGAAATCCTAAAATGAATTTGCTTAATAGATTCAAAACTGGCCTCTTCTATTAGGGAAACAAAATAAATTGAACCTCCACCAGACAGACTGCATTTCTATGAACAGAAATTGCTTGCATAGATATGTATTTTCTACAAATTAATTTCTATCTCTCTAGGGTTGGAAAATAGGCTAGTCAAAACAATGAAAGGCAAAGATAACCTATAAGGTTGACTGGATATATTCACTAATACTTCTTTACAAGATAATTGAGAAGTTGCCTTTTAAATTTAGAAAGCTTATTATAAATACTAAGTGCCTTGCAGCTTATAAACTGATTATTAATTTTTTTGAATTAGATATTGAGATATAGTTTAGAATACATACTCCTAGATATGTATGGGAAAATGTCCAGTGGAAGGCAGGACCAAACAAGTCATAGAGAGAACGTCTAGCCATCTATTGGATTACTTAGACATGCAATCCCAAACTCAAGAATAATTGAACAATTAAAAACTTCAGAAAACATATTTACATCTTTTAAGTATACAAGAATTTCAATAAGCTGAACTTTTTCTCCTCTTTCGGCAGTATGTGGTTGTACAAAGCTAATATGTAATTTCCTTTCAGCAAAACTATTTGGAGTTCCATTACTTTAATTTTCCAAAAGCACAGGCTAAAACAAAAAATAGATACATTGAACTTCATCAAAATTTTAAATATTTGTCTTTAAAAATACAATATCAAGAGACTGAAAAGGCAATATTTGCGATCATATATGTGACAAGAGATTAATATTCAGAATATATAAAAACTACAATTCAACAGTAACAAACAGCTTGATTTTTAAAATGGGCAAGATACTAGAATAACATTTTTCCAAATAAAATATATGAACAGCCAATACACATAAGAAAAATACTAAACATCACTAATTATTAGAGGCATGAAAGTAAAAACTATGATGAAATACCACTTTACATCCATTACAATGGGTATTATCAAAACAAAAGAGAAAATAAGTGTTTTGAGGATGTGGAGAAATTGGAACCTTGGTGCCTTGCTGATGGAAATATAAAATGAAGCAGCCACTGTAGAAACGGTGTGGCAGCTCCTAAAAATGTTAAACACAGAATTACCATATGATCCAGCAATTCTAGGTATATATCTAAAAGAATTGAAATCAGAGACTGAAAGAGACATTTGCACACAAATGTTTATAGCAACATAATTTACAATAACCAAAAAGACAAAACAACCCAAATGTTGATAAACAGATGAATGGATAAGCACAATGTGGTACATACCTGTAATGGAATATTATTCAGACTTAAAATGGAATAAAATTCTGATACATAGTATAACATCTATGAAACTTGAAAACATGCTAAGTGAAATAAGCCAGAAACAAAAGGACAAAGATTATATGAATCCACTTATATAAGGTACCTAGAATAGACAAATTAATAGAAACAGAAATTAAGATAAATGTTACTAGGGTTAAGAGAAAGAGGACTTAATGAGTACATGGCTTCTGCTTGGCATGATGAAAAAGTTCTGGAAATAAATAGTGATGATGGTTGAACAACAATTTGAATGTATTTTATGTCAATACATTGTATACTTAAAAATGATTAAAATGATAAATTTTATGTTATGCATATTTTTTGACAATTTAACAAATAAATAATAATTTGGAGAAAACTAACAGCCTGATGAACATTCTTTTATTTGAACATAACATTTCTGAATATTGACATGTCATCAACTATAAATGTTTTCTCAAGAGAGGGTGTATTGACCATTCTTAATGAGGAAAAAAAAGGCTATATCATTATACTTAGTTAGTTAGAGAAATTAATGTTTTTGTTTTCAATGTTCTGTGATCTTTTGTAAGTACTGCCTTTAGATTTTGAGAGCAAATCAAATGGACTTTCATATCTGGTGCCACAAACTTATATTTGGAGCCCTCAGAAAAGTAAAGCTGATCTATTCTGTTAATACTGAGAAAAATATTTCTATAGAGAAGGTAAAATTTGTCTTTTCCTTTTATGGAATCTACTTGCTGTTTTAGCGGTATTGGCAAATTGGGTTCAATACTTCAGGTTTATAATCTCTTAAGTGAGTTTGAGCTTGGAAAGGAAACAGTAGGGAGGCTGGTCACTGTGCAATGTAGCTTAATGCATTAAATTTAATACAAGTAAACAAAATGAAAAAATTAAAAGAAGGTAGTTTTTGTATTTTAACCAAATTCTGCTATGTAATGCAAGAAAAAGTTTCAAATACATTTGTTGTGGTTATACCTAGCAGGTTTCTAGTACTTTCTAATAGCCTTAGCATTTTGATTTGAGATTATTTTCCATGTTTGACTGTTATAAAATGTGACTTAAGGTTTAGATATGTTATTCAACCTGGAAACTTTCTTAAGAAAAGGACCTTTTAGCAACCAAACAGCTGAAACAAAAATAAATGTACAAAGAAACAAGAGGAACAAACATTTATTTTTATAAACTTTCTTTTAAAAAGTCCTATAAATAAATCAAGAATAAGATAATTTCAGATGTGGGGTGATGGTTGAGGAGAAAACTGATAGCAAAGATACTCAGATATCAATGTTTTATTTATAAATATTAATTTAAGCAAACAAATTTCAATTGTAATCAAGCAACCAAATCTGAGCTATTCTGTGATTAGAGGCATTCCTTTTTAGGGGTGGAAAGAAAACCACCCCTTTCTTCCCCATTATAAAGGTCATGGCTGACACCCCTATAAAAAAAAAAGCAGGTTAACAAAAGTAAAGCATTGTAGTTTTAAGTGACTTGAGAATCTTCAGAATGAAGACACAAAGATACAGGGATAACTGTTCATTTTTATACTTAGGTTCAATTAAATATGGACAGCCATGTTGAAATATGGTTGGATAAGAAGGATCTGATCTAACGATAACAGACTGAGTTGGGGAACTCAGCCAGGCCTGTTCCAATTTTTCTTGGACTTTCTGTGAAGCATTCCTTCCTCCTGGGTGTGGTGCAGGACCTTCTGGAAAGAGAGTCTTAATTTCTTTATGGCCTGCTGTTGCACAGAGAAGTGGTGCGGGGGATGTTATTATGTTTTTAGGCTTTATGGCTGGCTTTGGAAAAAGATATTATGGTTTTTATGACCTACCTTGGGGAAGAGGAAATCTAGTTTCTATGGCTTGCCTAGGGGGAGAATGAAAGGCAAGAGACAGGAGGTAGAATAAGGTCAGAGAGAGACTTTGCTTCTGGGATTGCTTCTTAGGCTTTTATTTTGGGGTATCACTTTCTGAGCCCCAGCACATTCTTAATAGATAAATTTTTCCTCTAAAATAACCTAAATCCTTTCATTTATAGGAACGTTAATGTCATGCCTTTCAGTCTTTCAATTCGTTTGCTATTACCTTTGAGAATTGAAGATTATTACAATACTCCCCCACCCTCTAACAAGTAAGAGGCAAAACTAATGCATGTTTTTCCCCTTTTGTAAATGAGCTTCTTAAAATTTTGAAGTTACAGAACTTACCATTTTTAACTTGATGCCTAGAAAAATATGAGAACAAATCATCAATCAACTTTGAAAAGACCTTGATGACTTCAGGTACCAGATAATAATAAACATTGTGTGCAGAACAAATCTTGTAAAACCAATATAATTTTATCTTGAGAGAGGATACTGGATCTATTAAAGCAAGTAACAAAAAAATGTTGATTTTGAAACGTTTTGATTAGGACTCAGATGACAAAGATAGTCAACTAAGTTAGATATCAACTTAGAAAAGATAGTCTAGGTTAAGCATATTGCAGAAACGTAAATCCACAGACCCACCATAAAACTTACTTTTTATCTACCGACTTTGGTTTAGCCAACATTTATGTCCTCTCCCACCCTATGATAGTCCCATAATGTCGATTTTTGTGAAGGGACTCACAGCTTGATATTTTAGAAGTACTGAAAGAAGATAAAATATGCAGAAGTTTGGTGCAGATCATGTAGCTTACCCTAGGAATTGTATGGAAATTTACTGATTTTTAATAGTTCATGGAGCTTAATGTCCAGTCCTTTAGCATTTAGTCAAACATGACAGAAATGTGACTGGTAAAATTTTAGGCTAATGAGGCTATTCCATGGGTCCTTTCTCTAATTAACTGTAATCTTTTGCAAATCCATGAATTTAGGTTCAGCAAAGAGATTATCATTTATATAATCACAACTGAGCGTTTAACAAGAATGTGAAGATCCCTCTAAAATGCAAATCTGATCCTTCTGAAAATCCTCCTGTGGCTCCCCATTGACTTGATGACAAAAGTATAAATCCCTTACCATGGCACGCAAGGGTTTTAGCATTTGGACCCAACCCCCTCTAGAATCAACTCTCTAATTTTAGGAGAAAATCATCTAGTTATATTGATTTAATTGTAAGCCTTCCAAAATGCCATGTGCTTTTATACAAAAGGCCTCTACACAAACAGCACCTTCTACCTTCAATTTATTTTCCCGACTTTTGTGTTTGATTTCACATCTCAATTTTCTCTGGTATCTCCTTCTGGCTGTTTTAGACAGCCCTTTTCTAGACTTCTATTATATTTTAAGCCTGCTTCTGCTATGGCATTAATCGCATTGAGTTGTAATCATGTGTGTCTGCATCTCCATGTCTCTCACTATACACTGAACATCTTCAGACCTGGAACTGTATCTTTTTTTTTTTTTTTTTGAGACGGAGTCTTGCTCTGTCACCCAGGCTGGAGTGCAGTGGCACAATCTTGGCTCACTGCAAGCTCCGCCTCCCAGGTTCACGCCATTCTCCTGCCTCAGCCTCCCGAGTAGCTGGGACTACAGGCGCCCGCCAGCAGGCCTGGCTAATTTTTTGTATTTTTAGTAGAGACGGGGTTTCACCGTGTTAACCAGGATGGTCTCGATCTCCTGACCTTGTGACCTGCCTGTCTTGGCCTCCCAAAGTGCTGGGATTACAGGCATAAGCCACCGCGCCCAGCCAAGAGTTGGTAATTTTAATTCTTATTTTACATTTGAGGAAAGAGAGATTCAAAAAGAAGGAGTATTCTTTTTATTACTTAAGGTGACATAGCCAATGAATGGCAGATTCAGGATGCAACACAAACCCTCAGATTTTAAATAATGCTACCACCCAAATAATCCCTTCCAATATGTGCCCAAGTAAAACTGATCTGTGTAAATTCCCCATTACCCAGATTTTGCCATCTAAAAAGCATTGACTATTGAAAGAAAATCAATGCAATTGTTTGAATTTGGTAAGTAAAAAACAGTATTTGAAAGCAAAGATGGTTTATCTTTTCTAAATATCAGCAACATTAACCATATCTGAGGCAGAGACTCCATGATTATATATTAATTAGTTTTCTCTGCACTAGTATACAGGTATCTCAAAAAACACTATTTTAAGCACTGGCTTCCATTTGAAAAATGGTTCAAGGAAAATAGGGGAACAAACTATTATTTTCTTTGGAATATTATTAGGTCTTTTGATTAAGAAAGGTAGAGGACAAGTTGGATTTTTAAGAGAGAGATGAAGAGTTACATATTCTACATAAAATAAAAAGAGAAATTTTTAGTTTTTATCTAGTGTGTCAGAGGAAGATACTAATCAAAGATGGGAGTGAGGAAGAGGCAAATTTCAAGATGAGAGAAGACTAAAAAAAGCATTTCTTCAGAAAGAGTAAAGGGGATTACAGCAACATGCCATAAGGACAGGTCCCTCCCACCTGTTGTGAGAGGGACCCAGTGGGAGGTAACTGAATCATGCGGATGGGCCTTTCTTATGCTGTTCTCATGACAGTGAATACGTCTCATGAGATCTGACAGTTTTATAAAGAGGAGTTTCCCTACACAAGCTCTCTCATTCTATTGTGCCTGCCGCCATGTAATACGTGCCTTTCACCTTCCGCTATGACTATGAGGCTGCCCCAGCCATGTGGAACTGTGAGTCCATTAAACTTCTTTTCCTGTATAAATTACTCAGTCTAAGGTATGTCTTTATCAACAGTGTGAAAACGGACTAATACAGTAAATTGATACCAGGATTAGGGCACTGCAGTAAAGATACCCAAAAATATGGAAGCGACTTTGGAAGCAGGTAACAGGCAGAGGTTGGAACAGTTTGGAGAGCTCAGAAGAAGACAGGAAAATGTGGGAAAATTTGGAACTTCCTAGAGATTTGTTGAATGGTATTGACCAAAATGCTGACAGTGACATAAAGAATAATGTCCAGGTTGACATGGTCTCAGATGGAGTTGAGAAACTTGCTAGGGACTGGAGCAAAAGTGACTCTTGCTATGTTTTAGCAAAGAGACTGGTGGCATTTTTGCCCCTGCCCTAGAGATTTGTGGAACCTTAAGCTTGAGGAAGAAGATTTAGGGTATCTGGTGGAAGAACTTTCTAAGCAACAAAGCATTTGAGAGGTGAGTTGGATGCTGTTAAAAGCATTCAGTTTTAAAAGGGAAACAGAGCATTAAAGTTTGGAAAATTTGCAGCCTGATGGTGAGATAGAAAGAAAAACCCATTTTCTGAGGAGAAATTCAAGATGGCTGGTTGCAAAAATTTGCATAAGTAACAAAGAGCCCAACTGTTAATTGCCAAGACAATGGAAAAAATGTCTCCAGGGCATGTCAGAGACCTTTGTGGCAGGCCCTCTCATCACAGCCCCAGAAGCCTAAGAGGAAGGAACGCTTTTGTGGGCTGGGCCCATGGCCTCCCTGTTATGTGCAGCCTAAGGACTTGGTAGCCTGTGTCCCAGCCATTCTTGCCATGGCTAAAGAGGCCAAGGTACAGCTTGGGCAGTGGCTTCAAAGGGTGCAAGCCCCACATGGCAGCATAAAAGTTTGGACCACGACGTGGTGTTGAGCCTGTGGGTACACAGAACTCAATTCTTGAGGTTTGGAAATCTTTGCCTGGTTTTCAGAGTATGTATGGAAATGCCCAGATGTCCATGCAGAAGTTTGCTGCAGGGCAGAACCCTCATGAAGAACCTCTGCTAGGACAGTGTGGAAGGAAAATGTGGTGTCAGAGTCCCCACACAGAGTTCTCACTGGGTCACTGCCTAGTGGAGTTGTGAGAAGAGGGCCATTATTCTCCAGACTCCAGAATGGTAGATCCATCGACAGCTTGCACTGTGCACCTAAAAGAGCTGAAGACACTCAAAGCCAGGCTGTGAAAGTAGCCAGGAGGGGAGCTGTACCCTGCAAAGCCAAAGGGTCAGAGCTGCCCAAGGCTGTAGGAAGCCATCTGTTGGATCAGAGTGACCTGCATGTGAGACATGGAGTCAAAGGAGATCATTTTGAAACTTTAAGGTTTAATAACTTCCCTATTGGATTTCAGACTTGCATGGGGCCTGTAGCCCCATTGTTTTGGCCAATTTCTCCTATTTGGAATGGGTGTATTTATCCAATGCCTGTACCCTCATTGTATCTAGGAAGTAACTAACTTGCTTTTGATTTTACAGGCTCATAGGTGGAAGGGACTTGCCTTGTCTCAGATGAGACTTCGGACTGTGGACTTCTGAGTTATTGCTGAAATTAGTTAAGACTCTGGGAGACTGTTGGGGAGGCATGATTGGTTTTTAAATGTGAGGACATGAGATTCGGGAGGGGCCCAGGGTGGTATAATATGGTTTGGCTGTGTCCCTATGCAAATCTCAAATTCTAGCTCCCATAATTCCCATGTGTTGTGGGAGGGACCTGGTGGGAGGTAATTGAATCATCGGGGTGGGTCTTTCCCATGCTGTTCTCATGATAGTGAATAAGTCTCATGAAAGCTGATGGTTTTATAAAGGGGGGTTTCCCTACACAAACTCATTCTATCTTGCCTGTCACCATGTAATACGTGACTTTCACCTTCTGCCATGATTGTGAGGCTGTCGCAGGCATGTGAAACCATGAGTCCATTAAACCTCTTTTTCTTTATAAATTACCCAGTCTTGGGTATATCTTTATCAGCAGTGTGAAAAGAGACTAATACATCCTTCAGCTTCTTCCCACATTACATCTCACACCTAGTGATCTGTAGAAATATTGAGAAGTGCACTGTACCTGCTGGAATTTTGTTGGGGTGGAGTGGAGTTTGAGTGATTCTTTTTTCATACTAAGAAACAGTTTTGACTGGGCACAGTAGCTCATGCCAGTAATCCCAGCACTTTGGGAGGCCACTTGAGTCCAGGTGTTCAAGACCAGCCTGAGCAACATAGTGAGGCCTCGTCTCTACAAAAAGCTAATAATAATAAATAGCCAGATGTGGAGGTGCATGCCTGTAGTCCCTGCTACTTTGTGGGCTGTGGTGGGAGGATCGCTTGAGCCTGGGAAGTTGAGGCTGCAACGAGTCATTATTGTGCCACTGTACTCCAGCCTGGGTGACAGAGTGAGACCTTGTCTCAAACAAAACAAAACAAAAAAATGAAACTGTTTTTCGGTAGGATGAAGTTATTTGTAGTAGACAAAAATACCCCCACACACTTAGAAAACTTAAAATGGCTTGATAAACTACAAAAGTCAACTGTTCAAATATAGCTGAGAGTTGCTTTTAAACACTAGTTAATAACCTATAGCTCTTTTTCTCTTAGGGTTATTTGCCAATTGTGAGAGTTAAGAATTTGGGCTTGGACAGATGTGGTAACAAAACAGAGAAGCCAGCAGAGCTTTTGGCAGTCACGTGAATTTGAAGTGACAAAATGGATTTGAGTGGAATCAACAAACAACTGTTTTCCCCTGCCAGACATTTGCCCAATTCAAAAGGTCTGGATAGTCAGATAAACTGAGGATTTCTGAAAAGAATAACAAAATTTATTGTAGTCTGATGGTGCTCAAAAGACCAGGAATCTACTGAAAATACCAGTTGAAAGCAAGAGGAGTGACATCTAAGAACAGGAGAAAATTAGGAGTACTCTTGGTTTTAGCATATTTGCAAACTGGATTCAACTCATCTCAGTCTTTATTTAGACTAAAATGCAACCAGTCCATCAATGCATTTGCTTAGCAGAAGAAAGGGAGAACCCACTTTGATGGATAATATTATATGGAACCTCTAGAATTTGTATATACTATGCCTAGCATTCAGTCAAAACTTATTAGGCATACCAAGAGAAAAATAGATAATAGAAACAGATTCATATGGTTAAAATATTAGAAATAGTAGATAAATACTTTAAAATAACTTTTATAAGTATTAAAAATAGAGAAAAATAAGATTAAAAAGAATTAAAAGATACAGAATGTCAACAAAAAATTGAATCTATAATAAAATTAAATGGACATTCTCAAACTCCAAAATTACTATGTCCAAAAAGGGAGAACCCACTTTGATGGATAATATTATATGGAATTTCTAGAATTTGTATATACTATGCCTAGCATTCAGTCAAAACTTATTAGGCATACCAAGAGAAAAATAGATAATAGAAACAGATTCATATGGTTAAAATATTAGAAATAGTAAATACTTTAAAATAACTTTTATAAGTATTAAAAATAGAGAAAAATAAGATTAAAAAGAATTAAAAGATACAGAATTTCAACAAAAAATTGAATCTATAATAAAATTAAATGGACGTTCTCAAGCTCCAAAATTACTATGTCCAAAAAGGGAGAACCCACTTTGATGGATAATATTATATGGAACTTCTAGAATTTGTGTATACTATGCCTAGCATTCAGTCAAAACTTATTAGGCATACCAAGAGAAAAATAAACAATAGAAACAGATTCATATGGTTAAAATATTACAAATAGTAGATAGATACTTTAAAATAACTTCTATAAATATTAAAATAGAGGAAAAATAAAATAAAAAAGAATTAAAAGATAGAATTTCAACAAAAAGCGGAATCCATAAAAAAATTAAGTGGGCATTCTCAAACTCCAAAATTACTATGTCCAAAATAATGATCTCATTATGTGAGATTAACAGCAGACTGGAAACAGCAGAAATCATGTTAGTAAATTTAAGGCAGTTTAATGGAAATATGTATTCTGGGGTAGAAAAACAAAAATGAAAAGAATAAAAAAAACAGATGAGATCACAAGATACATGTGGGACACGGTCAACTATACAAGTATTTGAAAATCCTAGCATATATGTTACTGGAGTCCCAGCAGGACAGGAAATAAAAAAACCTGATAAATGTAATGTTTAAAATAATAACAAAAAATTATATCCAACTGAAAGATGATATCAACCAATAGACTCAAGAAGCTCAGTGAATCTAAAGCGCATCACAGTTGAAATTGCTGACAAAGACAAAGACAAGAATCTTAAAACTAACCAAAGGGAGAAAAAATTACTTTCAAAGGAACTACAGTATTTATCAACGCTAAAGATAAAAGGCATATGACAATAAAATGACAACTTCAAAATGATGAAACTATAGCATTCAGGTTAAACTATAATTCTAAATGCCCCAAAAAAAGACTCATAAAGTTTGGCCAGGTGTAGTGGCTCACACCTGTAATCCCAACACTTTGGGACTATACTAAAAGTCGGGCGTGGTGGCGTATGCCTGTAATCCCAGCTACAGCTACTTGGGAGGCTGAGGCACAAGAATCACTTGAACCCTGGGAGGTGGAGGTTGCAGTGAGCCATGATCATACCACTGCATTCCAGCCTGGGTGACAGACCAGACCTGTTTCAAAAAACAAAAAACAAACAAAGAAACAAAAAACAGACTCAGAAAGTTTGAAAGTAAAATGATTAAAAAAAAATTGCCAAGCAAACTCTAATCACAAGAAGGTTCATGTAGAAGTACTGCTATAAGGCAAAGCAAAATTTAAGTTAGGTCATACCACTACAGATTTCCAGAACTTTAAAAATTTATTAAACAGTCATTTTGCCAGTAAGATAAAATAATTAAAATCTATATCACCCAGTAACATAGTTAAATAGATAAAACAGCATCTGACAATTAAAAACAGAAACAGATAAGGCCATAATCAGAATGGGAGAATTTAACATATAATTGCTGACAGGATAAAATGGTGAAATCAGTGACTTTTTGAAAATTTGAAAAACACAATTTATAAACTGACCTAATTAATATATTTAGAAACTGAATCCCACAATGACAAAAGTCATATTATTCTCAAATCCTTGTGTAGCTTTTACCAAAATTGATCCTACTTTGAATTATTAAGGGCATCTCAAGAGTTCAGAGTATATTTTCTGACCTTAGTGAAATGAGTTAAAAATCAATAATGAAGTTCTCAACTTCTTGGAAATTAAGGGTTACACTTCTAAATAACCCATGGGTCAAAGGAATAGAACAATGGAGATTAGAAAATAGTTTGAACCTAACTCTACTGAAGACATTATCAAACTTAGGCACAAAGATAAAACATTTTCAAAAATGAAATGATGCTCAAGTGATGTGTGCACAAAAATATCAGAAATCACCACTAAAGATCTTATTCATGTAACCAAACACCACCTGTTCCCGAAAACACTATTGAAATAAAAAATAACTGTTGGTGGGACTGTAAACTAGTTCAACCATTGTGGAAGTCAGTGTGGTGATTCCTCAGGGATCTAGAACTAGAAATACCATTTGACCCAGCCATCCCATTACTGGGTATATACCCAAAGGATTATAAATCATGCTGCTATAAAGACACATGCACACATATGTTTATTGTGGCACTATTCACAATAGCAAAGACTTGGAACCAACCCAAATGTCCATCAATGATTGACTAGATTAAGAAAATGTGGCACATATACACCATGGAATACTGTGCAGCCATAAAAAATGATGAGTTCACTTCCTTTGTAGGGACATGGATGAAGCTGGAAACCATCATTCTCAGCAAACTATCGCAAGGACAAAAAAAACAAACACTGCATGTTCTCACTCATAGGTGAGAAATGAACAATGAGAACACATGGACACAGGAAGGGGAACATCACACACCAGGGCCTGTTATGGGGTGGGGGGAGGGTGGAGGGATAGCATCAGGAGATATACCTAATGTTAAATGACGAGTTAATGGGTGCAGCACACCAACATGGCACATGCATACATATGTAACAAACCTGCACGTTGTGCACATGTACCCCAAAACTTAAAGTATAATTTAAAAAAATAAAAAATAAAAAAAATGAATGAACATATTATTAAAAAGTTAAAACCAATTATTTCAATTTTTATCTTCAGAAGTTAGAAAAAGCATGGTACATAAAGTGCAAAGGCAGTACAATAAAAGAATAATAAGAAATAAAAAGGAATATCTAATAGAGAATATCTCCAAGCCCAAATTATATCCCTTCAAACAATTAATAAATTTATGAATTCCTGCAGGACTAATTTTTAAAAATTAGCAAATTTAAAAATTAGAAATAAAAGAAAATATATGAATCTAAAACACATCATAGTAAAATTGCTGACAAAGACAATACAGTGTCTACAATTGTTCAAGTGATAATTAAGAGGTAAAATAACTTTACATCAGTAAATTTTACAATTGAAATATATTTAAAAATTCTTTACAATTCAAAGTTTTCCAAACCAATACAAGAAATAAGAAATGATTAGCGTCTGATATATTAAAGAAATGGAAAGTCTTATTAAAAACTTTCACACAAAAAGTTCCAGTAAATATTTAAGGAAGAAATAATATCAATCTTACACAAACTCTTTCTTAAAATATAAAATACAAGAGAAAATTTCTAACTCACTATAAAATCCAACATATACAGAAAGCATAATAATGAACAAGAGGACTTTATTTCAGTAATGCAACGGTGGCTTTCCATTAAAAGACAGTCAATTCAGAACAATAGTAAATAAAGAGTGCCTTCGAAGACTGGGTATGGTTGCTCACATTTGTAATCTCAACACTTTGGGAGGCCAGTGGGGGAGGATTGCTTGAGCCCAGGAGTTTGAGACCAGCCTGGGCAACACAGTGAGACCCTATCTTTACAAAAAATTAAACAATTAGCTAGGCACAATGGCATGGGCGTGTAGTCCTAGCTACATGGTAGGTTGAAGTGGGAGGATCACTTCAGCCTGGAAGGCGGAGAATGCAGTGAGCTATGATCACCTCTGTGCACTCCAGTGTGGTTGACAGAGTGAGACCCTATCTCAAAAAATAAAATAAAAAAACGGTGATTTCAGAAGATCTATAAATTTGAAGATATTTATTCACATTATAGAAAATGTACAAAACTTACTCTCAAGTTAGTCATAGTTATTATTTAAGCAGATACGTTATCATCAATATGATGATAAGTGCTGTAAGAAAGTGACACCAACAAAGAGCTATAGCGCCCATTTTTTTTTCTGGAAGAAATTAGAGAAGACTTTATCAGAGGACAGCATTTAAGTCATGATTTCCTTTCTTTATTCAGCCAATAATTTTTTTTGTTACTGCTCGTTGTGTAGCAGGGCTACCCCATAGGCAGTGTGCCCAGAGTAGCCTTTTTCAGCCAATAATCGTTCACTGAGCACTTTATGTGATTCAAGCATTGACTAGGCAATGGAGAAGCAGAGATGAAAAAAAACAGATTTAATATAATTCTCTGTAGCTATTATTATCACACATTTAATATTCACTTTTATTCATAGAATATAAGCTTTTTCAGAACAGAAATTCTTTCTAATCTGTTCACTGACTGATATGGTTTGGATGTCCTCTCCAAAACTCTTGTTGAAACTTAATCCCCAGTGTGGCAATATTGAGAGGTAGGGTCCTTAAGAGGGCTCTGCTCTTATGAATGGATTAATTTTTTCACATATTCATAAATTAATAGGTTAGTAAATCAATGGGTTATCATGCAAGGGCAACCAGTAGCTTTATAAGAGGAGGAAGAGAGACCTAAGCTAGGATGTTAGCTTACTCAATACCATCACCCTGTCCCAGGCCCTGCTATGACTCAGGCCTCTGAAGAGAGTCCTTACCAGCAAGGAGGCTCTCAGCAGATCACTCCTTGACCTTGGACTTCTCAGCCTCCATAAGTGTAAGAAATAAGTTCATTTTCTTTATAAATTACCCAGTTTCAGGTATTCTGTTATAAGCAACAGAATATGGACTAACACAGTGACACATTTCCAGGACCCACTTCAATATCTAGCTCATTAAAGAAACACATAATAATGTTGTACCACCTAAAACAGGTGTTTGCCCAAAGTATGGTGGGCCACATCACTGGGGATTTGGGGAAATAATATATGACATATTTTATATATGATATAGTGACAAAAATTCCAAGGTAGAAGATTTAACCCTGGTATAGAGAGGGTGAGAAAAAGAGAAAACAGCAGGAAAATTTATTCCAGGCAGAAGGAGCTTAGAAACCAAAATGAGGGGATGAGAAACATCTCCTCTATTGGCTTATTAACTGTATTTTTTTGTTTTATGTTTTATGGTTGCTAGACTTACAATATATAACCTTAACTTACGACAATCTACTTGTAAAACATATTATAGAATTATGTATCATTAAAGAATCTTGTAGACTGTATTTCCATTTCCTTTTTGTCCTTTGTACTATTATTATAATACATTTTACATCTGTACAAGTAATAAAGCAGTCAACATATTGCTATTAATTTTGCTTTAGTCTAGTATTATTTAACAATATTAAAAATCAAGAATTATTTCTATTTATATTTACCATTTTTTAAACTTTGCATTCAGCCTGAAAAATGTTTTTTAGCTTTTTATGTAGTGTTGGTCTGCTGGCTCAAAATTCTCTCAGGTTTTGTTATTTAACAATGTGAATATTTTATTTTTATTTTTCTCAAATGCTTTGCTGGATATAGCATCTAGCTTGAAAATCTTTTTAATTTTTATTCAGTACTTTAAAATGCTACATTGTCTTTGGAACTGTATTCTGATGAGAAATAGATGTTATTTCTTGGTAGTTTCCCCCATCATATCTCTTTTCTTTTTATATGTCACCTCCAATTATACATATATTAGACTTCTTGATATTACCACAAGGAAACTGAAGAACCGTTTTGTTCCTTTCGACCTACTTTTTTCTGTGCTTCATTTCAGGTAATTCTATTTCCCTGTCTTCAAATTCACTTATCCTTTCTCATCTTTCTCTAATTTTTCCATAAGCCCACCTAGTGATTATTTCATTTTAAGGTTTTTTTTTTTGGCACTTGAAGTTCAGTATCTTAAATCTCCATGACTGTTTTAATTATGTTTATGCTTTCTCTTAAGTGCTTGAATGTTTTAACATAGTTCTTTTAAAGTTCTTGGATGCTTATTCCATCTTCCTTGACATTTTTTAGTAGGTTTGTATTGACTGATTTTTCTTGTACTTATGGATTACATGTTCCTGCTTCCTCACATGGCTTGTAGTTTGTATCAGCTGTTGGACGTTTTACTGTTATGTTGTTGAGTATCTGAAATTTACAACCTTCCTATCGAGAATGACAAATTTTGTTCAGAGTATTAATTGATTTATTTGTAAATCAGCTTATGCCTTTTGAGGAAAGTTCAAAGACTGTAAAGTTTTAACTATTCGTTATTTTATCTAGATAATTATTTTTTATCTTATCTAAACAGTGACTGTCAAACCCCAAGATGTAACATAATCTCAGTAGAATGCATGTAAATACAATATTTTCAGGAAAATAATTAACTTCAGATTCCAGATCTTCCTGGTACTGATGCCTGACAATGACATATCTGTCTGATTGGATTTGATCTTTCATGGTTCCTTCCTACCTCTCTGTATCTTTGGGCATCTGCCTTTATTTTCTCTTTGATATTTTAGAATTTCTACCTTTTGATGGTCTTCAAAATATTCTATTATTTTTACCTATATAATCTCTATACGTTCTAGATTTTGGATTTCTCATTGGCATCATGATCTAATATCTTTTCTGACTGTAAACTTCCAGGGTTCTGGCAAGAACATAATGGCAGATGACTACTGAGTCTTTCACTTATCCTCCTGAGAACTAGGGAGAGCAATGAAAACACTACTCTTCCTACCAATTTCCTTTTCCTAATAGCATTAATACTTTTGGAAAATAAGAAATAGATTTCACATATATATCCACTTAAACAATTTGGGCTCCTTGAAGTAATGACTTGATTCTAAGACATGAGCAAAAACTGAAAAAAGAGAACAAAGAATATCATGTCCCAAGAAGAAGAAACTTTTCAAGGACTGATGTGATCGTGTCAGAAGAGGCTAGGAGCCCATATAACTAGAATCTCGCTGGCCAAATTTGGAGCAATAAGAGAAATGTAAATAATAATTATTGTAAATGAATGACAATTTTGAATTAATAAAAAATAAGTTTGTCTGTGAGACCACTTAGAGAATAAAAAGTCCTTTCCTCTCCCCAAAAAGTAGAGAGAAAGCAAAATACAAAATGGTACAACTAATGCTGTTACAATATTCATAGGTATTGAAATGTTACTAATGCTTTTATTTTATTTTTATAAAAATTTATATTATTAGCAACTCGAAGCTATAATTATTTTAAATTGTATTATCTAATATCTTTGGGGCATAAAGTGAACTCTTTATTATCACCTTTGGTGTGTTTGAGGGTGTGTTTGAACTGATCATGTTGTAACAAAAAATTAACACTCAAAGAAAAAAAAATAGCCAACCAGTTTATTGGGGGTAAACTTGCATTCTCTGACAAATAATGTATGTAATCTATTGCCAAAGGATAATAAATCTGTATATAAAACCACTATGATGTTTACTGTACTATATGAAATGTGTTAACATTTTAAAACAGTTATCAGACATAGTAGTAAATGTGTGCTGATATTGCATCAGAAATAATTTTAATCAAGCAGATAGTTTATTCTTTGCTTTGCTTTTTAAGTTAGCATTTATTTTTATAACTGATAAACCCTAGTTGCAAGCAGTATTTATAAGACCCATCAGCTGGCATTATGAGTATTGATTTATGGAAGCTAAATCTTTTAAAAAAAAATCAATTAGTTTGTTAAATTATAGTTACCAAAAATGACATGATTAGATAACCTTCTCATCTTTTGTAACTATTTCTGAAGTTTTGTTCCCAAATAAACAAACTGTATTTAATGACTGTATCAGCTTAATTTCTAGAAGCACCTTGCGCATTCTTGAAAGGAACAAATGGAACAAATCAAAGTTTGTGTCAAACCAAAGTTCCAGAGTAACAAAAAATCCTTACACCTCTCATTTTAAAATTTTTGTTATATTTTCTAAGTTTTTAAGAAATTGTGGATTTACTCTTTTACTTTTTCAATCAAGCTTTTCATTATGGAACAAGTTGAAGACAGAAAACAATGGCTGCTCTGCAATCTCAGTGGTTACATTTGAAAGTCTGTCTACAAAGAAGAAAAAAATATTTCACTTCTTCAATTCTTCAGATATGTTGTAAAGCTAGAATTTTTGAAAGCACCATAGACAACAAACCATTTCCAAAATACACTTTTATTCATTGGAGGACTATTTTAAATTTTTCATTGTACTTTTTATATTTCCAAATTCTAGAATGCATCATGTATTTGCATTTCTCAAATTAAACAAATAACATTAAATCATCTTAAAGTGTCTTTGCCATTATTACAGTGAGAACTACTGCTTCTATTTGATAAAAATTGAAAGAATACCACAGAACTACCAATTTCCTATTGTAATCTAATTTAATTTGAAGCATACAAACATAATGATGTTATAATATCAAATTTCAATTAAATTATGTTTGTGTTCATTATATAAGCCAACACAATTTTATTGTAAAGAATGGTATTGTAGTGAATATAATAAAGCTAAAAAAATTGTCTCCAAGAAGCCACAGCTACAGCGAAGGTATTACGATGTACATTTGTCAACACATATACATTTGATAAATATAAATGTTTTAGCAGCTCAGAGGTAATAAAACCTGTGTTTTTGATATGAATGGGGCCTTGCAGGGTGAGAACAACTAAACAGACAGAAAGACTGAGGGTGGATAATCCATGGTGGTTGTATAGGTAACAAAAAAATAGAACATTACAAAACAAAACCAGATATTTTAAAGGCATTTTGAAATTAAAAAAAAAAAAAACCTAGTTTGTCACAAAAAGTCATACCGGTAATATGTGTAAGGATAAGTTTGTGAAAAGAGCGGAAAATTAGGTCTGAAAACAGGAGGAGATAAAAGTATTGAAAATCACAAATGGCACACTGAGAAATCTGGAACTTATCCTACAGGTAACCAGAAGCCATTACACATTTCAGAACAGGTAGAAAAGCACTGTTTGAGAGAATGGAGACAATGGAGGAAGTGTCAGTGCCAAAATGGTAGTAATATTTGAGGTATGAATTGGAAGCTCTGGACTAGGTTAATAACACCAAAAACAAAAAAAAAAAAGGACAGTAAAAGACAGGTAGAACAGAACATATGGATGAGATATCTACTGGTTTTTGGGGAGGATAGATGAGGAAAGAGAAATTAAAATGGCTTTATGTTTTAGCAGGGGTTACTAGGAAACTAGAAATGCAGATGCTTGCCCCACATAGAATCTAAAATCATATAAAGCCACAATCTTTCATATGCACATAATTCTTCTCTATGTATAAAGTGCAGACATAAACTTGTGTAAACGAATTATTTCTATTTCTACCAGAATTGACAACTGAGTGGGTTTTTGGACACATCATGGTGCATCACATATATAAACATTTAAAAAGTCTTTGAGTTAAGTGATCCCCCCTCAACCTCCTGTCAAATAAATTATCCCATTAGTATAATACTTCGTTCTGGGATCCAAGAATCTCAAGACAAAAATAACTAATATGTTTTCCTTTTGCTTTGTTACTTTTGAAAATAAGTTAAAAATTAGTTTTTTTATCCAATTCAATTTACACTTCCCCAGTACTTAATGTCACTGAGCAACAATAAGAAAGTTTTTCTTCAATATCTCCCTCTACAATTAAAGTAGCATTATGAAATTTTTATCAATATTTAAGCAGAGGATGGGGTTGTAGTTACTGTGAATATTTCTCTAAATACCTTGCTTCTCTGTCAAAGAAATGTCTATGACAATTACTTGCATCTTCTTCTATTTACACTGAAGCCAGGCGTCACAATGGCTTAAAACAATCAAAGACTCATTTCATAGCACTCATGTCTTTAATCCTCTTTATACTTCTTACCTTACTCCTCTTTTGTCTCTTCTCTTTGCTCTCCACTTCCCTTGTCCTTTTCTACCAGTTTTCTCTTTGATTCTCTCTGCCCCATCCTGGTGCTGCTTCTTTTTTTCTCCTTTATTATTCTCAATGACCATTGGCCACTTGCTTTGAATCTCTGGAGCTACTCTTTTAAGATTCATAAGGTGAAAAAGTGAGCACCATATCTGACTATGGAAATAGATGTCGATGTATCCTCTGCTATTTTGGAGAAGTATTTATATTCAAATATAATGGATATATAAAATGGATATACATGGATGTCTTTCTCTTTGCTCATCCTCTTTTCCTCCTGGATCTGCCCCACCCCTACCTACCCTGACCCTCTCACATGCTTGGCTTTAGGAAAGCAAAGAGTTTGTGTTCCGAAATCCTGTCCCTGGGCCATAGCTGTTTGGCCCATGTTTGGGCAACTGTCCCAAGCTATGTGAATAAAATTGTTTCTCTAATATTTTTGCTTTAGGACCTAGAGAATTGAGCCATGCTCTCTTCAGTTGGTTAAAAGAGTCAAGATTTACATTTTGCAAATTCTTATTAACCATATTCCTTTGTCATGTGAAGAAAGCTGGTCTACAGAAAAGGAGAATAAAGACAGGAAGAAGAAAGCAGCAACACCGGAGGGAGTGCATTTGATGTGTTCCAGTCTTTGGTTGGTCATTATTTAGCCCCAACCTAGTCTTTGGGTTCAACGAAACAGCCTAATATTTTTACAATGATTTTTTTGGGTTTCCGTTTTGTATAACTACAAGAGCAGGGGTTTCTATAAAAATCTTAGCAGTTTCTGAAGTTTAGCAGACCATTTTATATTTGTGCCCCATTTTATATTTGTGCCACTTTTAATAATTCTCCCTGCTTACAATAACCACTTTTCAAGTAATTGCCTAATTATTTAAATATCAGCTGAAATTTATTCTTATGTAACCTAGTTGTAGAGGTTAGTCTATGTATTAGTAGTCTAACTCTTTACACTAGGACATCTATGAATGGTAAATATAAGATATCACTATAAACTAGATTATTAGAATATACAATAAACTTCATTTAATAACCAAGTCTAAATAAATTGGTATATATTAAAGGATTACTGATCACAAACCTTAAGTAAATTTTAAAACAAAATGATTTTTAATACTTTTATAATATTTCCTATGTGCCAAGATTTTTTCTAACTGCTTACATATAGTAGTCATTAAGTTTTTGAAATAACCCTGTGAGGATTTGCTGTAATTTTCTGCATTATGCATATAAAGAAACCGAAACATAGGGAGGCTAATTAACTTGCCCAGAGATTCAGAGCTTGTAAGTGGTAGAGTCAGGATCTGAACCAGTGTGTGGTCCTTCCAGAATTGTTTCTTATAACCAAGATGTTATGTTGCTACCATTAGAACAATTAGCTTCAAATACAAAAACGTAAAGATCTATCACTCAGCAATATTTTGTAAATCAGAAAAAAGGGTAAGCACATGTGGAAAAATAAATGACCTGCCCTTTATGACTCAGATCGTTAGTGCTGGATCTAGGACAGACATGAATTCTGACTTCAGGTTGAACATGTTAGTCAATCATTTATTTAATAGATGGTACTATATTTATATCTGTCTTTTGTTCTCTATTAATAAGGGAGTGGTTTGATAGTGATTTGGTTTATTTGAAAGATATGGACATAAATAATCTGAGATATGACACGATATAAAAATTTAAATTTATATAAATACTGAAGAGTACATTCAGAATTTCAGCTGTGGAAATAGATATTCCACTATTGAATCTTTACTCTTGACAGAGGTAAATTTTTATCTGATAAGAGAGGTTTCACAAGGAAGAAAAATAATTGAGTGTCTTAAAATTTTATTTACTTCATTTGGAAGATATTCTTAAGTGTCTGTGACTGATTCATGAAAATTATGCATATCTTTTTGTAAGTGTAATCTGGTGTAACAACAAAATCATTTGAAATTTGAAACTGACCAAGTCACTGGCATTTTAATATACTTAACGAGTTAGGACTTGATATTATTATCTTCCCATTGCAATCATATGGAACTTGTTCTCCTATGGTATGAAAAAGTAATGAACAGAAGACTCAAAAGAGGCAGAAAAGCAGTCTTTCTTCTCTCCTTTGGAAGAAAATTAGTTGGAATATTGACTGCAAAAGAAAATAAGGTCTAAGCCATCATCTTTGAATTCTGCAAGAGTTTGATGTAATTTAATTAATCAAATCATTGGCAGTAAATAATTCAGAATATAATGAGTTAAAAAGTAGACTACCCAAAAGATTATAAATCAGGCTACTATAAAGACACATGCACGTGGCACTATTCACAACAGCAAAGACTTGGAACCAACCCAAATGTCCATCAATAATAGAATGGATAAAGAAAATGAGGCACATATACACCATGGAATACTATGCAGCCGTAAAAATGGATGAATTCATGTCCTTTGCAGGGATGTGGATGAGGCTGGAAACCATCGTTCTTAGCAAAATATCAGAAGGACAGAAAATCAAACACTGCATGTTCTCACCCATAAGTGAGAGTTGAACAATAAGAACACATGGACACAGGGAGGGGAACATCACACACCGGGGCCTTTTGGGGGGTTTGGGGGGCTGGGGGAGGGATAGCATTAGGAGAAATACCTAATGTAAATGACGAGTTGATGGGTGCAGCCAACCTACGTGGCACATGTATACCTATGTAACAAACCTGCACATTGTGCATATGTGCCCTAGAACTTAAAATATAATAATAATAATAAAAAGTAGACTACAAAAAGAAGTCTGTATACATGTTAAATGTGTACAGTATACATGTTAAATGTGTACAGTATACATGTTAAATGTGTACAGTATACATGTTAAATGTGTACAGTATACATGTTAAATGTGTACAGTATACATGTTAAATGTGTACAGTATACATGTTAAATGTGTACAGTATACATGTTAAATGTGTACAGTATACATGTTAAATGTGTACAGTATACATGTTGTTAAATGTGTACAGTATACATGTTAAATGTGTACAGTATACATGTTAAATGTGTACAGTATACATGTTAAATGTGTACAGTATACATGTATACAGACTGTATAATGTATACAGTCTTTATATGTGTTAAATGTATACAGTCTGTATACATGAACATTTTATTTTAATATATCTCAAGACTAACAACATTATATTGGTTGGTCCTTCAAAATTGTCACCTTTCAATTTTTCTTAGGACAAACTGATTCATTAAAACTGGAGTATCTAAAAGTATTCAAGTATGGACGCTGTGGCCCATGACTTTAATCCCAGCACTTTGGGAAGTCGAGGCAGGAGGATTGCTTGAGCCTAGGAGTTATAGACCAGCCTGGGCAACAGAGAAAAACCCCATCTGTACAAAAAGTACAAAAATTGGCTGGGTATTGTGGCATGCACCTGTGGTCTCAGCTACTTGGGAGGCGGAGGTGGGAGGATTGCTTGAGCCAGGGAGGTCAAGGCTACAGTGAGCCTTTATTGCACCACCGAACTAAAGCCTGGGTGACAGAGTGAGACCACATCTCAAAAAAAAAGGGTTCATATGAACGTTTTAAAGATATTAATTTAAAAATTTTTTCCATCTTCTAAATGGTTATTTACCTGTTCGGTGCTGTTATCCTATGGCTAACACAAGCCATAATTGTCACCCTCTTGTGCCAAATGCCTGTGGATATGTTATGATATATGAAAACACAATTTTGAAGATGGAATTAAGGTTCTAATAAGTTGATTTTAAAATTGAGAGATTATTCTGGATTAGTGTGTGGGCCTTTACAAATAGAAGAAGGAAGAAGAGTCAGTCAGTGAAGACTTGGCAGAGAAGACATGTCAGAATAGATGACAGAAGAGATGAATTATGGAAGGACTTGAACCATGCTGGCTGACTTTGAAGATAAAAGGGCCATAGGATAAAGAAAGCAGACAATCTCTAAAGATAAAAAATGATTCAGACCTTTAGTCAGCAAGAAAACAGGGATTTTAATTCTATAGCTGCATGGAATAGAATTCAGCCAACAATATGCATGAATCTGAAAGTGGATTCTTCCCTAGAACCTTCAGTAAGAAGCACAGGCCTACAGGCCCTTGATTTTAGCTCAGGAGCCTATGTTGAACTTTGATCTAAAGAACTCTGAGATAATAAATTTGTGTTGTTTAGAACTACTAAGTCTGTCATACTATGTTATTGTATCGATAGAAAATGAATGCAATTGCCAACTTCATATCAGGTATTTTACTTGAACTTCTGCAATTATCTTTAGGAGGGTTTATATAAAAATAAGCTTACAATTTTGAAGGTACTTTTAAAATGCAGAGAATATAAGGAGTACTCAAAGATAAATTAATTTACATAGTTATTTTTTGGTTGTAGTGAGAGATAAGAATTGCTGAGGACGCCAGACAGATATAGAGAAATTGCACAAGAACAGATCAAACATACGTAAAAATTCTGTAGAAATGGAAACATTTAGAGAATTACCAAAAAAAATTATAGCGTATCATTAATTTATTAGTTATCATGCAATTAGGCAACCCTAATACTATACAAACACTCTAGAATTTTCCATTTCATGAACAAGCATTTATCAATGGTGTCTAATTTGATCCTCACAACAAACTAAGTAGGTATTCTCATTGTGATACAGCTATAAAAATACTACCAGAACTTGAATTCAGGTTTTATATATCAAAACATACATTTTAGTAAATACAATAGCATTGTTCCTATTCTATTGCCACTGCTCCTAAGAAATCTCTGGACTGGGGAATGACCTGTTAGGAACCAAGCTGCACAGCAGATGAGCAGCAGTCAAGCAAGTGATGCTTTATCTGTATTTACAGCTGCTCCCCATTGCTCTCATCACTGCCTGAGCTCTGTCTCCTGTCAGATCATTGGTGACATTAGATCCTCATAGGAGCATGAGCCTTATTGTGAACTGCACACATGAGGAAGCTAGGTTCCATGCTCCTTATGAGAATCTAATGCCCGATGATCTGAAGTGGAGCTTAGGCAGTGATGCTGGTACTAGGGAGTGGCTGCAAATGCAGATTAACATTAGCAGAGAGGATTGACTACACAGAGATCATAATAAATCAATTGATTGCCGACTCACATCAAAACCCTATCAGTGAGTGGCAAGAGACAATTAGCTGCATAGTGGCAGGCTTTAAGTCAGAATCCAGCACTTATTATAGTCTGTGCATGGCCTGCCCATTATTTTATTTACCACTTCAATCCACACCTCTTTCCTGAACTGTACACTTGTTCAGCCATAGTTTTGGTAGGCCCACAAGCTAACCCTAGCCAAAATGAGTAAAAAGCAAACATCACTGGAGAGCTTCTTTGAAAAGGGGGAAAGACCAAATGATGAGACAGCAGAAGACTTGAAGACTGCCAACAAAAAGAAAGTTGCATTTAAAAGAGAATACCAGGAGTCCTACTTAAATTATGGGTTCATTGCAACAGGTGATTCACTTTCTCCAAGCCTGCTCTATTTGTTCATTTTCACACTGCTATACACTGAATAATTTATAAACAAGGGAGGTTTAATTGACTCATGGTTCTGCATGGCTGGGGAGGCCTCAGGAAACTTACAGTCATGGTGGAAGGTGAAGGGGAGGCAGGCACCTTCTTCACAAAGACGCAGGAGAGAGAGGGAGACAGTGCACAAGAAAGTGCCACACTTTAAAACCACCAATTCTCATGAGAACTCACTCACTATCATAAGAACAACATGGAGGAAACCACCCTCGTGAACCAATCACCTCCTCTGAGGTCCCTCCCTTGACAAATGGGGATTACAATTTGAGACGAGATTTCGGTGGGGACACAGAGCCAAACCATATCACTTGCTTTGTATAATACGTGGCAACCGCCTATTCAATGACACCGTGAAACCTTCAAAATGGCTTTGCCACATGGAGACCAAACACCCTGCCTTAAAAGACAGGTCTTTGGAGTTTTTCAAAAGAAACAAATATCAACACAAAGAACAGAAGCAATTATTGAAGGCCACCACTTCATCAAATGTATTTGCACTGAGAGCATCATTCCTAGTGGCTAACTGCACTGCTAAAGCTAAGCAGCCCTTTTCTATAGGTGAAGCGTTGATCCTGCCTGCTGCTAAGGACATTTGTCATAAACTTTTAGGAGAGACAGCAATTAAAAAGGCAGCACGTGTTCATCTTTCAGCTAGCACCATAACCAAATGAACTGATAAAATAGCAGAGGTTATTGAGGCACAATTGTTAGAGAAAATTGAGTCACTGTGGTACGCAATCCATATTGACAAGTCTACCAATGTCAACAACAGGGCAACAATGCTTGTTTTTGTCTGATATATTTTTCAGGAGGATGTTCATGAGGATATATTACGTGCATTCTTGTTGCCAACCAACACCACAGCTGCAGAACTATTGAGTCTTTGAATGATTACATATCAGGAAAATGGAACTGGTCATTTTATGCCAGTATTTGCATGAAGTGAGCGGCTGCCATGACTGGATTGCTTTCTGGTTTCACTACTCAGGTCAAAGACATCGCTTCTGGATGTGAGTCTATGCACTGTGTCATTCGTAGTGAAATGCTGGCTAGCCAAAAAATGTCACCTGAACTTAACAATGTTTTGCAGAATGTGATTAAAAGTATTAACACATTAAAGTACATTCCTTTAACTCATATCTGTTTGTGCAGCTGTGTGAGGAGATGGACACAGGACACACATGTCGTCTCTTATACACGGAAGTGAGACGGCTTTCTAAAAGTAGATAACTAGCCAGAGTTTTCAAGTTAGGAGAGCTACTCCAGAGATTTCTTTTAGATAAACAGTCATCACTGGCAGCACATTTCAGTGACACAGAATGGGTCGCAAAACTTGTTTATTTGTGTGACATGTTCAACATGCTCAAGAAATTCAAACTGTCAGTTCAGAGAAGAATGACAACTGTGTTTAAGTCAGCAGATAAAGTGGCTGCCTTCAAAGCCAAACTGGAATTATGTGGGAAATGAGTGAACATTGGGATTTTCGATGTGTTTCAAACATTAGCAGAGATTTTGAAAGAGACTAAGCCAGAGCTTTTTTTCTCCCAGATGGTGCATGATCACCCATCTTAACTTTCAAAAGAATTTGAGCATTACTTCCAAACCACAAAAGACCTCCGAACTGGGAAGGAATGGATACCTGACCCATTTGTTAATAAGCCAGGTGAATCAACTTTGTCCATGCTGAAAGAGGATCAACTGCCTGAGATGGCAAATGACAGTAGCATTGAAAGTATGTTTGAGATAACTTCTAATGTCCATACATTCTGGATTAGAGTCAAGGTGCAATATCCTGAGATTGCCACAAAAGCACTGAAAAGCCTACTTCCATTTCCAACATCGTATCTTTGTGAAGCAGGGTTTTCTGCAGTGACAGCAACCAAAACAAGATTATGGAGTAGACTGGACATAAGCAATACACTTCAGATGTCACTGTTTCCCTTCTAGTTGCAGAAAAACAAGCTCAGGGCTCCCACTGATTCTATATTATGGTGAGTTATATAATTATTTCACTATATATTACAATGTAATAACAATAGAAATAAAGTGCACAATAACTGTAATGCACTTGATTCCATCACCTGCAACCTGTTCCGTGGAGAAATTGTCTTCCACCAAACAAGTCCCTTGTGCCAAAAAGTTTGGGGACCACTGTATTTCTGGTTACACAATTGCCAGGGAAATCATTTCACTAGACCCAGATATGAATAACCTTGATATCAAAGGCCTCAATTTTATTATTTTTTGTTTTATTGTTTGTTTGTTTTCTGGAGACAGGGTCTCTCTCTTTCCCCCAGGCTGGAGTTCAGTGGTGGGATCCTGGCTCAATGCAGCCTCAGTCTCTCGGGCTTATTATCCTCCCACCCCAGCTTCCAAGTAGCTGGGACTACAGGCATGCACCACCATGCCCAGCTAATTGTTTTGTGTTTTTTTGTAGAGATGGGTTTCACCATGTTGCCCAGACTGTCCTCAAACTCCTGAACTCAAGCCATCTGCCTGCCTCGGCCTCCCAAAGTGCTGGGGTTACTGGTGTGAGTGACCGACCGTACCCAACCAAAGGACTCAGTTTTATATAGGAAAGTTTAAAAAGTTTAAAATACTTTAGAAAGTAAAGAGAAGCATATCCAATTTTAGTGTATTCTCAATTACAAGTATGTTTACCCTTTTCTCAAGCCACTTAAGCCTTGCTTGGTGTAAGTTATTTTGCTGTGAGATTTATTGAGTGCTCAGATCCAAAGCAACTCAGCTAAAATGTAACTACTTCATTAAAAATGAATATAGATCAATTGTCTTTTTGTCAGCTGGAACCTCTTCTGGTCACTTCTAAATCTTTACTGGATGCTTATGCAAACTTTGTTTATATATTTTCTTACTCTCCCTCAGTTGATAAAGATCAAGTTTTTCTCACATGCCACCTTTAGTCAGATAGATACTCTTCATATAAAATCAAGAAATATATGATTTGAACTAATGACTTAAGAAACTGGAACAAACTGCTCTTAATTTAGGGTAAGCTATCTCTTATTTTAGGGTAAGCTACACAGGAGAAAGCAAACACTAAAAATTGCGACTTTCTATGGTCAGTTCTTCATTAGTCGGTTAAAGAGTAAAAGATGATTCAAAACAGCTAACTATTCAAAACAGCTAATTATTCAAAACATCATGCCTATTTGGATTTGGTATTTCTTTGTGTGTGTGTGTGTGTGTGTTTACATTGGAAAATAATGATAGAAATCTCGTTCAAGATGGAAGATTGAACATATGCATTTATAGTTTTTCCCTCTAGTTATACTCCCAAATATATAGGATATGAATTTTTTAAAGAATGTTGCATACAGAAAAGGAAGCAGAAATATCAAAGACATTGAGGTCTCAATAAATCTGTGCACGATTAGTTATATAAAGGAGTTCTAACAGTGGAAAACAGGAGAAAAAGCACAGCCTAGAAGAGTAGAAACCAGAAACAGTCTCCCGTTGGCCAAGGGAGTTCTTCTGCCTGTTGGAACGCCAACAGTGGTAAAGAAAAGGGATTAATTAAAGATCTGCATGGAGAACATGATAGTTTCTATTTCTCTCATGTATCCCTGGCCCACTGAGCAAAGGAGCCATATTATTACCCTCAGGACAAAAACAAACAAAAAAGGAAGTTCTCTCAACCATTGAAATGCATCTTGGGAGAAAGAGCGAAGTTAATGTGAGTGTTAGCAGAAGAATTAAAGCCTCCTTAGTTTAGCCCTTCATACCCCTCCATTCCTCCCACTACAAACAACATAAGAACTCAGCTCCCCACATGCTCACTGTAGGGGCTGACACTCATGCATGAAACTCCTTGTTTTCCTATTTCCTTATTATTTTTCAAAATAACTTTGTTTTTGGAATATTTGAGATATATATATAAAATAATAAACATAATGAAGGTAAATAAGGTACAACAAATAATAAGACAAGCTAAATAGACACAGTTACATAGAATATGATGGTCTGTGCTTTTTGCCACTTCCTACACCTTTCTACTCCAAGAGTAACCACAGTTCTGAATTACAGCTTGTTACGTTTCTGTTTTTCACAAATTGTTTTGCCATTTTAACAGTAAAGCAAATATATCCAGAATTTTCTCTACTTTTATGTCACTGGCATCATACTGCACATATTTGTTATTGTCTTCTTCGTTCATAATTATTTTATTTTTGAGATTCAGTCATACTGATGCAAGGTTCTGTAATAACTCCTTTTATTTGATTTATAGTATGTCATTGCATAAATATGTCAGAAGTTATCATTCACTTATGATGGAAATTTGTATCATTTGAAGTTTTTGCTATTACATTGTTGCTAGTGAATGCTTTATATATCTCTATCGGGGTATCTGTGCAAGTACAAGACATACAATTACTGGATCACGTGGAATAAGCATTGGCAATTTTATATCCTATAATGTAAAATGTACTGATACATGCTTCATTCTTGTTTATTCATATGTTAAATTAATATTACTGGAGAATAAATGATATGCCTGTCACTGTTCTAGGACATTGGAAAAATTAGTGAACAAAACAAACTAAAAAATGTGTGCCCTTGTGGAGCTTTCATTCTACTGATCAACAGCAGTATATAAAAGATTTTATGATTATGGTGCTGCCTGTTTTATGTTTTGCCAATCTAGTTAGTATAAAATAGAATGCCATTTTGTGTTTTTAAACAGACGAATATATTGTGTTCTAAAGTATTTTATAAAATAGCTTTATTCATAAAAAATTTACATGTATTTAATTGCACATATTGAAAATGTGCAATTTGATAAGCCTTGACAAAATTATACACCCATGACACCACCACAACAAACAAGATAATGAACATATACATCACGCTTAACATTTCCTCATGCACCCTTGAAATTCCTTTAGGTCACCACTCTCTACCCTCTCTTGATTCCACTATTGATAAGCTTCACTATATGATAATTTGCACATCCTGGTATGTTATATAAATGGAATCAGATAATGTGTACCTTTTTTGTCTGTATTTTTTCACTCAGCATGTTTTTGAGATTTATCAACATTGTAGCATGTTTCAATAGTTCATTCCTTTTTATTGTTGAATAACATTCTAATGTATGGATATAATACTTTATTTATTTACCCATTGATGGACATTTGAGTTGTTACTAGATTTTGTCCATTACCAACAAAGCTGCTGTTAACATTTTAGGTATAAGTCTTTGTATAGACATGTGCTTTTATGTCTGTTAGTAAATAAATAGAATTAGATAATCTGGATAGGTTATACAATATTGCATGTTTATGTTTCCCTTTTAAGAAACTGCCAAATTGTTTTCCAAAATGGTCGTACCATTTTCCATTTCCAACAGTAGAACACAAAAGTTCAAATTCCTCCAGATTCTCACAAACACTTGGTGTTTGTAGTGTGGTCAGATATTTTAAATTTTAGACTTTCTACTAAATGTGTAGTGGTGTCTCATTGTTGTTTTAGTTTGTATTTCCCTAATGACTAATTATGTTCAGAATCTCTTTATGTGCTTGTTTGCAACTATATATCTTTAATGAAGTTTCTGAATCTTTTGCCCTTTTTTTAACTGAGTTGGCTATTATCTTATTATTGAGATTTGAGTACTCTTTGTATTTTCTGAATACATGTTTTTTTAAATCAGATATATCCTAGCAAAATTTTCTTCTGTTATTTAGCTTGTCTTTTTATTTTCTTAACAGTGTCCATAACAGGATATTTAAAATGTTTTAATAAAATTTAACTTACAAATTTCTTCTTTTAAGGATCACACTTTTGGTATTTAAAAACCTTTGCCTAACTTAGGTATTTCTCTATATTTTCTTTTAGGAATTTTATCATTTTATGTTTTACATTTAGGTTTGCGAACGACTTGAGTTATTTTTTGAATTAACTGTGTAATATGAATTGGAGTTCCTTTCTTCCTTTCTGCTTTGCTCCCTTTCCCTTCCCTTTCCTTCCCTTCCGTTCCCTTCCCTTCCTTTCCCTTCCTTTCCCTTCCTTTTTCCTTTCCTTTATTTTTCTTTCCCTTTCTGGGTGTATACTTCTGTCAAGACTTATCAAATTGTACTTTAAAATATGTGGAATGAAATGCATATAAATTGCTTCTGAATAAAGCTATTTTATAAAATATTTTAAAAACACAATATATACTTCTGTTTAGAAACACAAAATGGCATTCTATTTTATACTATCTAGATTGACAAAAAAAATAAAACAGGCAACACTATAATCATAAAAGCTTTACAAGGGCATACATTTTTTAGTTTGTTTTGTTAACTAATTTTTCCAAGGTCTTAGAACACAGACAGACACATTATTTATGCTTGATAAATATTAATTTAACATATGAATAAACAAATTAATGAAGTACATATCAGTACATTTTACTTTATAGGATACAAAGTTGACAATGCTTATTCCATATGATCCAGTAATTTTATATGTCTTATACATATACACCAACAGACATGTACAGAAGCACTCACTAGTAGCATTGTAATAACAAAACTTTAAATGATACAAATGTCGATCATAGGTGAATAATAACTCATGACATATTCATGCAGTGAAATATTATCAATCAAATAAAAGGATTTGTTACTGAACCTTGCATTATAGATCACACATTTCTGCTGTGTCCTCACACAGTAAATGGAACAAACAAGCCCTATGGGGGCTCTTTTATATGGGCACTAATCCGATTTGTGAGGGCTCCACTCTCATAATCTAATTGGCTCCAAAGACCCCACCTCTTAATGCTATCATATTGGAAACTCGGTTTCAACAGATGAGTTTTTGATGGACACAAACATTTAGAGCATGGCAGGTAGTTTTTGTCCTTCAAGAAACGTGTTCTTTTGATATAAGTTGTTGTAATAGTCCATTCTTTCATCGCTATAAAGAACTACCTGAGACAGAGTAATTTATAAAGTTTAGAGGTTTAATTGGCCCACAGTTCCACAGGCCATACAGGAAGCACGACTGGGGAGCCCTCAGGAAACTTTCAATCATGGCAGAAGGTAAAACGAAAGCAGGTACATCTTACAGGGCCAGAGAATAAGGAAAAAAGAGAGAAGTGGGAGGTGCTACACACTTTTAAACAACGAGATCTTGTGAGAATTTACTCACTATCACCAGAACAGCAAGAGAAAATTCCACCCCCATGATCCAATCACCTCCCACCTGGTCCCTCCTCCAACATTGAAGATTACAATTAGACATGAGATTTGGGTGGGAACGCAAATCCAAACTATATCAATTGTTAAGTGTATTGGCACAGTTTTTCATAATATTCTCTTATTTTATTTCTATAAGAATTGTAGTTTCTCATTTCTAATTGATGATTATGTCTATCATCTCTCATTTTTCCTGGTCCAGTTAGATGTGGTAGATTGCCTCTAGTGTGGCCTTGGTGATCCACACCTCCTGGTATATACACCTTTGTGTAGCTTTCTCCCATTGAGTATGGGCTGGGCCTAATGACTTCTTTCTAATGAGTAGAATATAACAAATGTGATGAAATGTCACTTTGAAGATTAGTTTACAAAAAAGCTATGGTCTCTGGCTCTCATCATTTCTCGTCATTTTTCTCTCTCTTACTTTCTCTCTTTCATCATTTCTCACTCTCTGTCACATACATACACACACACACACACACACACACATACACACTCACTTTTGATTCTGCTCTATCATACCTCATTCTAGAGGAAGCAATATACCATGTTTGGCCCTATGAAGAGGACTGCCTGGCAAGGAACTGATGTAACTGACCAACAGCCAGCGAGTACCTGCCTGCCAACAGCCATGTTAGTTTTCTTATAAGCACATTCTACACATAAAGTATTGAGAAGACGGCAGTTCCAGCCAACATGTAGATTGTAACTTTGTGAGAAACTCAGAGCCAGAGGCCTTTTGTTACGCCATGCCTGGATTCCTGACTCCAAAAACACTATACGATAATGTATATTTGTTGTTTCAAGCCACTATATTTTGGAGAAATTTTTATAGATAATTAATATAGATTTTGGTACATGGGGTGACACTCTAACAAATACCTAAATATACCTAAACCCCATCTAAATATGTGGGATGGCTTAGGAATCAGGCAGTGGATGGAGGCTGGAAGAAATGTCAAGTGAGTGTTAGATAAATAATAATTGTTTTGAAAAGACTGTTAGTAAAAATATGAAGGTTGAGGAAATTTACCAGGACTCAAAAGGCAATAAGGAACATGCTATTGGAAACTGGAGGAAAGTGCATACTTGTTAGGGAGAGGCAGAAAGCTTAGCAATAATATAATATCTACTTCTGAAAGATAAAATGTAGGAAGTGTGCCTAATAAATTGAGTAATATAGCTAAAGAGATTTTCAAGGAAAGTGTTGAAGATAAGTGTTGAGACCACCGTTGGGTTTGCTGTTTTACTAGAAGGACTCAAAGGAATTAGAAAAGGCTGTTACACTCACAGTTACAATTTATTACAGTGAAAGGATGCAGAATAAAATTTAGCAAAAAGAAAAGACATATGGTAAAGTAAAAGCAAGGTCTAAAAGAAACCATGCATAAATTTCCATGCATCCTCACTCCATGGTGTGGTAGGCACATACATAACTATGCCTGAGGGCTTAAGAAGGGCACCTTAGTAGTCTTATCTAGCCTAGAATCTTATTTAGATGATGAGATTCTGGACTTTGAGCTGATGTTGTAGTGACGTAATGAGATAACATTTGGGGGCCTTATGGAGAATTTTTTGTTGTTGTTGTTTCGTTTTTGTTTTTTTTTTTTTAGATGCAGTTTCACTCTTGTCGCCCAGGCTTGAGTGCAATGGTGTGATCTTGGCTCACTGCCACCTCTGCCTCCTGGGTTCAAGCGATACTCCTGCCTCAGCCTCCTGAGTAGCTCAGATTACAGGTGCCCGCCAACATGCCTGGCTAATTTTTGTATTTTTAGTAGAGACAGGGTTTCACCCTGTTGGCCAGGCTGGTCTTGAACTCCTGACCTCAGGTGATCCACTCACCTCAGCCTCCCAAAGCATTGAGATTACTGGTGTGAGTCACCACGCCCAGCTGGAGAGTGTATTTTATATGAGGGAGGGATTGAGTCATTAAAAGACAGAGAGAGGACTGTGGTAGACAACCTACAGAATGGCCTCCAGTGATCTTAATTTGCTGATATTCACAGCCTTGTGTAATCCCTTTCCCTGACGTATGAGCTGGGATTAGCGACTCAATTCTAGGAAATAGGACACGGTAAAAGTGATGGGGGCATTTCTTTAGAGACCCAGATCCAAAAAAGACTCTGGCTTCCTTTTTCTTCTTTTGGTATCATGTTCTTTCTATCTCTGAACCCTTGCTGGAAGAAACAACAATAAGATAGATATAATTTAGAAGTCCCAGTTGCTAAGGGAGAACAAACTTAGGACCATCAATTTTGCAATATAAAGGTTCCTCAAACTCAGCACTGTTGACATTTGAAGGTGATAATTCTTTGTCATCAGGGACCGTTTCATGCATTGTAGGATGTTTAGCAGCATCCTTGGTCTTTATCTCCTGGGTAAAAGTAGTAACCTCCCAGTAGTGACAACCAAACAAGGCTTCAGGTTTAGCCAAGTGTCCCCTGGTGGTGTTCCAGCGGTGGGGTGGGGGATGGGGGAGAGATGCAAAATACCCTTGGTTGAAAATCCACTGATTTATTTGAAAGCCGGAATAGCCAGATTCATCTTAGGAATGCTATCTTAAATAAGGAGCACCAAGGGTGAGATTTTCTCTATCATATTTTCAGATTTATTATAAAGCAGAAGAAATTAAGACATTGTGGTATTAACACAGGGATATACACAAACTAATCAATGAAATAAAATGTAGTGCCCATAAACAGACCCATACACACAAAGAAACATCATTTGTGGCAAAAGTGGCTTTGAACATCAGTGAAGAAATAACTCGTATACATAAAAAAGTATAATCAGATCCCTATGAAGTAGCATTATAAAAAGGTTAATATTAAATAAAAAGTAAAATTTTATACTTTTCAGAAAGCAACATATTACAGCTTGAATTATTTAGATGAAAATTTTCTCTGACTTGAATACAGAAGTCCTCACTTAAAGTCGTTGATAGGTTCTTGGAATACTTGGCTGTAAGGGAAATGAAGTAGAGTAGGTCCTTAAATAGCATCATTTTGCTTAGTGTAGTTTTGTTGTAATGTTGATGGAAAAAATTGGCTTTGTTATATGTAGTTTTGCTTAAAGTTACAGTTTCCAAGAACCTATCAATAATGTTGAGTGAGGACTTATTCTATTAATAAAAATAACTATCACTTATGAAGCATTGGTCATGTACCAAGTATTTCACATATTCTCTCCAGTCTAGCAATAACTACCTGAGGTAGGAATTCTTACCTAAATTTCAAAGTCAGAAAACTGAATTCCAGTGAGGTAAAGTGGCATTCTCATAGTTATCCTCACGGTAAATGATCTAGCACAGATTTAATTTCACTAATATTTGACTTGGAAGAGTCTACTCTTGACTATTTCACATACGGACCAAAATCTCACCAAGCTTAATACTATTTTTTATTTTTACACCAGAGTATCAATTGTCTAAGCTTTGGGATTAATTCTTACTTTAACAGATATTGTATTAGAAAGTTATTGGTTTGTTTAAAAGCTTGACTAACAAATAAATTATTCTTGCCTACTGATATCTACAGTGGTTATTTAGATTACTTTTTTGAGTTCCTTATTCTCTAAGAATCACATTCCTGTTTAAGTCTCTGGCATTATTACCCTACCTTCTTGCTCCTGCTGCTAGGTCTAGTACCACTATCATGTTTTGTCTGTCTTTTAATTTTTAATTCATTTATTTTCTTAGTGTTCCTACAGCCTGTTGTATTCTACCCGCCATCCAGCCATGTCTCCTGTCCCCTGTTTACCAAGGAACAACTCCTATGCGTAGTGCTTCTCTTCCATGTTCACCAATGTCAGATTCCATTCTCTCTGTTGACTTCCAGATACCCAATGAATTCAAATTTATTACCCAAGATTTACTTTGACATTTTGTTTGGTTTTGTTTCATAGCTGTCTTGTATCAGAGTCCTCATTGCTGTACTCTTAGAAATATTTCCCTTTTTTATCTAACAGTAGGCCCCAAGAATTTACCTTAATCATGGTCGCAGTCATACACAAAAGAGAGGTAAATAAGGATCTTTAGAAACAAAAACAGGCTGACTAAATTTAATCTCAAAACAAGTCCACACTGAGAAGCAGAACACTTAAAATAGTAAACAATATTATTACTTGTCTACCAAAGTAGTCTTCAATTTTTAAAAATATGTTCTATCAGATAAACAGAGTATTATATATTACACCAGGAGTTGTAGGTTACTTAAAGAGACTGCAGCCCCAAGAGAGTGAATGTGTCTCCTGATATTGGGAAATGTAACTAGCATCACTAGTTATCATTTCTAAGATCTTATGACTTTCACTAATTCTAATTCTTAGCAGCATATTTGGGTGTGTGTGTTTTTTCAGGATAGAATTAGGAATCATTACATCAGTTGAACTGTGTTAATTCCATATAAATTGTGCAAGAATTAAAATAAAAACAAAATAAGGTACCACATGTAATAAATTCTACTGGCATCTCATGGTGAAGTCACTTTTTTACAACTCAGCATTCTGAAAATTAAGTACTGTTATAAACCTTTTGCTCGTGCCTATTAAAGTTGCCATTGATGCTGAAATCATGCTTACTTATTAACACTGGATAGGGTAATTGAAGTGAACAATCTTGTCGTGGGCCAACTAAGTTGGAAACCCTGAGGACAGTTGAGGTTAAGACTCTCAAAAATGACATTAGAAATAGACATAAATGACAAAGATTAAGAAGGAAGAAATGCACTACAAAATAGCAAAGTACATGTCAAAATATAGAAATTTTCAATGTAACAAGTCATTTTATACTTGAATTCCTCTTCCATTTATGCTGAATAGTTTTAAAATGTAGTCTTTGAACAATGGCAAGTTGGATATTGTATGACTAGCCATGTGGACATTACATTTTTCCTCAGATGAGAGAGAGAGAGAATACATGTTCTATTAAACTACTTGAGAAAATCTGAGAGTATTCCTGTCATGCTCTTAGCAGTATACTAACATCTTACAAATTATGATTGATATAACCTATATTGTAGTTTGCGATTGAGCAATATAGTTGACATTTTCCTGGTGACATAGTGCTGCTGATTTAGAAGTAGAGGTTGTTTATATAAATTTTCAGAGACATTTTTTTCTTTAATCCTAAATGATATTTAAAATTAACTTTTTTGTCTCAGAAAAAAAGCAGCAAATATAAAAAAAATCTAGCAATAGTCATATGAAGACAGCACAAAGCGTTACCATCAAATGTTACCATTTTTAACATAGCAGTACAATTCATATCTCATTTCTAAGTATTTTCCACATCACACACAGATTTAGGTATCCTTATTTTATACAACTAGTAATAACAGCTAGTATTATTGAATGATTTCTGTGTGTGTCAGACATGCTGCAATCACTTCATATGTTTTACAGCATTCATTTTCCACTACAACCCATTAAGTACATAATGTCATTTTTTTTCATTTTACAAAAAAGAACCTGAGGTACAGAGAAGTTGAATGACCCATTCAAGTAACGTTACCTAGCTAACTAGTGGCTAACTGGGATTGCGATCGGCTCCAGGGCCTCTGCGATGCTGCCATTTCAATTACATTATATTACCTGCTTTTTAAACAACTTTAAAATATGTTTCTAAATATATTTAATGTATTTAGCATAATTTAATATATTAATGCAAATATGCACAGTTTACCTAATCAGAACTTTATTACTGAAGATGTAGTCTATGTTCAATTTGCCACTATTGCAAATAAGATTTCAACAAAAATATTGGGCACAAATATTGTCAGCATTTTATATTATATTTTAGAATAAATTAATAAAAGTAAATTTAATGTATCAAAGGCTATAAACATATTTAACATTTTTTTAAACTCCTGAACTGCTTTCCAAATGCTTTCTCTTTCCCTTCTGCTTTACCAATGTTACAGCACAATTTGAAGAAAGCTGGAGATTTTTTTCTGTTTCTGCTTTGCAATAAGAAGGCTTGGGGGCCGGGCGCAGTGGCTCACTCCTGTAATCCCAGCACTTTGGAAGGCCAAGGTGGGCGGATCACGAGGTCAGGAGACCGAGACCATCATGGTTAACACAGTGAAATCCCATCTGTACTAAAAATACAAAAAATTAGCCGGGCGTGGTGGCCGAAGCCTGTAATCCCAGCTACTTGGGAGGCTGAGGCAGGAGAATGGCGTGAACCCGGGAGGCGGAGCTTGCAGTGAGCTGAGATTGCGCCATTGCACTCCAGCCTGGGCACAGAGCCAGACACCGTCTCAAAGAAAAAAAAAAAAAAAAAAAAGAGGGCTTGGGTTTCTTTTCTGTTTCTTACATTTTGTTTGCCTGTGAAAACCTCAGAGAAGAAAAAACAAGCAAAACATTAAGGTAGGAGTACTTTCTATTTAGAAGAATGTCAACTAGATGGGGGAAAAACATCTATTTTTAAAAATAAAGTGTGATTTGCAGAATATAGAGATTCATGTTAATTGGCACTGACTCCCCAATATTTCTTACTCTTTGAGATATATATATATATATATATATACACACACATATATATATACACACACACACACACATATATATATAGTGGGATTGGCAAAGAAAACTAGTGATTGGTAATGAACGGTCATATTTTTTCATAAAGACTACTGTGTTTCTGACACACACTCCCTTGTGGAAATGGTGACAAAATTGTGCAAAAAGTAGTAATGCTGAAAAGACAATGAGAAATGAATCACAGTGAATAACTTGTGTATTTCTTCATAAGTTAAGATTTGCTTGCCTTCAGTAAGTTTGGATCTTCCACAGCTCCTGAAGATCCAATCTTCACCTCCCCTACAGCCACTCTCCCAATGCCTCCAACCACTCCCCTAAGGATTACTCAGGAACCATGGAATATGGATTTGAAAATACCAGCTCTGGCACATCCACTTCTGTCTGCCGCTATGAAAGTATCACATAGATTCAGTACATTTTTGAGGATGTTACATATTACCACACAGTTTTCTCTTGAATATTTTTCTCATTACAAAACCTTTCAACTAGCATTCTAATTGAGAGCAAAGTTCGACAAAAGATTGAATTGATAAAAAAAACTTTTAAAAAGAAGAATAATGTAAATTAATAAGCAATAGTAATTTTCATTGAAAATTATTGGCATGGGTAGTTACCAGCCACAACTTATTGAGGTCTTAGTGCTGATCGTTACATCAAATGCCTTATGTATGTCATCTCACGTTATTATTGTCATATTGATAGATACTACACATATGAATAATCTGAAAATAAAGATCCGGAATGGTGGATCTAAGTGACTGGCAAGATGGCACATGGATAATAAGTGGCACAGTGGAGATATAAACTTTAATTTTTTTAAATGTCCAATATCTAGATATTCAAATTCTCATAAAAGAAGACATCATTTACAAAACTGCTATCTATATTTTACTTTGAAGAGTTCTTATATTTTGAAATCACTTGAGTATTGGATACATGTATTTTGTTAAATACACTTTTTAAGGGATGTGTTGAGTGATAATGTTAGAGTAGGTAGACAAATATGAGCAGGGTAGGAAAGAGCCCTCAGAAATGGCAGGCATTCATCAGGTGATGGCCAGGTGATCATAAAACTGTCCCTCTGAAATGATAAATGGCCACAACCGGCACCAAGAGAGAGAGAAGTTCCCCAATGAATAGAAAACATCAGGAGCCAGCAAACCAAAATTCCCCGATAAGGTTTTAAGTATGTGCCATAGGGGGCAAGATGGTGGAGTGTGACCAGTATGTGACCTTTTTAAGGGGGCACTTGACAAGTAAGGGGAAATCACCCCAAGTGAGCATGCACACAACTTCAGCAAACACACTGCACATGTGGCCTATCCCAAGTGCTGGCAGGCAGCAATTGAGCAACAGCTTGCCCCTAGGACGGGATCAAGGGAGGAAAAGGAAAAAGGAAAAGAAAAAGCCTGAACCAAGCCCATCCATAAACATCCCAAGCCAAGGGCTAGGCAGGGCACTTGATTTCTCAAGTTGCCTGCTTGGCCTTCTTACAAGTGTACTTTGTTTCTTTAAATAAACCTTTGCCTCTCCTTTAAAACTTGCCTACTAATTCCACCCAATGTCTGCAGATAGCCAATTTCTGCTCTACGAAAGAATAGATTCTATTGGACCAAATTCGAACTTCTCTTTATTGAACGAATCGAACCAAGGGAGCTAATCAGGGCCAAACCCCATGCACTCGAATCTTGGCTGGCATAATTATATTTACCAGCTACTTGGACATGTTGGGCAGCCTCAGGATTTTCTAAACCTGACCTCACTCCCTTATTTCGTTTTGACATCTCTATTTATCTTAAAACCCAGGGAGCCTTCTATATTAGAGCCTCCCCACTAACTGAACTAGAACTTGTACCATAGGCTATGTATCCCTGGACATCTTTATAGCCCCTGGCAATTTCTCCCTTCCAGTATCAATCTACAGGCATTCCATGTTGCCCAGGGTGAAGACGGCTATCCAATTAATTCCCCTTCTTGTGGGACTCTGTATCTCAGCCAGTATGGGAGCAGAAATCACTAGTCACACAAGCCTCCTTAACCTATAGCCAACTGTCAACAGAAACAGCCAACAGTATTGATGCCATGGCTAAAACCTTGACAGCCACAGAAGAACAAATCAACTCTTTGGCAGCCATAGTCCTCTAAAATCGCCGAGGACTATATATGTTAATGACGGCACAGGAAGGGATTTGTTTGGCCCTAGATAAAAGTTACTTTTGGATAAATTAATCAATAAAAAAAGTACAAGACAGCATCAGGCAACTCATAGTTCAAGTCCCCCATCTACTGGAACAAACCTCTCAGGGTTGGTAAGGTTGGGAAGGAAACTGGAAATGATTCTCCTGGACTCTTCCCTTTGTGGGTCCACTTGTTTGTCTCTTAATTTTGCTCCGTTTTGTCCATGTCTTCTGAATCTCATAACCCTATGTGTCTTCTCTTGCATTCAGGTTGTCAAGCTCCAGATGATCCTCAGTGAAGGATACTGTCCTCTCAGTATTCCAGTGTCACCCTTCTACAGGGGACCTCTGGACTGCCCACCAGTGGAACATGACAGAGACAAAATCTTACCTTTGTCTTCCTTGGATGTGCCTGGGCACCACTTCTGCCAACCTGTGAAGCCATCCTGCCCTGACAGCTAGTAAGAGGCTGATACCCGTGGGGCAACCACTGCTCCTCTGTCAGCAGCAGTTACAGAAAACTGACCTTCGCCCATTATCTCTAAGAATTGGATCTTGGACATTTGAGTGGGGAAATGTTAGAGTAGTTAGTTAGACAGATATAAGCAGGGCAAGAGAGGGCACCCAGAAATGGTAGGCACTCATTGGGTGATGGTCAGGTGACCATAAAACTATCCCTCTGAAATGATAAGTGGCCACAACTGGTGCAAAGAGGGAGCGGAGTTTCCCAACAAATAGAAAACACCTGGAGCCAGCAAACCACAATTCCCTGTTTCTAAGCATGTGGACTAGGGGGCAAAATGCCAAAGTTTGACTGGTATGTGACCTTTCTCTGGGGGCACTAGACCAGGAAAGGAAAATCACCCCAAGTGAACATGCACACAACTTCAATAAACACACTGCACATGTGGCCCCTCCCAAGTGCTGGCAGGCCACTGTGCATGTGGCAATTGAGCAACAGCTCTCCCCTAGCAGGGGATCAAGGGAAGAGAAGAAAAACCCTGGGAAGCAAGCTAATGTATGAAAATCCCAGGCTTGACATGGTGGCTGATACTTGTAATCGTAACACTTTGGAAAGCCAAGGCAAGCGGATCATTTGAGCCCAACAGTTCAAGACCAGCCTAGGCAACGTGGCAAAACCTTGTCTAGAAAAAAAAAAAAAAAAAAAAAAGTTAGCCAGGTGTCATGGCATGTGCTGCAGTCCCAGCTACTCTGGAGACAGGTCAGTGGATCATTTGAGCCTGGGAGGTTGAGGCTGCAGTGAATTGTGATCATGCACTCCACTTCATGATTCACACTCCACCGCACTGCACTCCACCCTGAGCGACAAAACGAGACCGTCAAAAAAAAAAAAAAAAAAAATTCCCAAGCCAGGAGTTCGACGAGGCACTAGATGTCTCCAGTCACTCTTTTGACCCTGTTCCATGTGTACTTTGCTTCTTTTAATAAACTTTGCCTCTGCTTTAAAACTTACCTAGGTCTCTCGGTTGAAATCTTTCCTCTGAGAAGACAAGGGTCAGGATCGCTGCAGGCATGCCATAGTGTTGCGAGCTTGCCATCAGTCACAATACCATAAAAGTCTAATAGTTAAACTTCCAAAGGCTTTAAAGAGAAAGAAAACCAATTATCTTTTTCAGTATATTTCTTCCTTTGTTTAAATAATTTACATGTCTTTTTTACTTTATGTGTAACGTTTTATAGCTTAAGGCATCTGATTTCAGGCAAATTGTATATTTATTGTTTTTTAAATAATCATTTTCAATTCTAAGCAAGCTGTGGTTTGTTCAACATCCATTTTATGCATGGGAGACTTGTGGTCTTACTAATAGCTTTGTTTATTTACATCTCTGTAGATCAACTATCAAAGGTTGCATGTGCTTCTTAATTTCCTATTGCTCTTCTGCAGAATGATACTTACTTGTCACTTTTTACTAAAAATAGAAAAACATGAAAACATTAACTTTATGTTTTTAATTTTCTGATAATCTCTCTCAGTTGTCTCCTTTCTGTTATGCCAGTCTTTTGTTATAATCACCTTTTCAAACAATTAATCTCTATCTTTGACATTTTTAAGTCATTTAAAATATAGTCTAAATTGAACTATGTACATCAAAGCAATAATGGAAATTAGGGTTTTTTTTACTGTTTACATTAGTTATTTGAGATGCTATATACAGTTAAACAAATAAAAAATGTGACTATTTTTATAACATATAAACACAAATTTTAATTTTTATTAAAGCCCAATAAAGTTACCTTTTTCTTCTTGAACAGTAATATACTGAAGTAACACTTGTATGTTCAAGATGCTAAGTACTAAGTACTATACACAGGAAGTTCCTCTCCTTAGAGCTGGCTTTTATTTTTATTTTTAATATGGACATTATATTAAGAAATTTATTAGTTAGAATGATTTGTTAAATAAATTGGTAAGTGTTCAATTAAACTTTTTTTGTATTGAATGTAATCAGTGCACAAAACCACATTTGTAACACTACTTCTAGCATAGACTTAAAGAGATACTTCGTGGGGTGTGTTTTAAGTAATAGCTGCTAGTTTATATACTTGCCTGACAAATAACAAAATACTATGAAAAAATGAAAAAGAAAATCTTTTGAAACTCTTATGGAATTCGGTTTGTGGCTGGGTAACTCAACTGATCATCATAACTTAGATCCCTTGGCAAACATCTTGTTATCAAATTTTTATGGAGCTATTGATTTTATTCTTTCTCTGTCCATGCACAGTCATTTTACTAATGAGGGGATATTGAAAAAGCAGTGCAAGTAAGTCAACTATAAAATCTAGAAAAATATGTGGGCTTCCTGTGCTACTGATTGAATGGTTTTGTGTAAAAAGTACACAGATTACTTGAAATTCAGGTTAAGCCATACATGAGGTCAATACACGGAAAAAGGATTAAAACAGATTTTTTGGTTGGTATCTATGTGTTTTCATATGTTTTATAATTATATTAAAATAGTTACATACTATATTTTATGGATTTATATTATATATTATTATATTTACCTTTATAATACATCAAAATTTTTAGACATAAAATCTTTTTTTAATTTTACGGCAGCCCTTATAAATGTGTGACCATTTGTCTTTATGCTCTAGTCTAGTTTGAGATTGAACTATATTTAAATATGGTAATCTATGTCACTGTGTGTAATCAATATAGCAGTTTGTGGTACTGTGGTGCCATTTCTAAAATGTTCTTTATTCACGCTGCTTTATTTCTTTGTCTGTGATGTTCAAGATTTTGAAAGAGAAATAGAATTGTGGGTGGGATTTGGCAAGTTATAAGGCTGTAATCTAGAGACTTTAAACAGAAAGAAATATGCTTATAAATTATAAGCTAGAATAGGAAATGCATGGTCCATTACTTCTCTGGATTTGCTTAATTTACCATTAATTTGGCAGATTCATAAGTGTTGTATCTAAGGGTTTTAAGGCCTCACACCTCAAAAGCCATATGCCCAAACTTTTAATTTTTTATGGCAGTCAGCAGCAAAATAAAACTTATTCCAAGTATTCTTTCTTATTTTCAGTAGATCAGGCTTTTTTTTTGTTGTTTTCTTACTTCTTTCTTTTAATTTCTGTGTTTTTTTTCCTCTTAAAACACTACTGAGAGTAATGAGGGCATTTCATGAATTGGTAAGCTTTAATATTTGACTGATAGTCTTTCTTTTTTACTCACTTCCAAACATGTTCTCTCTAGCTTCTCCTTCATGTTTTTACTTCCAGTTTTCCTTTCAGGGGGTCTTGTGTCTGTATTTCTCATAGGAAATTCAAGTCAAAGCATTTAGGCTCATAAAGGTAAAATAACGCCAAATCAACAATTAAGATATTCAACTGGTCATGTTTTCACCACCAACTATTTTTAAGTAAAACAGCAATATTTTGCAGTATTACTTTGTGCAAAGCACTGTGATAGGAATTTCTAGTTCAGGCTATGATGGGATTTGAAAAAACTGTTTACTCTTTTACTTATACGAAAAAATAGTTCTCAGATATTGGACAGGAGACACCTCAGGACTATGCTCACTAAGAGAAGGGAGACAACCAAGGTAAGCCTATGATTACTTCAGCTTCCTGCCTAGAAGTAGCTTTCAGTTAACAGTGCAGGAAGTGGGGACATAAATAAGTCTTGACAGTCCCTTGAATGAAGGAGACAGAATCAGAGTTTGGGGAAATAAATTTGTGGAGCTGAATTAAGGGAGGAAGAAGTTACAGAGAGAGCACTTCAAAGATCTGCAGAATGGGCCACTGGAATCTCAAGCTGAGTACTATCTGTGTGAGTGGATACTAATCAAGAATGGATAAAGAAACACTAGAAAACAACAGGCTGAAAAGTCCCCAAGGATTTCATAAGACTAGAGGAGTTTGCCTTCCCACTAGCTGCTGTGTAAACACCTCATAATACCAGGACCTCATGCAGAACCTTCAGAAGGCTATTGCCTGGATATTGGGACACAATAAGCCATAGAATAAAAGTCTTTCTAAATGTACCCTAATAAAACTTAAAATCAAATCTGAAAAGGACCTAAATTGATTTCAAGTAAAAAAATATGGTCCAGAAGAAAACTCAGCAATATTTAAAAGAATATAACATTGAGTAGCCAATGATATTAAATTTGTAACATCTGGAAACCAAATAAAAATTACCAGGTATGGCAGGATGCAGTGGTTCATGCCTATATTCCCAGCACTTTGAGAGACCAAAGCGGGGAGATTGCTTGACCTCAAGAGTTTGAGACCAGCCTGGAAATATGGCAAAATCCTGTCTCTACCAAAAAAAAAAAAAAAAAAAAAAAAAATTTAGCCTGATATGGTGGTGTGCTCCCGTGGTCCTACAAACATAAAAAAATTACCAGGCCTCGGAAGAAGCAGCAAAATGTGATTCACACTTAGGGTAAAATAAACAATCAATAGAAACAGACCCACAAGTAAAAGAGATGATGAAATTAGTGATATGGATGTTAAAACAGATATTGTAACTACATTCCATAAGTTCTAGAAGGTTAAGGAACACAAGAATAAAGTGAGAAGATAAACAAGAGGCAAATTGTATTTCTAGTGATGAACAAATAAAATAAAGTTGTAAATACACTGCATGAGATTACAGCAGTTAGACATGGCGGAAAAAATCAGTAAATCTAAAAATTTAGTAGAAGAAACTAAAGTCAAACATAGACATGAAGAAGACTGAAAAAAGTGAGTATCAGTCAATCTTAGGACAATATGAATCTTAAAAGTAGTCAGAGAAAAGCACCAAGTTAACCATTGATTGGGCTTCTTCTATGTGCTAGATTCTGTGCTAAGCACTTCACATATATTAACTCATTTATCAATAAAGAGGTGGGTACTAGAATTGTCCTAATTTTTGTGCAAGGAAAGTATAAAATCATTACAAACAATAACTTGAAACAAATGTTCAATTATAAAGCAGTACCTTTTATTTGTAAAACACTAAAACTTTCAAAGGTGTTTGTTTTCATTTAAAAATTTAAAGCTTAGTAAGTCTTTGAAGCTCAAAATAGATCTAGATAGTAAGCTGGGTAAATATTAACTATAAGACACTAAATGTTTTATTTAAGGTCATATAATAAGTAGAACTAAAGATAGAAATCAACATTTCTCACTGTCTCTTATTTTATGTTTCATTGTAACTAATCCTGCCATTATCGTAGCAGATCAAAAGGGGGAAATAATTCTGGCTAAGGTCAGGAAAGCCTGACTGATGATGTCACATAACAACTGGGTTTTAAAACAGCAATCAGAATTCCACTAGCAGAACAGGTTGGAAGGCACTGCAAGCAGAGAACACATTGAGGAAAGACATAAGAAAGAAAACTCACCAGGTTCATTTAAGAGGCATCAGAACACCTAAGTTGGCTAAAGCACAGATTTCATAGAGGGACATTTAGAGAAAAGCCAGAAATGTAAGTTGAAAACAAATCACCGGAAATCTTAAATGTCACAAAATATGATATAGATGCATTATGCATTTAAATCTCAACTATCTGAAATCTGTCTAAAGAGCTTTTAGACACCAAGGAAACCCCTAGCCTTAAAAGTCATTCCAACAATAACCCCAAAAATTTGGAGATAGTTGGGCTTTGTTAGGAAGATTGTACCCATGTCTGATAGATCCGATGACCACATAAAAAGAAACATCCATTCTATTTTATAAAATTTTTTTTAAAATCTGACTATTCTATCTGTAAACCTGAAAGAATGAGAAGTGACACTGGCAGGAGAGACAAGCATGTACAATTGAAGAGCAGAAGGGATATGGGACCAGTAAAGGCATAAATAGAAGCCACATTAACATCACCATTTATTAGAAACTGATGTTTTTGTTTTTGTTTTTCAAAATGGAGGACGAGAGGCATTGCTAGCATATCTCTCCCACTTTGAAGAACAAAATAGTGTGTACAGATTCACACTGTGAACCTTTTTTCTAAGAAGCTATGCAAGAGCTAAACAGGATAACTGAAGGAATCTACAGACCCTTTTGAAGGAAGCAGGAGTTTGCAGCCTGCACTGTGAGTCAGGATTGTGAGAAGGAAAGAGATAGCCTCTGACATATACACCCCCAAACAGGGACCCTGGAAGTCCAGGCCATGGTGGAAGGCCTTAACCCTACCCAGTTCCGGAACTGACTTGGGGAGGGTTGTGGAATATAAAAGTAGAAGCAGTGATGGGAAGACCATTACATGCACTCCCAGATTCCAGTGTGGACTGAGAGAAGTCAATCGTTACTCTTTGTCAGAGGAGATCCTGTGGAAGACAGCCAGAAAGTTCAGTCAGTGTTCACAGGTTGAAAGAAGCTCCGACTGGGGTTTCATGATATATCAGAGGGTGGGGATGAACTTCCTTGGCCAGAGCTGGAGCTGGGGAGAGTGAAAAGTGGGCTACAGACAGGAGGGCAGGAGCCACAAGTGCAGAAGCCAAGAGTCCGGCTTTGCAGCCAATGGGGAAGGGAATGGCCTGAAAGACGCAGTTGCTACCGCCATGGGGAAAACTTATGACCCAGGGTAGTTGCAAGTTCTGAGTGCAAGCTGACTGGAACTTAGCTTGCTGCTACCAGTGGAACACTGCAGGAGTGGATCTGCCTTGCCAAGTGAGTGGGATCCATGTGTGGCTTACCACTGCCTGAAACTCCCTACTCCCTGCACAAATTCTGTGCATCAGAGGCAGCAATGCTCCCCTCTGGAACATCAACCCAGTGGCCTGAGATATGCTCCTATCCCTCAAGACCCACAGGGGGGCTGCTGCTTGCACTGTATGTAGAGACTCAGACTGCAAACCCACCTGACCCAGCCCCAACCTGGCTTTGCCATACCACCCACCCTAGCAGCTTAATATAAACAATATCATCTCTTGGGAGCTATATGGTTCTACCCATTGCCTGAGAAACTAGAGTATCCCCACTGGGCAACATAAGGCAAGCAAAAATCCCACTGCTACTACCACAGCTGATGCTCTTTTATACGCGCCACCTCCTGGCTGGAGGCCAACCAAGAGTTCATTACAGCATTTATTGGTAGAATAACATTATGCCCAGGAAGAAGATGGCTGTGTGATCTCAGCCATCGCCACTGCCTGCACCACTCTGTCTAACGAGGAGGTCCTGAGTGCGTCCACATGACCAGTTCATTACTACTATAACCAGTGTTCAAGAAAGCCAACACACTAAGGCTATCAATAACTAACGAATCTCACAGAGTCTATGTCACTCCCCTGCCACCCCCATTAGAGATGGTGCTGCTGCCCACTGCTGGGAGACTTGGGGACAGGTCACATCACTGGACACCTTGCAGACATTCCCCAACATGAGCCTGGAGTGTGGCAACTTCACTGGGTGGCTAGACCCAGAAAAGCACCAACACTCACAGTTGTCCAGCTCCCAAGTATCCCCACTCCTAGGGGAATGGGAAGGGCATCACATCAAGGGAACACCATGTGGGACAAACGAATCTGGATAGCAGGTCTTAAGCACCAGATCTTTCCACTGGTGGGAAGTTTCTTTTAGCAGAGGCACATTTGCAGTGCAAGACTCAGAAGGAAAGTCTTCAGCTCTAACCCAACAGTCAGATAGCCCCAATGTGCATGAAGTGTCTTTGAGAAGGGAATGTCTTTTCCCTCTTGTCCACAACTGCAGGCACAGTTAGGGCTTCTACCATGGGAACTTGGTGTGGGTACAACTATAATCTTTCTGGAAGATGTCAACGTGACTACATCCCCGCAGGAGGAGCACTCTCCATTTTCAGGCTTCCATGAGAGACAGAGTCATAATTCTTCTCTACTTGGGACATCAATACTTCTACAGATGAAAAGAGGTGCCTGTCTGATCTGAATAGCTAAAATACTGGGACAACAGTGTGTCTGAGAGATGGATAACTTTCCTGCTGACCTGGGAAGGGAACTGAAGTGGGTGCAATCCTTTCCCCTGGTAAGACCTCAGTGTGACTCACTGAGAGCTCCTCCAGTCACCTGTCATGGCTAAGACCTCTGCTCACCATTGGGTATTACATTTACTCACATGCTGTAACCACACCTGTTCATACCCAGGGACACTTCTCCTACTGGCCTGAAGTTTGAACCATCAAACCAGTAAATAAAACACTGGGGAAAAATCATTTAAAACGTGAACACCATAGGGGAATGAGATAAGCCTTAAAAGACCTCTACTATTCCAACCCCATAGGAGACAGTGAACTTGCTCACATCCCAAGCATATTGGTACCACAAGCAGCATATAAGAAAGCCACATACAAAAACTATTTCTAACCAAAGAACTCTTACAGAGCCTTCACCCCTGAAAGCATTAAATACCAAATTAGGATGTAATTGACTTTAAGCATTAAAGTCACATCCTTAAGGGGAAAAAAGAAATTAAAGAACAAACAAACAAACAAACAAACAAAAGAAACACAGTCAAGTATAAATTCAAGAGTAATTAGAAGAAATAATCTAACTAAATGAAAAGGAACCAGAAAACTAACTCTGGTAATAGGACATAACAAGGTTCTATAACACCCCTGAAAGATAACACTAGCACTCCAGCAATGAATCCAAACGAAGAAGAAATCTTTGAAATACCAGATAAGGAATACAGAAGGGCTATTATTAAGTTACCCAGGGAGATATCAGAGAAAGGTGAAAACCATAACGAAGAAATTTAAAAAGCAGTTCAGCATATAAATAAAAAAATTTTCTAGGCAGTTAGATATCATCAAGAAAAAAATCAGAACTTCTGGAAATAAAAGACACACTTAGGAAATTACAAATTGCAGTGGAAAGTGTTAACAATAGACTAGAAGAAGTAGAAAAAAGAATTTCAGAGCTCAAGGCAAGGCTTTTGAATTAACCCAATCAGATAAAAAAAATCAAAAGAAATGAATAAAGTCTTCAAGAAATATGGGATTATGTAAAATGGCCAAACCTAAGGACAATTGGTGTTTCTGAGGGAGAAGAGAAAACAATGAGTCTGGAAAACTTATTTGAGGTGATAAGTTGAGGAAAGCTTTCCTGGCCTGGCTAGAGATCTAGATATCCAAATCTAAGAAGCTCAGAAAACTCCTGGGAAATTTATTGCAAATAGATCTTCACCAAAGAATATAGTCATCAGATTATATAAAGTAAACATGAAGGAAATAATTCTAAGAGCATTAAGACAAAAGCATCAGCTAACCTGAGAAAGAAATCCTATCAGACTAACAGCTGACTTCTCAGTAGGCACTTTATAGGCAGAAGAGATTGAGGTCTTATCTTCAACCTCCTTAAACAAAACAATGGTCAGCCAAGGATTTTGTATCCCGTAAAACTAGATTTCATAAATGAAGGAGAAATAAAATCATGTTTAGACAAACAAAAGCTGAGGGAATTTGTCACTAACAAACCAGTACTACAAGAAGTGCTAAAAGGAGTTCTAAACCTTGAAACAAAAGCTAGATATGCACCAAAATAGAACCTTTTGAAAGCTTAAAACTTACAAGGCCCATGAAACAATAACACAATGAAAAAAAAAATCTAGGTGACAATTAACATGATGAAAAGAATAATCCCTGTCACATCTCAATATTAAAGTTGAAAGTAAATGTTCTAACTGTTCCACTTATAAGATACAAAATGGCAGAATAGATAAAATAATCACAAGCCAAATATCTGCTGTCTTCATTAAAATGGAAACGAAAAGAGAACAGGAGTAGCTATTCTTGTATCAGACAAAACATACTTTAAAGGAACAACAATAAAAGACAAAGATGGTCACTATATAATGATAAAAGGATCAGTCCAACATGAAGATATTACAAATCTAAATGTATATGCACCTAACAGTGGAGCTCCCAGATTCATAAAACAATTACTACTAGACCTAAGAAATGAGATAGGCAGCAACACGATAATAGCGGGAGACTTCAATATGCCACTGACTGCATTAGAAAGATCTTCAAGTCAGGCAGTCAACAGAGAAACAATAGAGTTAAATGACAAACTAGAACAAATGGAATTAATACATATTTACAGAACATGCTACTCAAGAACTGCAGAATATATATTCTTCTCATCAGCACATGGAACATTCTCCAAGATAGACTATATTATAGACCACAAAACATCTCAACAAATTTTTAAAAATCAAAATTATATCAAGTATCTTTTCAGACCACAGCAGAATAAAACTAGAAATCAACTCCAAAAGGACGCCCCAAAACTATACACATACATAGAAATTAAATAATCTGCTCCTAAATGGTATCTGGGCTAACAATAAAATCAAGATGGAAATTTAAAAATTCTTTGAATTGAATGATCATAACACAAATTATTGAAAGTTCTGAGACAGAGCAAAAGCACTATTAAGAGGAAAGTTTATTGCACCAAAATGACTGTATCAAAAAGTCTGGGCTGTGCACAGTTACTCACATCTGTAATCCCAGCACTTTGGGATGCTGAGGTGAGCAGATTGCCCTGAACTCAGGAGTCTGAGACCAGCCTGGGCAACATGACAAAACCCCATCTGTGCCAAAAAATAAAAATAAAAAATAAATTATTTGGGCATGGTGGCATGTGCCTGTAGTCCCAGCTACTTGGGTGGCTGAGGTGGCAGAATCTCTTGAACGTGAGAGGTGGAGGTTGCAGTGAACCGAGATTGCACCACTGTATTCTAGCCTGCACAACAGAGTGAGAATCTGTCTCATTAATAAATATATAGATAAAAATAAATTACTCTTTGTTTAAAACTAATGTCTGAGAGAGAATACAATTGACAACCTAATGTCACACCTCAAGGAAGCAGAGCTAGCAGAACAAACTAAACCCAAAGCTAGAAGAAGAAGAGCAATAACAAAGATCACTAATGCAGGGAGGGGCCAAGATGGCTGATAGACACAGCTGTGATCTGTGGCACTCACAGAGAGGAATAAAAAGGGCAAGTGAATACAGCACCTCCAACTGAAATATGCAAGTTATCGCATTGAGACTGATTAGGGAAACAACTTGAACCACAGGGAATGAAGAAAAGCAAGGTGGAACGATGACCCACCTGAGAGTGACACACAACAAAGGGAACCTCACTCCCAGCCAAGAAAAGCAGTGAGTAATTGTGGGACCCAAGGAAACCATGCTTCTTTCATAGGTCTTCGGAACTTGCAGATCAGGGGATCCTTCTGTGAACCCATGTCACCAGGGCCTTAGGTCCAACACACAGAGCTCTGTGGAGTCTTGGCAGAGCAGGTGCTCAGGCATGCACAGACCCAGGAGGTTTACATACTTCAGCCACGGGATTCCCAGCAAATGCATCTGCAACTCAGAAAAGGTGAGAGGTCCACATATTCCCCTAGGAAGGGGGCAGAATACAAAGAGTCAGGAAGCATTGTTCTGTGGGCCCCACTTACACAGCACCTCACAATTTAAGACCCACTGGCTTGGAATTCCAACCAGCCACTGGCCACAGGATGGAGTCTGCCTGAGACAGCACACAGCCCTTGGGGTAAGGGGCATGTGCCATCTCTGCTGTTTAGTCAACTCAGCCATTCCAGCCTATGAGCTTTGGAGCATCCAAAGTGTCCAGATGAGTAAGGGTCCCTACAGCACCACAGGACAGTGGCTTTGCCAAATTATGGCCAGACTGCTTCTTTAAGCCAGGCGTCAATCCATTTCTCCTCACTGGGCAGGACCTCCAAGGCAGGTCATCCAGCCATGCCCACCTGCAGAGCTCTGATCTTTGCCTGGGAGAGAATGCCTGGGGGAGGAGGGAGCTGCCACCTGGGCTGGTTGGACAACTCTGCTTTTCCAGCCTACGGCCTTTGGAGAGTCCAAGCTGACAGGGGCACAGATGGTTCTCCACCACAACACAGCTGTTTTGTCAAGGCATAGCCAGACCGCTTCTTAAAGCTGGGCCCTGATCCACTACTCCTCGCGGGGTACATCCTCCCAACTGGGTCTTCCCAGCTGGGGCTTCCAGCCACCCCCACTCATGTTCTATGAAGCTGAAAAAGCTCTAATTTCTCCTGCCTGAGGGGCAGGGTAAGCTGCCACGTTGGCCTTTTTGGGCTTCTCAGCCAGTCCAGCCTATGGGTCTTGGAGAACCCAAACTAATTGGGGACTGAGAGGATCCTCAACACAACATAGCTGCTCTACCAAAAAGCAGCCAGACTGCTTCTTTAAGTGAGTCCCTGATCCTGTTTCTCCTGACTGGGTGAGACTTCCCAACCTGGGTCTCCAGCCACCTTCTACAGGCACATTCAGGCCAGCAATAGTCAGCTCCCTCCAGAACCAAGCTTCCACAGGAAGGGGTAAGCTACCACCTTTGTTGTTTTGCAGACTTCATCAGTGATACCTCCAGATATGGGCAAAACTGAGGCAACTAGGGTATGTAGTGGACCCCTAGCAAACTGCAGCAGTCCTATGGAAGAGAGGCCAGGCTGTTAAAAGAAAAACAAACAGAAAACAACAACAACAAAACCCACAAAAACTCCATCCAAAGGTCAGCAACTTAAAGATTGAAGGTAGATAAGCCCACAAAGATGAGAAAGAATCACTAAAAAAAATGCTGAAAACTCAAAAAACCAGAATGCCCCTTTTCCTCCAAATGACCATAACACATCTACAGCAAGGGCTCAGAAGTGAGCTGGGGTAGAGATGGCTGAAATGACAGAAGTAGGCTTCAGAATGTGGGCAATAATGAACTTCACTGAGCTAAAGGAGCGTGTTGCAACCCAATGCAAAGAAGCTAAGAATCATGATAAAACAATATAGAAGCTGATAGCAAAAATAGCCAGTTTAGAGAAGAATGTAGCTGACCTGTTAGAGTTGAAAAACACACTACAAGAACTTCACAATGAAATCACCAGTATTAATAGCAGAATGGACCAAGTAGAGAAAAGAATCTCGGAGCTTGAAGACTATCTTTCTGAAATAAGACAGGCAGAGAAGAATAGAGAAAAATATGAAAATGAAAGAACAAAACCTCTGAGAAATATAAGATTATATAAGGAGACTGAATGTCTGATGGATTGGAGTACCTGAAAGAGATGGGAAGAATGGAACCAAGTTGGAAAATATACTTCAGGATATCATCCAGGAGAACCTACCCAACCTAGCAAATTAGGCCAACATTCAAATTCAGGAAATGCAGAGAATCCCATAAGATACTCCATGAAAGGATCATTCCCAAGACACATCAGCATCAGATTCTCCAAGGTTGAAATGAAAAAAAAAAAAAAGTTAAAAGCAGCCAGAGAGAAAGGCCAGGTCACCTAAAAAGAGAAGCCCTAAAGATTAACAGTGGATCTCTCAGTGGAAACCCTACAAGCCAAAAGAGACTGGGGGCCAATATTCAACAATGTTAAAGGAAAGAATGTCCAAGCCAGAATTTCATTTCTGGCCAAACTAAACTTCATAAGTGAAGGAGAAATATATTTTTCATACAAGCAAATGCTGAGGAAATTTGCTACCACCAGAACTGTGTTGCAAGAGCTCCTGAAGGAAGCACTAAATATGAAAAGGAATAACCATTATCAGCCACTCCAAAAACACACTAAAGTACTCAGATCAATGATGCTATAAAGAAACTGCATCAACTAGTATGCAAAATAACCAGATGGGATCATGATGACAGGATCAAACCCACACATAATAATGCAATCCTAAATGTAAACAGGCTAAATTTCCCAATTAAAAGACACACAGTGGCAAGCTGGATAAAGAAACAAGACCCATTGGTATGATGTCTTCAAGAAACCCATCTCACATGCAAAGACATACATAGGCTCAAAATAAAGGGATGGAGGAAAATTTACCAAGCAAATAGAAGACAGAAAGAAGCAGAAAGGCAGAGTTGCCATCATAATTTCTGACAAAACAGACTTTAAACCAACAAGGATCAAAAAAGACAAAGAAGGGCATCACATAATAGTAAGGGGTTCAATTCAGCAAGAAGAACTAACTATCCTAAATATATATGCACCCAATAGAGGAGCATCCAGATTCATAAAGCAAGTTCATAAAGACCTACAAAGAGAATTAGCCTCCCATACAATAATAGTGCGAGATTTTAACACCTGATTGACAATATTATACACATCATTAAGACAGATAATTAACAAAGATATTTAGGACCTAAACTCAGCTTTGGATCAAGTTGACCTAATAGATATCTACATAACTCTCCACCCAAAAACAACTAAGTATACATTCTTCTAATTGCCACACAGCACTCACTCTAAAATTGATCACATAGTCGAAAGTAAAACACTCCTCAGCAAATGCAAAAGAACTGAAATCATACAAGTCTCAGATCACAACAAAATCAAATTAGAACTCAAGATTAAGAAACTAACTGAAAACCACACAACTACGTGAAAATTGAACAACCTGCTCCTGACTGACTCTTGGGTAAATAATGTAACTAAGGCAGAAATTAAGAAGTTCATTGAAACTAATGAGAACACAGATACAATGTTCCAGAATAACTGGGATGCAGCTAAAGCAGTGTTAAAAGAAAACTTTATAGCACTAAATACCCACAACAAACAACTAGAATAATTTCAAGTTAAGAACCTAACATCTCAACTAAAAGAACTAAAGAACCAAGAGCAAACAAACCCTAAAGCTAGCAGAAAACAAGAAATATCCAAGATCAGAGCAAACAGAAAAAGACTAAAACACCAAAAAAAACTTCAAAAAAATCAACAAATCCAGAAGGTGGTTTTTGGAAAAAAATAATAAAATAGATAGACCGCTGGCTAGATTAATAAATAAGAAATGGGAGAAGATTCAAATAAACACATTCAGAAATGATAAGGGGACTATTTCCACTGACCCCATAGAAATGCAAGCAACCATCAGAAAATACTAAAAATCCTCTATGCACAAAAACTACAAAATCTGAAAGAAATGGATACACTCCTGAGCACATACACCCTCCTGAGACTGAATCAGAAAGAAATTGAATCCCAAAATAGACCAGGAACAAGTTCAAAAATGGAGGCAGTAATAAACAGCCTACCAAGAAAAAAAAAATACCGAGGACAAGAAGGGACTCCTTTCTAATTCATTTTATGAGGTCAGTATCATCCTGATACCAAAACTTGGCAGAGATACTACAAAAACAGAAAACTTCAGACTAGTATCCTTGATTAACATCGATGCAAAAATCCTCGATAAAATACTGGCAAACCAAATCCAGCAGACATAAAAAAACTTATCCACCATGATCAAATTGGATTCATTACTAAGATGCAAGGCTGCTTCAACATATGTAAATCAATAAACTTAATTCATCACATAAATAGAAAAAAAGACAAAAAACACATGATTATCTTAACAGATGCAGAAAAGGCCTTTGATAAAATTCAACATCGCTTCATGTTAAAAACTCTCAATAAACTAGGTTTTGAAGGAACATACCTCAAAATAATAAGAGCCCTCTATGTGAAACCCACAGCCAATATCAAACTGAAAGTGCAAAAGCTGGATGCATTCACCTTGAAAACCGGCATAAGACAAGAATGCCCTCTCTCATTACTTCTATTCAACACAGTATTGGAAGTTCTAGCCAGAGCAATCAGGCAAGAGAAATAAATAAAGTATATTCAAATAAAAAGAGAGGAGGTCAAACTGCATTTTTATTCAAAAACAACAGGCAAGCTGAGAGCCAAATCATGAATGAAATCCCGTTCACAATTGCTACAAAAAGAATTAAATACCAGGGAATATAGCTAACAATAGAATGAAGAACGTCTTCAAGGAGAACTACAAACCTCTGCTCACAGAGATCAGACATGACACAAACAAATGGAAAAACTTTCCATGCTCATAGATAAGAAGAATCAGTATTGTGAAAATGGCCTTACTGCCCAAGGTAATTTATAGATTCAGTGCTACTCCCATTAAACTACCATTCACATTCTTCACAGAATTAGAAAAATCTATTTTAAAATTCATATGGAACCAGAAAAGAGCCCGAATAGCCAAGATGATCCTAAGGAAAAAGAACAAATTTGGATGCATCATGTTACCTGACTTCAAACCATACTACAAGTCTACAGTAACCAAAACAGCATGGTACTGATACAAGAACAGACACATAGACCAATGGAACAGCATAAAGAACCCAGAAATAAGATGGCACACCTATAACGATCTAATCTTTAACAAACCTGACAAATACAAGCAATGGGGAAAGCAATTCCTTTTTAATAAATGGTGCTAGGAGAACTGGCTAGCCATATGCAGAAAACTGAAACTGGATCCTTTCCTTACACGATATTAAAATAAATGAACTGAAGATGAATTAAAGACTTAAATGTAAAACCTGAAAATCTGAAAACTCTAGAAGAAAATCTAGGTAACACCATTCAGGACACAGGCATAGGCAAAGATTTTATGACAGAAGCATCAAAAGCAATTGCAACAAAAGCAAAAATTGACAAATGGGATCTAATTAAACTGAAGAGCTTCTGTACAGCAAAATAAATTATCAGAGCAAACAGACACCTACAAAAGAAAGAGAAAACTTTTGCAATCTATCCATTTAACAAAGGTCTAATGTTCCAGAATCTACAAACTTACAAGAAACAAAACAAACAACCCCTTGAAAAGAGGGCAAGTGACATGAATAGAGATTTCTCAAAGGAAGACATTTATGTGCCCCAAAACATATGAAAAAAAATCTCAGCATCATTGATAATTAGAGAAATGTGAATCAAAACCACAATGAGAGACCCTCTCACACCAGTCAGAATGGCCATTACTAAAAAGTCAAAAAACAACAGATGCTGGCAAGGTTGTGGAGAAAAGTGATCACTTATGTTCTACTGGTGAGAGTATAAATTAGTTCAACCATTGTGGAAGACAGTGTGGTGATTCCTCAAAGTCCTAGAGGCAGAAATGTCATTTGACCCAGCAATCCCATTACTGGGTATATACTCAAATGAATGTGAATCATTCTATTATAAAGATGCATGCACATATATGTTCCTTGCATCATGATTCACGATGGCAAAGACATAGAATCAACCTAAATGCCCACCAATCATAGGCTGGATAAAGAAAATGTGGTACATACACACCATGAAATACCATGCAGCCATAAAGTGGAATGAGATTATGTGCTTTGCAGGGACATGGATGGAGCTGGAAGCCATTACCATCAACAAGCTAAAGCAGGAACAGAAAACCAAATACCGCATGTTCTCACTTATAAGTGGGAGCTGAATGATGAAAACACATGGACACACTGTGGTGGAACAATACACACTGGGTCCTGATGAAGGGTGGGTGGCGGGAGGAGGGAGAGCATCAGGAAGAATAGCTAATGGATGCTGGGCTTAATACCTAGGTGATGAGATGATCTGTGCAGCAAACCACTATAGCACACATTTACCCAGGTGACAAACCTGCACATCCTGCACATGTACCTCTGAGCTTAAAATAAAAGTTGGAAATCATAAAAAAAGGAAAAGACAGGAAATAACAAAGATCAGAGCAGAAATAAATGAAATTCAGACAAAAAATACAAAAGATCAATGAAACTAAAAAGTTGGTTCTGTGAAAAAATGAATAAAATAGATAAACCATTAGCTAGATTAACCAAGAAGACAGAAGATCCAAAAATCTAAATTAGAAACAAAACTGGAGACATTACAACTAACACTACAGAAATACAAAAGATAATTCAAGACTGCTACGAACAACTTTATGTGCACAAACTAGAAAACCCAGAAAAAAAATGGATAAATTTCTAGAAACATACAACCTTCCTAGATTAAATAAGGCAGAAATAGAAACCAATATCATCCTGAACCAAGACTGGATTATCCTGATACCAAAACATTATAATCCTGATATCAAAACCAAAAACAAAAAATATCAAGGATACAATACAAAAAGAAAACTACATGGTACTGATACCAAAACAGAGACATAGACCAATGGAGCAGAACAGAGGTCTCAGAAAAAATGCCGCATATCTACAACTATCTGATCTTTGAAAAACCTGACAAAAACAAGAAATGGGGAAAGGATTCCCTATTTAATAAATGGTGCTGGGCAAACTGGCTAGCCATATGTAGAAAGCTGAAACTGGATCCCTTCCTTACACCTTATACAAAAATTAATTCAAGGTGGATTAAAGACTTAAATGTTAGACCTGAAACCATAAAAACCCTAGAAGAAAACCTAGGCAATACCATGCAGGACATAGGCATGGGCAAGGACTTCATGATGAAAACACCAAAAGCAATGGCAACAAAAGCCAAAATTGACAAATGGGATCTAATTAAACTAAAGAGCTACTGCACAGCAAAAGAAACTACCATCAGAGTGAACAGGCAACCTACAGAGTGGGAGAAAATTGTTGCAATCTACTCATCTGACAAAGGGCTAATATCCAGGATCTACAATGAACTCAAACAAATTTACAAGAAAAAAACAAACAACCCCATCAACAAGTGGGTGAAGGACATGAACAGACACTTCTCAAGAGAAGATATTTATGCAGCCAAAAGACACATGAAAAAATGCTCATCATCACTGGCCATCAGAGAAATGCAAATCAAAACTGTAATGAGATACCATCTCACACCAGTTAGAACGGCGATCCTTAAAACGTCAGGAAACAACAGGTGCTGGAGAGGATGTGGAGAAATAGGAACACTTTTACACTGTTGGTGGGACTGTAAACTAGTTCAACCATTGTGGAAGTCAGTGTGGCGATTCCTCAGGGATCTAGAACTAGAAATACCATTTGACCCAGCCATCCCATTACTGGGTATATACCCAAAGGATTATAAAACATGCTGCTATAACGACACATGCACACGTATGTTTATTGCGGCACTATTCACAATAGCAAAGACTTGGAACCAACCCAAATGTCCGAGAATGATAGACTGGATTAAGAAAATGTGGCACATATACACGATGGAATACTATGCAGCCATAAAAAATGATGAGTTCATGTCCCATGTAGGGACATGGATGAAGCTGGAAACCATCATTCTCAGCAAACTGTCACAAGGACAAAAAACCAAACACCGCATGTTCTCACTCATAGGTGGGAATCGAACAATGAGAACACATGGACACAGGAAGGGGAACATCACACACCGGGGCCTGTTGTGGGGTGGGGGGAGTGGGGAGGGATAGCATTAGGAGATATACCTAATGTTAAATGACGAGTTAATGGGTGTAGCACACCAACATGGCACATGTATACATATGTAACAAACCTGCACATTGTGCACATGTACCCTAAAACTTAAAGTATAAAAAAGAAAAAAGAAAACTACAGATCAATTTCCATGATGAACATAGACGCAAAAAATCCTCAACAATATATTAGCTAACTAAATCCAGCAGCACAACAAAAAAGTTATCATAGTCCAGTGGGTTTCATCCCAGGGATGCAGGGATGGTTTAACATATGCAAATCGATAAATGTGACACATTATATAAACAGAATTAAAAACAAAGTCCACATGATGATCTCAATAGATGCAGTAAAAGCATTTGACAAAATCTAGCATTGCTTTATTATAACAACTCTCAACAAACTAGTCATAGAAATGACCTACTTCAAAACAATAAAAGCCCTATATAACAAACCCACAGCCACATTTTACTGAATGGGGAAAAGTTGAAAGCATTATCTCTGAGAACAGGACCAAGACAAAGACGTCATTTACATCACTCCTATTCAACACAGTTCTGGAAGTCCCAGCCAGAGAAATTAGGCAAGAGAAAAAAATAAAAGGCAACCAAATTGGAAAAGAGGAAGTCAAGCTATTGCTCTTTGCAAATGATATGATTGTATACCGAGAAAATCCTGAAGACTCCTCCAAAAAACTCCTAGATTTCACAAATTCAGTCAAATCTCAGATTAAAAATCAATGTACACAAATCAGTAGCACTGCTATACACTAATAATGACCAAGCTGAGAAACAAATCAAAAACTCAATACCTTTTGCAAAACTGCAAACAACAACAAGAACAACAACAAAAAATCAAACAAACAAAAAAAAAAACCTAAGAATATTTTTAACCAAGGAGGTGAAAGATATCTACAAGGAGAACTACAAAACACTGCTGAAATTATAAATGACACAAACAATGGAAACACATTCCATGCTCATGGGTTGGAAGACTCAATATTGTGAAAATGACCATACTAACCAAAGCAATCTACAGATTCAATGTCATTTCCATCCAAATAGCAACAGGATTTTTCATAGGATAAGGAAAAACCAATCCTAAAGTTCATATGGAACCAAAAAAGGAGCCTAAATAACCAAAGCAATCCTAAGCAAAAATAACAAATCTGGAGGCATCACATTATCAGACTTCAGATTATACTACAAGGCTATCATTAGCAAAACAGCATAGTACTAGTATAAAAGTAGGCATATAGACCAAAGGAACATCATAGAGAACTCATAAATAAAGCTAAATATGTGCGGCCAACTGATCTACAACAAAGCACACAAAAACATAAATTGGGAAATGGACACCCTATTTAATAAGTAGTGCTTGGAAAACTGGCAAACCACATGCAAAAGAATAAAACTGGATCCCTATCTCTCACTGTATACAAAAATCAACTCAAGATGGATAAAAGACTTAAATATAAGACCTGAAACTATAAAATTTCTAGAAGACAACAAAAATTGGAAAATCTTTTTTAGATATTGGCCTAGGCAAAGAATTTATGACTAAAACCCCAAAAAGCAAACACAACAAAAACAAAAATAAATAAATGAGACCTAATTAAACTCGAAAGCTTCTGCACAGCAAAAGAAATAATAATCAAACAGACATCACACAGAATGTGAGAAAATATTTGCAAACTGTGCTTCTGACAAAGGACTAGTATCCAGAATTCATAGAGAACTCAAAGAAATCAGCAAGAAAAAAAAAAAAACAAATAATTTCATCAAAAAGTGAGCAAAACACCTGAACAGACATTTTCCAAAAGAAGATATACAAATTGCCAATAAACATGAAAAAAATGCTCAATATCACTAATTATCATGGAACTGCAAATTAAAACCACAATGAGATACTACCTTCCTGCACAAACAGCCATTACTAAAAAGTCAAAGAAAACAATAGATGATGGCATGGATGTGGGGAAAGGGGAACACTTATACATTGCTGGTGGAAATGTAAATTAGTACCACCTCAATGGAAAAATGTATGGAGATTCTTTAAAGAGCTAAAGGTAGATCTTTCATTTGATCCAGCAACTTCACTACTGGGTATCTACTCAAAGGAAAATAAGTCATTATATGAAAAAGACACGTGTACACGCATGTTTATAACAGCATGATTACAAATTGTAAAGATGTGGAACCAACTGAAGTGCCTATCAACAAATGAGTGGATAAAGAAAATGTTGTATATATACACCATGGAAAACTACTCAGCTATTAAAAAGGACAAAGCAATATCTTTTTCAGGTACTTGGATGGAGCTGGAGGCCATTAATCCAAGTGAAGTAACACAGGAGAGGAAAATCAAAAACCGTATGTTCTCACTTATAAGTGGGAGCTAATCTATGAGTATGCAAAAACATACAGAGTGATAAATGGACTTTAGAGATTCAGAAGGGGGAGGGTCATGGGGAGAGAGGAATGAAACATTACACATTAGGTAAAACGTACACTACTCAGGTGCACTAAAATCTCAGAATTCACCAGTATATAATTAATATATGTAACAAAAACTACTTGTACCCCAATAGCTGTTGAAATAAAAAATTTAAAAAAAGAAACTGAGACAAGACATAAGCAAAATTATTGCAGGCAGCAGGAAAGAGAACATGTTATAAAGGGACAAAGGATAGAAGAGATATGGTGGTAAGCAGAGAGTCACTATATTTCAGCCATTTAAAAAAATTCTTCATGGGGCTATTAAATAAGAAATATAGAAGTGTCATGGAATGTCAACTGCTTTTTGCCTTCATATAAAAAATAGTTGAAAATTTTTTCTTCCCAAGTTTTTATCCACACTCCAACTGAGAAATGTCATACTTAGAAAATATATTTCAGGTATATGCAATTTAATACTTCCAGGTATTCTTGCATCAACATCATCCCTAGGGGGAATACAGGCACTAACCACAATTCCTTTTTTTCTAATGCACTTGGGAATTATTTCCTATCGTCATGGCTGTGAGGTGGACCTTTATTATCTTGTTCCCATGTATTCCTTAAGAAAACTTTCATTGCCATTCAATATTGAAGCAACAGGTTAAGTTGAAGTCTCACTATGTTGTCCAGAATGGTCTCAAACTCCTGGCCTCAAGCAATCATCTCATCTCGCCTTGGCTTCCCAAAGTGCTGGAATTACAGGCATGAGCCACTGTGCCCAGCCATGAAACACCAGTTTTGAGATATCGGTATTAGTCAATTTGTTCTATCTCTTTTTACTCACTCCTCCACTTAAGAGTAATTACTAGATTATTAAATTAAAGAGAGTCTGAGCTTTTTAGCTGCAAGTTCTTACTTTAGGCAGGGTGTAAAAGAGCACTTCTCTTATGTAGTCTTTCATTCTTTTTTTCCTTCAAATCAACCTATTGGTCTTCTTTCCTTCAATTGTCATATTCAATGATTCAGCCTACATTCCTACAAGGAACGACTAGAGTAATTGAACTGCCCATGTAATGTCTGTATGTGTAAGAAAATCACTCCAGAATGGTAGTAGAAGATTAGTCAAGGTACCTGATTCCATCTGAAAGTTATCATTCTTCTTAAGCTCCAAGTTAAATCTATATACAATTCACTACTGCATTTGCTTTCAAAGAATTGCCTGGCCCCATGGCATATGCATCTAGTTCCAGCTATTCAGGAGGCAGAGACCAGAGGACCCCTTTAACCCAGGAGTTTTAGCCCAGCCTGGGAAACATAGAAAGATCTTGTGTCTAAGAAAAAAAAAAATGTGGAGGACACTGTTCGTCATGTAATTCAATGAGAATTTCCAATTTTCTCTATCAAGTTCTTCTTGAGAATGGATTAAAATTTCACAGTGAGAAAGTAAATGTTTCTCATGACCAAATGGTATGCTACTGTTTCCATTTTATAAACAAAACATCATAACAAATTGTTTCTTTTTTCATTCCCCCAAAACAATAAATCCAAATTTGAAACTCACCACAGAAACTAAGTTGATATGTATTTTAATAGTTTAGTGTCCTCCTTTTCCATGATTGTTTTAATATTTCTATTTTGTCATTTCATTGTTTATACTTTTATTGTAAGCCACCTCAATTCCTTTATGGAAAGGCACAGTGGACATAAATGTGATTATAATTCAAGTTATACCAAGTGAGAGCCCAGTTGATTCCAGTCATTGTCCTGGCCATTGGGGAATTGAAATGTAGAAAGTGGCTAGGTGTGGTGGATCACAACTGCAATCCCAGCACTTTGGGAGGCCGAGGCGGGCAGATCATAAGGTCAGGAGATCAAGACCATCCTGGCTAACATGGTAAAACCCCTTCTGTACTAAAAATACAAAAAATTAGCCAGACCTGGTGGCACCCACCTGTAATCCCAGCTACTTGGGAGGCTGAGGTAGGGGAATCCCTGGAACCTGGGAGGTGGAGGTTGCAGTGACCCGAGGTGGTGCCACTGCACTCCAGCCTGGTGACAGAGCAAGACTCTGTCTCAAAAAAAAAAAAAAAGTAGAAAGTGTTGACTCTGATTTTATGAAACTTTTAGTTCAATGGATAAGGTAGGCATGGAAAATTAATAATCATAAAGCGTTATACTAGGATTATGTACAAAGTTTTATGAGGGGGAAACAAATCTAATTTATTTTCTGGGAAAGTTTTTCTAGGAATAAAGACATTTTATCTGAGTAGTATGAGATAAACAGAAGCTGCATAGGTACAAAAATTTGAGAAATGTATTTCTAAAGAAAGGTATGTATAGAAGAAATAGATTTAAAGTATGTGGAGATTTGAGGGCAATGAATATAATTTTGAGTCTCTGTGTTGTAGGATAGGGTAGGATGGGATTGCAAAATACAGCCCACAGACAAAATATGGTCAGTGACCTGTTTTTATAGGGTTATGAGCTAACAATGGTTTTAAGGTTATACAACAAACAACGAAACAAGAATATGAGCAATCATATATGGCTCACAATGTGTAAAATATTTAATATTTATTTAACATTTACAAATAAAATTTCTGAGCCCCTGATGTAGGATGCAGTTTGGTAGGGGTATAAGAGTGGTAGAAAGACCAGAAAAAAAATTTAAAGCCTCATAAAATGTGCCAAAATGTTTGTACTTTAGCCTAAGATAGTAGTATGTCATATGTAGTGGCTTTGTAATGTCTCAAATTGGCTAGACTAAAATACATAACCCTCAAGTTTTTTCTGCATATGTTTTCATTTAGGGTAGGCTATAACTGAGAATTTCATGCAAGATTTAGATGGGGAAGTGAACAATGAGGCATTTTCTAGCACACACAGGTTGTCATCAACCTGCTGGCTTACTTTATCAGTCTGAGGCAGCAGCCAGTTTTTAACTGTTCAATCTTTCCCTGAAGGATGCCAGCTTCTGTGAGGACATCCATATGAACAAAGTCAGGAGAAGTGAGACCTGACACAGAGTTTAACATCCATGTGTTTTCTAGCTCATGCTTAGAGGTGCCAAATTGTTCTCACTCTCTCCCACTTTACATCCATCACCATTGGAGCTTACCTGTCCTGCAGACTTCAAGCTCTAGCATCAGAGACAAAGATTGCAGTCCTCTTACAGGGACTGCTTAACCAGCCCCCACAGTGGTGTGGGAGTGTGTGTGTGTGCATGTGTGTGTGTCCAGTAGTTCTACTTATTCGATTAAACCATGACTGATAAATCATACGAGGATCTCTAAGGAGAATCAAAACCATATTTTAGGACATATGTTTTTCCTGTGTTGCAGAATACATAGTGGATGTAGGAAATATTAGAGAACAGCAGTTAGCAGAGAATTAAAATAATCCTAGTGAAAATGATGAAAATCTAAATGAAGAGAGTGGCTAAAGTAAGCAAAACGACAGGGCTATGAGGGAGGAAACTTTATTAGCTTTAAATGGGAAGGAATTGTTGTTTTGTGGGACAAATAAACCATTTACATCTATATATCAAAAAAGAATTTCAATATGTCAGACTTTTTGTTTCTGGACTTACATTAAATGTCAAAACTAAGGAATAAATACTATGGCCCAGTGTTACAGTTTGAATGTGTCCCCTTCAAAATTCAGATGTAGCCAATATAACAGTATGAGGAAGTGGAAACTTCAAGAAGTAATTAGGCCATGAGGGCTCATCTTTCATAAATGAGATTAAGGACCTTATCAAAGAGCCTTCACAGCATTCAGCAGCTTGCCCTTCTGTCTTCCGCCATGTGAAGACACAGCATTTCTCCCCTCTGGAGGACGCAGCATCCAGGTGGCATCTTGGAAGCAGAGAGCATCCCTCACCAGACAATTGAACCTGCCAGTTCTTTAATTTTGGACTTCTCAGGCCCCAGAACCATGAAAAATAAATTACTATTTTTTATAAATTGCCTAGTCCCAGGTCTTTTGTTATAGTAGCACAAAATGGACTTAGATATCCAATAAATAATAAATGTATACATAATAAATATATACAAAATGTATAAATAATAAATGTATACAAAATGTGCCCTTCTGATGATGAAAATTATGAACACTGAATCATGTTTTTCTTAATAAAATTTTCAAATTCTTGAAATAGTGAAATTACCAGTTCTCATAACCATGGTCAGACACGTTTCATGTAACCTACAATGATGACTTCAGGCTCTTAAGAAGGAGTTCGCTTTCCATGTGTGTTCTATAAATCAGGAGCTATTAAATGGTGTAAAGAGTTGAACAAAATGACAGATGTTATCAAGCGGAGTCAATAAATACATAAATAATAGCAGATATGCAGGATGAATAAATCTAGAGATCTAATATACAAAATCAGGGCTAAAGTTAGTAAAAGTGAATTGTATTAAAAATTTTTGTTAAATAAGTAGACTTTAGTTGCTCTCATCATGAAAATAGTAAAAAGTAACTGTGTTTCTTCATTGCTTGAACAGATTAAAAAGAAAAGTAACTATGTGGGATGATAGATATGTTAATCTGCTTTACTGTTATAACCACTTCACTATCTATATGTATTATATAACATGATGTTGTAAACTTCAAATATACACAATAACATTCACTTTATTTTTTTAAATTTTTTATTATTATACTTTAAGTTTTAGGGTACATGTGCACAATGTGCAGGTTAGTTACATATGTATACATGTGCCATGCTGGTGCGCTGCACCCACTAACTCGTCATCTAGCATTAGGTATATCTCCCAATGCTATCCCTCCCCTCTCCCCCCACCCAACAACAGTCCCCAGAGTGTGATGTTCCCCTTCCTGTGTCCATGTGTTCTCATTGTTCAATTCTCACCTATGAGTAAGAATATGCGGTGTTTGGTTTTTTGTTCTTGCGATAGTTTACTGAGAATGATGATTTCCAATTTCATCCATGTCCCTACAAAGGACATGAACTCATCATTTTTTATGGCTGCATAGTATTCCATGGTGTATATGTGCCACATTTTCTTAATCCAGTCTATCATTGTTGGACATCTGGGTTGGTCCCAAGTCTTTGCTATTGTGAATAATGCCGTAATAAACATACGTGTGTCTGTGTCTTTATAGCAGCATGATTTATGGTCCTTTGGGTGTATACCCAGTAATGGGATGGCTGGGTCAAATGGTATTTCTTGTTCTAGATCCCTGAGGAATCGCCACACTGACTTCCACAATGGTTGAACTAGTTTACAGTCCCACCAACAGTGTAAAAGTGTTCCTATTTCTCCACATCCTCTCCAGCACCTGTTGTTTCCTGACTTCTTAATGATCGCCATTCTAACTGGTGTGAGATGGTATCTCATTGTGGTTTTGATTTGCATTTCTCTGATGGCTATTTTATTTTTTTAAAAAGAGTTGAACATTTGAAAAAAGCCATTGGAGAAAGATAGCTTCAGCCTTTGCTTCTCCAGTTAAACCTATGAGCACAAACACACAAACACACAAACACAAACATACACACAACAATGCTATAAAACTTAGCAATTAATGCAACTGCAAATCCGTCAATCAATACTTTGCAGAAATTACAAAAGAGACAGATTGACTTCTTTTTTTTTAAGAAATCAAGTTTTAGTTACCATGATAATTGCTAAACTTTTAACACTATGTATAACACCATTTTCAGCTGAACTATTATATAACACTTCACTGCAGTGTACCAGAATAACTAATAACTTAATGAAGACAATGAATCATAAAGTAAAAGCTATATTATTTGGACTCTGTTAAAAATCCTTTGTTTGGTTTTCCTTTTAGGAAGGAAATGTACAGTGGATTTTACCATGATTTCTCCTCCGTGTCTCAGGTGAGTCACTAATGAAGGATTTTTGCATTGCCAAGATTTTACTCTACATTTTACTTAACTACTTAATTCACTTTTAGTCACCAGATACCAAGTCATTAGCTTTGTAGATTGGTTCATGTTCTTTTCATAGCTGGAAGTAGAATCTCTGCAGAAATACTTTATCATTTCTTCTACATCTCTTTAATGGCACATGACAATTTAATTCTAGAATTTTAATTTGATGTTAAACCATATTCTATTTTTATATTTACATTCTTGTCCTAGTACCCACTCAACCTGTGGAATTCTTGAAGTGATAGGATCATAAGCCCAAAGTAAAGGAATTTTCCATCCTCCATCTCTACAGATTCTCAGTGTGGAACTAGACAGTTTTTCCTGTAATTCTTCATCCTTAAGGATGTCAATGCAAGGTTAGAGTTCCCTTGGAAATCAGTGGGAGCCCTGTGTCTAGATGAACTTAATGAGAAAAGGCAGACTGTACAGCCTCCAGGGATCTATTTTTCAAACTATGGGATTGCTTTCTTCTTACCCTCTTGCCAAACTAATAAATTAAGTGTTGATACTCCCAGAGTAGTTCTCCTTTCCTTCAAGATCACTGCTCATTAAAATGCTATCCTTCATTAAAGGATAATGTCTATTGGTTAAATTATGAAGCATGAGACATTCCCTTCTTCCATTGGTGGGTCAATGTGACTACCAGCATTACAGACCTGACAATTACAGAGCATCTTCAGGGTTTCAGTAGCTATTGAGCTGAGCATCGGTTTAGACAATTTGGATCATAAAGATGTTGATTTAATTCACAATTCTTAGAGTTTCACACTTTAATTTTTATAACTTCAAAATAATTGTGAGGCATTCCCATCCCCACATCTGAGATTATTAAATCCATACTTTGCAATTGTATACCTTCCTAAATACCGCAGTGAAGCAAGAAGGATGTAAGCGGCTCTCTTTCAAGCTATGACACTCAGAATAGCCATTTTTGTCAAATTTTTAGACTTGACCTTATTATTTTTTTAAGTGTAATGTTAGAGAGAAAAGCATCTGGCTTTTTTCAAATGCCAGCTCTCTTCCTTGCGAATTTACCTTGGATATTTCATTTCACCCCTTTTGAACCTCAGTTTCATCATCTAGAAAGTGGTGATAATAACAACAATTGTGCAGGGAATACATTAAAAATAATAAATAATATGTGTCTTTTTTCCATTTCAATTCTTTGGATTATTTAAATCCATAATATTAGACCTCACATAAAATCAGTAAATGATCCTAGGTTTACCTTCTAAATATATCTATTATTTGACCACCTCTTAGTACCTCTAACACTACCATTTTGGTCTAAAACTTTATATTCTTCCACTAGATTACTATGATAGCCTCAAATATATTTATCTGCTTTAGCTATTTCCCCACACATAGTATGTTCTGCAGATAGCAGACCAACATAAGTCAGGATACATCATGTCTCCCCTCAATGTCTTCCAAAGACTATCTGTGTTACTTAGAGCAAAATACCTTAAAATGTCCTTCAAAGCCATATGTAACTTCGCCACATTTTATCTCTCCAGCTCTCTCTAATCATCCTATTTAAATTGACTCACCAGTCCTTGATCTTTCCATCCTCTTTTCTTGCTATGTATTTTTCCATATACATGTCATAATTTACCATATTGTACATTTTGTTTATTGTTTATCTTTCCCCTGTAACAACCACCTCTTGTGTGTGTGCTGTTTCAGATTTGCTCAACCTCCCCTGTCTTACATTAGTCACTGCTGGATTGTTAGTTCTGCATGGGCTCCAAACAGCTTCATGTAGGGACCACTCGGAAGTTTCTGATCTCAGGCCTTACCTCCTTAACGTCTAGTTTCCTTTTCCTTGCATTTGCTGGCACAGGCACAAGGCTCTTGGATCTCACACATATACAGTTGGGAAATGGGAATTTAACACTCTGTGGGATGACCAGTAGAGAACGGGAACCAATAAGGAAATATTCTCTCCTTTCATCATTATGATATACTAGTCTAAGAAACCTTTTCAATATTCTGTGAGGGCCAGGCATGGTGGCTCACACCTGTAATCCCAGCACTTTGGGAGGCCGAGCCAGGTGGATCACGAGGTCAGGAGATCAAGACCAGCCTGGCCAACATGGTGAAACCCCGTTTCTACTAAAAATACAAAAATTAGCTGGGTGCCGTAGCACTTGCCTGTAATCCAACCTACTTGGGAGGCTGAGGCAGGAGAATTGTTTGAACCTGGGAGGCAGAGGTTGCAGTGAGCTGAGACTGCACCATTGTAGTCCAGACTGCATGACAGAGTGAGACTCTGTCTCAAAAAAAAAAAAAAGAAGATTCTGTGAGATTAAGTAGTTGCCCATAGCATGGCCTATTCACTGTGACCTTCTTGTATTGCCTCTCTCTCTGTTTTGCCTTTTTCCCCCATCCCTCACTTCTGCTTCCTGGATTTTCTTCGCCTGTAAATTACTTATATTTAACCTTCTATTTTAGGTTCTGCTCTGTTGTAAAGCCCATGTTACAACAATAGTATCCATAGTTGCTTAGAAAGCTGAAAATTTGGAAGCTGATTATGATCGATCATATGGCAATAAGAAACTGTTGGTGTTAAGTGGGGAGATGAAAAACGCTGAGATGCATACCCGTTTTACAATTCCTATAATTCTTCCTTGTGCTGGACTGGAATGAAGTATATGCAGAAACCACATTGTGCTATATTGTGGATGAGACATTTGAGAACTGTGGAGGCAACAAATATGAACATTACAAAGGTTATGGAGAGGCTGGCATTGAGATCCTTGAGAAATAAAAATTACAGGTTAAATTATATAGCCATCAATTGGAGAGTGATGAGTCTCTATGACAATATGAGGAGAACTTCATCTCCTATTGTCTCAAGACAGTGCTGAATGTCAGACCCGAATCTAAGTGTAAGGAAGGCAGAATTGCAAAGAAGATGAATCTATAGCTTGAAAAGGTGTGGTTTTTTTTCTTTTTCCCTTTCTTTTTGTTTAAGGCCTTGATAGCAAGAGTCTGAGAATGAGATGGGGACATTTTGATGCATGATTCTGTGGAACTTGGACCACTAATTCCCTCAAATTTTTATGTGTTATAAAAAATTTATTTTCCTACTTTTTGACAGAGGACAGATATCTCCCCATTCTTTAAGATTCTGCAAATACCTCAACCAGAAGATGGACTTTCAAATATAATGTTTGAACATCACCTGCACCGATTTTTATAATTTTAATCACCCAAATCATGTTTTAACACAATGGTGTGGAAATATAATCTGTGTTTCAGGATTAAAATGATTACACATCAAATGGATCATAAGGCTTGGCTATTAGGTATCAGAAGGAGAGGAATCCAGAGGAGGCAATGATTTGTAAAGTGTTAGACCAAAAAGATGGGGTAGAAGATTAACCTCTATCTGAAGTAATTTTCTTAGCTAATGAAGTCACCCATATCTCAAAAAATTCAATGTTCTGGTGAGGACATCTGGAGCTGGTGTTAACATTTTGATGGAATGGCTATTTCAAGCTAGAATATGATTGTCTTTGAGTAAACAAAGCAAAGATGTTGGAAATTTTGTAGCACCGAATAAGAGTAAGAAAACATGGAAAAGTAAAAAATTAAATGAGATTTATTATATCACCAGAGTATATTACCTAAGAGGGCCCAGACAATACTACCTCCTTTAAGGCAGAAAATAAAAAATTAATGAGATATGTCACAGCATCTTGAGAAGCTCAGTAACGGCTGCCTTCTGTAAGTTGGGAGATGCTATCATGCTACTGAACTCTCTAACATATATGAGATAAATAAAATTAGGGACAGGCAGAAACTAAATGGCAGCATTTAACTCAGAGGTAAGGTGACCTAATCACTGTAAAAAGTAGCAAGATTGGTATAAAAATCAGGCTAACTTGTCCGACAGGTTTCTGAAATGATAAAAGAATCATGGTCATCTTAATGGATAGATAGAATGCTGCTCAATTTTTATATTAAATATTGACATCTTACATTTAAAACTTTAATCCATCTTAGGCTAATTTTTTATGTAATGAAAGGTAGTGGTCCCGTTTCATTCTTCTGCATAAGATTAGCCAGTTTTCCCAGCACGATTTATTGAATGGGGTGTCCTTTCCCCATTGTTTATTTTTGTTGACTTTGTTGAAGATCAACTGGTTGTAGGTAAATGGCTTCATTTCAGCGGTCTCTATTCTCTTCCAGTGGTTTCTGTGTCTATTTTTGTACTACCATGCTGTTTTGGCTACTGCAGCCTTGTAGTATACTTTGAAGTTGGGTAATGTGATGTCCCTGGCTTCGTTGTTTTTGTTTAGGATCACCTTAGCTATTCAGGCTTTTTGTTTGTTTGCTTGTTTGTTCTACATGTATTTTAGAAAAATTTTTTCTAATTCTCTGAAAAATGACATTGATAATTTGATAAGAATGGTGTTAAATCTGTAGATTACTTTAAGCAGTACAGCTATTTTAATTTTATTGATTCTTCCAATCTGTGATCATGGAATGCTTTTCAACATGTTTGTGTCGTCTATAATTTCTTTCAGCAGTGTTTAGTAGTTCTCCCCATGGTGATCTTACATCTCCTTGGTTAGGTGAATTTCTAGGTATTTAAAATATTTTTGTGGCTATTATGAATGGGATTGCATTTTTTATTTTGCTCTCAACTTGAATGTTACTGGTTTATAGAAATGCTACTGATTTTTCTACATTGATTTTGTATCCTGAGACTCCTGAAGTCATTTATCAAGTCTAGGAGTCTTTCTGTGGAATCTTTAGGGTTTTCTACATTTTCCAGGTATGGATTCATATTGTCAGTGAAGAGAGATAATTTGACTTTCTCTTCTCCTACTTGGATCCCTTTTAAGTCTTTCTCTTTCCTGATTGCTATGGGTAGGACTGCCAGTACCATGTTGAATAGTGAGAGTGGTCATCCCCCAAAGCAAATGCAACACAATCAAATATAGACAAATGGGACTTAATTAAACTAAAGAACTTCTGCACAGCAAAATAAACTCTCAAAAGAGTAAACAAACAGTTTACAGAATGTGGAAAATGTTTGCAAACTATACATCTAGCAAAGAACTAATACAGAATCTACAAATAATTCAACAGTGAAAAAAACACATTAAAAAGTGGGCAAATGACAGATGCTTCTCAAAAGAAGACATACAAGTGACCAACAAACATGAAAAAAATGCTCAACATCACTAATCATCAGAAAGATATAAATCAAAATCACTATAAGATACCATCTCACACTAGTCAGAATGGTTTTTATTAAAATGTCAAAAGCAACAGATATTGGCAAGAATGCAGAGAAAAGGGAAGGCTTACAGAGTATTAGTGAGAATGCAAATTAGTTCAGCCACTCTGGAAATCAGTTTGGAGATATCTCAAAGAACTAAAATTAGAACAGTCATTTGACCCAGCAATCCCATTAGTGGGTATATACTCAAAGGAAAATAAATTGTTTTACAAAAAAGACCCATGCCCATGTATGTTCATTACAGCACTGTGCACAATTATAAAGATGTGGAATCAACCTAGGTGCCCATCAATGGTGAATGAATAAAGAAAGTGTGGTATATATACATCTGAAATACTATGCAACCATAAAAAAATAAAATTATATTATTTGCAGCAACATGATGCAGCTGAATGCTGTTATCCTAAGCAAATCAATACAGAAACAGAAAAAACAAATATTGTATATTCTCACTTATATGTGGGAGCTATATCTTGGGTACATACAAATATAATGATGGGAACAATAGACAATGGGGACTCAAACGGAGGTTGGGGAGCAAGAGCTGTAAAACTTCTAATTAGGTACTATGTTCGCTGTCTGGGTGACAGGATCAATAGAAGCCCAAACTTCAACATCACACAATATACCCTTGTAACAAATTTGTACATATACCCCCTGAATCTAAAATAAAAATAGAAATTAAAAAAATAATATGGAGAGTTGGCAAGCAAAAATGTGACATCTGCCATTGAAATGAGAAATCACAGTTGTTTCCTTGGATTTTAAATATGATTAATTTCACAAGCCTAGAGCCAGATGATTGAAGAAGAATGACTCAGAAATAATGCTGTATGTGTGACAAATGTTTCTTCAATCTTTTCCCCCAAAGGAAATTGTGCACTGGACAATGAGAAATTCTGAAACTTTATTAGATCAGTTGGATATAAGGTCTGAGTTTATCTTAATACCAGGGTGCACAAAAATGCCATCAAAGTCTTCTCACTGAAGTAGGAATTCATGGAAGAAAGGTGATAATAAACGTATTTCTGGTCTTAGTCCACCTCATAGTGAATACTGTGAGTGTATAGAACAACTGTATGGTGCCTTTTACAGTTCCCAAACGTATAATTGGGATAAATATGCTTAGCAGTTGCCAGAAGTTTTGCATAGGTTTTCTGACCTATTCTAATAAGAAAAATTAAATGGGAAGGTTCAAGTGAAAGTCATTCCAACAAGTCAAGATTATAAAGCGGAAGCCATACCACATTATACCTTCCTCAAAGACTTAAAGAATTTATGGAAAGTGGTCATGATGTTTTCATTTCTACCTGTTTGTCCCTGGTAAAAATAGATGAATTGTGTTGGACTACTGAAAATTTAATTAGATATTCACTTCCATGCTCAGTTCAGTATTTTGACTACAGCAGATCAACACAGTTTCTGGTACTTGTTTTTTGTTTGTTTTTTGTTTTTTGAGATGGAGTCTCACTCTTGTCATCCAGACTGGAGCTCAATGGCATGATCTCAGCTCACTGCAAACTCTGCCTCCCTGGTTCAAGTGATTCTCCTATCTCAGCCTCCTGATTAGCTGGGATTACAGGTTCCCACCATCACACCGGACTAATTTTTGTATTTTTTAGTAGTAATGGGTTTTCACCATGTTGGCCAGGCTCAACTTCTGGCTAGGTCTCAAACCCCTGACCTCAGGTGGCCTGCCCACCTCAGCCTCCCAGTGTGCTGGGATTACAGGCGTAAGACACCACGCCTGGCTGTCTGGTGCTTGTTTTGCCAATATTTACTTTGTCAAAGCATTTTTACTAATCTCTATCACCAAACAGAATCAAAAGCTATTCACATTCACTTTGAAAAGATAGTGTAGGTTTATTCTCTTGCCTCGGGGTTCTCTGAACAGTACAGTCCACAGGACATTGATCATCTTGCCATTCCACAGATCAAAATGCTGGTTCCACATCTTGCTAATTGGACCTGATGGAAAAAAAATGCCATGTAGCCTGCAAGCCTTAGGAAGACATAGGTACAACAGCATGGGCTCTCCTGTCTGCCACATTTGTGAACTTTATAGAAATCCAATGGCATGGAACATCCCCTAGGATTTTCTGGAATAAAAAAGAATATCATTGCACCTTGTGAAAAAAAGGTGTAGTACTTAGTGGACATCTTTGGATTTTGGAGACAACATACAACTTATATGCTATTAATCTTCAAACTATTATTAGTGACTCTAAAATCTGTTCATTTTAAATGGATCCAGATAAAGGGAGGACACTGCAGGAGATCCAAGGTACAGTGACAGGCAATATGGCACAGCTAGGGATAATTTTAGTGAATAAAAATATAAGAGTTGTAGCATAGACCTTGAGGATTCTATAAGAAACTACAACTTCTGTGTTAGTATCATTAGAAAAATAAGTTTCTGATATGCTACTGAGTACTATAAAGACTGAATACCTAGCCACCATGTTTGACAATGTTTAGTATATATATACACACACACACACACACACACACACACACACACACACACACACACATATATTGAATCGTATCTTGTATTTTATCTCTTACAAATGAAGGCTAATGAAAGGGAAAAAAGTTATGGCAGCAGCCTACTATTTTAAAGCAGCAACTACAACTGAAATGCTAACAAACCCACTCCATAAAATAGGAATCCCTTCCTCAGGCCGTAATGGACATCTATTTAAGTTTCTGAATACTGAAATTTGCTATATTTAGTTCCACTCTTTCATCAGATCAGGCAGGTATAACAACAATCTATTCTGCACTTGAAATGGTGCATTTCAAGAGTCGATTCAAAAACATCCAGAAGCACCAAGATAATTAAATGATCAGGTAGCCTAGATTCCTACTGAAGCCCTTTTTCAGACCAGATTTAGGGATTCATGGGATCTTGTCTGTGACCAACTGACAGAGAGCTCAGTCTGGTTTCCAAGTGAGAAGGCATAATATATTGATATGTGTCACACACTGTCTCTTGGGAAGCCCTAAAATACTATGGAAATTCTCCCATTTGGTTTGGGAGATCATACTGAGAGCTTTGGGCATCATATTTTGTCATTCACTTTGTATGAAGACAAAAAAGCGGCCTAAAATATGAACTGATATGCACAGACTACTGAGCAGAGGCAAATGACTTTTCAGATTAGTCAGAGATCTGGAAGGAGTTAGATTTGAAGATTAGAGAAAAGAAATTCTAGGAAGGAACACAAGCACATACCTATAGGGCTAGGAGCAAATTGCTTATATCTTTGCATATTAAGTTAATGTCCACAAAAGAGAATCATCTACTACAAAGAAGACCCTTAACAACCAGGTCGAGAGGGTGACCTGTCCTAGAAGTGACAATTAACTTCTTTCCTTTGTCATCACAGTGTTGGTGTGTGTGGCCATGACAGCAGGGTTGTGCAACCGTCTCTCCAAGGCTGATCTATGGCCACACTGAATGTGCACACTGCATTTCTTGAGAGCATTGCTGAGCTCTCATGGCATCAATCCTTAAGGAGACTAGCCTGCCATTGAATGGCAGGTTGATTGCATCAGATGCCTTTTACTCCAGACAGTACAGATTATAACCCTAAAAAACACAATCCAGAACTCCATAATCCTGAATGTTGAAATACCAAAATATAAAAATCCCTGAAGTTTAAAATCCCTAATTTCTAAAATCCTGAAAATCACAATCCTGAGAAAATGAAAGCCTGAATGTCAAAATCCTGAAAGACAAATTCTGAAGAAGGCATTAATGTGTCTTTCGTTATACACAGGACAGTTGTATTAATAGACAGGACTATTACCTTATTATTGTCTTTATTTGCATTTGGCACAAAATTTAGATGAGTGGATTGGCCACAAGATACAGAAATAACGAAAACTTCAATTCAAAAATGCTTCATTTGCCTGCATTGCCATATATTTTAGCTGATGAAATTCTAGAAGTCTTTAATGAATGAAAGCTGCATTTGCTTGAAGAAGCCAACAAAATTACTTACTGGTTTAAAAATAATTGTGTGTACAGTAAGATAAGAAGACACAATGTTGTTTTTTGATCACCAGTATTGTTTCTGCCAAATATGTGGTCTGCATATAAGTGCATGCAGAATGGATTTCAGCATACTTAAAACAACATAGAAACATGAGACAGAAAATGGAAAAAATAAGGAAAGTGCATGTTAGTGTAAAACAAATCATAGAAGAATTTCAAAAAAACAAGTGCTACATAGAAAATGAATGTGAACATATTCTTTGAGGAGAACCATGCCCTAGGACAAAACAGTGCTATTCATTAAGATGCTGACTTCAATATATAGTCCACGGCTGGGCACGGTGACTCATGCCTGTAATCCCAGCATTTTGGGAGGCCGAGGCAGGCAGGTCACCTGAAGTCAGGAGTTCAAGACCATCCTGGCCAACATGGTGAAACCCCGTCTCTCCCCAAAATACAAAAGTTAGCCAGATGTATGGGTGGCTGCCTGTAATCCCAGCTACTTGGGAGGCTGAGGCAGAAGAATCTCTTGAACCCAGGAAGTAGAGTTTGTAGTGAGCCAAGATTGCACCATTGTGCTCCAGCCTGGGCAACAAGAGCAAGACTCCATCTCTAAAAAAACAAAAACAAAAACAAAACAGAATATAGTTAATGATTGCAAAAACTGGCCATCTTTTAGCCACTCTGGGTAATTCCTCCAAATCTATCCCTGTAATATACTTTTTCATATATCAAATTTTCTATTTAGTTTTTCTGATGGGAGGATTGGTTTTTTGTGCGTTCTTTTCCAATGATTTTAAACTTTCAGCAGTACTTTTTACAATTTGCTGTGCTATGTGTTTCATCTTTACATCATTTCCAATACTGAAGGTATACATTGTGTAAAGACTTTGGGAGATTTCTAATGCATTTTACACATTCTCCAAAGTTGACTTCATGAAAGTGCATTATCACAACATTGACTTTGTGTGTAAGCAATGTACACCTATGTAAAAATGTTGAAACTTCCTGACTAAATGAAGAGATGTTCTTCCTGTATATCTGCATTTATGAAAGATAACATTACACATGTAGTGGTGACTCATCACAGTTTTTTATTGATCTCCTCAAAAAATTTTGGTTATACAACACAGTATCTCAGATGACAACCATTATAGAGCTGAGTTCATGCAATTACTAACCATAGTGATATGTATTTATATATTTTACTTTTTGACCTTTTTAAAATGAATATGATATATCTGGTTATAACTATTATACCTAAGCAACTGTCATATAACTGAGTGTTTATGCTTGCAAAAACACAAGAAAAAAGGAGCTCAGAGGTATCTGAGCTATTTGAGGTATGCAAAATGTATCAGGCCCAAAGAAACATGAGTATAGGACTTTAGTTACACTCCTGCACCCACGCCGTGGGGCAAATGTTAAAGGTATTCTTGTTCCTGACTAACATCCTCACCTACTATCTTCATGTTCCAGGAATTTGTAATACAAAATACAATTGATAGCCAATAAATAGCTTATTCTATTTAAATGTAAATTCTTGGTGAACAACTTAGAACTGCCTCTTCTTTTTCCTAAAAACCCACTTATAATGTATATTCAGGGCAATTTGAATCTATGATCCCAGGTGGCCATCCTCAACTTTTGTACTTGAATAAACTCTCTTTAAACTACTCTCTGACCTTTTTGATTATTTTAGGTTGACATTTTGGTAATCATGTAGGTATCTTAAAGCAAGCCTCCAGAGATCTCCCATTTTTGTGCACATTGAGGGCCTCAGTACCAGCATTGTTAAAAACAAGTGCTCAGTGCCACAAAGAAGAACCAGCACTGAAACAAAGGATTTCTCAGCAAGACAATTTAATTCTGCAGAAGGGTGCTGCCTGCATCAGCCATGATTGCAAGAGTACCCCGAACAAAGGAGAGTAAGGGTTTTTATTCCTAACACAGTCCCTTCTTCTATGTCATTCCCCATTTGGTGGAGTCAGACCACACAACCTGAACTAGTCTTGATTGGCTAAACACTTAAACCTTCTAGATAAGGTAGGTGTGTGATGGGGGAGATGGAGCAAAGGGAAGAGGGCAGCCTATAGAGAATGAGAAGGCTAACTTTTCCGAATAAGGAAAGGAATGTAGACTGAAGCTGAGACATGTCTGAGCATATTAGCACACAGCAAGAGCGGGAGGGCTGTATGCAGGCTAGAAACAAGAGAGTGCAAGAAGGTTGAGCCTATGAACAAAGAACAAGGACATTACACAATTAAATCCTTTGAAGAGGAATTCATCAACTCTGGCAATTCCCTCCTTTGTTTTATTGATAACTATTTCTCTTCAAATTTTTCTAACATGATTTGGCTTTGCTGTTCTTCTTGATCACCTAGAAGCAAGATTTTATTTGAATATAGAGGAGGAGAGGTAGGGGAAGTTTTTGTGAGAGCTGTTTCTATAAGCCTTTGTACTAGGCCTGGGGGACAGGGTATGATACAACATCCTACAAGAATAAGCACACCTATTATAATGGCAAGAGAAGCAAGGATTGAGGACATAAGTTCTTTCCATCTGCCAAACCATTTTTCCATTAAATAAGTGAAAGAATCGTTCATTCCTGAATTCTTAGCTAGTTCATTGGATAAAGCAATTAAGACCTTGTAATGCTTTTGTTATGGTTCCACTGGGAGACGTATTATTAGGTATAAAAGTACAGCATTGAGTTCCAATCATGACACAACCTCCACGCTTTTCTGCTAGTATCATGTCTAATACTATTCTATTTTCCCAAGCCATTTGGCTGGTGGGTCCTAACTGTTTAGCTATCCCTTTAATAGCATATTTAATATAGTTAACAAATCATTGCTGATTATAATAGATGTAATTTATCGAATTTACATTTATATTTAGAGTTAACCACAGGAATAGTATGGACTCAAACCCTGCAATTATTTGATTTTGGGCCTTAAATTCATCTGGCACTCCCCTAGGGACTCCAATGGCATCTATATAAACATGAGGATCAAAGGACCCATGAGGGACGCCTCTTGTTTTATGACTATTTGTTTTTATCCTTTTTGGTTGATGAAGTGCCAGAGTGAAAGGGATAGACAATTGGATGAGAGTGCAAGTGCCTCTCCAGTTACTTGGCAGAGTGTCCAGTAATGGTCTGCCACAATACTACTATACATCCGCTTGGGGATGGATCACGACAGACTGGTTGGTTAGCTCTCAGAATGACTTAAGCTCGTTGCATCCCTTTAGGTCTCCAAGAAATGCTAAGTTTTCCCCTTGTCTTGAGAGACACGAGATAAAATTGGCATCAGAAGATGGAAGCTGGATGGCTCTCGGGGGCTGACCCACAGGGTGCCAGACTTTGGAGAATAGCAGAGAGAGAGAGCTTGGGATAATTCATTACTCCAGGCTGTGGGGTGTTAGAAGAGAACTACCAAAAAATTAGTGCCTGGCCTGCTGGAGGACCATCTGAGTGGAAAGGGGACAATTTGGGCCTCTGTCCTGTCGTGCACACAAAGTAACAATCGCTTTTGTTTAGAGTACAGATGGAATATTTAATCCATTCCAGCCAGGCATCTTCATCTTTGTACCCCATCTCAAGAGCTACGGTTTGCCTTAAATCCTTTACCTCTACAACTGCTACCTTAGTTGGGTCGTTCTGGAGATGGGAGGAGATTGCTGAGCCTGATATGTTTGGGAGGAACGTTGGGTCCCATACATTCTTTGGACTCTGGATCTGGATTTCTTTATTTTTTTTTAGCTGATGGTTTAGCTAACCTCAGATAGAAGATTTCTATGGGGTCCCATCCTGTAACATCTGCTCCTAACCCATACCGTTCGAATATGGAGGGTTCTTGGGTCATTCTTTGGGGATTATCTATAATTAGCAATAAGGGTTTACACTGTAATGACTTACAATTTGGTGGGGTGGGACCACAAATAAGTTAGAGCTCCTGTTTTAGTCCTCGAAACTTGTTACAAGAAGAGGGCCTGATTGTCCACCCTCCTTATTGGGTGGTCCACCAAACATCTGTCCAGTCACCACAGGGACTTTTTAAGGCTCCATACTTATACTTGGTTGACTCACTCTGGTATGGACATATATACTTACCCACATTTGATAGCTGCCTTTGAGCTCATTCATCTTCACATGAGATAACTGAACAAATGTCAAACTGGAGGGTTAAGGGATGATTAGTTTGTATCACATTGATGAACAAGTGATTATTAAGCCCTTTTTAGAGTTAATTTGGTGGGGGTAGGCCCTGGGGTGATGGCTCATTTTTCTCTGGCTGTAGAAGTCACTGCTTTCACTCACATGTGGTGTGTCCCTTCCTTTTCAGCTGTGCGGACAGCGGTTTCTGTAGTCAGGAGCACTAGATGGGGTCCTTCCCTAGCCAGTTCGAGTTTTCCCTCTTTCCCGCTTTTGATGTGATCCCCAGGCTGGTGCTGATGTGCTGGGAACTCCAAGGGTGGCATCTGTGCTAAAAGGCCTTTAGTTCTGAGCAAAGAGGAAGTGGAAGACAGACCAAGTATATAGCTTTTGAGGAATTGATCTTTAGTTTCTAACATAAGAATACCAGCAGTGGAGTGTAAATAAGGTAACCCATATAGCATTTCATAAGAAGATAAGCGAATATCTTTTTGAGGGGCAATTCAGATTCTTAACAAGGCAATGGGGAAGCATTTAGTCCATGGCAACTGAGTCTCTAGGACTAATTTGGTTAGGTGGTTCCTCAGAGGCCGGTTCATTCTTTTTACTCTTCTTGATGAAGGTGGGTGCCAGGGGGTATGGTATTCCTATTTTATTTCTAATGCTTGGCCTAGCTTTTTTAATAACATGTACAGTGAAATGAGTCCCATTATCTGAATCAACATTTTCTATTAATCCAAACCTGGATATAATACTTTCAATTAATGCCTTAACTACATTATTAGCAGTCACTTTTGTAAAGGGAATAGCTTCTACCCAGTGAGTGAGATGATTCACTATTACTAAATGGGTATTTCAGGCGACCAGTTGGAGGCATTTCTGTGTAATCAACTTGAACACTTTGGAACGGTCTTAGTCCTGGATTTCTTCACTCAAGGGGTGATTTTCTTATGGTCTGCTTATTAGGTTTTTTTTTTTTTTTTTTTTTTTTACATATTAGCTATCTGTAACTTGTTAGGCTAGGGTATAAATTTCTATACACCCATAATCTCTAAGGACTGTGTCACACATAGCTTGGGGCCCCCAGTGGGTCCCTTGATGCAGCTGAGAAAAGACTTCCCTCATGAGGGGTTTGGATAACATTTCTCTTTGATCTGATAATACCCATTTTCCTTCTGGGTTTTCTTTAGCTCCTAATTTTATTAATTTTTCCTTTTCAGTGGGAGAGAAAATGGGGACTGCAGTAGGGGGAGGAAGACAAGGGGTTAAGTGAAAAACAAGCACCTTAGAGGAAATAGCAGCCTGTTTGGCTACCCGATCTGCAAGGTTATTTCCCTGACTTTCAAATGAAAAGCCTTTTTGGTGTCCTGGGACATGGACAATAGCTATCTCTTCTGGTAACTAGAGATTATTTAATACTTGGGTGATTAACTCTTTGTGGACGAGATCTCAGCCTTTGCTGTTAATAAGACCTCGTTCAGTTCAAATTTTCCCGAAAGTATGAGCTACCCCAAAGGCATACTTAGAATCAGTATAAATGGTCCGTTCCTGGTTTTGCAAGCATTTTATAGCCTGGCTCAATGCAAACAGTTCACAAGTTTGAGCAGACCAATTATTAGGCAATCTTTCTATTTCTGCTGAAACTTCTCCATCTGTTATTTAATATCTATTGTGTCTTTTTCCCTCAATTACCTGGGAACAGCAATCTATAAATAAATGCTACTCCGTTTTGAAAGGGGTCTCTCCTAAATCTGGTCTGATTTTGTTTGGTAGTCAATTAAATCTCAACATGTGTGATCTCTTTTAGGTTTGGATTCCTTGTTAAGAAACCTGCTTGGTTGAGTGAGTTATCAGTGGTTAGTGTTAAATCATCTCTTTCTAATAGAATAGCTATGTATTTTAAGATCCTTGAGTCAGTGAGCCACCTCCCTGACTTTTGGTTTAAGATAGTTCTAACTTGATGAGCCATGCTTACCATTAACTTTCCCCCAAAAGTTAACTTCCTGCTTTCTTTAGTCAATAACATGGTTGCTACAATGGATTGAATGCATTTGGGCCATCCACATGTCACTGGGTCTAAAATCTTTGATAGAAAGGCTACAGGCTGCCTGCAGCCTCCATGTTCCTGGGTAAGCACTCCCAAAAGCACCCCATTATTCATGTTAACAAGAGTGGAATGGCTTTTCTAGGGAGGGTAAGGCTAGAACAGGGGCAGTTATAAGCATATGTTTTAATTCTTCAAGTTGATGAATTTCTTCAGAAGTCCACAGAAGATGGTCGGGTTTCCACTAGGTAAGTTTTTGGTATAAAAGTTTAGTTTTTAGAGCATATGAGTCAATCTGTAAGTGGCAATATCCAACTAATCCTAAAAATTTTCTGAGCTCCTGATTAGTTTGAGGCAAAGGTAAGGACACGATTCCTTCTACTCATTTGGATACTATCCTTCATTTACCTTTACTTATTAAGTGCCCTAAATATTTAACATCAGGCTCTACAAACTGGAGTTTTTATTCTGAAACTTGTAATCCTTCACTTTGTAAATGGTTAAGAAGGTATGTAGAGAAAGCACCTACTTTCTCTACATCTTCACCAGATATGAGAAGAGCATCCACATACTGGAGCAGACATATGTGTTTTGGGGTATGAAGTTGTTCTAGAACCTGCTCTAAAATTTGGCCAAAAAGGTTAGGGGAATCTGTGAACCCTTGGGGCAAAAGTGTCCATCGGTACTGTTGCTTCCATCCAAAATGAGGATCTTCTCATTTGAAGGCAAATATGTCCCGACTGTCCTCGGCCAAGGGACATGCCCCAAAGGCACCTTTTTAGTCTATTACTGTAAACCATTGATGGTCATATGGGATTTTGCTGAGGATGGTGTAAGGGTTAGGGACAATGGGATGAATAGTCTGGACTATTTGGCTGACAGATCTGAGGTCTTCTACTAGTCAGTATGACCCGTCTGATTTCTTTACAGGCGGTATTGGGGTTTTATAAGGGGACATGCAGGGTTCAAGGAGCCCATCTTGAATAAGACTTTCAATTATGGGCTTCAAGCCTATTCTGCCTTCTAGGAGAATGGGATACTGTTTTCTTCTTACTACTTCCCCAGGGGTTTTTAGCTTTATGTGTCTCAGAGGGACTTACACACATTTCCTTCTCTTGACCAGACATCAGGATGGATGTATTTTTCATCCACAGTGGTAAGTAGGTTTAGTGAGATGAGGAATCCATCTGGGCCAACATGTACACCTATGCCTAGTTCTAGCATTAAGTCCCTTCCTAATAGGTTAATTCCTGACTCAGGGATTAATAGAAGCTTGATATGATTTGACCAGTTTTTATACCGGACTTCTGTTTCTTCTAAGATTTTTGCTTCAAATTCTTCTCCCTTTACCCCTGAGACAGAAAGTAATTCTGAGGAGCAGCTGATATCAGATGGAAGGAAACAAACAGAGGAGTGGGCTGCTCCTGAATCTACTAAAAAGGTTATGAGTTCATATTTGGTTCCCACCTCTAAGTTTATCAAGGGTTCTTGGTGGGACTTGAGATAAAAGAGACAGAGCCCCTGACCCCCCCTATTCTTCCTTGAAAGTCATGAGTGGAAGGACTTCTTTTTCTCTTTCCCACTTAAAACATCTGTCCTGTCTTTCCTCTGTTTGAGGATTCTTGGGCTTTGCTCCCCCATGTTCTTTATAGGGTCTTGTAAACGAGGTCCCGGATCCTTTAATAGGGGCCTTCAATTCTCTAAATGGAAGTTTGGGTCCTTTATAGTTTTTGGCCCCCTGGGGGCTTTGTTTAGATATGTATTGATTTGGAGCCCCCTCTTGACAGGTGGATAGCATGACTTCTGCTTTCTGTTTTTGCTTTTCTTCATCTCTTCTCACATACACCTTTGGAGCTTCTCTGAGAAGTTCACTTCGAGGATAGTCTTTCCAATCCTCTATCTTTTGTAATTTCTTGGAAGTGTCCGGCAAACTGTTAGTAACAAATGAAGCTTTAACATTCCTTGTTCTAGGGGATCTTCTAAATCCAGGCCTGCATATTTTCTCATTTGCCCCTTTAACCTGTTTAAGAGTTCTGTAGGCCCTTCATCCTTCCCCTGTTGTGTGTTAAATGCCCAGGACAGATTCTGAGTCTGGGGTACTGATTCTCAAATTCCTTTTATTATCATCTCCCTAAGGTCTTGCGTGTTTTCCCAGTGAGCTATGTCGTTATTGTCCCACTGAGGATCTTGGGCAGGGAATTTTTGGTTCACTGTAGGAACGTTTCGATCGATGGGGGGTGGGGGTGCGGTGTTCACATTCCCAAACTACCATAGCAGCCCTGTGGATCATGCCCCTTTCTTCCCCTGAAAAGAGGATGCCCAGGATGGACATTAACTTGGCCCAAGTATATAAGTAGTGTCTTAGAAATTAATTGACCTGATCTGCCACTCCATGAGGGCCATCTAACAGTGGCTTGAGTTCTTTTTTAAAGCTTCAAACTTTTGAACTGGTTAGAGGAGTATTTATGAAGCTGATAGCACCCCCTCCCTGGGGCACCTCTTTTAAGGGGAAGAGAATCAGAGCTGATTCCCCAGGGGTAGAGAGGAAAGGGAAGTTTTGAATATTCTTTTTACATTGCTCTACCTCACTTTGGAGTCCTTTTAGGGCTGTTTGCAGGCTAGAAAAAAGAGAGTACAAGAAGGTTGAGCCTCTGAACAAAGAACAAGGGCATTACACAGTTAAACCCTTTGAAGAGGAATTCATCATCTCAGGCAAGCATGAACAAACTTTTGATCACCCAACCTTGATGAGCTGGAAGGGGTATCTGTTGAGTCTCCTCTTGGATTTCAAATCTCCCTGATTTTTTGGTTTGAGATCCATACTATATTCAAGTGACCTGACTTCATGCTCAAGGGGGATTAAAGTTCTACTTTAAACCTTTAAGGTAGGAGTTTTGTTTGTTATTCTCTAGAGAATTGGCTCACTGCAGAACTGTGATTTTCACTTTTCTTTGAGGTTAACGTTTTGTTGTTTTCACTTGTTGGAGTTCGCAACCTTTTCTCTTGTTCAAAATTTGGTCAAAGAGAAAAGAGTTTCTCTTTGATAAGAGAAAGTAAAATTTTTGTAGCTTAAGGAACAAAATATATATTTAGCTTAAATATATAGCTAAATTATAAATATATATTTGCTTAGGCTATACATAGCTCATATATATATAGCTGAATTATATACATATATAGCTGAATTATATACATATATAATATATAATATATTATATATTTATATATAAATATATAATATATTATATATTATATATAAATATATAATATATTATATATTATATAATTATATTATATAATAATATATAATATATAATTATATATTTTTATATATATAATTATAATATATAATATACAATTATATATAATAATATATAATATACAATTATATATAATAATATATAATATATAATATATAATTATATATAATAATATATAATATATAATATATAATTATATATAATAATATATAATATATAATTATATATAATATATAATTATATATAATAATATATAATATATAATTATATATAATAATATATAATATATAATATATAATTATATATAATAATATATAATATATAATATATAATTATATATAATAATATATAATATAATATATAATTATATATAATAATATATAATATATAATATATAATTATATATAATATAATATATAATTATATATAATAATATATAATATATAATATATAATTATATATAATAATATATAATATATAATTATATATAATATATATTAATAGACATATATTATATATTTATATATAATTATATATAATATATATTATATATAGCTGAATTATATATATATACATAGCTTATATATATATAGTTGAATTTTATATATATATATATATATATATATATTTTTTTTTTTTTTACAACTGCCCAGAATCTGAATCTTGGTTCAGCTGACAAATCTAAAACTATTCTTTTTGAGATGCCAAAATAATATATGGCTATTTATGAGGCCCACTAGGATTTTGGCCATTCAGGAAAGAAAATCTAAATTATGGGCAACTGTGCCTCTAAAACGAAATTTTCTTGCTTAAGAAAAAAATCAACCATTATAAACACCAGGTGGATTTATGTTAAAAACTTACAAAATCTCTAAATGCAAATATTTAGAAAACTGGTTATGTACAACTCATAACCTCAGATTACAATGGCTAAAATGTGGTTCCTTTGAAATACCTACATTAATTTATCTGTGTCCACAATTAGAAAAATTTTGTTTTAGAACAAGACAAATTGAATTGGAGGCTTACTTCCAGTATCACCTAGAAGCTTCTAAAAGAATTCTGAAAGAAAAACATTGCCTTCATTAAAGAAATAAACAAAAGGATATTTGGAGCTATTTATAAATTTAAAAAGACTTTGAAAGCTTTCTGCCTTTGCAGCCCACATTGCAAAATTATTAAATATAACTGAGAAAATTATTACAGTGAAAGAGATCTGACCTAACCAACTCCATCTCTCTTCTAACCTTCAACTTGTCCTTCCTTGTTCATTCCTGCGTATAGGTCAAACTAATTTGGGGAGGATCCTTTGAAACAAAGATGATAATAGCTCTTTCCAAAAACAAACCTCCTTCCTGCTTGAGAACTAGACTGCCATTGTAGGACTAACAAATTAGCCACAAGTTTAGAAATTATGGATTAGCGGTCATGCAGCTGAAGGCCACAAGATTTTCTGACCCACCCAAATTGCTCCCGGGGATAACATCACTATTGTAAAACCTAAGATCAGTGCTTGAAATATTTTGCAGACCCTGTACTTGATAGATTAGCTAGTACCAACCAGATTAATAAACTGGCTCACCTAGTCTTGTGCCCCACCCCCGTGCCCCCCCACCCCCGGCCAGGAATTGCCTTAGTTCAGGAGGATGGCTTCCAGTCCCTATGATTTCAGTTCCAACCCAACCAATCATGACTCTTGACTTACTGGCTCCTACCCATCTAATTATCTTTACAAGCTTTGATCCCCAAATTCTCAGGGAGACTGATTTTAGTAATAATAAAACTCTGGTCTGTCATAAAGCCAGCTGTGTGTGAATCAAACCCTTCTTCTATTGCAATTCTTCTGTCTTGATAAATCAGCTCTGTCTAGGCAGTGGGCAAGGAGAACCTACTGGACGGTTACAAATATGGGTGCTCATCTGGGATGACCCTTGTGGCCAGCTGCCTGTGGTTCAGTAGCCCTCTTCTGGTGATGGATCCAGAAGACAGGCCAAGTGGCCGCCTAGTTCTCTTGGAGTAGGGGCTGTTTCTGACATCTTCTCTACCAGTGGGCTACTGTGGTGCCAATGTGCATGGATTCAATTTCTATGAAAAAAAATACTCTTGGGGAGAGTCCCATAACTATAGCCTCATCACCAGGTGTCTGTCTGTAGCCCCGTCATGGGATGTCTCTCTATCGCCCCGTGACTGGATGTCTGTTCTAATTGGATGGAGAATAGAGGACTTATTTGAAGGAACACTCTTAGTTTGTGATTTGTCTGGAATCTCTGTCTGGAAAGTATTCTTCTTGTCTTTTTCACTGTGTGTGTTTGTGTATGTAGAGGAAATCTCTGAAGAAATCGTGGATGAAAATCCTGGCCAGTTAACATTCACTGAACCTTGAAACAATTGTTACAGGAAACTCAACACGCCTGACTCAGGGTTACTGTTCATTCTTCTGGAAGCTGCAGAGAAAGGGAACCTGGAAACCTGGTATGCCATCAAAAAGCATAAACATTTCTTACCAGCCAGGTCTCTGGCCTCTGTGTGTGTGTGTGTGTGTGTGTGTGTGTGTGTGTGTGTGTGTGTCATGGTAAACATCACAGTTTGCCTCCTCTGCAAAGGTTTGGTTAATAGAAGAAGGGATCTGTGAGACTGGTCTTAGGTTGTAGAAAATCTTGTGTGCTTTGTTGTATAAATTTGTCTTTCTGTGTTGTTCTGTAATAGAGAGATTGGTATCACAGGATAGAATATGGGCTTAGGATCCCTATACACCCCTTTTCAAGACAGCCCAGAAGTCTGGGCAGTTATAAAGTTTGATGAGGATCTCTGAAACCAATACCAGAATAAGTTTCTCTCTTGTCTTGTTTTATGTCCTTAAGAGCTTAATCTTGTGATAATGTAGGGAATATTTTCTCTTGATCTCTGCCATCCAGAGGACAGGAATTTTGGAGGTCATGTCATAGGTAGTCCTAAAAATTATCTTGAGCTGTTAAAAGTATTTGCAAGCTCAAAAATGACTGCCTTAGATTCCTGGGGAGAGCAGCAGCAAACAACCCCGTGTTTTAGCTCAGTAGCTAAAGCTCTGCACCTTCACAATAGTGGCTTGGGTTCAATTCCCAGCTTATGAAACAAATCCTTTTCGGTTTATTATTTGTGTAACTTTTGCCATTTATTTATTCTTTTTACCCCATGGACAGCTTCTGATTTGTCTTGAATTTTCCTTTCTCTGAACTACCTATGGGGAAATTTTAAATCTTGTAAAAAAAATAAAATAAAATAAAAAAGAGTGTGTGTGTGTGAAAGAGAAACTGCTTACCATCTCTTTGAGAAAACTTTTACATCCATGGTTAAGCTATAACCTTAGTTAAGACATTAATTTCATGTGGGAAGTTACCCACGGTAGAATTCAAAATTCAGAAATATTGTCTGTCCTTGGTAGAGTCTGATAATAAGAAATTTTAAAAGTTTTTTTAAAAAACGAGTGCTATGGTTAAAACTGGATGTCTAAACTATATATATACACATATAGTTTATATTCAAGAAGAGAAAAAGCACAAAGGCCATTTAAATATATATATTTAGTATACGTAATTTAAAAGTATATATATAAATTTAAATATATATTAATATATGTATTTAAATATATATATTTAATATATATAATTTTAAAATATATATATATTTAAAAGGTTTTGTGCTTTTTCTCTTCTGGAATATTGAGGTTTTTTTGCAAAAAAAAAATCGTTTATTTTTTTCTCAGATGACTGAATTATTTTTCCAGTCTGTCTTCTTGCCACTCTTCATGCCCACATAAAGGTAACTAAGGACACAATTGGAATTGCTAGTTATTTTCCCAAGGCTTTCACTGCAATAGCATGCTTTCAAATATAAACAGTCTGCTTTAAGAAATAAAAGAATGTCACTTTCTTTCTGATAGGCTCAGGAGCCTCAAGTTATCTTGGGACCTTGAGAGGAGGAAAATTCACCCAACTCATGCAGGTATTTGCAGGGATAGAAAAATCCATGGCTGGGCTTCAAGGCTTTAAAAAGTACAACTGAGGCCAGGCGCGGTGGCTCATGCCTGTAATTCTAGCACTTTGGGAGGCCAAAGCGGGCGGATCACGAAGTCAGGAAATCGAGACCATCCTGGCTAACACGGTGAAATACCATCTCTACTAAAAATACAAAAAAAAAAAAAAAAAAAAAAAAACAACTAGCCGGGTGTGGCAGCGGGCGCCTGTAGTCCCAGCTACTCGGGAGGCTGAGGCAGGAGAATGGCGTGAACCCTGGAGGCAGAGCTTGCAGTGAACCGAGATCGCGCCACTGCACTCCAGCCTGGGCGACAGAGCCAAACTCCGTCTCAAGAAAAAAAAAAAAAACAATAGTACAACCGAGATTCCTTATAGCACAAAGTTTCAGCAGATCCAATTTTTAAAAGAGCCTATATGGCAAATAATTATTCCTATTTGTTATGAAACAAACCCTTTCTGGTTTATTATTTGTGTAACTTTTGCCAATTATTGATTCTTTTTACCCCATGGACAGCTTCTGATTTGTCTTGAATTTTCCTTTCTCTGAACTACCTATGGGGAGATTTTAAATCTTGTAAAAAAAAAAAAGGAAAGAAAGAAAAAGAAAAAAGAAAAATGAGTATGTGTGTGTGAAAGAAACTGCTTACCATCTCTTTGAGAAAACTTATGCATCCATGGTTAAGTTATTATTTTGTGCAAATAATCAGGCCAAGCATAATAATACTAAAACTTATTTTGCAAGTAAATTCATCCCACTATGATTTGTCTTTAATAAAAATGGGGACTGGAGACAGAAAAATTGTGTTGCAAAAAATTGTAGTACACCTGTTTTTAGTTGTTCTTCTGTTTTTATTATTTTCTGCAATTTTGACTAAATCCTAAATTCTTTGTGGGCATTTGTGTCCCCAAACTAATGCTTTCAAATTTTTACTTTTAAAACTGGGAATTTTTAAATCCTTATCCTAGGCCTCATTATTTTACTTATAGTATGCTGTTTGTGTAAATTCTGTACTAAAACTATAGATGAGAATACTAACGTGTTTGTCATGAAAGTCTTACAATCCCAGCCCAGCTCGCATGAGTAGAATCAGAGAGCTAGCTGCAAAGAATTTCTGCTCTTCTCACCTTGGGATCAACTTCTATTTCCACTCTGCCCCCTTTCAGCAGGAAGAAACCAGAATGATCATCAGCCTTTTCCCATCTTCATAGTCCACACCTTAAGAATAAGGTGTTATAAAACCCAAAGAGAGGGATTGAAACTGCCATTGAAAAATTATAACTGAGAAAATTATTACAGTGAAAGACATCTGACCTAACCAACTCCATCTTGTTTCTAACCTCCAAGATGTCCTTGTTCATCCTGTGCATAGCTGAATTAAATTTGGGAGGAACAGAGTTTATAGTTTAACTTTGAAATAAAAATAATAACGGCCCTTTCCAAAAACATATCCCCCTCCTGCTTGGAAACTAGACTGCCTTTGTAGGACTTACAATTCAGCCACAATATTAAAAATTATGGTTTAGCAGTCATGTAGCTGGAGGCTACAAATTGCTCATGGGAAGAACATCACTGTTGTAAAACCTAAGAAATATTTTGCAGACTCTACACCTTATGAATTAGCTGGCACCACCCATGAGGGTAAACTGGCTCATCTGGTTTTGTGGCTGCCACCCAGGCTCAAATCACTAAGGTTTCATTGTCAACCCAACCAGTCAGCACTCTGGACTCACTGGCTCCTACTCACCAAATTATCTTTACAAACCTCAATCCCTAAACTATCAGGGAGACTTATTTGAGTAATAATAAAACCTCTGTCTCCCATATAGCCAGCTGTGCATGAATTAAACTCCTTCTCTACCTCAATTTCCCTGTCTTGATAAATTATCTCTGTGTAGGCAGTGGGCAAGGAGAACCCATTGGGCAGATACACTTTTTGCCTGCAACTGTCCCCTTTTCTACTTGTTCCTTGGCTTCCACACATCTCTTAGGCAGAGATTTTTGAAATTTCACAATACACATATTTCCTTCTCTCAAAAGGAGGAAAATATATTTAAATTTGGAGGAGAGGGAACACATGGAACAACTACAGAATTAAACTGCTGAGATTATAAATATATAGTTTCAACAATTATTAAACAAAGACTAATATAAATAACAATGATTTATTGACCTAATATCAGACAATACGCTTTAAATTCGCCCTGCAGTTCCTTGGAGATACACATCTTGTTTTTGAAATGTGAACATCCAGGAAATTAGCTAAGTAGCATTCCAGCTGAGATCAGATCTGAAACAAGTTAAAATCCTTTAAATGCTCAAACTGCCTACTTGAGATCCCCTGCAGAATTTACAAAAAAGTCCTCCACACTGTGGTCTAGTTGCTAAGATTCTGTGCTTTCATGGCTATATCCAGGTTCAATTCATGCTTCGAAATACAGTCTCATTTGTTTTAAATTATTTACTCGATCATTTGGAGTAAATATTTGTTATTGATCCCTTTCCCTTCCATAAACAGCTTTTGATTTCCTTTTTTTTTCACCTGTGGGTCATACAGGGCTTTTGGGCTTCATGTATAGGCACTCAGATAGGAAGCTGAGATCCTAGAAAACATCACCAGATGAAAACGTGAGTTGTACTCCATTTACGACTAGCAAAATTATTTTTAGCCTGCTTTTATGGTGGTTCTGCATCTTGTGAGGACTGCGTTACACCACTTTGGAGATGCCTCATGCATCCCTGGTTAAGTCATAACCTTGGCTAAGGCTTATTGATTTTGGTGAGTCACTTCAAAAGGTACATTTTGTTAAAAAAAAAAAAAAAAGGTGGAAGGCAGGAATATAAGCTGTTTTGTCCAGCAAAAATCTGACAATAAAATATTTGAAATGATTTTTTTTTAAGAACTCCATGGTCAAAGGTCAGCTTAATTAGAAGCTGATATTCAAGCTGCTTCTTCCTCTTTTCTGTCTACAGTAACACATGAAGAAATTTAGAGATTTCTAATGACTCAGACCACTTAACACACAAAAATGTACCACTCACCCTCTTTTTGAGGTCTTCTGTTTTCCTGTGGAATCTAAAGAGCCATGGACAGGTTCTTCTCAGGTCTAATACTCTGCTCCCTTTTGCATTATGTTACTTGATCTCTCTGGCTTTTGGGGTGCCAGGGATTAGTCTTACTGAGAGAAAACCACCTATATGTGTTCGATGACTGGTGTGTAACTGGCCAAGGCTGTGAAACCACCTTTGCAAAATTATAACTGAGGAAATTGTGACAGTGAAAGATATCAGACCTACCCAAGTCTATCTTGCTTCTAACCTCTAAACTGTCCTTGTCCATTCCTGGGCATAGGCTGAACTAGCCTTGGGACGGAATTTAGCTTACAGTTTAAATAACAGCCCTTCCCAAAAGCTAAACTGTTCTCCTAAAATGAATGAAAGGCCACCAGCCACCAAGTTAGGATGAGAGGGGCTGGAATTCTAAATCTTACCAGCCATTATTCTGGAGGTTATAAGAATCGCAACTTTCCCAATCACTTTTGAAGATAACAATACTATTGTGGACCTAAGATTGGCTTTTTGAGATGTCTTTTCAAGTTTTTGCATTTCTGAAAACTGGATGACCCCACCTGGACCTGCCAACCGGTTCTGTTGGCCCCACCCTGGAACTGACCAAGCGTAAGAGGAGAGCTTCAACTCCCTGTGATTTCATCACGAGCCAACCAATCAGCACTCCTGACTCATTGGCCCCCTACCCACCAAATTATCCCTAAAAAGTCTGATCCTCGAGTTGACCGATTTGAGTAATAATAAAACTCCAGTCTCCCACACAGTCAGCTCTGTGTGAGTTACTCTTTCTCAGTTGCAGTTCCCCTGTCTTAATAAATTAGTTCTGTCTAGGAAGTGGGCAAGGTGAACCTACGGAGAGTTACAGCTGCAGTTTTAGAGTTGACTGACAGAGGTTGCAATGAATGGTTGTTACTTCAAGGGGCTACTCATTTCTTTGCACATTTAGATATAAAGGCAGGTTTGAATACTTGAAGGCCGTGAGATTGTTTACCACCAAGGATAAGACTCCTCTTGGCAACAGGTTAATTACAGAGTAGGCTGATTCGCATGGGCCGCCAACCAGCCTTGGAGAAATATCTTCGTAGTGAGGTATACTGTGAAAGCTTGTGTGGCCCAGTCTCATGGTGTTTCCCTATTTGGGGGGACCTGGGATTCATTGTAAAAGTGAGATCCTTGATTTTTAAAGATCTAGTTGTACTGTCTTTCAGTTGTGCCTGGTTTTCTTATATTTAAACACTAGGCTCTGGAAACCGCAAAAACGTTCTTTGCCTTATTCATAATGGCTCTACCCTGAAGTCAGTAATCTAATCAATAAACAAGCTAAGTGGAAAAGACCACCTATTAACCTAGATTGGTCTCCAATAATATGACTTTCTGGCATTTACAAGGCTATCTTGTAAAAGAAACTTACATCTATAAAGAAAATCTCCATTTTTAAGGATATCTTCCAGCAACCAAGCATCTAGAAACTTTTACAATAGAGAAGACATTAGCTTAAAGTTTACATAAAAATCCTTACCTTCTCTTCCTGAAAATCATGGCGTTTTTGTTTTTTTAGAGATAGAATGTCACTTTCCCTTAGGTTGGAGTGCAGTATTGCAGTCATAGGTCACTGCAGCCTTGTCTTGGGCTCAGGGGATTCTCCCACCTGAGCCTCCCAAGTAACTAAAACACAGGTGTGTGCCACCACAGTTAGCTAATTTAAAAAGATTTTTTAACAGACGGGGTCTTACTATGTTGTTTAGGTTGGTCTCAAACTCCAGGGCTCAAGAAAGCTTCCAGCATAGCTCAGGTTACAAGAGTGAGCCACCAATCCCAGCTGGCAACCCTGTGTTAACTGAGCTTTACTTACCCCCTTTTTTTTTTGTCTCAGTAAATAATGAAATTTAGATCCAAATTCTATGCCTTTGAGATGTAAATTTTATCCTAAGAGTCATCACTTTAGAAGTGCAAATTTAGAGTTGTCTAGCTAACAATTTTCTTAAAATTATATTTATTTTTTGTAGAGACTAGGTCTTGCTATACTGCTCAGGCTGGTCTCAAACTCCTGGGCAAAAGTGGTCCTCCCACCTCAGTCAGCTAAAGTGCTTGGATTATGGGCATGAGCCACTGCACCTGGCTGGCTAAGAATTGTTTAGAATTTGGTAAAGAGAGAAAGAGCAACTATTTGAAGATTGGCAAATGAAGAACCTTATAAATCCACAAAAATCTCCTTCTGTCTATGCATCTGTATGTTTAGATATGTAATGTATATGTGATATTTCATTGCCAGAATATATCAAAGCGTTTTAATTAATTGGCTTACATTAAAAGGAAGCACTTAAATACTTTATCAGAAGAGTAGAAAGTAACTCAAATGCCTTTGAGCTAGTGACTTAGATAAATCTTTGGTAAATAAGACTAGTGGATATTGTCAGTTTAATGAAAATAGCCGTGTCCTCAGAGTAGCAAAATATTCATGTATTTAACTTTAGGGTTCTTGTTTAGGTGGCTCCTTTCTAACATTTACGTGCTGCAAAAACAGCCCAGAAATAATTAAAGATAATGGCTAGCTTTATTCAATGTCTCATAAAATTGTAATGAATAGTTTATATGGTTGTTAAAAATAAGTAAATCAGGCACAAATACATATAAACAAACTCTTCATAGTTTCAGAAATCTTTTTGGTAATTTGAAACCTTAAATTGAAATTACATAATAGATACTCATTGAATGTTGAGGTCATTTATAAATAAGTAAAACTATTAAAACAAACTATAATAACTATAATATATAACTTTATAATATAAAACATTAAACATACTTTAAAGTTTACATACATCTTTTTTTATGTGGTATTGTTGGGGTACAGAAAATTATTTCCCAAAATATGGTGCTTAAGCATGCAGAGTGCTTTAGAAAATTAAAAGGCCTCAGAAATAAGCCTCAGACTCAAGGTCCCCTTAACCCTGTCTTATTCATCTCTGCCCCAAGTACAGGGGATAATTCTTTATAGAATTTTCTAATTTAACCAGGAAAGCTTCTTTCTGAAAGCTACACGATTTCCTCTCCCTGAAATGTCATGATCTATTTAGGAAAGAATACTGAGGAACGCAAGCACACCTGGATGTACTTTTACATAAGATAATGCCTGTCTCCTGTACTCATTTAAATCTTAAAGACGGAATGGGCATGGTGGCTCAAAACTGTTATCTCAGCATTTTGGGAGGCCCAGGTGGAAGGATTGGTTGAGGCCCTGAAGTTCACAACCAGCAAGGACAACAAAGCAAAACTCAATCTCTACCAAAAGAATTAAAAATTAGCCATGCATGGTGTTGTGTGCCTATGGTTCCAGCTACTCAGGAAGCTGAGCGGGGATAGATTGCTTGAGCCTAGGCGTTCGAGGCTGCAATGAGCTATGATTGTGTTATAGAGTGAGATCCTGTGAGACAAATGGTTGCAATCTTTTGAGTTTCAGATTAGCCTTTCCAAAGGAGGCAATCAGATATGAATGTATCTCATTGAATGGAGGGATGAATTGACTTCTCCCTTTAGCTTAGTGGAAAATGACCCCCTTGCTAGCACTCAGTAGGTTTTATGGCACCTCTACTTGCCAGAGTTTATGTAAAATTGAAGTAATATGGTCTTTGTGCACATTTACATTAAAAAAAAGCCCTAAGGTCCACATGCAAACTATAGAGTTCCTAAGTTCTCTTTTTCTCTATTTTCCTTTCTATGTGGTTTAAATCTGCTGTTATTTTTCTATTAACATAAAACTCACTGTTTGGATCCAACAAGTTTTTTTTTGTTTGCAAGCTGGTGAATTTGTATTTATCTCATGGCCAAAGTTGTGACGTAAAAGCTATAAGATCTTTGTGTGTGTGTTTATGTGTGTGTGTATATATATATATTTTAAAGGCCTTTATAATTTCTATAATTTTATATTTAATTTGGCAATTAAATCCCTTTTAATTTTGCTCTAGCACACTAGACTTTTTCTCTTCATACTTTATGAGGTAAATTTTGCTATTTGATTTTCACCTGAGTTGTTTCTTTTAATAGCAAAATTAAGGCTATTTAGCTGACAACTGCCTAGGGTTATCAAGAATTGATACAGGTTACCTATTGAAACAGGTTATCCAGAAATTGAAAGTTGTAGATGGGAAAAAAAGTTTTTTGTGAATCTATAAGATGTACTTCTATCAGCATACCTAATACATCTACATATTTATGTGTTGTATACACAGTGTTGCATTACTGAAAATATATAGAAGAGCTCTCATTAATTGGCTTAAGGAAATGAAAGTGCTTAAATCAAATATTTTATCAGAAAAAGAGACTAGTCAAATGCTTTTTCAAGTTCATGTAACTTAAGTAAAATCTTTAATAAATAAGCTAGCTTTAAAATTATTGGTAAAGTATAATAATATTAGAAATGTCTTAAGAATTGCCAGCATACATTTTTATTTGCATTTATAAAGCAAGCAATTTTATACTTATCTATGCCAAATACTATAAGGTGTCAAAAGTTGGCATAGGGGTTACAAAACTGTAAACACAGCCCCAAACAGTGATCTTTGCTTGTGTAATTTTTAATAAATAAGACATTGATATTGGTGTGATGAAAAAAGCTACATCTTGAATTATTTAGTAAAATTACTATAACTTCTAATCTTGTGGCTTTAGGTAGTACAGTCCATAGGCAATAAGGAGGTTTGTTTGGGAAAGAACTGTTATCATCTTTGTTTCAAAGGTAAAATATAAACTAAGTTCCTTCCAAAGCCCAGGAATGAACAAGAACAGCTTGGAGGTTAGAAGCAAGAAGGATTTAGTTAGGTCATGTCTTTTTCGCTGTCTCAGAATTTTGCAATGGCAAGTTTTATAACTTTCAATGATGACTATCACAGTTTCCATAAATAATCTAGGTAAACAAGTAAAGTGAAGTAATTCAGTAAATGTAACGCGATAGATAAATACTTGTAGACAAACTTGTCATAATTTAAAATATAAAACTATATTAAATTCAATAATAGATATGTTATTATTTGGGTATTTTCAAATAAAATATTGTAGGAAAACATTATTTCTAAAAAAAGTCTTTTTAAAAAGGTGAACAATTTTTGTCTAATTTAAAGCTTATTTCTGGGTCATTTTACCTTGTTTTATACAGGTCTCTGATAACTTTAGAGATCATACCATTGGCCTAAGACTTCCAGAACTCTATTATAAAACTGAAGTGTTCATGAAGATTGCCAACCCGACATCAAACAGTACAAGAATTGATTACCTGAGACTGAGCTGATAGAGGACTAAAGTGATTTCATAATTTTTTTGTCTGGAACATTGTTGATTCTTATTATTTCCAGGGTCAAACAAGTTTTTCTTTTTGAGTTACTTATAGCTTACAGTAATTGAGTAAAGTATACTTTTGTGAGCAAAATTGAAATATTTACCTTTCTCTCTACCTGAGTTATGCAGAATTTGAAAACTATTTATTAGTATTCTTAATTTATGGCAATATAGTTATTTGCAAAAGTTCATTAAAAAATCTGTTTTCATTTGTAAATAGAACTAAATTAGATACGCTGGTTATTTTACCAATGCTTTGGCTGAAGTGGCATATTTTCAGATATAACAAGACTGCTTTAAGTAGTTGAGGTTGACTTTTAGAGCCAATAAAATGCGCCTTGAAAAGACTGGCCTGGTGCCTTTTCTACAAAGTTCCCTTACAACATTCCTGACCTTGTTGTAGTAAAGAATGTCACTTTTTGAGAGGACCAAGTATTTCAAGGTATTTTAAGTCCTCAAGAGAAAAGGAATTTACCCAATTTGTACAGCTATTACAGCCATATTCTGATGATGAATTCTTGGTTTTGTTTCCTAGTCTCAAGAAGCTTTAAAAGTCTTATCTAAGATTACTTGTAAAAAATTTTTAGCAAAGTAGGGGCTGGGCTAGGTGGCTTATGAGTGTAATCCCAGCAGTTTGGGAGGCAGAAGCAGGTGGATCACTTGTGGTCAGGAGTTTGAGACCAGCCTGGCCAACATAGTGAAACCCCACCTATACCAAAAATACACACACACACACACACACACACACACAAAATTAGCTGGGTGTGGTGGCATGCCTATAGTCCCAACTACGCAGGGGGCTGAGGTGGCAGAATTGCTTGAACCCAGGAGGCACAAGTTGAAGTGAGCTGAGATTGTGGCACTGCACTCCAGCCTGGGTGACAGAGTATGACATCGTCTAAAAAAGAAAAAAAAATCAGCAAAGCCAACATAAAAGGGCCTATGTGGCCATTCACTATTCTTGTTGCACTTTATGCAAATAATCAGGCAAAGCATAATAATAAATGTTATTTTGCAAATAAATTTGCCCTACTAACATCTTTCTTTGGGAAACTGGAGAGAGAAAAATTATATTTCAGAAGAAAAATGTAGTACACCAATTATTAGATTCTAAACTTGTCTATCGTTTGACTTTTTATAATTTTCCTACAATTTGGACTAAATCTTGAATTATTTCTTGGCTACAAGTCTCTGAAGAATGACTTGGTTTTAATTTTTCTGTGTGTGTGATGGTTTTAGGTGATTCCTAGTGGAATAGTGTGTGTGTGTGTGTGTTTTGTTTGTTTAGAATGCAAATTGTTTTTGTTGTAATCCTTATGTGCATTATATTTCTACTATGTATCTCTTGTTGTTTTACTTCTTTAGAAAAAAAAACTATACTCACGGTATCCTGAAGACTAAAGATGATTTGACAAATGACAGCAGTTATATACATCAGTGACTTTACTTATATCTCATTTTTTTGCCACCCTGTGATGCTATCGCAATTTGGTTTTTGTTGCTCTTACAATTCCTTACTGAAACACATTCTCCCCAGATTACCCATGTGGAATAGGACCATCTGAGAATGAGTTTTTCTAGTGATGTGGGACTAAGCTCCTGAACATAAAAGGAGCCAAAATTGTTTGAGTTCATCTACAATGCTTTCTTTGAAAAACCCTGATGAAAAGTGGGGAGAGGATAAAAGAAAAATCTCTCGGAGCTGTCTGAGGTATTTGAGGTATGCAAAATTTATCAGGTCCAGAGAGACATGAGTATGGGATTTTAATTATATTCCCGTATCCATGCCTGGAGGCAATTGTTTAGAAACATTTTTATTCCTGAATTGCTGCCTCACCCGTTATCTTCATGTTCCTGGAATTTGTAATACAAAGAACATTGTATAGCCAATCAATAGCTTATGTAAATAAATGTAAACTCTTGGTAAACAACTTAGAAATATTCTCTCTTTTTTTTTCCTTAAAAACCTACTTATCAGGGCTGCTAATTGGAGTGTGTATTCAGGGCAACTTGAATCTATGCTCCCAGGTGGCCATACTTAACCATTCTGCTTGAACAAACTCTCTTTAAACGAGATTCTGAAGTTTTGATTATTTTAGGTTAACAAATATGTATATTACTATTGTCTATCCTACTGTGTGAAGTGGCCTATGAAGTTTTCTCTTGTGTTTTTATGTATTTTATGTTTTTCTCTTGTGTATTTATGTATTTTATCTATTCCCTTTTACTGATAAGAACAGATACTATACTTGATCTTAGCCAAAAGGCTGAGAAGTGATTACATCTCCCTGTAAAAATGTAAATGAATGTCTTTTAAAACAATTTTTTAAAATAATTTTTTCCATAACTATATTTTTCAAATTTTGATATTTTGGGGTTGTAATTTTCAGATTTTTAGACTTTAGAAATTTTGATCTTTCAAAATTTCAACATTGAGGGTTATGACATCTTCTGTGATTATGGCCCAAACCCCACCCTAGAAGGGACAGGGATGATACATTTGACATCTACTTTGTACTTGGGTTTACCTTTCTTTACCATAGTACCACTTTTGTCTCTAGCATGTTTGACTCTGCTAGAGTGAACTTCCTGGTTCCTGAGGATGTGGAAAAATGCCTCTACTGGGGGAATCACCCTTTGTTATATGGAAAATTAACACTATCACCTGTTCGTTTTGGTTTTTTTTCATTCTGGTAGACTATCAGTCAAAGAAAGAAATTACTATACTATCAGGGATAATTGACTCTAATTAAAATGAAGAACTAGGATTGTTGTTAAATAATGGAGGAGGAATATGCTGGAATCCAAGATACTCTCTTCAGAGTCTCTTGAGGCTTTTAGGACTAGTGATAAATTTGAATACACATTACAGCAACCATAGGCTGACAATGGTAAAGCCAAGAAGAGCTGATACTGTTTGGAAATTTGGGCCTTGTTACAACTCAGAGCAGCCAAACTGATGACTGAGGGGGAGTGAAAGTTAGAAGGATGTTGAAAATTATATCTAATAAATATTAAATATGACCTAAAGATCAGTGGCTGCAGTGTCGATTGTGGTTTACTTTCTTGCCACAAGACTTTGCAGATAATTTGTTACAGGACCACCAGTCTCATCTGCCCACTGCCCACAATAACAGACCAATATATTGAATAGCAGAGGTTGCAACAGAAAAAGAGTTTAATAGTCACTGAGCAGCCAAACAAAGAGATGGGAGGAGCCCTCCAATCCATCCTCCTCAGGGGTTCTGACCTAGGGTTTTTAAGGTGATTGTTGTAGGCAAGGGGATAAAGAGTTGGGGGGTCATAGATTAGTCAGGGTGAGGGGGAAGGGATCATTAGGATGTGAAAACTGCATTCTTCAGTTGCGTTAGTGCCTCAGTGAGGGCACTCAAACTAGCTGGCATTGGTAGTTTCACTGGAATGAAAGATCTAAAAAATATTTCAAATGGAAAACTTGAGGTTTCTCAACATTAAAGATGTTATCTATAGAAACGATTAAGGGAAATTAGTACCTTGGGACCTTGTCTGTGTGACTTACAGGCAGTAAGAAACTAAGAAAGTAAACTAAAGAGTAAGTTGGTTAATGGTTAATGCTAAGCTGTAACTCTCTTCTGAGTCGATGTTTTTGTCAGAAACTTCTGACAACTGATTTTATTAAATTTATGAGGATGTATTAATTGTTGTGAATCATGATCTTTACAGTGACTCAGTGTTGGATTTAAGGGAAGAAACATTTGGAAAAGTGTAGTACAAGGGGTTACCTGTATCAGATAATGCTTGTACATGACATCTTTATTTATTTTTTATTATATTTTAAGTTCTGGGATACATGTACAGAACATGCAGGTTTGTTACATAGGTATACACATGCCATAGTGGTTTGCTGCACCCATCAACCCATCATCTACATTAGGTATTTCTCCTAATGCTATCCCTCCCCTAGACCCCAACTCTCTGACAGGCCCCAGTGTATGATGTTCCCCTCCCTGTGTCCATGTGTTCTCATTGTTCAGCTCCCGCTTATGAGTGAGAACATGTGGTGTTTGGTTTTCTGTTCCTGTGTTAGTTTGCTGAGAATGATGGTTTCCAGCTTCATCCATGTCCCTGCAAAGGACATGAACTCATCCTTTTTAATGGCTGCATACTATTCCATGGTGTATAAGTGCCACATTTTTTTATCCAGTCTATCACTGATGGGCCTTTGGGTTGGTTCCAACTCTTTGCTATTGTGAACAGTGCTGCAATAAACATACGTGTGCAGGTGTCTTTACAGTAGAATGATTTATAATCCTCTGGGTATATGCCCAGTAATGGGATTGCTGGGTCAAATGGTATTTCTGGTTCTAGATCCTTGAGGAATTGCCACACTGTCTTCCACAATGGTTGAACTAATTTACACTCCCACCAACAGTGTAAAAGCTTTCCTATTTCTCCACATGCTTGCCAGCATCTGTTGTTTCCTGACTTTTTAATGATCGCCATTCTAACTGGTGTGAGATGATATCTCATCGTGGTTTTGATTTGCATTTCTCTAATGACCAGTGATGATGAGCTTATTTTCATATGCTTATTGGCTGCATAAATATTTTCTTTTGAGAAGTGTCTGTTCATATCCTTTGCCCACTTTTTGATGGGGTTGTTTGTTTTTTTCTTGTGCATGGCATCTTATGTGATTGTTCTCGTTTGTTTTTTACTCTAGTCATGGTTGTTGTGAATCAGCTCTGGATGTGCTTTAAGAGTATCTCACATGAGTCCTTTGTTGTGCTTTCTATTTTTCTGTTCTTTACTGTTGTCCTACTCAAGGATAACACAGTAGTGGCTGCCAAAGTGGGGATGCTACAAGAAACTTCTTGACATAAATATTCTGGTGGTGCAGCACAGTTTATCCTTGTGGGGTGAAATTTTGACCAGTAGAATATGGAAGCCTATGGATAAATGCCTCCCTTACCTTTTATCCTCTAACACAGGGTGTTCAATCTTTTGGCTTTCCAGAGCCACATTGGAAGAAGAATTGTCTTAGGCCACATATAAAATACACTAACACTAGTGATAGTGGATGAACTAAAGAAAAATGCAAAACAAGTCTCATAATATTTTAAGAGAGTTTATGAATTTGTGTTGGGTCACATTCAAAGCCGTCCTGGGCCACATGTGGCCTGCACCTGTGGGTTGGACAAGCTTGCTCTAACAGATGCTTCTAGAATAAATTTTATAAGGTTTTTCAAGAGAATGTATGGGATTAATTAATTCTTTCTAGCAAATGCCAACTCAATAACATATCGTGATATAGGCTTTTTCTTGTTATCAATGTGCTTCTGATGATTCATATATTACCACCCCTATAAATGCTTTTACCTAAGTCTTTGTTTCTTTTCTTTTTCTTTTTTTTTTTTTTTTTTTGAGACAGAGCCTTGCTCAGTGCCCCAGGCTGGAGTGCAGTCGCGCAGTCTCTGCTCACTGCAAGCTCCGCCTCTCAGGTTCACGCCATTCTCCTGCCTCAGCCTCTGGAGTAGCTGGGACTACAGGCGCTTGCCACCACGCCCAGCTAATCTTTTTTGTACTTTTAGTAGAGATGGGGTTTCACCATGTTAGCCAGGAAGGTCTCGATCTCCTGACCTCGTGATCCACCCGCCTTGGCCTCCCAAAGTGCTGGGATTACAGGCGTGAGCCATCGCTCCCAGCCATCTTTGTTTCTTATTCTGGTTTATTGCAAAATTATATAACCCTTTAGAATGTAACTTCTATAAGGACAGTGGCTTTTGTCTGTTTTTTGTTTGTTTGCTTTTTCTTTTTCACTGTTACATCTTCCGCCTAGAATGGTGGACCTGACACAGCTCACGCTTTCAATCAGTATTTGTTAAATTGATGTATTAAACACTGTCACTCCTCCTCCCAGACACTTGTAAACCACTTACTGGTTCTTTTTAACTATCTCTCAGTTTCTGCATGCTTTTGTTTCAACAATTTGCTTATGCAACTACTACCTTTGTGTACTGGACCCGCTTTACCCATATGTACTGGAGTGCTGAAAGCTGCCTGGGATTTTACATTCTCTCCCCTACCTCCAACTGCAACAGTCATAGCCAATGACTGACTAGTGCAGTAAAATAAATGCCCAACTCCCTTGCCTCAAGGCAAAACCAACTCTAAAGTATAATTAATGCTCCAGAGCTTTCTGCATAATCAGGCTTAGGTTGTTCCTGAAAAATCAGCCTGCATGTCTTCCTGTTCTGTCTTACTTCTCGCACTGCTTTGCTAGTTCCTCCTAGGAACACCTCATCAATAAATCAAAAAATCTCACCTAGAAATAATAAAGAGAAATGCAAAAAACTTAGTGGGTACTCAATAACAGGCAGTATGTTTTAAATTAACTATTATTATTTTTAAATAAAATTACTATTATATCATCTTTTTGAAAAAACAGGCTTCTGCTTTTGTTTTATTGTTTTGTTTTTGAGACCTGAACTTTGAAGACGTTATTCTTCCTGACCCAGTTACTGTTTAATAACATAAGAATTAGAAGATGTAAATGATGTAAATATAGTACTGGGTATTTTCCATACTTTAATGATCATAATAATCAACAGAGCTTTAAAAAAATAAAGAATTGGGGGAACTTCCAAAGATGATTTATTAGGTTTATAGCTTCTAGGAAACTATATTTAAAAAATTTTTCCCAGATGATTTTTAAGATCAACCAGGTTTGAAAGCCACAGAGGTTGGCCTCTCAAATTATAGTCCTGGCTCATTCTTGAAAGCATTGTGGATGATTTCGTGAATATGTCTTATTCTGTTGTCCTATACTGTCTATTGCTGAGCCTTTCTGAGACCTGGAAGTGCAGACCAGTAATGGTCAATTTTCAGTTCTAACAAATGGTGTATAGGCCTATCACCCAGGTCATAGGACCTTCTCATTAGTTGAAACTAGTCATGGTTAGCAGTAATATGAAATAATAGGAAATATATATTTGGTTTGTGTCCCTGTTTCCTGATATTCAGCTCCTAAGACCCTTGGGATCTCCAGAATGATATGTCTTTTTGTATGCTAATGAGATGACTGATGGTTAGGGGCTTCTGGATAGCCCCATGATGGGGGCTGGTTATCAGGGGAAACAACCATGTGATTTGAGGGTTGGAACTTTCAACCTCAGCTGTGAGCTGACCTCCAGAGAGGGCAGAAGAGCTGAATATTGAGTTAATCACAAATGGCCAATGATTTATCAATCTTATCAATTATGCCTATCTAATGAAGATTCCATGAAAACTCAAAGGATAGGTTTGAAGAACTCCCAGGTTACTGAGCACATGGAGGTACTGGGAAGGTGGTACCCTAGAGAGGACATGGGAGCTTCATTCCCTTTCCTCCGTACTTTGCCTAATTCATCTCTTCCATTTGGCTTTTTTAGAGTTGTTTTTAATTTTTATTTTAAAATTATTATCACTATTTTTTTGTAGAGATGGGGTCTCGCTATGTTGCCAGGCTGGTATCCTACTCATGGTTTCAAATAATCCTCCTGCCTTGGCCTGCCAAAACACTGGGATTACAGTTATGAGCTATGACTCTTAGCCAGGAGTTGTACCTTTTTAAATTAAAGAGGTAATATTAAGTACATCTCTTTCCTGAGTTCTATGAGCCCTTCTAGCAAATAATTGAACCAGAGGAGGGAGTTTTATGAGCCTCTAATTTATAGCCAGTCAGTTTTCCAGGAGATGACCTTGACTTGTGACTAGTGTTGGAAAGTAGGGAGGCAGCAGTCTTGTGGGACTGAGCCCTTATTCTATGAAATCTGATACTTACTCCAAGTAGATAATGTCAGAGTTGAGTTAAATGGTAGGACCCCCAGTGGGTATTTACAGAAAATTAAATAATTGCTTGGTGTGAGGGGAAAAATTCACGTATCTATTAGCAATCAGGTTTATTCTGCCTGCAAGCAATGAGCCAATCAGCGTGTCAATAGGTGTGTGTTTAAAAGATATTTTATTTACAAGACCGCCATGCAGGGAGATGGAAGAACAAATCTCAAATTCATGCCCTTGAAAATGGTGATGAGGGGTACTTATGGAATAGAAAGTGGGGTGGTCTAAAGTATGGGAAAGGTGATTGGCAGGTAAAAATGGTGAGGTAATCATCATTTCTGTATAAGTATAATTGAGGATATAGTTTGTCATAAAATCCGTATGCAGAAAATGGTGGCATTAGCATCATCTAATGAGTGTGAAGGTTTTGGCCCTCTGATGTCAAAACACTCTTCAGGCACCTGCACAGCCCCAGTTGAAAGGTGCTGGACTCGACTGGCTTGAACTAGACAAGAGCTGGTGTTTTAGTTCCTGAAAAACAACTTTAAGCAACTATTACTAAAGTCACCCACAGTCAGAGGTGTTATCTAGAAGGAAGTTAGTCGAAGTTCTAAGATCAACTAGAAGTAAGTGATTAAAAGCCAGCAAGGCAGGTTAAGTTTGGTGGGCAAAATCAAATTAGCCCTTGGTTTCACATATGGTGAAGTAAACAGAATTTTTCCTACAGAGTAAGTCATAATATATATATTTATGTATATGTATATTATATATATATAATATATGTATATATACATATATTGCATATATAATATATGTATATATTATTATGTATATGTATATTATATACATAATAATATATATGATAATGTAATATTGTAAGAATACTTAATAAAATGTTATTTATTGCAAATGATTTTTTAAAAGTCAAAAATTATCAAACGTATGTTGCCAAAATTTTCTTACACATACATTATTTTTTATTTTAGATAATATGTAGTCACTTTATTATCTGATTGGCATGTGGCACAGATAATTCAAAGCAAGTTTTATATAAATAAAAGCTAATCTTGACAGAAAATGTACTTACATAATGAAATAATCCACTATAAAAAATCTCTATTTCCCTTTATAAAGATGTAGAAAGTTGGATTATTTATAGCTGATAACCATAATTATATATGTATATATGATTACATATGTATGATATGCATATATATATTATTTTTATTATCTCTTGTTAATGATCAAGATAGCTACATTAATTAAGGTAAGAAGTAAGAAACTTCAGAATAGTTATTATATTAGCTAATAACATTGTTTTAGCACTTTATGATTTATAAAATACACTCACATATTAGTCCATTCTTGCATTGTGTATTAGTCTGTTCTCACAATGCTAATAAAGACATACTTGAGACTGGGTAACTTATAAGGAAAAGAGTTTTAATTGACTCACAGCTCCCCATGGTTGAAGAGGCCTCACAATCACGGTGGAAGGTGAATGAAAAGCAAAATCACATCTTACATGGAAGCAGGTGAGAGAGCTTGTTCACGGGAACTACCCTTTAGTAAACCATCAGATCTCATGAGACTTATTACTATCATGAAAACAGCATGGGAAAGACCCATCCCATGATTCAATTACCTACCACCAGCTCCCTCCCATGAGAAGTGGGGATTATTACAATTCAAGGTGAGATTTGTGTGAGGACACAGCTAAACCATGTCATTCTGCTCATGGACACTCTCAAATCTCATGTCCTCACATTTCAAAACTAATCATGCCTTCCCAATAGTCTCCCAAAACCTTAACTCATTTCAGCATTAACTCAAAAGTCCACAGTCCAAAGTCCCATCTGAGACAAGGCAAGTTCTTTCCACCTATGAGCCTGTAAAATCAAAAGCAAGTTAGTTACTTTCTAGATACAATGGGGGTACAGGCATTGAGTAAATACACCCATTTCAACTGGGAGAAATTGTCCAAAACAAACAGGCTACAGGCCCCATGCAATTCTAAATCCAATAAGAGAGTCATTAAACCTTAAAAGTTCCAAAATGATCTCCCTTGGCTCCATGTCTCACATCCAGGTAATGCTGATGCAAGAGGTGGCCTCTCATGGCCTTGGGCAGCTCTGCCCCTGTGGCTTTGTGGAGTACAGCCTCCCTCTCAGCTACTTTCATGTACTGGCTTTGTGTGTCTACAGCTTTTTCAGATGCACGGTGCAAGCTGTCAGTGAACCTACTCTTCTGGGGTCTGGAGGACAATGGCCCCCTTCTCATGGCTCCACTAGGTAGTGCCCCAGTGGGGACTCTGTGTGGGGATCCATCCCCACATTTCCCTTCTGCACTGCCTTAGCAGAGGTTCTCCATGAGGGCCCCACCCTGCAACTAACTTCTGCCTGGACATATAGGCATTTCCACATATCCCCTAAAATCTAGGGGGAGGTTTCCAAACCTCAATCCTTGAGTTCTGTGCACCCGCAGGCTCAACACCATGTGGAAGCTGCCAAGGTTTGGGGCTTGCATCCTTTGGGGCCACAACCGGAGCTGTACCTTGTAATCCCCTTTTCACCATATCTGAAGCAGCTGGGATGCAGTGACTTAAGTCCCTAGGCTGTACACAGTACTGGGGGCCTGGGCCAGGCCCACAAAAGCATTTTTTCATCCTAGGCCCCCAGGTCTGTGGTGGGAGGGGGTGCTGTGAAGATCTCTAACATGCCCAGGAGACATTTTCCCCATTGTCTTGGTGATTAACATTGTGCTCCTCATGACTTATGCAAATTTCTGCAGCGGGCTTGAATTTTTTTTCCCAGAAAATTAGTTTTTCTTTTCTATTGCATTGTCAGGCTGCAAATTTTCCAAACTTTTATGCTGTACTTCCTCTTGAACACTTTGCCGCTTAGAAATTTCTTTTATCAGAAACTGTAAATCATTTATCTCAAGCTCAAAGTTCCACACATCTCTAGGGCAGAGGCAAAATGCCACCAGTCTTTTCGTATAGGAAGAGTAAACTCTACTCCATTTCCCAACAAGTTCCTTATCTCCATCTGAGACCACCTCAGCCTGGATTTCATTGTCTATATTACTAGCAGCATTTTGGTCAAAGCCATTCAACAAGTCTCTAGGACATTCCAAACTTTCCCACATTTTCCTATCTTCTTCTGAGTCCTCCAAACTGTTTCAACCTCTGCCTGTTACCCAGTTCCAAAGTCACTTCCACATTTTTGGTTATCTTTACAGCAGCATCCCAGTACCCAGTATCAATTTACTGTATTAGTGTATTCCCTTGCTGCTAAGAAAGACATGCTTGAGACTGGGTAATTTATAAAGGAAAGAAGTTTAATAGACTCACAGTTCCACATTGCTGGGGAGGCCTTGCAATCATGGCTGAAGGTAAATGAGGAGCAAAGTAATGTCTTACGTGATGGCAGGCAAGACAGCATGTGCAGGGGAACTCCCTTTTATGAAAGTATCAGATCTTGTGAGAGTTACTCACTATCATGAAAAAAACCTGTCCCCATGATTTAATTACCTCCCACTGGGTCCCTTGCATGATACATGGGGATTATTATAATTCAAGGTGTGATTTGCGTGGGGACATAGCCAAATCATATCACATTGCTAAAAGAATACCCGAGACTGCATAATTTATAAAGAAAAAAGGTTTAATTGTCTCACAGTTTTGCAGGCTGTATAGGCATGGCTGCAGAGACCTCAAGAATCTTACAATCATGGCAGAAGGCAAAGGTGAAGCAGGCACATCTTACATGGGCAGAGAAGAAAGAAGAGAGAGAGGGAGGAGGTGTCACACACTTTTAAACCACCAGATCTAATGAAAACTCATGTACTATCATGAGAACAGTAAGGGGAAAATCTGTCCCTATGATCAATCACCTCCCACCAAGCCTCTGCTTTAACCAATGAGATTACAATTAGACATGATATTTGGGTGGAGATGCAACTCCAAACTGTATCAACTCATATACTTTATCTGATTCTCATAACAACTAAGAGACTCTTTGAAATAAGCCAAATGTCTTTTTTTAAACTTATTATAGAATGATCATATTTTGTACATGTTTCTAAGTTGATATAATGTTTTCCAAATGTATTCTCTTATTTGATCTTACAATAATCCTAGGGGATTTAATTGAAGAAATATAAGCTCAGAGAAAACTGACTTGAATGGTGTCAGCTGGGAAAAGAATAACAGCTGTGTAGTGTGTTTTTTCTTTAATTTTCAAAGCTTGTACATGTTTACTTTTTTAAAGTCTTTCTTTGTCCTGATTGTAGTCAATTATTCATTTATAAAATTAAATGTATTTATTATATTTATATGTTCTTCCCAACATTATCAGCTAGGTAGAATGAGCTGGGCCAATAGAACAGAGATATTTATATGCATATGACAAATTTAGCATAATATACTTTAGTTCAGTAACATAGACAAAGTGTTTATTTTCAGGATTATACTACTTTTTATTCTTGTAAAACATGTATTCTTTTTCATTGTCTTATTATGAAACATAAAAATACATAAAAATGAACAGAATTTGAAGTGAATATCTTGATTCTATAATTAACATTTTACTATGTTTATTTATTGCATATCTATTGCATCTCTCCATTTTGCTACAATCTGACTCCATCTTCCTTGAGCAGTTATAATTGTGTTTAAAATTCTGTCTTTGTCATTCCAAAACTTAGTTCATTTTGTTGTTGCTCTTTATTCCATTGATTCTTTATTTCTTTTAAGAATGGGTAATGTTTTCTTGTTTCTTTTTGTGACATGCAACTTTGAATTATTTTTTGGGTGTTGTGAATTTCATGTTGTTGAGAATTTGGATTATGTTAGGTTCTACCAAAGTATAATTGTGTAAACAGCATTTGTCTTTGATAAAATAAATTGCAATTTCTGGCTCCCCTTCTGTGGTTTCAGAATGAACTTTCGTTCAACTTATTAGATTTAGTTGTCTGCTTGGAGTCTGCCCTGCGCATGTGTAGTTCAATGGTCAATCAGATATTTGGCTGTTATCCTAATTTGAATTTCCATCTTCTGGCTTGCTCTTTTCAAAGATTTGTATCTTCTTCATTTTCTAGTGCCTGTGATGCCTTGAACACTGTCCTTTAATTCTGCCAGGTAGCATGACCTTGTGTTTTCCATCAGAGTTTTAGCCAGCCAACTTACATGGTGCATACTGGAAGGCCTAAAATTTGACTAAATGTGATAAAATAAGAAAACTCTCAAGTTCTATTCTCTTTATCTGAGTCTCAACTTCTCTCTAGTCCTGCCTTTATTAATTTACTCTCTAGTGGCTTCAGGTACCTCGGAGGATTTTGTTTTCCCTAAGTGTTTTGTCAAGAGTTTATTGTTATTATTTGCTGTATTATTGTTTTGTTAGGAGTTCATGGCAGTACTGGAAGCAGAACTCTCATGGTCACCTTTTAACTCATTACATTTCTGTAATTGAAATCTTTCTTTGATTTATGTGATTTGTAATACTAGATCTTAAAGATCTATTTAAAGCATGTAGCTTATTATACATAAAAATTTTTAACTGTTTGCAGTTTCACTTAAACTGGGTCTCCTCTAACAAATAAATTTAGTCTAAATTTATGATAACCCAAAGATACAATCAAGAACCATTCCCAGATTTTATCTGAAGTCTATGAGAAATGCCAATTACAACATTCATAGAAGTGCGGAGGTACAAGAAAGCTTACATATCACTTGCTAGAGGTGATATGTACAATTGGACTGAATGTTTGAGTATTTGTTTATGGCTGCAGCAAAAATATCAGAAAAAAGCATTCTTGGCTTTAACCTGGTGGCTGTTTACCTATTTTACACTCTTTCCTGGTGAAATAAAAGATAACTAGCTTTCCAACATGATCGCATCTTTAAGTACGGTGGTCATTCAAAACATTCCAGTCAATTAGGTCAAAAAGATCATTTATTGATTTGACATCTCATTCAGATAACCTCACTTATTTCCATGATAGATATTAATAGTGTGGTTCTTATTTTGATTATAGCCGACTCTCCTACATTCAAAATACAGCTAAACTATAGACCAAAAAGAATTAATTACATAGTCTCCATTGGTTAACATTTATGCTAATATTTTCTAGCCAGAATAAGAAAGCTACTTTGGCATGATTCTTTAAAGTTAACCAACTTACTCACTAAATCATATAGAAAAAGTATTTTTTAATCATTTAAATGTAAGTTTATTTACCATATTTTATGTACTTTATTTCATAATAGAAGTCCAATATTTTAACACAATATAGTAGAGGAGATATTAAAAAAATGAAAAATGTCTCTGCTGGCCTATCAGGTGAAAGCATTTACAGAAATTCTGCCTATGAATAACAAAAAGCTTTGCAACAGAACATTTAAGTAATGTGTCTTTATGACTATTTGAAAACTAGTTCGCAGGCATGTTTTCTGATGATTACGAATCTTGGGCACAGGTTTATTTCAGCATATTCCAAATGGCAACAGCTATACTGCAAAAAACAATTTTTGTCCTGTCACCAGTTTACTAATCAAATGTCAGTCTCTTCTCAAGATCTCATGTCTTATCAACAAAGGCCTAAATGAATTACTGTTGCAAATGCCCATCATAGTAAGCATCTGCTTGTCTCAGTCCTATGTCTGACGAGCTTAATCTGAAGCATGCCATTTCTGATAGAAATCCAGGTGACATGAAGCTTCTGAAAAAAAATGTACTTAACACACATAAGACCAAAAATTTATATACTCACATTTTAATAAAAACAGTACTTGTAGTTGGTTATTCACATCTCATGATAACTGAATGTTGCCTTATATGGTCATATCCTTTGGGGAAAAAATAGGGATTATGTACAAAAATTCTCTTTCTTAAAAATATGGTTCTCTCCCTAACCTTGGAAATAGAAGTAAACACTTTTAAACTTGGTTCATGCCTTGCATATAGGAATATTATGGCCAGAAGTGAGATTTTATATATGAATGACTTTTAACTCTTTTTCCCACTTACATAGATTTAAAGGTTCAATTTCACTGACAATTGACCATTTTACTATATGCAATAAAACATATATCTAAATTTTTAGAAACACCTTGAATTCTTAGAATGCATTTTTAAACAATGAATTTTTGCATAGACAGATTTTTTGTCTGCATCAAGACAATTTCTAGATGAAGCAAGTGAAATAATGATTTTGAAAGATGCTTATATTTGTATCAAACACAAACTTAGATATTTTCTTGAGTTAAAGTGTAAAAATATTCTCCTTGAATATATAGAAAACTTGTAGGCAAGATAAAAATAACACTAAGTATAGAAAATATGTTTTATTTTTTCAATATGATGATTAAAGTGTTACAAAATAGTACCTTGGTCCGTCCTTACTCCTTTCTTATGTAAATTAATTAACCATTTGGAAGTGGGTGCACCTTTTTCTCTCAACTTCTCTGTTGTTACCATGTGAGAAAATAAATTTCTATTTTGGTAAAAGAAACAGAGTCATGGAACTCAGAAGCTAGGTCATGCTGTGTTGATGTCAAGCAATGTCAGATGTCTGAATTAATATATATTCTATTTGGAAGCAATGTGGGTATAACAGTATATAATAATAGATCTCTCTACTTTTATATTTCATAGTTGATGTGGAATTTGCTGCAAACCATATTAATTCTGTAGAGAAGGCATTGTGCTCTTAAATCACATAAAATTTTTATTGCCTGTCTTGCCTAATATTTCTTTTGCTCTCAAAACACTATTGGCTTTAAAAAAAAAAAGAAAAAAAGAAAAAAGAAATCTTCTGCACATTTCTGCCACTGTTGAAATTAAACATGGTTTCAACTAAGGGCTATAATCTTCTTTATTCCAGAATAATGCCTTAGGTAACTATAATTGAAAGAAGTGAAATATGCAAAGAAAAATCATTAAAAGGAAGCATCTTTCAGAACTGTAATTAAATAGATTGGCTGTGAGGAATAAATTAAGGGCAAAGAAAATTAAAATCAGTATAATATAGAGGAGACACAACAGAATGCAAACCATGCAATCAAAAAGATAAATACCCTTGACCCTTTTGTTATATTAATACGCATGTATTTTTTCTTCTAGTGATTTGCCCTTGGAGCATTTCTGTACCTTGGTCACATTCTACACAAAACGAGATTGAAATAGATTGAAGTTTTTAAAGAACATACTTAGGCCAGTCTCCTCATTGTAGAATGGCCTCAGAGGTGGCAACACAGGAGCTGAGTAATTGTAAGTGGTTCTTCTAGAGATTGGTTTATTTTTGCTGTGACAAGCTTTATTCTGTATTCAGCACCCTTATCAAGTGGCTAACCTATACTAAGGATGACCATAGAAGCAAAAAACAACGTCTTAAAGACATTTTTACACCAGCATACTTTTAAAAAACCTCATTCAGTGGTTTTGTGTATCAAAGTATATCGTTTTAAATTTAGTCTTTCCAGGCTAGTATTATTTTATCTTTTTCAATAAATCCAACATAATCTTAATGGGAATATTTGTTGATATTTTCTTCATATTGTCAAACTTAAAAGTGGTAACTGTAAAGTTTCTAATCTCACTTAATAGATGCTTGGACTATAATAGATGCTAGGAATATAATAGATGCTAGGACTATATAAGCCCTACTCACTTTTTGTGTAATGCAATAAATCCTGAAGATAGTATTAACTATGTTTATGTATTTTTTGTAGAGACAGGATCTCACATGTTGCCCAGGCTGTTCTCAAACTTTTAGAGTCAAGTTAAACTCTTGCCTTGGCCTCCCAAAGTGCTGGAATTACAGGCATGAGACACTGCACTCAGCCAACTGTTTATTATAATAAGTCCCTTTATTTTGATAGATCAACAACCATATGACAAGTGTTTGTCTTGTCTTCTAACTAAATTGTTATAAAGGAGTTCTATTTGACTTTCTTACACCATTATAAAGCAACATTGCTGGGCCACTGAATTTTGGAATTGATTTACAAGTTTGTGCTGTCCTTTCCTTTCTATATCATAAATTTATATATAACTCCATGTAACAGAGGTATGTCATAACTGTCTCTGGCATAATTGTAAGTGATATTCTATTTACATTACTTATGTAGAAATGTCATAGACTGGTTCTTAAATCAAATTACATAAAATGCACAAAAATTAGCGATTATGGAACCAATTTCAGCTTCATTATATGGATAGATACGGATTTAAGTAATGGAAAAGCATATTTGGGGAAAGAAGCTCCTCTATTTCCAATAGTATCAAGCCTGTAAATTGTATTTATCAGAGAATATTTATGTACAAAATTCCATAACTCATTATTTCTTATTATCCAGCCAATGCCATTTAGTCTATTGATCAAGGTCACTAATGGCCCTTTAAATGTCCTCTTAAAGGTTTTGATTCTGAACACCTGATATTACAAAGATGATTTTATCTATTTCTATGTGCAAAATATTTCTTATTGTGTCAAGTTTTGTAAATTTTAGTTCAAAGGAAAAAGACATACCTATCTTTAAAGATGTGTAGAATACACCAAAGTTGTAGATCATGCTGTCATACTACAATAGATCAAATCTTAGCTATATATTAAATTTACACATCTACATTAAGCTGGCTCATTTATTGCAGACAAATAGTCAACATGAATCTGGTTATTTGGCATGTTCATCTACTGCCTCAGAATGACAGAGACTCTTCGAGTGAAATCACTAGTGTTGGCTATAAAACGCTCGATTAATTTGTGTCCAAATGATCATTAACAGTCAATACACAACTATGCTACTTATATTAAATATATGCTACTTCAAAAGTTCTAAAACTATTTTGATATTTATTGCTTATCCCTATACTAAAGTACTTTAGTTTTAAAATACTGTGGAGAAATACCTCGAGAGTTCTTACTGCTCTCTTAAAAACATTCAATGAAATACACCTATGACACACATAATAATACCTGTTCTAAAAGGAAGAGCTCAGTAATACTGTGTTTCAGTTACATTAAAAAGCCCTTTCTCATTAATTCAATTTTCTTTTGTAAAAATGTTCCCACTACTGCTGGAGTAATCAGCCTTTCAGATTTATGAGCGATTTTTATGTGAGTGTTGGCCTAAAAGATAAAACACCTTGATCAATTGCCAGGTAACTCTTCCAGTCTTCCTTCAACACCATGTTAATCCAGCACATTAAATTATTTTTAATTAGGTAATCATATAACCATGAATCTCTTTTTTAGGAAATAAAGAAAAAATTTATAATGTCTTCTAAAAGAACAGACATGGGAAATTATACACGTAGGAGATACTGCAGAAACTGTTCCTATCAATTTAGAACAGCAACAACAACAACAAAAAGAATTCTGAACTAATCTCTTAGTTTAGCAGTATAGCCTCCGATTCCAGTTTTCTTGGGTTTTCATTGAAGCTTTAGGACGTCAGCATTCCTTCCCCCAGGGAATAGGGTGGGACCCTCTTAAGATCCACTATCAGAAAGGCTGGGGAAGATTGGAACAAGTGAAAGGAGGGTAGGGGAAGGTCAGAGAGATTCTGTTTACTGAGGCCTGTCTCTGAGGTTTAACATACCCAACAGTGTAACAAAAGACTACAACAAGGGCTAGTGGAGTTATAAGCCAGGGGGCTTATATATATTTATATATTTGTAAATATTTATATATACAAAAACAATGTATTTATCTAATATATATTATATATTAGATTATATTATGTAAATTATATATTAGATATATTATTATATATTATATATAAATATGCTTGTTCTTATTTTCTGTGGTGTATAAACAACAGAAGGTAAGAAGAGCAAGTGACTAAGAGAAAAGCAGAAAAGTAAAGGCATATTTTTTTTAGTCAAATAGAAAAAATTCTGAATCAAGTTACTGAAGTATTCACTAGAGCCTCATGAAACATCATTTTCCAAACCCAGACTAAATTTATAAGGCTCAACTGATAAACAAAGACTTTTTTAAGAATTAAAAATTAGGTAAATGTTTAATTAAAACAATTTCAATTAAAAATGCTACGTTTTTATATTTCTCATCTTTTATCCCTGAAAGAATGTTGTTCTAACTCTTTCAAGAAACATTAGCAAATTTATAAAATAACAAATCTTAAGGAAAGAAATTTTTAGAATCCAAAAGAGTACAGGCAAGCAATTCATTGTGCTTAAGAGTATTTGAACTTAAACTAAATCTTAGTATCTACATGGTGGATTATCTTTTTTGACTATAAAATGATAATGATGTACATTAATAATTTAATAGCAAAAAAGTTTAAAAATACATTATATGACATGCTGAATTAATAACTTTAAAAATTATTATAGTTGAATTTACTTGATTTCTAATATGTTATCAAATTTGCTTGACTTCAAATACAGTCAAATAAATGAAAGCCTGCTGTATTTTAAGGGGAAACATCTAGAAAACATGATCTGAAAATATCCATCCAAAAAGCTTACAACTAAAATAATGTTTACAGTAACAAAGAATGCAAAAGTGTTTGTAAAACAGCTTTTCTTTAAAATGAAAAAAAAAAAAACATAATTTTTTAAAGCTGGCACTATTATTCCAAAGAGGTGGTTCTGGAAAAACCATTCCTAACACTGCTTTCAACCAAACCAAAAGTGACAGAAACCCTAATTATTGGAGCTTTGCCTGATTATTTCAACAAAATTCATTTTCCACAAAGCAAAACCATTAAAATGCAAAGGACTTTTTCTTTTAGTTAAGTTAGGGTTATATCTGGAAAGAAATATAGTCACTACAATTGTTCTATTTGTAACCTTGAATGGACCAGTGATTTGAAAATAACCTTATTGTTTTCCATCATCAAAAAGAAAAAAGATAAATTATTTTTTAAGAGCAAAAAATATTGAGGTTGTATTTTTCTCGATGAAAGAAAACGCCCTTTAGGAACAAATTATTTTTTTCTCCGGTATTTCTCTAATAAAAGCCTATGTATTATTCTAAGTTCAGATCAAATGCTATTTCTTAGAGACTTCTCTGATTTCTTCTCCCCAAGATTAGAAGGAAGAAATACATTATAGACATGTATATAATGAAATACTGTTTAGCAGGTAAAAATTAATGAGCTGGGACTATGTGAATGAACATGAGGAAATTGTAAAATCACAATTTACATTAAATAAAACAGTTTATAAGGCAATATAAATGACATTTATATAAATAATATATATTTAGATATGAATATATTTCTATTTAACCTAATATTTAAAATACGGCTATTGTTTAAAACCTTGAACACACATAGTAAAAGTATAAAATCTGGATGATACTTTTAAACTTCAAAAACAGGATATTGGTTATCTCTGGAGAGAAAGAAATAGAGCTATAACTGTGGAGTTGAGGCAGGAATTGAGGAATTTCTACTAACCATGCAATTATTTTTACAAACCATTAAACATGATTGGAAGTTAATATGGCATGAAGTTAAGATTTGACAGTTGATTGGTAGATACGTGGACATTTGTAATATTATCCTATATACAATAATTTAACCTGGGAGTATTTCTTTTTCTTTCTTTTTTTTTTTAAGTGTAACATAGTGAATAGGTGTATGCTTCAGGGATATAAAAACGCATCTGGAAAACTAACGGTAAGACAATAATCAACAGATGCAAATAATCCACCAAAGTCAATATATATGAAGACTTCAAGATGGCTTGCCAAACGTATCCGGTACTCACCTCCCCCATAAAGAAGAACCAAAAGAAATCACACTACCAATAGAGCACATAAGAGAGAATGCTGAAATTCAGTAGAGAAATCACAGGTAATGCCTTAGGCAAGGGGAGAGGGAAGCAAGGCAGCCTGGTCAGACAGGATTTACTGGAAGCCTGGAGAGGCTCTATGATATTGGGAAAGGGTAAGTGAGTAACCCCCAGCAGTTCATGTTTCTATCTTGTATTTCTTGTGTGTCTTCTAGCTACAGGAGAGCCCCTCAACCTACATTGGCCCTGAGACTAACACAGAGAGCTGCCTGGAGACTGTGTGTTGGCAACCCATGTAGCCTCAAGTCCTAAACAGCTATAGCGAGGCACCACTTTGAGAGCCTCACCCTGAGGCTGCATCCTGTTCTGAAGCCCAACAGACCCTGAATCTCCACATCCCTGTAGTTTCATTGACATGCCCTGCCTGCAGCCACGGCCAAAGCATAAGCCATTGGCAGCAACCCTGCTGCCCCTGGCAACAGGGCCACTGTGCATTTACAAGTGCTCCGAGGAAAGGCTTCCCCACTTGAAGCTGTCACCTGGGACTGAAATGTGTACTCCCCAGCTGCCGGTTTATAACTGTTGCCACTGAAAGCAACCCTGCTCTTCTCTGCAGCAGGGTCACAGCACAGAAGCTTGTACCACACAACCAGTCATGTTGCCAGGAGCACCTGGAGGTCCAGGAATTGGCCCATCTGAAACTGCTAACATTGGTGGCAGTGTACGCTAACTCTGGGGCCCAGGGATAGGCACGCTCAGCCTGCCACTGCCACCTCTGGGCTCTGAAGACTGACCCATCTGATGTCCCTGTCCAGCAAAATTACCACAGCCTCCACTAAAGATTATGCCCTAAACTCCTGAGGATATCACGGACACTATTCATGCTGTTTATAGCCAAATAAATGAAATGAAGATTACTACTGCGTGTACTCAGAATCAAAGCCAAATTATGCTACCCAACCAATACCACAGATGCATCTTCAGGAAAGTCCCCTCCTACAAAAGCAAATTCAAAAAAATGGAAAGACATGACTGTTACACCAGATGTGCAGACATCAGTGTAAAAATACAAAAAAAAAAAAAGAGAGAAAGCAAGGAAATGTGACGTCTCCAAAGAATCACAATAATTCCCTAGCAACAGATTCTAAAGAAAAACAAATTATGAAATCCCTGGAAAAGAATGAAACATAATGATATTAAAGAAGTTCAGTGGCATACAAGAAAACTCGGAAAAACAATACAAAGAAAGCAGAGAAAAAAGTCAGGATGTGCATGAGAACTTTACCAGTGATAGGTATCATAAAAATGAAACCAACAGAAATTTTGGAGCTGAAGTAACCATTGAATAAAATACAAGATACATTAAAAGCTTCAAAAATGGACTAGATGAAGAAGAAATAATTTTAGAACCTGAAGGCAGGTCTTTTGAAATAATCTAGTCAGACTGAAACAAAACAAAACAAAAAAAGAATTAACAAAGTCTATGTGACATATGGGACACTATAAAGCAACCAAATATCCAAATATTTGGTGTCCCAGAAGGTGAAGATAATATGAAAACAATAGAAAGCCTATTAAATGAAATAATAGTTGAAAATCTCCCAAGTTTAGCAAGAGGCAGGAAGATTGCTTGAGCCTAGGAGGTCAAGGATGCAGTGAGCTATGATCATACAATTGTATTCCATAGCCTAGGTGAGAGAGGGAGATTCTGTCTCAAAAAACAAAAAGAAAAAAACAAAAGAATCAAGCTATGTCCATTAATGGATGAATGGGTAAAGAAAATGTGAGGCCGGGCACAGTGGCTCACACCTGTAATCACAGCACTTTGGGAGGCTGTGGCAGGTGGATCACTTGACCTCAGGAGTTAGAAACCAGCCTGTGCAACGTGATGAAACCACATTTCCACCAAAAGATACAAAAATTAGCTGAGTATGGTGGCATGCACCTGTATTCCCAACTACTCAGAAGGCTGAGGTGGGAGAATCGCTTGAACCCAGGGGGCAGAGGTTGCATTGAACCCAGGAGGTGGAGGTTGCAGAGTCATGATTATGCCACTCCACTCCAGCCTGGGCAACAGAGTGAGACCCTGCTTCAAAAAAAAAAAAAAAAAAAAAAAAGAAAGAAAGAAAATAAAATGTGGTATATATACACAATGGAATACCATTCAGCCATAAAAAAGAATGAAATTATGTCATTTGCAGCAATAAAGATGAGCTGAAGGTCATTATGTTAAGTGAAATAAGCCAGGCACAGAAAGACAAATATTACATGTTTTCACTCATATGCAGGAGCTAATTAGGTTGATTATGTGGAGGTAGATAGTAGAATGATAGATACCAGAGGCTGGGAAGAGTAGGTGGGTGGCTGTGGGGATGAAGAGAGGCTGGTTAATTAGTATAAACATACAGTCAGAAGGAATAAATTCTAATATTTGAATTGTAAAATTCTAATACAAGTGTAGCATGACTATAGTTAACAAAAACCTATTGTATATTTCAAAATAGAAGAGAGGACTTGAAATGTTCCCTACATACAAAAAAAGATAGCTACTTGAGGTGATGGATACCTTAGATTTGATCATTACACATTCTACACATGTAACAAAATATCACATGTAACCTATAAATATGTACAAATATTGTGTTAAAAATTCATAACGTGTATTAAGGAGAAGACAATGTTTAACAATTAATATAATAAGAGATATACCACAAAGATTAGCACAATAAAAATATGTAAGTCAGGAATCAATATTATTCTTAAAAAAAGGTAATTAGTAAAAAAAAAACCTTTGAAAATAGAATAAATGAATATCTTTTTAAATATTATTTAACTTTATAATCAAAATTTTTTGTTTGTTTATTTTATGAGACAGGGTCTCACTCTGTCTCCCATGGTGGAGTGCAGTGGTGCAATCTCAGCCCACTCCAACCTCTGCCTTCCTCCCCCCATCAAAAAAAAAAAAAAAGAGAAAAGTAAAAAGCTCTGAAATCAACATCCTAAGATCGCAACTAAAAGAAATAGAGAACCAAGAGCAAAGAAACCACAAAGCTAGTAGAAGACAAGAAACAACCCAGATCAGAGCAGAGCTGAATAAGATAGAGACACAAAAAAACCTTCAAAAAAATCAATGAATCCAGGAGCTGTTTCTTTGAAAAAATTAAAATATATTACCAGCTAGATTAACAAAGAAAAAAGAGAAGAATTGAATAGATACAATAAAAAATGATAAAGGGGATATCACCACTGACCCCACAGAAATGCAAACAATCATCAGAGAGTAATATAAATGTCTCTATGCAAATAAACTAGAAAATCTAAAAAAAATTGATAAATTTCTGGACACATACACCCTCCCAAGACTGAACCAGGAAGAAGTTGAATCCCTGAATAGACCAATAGTGAGTTCTGAAATTGAGGGAGTAATAAATAGCCTACCAAATAAAAAAGTCCAGGACCAGGTAGATTTACAGCTGAATTCTTTCAGAGGTACAAGGAGGAGCTGGTACCATTTCTTCTGAAACTATTCCAAACAACTGAAAAGGAGGACTTCCTCCCTAATTCATTTTGTGAGGCCAGCATCATCTTAATACCAAAACTTGGCAACAACAAAAAAAAAAAGAAAACTTCAGGCCAACATTTCTGACAAACGTTGATGCAAAATTCCTCAGTAAAATACTGGCAAACCAAAGCCAGCAGCACATCAAAAAGCTTATCCACCATGATAAGGTCAGCTTCATCCCTGGGATGCAAGGCTGGCTCAACATATATAAATCAATAAATGTAATCCATCACATAAACAGAACTAAAGACAAAAACCACATGATTATCTCAATAGACACAGAAAAGTCCTTCAATAAAATTCAACATCCTTCATATTAAAACCTCTCAGTAAACTAGATATTGAAGGAACATACCACAAAATAATAAAAGCCGTTTATTACAAGTTTACAGCCAGTATCATACTGGATGGGCAAAAGCTGGAAGCATTCCCCTTGAAAACGAGCACAAGACAAGGATGCCCTCTCTCACTACTCCTATTCAACACAGCATTGGAAGTTCCGGCCAGGGCAATCAGGCAAGAGAAAGAAATAAAGTGTATTCAAGCAGGAAAAAAGGAAGTCAAATTGTCTCTGTTTGGAGATGACATGATCTTTTATCTAGAAAACCCATCGTCTCAGCCCAAAAGCCTTTTAAGCTGATAAGCAACTTCAGCTTAATCTCAGGATACAAAATCAAAGTACCCAAAATACAAGCATTCCTATACAGAAACAACAGACAAGCAGAGAGACAAATCATGAATGAACTGTCATTCACAATTGCTACAAAGAGAATAAAATACCTAGGAATGCAGTTAAGCAGAGAAGTGAAGGACCTCTTCAAGGAGAACAACAGACCACTGCTCAAGGAAATCAGAGAGGATAAAAACAAATGGAAAAACATTCCATGCTCATGGACAGAAAGAATCAATATCATGACAATGGCCATACTGCCCAAAGTAATTTATAGATTCAATGCTATTCCCATTAAACCTACCATCAACATTCTTCACATAATTAGAAAAAAACTACTTTAAAATTCATATGAAACCAGAAAAGGGCCCGCATAGCAAAGCCAATCATAAGCAAAAGGAAGAAAGCTGGAGGTATCATGCTACCTGACATCAAACTATCCTACAAGGCTACAGTAACCAAAACAGCATGGTACTGGTACAAAAACAGACACAAAGACCAATGGATCCCATTTGTCAATTTTGGCTTTGGTTGCCATTGCTTTTGGTGTTTTAGATATGAAGTCCTTGCCCATGCCTATGTCCTGAATGGTAATGCCTAGGTTTTCTTCTATGCTTTTTATGGTTTTAGGTCTAACGTTTAGGTCTTTAATCCATCTTGAATTGATTTTTGTATAAGATGTAAGGAAGGGATCCAGTTTCAGCTTTCTAGACATGGCTAGCCAGTTTTCCCAGCACCATTTATTAGACAGGGAATCCTTTCCCCATTGCTTGTTTTTCTCAGGTTTGTCAAAGATCAGATAGTTGTAGATATGTGGCGTTATTTCTGAGGGTTCTGTTCTGTTCCATTGATCTATATCTCTGTTTTGGTACCAGTACCATGCTGTTTTGGTTACTGTAGCCTTGTAGTATAGTTTGAAGTCAGGTAGTGTGATGCCTCCAGCTTTGTTCTTTTGGCTTAGGATTGACTTGGCAATGTGGGCTCTTTTTTGGTTCCATATGAACTTTCCAAAGCCAAAATTGACAAATGGGATCTAATTAAACTAAAGAGCTTCTGCACAGCAAAAGAAACTACCATCAGAGTGAACAGGCAACCTACAAAATGGGAGAAAATTTTCTCAACCTACTCATCTGACAAAGGGCTAATATCCAGAATCTCCAATGAACTCAAACAAATTTACAAGAAAAAAACAAACAACCCCATCAAAAAGTGGGTGAAGGACATGAACAGACACTTCTCAAAAGAAGACATTTATGCAGCCAAAAAACACATGAAAAAATGCTCACCATCACTGGCCATCAGAGAAATGCAAATCAAAACCACAATGAGATACCATCTCACACCAGTTAGAATGGTGATCATTAAAAAGTCAGGAAACAACAGGTGCTGGAGAGGATGTGGAGAAATAGGAACACTTTTACACTGTTGGTGGACTGTAAACTAGTTCAACCATTGTGGAAGTCAGTGTGGCAATTCCTCAGAGATCTAGAACTAGAAATACTATTTGACCCAGCCATCCCATTACTGGGTATATACCCAAAGGACTATAAATCATGCTGCTATAAAGACACATGCACACGTATGTTTATTGTGGCATTATTCACAATAGCAAAGACTTGGAACCAACCCAAATGTCCAACAATGATAGACTGGATTAAGAAAATGTGGCACATATACACCATGGAATACTATGCAGCCATAAAAAATGATGAGTTCATGTCCTTTGTAGGGACATGGATGAAATTGGAAATCATCATTCTCAGTAAACTATCGCAAGAACAAAAAACCAAACACCACGTATTCTCACTCATAGGTGGGAACTGAACAATGAGAACACATGGACACAGGAAGGGGAACATCACACTCTGGGGACTGTTGTGGGGTGGGGGGAGGGGGGAGGGATAGCATTGGGAGATATACCTAATGCTAGATGACGAGTTAGTGGGTGCAGCGCACCAGCATGGCACATGCATACATATGTAACTAACCTGCACATTGTGCACATGTACCCTAAAACTTAAAGTATAAAAAAAAAAAGACCATTGGAACCGAAAAGAGAACTCAGAAATAAGACCTCATATCTACAACCACCTGACAAAGACAAGCAATGAAGAAAGGATTTCCTATTTAACAAATGGAGCTGGGAGAACTGGCTAGCCATATGCAGGAACTTGAAACTGGACCCCTTCCTTACATTATATACAAAAATTAACTCAAGATGGAATAAAGACTTATATATAAAACCTAAAACTATAAAAACCCTGGATGAAAATCTAGGCAATACCCTTCAGGACATAGGGATGGACAAAGATTTCATGATGAAAATTTCAAAAGCAATTGCAACAAAAGCCAAAATTGACAAATGGGATCTAAGTAAACTAAACAGCATCTGCACAGCAAAAGAAACTATCATCAGAGTGAACAGACAAGCTATAGAATGGGAGAAACTTTTTGCAATCTATCCATCTGACAAAGGTCTAATATTCAGAATTTACAAGGAACTTAAACAAATTTACAAGATAAAAACAACCCCGTTAAAAGTGGGCAAAGGACATGAAATGAACAAACACTTCTCAAAAGAAGACATTTGTGCAGCCAAAAAACCTGAAAAAAAGCTCAACACCACTGATCATTAGAGAAATGCAAATCTAGACCACAATGAGATACCACCTCATGCTGGTTAGAATGGCAATTATTCAAAAGTCAAGAAACAACAGATGCTGGTGAGGCTGCCTAGAAACAGGAACACTTTTACACCATTGGTGGGAATGTAAATTAGTTCAACCATTGTGGAAGACAGTGTGGTGATCCCTCAAAGACCTGGAGGCAGAAATACTATGTGACCCAGCAATCCCATTACTGGGTTCTTACACAAATAAATATAAATCCTTCCATTATAAAGATACATGCACACGTATGTTCCTTGCATCACTATTCACAATGGCAAAGACATAGAATCAACCTAAATCCCTATTAATGATAGGCCAGATAAAGAAAATGTGGTACATATACATCATGGAATACTATGCAGCCATAAAAAGGAATAAGATCATGTCCTCTACAGGGACATAGATGGAGCAGGAAGCCCTTATCCTCAGCAAACTAACAGAGGAACAGAAAACCAAACATTGCATGTTCTCACCTGTGAAGTGGGAGCTAATCAGTGAGAACACATAGACACAAGGATGGGAACAACACACACTGGGACCTGTCAAAAGTGGTAGGGAGAGAGAGCATTAGGATAACAGCTAATGCATGCTGGGTTGAAGGTGATGTGTTGATAGGTGCAGTAAATCACCATGGTACACATTTACCTATGTAACAAACCTGCACATGTGCTCAGGAACTTAAAATAAAATAAAATAAAATAAAATAAAATAAAATGAAATAAAATAAAATAAAATAAAAGGTACTTGTTCAAAGTTAACACAGCTATTGGTAGCAGAAATAGTATCTGAAGCATGGAAATCTGGCTTTAGAGTCCACATTCTTGTATCAGAGAATGTAGAAATATTTAATTATATTTTTTATTTTATCTTTCTAAGCAACAAGATTTATCTTTAAATAGAATAAAATAGAATATTTATTGCTAAATTAAGTGATAAATAGTAGGGGAAAGCATAGTCACTTATGATTTGTTCATATGTCTAGATCCAGATGAATCAGATACTGAAAGAGCTTTTCATTGTCACTATACAACCACCAGTTATTTATCTTTGGGAAACCATAAAAAATGAGATAACTGTTGTGAGGCTGAAGATGAGTCAATACACATTCCTCCCCCTTTAGGGAAGAAAGAAGAAAATCAAAACCTCTAAAGTATGGCATGAGATAAATATATCCAGGCTTGCTATTAAAACTTTTAACACTGAAGAAAGAATGCAGCATTCATGAGGTGTCACTTTGTGTGTGTGTGTGTGTCTGTGTGTGTATGTGTGTTTTGGTCATAGCAGGAAATGATGACCTGAATTGAGAGTTGTTCAATATATTTGTATTTGACTGTAAAACATAACCAAAATATGCGATGGGTGGTTAAGGGAAGTTTGTAATGAATCTTCCCTTTTCAGCATTTTAATAAATATCTTTGAGAAAAAAAAAGTATCATGTTTTCTGAATTTGCATTTGGTAAAGGTTGCTTGTTTTTTTGAACCCAAGAATCAATAATTTTAGAGAAGTGTGTGTGAAAGGGGTGGAAGTGGAGTGTCTAAATCTCTCCCAATTTATGATACAATCACTGCTTATGTCTCTCCTCATCAATAGTATGGGAGAGAAGGCATGGGCGCAAATGCCTGCTTAAGAATATATGCTACTGGGGAACACCAGTGTATGCAGTGAGAGGAAATGTAGTCAGGCAAGAAAACCTTATTATCCAGGGAGTGGAGTCCAAATGCAGGAGGACATGTCAGAGAAACAAAAAGTGATGGCTTCCAGGTAGTCTGGTAGAAATCACATTGCAGTAGTAGAGAATTTATTAATGGGTGGTGATATTAATAGAATTGGCAATAAAATGAAAATAAAGATGGCAGGTGTTCTTTATCCAACAAGTCTGGAAGCAGGTAGCGAGATCCAGCCCCTGAATTGATTTCTCACACATAGCCTGGTTTCTTCATGTCTCTAGTCACAGAGATTCAATCTGCTGTATTCTCCTTTCTGGGGTAGAAATAAATTTATTTACGTTAAGTGCTTAGAACAATGTATATAAGATGGCCAATACCTTGATTTTAGCTTGATGTGATTTATGTTGAACTTCTGAATTACAGGACTATAATACTAGTAATTTGTTTCAGAAACAATAGAAATCTACTACTGCTATATTCCCTATTATTACTATGGAAAATGAAAATTAGAAAAATTGCAAACATTGGAAGTCTTAAAGATTTTAAAAATTTTACATAATTGTCTCTTTATTACTGTCTCAGAATAATCCTGGAGTAAAGTAAACATGGGATTTGGAGTGAGATCAGGGTTCGAGTTCTGGTTGCAGCACTTATACAGTTAGTGGCTCACAGCAAGTTACCATCTCTCTGAGCCTCATTTTCTCTGTCTTTCAAATGGTAATATTTACCTGTACTGAAGAAAATATTTTTTAAAAAGTGCTTCATTCACATTTACTAACATGCAATAGGCACACAATAAATTATAGCCATGGTTATCTTTATTTGTTGTATTTATTGCCCCTCAAAGTTCTAGAACAGACCCCTGTCTTTATTTTTATGCTATATATTGTCTTTATTTTTACACTACACATTACACTACCACTGACAGCTAGCATACTCCAAAGTATTTGAGGAAACTTTGGCTGGTATATTCTTAAAACCTTTTCTTTTTTCTTTGATGACATGAGCTAACATGGGTATCTTCTTGCTAACAATTGTTTATTATTCTCTCTCACTATCAATTGTTTATTCCTCTTTCTCTCTTTGGAAAAGTCCTCACATCTGGCTGATATTTTTCTTTCTAACAGACTGACCTAGGAGGGGAGCCATCTGTGATATGGTGTGCCAAATATGTTTTCTCAGACTAAAAATTGATTTTTAACCCAAAATGACTCCAGATTTGTTTTATGTCTTAAATTATCTTTTTATTACATATAGGGAATTTTCAAAATCATTTTCTTATATGCTACATTTCTATTTACTTTAGATTCTCTAATAAAATGGAAAAAGTGGTATAATAAATTTCCCGAAGTTTCAATAATAAATTTCTCAAAGTTGGGTAGCTCTTGTAAATATACGGCTAAATAATACCATCATCGAACTAGTCATTACCTGATTTGTCATCCTCCTATAGGAACACTTAAAGGTTAAAGATTAAAATTTTTTAAATTTTTTAATCAGGTAAAATTGGTTCCTTTCTTGTAGATATTCTGGATATAATTAAGATGAAATACTTAAACAATGCAGGATATTATCTTTTTGTGTTTCATTTCAGCCTGATTTGCTTTTGTTCTTTTTAACATTTCAAATAAATTATTCACATTTTTTGTACAGGCAAAGTTTTCTCATTTAATTACAGTGTTTTGTTCCAATATTTCACTTTAATAATTATGTATTTCTGCTTAGAAAATTTAGATGCCTCCCTCATTTCAGTTCTTAGTTAATACAGAGATGGTGAGCAGGTAACAGAAAAAAGAATTATTAAGGCAACCAGAAGAAAATTGGAATCAACCCAAAAATCAAAGACCGTTTTCTACTACTACATATTTCAAGACTTACAAGAATCCATGCATACAAACACACTTACATATGTTTGTGCATATACTGATGCATATACATATATATATATATATATACACACATATACATTCAAGCTGATGTTCTCTATTATTGTTAACCGTCGTAGCGGATCTAATTGCAAAAAGGTTTTGCCACAAATTTAACCCCCAAATTATTGCTTTTATTAATCAGATTTTCCTAAAATCTTTCACTGCCTCCAGCACAAAGTGGCAGACAATTTAACAATTAGAAATAGATTTATATCCTGAAGGAAGCACTACATATGGAAAGGAAAAACCGGTACCAGCCACTGCAAAAACAAACTAAAATGTAAAGATCATCAACACTATGAAGAGACTGCATCAACTAATGGGCAAAATAACCAGCTAGCATCATAATGACAGGATCAAATTTACACATTATAATAGTAATCTTAAATGTAAATGAGATAAATGTCCCAATTAAAAGGCACAGACTGGCAAATTGGACAAATAGTCAAGACCCATCAGTGTACTGTATTCAGGAGACCCATCTCACGTGCAAGGACACACATAGACTCAATATAAACAGATGAAAGATTTACCAAGTAAATGGAAAGAAGAAAAAAAAGAAGAAAAAAAAGCAGAGGTTGCAATCCTAGTCTCTGATAAAACAGACTTTCAACCAACAAAGATCAAAAAGACAAAGAAGGGCATTAAATAATGGTAAAGGGATCAATGCAACAATAAGAGCTAACTATCCTAAATATATATGCACCCAATACAGGAGCACCCAGATTCATAAAGCAAGTTCTTAGAGACCTACAAAGAAACTTTGATTCCCACACAATAATAGTGGGAGACTTTAACACAAAGAGGAGCTGGTACCATTCCTTCTGAAACTATTCCAAACTACAGAAAGAGAGAGACTCCTCCCTAACTCATTGTATGAGGCCAGCATCATCCTGATGCCAACATCTGGCAGAGACACACAAAAAAGAAAACTTCAGGCAAATATCCCTGATGAACCTCGATGTGAAAATCCTCAATAAAATACTGGCAAACCCAATCCAGCAGCACATTAAAGAGCTTATCCACCACGATCAAGTCAGCTTCATCCCTAGGATGCAAGGCTGGTTCAACATACGCAAATCAATAAATGTAATCCATCACATAAACAGAACCAATGACAAAAAACACATGATTATCTCAACAGATGAGGAAAAGGCCTTTGATAAAATTCAATACCCCTTCATGCTAAAAACACTCAATAAACTAGGTATTGATGGAACATCTCTCAAAATAATAAGAGCTATTCATGACAAACCCACAGACAGTATGATACTAAATGGACAAAAGCTGGAAGCATTCCCTTTGAAAACCAGCACAAGACAAGAATGCCCTCTCTCGCCACTCCTATTCAACATAGTGTTAGAAGTTCTGTCCATGGCAATCAGGCAAGAGAAAGAAATAAAAGATATTCAAATAGGAAGAGAGGAAGTCAAATTATCTCTGTTTGCAGATTACATGATTGTATATTTACATAACCCCATTGTCTCAGCCCAAAAACTCCTTAAGCTGATGAGCAACTTCAGCAAAGTCTCAGTATACACAATCAACATGCAAAAATCACAAGCATTCATATACACCAGTAGTACACAAACAGAGAGTCAAATAATGAGCAAACTCCCATTCACGATTGTTACAAAGAGAATAAAATACCTAGGGATACAGCTTACAAGGGATGTGAAGAGGTCCTTCACATCCCTTCAAGGAGAACTACAAACCACTGCTTGAGGAAATAAGAGAGGACACAAACAAACGGAAAAAAACATTTCATACTCATGGATAGGAAGAATCAGTATTGTGAAAATGGCCATACTGCCCAAAGTAATTTATAGATTCAATGCTATTCCCATCAAGCTGTCATTGACTTTCTTCACAGAATTAGAAAAAATTACTTTATATTTCATATGGAATTTAAAAAGAGCATGAATAGCCAAGACAATCCTAAGCAAAAAGAATAAAGCTGGAGGCATCATGCTACCTGACTTCAAACTATACTACGAGGCTACAGTAACCAAACCAGCATGGCACTGGTACCAAAACAGATATATAGACCAATGGAATAGAACAGAGGCCTCAGAAATAACACCACACATCTACAACCATCTGATCTTTGATGAGCCTGAGAAAAACAAGCAATGGGGAAAGGAATTCCTATTTAATAAATGGTGGTGGGAAAACTGGCTAGCCATATGCAGAAAACTGAAACTGGACCTATTCCTTAAACCTTATACAAAAATTAACTCAAGATGGACTAAAGACTTAAGTGTAAGACCTAAAATCATAAAAACCCTAGAAGAAAACCTAGGCAATACCATTCAGGACACAGGCATGGGCAAAGACTTCATGACTAAAACACCAAAAGCAATGGCAACAAAAGCCAAAATTGACAAAAGGATCTAATTAAACTAAAGAGCTTCTGCACAGCAAAAGAAACTATCACCACAGTGATCAGGCAACCTACAGAATGGGAGAAAATTTTTGCAATCTATCCATCTGACAAAGGGCTAATATCCAGAAGCTACAAGGAATTTAAACAAATTTACAAGCAAAAAGCAAACAACCCCATCAAAAAGTGGGCAAAGGATATGAACAGAAAATGTTCAAAAGAAGACATTTATGTGGCCAACAAACATATGATAAAAGCTCATCATCCTTGGTCATTAGAGAAATGCAAATTAAAACCACAGTGAGTTACCATCTCATGCAGGTTAGAATGGCGATAATTAAAAAGTCAGGAAACAACAGATGCTGGAAAGGGTGTGGAGAAATAGGAATGCTTTTACACTGTTCGTGGGAGTGTAAATTATTTCAACCATTGTGGAAGACAGTGTGGCGATTCCTCAATGATCTAGAACTAGAAATACCATTTGATCCAGCAATCCTATTACTGGGTATATACCCAAAGGATTATAAATCATTCTACTATAAAGACACATGCACACATATGTGTATTGTGGCACTATTCACAATAGCAAACATTTGGAACCAACACAAATGCCCATCAGTGTTAGACTGGATAAAAAATATATATATGGCACATATACACCATGGAATACTATGCAGCCATAAAAAAGAATAAGTTCACGTCCTTTGCAAGGACATGGATGAAGGTGGAAACCATCTTTCTCAGCAAACTAACACAGAAACAGAAAACCAAACACCACACGTTCTCACTCGTAAGTGGGAGTTGAACAATGAGAACATACGGGCTCAGGGAGGGAAACAACACACAGCAGGGCCTGTCGGGGTGTGGCAGGTAAGGGGAGGGATAGCATTAGGAGAAATACATAATGTAGATAATGGGCTGATGGGTGCAGCAAACCAACATGGCACATGTATACCTATGTAACAAACCTGCACATTCTGCACATCATCCCAGAACTTAACATGTAATAAAAAAAGAAAATATGATAAAAGAAAAGAAAAAAAAGGAATGGATTTATAAAGCAACACAAGAGTAATGATGAGCTTTTCATCAGACATCTAAACTACCAATTGCAAATTTATTTAAATAATGTTGCATACTTAAAGATGCAACATTATTTCCATAAAAAGTCTATAAGGTTGTTTAGATATCCAGTAGAAGGTTGAAACTTCACCTGATATTTATCCATAAAGGTGTGTCATACATTTTGGCAACATCCATAATGCATGCAGCACTGAGGAAAACATTGGGAAAATCTTATTTACAGCATATAGAATTTGTAAGAGTGCTTCATAGTGAATGTAGAGGAGAGTGGTAGAGTTCAGTTGTAAAGTAACAACAACCAGACAAAATTTCAGTAATGAACAAAACAAAAATGAGGCAAAATCTCATAGAACTGGAATGCATTAGACTTGTGTTTCAAAGAAGCATTCTGGCTCCAATAACATGTTTAATCACTGAATTACATTTTAACTCATGTCTATATTACTTCTAGGAATTGAAGATCTGTCCTAACACCAACAGATATGTAGGTGGTGTCCTAGGATAAAAGGCGAGTGCTTTGAAGCCACATTAACCTTGTTTTAAATAGCAGTTAATTCTTTGTTAAGGGAAATACATAATTGATAGCAAGAAGATACCATTTAACTTTGGTGAGATGTTGCACTAGTTACGTATCCTCCCTAGGATAGCATCTTTACTTGAAAATAAGCACAGTAATAGCCATATTATTGTTGCATATTTATGAAAAATAACAGAGTCTCGTATGCAATGTGCATAATATATTTCAGGTCCTTCGTTTTGCTACCTGCTATTTATGGACAGATTTTCAGACATATATATGTGCCTTGAATTCTCAGTATTTCCTCCTCACATTTTTGTCACTGCGCTCTGTCCAGCTACTGCGGTATTTCAATACAGAATTTAAGCATAGCAGCCTGATTTCATCTATTTTTCTTCATTTTGCTATTCTACTTCTTGCTTCCAAGGGGTCTCCAAGTATATTTCCAAGTCTCCCAACAAGAAATAGGTCTGCAAAGTCTCTTCAAATGAAAATAATACATTTTAAAATGGAAAAAGAGATTTTCAGGTCTGGGGTCCTTTGAATCTTCAGAAAATTATTGAACAATAAAAACTATAAAAGCTCTTGCTGTGATACTGACATGTATAAAAAAGTTGAACAGTTGTATTTTTACTGTTTTCTGGATTAAAAATGCTGTTCAGCTATCTAATTCTAAGCTATTGCACAGATTAGACTTAATTACCTCCTCTGAAAACAGTTATTGACTCTAATCAAGCAGGTCAGAAACCATATTTCAAGCAAGTAATCAACATCAGCTGAAGAAGTATAAAGAGAATCTTGATTTGTGAATTTTTTTTTGAGATTTCCTTCCAGGAACATTAGATCTACGTCATATACTGTAAGTTCAGCTAGTGAAAGCATTTGACCTAGGGAGGACAGAATAATGTGTAAAAAGAGAAAACAACTCTAAACAATCATGGATGTGGGACATGGAAAATACACAATTCAGGGATCTCAAATAATTAAAGTATGCTGTTTAATCTGTTCATTTAAAAATTATAAAAATGTGAGTTTGAAAACATAACATAATTATTATTTCAGAAGAAATTTCTGTCATTGCTTCTAGCTCTCACGGACCGTTTTAGCATTGTCATGTTGTCAGGATTTTTTTTAAATACTAATAACTATTTGTCATATGCACAAGACCCCGTGAGATACTCTGTTTATTTTAAGAAACATACTACACAGTGTTTTCAAGGAAATAGAAAGTTAAACAATGCAAGGCCAAAAGATAAGAAATATAATAATTTCAATGAAGGCTTTATTAAAGAGATAATGCTCAAATAAATTTGGAAGATAGGCAAGTTTGTATATGGTGCAGGAAGGGCATTCCTGTTGGGGTTTTGGGATGAATAAAAGTAGAAAAGTATATTCCTCTTTCAAGAATTCAATATTCTTTCCTTAAGTGGAAGTTTTTAATGTTGCAGTAATTTTTTTAACGTTTATTTTAGATTCAGAAGGTACATGTTCAGGTTTGTTATCTGAGCATATCGAGTGATGCTGAGGTTTGAGGCACAAATAATCCACTCATCCAGGTAGTGAACATAGTACCTAAAGGTAGCTTTTCAACCCTTGCCCTGCTCTTCCCTCTCCACTCTAGTAGTCCCCAGCATCTATTATTCTCATGTTTATGTCCACGAATCCCAATGTTTAGCTCCCTCTTATAAGTGAGAACATGTGGTACTTGGTTTTCTGTTCCTGCTCTTATTTGCTTAGGATAATGGCCTCCAGCTGCATCCATGTTGTTGCAAAGGATGTAATTTCATGTTTAATGGCTGCATAGCATTCCGTGGTGCATATGTACCACATCTTTTTTACCCAGCCCACCACTGATGGGAACCTAGGTTGATCCTATGTCTTTGCTATGGTGAATAGTGCTGTGATGAACATATGAGTGCATGGGTCTTTTTGTGTATTTTTTGGGATATGTACCTAGTAACGGGATTGCTGGGTCAAATGGTAGCTCTGTTTGTTATTTGAAAAATTTCCGAATTGCTTTGTGCAGTGGCTGAACTAATTTACATTCTCACCAACAGTGTATAATGACTGGTGTGAGATGGTATTTCATTGTGTTTTTGACTTGCATTTCTCTGATTAGTCATTTGAGGCATTTTTGTTTAATGTTTATTGGTCACTTATATGTCTTCTTTTGAGAAGTGTCTGTCTTTTACCATTTTTTTTTTAATGGGATTGTTTTCTGCTTTTTGAAATAAGTTACTTATAAGTTCTAGATATTAAAGTATTTTCAAATGCATTGTTTTCAAATATTTTCTCCCATTCTTTAGGTCATCTGTTTACTCTGTTTATAGTTTCTTTTGCTGTGCAGAAGCTCTTTAGTTTAATTAGGTCCCTCTTGTCAATTTTTGTTTTGTGATTGCTTTTGAGGACTTGGTCATACATTTTTTCCCAAGGCTGTTGTCCAGAATGGTGTTTCTGAGATTTTCTTCTAGGATTCTTATAGTTTTAGGTCTTTCATTTAAATCTTCAATCCATCTTGAGTTAATGTTTGTATATGGTGATAGGTAGTGGCCTAGTTTCATTCTTCTGCATACGGCTAGCCAGCTATCCTAGCATTGTTTATTGAATAGGGAGCCCCTTTCCATTGCTCGCTTTTGTCAACTTTGTTGAATATCAGATAGCTGTAGGTGTGCAGCTTTATTTCTAGGTTCTCCATTCTGTTCCACTGGTCTATGTGTCCTTTTTTTTTTTTTTTGTACTAGTACCATGCTATTCTGCTTCCTGTAGCCATGTAGTATAGTCTGAAGTTGGACAATGTGATGCCTCCAGCTTTGTTCTTTTTGCTTAGGATTTCTTTGGCTATCTGGGCTCTTTTTTAGTTCCATATACAATTAAGAATTTTTTTCTAGTTCTGTGAAAAATGATATTGATAGTTTGATAGGAATAGCGTTGAATCTGTAGATTGCTTTGGGCAGTACGGCCATTTTGACAATATTTATTATTCAAATGCATAAGCATAGGATGTTTTCCATTTCTTTGTGTCATCTATGATTTTTTAGCAGTGTTTTGTACTTATAGAGATTTTATCTGTCTGGTTAGATGTATTTCTTGTTTTTGTTTTTGTGACTATTGTAAATGGGTTTGCATTCTTGCTTTGGGTTTGAGCTTGAATATTATTGGTTTTAGAAATGCTAATGTCTGTACATTGATTTTATATCCTGAAATTTTACTGATGTCTTTTGTCAGTTCCAGGAGCCTTTTGGCAGAGTCTGTAGGGTCGTCTAGGTATAGAATCATACTGTCTATAAAGAAAGACAGTTTGAATTCTTTTTTTTCCTATTTTGATGACTTTTCTTTCTTTCTTTTGCTCTGGCTAGCACTTAGAGTACTATGTTGAATAGAAGTGGTGAGAGTGAGCACCTTTGTCTTCCTCCCGTTTTCAAGGGGAATGGTTCCAGGTTTTGCCCATTCAGTATGATGTTGACTGTGGGTAAGTGACAGGTTTTGAGAATCGTAGCTAGTAGTTTCACTTTAAGACATGGAATTATTAGGCAATATATCCAAGGTCATAGGTCTAAAATGATTTATTTTTAAAAGTATTATCTCTCTTCCCCAGTAGAATTAAGTTCCACAGATGAAGGTGTGGGTCTAGTTGATGTGTTTTAAAAATAAATTTGTTGGAAGTACAATAGATTTTCTTTTTCCTTTTCTTTTTCTTTTTTTGATAGGATAATAATTTGAGGCTAGGAGAAAATGTAATAATAGCAATAAGCAAGGTCTGAATTTCAGTGGTAATTACAACTCTTAAAGCAATCTGTTTACTCAGCTACTGATAAAACTGATTTTGCTAAAAATTATGCCCAGACCGAATATATCATAAGTTGAATGCACTACACTGTTAAAATTAGCCCTTTCTTTTCATCATTTTTATTTGACATGAAGTAAGTTTTTACTTATTTTTGGATAATCAAAATGTATTTATTTTAAGAAGTTTCACATTTTTAAAACTGCACTGGCTTAAGTATTGATACAATAAATGTAATACTTGAATTAACTCTTTAGACTTCTCTGATATCCCAGATTTGGCAGCTAGAAAACATCTGTAGGGGAGAGGGAAATATTTCTCTCTACTCTCTGAAGGTTCAGTAATCAAGGCTGTGAAATAAACTGACAGTAGAAACATTACAGGAGAAAAGACATAAATTTATTATGTGCATACACATCGGCATCTCACAAAATATGAGACTTGAAGAAGAGCCAGATGATTGAGGTGTATGTATCTCTGAGCTACAGAGAAACAGGGGCTTGTGACTTCTGTGGGGGAGGTGGCAACAGGTCATGGGAAGGTAAGGGGAGGAAATGTATGGCAAACAAATGCTGTCTTATTATGCAAATAAAAAGCCTCTCAGGTACTAAAAGTTGTCTCAGAGTAGTCCATCAGAAGAACATGTAATAGCCTGTGACAAAGTCTATCTGAGCTAAGTGTTGCCCTTCAGTAATCTCTCCTATGATAACATCTTCTCTAGTTCATGAGATTTTCATGGCAATTGTTTCCTTTACAGATCTAGCTTTCTTTTATAAAAGGACAGCTTGTCAGAGCCACTCTTGTATCTGCAGTTTCTCAGAATAATCAGCTTAAAATATGACTAAAAGGTATATTCTGGGGTGGTATATTCTTGTTTACTGTAGTTATATTTTGGAGTGGTGTATTCTGAGCCCAAACACATAATATATAATATTTTTATCTAGATGCCATATCAAAGTCAAGTTGATATGGTTTGGCTGTGTCCCTACCCAAATCGTCTTAAATTGTAGTTCCCATAATCCCCACATGTCATGGGAGGGACCCAGTGGGAGGTAATTGAATCTTGGTGGCAGTTACCCCCATACTGTTCTTGTGATAGTGAGTGAGTTCTCACGAGATCCAATGGTTTTGTAAGAAGATTTTCCCCCTTTGCTAGGCACTTCTCCTTGCTGCCTCTGTGAAGAACAATGTGTTTTCTTCCCCTTCTGCCATGATTGTAAGTCTCCTGAGGCCTCCCCGGTCATGCTGAACTGTGAGTCAATTAAACCTCTTTTCTTTATAAATTACCCAGTATCGGGTATGTCTTTATTAGCAGCATAAAATAGACTACTACACAAGTTTAGACGAAATTGCCTTAATATTTTTAAATATATTAAAAATGTTCTTGAATAAATTAAAGTCTTCTATTCACTGTCACTTCCACCCCACATATTGTAATTCAATGTTTAAGGGCTTGAGTCCTCAAAGTGCAAATTCCTAGCTATGTGATATCAAATCTATTATTTAGCCTCTCTAAGCTTCATTTTCTTTTTCTTTTTTATTTTCTGTCTTTATTTTTGCAAAATGGGGATAAAAATTATATTTCCATCACTGGAAACATTGAAAGAATAAAGAGAGACAATGTAAGTCATATAGACTATTCAACATAATGTTATTGCTGATAGTAGACCTTAAGAAAATTGAGATTTTTTAATGATTTCTCACAGACACTGGGTAATATTTAGAGAAAATATGTAAAAATTCTGATTTTAAATTAATAAATAAATACATTAAAAAATAAAAATCTAACACAAAATAATAATGATCATACATAACTCCTTAGCAACTGTAGGATTTGGGAATGCCACCGAGACTTTTACAAACCTTTAGAACATGGGAACGTTGGAAATAATGTAATCTGATGTCTCCATTTTAACGCTTGGAAGACAAGAGTCTGAGAAAAGTTACTTGGTTTGTTCAAACCAGGTAATGTGAATGTATGATGTTCCTTTCTGTAACATTCACTGTTTAAAAATACTGAAATATTGTGATAATGGAGGTCAGATCAAATATTTAAAGATAAACACACCTGAGGTAAATACACCTGGCTGAATAATTGAAGGTTACCAGACTTACAATATATTGCATGTAAACACGTGTATTCTATCAAAAAAGTTTGGCCGAAATGTGATATCAAAATAAATATTGTTTAAAGTATTTGAAATATTTCAACCAAAAAAGTTTGTCAAAATGTGATATTGAAAAAAATATTTGAAGTATAATATAGTTACTATGATATGGGTCATAACTTCAAACAATATACTAAATCTTGGCCCTAAATTTAAATTATAAAAATTAAATTATAATATTAAATATTATAATTATAATTTAGAAACCTGAGATCTGTGGGAAGATTTTTAGTATTTTAATCAATGTTTATCATTTGAGGTAAATGTTGGCAATAATTACAATAAAATTACGAGAGCAGATTCTTATACATAAAAGTAAACCTCTTTCTCCTAAACTTATCGCTTCATTTTTCTCAACAACATAAAAATACCTAAATGTTTTCTAAAAAACATGATTCAGTTCATACACTGGGATATAATTGTGTTGCTGAATTTAGACCTGTCAACAGGGATGATCAGGAAGGTACAAAACTTTTGGCTTTAGATTAGTTCTGCATATGTGTTTGGTGGCTCTGTCACATAGGGCAGGTCACTGGTGGATATTATAGGTATATTATAAGCTTATTATGCTTATTAATATAAGGTGACTTATACAGAGTCAGGTATACTTTTACCAGTGACTTACACAGAGCTCCTTTTAGTGATAAAAGTAAGTTTTGTTTGAGAAGTGATAAAAGATTAATTTTTGTCTATAAAAATTAATATGACCTGCAAAAATGTACAATATGCAGAAAATTGTTTTTTACTTTTTAATTAGCATGTTGAATGCTCTTGTAATTGTAGATAGCAATTATAGCATTGCAATGCCAATGCTACTATGTTAAAAATAATATTCCTAGTTTAGCGTAGAGACATAAAACTTTTGACACAGAAAGAATAAAGTGGGGCCTAGCTATATAATTTATTCCCCAAATCAGTACAATTTTGGCAGTGAAAAGGTAGCTAAAAATAACAATACCAGAAAAACAGGAGTTAAATGAGACTGTGACAGAAAAAATGTGTATCAGTTTTTTTTTCATAGACATTTAAGAGTTCAAAGGAATTTATGTGGTTTGTCATATTTAACGTAATGCACTAATAGTAGGGCTAGAAATAAAACCTTGGTTTTCTGACCCACATTGAGTTTCTGGAAACCCATAGTAGCCACATAAAAGTGGTAAGGACTCAAACATGTAATATCAAATAATTTTCAAAATATTTTTATCTAATTAAAAATTACATTATTATCAAAGTAAAGCCATTTCCCTACTACCATCATAAAGGAAAGTAAAGGCGGTGATTGTTTTGTATGGTTCGGATATGCACAAACACAGTTGCCATATTTTAGTTTAATAACACCAGTCCTCCAACATCAAGGTTCAAATTTCTCAACATCAAGGTTCACAATATAATAAGTAAGTAGATGCATAAAGTACAAACTTCTCTGCTACCTCTTTAGTCCACGAATTATAACAGATACGAATTGTGATCAGTAGCTAACCACTTTATTCTAGGTCTGCCAGTGATTGTTCATTGCCATTTCTTATTTAGTTCAGGCACAGAGTAATACATGCAATGGTGTTGCCTCCTTGTCTCCTAAAGATAAATCCACTTGACATCAAACAAATAATCAAAATAGAAAAGGGGTGGGGGGAGGGGGGAGGGATAGCATTGGGAGATATACCTAATGCTAGAAGACCAGTTAGTGGGTGCAGCGCACCAGCATGGCACATGTATACATATGTAACTAAGCTGCACAATGTGCACATGTACCCTAAAACTTAAAGTATAATAAAAAAAAGAAGAATAAATAAATAAATAAATAAATTACCACAAACTTAAAAAAAAAAAAGAAAAAGAAAAAAAGAAAATTCACCAGTAAAGAAGAAAGTGTTAGTAAAGAAACAAGATGATGCTGGAAGTAAAATTTGAATAGAATGTGAATATGCTGTCAAAGAAGAGATAAATGGCTCTGGAAATGTTGATTGTTACCGTTCAAAAGTCTCTAGATATACAACCAAAGGAACTTAATGAAGTTGAAATTATCAGCATAAGTGAGGAAACTAGTCATGACAAAATGATGAAGATAACCCAGAGGAAAAGATGCCAGCAAAAGATTTTGACATTAATGGAACACTTGGAGATATTTCATGGCATTGAAAGTGCATGCAATGGATAAAACGTTAGAAAGTAATCCAAACTTAGAAAAGAAAATTATAACTTGCCAAATCATAAGACAGGCAAACATCCACCCATCCTCTTTTTCTTTAGAGACGGGGTCTTGCTCTATTACCCAGGCTGGAGAAAACACTTTTTAAAACTACTCTTGCTAAGTTTTTACAAAGTAAACACTTTAGTTCTCAATGTTTCTAATGCTTTAAATTACAGTTAAATTTTATAAATATTTCTGAAATAAATATGAGTTCAGTTTTTTTATTTTCCTATGTATTTATAACTGGTAGTAAAGGAGTTTTTAATGTTTTGAGAAAAAGGTTTAAGGGTCATAGAACAATCACAATTTTTTCATTGATTATTGAGAATTTTTTGCATGTCTTTAGCTTGCATGGTTAATTTAAGGTCTTGCAATACTGGGCAAAGTAAAGCTCACCTGTAATATAGAACGTATTTAACCAGATTGGGCTTTTTTTTTTTTAAAGTATGGTTTGCTTCTATCACATTGATCATTTTTGTACTTTTAAGTTTTGATTTAATTTTAAATTTACAGAAAACATGCAATAGTAAAAGTAACTGCTAAAAACTTTCCACTCGTATTTGGCTATTGTTTACATTTTTCTCCATTCACTTTATAATCATTTCTCTCTCTCTCTCTCTCTGTTTCCCTCTATCTGCCTTCCCCCATATTCCTACACTCCCCCTTCCTTTATGTTTCTTTTGCTATTTCTGAACCTTATTAGCTAGTTTGTTGAGAAGAATGTCACTCGATTTGGGTTGATCTGATATTTCTTCATGCTTATATTCAGGTTAGGTGGATTATTGATAGGAATAACATGGAATTGAGACTGGGCTTTTTACTGACTCTTATAGTTTTATCCCATTAATGGTGATATTAACTTCAATTCTTGGTTGGAGTTATATCTGTCAGATTTTTCTTTGTAAAATTACTTTTTTGGCCTAACATATAAATTTGGAGAGGGATATTTTATAAATTTTAAATACCCGATTTCTCGTCAAATGATAACCCACTAGTTTTAGCATCTATTAATGATGCAATTTTCTGTTTTTTAAGTACAGATAAAACTAAGGGATAAAGGTAGTTAGAATGTAAATTGGTGCCATATTTCTGTGGGGTATTTGGCAAAAAATATCAGAAGTTTAAACACTTAAATATCTAGTAATTCCTTCTGTGGAAATTTTTTTCCAAAAAAATAATCACTGATTTCTTCATCTTAGCTATATTTAAGACAGTGGCATTTTTGAAATAAACTAAATAATCTACAACAGATATATTACGTTAAAATAATAGAATATTAAGCAATTACTTTAAATTATGTTTTGAGGTATATTTAATGGTCAAGAAAATTATTTAGCATATAATGTTAAGTAAAATAAATCAAATTATAAAACAGCATTGAATTATCATATTTTTGCATAAGTTAAGGTTTTTTAGAGTAAAATAGAAGTTTATTTTATGAAAATAATAGTGATTATTACCTCTAGATTAGCAGCATTTAGGTACTATTTTGCTTTGTCTAATATTAATTTTTTGATATTATCTAAGTTAAAAAATTAATATTTTTGTGGCATAAATTTTATATTTGAAGCAAATAAAACATTATAAGCATCTTCAGTAATATTCACATTAACATTTTGCAATATAATTTGAGTTCATGTGATCTGAGCAATCAGTTATTTGCAATGTTTAACTCACTCCTTTGGGATCAGGGGAAATGCTAGCTATTGATTCATAGTGACCAGTTGAAAACGAAGATAAAATAAATTGTTTGATCGAAGTGTATTTGCTTTTAAATTCATGCATTTGGAAATAAAGCTACAAAAGAAGCATTAATTCAATTTCCTTTCAACTTTTCTTTCAGGAAAAAAGTCTTATTGCCCCAGATTCTAATTTACACAGATGCTCTTCAGCTTCTGATGTGGCTATAGTCTGATAAACGCATTGTAAGTTGAAAATATTGCAGGTTGAAAATGCATTTAATAGACCTAATCTACTGAACGTCATAGCTTAGCACATCTTACCGTAAACATGATCAGAATACTTACTTTATACATAGCCTTTAGTTGGGCAAAAATCATCTAACACAAAGTGTATTTTATAGTAAAGTGTTGAATAGCTCATGTAATTTATTGAATACTGTACTGAAAGTGAAAAACAATTTTTGTATGGGTACGTGAAGTGTGGTTTCTACTGAATGCGTATTCCTTTCACACCATTGTAAAGCTGAAAAATCAGTAAGTCAAACAATTGTTAAGTCAGGAACTGTATATGTTTTTAGAATTTATCATTAATTATTATTCTTCAAATGGTTTTTTATTCATCTTTAGTGGAGGCATTTTACATAAAAAACTATTAAAATATTTTTCAGTTGAATGAATTATCATTGTATTATTGTAAAATATCCAATTTATATATTGTATAAGGCCCTTCATAGCATGTGCCCTGCTTTTTCATTAAATTCTCATTTGCATTGCCATTGTTTGTACTTCTTTTACTGAATGTCTTTTCTTTTTATTCTTGGTATTCTTTATTACATGTTCGCTGAACTTGCTGTTTTTTAAAAAACACTGTCACGACCTTACATATACTCATAACTCCTACTTCTTCTAATTTCTATTCAAGGGCATCCTCCCCAGGAAATGTTCAGTTGACTGCCTTGGGTTGACTTCATTGTTTCATATCTTCATAGTCTACTATTGTATATGTACACCTTTATACAGAAATGTCCGTATTGCATTGTTTGCATGCCTATCTCTAACTGTATCTGTAGCCCTGTCCCAAAGCAAATACAGTTTGCTTTCTTTTTATTTCCTGCAAATTGCATAAAGATTTGTATACTATGAATTAAATTCTTGAAATATTAATTGGCAAAATTGTAATGAAAATTGTTTACAAAGCTTACTCTTTGACATCACCAAAATTTACTTATCAATTAAAATTAAATATTATTGTTTTTAAAATTGAAAATTTTTAAATTCAAAATTTAAAATTAAATATGTCTTAATTTCATGAATCATTGCTAATATAATAGATTCACTACTGACAGGTTGCAGGAAGTTTTTAATTTATTTTGTTATCCTGATTCTATGCTAGATTTATATGAAACTATTAAATTACCACTCTTTCCTCAGCCAGAATCTATCAATTTTAAACAAAAATGTACCAAGCACTATTACTCACAATGTGCTTTGGAAAATGCTAGAGGTGAGATGGTAAAAGAACTTTACCCTAACTTTCAGAACATAACAAATCTCTCAGTATTATTTGCCCCCAAAGCGATGCATAACTCCTAATAGGTAGAAAGAAAGGATAATGAGAACTAACCTAGAAAACTTTTAACCTCATATCCATGTACTGTTACTCATATCATCTCTTTGAAAGACGGGATAATAAAAATATTTATCTTGTTCCTGGAGCACAGCCAGAAACCATAATAGGCTTTCACAATGCAAGATAATCCCAGGTCTGAAAAAAGTACAGTAAATGAGTTTTCAGTAATTTAATCAGAGTTTAAAGAAGGCTTTAAATGTCAAGCCTACAGAAAACAGGACAAATATTAGGGATATTATGCACCTTTAAACTTAGTATCTTTTATTGTCAAACTGATTTATATTTTAAAGATATATATTCAAAAATATGTAAATAATAATCACTAAACTAAGTGTATACATTGAAGTAACTGAAATTAAAAACCTGGGCTGGGTGCAGTGGCTCACTCTTGTATTCCCAGCATTTTGGGATGCTGAGGCAGGCGGATCACTTGAGGTCAGGAGTTCAAGACCAGCCTAGCCAACATGGTGAAACCCCGTCTCTACTAAAGATAAAAAGTTAGCTGGGCACTGTGGCGTATCTCTACTGAAAATACAAAAATTAGCCAGGCATAGTGGCGTATGCCTGTAATCCCAGCTACTTGGGAGGCTGAGGCACAAAAATTGCTTGAACCCAAGAGGCAGAGGTTGCAGTGAGCTGAGATGGTGCAGTCTCAAAAAACAAAACAAAACATAAAACAACAACATGAAGTTTAGGTCTAGAATGAAAAACCGTGTTTCACTTGTCCTATTCTCAGAAAGCTCTATGTTCTTCAAGTTAGAAAATTTAATTTGCTCTAGGATCTGAGCAGATAGACAAATAAGCTGTATCTTGAATATTCTCCAGTGAATAGTGGCATAGTTTTTCTTGTAAATATTTTTGAAAACTTTCCATTTTAAAAATACACACCTGGGAGTCCTCTGCTTTTGAAGATGATATTATAAAATATTTATCATTATTACTATTGTTACTATTTTCTGCTAAAGGGTGGAGGTGGTTGGAAATACTAATTTAGGACAGGACATCCTGGTGTTCCAACCAGCTTAGTTCCTGCAGTAGTCAGTCACTTACTGTAGGTAGCACAGCTCTTTGAAGCCTATTATCTGACCTCACAGGCCATATTTCTCTATGACTTAAAATAGGAAGTGCTTTATAAAATGACTTCACACTGGTTGACCTCCTTCTGCCAAGCCACTGCTACCTCCCAGAATACTTCCATTGAGCTAGTAGGGGCCAACCATAGAAGTGGTTCTGAAGTATCTGAAAGCCCCTTGATTCCATTGTTCAGTGGTTTTGATTTTTTAAGCAGCAAAGCTCTTTCTACAAAAAAAAAAAAAAAGAATAAAATATCAAATATATGAAAGTGTTAAAAGTGGAGCAGGTCTATTTGAAAAAAAAATAAGTGGGATTTCTACCTTCCCTCCTAGCACCTCCACTATGGCCATTTCTCAGGCAATTTCTCAGCATCGCTTTGTCTCTGTCAAGAACTGTTTGAAAACTATTGAAAAACTTTGGAAAGAATGAAACAGGTACCAGCCAATGGAAGGCAAAATGGCTACAGGTGGACCTGTTTTCTTTACTAATACTAAAAAAAAAGTTTGCATTTATGTAGGCTTGCATTTTCCTGGACTATGAAGGAATCTGAACTGGCAACTCTTAACTAAAGCTTTATTGTTTTCTTACAACCACAGGTCAATGTCTCAATTCTCTTTTTTCTTGTAATCTTGTTCTATCCTAGCTAAAGCATTTACCTAGTTACAATATCATTATCCATGGTAGATTAGTTTCAAATGTACTTTAATTTTAAAGTGATTGTCTTTCTAATTCCAGGTTTACACCTATAAACTGGTGACCAGAAAATATTGTGAACATCTTTGATCCTGAATTCTCTCATGCATAAAATAGGAATTCTAAAAATTTAGTGACTTAAAGTATGCAAAATTTAATCAAGCTCAGAACCTGGCCCACACTTGTTCTCAGTAATATTAATCTTGTCTTATCCTTTCTAGATAGAAAACTGCCTTGTATGATACATTGTCGACTCACTTGTACAAAGAAAGTCATGTATAATCTTAAAAAAAGTATTCTTTTATTTTTGTAGAAGGATATAATAACAGGAACTCAAGTCTCATTTATCTTATAAAAAGAAGTATGCCTAAATTATTTGTCTCATTTCTTACTGAAAAAAAAAACATGTTAAATTAACCTCTTTTTATACACACAGATCCAATAATTAATTCATGTGTAATCTTTAGAATTAGAAGTCCAGGGTCATTTGCAGATTTTTTTGTGTGTGTGCCATTGTTTCTTACAGTAAAGTGATAAGAATAATTTGTGATTATAAAATAAAAATGATGTATTCTACTTCCAGCCATGACCAGCCGTGACTGGCACCCACACTAGACACCATTAAAAATATTCATAAATCTGGATAAAATAAATGATTCAACTCTTTTTAGGCATTGAACGGGAACTAACACAGGACTATGAATCTTAAATGAAGGAAAATATATAAGTAAAACAAAAGCTAAAACAATTGATTAAAAGAAGACTTGCGCAATAAAAACCTCAGGCCGGGCATGGTGGCTCACGCCTGTAATCCCAGCACTTTGGGAGGCCGAGGCAGGTGGATCATATGAGGTCGGGAGTTCAAGACCAGCCTGACCAACATGAAGAAACCCTGTCTCTACTAAAAATACAAAATTAGCCAGCTGTGGTGGCGCATGTCTGTAATCCCAGCTACTCCAGAGCCTGAGGCAGGGGAATTACTTGAACCCGGTAAGCTGAGATCGCACCATTGCACTGCAGCCTGGGAAACAAGAGCGAAACTCCATCTCAAAAGACAATCAGAAAAACCTCTTTTTTTTTTTTTTTTTTTTTTTTGAGACGGAGTGTCGCTCTGTCGCCCAGGCTGGAGTGCAGTGGTGCGATCTCGGCTCACTGCAAGCTCTGCCTCCCGGGTTCACACCATCCACCTGCCTCAGCTCACCTCCCGAGTAGCTGGGACTACGGGTGCCCGCCACCACGCCCGGCTAATTTTTGTATTTTTAGTAGAGATGGGGTTTCACTGTGTTAGCCAGGATGGTCTCGATCTCCAGACCTCATGATCCGCCCGCGTTGGCCTCCCAAAGTGCTGGGATTACAGGCTTGAGCCACCGCACCCGGCCCTCTTTTTTAAAATAAAGTAGAATACTACTAGAAGAAAACTCTTTCTACAGAAGTGGTTGATATGCAGATAAATGTAACAAACTTCCTTTTTTCTCTCCTTAAATTTTATTTGAAGGGAGCGATTATTTAAAAGCAAATAAAAATTGTAACACTATAATAGGATTTATTAGGTAGATAGTTGTAAAATATACAGAAACTAACACAAAGGCCAGAAGGCAAGTGGAAGTTACCTGGAAAATTCTTAAATTTTATGTGATGTGATCACATATTATAATTCCTAAAGTACCCACTAAAAATCTAATAATAAAAATATATATAGTGAAAAGGCTAGTAGAGGAATTAAAATAGAATACATGACTATTTAATTAAAGAAAGATGAAATGAGAAATACAGCACAAGAACAACAATAATAAGACAAATGGAAGTTGACTGGCACAGTGACAGACCTAAATCCAACCACATAAACAATTATATTAAATACACTCCACATGAAAAGCAGAGATTTTTAGACTGGAAAAAAGACCCAGATGTATACTTTCTGTGACAAATAAACTTTATATACACTTATAGATGTTACCAAACAAAAAATAAAGAGAAAAAAAAGATTCATTATGATTCATCACAGTTAAAAATATCTTGGTGGATCGTACCTGTAATCCCAGCTACTCAGGAAGCTGAGGCAGGAGGATAGCTTGAGGCAGGAGTTCGAGAACTGCCTGGGAAACAGCAAAACTGGTCTCTGCAAAAAAAAAAAAAAATTAGCCAGGCATAGTGGCACATGCCTGTAGTCCCAGGTGCTTAGGAGACTGAAGCAGGAGAATCACTTCCCTCCAGGAGTTGGAGCCTACAGTAAACTATGATCATGCCACTACACTCCAACCTGAGGGACAGAATTAAAAAAAAAAAAAATCGGGAAATTCTTCTCATCAAAAGACGTCCTAAAGAAAATTAGAAGTCAAGTCACATACTGATAGAAAATATTTTTAGTACCTATTCTGACAAAGAATTTATATACTGAAATAATAATATAAATATATCAATAATGAACTATCAATAAAAAGACAATTTAATTAAAACATAGGGTAAAGAATAGAAGAGATAACTCACAACAGAAAATATGAGGAAATATAATAAGATAAATACTAACGTCTAGTGGGAAACCAATATACATTCATGAGAGTGACTAAACTTTAATATATTAACAATACCAAATGTTGGTGATAATAGAGAACAACTGGAACTCTTTCACCCTACGTGGAAATGTAAAATTGTACATCCACTTTGAAAAAGTGTTTAGAAGTTTCTTAGAAATTTAAAACTGAATCTACCCAGGAATTGTAGTCTTACTTATTTACACAAAAGAAATGAAAACATATACATAAAAAGACATATAGAATGTTTGTGGCAACTCATAACTAAAAATTGGAAACAACCAGTTATAAACAGATGCATAAACAAATGGTGATATATTCCTGTAGTGGAATACTTCTTAGACATTAAATATTGGACTCCTGGTATGCCACATAATAGGTAACTCTTAAAAACATTATGCTGAGCAAAGTAATCCAGATAAAAATGAGTGCATACTCTATTACTCTATATGAAGTCCCAGAACAGACAAAACTAATCCCTGGTAGTGAAAATTAGAACAGAGCTTGCCTTTCAGGGGTTGGAAATTAATTTTAATGTGATATGGGGAAACTTTCTTGGATGATGGAACTGTTCTATGTCTGACTGAGGTGCTGATTACATTAGTGTGTTCATTTCTCAAATCTCATCAAATTGTATAGTTAAAATTATATATTTTACTGTGTAAATATTTTTCTTCAGTTAAAAACACAATAAAATTCAAGCAAGCTCACACATTATTTATCAAATCAATAAATACTGTCTGGAATTTTTTTGAGGTTCTCTATATAAATATATTTCTTGATATTCTAATCACACTAAATAAACTACTTTAATAAACACTTTTTCTAGCATTCTGACATACTTTAATCTTATTAAAGCTTGTCAAATTTCACCTATTAAGCTAAAATCTCAATGAAATATTTGAAATCTCTAATCTTTTTCTTGTATTCTTCTCTTTAGCACTTATCTGAAAGCAAAAATTTCATAATACTAACATCAGGACCTAGGTAACTAAGGTTCTAAAAAAATAGGGTATGTATTAAATGCTAGATAAAATTCATTTGAAATTTGCCTTTCTAAAATAGTTATTACTCTTATTTTATATATTTATTGTTCTAGATGAGTTTCCTACAATTTTGAAAATGATGAAACATTATTTTGATTAATATATTAGAAAGAATAATACGAAGAACACTCATGTCTACCACCTAGATTTAACAAATGTAAGCTTTTTATAATTGCCATATTTGTTGAAATCTTTTTTAAAAAATAAAATATTACACATACCATGGCAGTTGTATCCATTTCCTTCTTCATTTCTATTTCCTTTCCTCTCTTCTCAGAGAGGACTGTTCTATAGTTATTATGTGTCTTTAAGAAAATATTTTTCTATGTATCCTTTCAGCAATATACATTATCACTTTAGACTGTAAAGTTTTAAGTTTTCTGTTTTTGTAAATGTACATTTTAAGTTTATGTAAGCATACGTATTCTTTATCCTTTTTCTAATTTATTTTGTTTTACATTAAATTATCATATTTTTTACTTCAAAATGAAATAATAAAAGTTAACCATAAGAAAACTAAATTGCCATTGATTTAATTGCATACCCTGTTTTCCCCCATTTATCCTTTGATGTAATATTTGTAGGTATAATGAGGAAGAAAAGTAAGAATCATTGAACAACTATTCTCTATAACACATTATGCTAAGTACTTGTTTACATTATCTCATTATATTTTTAATGGGTGCTGTAAACATCATTAAACATCGTTAGGAGTAAGGACAAGTTACCAATGGTGTAATAAATTGTTGTGAAACTCAGTCTCAATTATCAAGATGTCTATAATGTAATTGCAATGTGAGAATATTGACATACAACCTCAAGTAATACAAATTAATATATGCCAGCACTGAAAGGACATTATCAAGCAAAAAACCTACATCAACAAGAATTCAAGGGTTATAAAAATTTACCAAAGTTAGAGCAGTACTCACAGATCCACATGATGTTTTGTCTTAGTACAAGAGTAAATTAGATTTCAACCTGTCTCTTATTCGTCAGAGTTTTCTGGAAATCCTTCCAACATTCTCCTCTTGAGCAAAACGCATTTTTCCCTTAGGCTTTACCACATTTTTCAAGCCTCCATTCTACTAACCTTATTCTTAGGCCCAGTAAAAATTCCACTGACCAAAAACAATGAATTACCTGCAATGAATTACTTATTTCTTTCACTTGGTAAAACATGTAGATTCCGTACTGTCTCTTGCCTCTTGGTTTCTAGTTTGGCCACAAGGCTTGCTTTGGTCATCGTGATGTTAAGAGTTATGATGTGAGTAGAGCCTTGAAATACGCTTTCACGTTTGGGCTTACCCTTTTTCACTCCTGCTTTTTGCCATGAGGAACACCTGCTTTGATTAACCACTGATCTAAAGCAGCTGAGATAGATAAAGCAGCCCCAGACCCAATCTGCATCTTGGAGTAATCCCATTATGCATTAACCTGTATCAGCTGAATCTTAGTTCATCCACAGATTTAAGAGCCAAAAATAAATGCTATTGTTGCAAACCACTAAAATCATTAGGTTGTTAGTGCAGTATTATTGTGTAAATAGTCTACTCAGGTAGCTTCTCCCAGTTTTCTAAATTACAGTTGTTCCTCAGTATCTGTTGGGGATTGGTTGTAGAACCTCAGTGGATATCAAAATTCATAGATTCTCAAGTCCCTGATTTAAACTTGCATGTAACAAACACACCATCCCTTATATTTTAAATCATCTCTAGACTACTTATAATATCTGACACAATGTGAACACTATGTAAATAGTTATTACATTCTTTAGGGAATAGTGACAAGAAAAAATAATCTGAACATTTTCAGTACAGAAACAACAATCGATTTTGTTTTTCGAATACTTTTTATCCACAGTTAGATAAATCTATGGGATGTGGAATCAATGACACAGAGAGCTGACTGTATTATGAACATTTTTTTATTGCACCTACACAAAATATACTGATGATGAGTTAATACATATCATGTAGACCCACCTAAACCATCTCTTGAATGTTAAATAAAAATCTCTAAATGCCTATTAGGTATAAAAAATATCTTGTATTCAAACTTAACCAGTTCAACAATTAACCAATCCTCTTTTTCCCACCACCCACACAAATCATCCTCTTTTCAATTTCCCTCCCACTTGATATCATTTTACCTATTTCCCAAATCACAACCATAGGAGTCATCACTGACTCCTTCCTGTCTCCATTATTCCATGCAATGGTTAACTAAGCGCTTTGATTCTATTTCCTAAATGTCTCTTTAATCTCCCTCCTTTATACTTTCTACCTTACTTTAGACCTGAATCTTATTATATATCTTCTATCCTCTACTTCCTGGATCCCTCTGTGTGACTCTCCAAAAATTTATTATTTATTGTTATTTTATTGTTATAATCTTCTGAAAATGTAACTCTTTTTTTTTTTTTTTATTTTATTTTATTTTATTTTATTTTTTTATTATACTTTAAGTTTTAGGGTACATGTGCACATTGTGCAGGGTAGTTACATATGTATACATGTGCCATGCTGGTGCGCTGCACCCACTCACTCGTCATCTAGCATTAGGTATATCTCCCAGTGCTATCCCTCCCCCCTCCCCCCACCCCACAACAGTCCCCAGAGTGTGATATTCCCCTTCCTGTGTCCATGTGATCTCATTGTTCAATTCCCACCTATGAGTGAGAATATGCGGTGTTTGGTTTTTTGTTCTTGCGATAGTTTACTGAGAATGATGGTTTCCAATTTCATCCATGTCCCTACAAAGGACATGAACTCATCATTTTTTATGGCTGCATAGTATTCCATGGTGTATATGTGCCACATTTTCTTAATCCAATCTATCATTGTTGGAAAGGGCTAATATCCAGAATCTACAATGAACTCAAACAAATTTACAAGAAAAAAACAAACAACCCCATCAAAAAGTGGGCGAAGGATATGAACAGACACTTCTCAAAAGAAGACATTTATGCAGCCAAAAAACACATGAAAAAATGCTCATCATCACTGGCCATCAGAGAAATGCAAATCAAAACCACTATGAGATATCATCTCACACCAGTTAGAATGGCAATCATTAAAAAGTCAGGAAACAACAGGTGCTGGAGAGGATGTGGAGAAATAGGAACACTTTTACACTGTTGGTGGGACTGTAAACTAGTTCAACCATTGTGGAAGTCAGTGTGGCGATTCCTCAGGGATCTAGAACTAGAAATACCATTTGACCCAGCCATCCCATTACTGGGTATATACCCAAAGGACTATAAATCATGCTGCTATAAAGACACATGCACACGTATGTTTATTGCGGCATTATTCACAATAGCAAAGACTTGGAAAATGTAACTCTTATGATGTCATTTTCTGTGCTGATATCCTTGGCCTCTGCCATTCACCCGTAGTTGAAAATTCAGACAACTTAGAATGGCAGACCAGTAATACTTAGGTGACTGAGCCTATCTTTACCACTTAAGAAAATTCAGGAAATTCCCATTTCAGAAAATTCCTTCTTTAGGAAGGCTTCTCTGAGCTAACCCTTTCCTCACTGCCCCCCACCATTATCTTTCATATGCAAAAGCAGGATTGGGAGACCTTTCCATGTATTTCCCTAATTATTATTACTTCCCTTATTCTAATAATTGTACTACATTACATTTATATTTTTACTTTTCTCTAATATTATTGCACCCTGAGTTCCCTCTTATTCTGATTCTCCTAGTAATTACAGTAATGACTGACACATAGTAGGTGACACGAATGAATATAGAAAGGGAAGAGAAATATTAGTAATATAAAATTAAACTATCAGACTCTTTCGCTAAAGCGTAGTTGTTCACATACACTTCACCTTGGAGTCCTCCTTACTGTCGATTTGCCAATATACTGAAACTTTAATCCATGTTGACAGACTCTGCCATTCTGTATAAATGTAACAGATCTAATATTTAGTAAAGTAGATTTTGATTAGGACAATTATGAGATTGATATAATGACATTGAAAATCCAAGACAGAAAGATAAATAGCAGTTGTGGAATACTTGTTACACATCAGAGAGTTTTCATATGCTAAGTAGGCATGACCCTTAAGTAATATAAGATAGATGTGTCAGTCTGAGTCCAAGTTTAATACAGATGATTATTCAGTAGAACAGGAGACTGAAATAAAAAGGTATTATTTAGTAAAAATACAGAGAATTCTAAAACATATAATATTAGCAGATATAATGAGAAGCTGCTACCTCCACGGTTAAGAAAGACACCCAGTAAAGAACTTTGCCTCCAGGGCTGAGATACACTGAACTTTCCAGTGAGAGTTCTGTTCACTGAATAGCTGAAAAGTTGCAGTAATATCAGGGTGATGGAACTTGCTGAAGACTTGTTCTTTTGGGTGCTAGGAAAAAACTATTCAGGTGGATATGTCTTACTGGAGAAAATTTTTGAAACTTCTTGAGGGAGTGCCATGGGAACCTGCTGGCTGCTGCTGTCTGCCTTCCCCTGCAAAAGCCAGATGCTTGAGAAGGCGTGGTGCCTGAAGGAATTGGGCAGTGAAGGAGTTACACTTGCTGCAAGAGCCTGTAGAAAGGCACACTAGAACCAATAAGCAAAACCTATTCCTTCTGTAACATCTCTCCAGCACTCTTTACTGGCAGCTGGCAAAGGTAAGCTATTTAAAGGGCCCAGTTACATTTTCACATAAAAGGCAATGAAGCATGAACTTGGAGCTGAGAGGCAATAAATTGGTAATTAGCACAGTAGGTGTTAACAATCTACTTTTTAAAGGTGGGAACAGTGAGTCTCAGGAAGACATAGTAAAATCTCTGAGCTCATACATCTATGGAACTAAGGAAAGATCATGGTGAGGTCTGAGGGATCGAGGTTGGACAAATGACAGAGGATACTTGTTTTGATATCTCTGGAATGATTTCCCAATTGAGAAATGCAATACCTTTAATATAAAAATTTAATCTATTTCTCAAACAGGAGTAGCTTTTGTATATAGACATCATATTACCCTGATGTAAAAAATGTCAAGGAAAATATTTTTTCCTTTGACTAATAAATATCATTAAAGTGTATAATATAAACTATACTAAATTAAACTCATTTGCTCATCCATTCAACCGAAATTACTATATAATGATTATATGACATATTATTTTTGTATCTACGATTTTTTTGAAGTTAATTGATAAAAATTCAATTATAAGTACTGTGTTTTCAACTTGAGTTACAATTTTAAAACTCAATTTAGTTTTCTACGTTTGGTGTCACTGTTTTTTTTTTTTTTTTTTTTTGAGTGACAAAAAAGACAAAGGAAAAAGACGAAAAAAAAGCAAACAAGAATTCTCATATTTATTAGGATAGTATCCAGTTTTAAAAAGTTGAGGTTGAAACTATTTTGAAATCGCGTGATAAATGGTTGGGGATTTTCTGCTTTATTTCTACTGAAGTTTTACTTCCAAGTTTCTGACAGTTAGTTTCTACTTTAAGATTATCAATATGTTCAGACTAAATAAAGAAAATCTTTATCAAAAAGACTCCAGGAAGGTCACAAAATACAGTAAATCCCAGAGTATGGCAATATTCTAAGTTGATTTAAAAAGAAAAATGTATCTATGGCCTGGATAAATTATTTTACCTCAATGATAAAGGTATTGAAAAGTAAAATAAATTGTTTTTCACAAAGGATCTATATATGCTTGATAGATTAAATTCAATCAAGCTTTTTTAGAATGCTTTTTTTCATAAGCGACATAAATATTTCCTGTCATTTATAATTCTTAGAGTAAGATTAATTTTATTTCTTAACCATAATCATATTTGTCTCCCTTTTTAGAGGATAACATTATTTACTCAAATAAAAATAACTGTTGATTTTGTTTGCACATTTTAAAATAGACCAGTAACGTATGTCTTATATAGAAAATCCTCTTGTCACTTATGAACCTATGAATAGGGTCACTATAGTTCAGCTGATTGAGCTAGATTTATCATTTGAATGTGTCCTTTTCAAAAGCAATAATAAGTTTTCTGTATTTGACCCTAATCCTGGAATCTGTCAGTCTCTAGTTATATCATTTTAGCAGGTAAAACTTTTGATGGCTGTTAGAATTCACACAGTCTCCTGAGCCTATGGCATTTTTGTGCAATGGATCATTTATACTACAGTACTTAAAATCGATGTAAGAGGCATTGGGAACTGTGACTACTTTGAAAGTAGCCTTTTCTAGAAGTTAAATGACTTTGAAATATCAACATTTATAGTAGAAGGTAGCATCTAACATTAAGGAACTTGTGAATTATTCTATCATTGATATGATTGCAAAAATATAATCTAACCTGTAAAACTTCACTAGACTCCTTAAATGCATCTTAAAAAATTGAGATTTATAGTAACTACGCATCGAGCTTTAAGAAAAGTGGTTTCCTAAGAAGCTATCTATTTCATTTATATTGTGGGTCTACAATATATATCAGGTGTACTTTTGAACTTCTCTTACATTTTAAAACCCCTCTCTGTGTCCTTTCTCCGTATTTTCACTGACTTTCTAGAGATTCAGTAAAATATTAACCATCTTCATTAAGAATGATCTACAAATAAAATGTTGTGATTATTTGAATATTCTTGTTCTAGGTGTCTTCATTTATCCAAAAAAAATTTTGTTTCAATTCTTAAGGTTTAAATTATCTATGTTTATTTTCCTACTTTATAAAATGTTAAATTTTATAACTAAAAATATTCTTAATACTGAATGTATAATTGTACTATCCTGTATATTATCACTTTTGTCACAGAAATTTCCATTAAAGTTCTTTAAGCCTGTCTTTTCTAAATTGTGAAAGCTGTTAGTGTAGATGTTTCTATTTATTATGTGTTTCCTACCATTTACACAGTATTTGTGCTCAACATAAATTTTAATTATTTTATAGTCATTATCCACTGTCCATATTAGCCAGAATGCACTCCAAAACCTGGAGTAATTAAAAAAAAAATCTCTCTATGTAGAACCTATGTTAACTAAAAGCCCATACACTAAAACTCACACTCTTCACTTAGTAGAAAATCAGGATGGGAGACTGAGAGATGAGAAATTACTTAATAGATACAATGTATACTATTCAGGTAATGGTTATGCGAAAAGTCCAGACTTCACCACTATGCAATATATCCATGCATCAAAACTGAACTTATACACCTTAAATTTATGCAAATTAAACAATTTGTATAGTTTATACAGATTTAAAGAAGAAAATTTTATTTCATGATTATAGTCAATATAATTAATAAAGTAAGCAAATGTAACTGTGAAAGGTATTGAGGAAGTATGGTTTAGAAATATAGAATGCTAAATTCAGGAGGTGTCTTAAAGATGATCATACCAAAGACGCTCACTTTACTGTTAAGGAAACTGAGGCCTGGCTTGAGGTATGTCTCCAGGGAAACAGACTATCAGATTAAGGTTTGCATTGAGGACGTTAATTGAGAAGTGCTCTAGGGAAGAAAGCTCTGAATGAGTAAAGGAAGCCGGATTAGGCAGAGGCATTTGGGTGTGCTGAGATGTGGTTGTTGACATAGATCTAAGTTAGCCCCAAGGGGAGCTCTGGGCCTGAGAAGGCCTTACCGAGTTGTCCCAAATTGGGTTCAAGCTTCCTTCAGCTGAATTCCATTCCCAAAGTGGGTCTCATCTATGAACCATCAGCAGTCAACTATCCTGGCTTGCAGGAGAATGAGCACCCTTCTGAAAAGGGATTCAGGTGGAGCATCCAAGCAATCATTGATGTCATAGGACAACCCAGTATACTACTGCTATGGTTTAAATGTTTTTAGCCCCTGCAAATTCATGTATTGGAAGCTTAATTCCCAATGCAACAGTTTTGGGAGGTGGGGCCTAAGAGGTGTTGTTTAGGTAGTTCAAAAGCATCCATTATCATGAATAGATTAATGCCACTATAAAAAGAACTCGCAGGCATGGGTTTGCTCTCTTCTTCCCTTCTGCCATGTGAGGAACAGCATTCCTCTTCCTCAGAGCATATGGCATTTAGGGTGCCATCTTGAAAGTGAAGATTGGGACACCAAAACTCCAAATGCCTTTATCTCAGACTTCACGGCCTCTAGCACTGTGAGGCAATACATTTCTGTTCTTTATAAATTACCCAGTTTTACATATTCCGTTGTAGCAGCACAAAACACATTAAGATAGAAATTTGTATCAAAGAAGTAGGATGTTGTTATAACAAATACCTGAAAATGTAAAAGCTGCTTTGGAACTGGGTAATGGGTAGAGGTTGGAAAAGTGTCAGCTAGAACGGGAAACTTTTTCTAGAACTGAATGTTAGATAAAGCTTATTTTGCTGTGAATGCAGAATTAATGGCAATTCTGGTGAGGGCTGAAAAAAAATAAAAAGGTGTGCTGTAGAAGTATTAGAGATTACTTAGGTGACTGTGATCAGAATGTTGGGAAGGCACATAGATGGTTCAGGCAATTCTGATGAAGTCACAGACAAAAATAAGGAACAAAGTATTTGAAACTAAACAACAACAAAAAAAAGACGATCCTTGTTATGAAATGGCAAAGAACTTGGCTGAATTGTATCAATGATCAAGGATCCTATGGAAGGCAGAACTATCCTTTGCTTATCCCACCACTGTATTTTGGAAGCACATTACATGTTTTGATTTTATAGGCTCACAGATAAATGAGATTTTGCCTCAAGATGAATTGCAACTTCAGTCTCATTCATATGATGCTTAGATGAGACTCTGAGCTTTTGAGTTGGTGCTAGAACAGCTTAAGACTTTTGGAGCTATTGGGATGGAATGAATGCATTTTGTATGTGAGAAGCTCATGAATTTGGGGGAGATGGAGGCAAAATGCTATGGTTTTAATGTCTGTGCCCTCCAAAACTCCTGTTGAAATTTGATTGCCATTGTGGTGGTGTTAGGAGGTGAGACCTTTGGGAGGTGAGAAAGCCATGAGGGGTCTGCCCTCATGGGTGGAATTAATACTGTTGGAAAAGGTCGGGTTTCCTCCCCTTTTGCCTCTTCGCTCCTCCTTCTCCTGCTATGTGATGAAATAGCAAGAAGGCCCTTGCAAGATGCTGGCACCTTGATTTTGGACTGCCCGCAGAACTGTGAAAAGTTAAATTTCTGTTCACTATAAATTACTCAGTTTTAGATATTCTTTTACAGCATCAGAAAATGGACTAGACAGCATACATTCTACTATACCACATTTCCCAAAGCTAGATGTAAGCACAAGGACAGGATTAATGTCACCTAGGTGGAAATTTTCAGCACTCACATGCCCCTGCCTAATACTTAGAGAAAAAAAACATCAATGAAGAGAGCCCTATTTTCCAGAAGTGCCAGTGCCAAAGAGTAATAAAAAGGAAGGTGTTTTAGTTATAAATATTTCTCCATGTCCCCAAGGACCATGATAGCTTAGGAGTTGGAAATATCTTAACTTAAATCTTAAAATACTGCATGTGTTCCAGTTTGGAAATGTTTCCTCAGCTGTACTGATAGCTGTTTGTTTTTTTTAGGAGATGATAACCACCATGAATTCTCTATCAGAGGGAATTTTAGCTAGCTGATGTTTCTTAACACCAATCCTTGTAAAGTTAACATTTTTTTTTCTACGGACCACTCATTATAGAAGGGCTGGAAACTCCAAAAGTCTTTTTCTTTTACTGTATTTTCAGTATTCCTCTCAAAGTGAAAATTAATTAGTGAGAACTGTCTGGACCCTTCCCCTTTCCATTTTTCATTTTAATTGTTGGTAAGATAGTTGTAGGCACTTACCCATCATCTGTCTTTTCGCAGGCTTTTTTCTATTATCCTTTTGGATTCCTTAGCCCTTTTCCTCCTCTTCTTCCTTACATTCCTCCTACTAGCACTATTTTGTCTTCTTTTTAAAATAATGAAAATAGATAAACGATGCAAGTTGTCTCCACTTTAAATTAACTTTTACTGTAATCTGCTATCCAAAATGAAATTTTCATGATTCAGTCTTTATAATTAAAGAGTATCACAAACATTGTGGGATTCAATAAACATTAATTGTTTATTATGATTATAGCCCATGATAGCACTTCATATACATAAGCATGTACTTAAAAATGTAATCTTTATTTTAAACATTTTTGGCATACTGGGATCCAGAGTTAGCATAAAAGAACATAGTCCTGGTTTACAGATTCTTTTTATTTACTTATTTTTTTTAAATGTCCCTAGGCCTGAGGCATCTTAGGACATAACTTAAAAGCCTGTGTTCAAAAAGGCTCCTATATGGCATATTAAATTCTTCTGCTGCATTGGAATAATCTACAGTCCTCTCCAGTTTTAGTCTTTTCCTGTTACCAGAGCAGTCAGGAATACTCTTACATAAATTAATATGAATATCTTAACATATCAACTCATATCTAATTCCAAAATATTTGCCTTAGAAAATTTTATTCTGTCTTCTGCTTGTGAATTGTTGATATTTGGTAAAATTTATGAGCTAATCAAATATTTTGGCACCAAAGATGTCACTGTGGTCACCCATCAGGTAAAATACTAACAGATTAACCAATAGCAACTCTGTACAAACTCAAAATATCAACAAAGGGTAAAAGCTAAACGATCTAAGACATTGAAAATACCGAAAAACATTGGAGAACATAAATAAATAAGTTAGAGGATGTGATGACAGACATCTGTTATGTTACCTAATTTTAAACATCTTTTAGAAAAAAAAGAATAGTTTTAACTACAAATTTCATAAATGTTAATGGAACTGGAATTGATCACTCAATTTTTAAATCTGCTCAACCCTAACATGCAGACTTTTTGGGGACTCCGTTGTTTTTCTGTAATGGGCATCACAGTTTGAATTGTAAGGATGCTCTACAAGGTTGTACATCACCTTACTGGTTGGTATTATAATCTTTATTCTATTATGAAACCTATAAAATTATATGTAATATGCATAAATTAAAATATAATGTTCATCTTAGATACCATTATGAGTGTATATTGTAAGAAGCATATTTTTGTTTATACTACTTCTAAAATTATAATCCATTCACACAAACAGAATTTAGAGAAGCATTTTAGTAAAATGCCAACGAAGATAAAAACTGCATCTTTTACCATTTGGTGACACTAAAATGTGACCTCAGGTTTCCTAAAATTTCTTTCTGCATTCTGAAATACTGTTAAGAATTGCCTCAAGTGAGATTTTTCTTCTCATTTTTAGCTACAAAGAGCAATTTGACTCCTGAATCAGAAATATTTCTGAACTTAATGCAAATGTTTTTCTTGTGAGAGCACTAATCATAAGTATATAACAATTATGCACATATTAAAACGTTCAGATATCCATATTAATTTTGTACTGAAAGCTTATGTTCTTGACAGAGATCATTCATATAGTCACACTGAAAGTCTTATTCTTTGTTAAGGAGGGTACACGGAAAATATGAAAATTTCATTCTATAAGAGAAGATAGAAAGAAATTATGATTATATTTGTTTATAATAATAGATGAATTATTATATTATTATACATTATTATAATATATAATATATACTATTTTATATATAATAATGTATTATTATATATAATATATACTATTTTATATATAATAATGTATTATTATATATAATATATACAATATTTTATATTATAATGTATATAATAATTATATACAATATTATGTATAATAATATATTATATATTATATTATTATAATAATTATGTCATTCATTATATATTCAGTGTCTCAGACAAAGTAGATATTGAATAAATAATTTTTAATCAATAAATAAAATGCCCAAATAGATATTGATCATCCAATGTGTCCAATAGATCTTTTTCAAAGTGTATTTAGGAGAAATTTTTTTTCAGAGACTTTTAATATTTTATATAAAAAAGAGCTTTGTGGTCACTAAAATGCAGAACATATATTTATTAAAATACAACAAATAGGCTTATTTTATCATAGAATTTATAGTAGAACTTGCAATATGCCAATGTAGGCTTTTCAATATCTTAGAGAGATGCTACAATATATATACACATATTTATATATGTAAAATTATGTTTTTCAAAACTTATTTTTAGAAAATTTTTTTTCACCTACTTACTGATATGATTAGAGTCCCACAGAATATACTTTAGGAAACACTGGTTTATTTTATGTATATATATATATAAATATAAAATATATATGTAAATATTATGTATATATATTTATATATATATGGGCAGTTTAATAATTTGGTCAAGTTCTTAGGAAACCAGATTAAAATGCAACCTGAGGCTTATTTGTATTAATATTATAATTTAACTAAGAGTAATCAGTGATTTCAAGAAGATATTAAAAATTCTAAGTGTAGAAATTACGTAAACTAATAACAAATAAAATCATATTACTTTCTTCCTGGAAAAAAGTCAGAGCAAAAGAGAAATCCCTTAATCTAATAAATATTATAATTTTGATTGTGGTGAGTCATGAACGAAAGCTAATTTGGGATAGTTAGAGAATGCAATTCTACTTATTCAAATAACTTTTATATTGCTACAATTTTAAGGGTTCTTATTTCCTTAAACTTAACGTAAATTAAATTTACATTAGAAAATTAATACTCACAAAATTAAATTAATGTTTTGTACATATAAGAAAGTTTTATGATTAAAATTATTATTCAGTTTTTCTCTTAAAGCTCATTGTTTAACATTAATTGAATTTGGAAAAATGTCCATGGTACTAATATAGGATTCTTTAAAAAACAAGAAATGTGAACTTAAGATGAAGCTAGTTTTAAATATATGTCAGAAATATGATTATTCATTTATTCAGAAGTATTTATGGAGTGCTTAAGTTAAGCTGGTCTCTGTTCTTCTAAGTGCTGTTGTAGAGAACAAAACTGGTCTCTTGTTCCCATAGAGAGTGCTTTCTAGTGGAAGAGACAGACAACACCATATTAAATAAATATATGTATTTATTTAAAATTATATTAAATTTAAATATATATTTATTTACAGTTATATATTACATTTTAATATATTTATTTAAAACTGTATATTACATTTTAATATATTTAAAATTATTCATTAAAATTATATAATAGTTACAAATGTTAAGATGAAATAAAAGAGGAAAGAGATTTAGAAAGTATTTGAAGAGAGAGGGTCCCCTTTTTATCCTCATAGGAAGGTTTAAAATTATAATAATACCCTCTAAATGCATTAATTAGCCTGAGTGCACACGAGGACTTTCAAAATGATTTCACTGAATAAATGCAAGATGAAAACACTGAAGCATAAAAGTTTCATTACCCAGGAAATCTTATTAGAAAATAAGAAAACATGCAATTTAACACAAGAAAAAATAAATTAGATTTAAAGATACCTATGGGAATTAGAATCTGTAAATGTTTATAGTTTATTTTGAAGGTTAAAATACAGTGTGCTGCTAATAAAATGGACACATAAATGGGAACTTCATAATGACTATAAAAGTGAATTATGATGGCATAGATGGAGGAATAAAGGTTGTAAGTTTCTCAACAAAGTTTCAAATTGATAGTCAAATATTTTTAGTATTTTTCTCTCAAATATATTTCAAAATACTATGAAATTCCAGATTTTAATTATGAAAGCAAAAGCAAAAACTTTTGCTTGTTTCAGATGGAGATACTTGCCCTTTATTTTATTTTCTTAAACCACGTAATATTTGGATAAAGCAATCTTAGGAGAATTCAGATAGTGTCATTTCCTTTAGGTCATAATTTTTGTAGAAGCATATCCATATTGCACACACTTATTTTCATCTCCTGGACCTTCGATTTTTGGCTTTGGATTGTCATATTAGCTCTTCCATCTAGTTTTTTATATAGAAAACTTTCCCAAGACTTTTGTTTCGCAAATGAAGAAAAGTAGCTCTCACCCTTCCTTCTTTCTTATCCTAACAGTAGAAATTCTCCAATATTTATTCATTGACTTCCTTCTTTCTTTACTATTTCTATTATCTCGGTCTCTCTGTCCCTGTTTCTGCCTCTCTGCCTCCCTCTCTCCTTCCCTCTCTCCCTTCCTCTCTCCGTCTGTTCTCTCTCCAATCTTATTTATTCTGATGACTTTAATAATCTCATGGATACCACATATATGGACACATTTCAGAGACATGGTGTGTCATACAAAAAGAGAAAAGAGAAATGAATTCAAATAGTATATTAAGGTCAGAGTGACCATTTGGAAAAGAAAAATTAGAATGGTATTGGGTGAGATTCTAAATTTCATGGCTATATTGACCTTTTAGAAATAGACATGGGGAGGAGAAGAAAGATGGAAAATTTAAAATTATATGGGGGAATTGTACTTTTTTTCTTTCACAACCACACTTATTAGTAAATAAATTGTATTTTTGGATACGGTTTGGATGTTGCTGCAAGTTGTATTTCCTCAGTAGCAGATTCTGAAATAGACATTAGCGTTTAGAATACTTATAGGGAGAGGAAGGAAGCAGGACTGAGCAGAGGGACAAGTTGAAGTGTTAATGTAGTCTCAAAGAGGGTTACAATGGATCTAATCAGGAGCTCTCAAACTATGATTATCTCAGTTGGGATGAGGCAATTGGACCTTTTGACGTCAACATCTGTTATTGGATGAGGGTTGCCCTGGGAAGAGATGTGAGTTTGGGTGAGGCAGCTTCTTTTAGTTGAGACAATCCCCAAAGAAGGTTGACAGTTGAGGGCCATATTTCTCCAGGACTCCCAGGAACTGGGAGGGTAATTCCTTTTTACCCGAAGGGCTAACTGGACAGTTTATCTCAGCATCCATTACCACCCACCCTTTGTGCTGCTCTTCATAGAGATTTTGGAAAAACCCTCCAGTGTTTCCAATGGACTTTTCTTCCAGAAGAGACTTAGGAATGGAAAGCTGGTGGGATGAATTTACAGCAAAGGCTGTTTGAAAGCCAGAACTGATAATCATTGTTTCTCTTCTCTGGCCAGTCCTGTTCACCCCCACTGTCACTTAGCGCCTCTAGTGGTCATTTTGGCTCACCTGTTTGTGTGATTCGGACCCTTAATCCTCAGGTATTTTAGTCCACACATACAGTGCCTTTCTCAGGCCAGAGTTGGTCCTTTTGTTCATTAACTGTCAAAAGTGGACAAAAGAGTACTCAGAGGAACGTAAGTGGATAATCTGGACATCAAGATTTTCCCTCTCTGCTCCCACTGCATCACAGCAGCCCTATCACCTTCTGGTAGTCTGGATTCCTTACAATTACAAAGATGGTGAATCCCCTTCTCCTTCTTCTCTATTGTTCTTTAAGAACAGGAATGCAAAATGCCTAGGTGGAAGCTGTAGCTACCATTGATTGAAACTCTTGCTGTATCCCCTGGCAGAAGGGTTCCCCCTTTGAGAACCAAGACCTGGTCACCTACACTGCAGAGCCCAGACTTGTGGAAACAATAAGTACAATCACTCAAGGTAGTACACTGGGGATGATGGTAAGCAAGACTATCCTTATTTCCACCACTTGGATTCCAGATCCACGTATTTTACATATTAAAGTCCCAGCACTACAAAAATAAATAGTATTGATTTAAGCTATTTTGTATGCCTTACATTATTGTTCCTGGAAAAGTACAAAGGATCACATTGTCCAAACCAGACTAATAAAAATCCAAAATATATCTAGTGCTGAAGTTTATAGATAATTACAATAATACAAGGATCAGGCACAATGTGGAGAAGTGCAGTACTGGGACCTACTGCCAGTGCTGCTCCCCAGACCTTTCCTTGCTGCATTAGTACCCGCACTGATGTAACATGCAGTTTCCAAGTAATGCATACAGAACATAATTAGATAGGAGCTATTTTATTCACTAACTCCATGACCAAAGTATGAATTTTATACTTTGATAATTACATAGCTTATATGGCATTGTCCAGAGTGCTACTCCATAAATCCAAATATCCTAATTTTAATTGCAATAAGCAACGCGGATAGGTCAGGTATGTCTGGCTGAAAGTATCTTATAGGTAAGAACTCTATCTCTAGAGTTCATAATATATGGGGGAATTTTATTAGCTTGTGTACAAAAGCTTTTAATTAGGCCATATTTTCCTTTTTAATGAGAAGAGAGAATAGATTGCAGGTCTGCTAATAATATATACATTTTTTTCTCTAGAATCCTCTTTATTTGTTCTTTACCTTAGAGGAGATGTACCTTTTACCCAAGATCACCAGATCTTTAAATTTACACTTATGTAGTAGACCCCTCAATTATCATATGGTTATCTTAAACTCTTTGGAGCACGTGTAACTAAGGAAGCATCTAATTTGCTGGCTAGTTCCTACTCATCTACTTTGGTTGATATGATGCCACTCATACAGTAATTTAGTAGGATAATCTGTGGGATTACAGTAGACTGAATGGTAGTCACAAAGGCATGTCAACATCCTAATGCCTAGAACCAGTAAATATTACTTTATATGGTAAAAGAGTGAAAGTTGACTAATGAACTCACATGGTAAGTATAATATTATATATAATAATACTAACTTATATGGCAAAATATATGATTAAGAATATTTAGATGAGAGATTTATATTGGATTGTTTGGTGGACCCTAAATATAATCACATGCATCCTTGTAAGAGAGGGGCAGAAGTATATCAGACAGAACAGAAAGCAGATTTGACAGGACAGGTAATCTGAAGATGGAGCAGAGAAAGAGATGTGGCCGCAAGCTGAAGACTGTCAACAGCCACAAGAAGCTGGAAGAGTCAAGAGGCAGATTCTTCACTACTCCCCTCCTTTCAGAGGAGTGTGTTCTTGCTACATCCTGATTTCAAACTCCTGGCATCCAGAGCTAAGAGAGAATCCATTTCTGTTGTTTAAGCCACCACGTTTGTAATAATTTATTACAGCAGCCACAGAAAGAGAATGCAGGGATATCCGTGTAGTCCAGATCTCCTCAGACTACATTATGACAGAAGACGGGAGAGTTAATATAGCCTCATGCTTCATGCCAAAACTAAATGGATAATGTCTTTTATTCTAATTGCATGCACACCATTACTAATCTTCTTTTCTTGTAAGGATAAAAATAATGAGTTTTTTTTTTTTTAAGCTCAATAGCTATATAATGTATTGAGCTGTTCTAGCAAAGATGCCACTGGTGGCTACAGTCGTTGCTACTTCTTATTCCAGTGCTGTAGTTCACTGACATCCTCCAGGGACATTTTAGTTATTGTATGAGGTAGAGAGGTGAATTCTGTGAATATGCAGAGACAATTTCCCTGAAGTAGAATGTTAGGGTTTTTTTAAAAAATACATTTTAAATATATTTTACTTTATTTATTTATTTAATTATTTATTTTGACATAGGGTCTCACTCTGTCAGGCCAGAGTACAGTGGCACCATCACAGCTCACGGTAACCTTGAACTCCTGGTCTCAAAGTGATCCTCCTGCCTCAGCCTCCAGACTAGCTAGGAGGCACAAGTCACCATGCCAGACTATTGTTTTATTTTTTTCATTTTTTGTAGACACAGGGGTCTCACTATATTGTCCAGGTTGGTCTCTAACTCCTGGTTTCAAGTGATGCTCCCATCTTTCCCTCCCAAAGTGCTGGGATTACAGATGTGTGCCACCATGCCTGGCCATAAAGATATTTTAGAAGAGTTGTAAATTTAAGAAAAAATTGAGGAGTTAGTGGTGGGTTTTGTCACATGCATAATGTCATGTATACCATGACACTGTCAAACAAATGCTTGCACTGCCCTAAAATCCTTCCATGTATTGGCTATTTAATCCTAGACCACTAGCAATCATTGATATTTTTACTGTCTCAAATACCCTCTCACTCAGTTTTCCCTATTAATATCTTACATTAGTATAATACAATTGTCACAAAGAATAAACCAAAATCAATACATTATTATTGATAAAAGTATACAATTTATTTTTATTTCTTTAGTTTTTATGTAAAGTCTTTTTACTTAAAAAGATCTAAGATCTTATCCAGGATCTGACACTTATTATGTCTCTTTAAACTCCTATTAGCTGTTTCTCTTAAACTTTCCTTGTTTTTGATGACCTTGAAAAATTTTGATGACCAAGGATTTCATGAGATACCCTCTCTTGAGATCTGTCTGGTGTTTTCTCATGATAAGATTGATGTTGTGGGTTTGTGGAAGAAGACCCATGACTAAGATACCATTTTTTATCCCATTATATCAAAGAGCTACACCAGCAACATGATTTATCACTGTTTATATTGATATTGGTCATCTGGCTGAGGTAGTGTTGTCAGATTTTCTCATGTAAACTTCATCTTTTGCTCCCTTTCCATTCTATATGCTTTAGAAAGAATTACTATGCACATCCTACACTTAAAAAATTTAGATTTATGCTTCTTGTTTTTCAGGATATGGTGTCTATATCAATTACTTGAAATTTTTCTGCAAGAGATATTTGTCTCTTATTCCTCATTTATTTAATAAGTTTGTGTTTTATTATGCCTTTAAAGATATATATTTTATATTATAATCAAATATTAATTTAATTGTTGTGGATTTTTTTCCTCAAATTGTACTGGCTTTGGCTATTGGGAGCCCTTTCTATTGGCCCCTGTGTGCCTCTGACTTCTGACATATCCACAATAATGCAAGCTTTCTTGTTTTTTTTTTTTGAGACCATATTTACTTTCTGGCCCTACAACATGTTCTGGTGTCATCTTATATATTTCCTCCCTTAGTCTAGAATCAACCATTTCTCCAAGGATCCCTTGTTGCTTCCATTCAAAAACGGTAGTGGAAACTAGGATCTGGGTGCTAGGATTGTTACTGGAGTATCATTGCTTCTAGGCATTTTCATCTGACACAGCAAGAAAATACATTGCATGTGTATTAATTCATGCATCCATTCTTATCTATAAATGTTTCTATATGTAGTCAGCATCTATATTAGTCCAAGCAAGAGTTGATGCTGATGTCTCCAGCTCTAATATATCACCACATGGATCATTCTAGCCTCCTCCCTCTGCTTATCTGTAAATTCCAGCTCAAACAGTGAAAAACCTGGCTCCCAGTATCTGCCAGTCATTTACTTAATTTTTCAATTCCAGTATACATGTAAAACAATATAAGAATTAATAAGCTGTACTCTTGTGGGAAGAAACTTTATCAACTGGAATACAGGCTTATGTGTAGGTCTTTTTTACTTCAGTCTAACATATTCTATGTGTTACCAAAGTTGTTTAGGTCAGCACTTTTCCCCCAATTCACTTTACTGAGTTTGTTTACATACCTGTAATACAGTAAGGTTTTCATGTCATATGGAACATCTCTTCCTGGGATCCCCAACCTCCTATATTATTTTAAAATTTTGCATAAAGTTAATTTTTTTGTAGGGTAAATTGTATGAGTTTTGATACATGCATAATGTCATACATACATTATTAGAATATAAAATAGTTTCAGTGCCCTAAAAATCTCCTGTTTTGCCTATTTAACCATAAACCACTAGCAAGCACTAATCTTTTTACTACCTCTATAGTTTGGCCTTTTCTATAATCTTATATAATTAAAATTATATAGTATATGATATTTTCAGAGTGATTTTTTTTTCACTCAGAAATATGCATTTAGGATTCCTGCATGTTTTTGTGAGTTAATAGCCCATTTATTTTTATCGATGAAGAGTATTCCACTGTATGGATGTATATTCATTCTTCTACTGAAGGACATTTCTCTTGCTTTAAGATTTTTTCAGTATATTGTATTTTTAAGAGAAGTTTTAGGTACAGAACAAAATTGGATGGAAAATACAGAGATTTCCTCTATGTCTCTTGTCCCACACATGCATAGCCACCCCCATTTTTATATCCCCCAAAAGATATTTGTTTTAATTGATGAACCTACATTGACACATCTTTGTTATCCAAAGACCATAATTTCCATTAAGGTTCATTCTCGGTGTTGTACATTTTATGGGTTTGAACAAATGTATAGTGACATCTATTCATAATTATACTATCATATAGGCTATTTTCACTGTCTTGGCCTCCTAGAGTGCTGGGATTACAGGTGTGAGCCACCGCCCTACCTATGGTTGATTCTTTGGCATTTCCCATATAGAATCATGTCATCTTTGAACTGTTCTGAGGCAGTTTAGTTATTCCTTCCAATCTGTATACATGTTATTTCTTTTTTGTGTTTTATCACATTAGCTAGGACTTCAATCTTAAGTGGGAAAGCTTCTAGTTTCTCACCATTAAGTATGACGTTAGATGCAAGTTTTACATAGATAATCTTGAATAAATTGTGGGTGTTGTGCTCTCTATTTTTAGTTTACTGGGAGCTTTTTTTTTTATTTAATCATGAATGACTGTTGGATCTTGTCAATATTTTCTGCATGTATTGTTATGATCATATGATTTTACTTCTTTAGCCTGTTGATATGATAGATTACATTCTGATGTTAAACCAGACTAGCATTATTGGGGATAAATCCCACTTTGTTGTGATATTTTAACTTCAGTTTTTGGCAATTACCAACAAAGGAGCTATAGACATTCACATGCAGATTTTTGTGTGGCCATACACTTCAAATCAGTTGGGTAAATATCTAGGTGCTCAACTGACAAACTGAGTGATTGGAATATGTTAACTTTCTAAATTGCTATCAAACCATTCTACAAAGTGGCTATACAAGTTTCCTTTCACAGAAACAGTGAATGAGAGTTCCTGTTGCTCTACATCGTTTCCAGCATTTGGTATTGTAAACAGTTTTGGATTTTACCCATTCTAATGGTATGCAGTGGTATTACATTGTTGCTTTCTTTTTGCAATGTCCTATGTTGAACATCCTTTCATATGCTTGGATGCCTTTTGTATCTCTATTTATTTATTTATTTATTTATTTATTTATTTATTTATTTATTCTTGAGACAGAGTTTCACTCTTCTTGCCCAGGCTGGAGTGCAATGGCACGATCTCAGCTCACTGCAACCTCCACCTCCCAGGTTCTAGCAGTTCTCCTGCCTCAGCCTACTGAGTAGCTGGGATTACAGGCATGCACCACCATGCCCAGCTAATTTTTGTATTTTCAGTAGAGATGGGGTTTTACTGTGTTGGCCAGACTGGTCTTGAACTCCCAACCTCAGGTGATCCGCCCACCTTGGCCACCCAAACTGCTGGGATTACATATGTGAGCCACCATGCCTAGCCTGTACCTCTTAATTGGTGATGTGTCTGTTAGATATTTGTCCATATTTAATTGGGTTATTTTTGTAAAAATTTAAGGGTGCTTTGCATATTTTGGATTGAAGTTCTCTATTTTACACGTGTTTTCCAAATATTTGCTATTGCCTGTGACTTTTTATTCTATTAACAATGTTTCTCACAGTGCAAACTTTTTTTTAATTTTAATAAATTCTAACTTAATTTTTTTTCATGGACAGAGCTTTTGGTGTCATATCTAAAAAATCACTACCAAAACAATATAAATTATCTTTTAATAAATCAATACCCTACATTTTACCACATTTTAATCCACATCCTTTAGCCAGATCTTAAGCTGGAAGCCTGGTTGGAATATAGTTTTATTACCAGTTCAGCCTGAGAGTAAAAGTCGGAGAGGTATAACCTAGGTTTAACCTTCATCCTCCAGTTACTACCTATGAAATCTTAGGCAAATTACTTTACCTTTCTGTGTTTCAATTTCCTTATCTGAAATATATTGATGACAATAGCATCTACTTCAAAGAGCTGCTGTAAGTCACAAATAAGTTAATACATACAAACTGCCACAAGTCTCAGAATGTGGGAAGTGTTTAATACATGTGAGCTATTATATTCACTATTGTAGCTATTTTATTTATTATTAGGAGTATTATCACTGTAAATATTAGTGTTTTTATTCTGTTATTTATTTTTTCCCCTTCTGTTTTGGCTGGATGAACCTGAGTTAAGTTTATGGTTATGCACCATTTCTATAACCAGTTTTCAATTATTCCACCAAGATTTTTACTTTCTTGTTTTTCAATGACTTGGTATCTCCTTAGAAATGGAAGTGGTGGCTTTTCTTAGTCTGGTCACATCTGCTTTTTCAAGCACTAATTTCTCAGTTCCTGCTATTTTAATAGCATTCTTCCTTAGCTTCCGGTGTTGGAATTTTTCCCAAGTTTTGACAGATTTAATTTACCCATGAGCTGTCACCCAGAAGTCAGTTAAATGCATTCAAAAATCAGTTTTAACTTTTCTGGTAGTAGAACAATAATAATAATAATAATAAACATTGTACACATATCCTTTGCATTTATACTGATAATTGTTTAATGACTTAATTCTCACCTTTACCTTTTATGTGGCATATGTATTTATTTAGATATTTTAATTACATTTGTTAATTTATTGTCCCATTAGTATCTTTGTTTCATATCTACTTTAATGTTAGAGGAATATAGAGGTGGCATGTATTGAAGATAACAGATTAATTACCTATTCAAAGCATTTTATAGAACATTTCTATATCAAGGTATATTGCTAGGCAATTATCTGGTGAACAAAATGATTTGCTTCTTTGCTCTATGAAACTGGTTTTCTAATGGGGAAAACAGGTATTAGGTACAGGAGCAAATAAATACATTTATACTTATAAGTAAGTTTTACAAAGAAAACAACGGGTGCTAGAAATGGAACATAATATAATTAATAATTAAGTGAGGGCACCTGCATATATGGGATACTCAAGAAAGAATCTCTTTAGAGATGGCCTAATTTGTCACTGCTTAGTGCTAATGTGAAAATTTAAAACAATACTTTTCTCAATGTCCTTCTATAATTACTTGAGTATAATATAAGAAATACGCAGTTTTGAATCGATAACTGAACGTCTAACTACACAGTGTTGAAAATGCTGACCGAGAAACGGAAGACGTAAGGAGTAACTCTTGTGTTCCAGAAGTTCATTGTCTTTGTAATTCTCTATTATTCATGTTCTGGTATAAAATTTGACCCAGTTTTATGGGCATGTGGAACCCGGTTGTTCTCTTATCTCATGTCTTATAGGTGTACTTGATCCTGTTTTTTCTGCAATGCTTTAGATTGGGAATAGATTTGATTTTTCAGTTGTATTGAGTCATCTAGGAAGTTTTTAAAAATATATACTCTTTCCTCTTTATTTCTCCCTGTTCATGGTTTAAAGTGTACAAAAACTAAAATTACGAAGAACCTAAAATCTAAACATCTTTCTTTTGTATGAGCTCAACCTCTCTGGACTCCTAAAAGACAAGTCATCAGATCAATATTTCTCCTTTCAGACATGCAGATTAGATAAATACTTACTCTTTATTTTTGTGTAAAAGGGTTTTAATTTATGTGATACAGAATACATGATGTCAGAAATGAAAGGCAATGGTCAAGAGGGTGATGGAATAAAGAGATTGAACTCTATTTTTATATATATATATATAAAGCATCTAGAAGAGTTTATAGTACATGAAAGTGGTGTATAGGGGTGGCTATTTGTTATGCAAACTTGAAAAAAATGACCTGTAAAAGACTTTCCATAATTTGGTATCATATGGTTTCTTGGCTCATCTCTTTATATCCTCCTACGCTTGTGCCCGGTGCTACAGGCATTTCTATTACTTTTTCTTAACAAGTCATTATGCCTGCATGAATTTTAGAGATAGCCGACTCAGATGTGTAACCAAATCGTGAGGAGGCCTTGGGCAATTTATGCAAATTACCAGTGTTTCAGATTTTTTTGTCTGTGATACAGAAATATTAATGTCTAATTTATAGGAGTAATGTGAGAATCAGGAATATCTGCTGAATATCATGCACATGATGGCAATAAATAAATAGTAGCTATTAATATTTACTATAGTAAAAATTTATACTTAATTTAATATTTACTAAGAACATAATGTTTTAGAGTTTGACAGTTTTAATTTCAAATTCCAGCTTTATTTCCTAAACTATTTGAGCCTCAATTTTCTCATCTAAAAATGAGTCTAATATATTTATTTCATAGATTTATAGTGAAGATTAAATGAGAAAATGAATATAAATTGAAAATAAATAGAAGCTATAAGTAATTCTTAGTATTGATAGTAATAACATCACCAATACTGTCTTTAGTAGTAGTATCATGTTATTTTAATTTTTCCCGTGTCATAGAGTATGAGTTGATTTAGACAGAATTGCTTTTATATAGGCAAATTTATGTGATAATATTAGAGCAGGTAACATTAATATGATTTTTTTTTTTTTTTTTTTTTTGAGACGGAGTCTGGCTCTGTCGCCCAGGCTGGAGTGCAGTGGCGCAATCTCAGCTCACTGCAAGCTCCGCCTCCCGGGTTCACGCCATTCTCCTGCCTCAGCCTCCCGAGTAGCTGGGACTACAGGCGCCCGCCACCACGCCCGGCTAATTTTTTGTATTTTTAGTAGAGACGGGGTTTCACCATGTTAGCCAGGATGGTCTCGATCTCCTGACCTCGTGATCCGCCCGCCTCGGCCTCCCAAAGTGCTGGGATTATAGGCGTGAGCCACCGCGCCCGGCCACATTAATATGATATTTAACCAAGGGTTCCAGGATTACAAATTTTCTTTTGAACCATTCATCCCATCTAAATGGGAGAAATCTATCTACATAGAATGATGCTGGCAAGGCGTAAGTTATCACCTACAGAGACTTTTGCCATAAATAACTTACAGAACTTTAATAAACTAGGCTAGGCTACAATGAGAAATAAATACTCTGCTTAGTCATGATAGTCTAAAAGGCAAACAGCTACAAGTGGCTAGAAAACAAACTCCAGACAAGTATTTGAGATATGCTTAATGAATACCACATCTTTATCCATTCTTCCCTGCTGTGGGAAGCAATCAGTAATGAGGAAAGAAAAACACTAAATTTTTCTCCCTAATATCTCCCAGGTTGGAACTAGGGCAGAAGATCCTCCTACAAAGCCATGAGGAGTGTACACGGCCCTCCTAATAAACAAAGATCAGGAGAGATTACCTTACATAGACTCTTAGACACATGGTTGTGTGCAACTGTGACTGCACATTAGGTTCCCCTGGGGAAATAGAAAAAATATATATACAGTTGGCCCTCTGTATCTGTGGGTTCCACATCTGTGGATTCAGCCAATTGTGGATCAAAAATGTTTGTAAAATAAAAATTGCATCTGTACTGAACGTGTAGATAATTTTTTCTTCTTATTCTTTAAACAATACTATATAACAACTATATGCATAGCATTCACATTGTATTAGGTACTCAATACAATTTTTCTACATTGTATTAATAATCTAGAGATAATTTAAACAGGAGGATGTGGGTAGGTTATATAAAAATACTACACCATTTTATATAAGGGACTTGAGCATCCATGGATTTTGGTATTTGAGGGGGTCCTGGAACCAATTTCTCATGAATATCAAGGAATAATTATATGAAATTAAAATGTAGATACCCTAGCTCTACCACAAAACAATTCCAACTGTATGTCTGAGGATGTGGCTCATTCTGTCTGGTATTTGAAAAAGTCCTCCCTGTGACTCCAATTGGAAGCCAGGGTTGAGAATTACAACTTAGCTCTTCCGTTTCACAAGCAAAAGCCCTCTCCTGTATTACAGTAGCAAATACATTCTCATTAACTGCCTACTCATAGAGTCACATCAGTATTTGTATTTTATTTCTTGAAGTATGAGGTAGGGCTGAGGGGAGAAAATGTTGGGGCTCTTCCATAATGATACTTTGTAGATATCAATAAATGTTCACTAAATGGATGATTTTTAAAAAGTAGATCAAATCTTAATATTTAGAAGAGAGAAAGGAGGGTGTGGCAAAGGAGGTGACCATTTGAATCAGAGTTGCTGTGCTACTGAGTAATGTCAGGTGATGTCAAGAGAAATTATTTGTTTTAAGAAATTTATTAAATTCTATTCAGTTGAGACAATTATACAGCAATAAAAACAAACTATAATTTAAGAAATAAGTAGAAAAATTTGTAAAGTTGACCAATAACTAATAATACTTAACAAGTAGAAATGGTATGAGTTTCAAATACATTTTAACTGACAACATCAGCCTGAAAATATCTGTCTTCTTGGTCCCTCATTGAACATTCATTCAGAATATTTTTATATAAATGCTTCACTTCAATTTTAAATTCCAGGAGTCAGAAAGTGTTCCTTTAACTGTTTTATATTTTCTGTTTTCTCCTCCCTCCCTCCCTTTCCTCCCTCCCTCCCTCACTCCCAGCTTGCTTGCTTCCTTCCTTCCTTCCTTCCTTCCTTCCTTCCTTCCTTCCTTCCTTCCTTCCTTCCTCTGCATTCTAATACAAATAGCATAGTTTATGCTATACATAATTTAATTATGTTGTTGAACTAGTGGCCAAAACTTAAACAATGGTTTAGTGAAACCTGGTATTAAAGAAAGAATTCATCAGGAGCAAATATTTAGGGTTTAGATTATAGAAGTTGAATGAAAGTAGCAACAAATGAATTATTTTCTCTATAGTATCTTAATAAATGAATGTTTTTCTGCCCCCTTCATCAACACAAAAACTACTAACCAACCTTTTCATTCTCTATACTTCAACCATACTGATTATCCCTCTCTTCCTTAAAGTCCCACATTGCCTATTTTTAGTTGAATTTTATCAATGAAAATCTGCACTGGGTAGAGGTAAATAAGCAAGAGAGACTTTATTTGAAACTCTTGCATTAGAGAAGAGAGACTATGGCCATACAGAAGAGTGGCTGAACTCAGCTCAGCTGAAACAAAAGGCAGGAGGGTTTGTAAAGCTGAGGTGAGCTCATGGAAAAGCACTAAAGGACACTAGGTGGGACGTAGTCAATGTTGTTAGGCCATCTGTGTTTGCTAATTATCCTTACCTAAGTTAGGCTTCTACCCTCCCACAGAAACTGGGAGATAAATTGGGGTACTATGTCGTTTGGTAATTGCATTGCAAAGGGGTGGCTCCTAGGTTCTTGAGAAAAACATTTATTTTTGTGAAAACTGGGAAGAGGATGGGAGAACATTTAGATGTCAAAGGAGGCAGAGAAAGGATTTGTAATTATAAGTTTGCTAAAGTAAATGCTCAAATAAAAGGTCAGGGACCTAGAGTCAGTAGAAAGCCCATCTAAAATTTAGTCAAGTTGTGGGGCCATCTTGGTCAGCATTGCATATTTTTGTCTCACTCTCATTTTGAGGTTTTGGCTTATATGTCAATTTTCCAAATTTTTCTCCCTGATTTCCAAAGCTAGGCTAGCATCCTTGCAGATACCAGGATGAAATCACAGCCATCACACTCAGACAAAATAGGGCTGGGAAGGCATGAAGACAGAGGAGGCTCACATTTTCATGTGTGAGATAGAATCTGTTTCCAAGGATTTTCTAAAATCCCCACAAGAAATCCCTTCATGTCCTTCATGCATCTCCTTTACATGGCTTGCATATTTTGCACATATACATATGCTTCTATGACGTTTAATCTCTAGAAATTCTTCAGGCCTGCAGTAATTTAGATAAGATGCTCTCAAAATGACACTTGCCCAGTAATGGCATCTCCACCAATGAATAGATGACAACTCTGGTTTTGAGCTTCTGGACCAATGAACTCTTGTTCTAAGCAGTTTCCGCGAACCTCTTCCTTTTTGCCAATAAAAACTTGCCTTTAATCTTCCAACACCAGATGCACTTTTGGTTTGCCATTCCATGCATTCCAATTTTAATTCTCATTTCTCAGTCTTAAATAAAAACATATTTGGAGATATTTTTATCAAATTTATTTTTAGTTTGACACTCCCAAGTTATGTTTTCTCATCATATTTTTCTATTTGTTTTATAGTTCTCGTCATACTTATAACTGTGCAGTTGCTTTCACTATTAGATAACAAGGTCTATGAAGGTAAATATGTCTTCCTGAATCTCCATGTAGCTTGTGGGCCCAGCAAATTGCCTAGTATATTGTAATTCAAATAAGCATTAAATAAATGTATGCAAAAAATTTCTTCCCTGATTCTGGAACCAGGAACCTAATAACTAGAGGGACTATTAACTCAGTTTGCCTGGTTTATGACTGGTGTCCTAGGCATCCTGAAAATTTAACCTCTGTCCAACTTCCTTTAATTCTCAAAAGGGTACCACGGTGGAAAGATATGTTAAATAGTCCTCCTACAATAACTTTTGCCCAGAGATTCTGTCTGACAAGAAACTGATGCCCACTCAAATTAATAATGGCTGCAATTGAGCCAAAAACCTATAGTCAGAGATTTCCCTAATGTTTCTGCTCTTGGAGAAACCCCGAGCCCTTGACATGCAAAGTAATTGGTAAGGGAAAGTAAGTACCAATCTCCATCTGAATATCAGTTTACTACCAATGTTATTCTGATGATGTGCCTACATAAGACATACTGGTCATTCTAGGTAGCAGAGGGTGGAAAAATATTAATTAGCTGTGGGTACATGAGGGACAGCAGAGAATTCCAGTGGAAAAATATTCAAATAGGCATAGCAAGTTCAGGTAACTTTTGGCTAATCACAGAAACCTAAAGTTGTTCAATGTGATAGGTAATGCCTGCAGAAAATGATACTCAAAAAAAAAAACAGATAACATTTGGGTTAAAAAAATCAGTAATTTCAGACAATCTTTTCATTTAATAGAGGGATGTCTGTGACTGGAGGTATAGGGGGCGAGAATTAACACCCCAGTGTAGAAGATTAGAAAGTATCTGTCATGGCATTGGTGTTGCTGCTAAGGGAACTGAGCTTAATGCCTCTGAGTTGCAATCCATAGGAAGTAAATTGCTAGATAAGGAAAAGTTAGAAGAGATTGATTGCAAGATAGGAAAGAAAGGTACAATAAATTCCCTGCACAATCAGTCATTAAATATGAAATTGCTGATTTATTCTCTATTTCTGGACTGGCTGAGTACATGGTACAGTTAAAACTGCATTTGGACAAAAAGAGTAACTCCAAATAGAAGAAGTTTGGGAAAGCAGGGCTTATTTTTTCCTGTTTCTATAGGGAGATTCTTTCGGAATATTTTCTAGAAATCCTACCTTCATATTATATCTCATAGGGTAGATTTACTTTTGTTAGCATTATATCCTCACAAAGTCTATATATAAATTATTCTTTGTGCAATAAATGATTAAATCAGATGTCCTTTTAATTGCTTCTATCTTGGGAATCCAATACAATTCATAGGGGTGTAGTAACTTTCAAAAAAAAAAGAATTGTGGTTTGGGGAGTTGGGGTTCCCAGCTGCCCCCAACTGCTCTCATCTGCTTTCTTGCAGGGGAGAAATGTCCCTGAAGTAGGGCCAGCTAACCAACTTACAAACAAGAACTGTGAGTATATGTTCTTCCAGATTCTTTTCTGTATACAGACTATATATACAAGTTATACTTGTGTACTTTGTTTTGTGTGGGTTTTTTTTTTTTTGCAAAAATGTGCCTTGTTGATCAGTGAAATAGGTTATCAAGGTAAGATTTCAAAGATATATGAATTTTATGATCTACTTTTTTCTCAAATTAAAATTTAGCTTTTCATCACGTACAAGTTTATGTAACAGTATTGAAACCTGGTGCCTTTACTCTTTCAGTGTGCCATACAAAGGTCTCAGACTTTCATTTGATAAAAGGGGCATAATGTCATTGAACATTAATAATGTTCTAATTTCTAGATAAAAAAGGATACATACATTAGAAAAATAATGGGGCTTATATTAAATATCACTCTAGACCTCAGAGCTATTACTCACCACATTCCACTTGTTCAAATATGACCTCCATGACTCTTTCATTGCACTGAATTCTGATCACCCATTATGCAAAGCATAATTGCAACTCAGGGAAGTAAAATAATATTAATCAGGGATAACATTGTAATGGACTTTGACCTATAGGTATAAATCTAATAAATGTGTAGGAATTTTTTCTATAATGTAATGAATTCTTTCTTATATCATTACTCATGGGACCAATGTGAAATCATAATAGGAATATTTAAGGCAATTAATGAGACAGATAAGGAATTATTCTATATTTTTAATTTCATAATTATTTTAATACCCCAAATTAAGGGTATACATTAAGACACATCCATTAAAGCCTGTCAGTCTTATTCCTCCAGAATAATGTGATGAAAGAGTAGAAGCAGAGGAAATCAGATAAAATTAAGTGAAGAACATGTTAGGCTGACTATCAAAGAAGCAATATCCAAATGATTAAATCAGATGGATTGGGAAACAGTCTATTAAGTGCAGTGGTTAGAAGTATCTTCTCTTGGGCCATAAAAATAGACTGCACTAAGCACTTTACCAAAGGGAACCGCTCTTCAATGGCTTTACTAAACACAAGTTATCTCAGTCTTTGAGTTCAAGCAACCCTATCATCTCTCTGTTTCTACTTTTCTGGCACCTATTCACCATTTATTCACTGATCCAAATTCAGATCTTTGCCAAGTCGCATTGCTTCTTCTTGGAATCAGTCAATGTAGTGCTATAAGTATTAAAGTAATAATTTATGTAGACCCATAAACTTATAAAAATGTTATTAGAAATTATGTATTCAGTCCACTTAATTGATAAACAGAACATCAAATAAGCAGTAAAATAGTGAGGCAATTTATTAACACGACCATGTTATTACTTAGTAACACTGACTTTTAAATATTTTTGGCCTCTCATAGTCTTCATTAGTATCCATTTTCAATGGCGCAACATATAACATTTTTTGCAAATTTAAGTGACTTATTAAAGGCTGATGTTAAATAATTTTCTAAATATATTGTTGAGGAAAAGATAAAAGAGTAGCTATCTAAGAACCTGATGACTACTGTTTTCTCTGGGGATCAAGGTTGAGAATTATGAATATAGAATAAATCAGGGCTTACTTTTCATTGTATATTTTCTTATGGAATTTAAAGGATTTATCACATGGATATATTGCCTCAGAACTATATCTGAAAGAATATCCAGTCATGAATGAAAAGTGAAAAAAATCCTTAAAGAAACAAAACAGAAATATTTTTAGAAAGATATTCCTTCAATCAAATAGGGAACTAAATTATGAATTAAATTCCTAGATATAACATAGAAACAAAATTAGTTGTGAACAATTATTTGAAATTGAAGATCTTAGGGTACTTGTGTTTTTCTAATAAAAATGCTTTCAAGCAACAGATGTTATTTGTATTCTCACTAGTAATTCAGTAAGTGGAACATCAATAACAAAAGCTAACTCTAATACTTTAAAGCATCTAAAATTTAGATTTTTACAAATATCATTCATTACATGTAACTCAGTTTCTCAGAAACACTTATGTTTCTTTCTGTGTGGCTATTGAGGATGTCTATCAAAATGGTTTAACATTTTTCCATTCAACCCTCCTCATCATGATTATGTCTACTGTTTATGCAGCTTGGCAAGCTAGTGTCTGAGGTCATATTTAGAAAGTTCTAGATGCCTTAAGAATAATAAATGGCTATTTACCTTGGCCCATGGCTACCTACTACTCTCAAGGTTCATTTCCCTTTTATTTACTTGAACATGGTATTGACATGTTTGCTTTTGCTCCTTCTAAATTTGCTTTCATTCTATTGTGTTTGGAGTGAAGGAAATCTTTAGAGATATCTAGGAAATAAAAGCAAGTGGAGGCCTTGAGGGATATTTAGGAAGTATACTTTAAAAGTATGAATGAAAAGGAGCTTTCAAGGATTACTTATGGGGTATTTTATTCATAATTTCACCTGAATCACCAAGCACATCTCATATCTGTTAGATGCTTAGTCAGTCTTTTTGAATAAATGAATGAGTAAATTATTAAAGTATTTTAATTATGTATTTATATAATGTCACATACACATTAAAGCCTTTAAGACTGCAAGAAAACTTTTTTTGGTTGTTGTTGTTCTGTTGTTGTTATGTGAAATGAATCAACAAAAAGGTAAGAGAAAGTAGAGACAGGTGCTATTATGTAGAACTGGTAAGTCACACCAAAGAATTATCCCAGTTTCTCTTTATAAACACTTGAAAGAGTGCCCCTTTTATGGATACTCTGCTCCCTTCTAAGATTTTGACTTACTGACATTTTCTCTTGTAACACAATCACCTGCCATCAACCTTTACTATCTTCCCATGACTTTGTCACCCAAAGCATGAATGAAACCATCATGTATTCATGACGATCTAGTACTGACCCATTCATTACCTGCTTAAACCCTAAAATTAATCATGCCTGATTTTAATCTGCTAGCACCTATCAATTCTGGGATATGGCATATAGAAGGTTTTGGTTTTCTTTTAGCTCCTCTCATTTCTGCCTTTAAGTTATTGTCCCCTCCTTTTCAAAACTTCACTATCTAATAAACTGTATAAAATGAATTCATGGAATATGTGAGAGAGGGGCCTATACACCCTGAAATCTAGAAGACCACCTAAAAATAATAAATACCCAAAATGCTTTCATTGAATAGGTAAATATTTGTGACAAGTTTCTACCATCTTATAATTTTACGTTCCTCTCTGTGCAACTATAGGGACAAAGTGGCATATCCTGTACATGGGCTTATAAGCCTGGAAACAGCTAGCTGAGCTGTTTCCCATTAGAGATTTGACCCTCCCAAATGAAAAATCAAAACAAAACAAAAAGCAAAAAACAAAAAACAAAAAACTGTGCTTCCTACCTTGTTACAGGTCTTCCATGTACAAACTCTCAGGAACAAGCAATGGCTGAACATGTCACTCTATTTATTGGCCTCCACATCTCCCAACACAATAGCTCCCTCCAGTGTTCAACACTTAGCACATTATTGGCAAGAGTTTGAGTGGCATTCCAAGACCTGTACTTAGGACTGCCACAGACTGACACCCAGTTTGCATCACCATTTCTAATGCCATCCGTAATTTGTTTTTAAATAAATTCCTTAAGGATCCTATGTTTTTATGCCAACAAATACCAGAAATACTGGGTTCTCATCTTTTGTATAGCTGAGGGTGATGCATGTATATATATATATATACACACACATGAAAGTGAGGCTTGAGGCTTTATACAGTGAAGAAGAATATACACATTTTTCTTTCTTTCAAACTTGGCAGGAAGCACAGACTGATAACTGAGCCTGCTCTCATAGCCAAGGGATGTAATATAAGGGGGAATACAAGGTCATCAAGTGGTTTTAAACAGCTTATTTTTTTTTGTACTTCAATTTGGTAGTAGCTGACCAATGTGGTTAAGTATCATCTTCAGTCTATAATGGGAATCAATAGTTAATTCCATGATAATATTTGGCTCTTCTTCCAAAACCTCACTTTCTACCAAACTGTGACATTCTATTATTTTAGTATTTCAAAGTCCGCACATAAACTCTGGTTCGAAAATTATTCAAAGGTTATAAGAGGAACTTATCAACATCACTATCAACCTTCACTCTCTTCAGCATTTTAGATTTAATAAACCTCAGTATGAAAATAGAGCCATGAAAGTACCTGTCACCTCCTTATCAGAACTGCTAAACTGACTGAGAAACATATTCACACTGCAAGCTAATTAACCTGACTGCAAGTTGGCAGGTGCAATACAGGTATGCTTCCGGGAAGCTTGGATTGTACTAAAACAAAACACTTCATTATGTTTTCCAGTGGGGTCGTTAACCATCAGGCCAACTCAGCAAGGATGAAAAGTTCAATTTTCTGACTTACTCAAGCCACAATAAAAAATGTCGTATATCTTATTACCAGATCCTAGCAAATCAATGAAAGTTATTTAAGATGGTGAATATAGTCTACCAGGAACTTGGTTGTCTCTTATCTGAAAAAATATCTTTGGGTATCTGCTCTCTATGACAACTAATCTCTGGCCAAGAAATTTTCCAGAGCGATTGAAGGATTATTACATTCAATCTCACTCAAATACGTTCGGAATTCCATCACATTTTATTTTCTTTCTTGAGAAAGGGTCTCACTCCCGTCACCCAGGCTGGGGTGCAGTGGTGTGATCACAGCTCACTGCAGCCTTGATTTTCCAGGCTCAAGTGATCCTTCCACCTCAGCCTCCTAAGTAGTTGGGACCATAGGCACATGCCACCATGCCTGGCTAATTTTTGTAGCTTTGTAGAGACGGGGTTTTGTCGTGTTGCCAGGCTGGTCTCAAACTCCTGGGCTCAAGTGATCCACCCACCTCAGCCTCCCAAAGGGCTGGGACTATAGGCATGAACCACCACGACCAGCTGGAATGTGTTTTTCTATAACAAACATAGCTTTCACCCCATGCCCCTGACCTTAGGCTATATAAAGCAATAATTAGTGTTTTAAAGTTGGGCTCTGTGACTACAAGCATTTTAGGCTTCCAACCTCAGGTACTTTTAAAATGATAGATGAATTCTGGAACTATTGAGATATCTGAGCAATTTAAGAAAAATTCACTTAAAATCTTTATACATTTCTCCAGCAATGACTACCTAAAATAACCTAGATATGCTTGTCCAATTATTATATTAAAACCTCAAAACAGACTAGAAGATTCAAAGATCACTAGGTTACTACATGGAAACAATCCATCCTAACACTCTACAGCTTTGCTCTTATGTTCACTTCACTGCTATGAAAGGGCATACTACTTCACAGAACACTAGACTTGTAAGTGATTTTTCTCTGGAGTAATCTTTCCAAGGCATACTTGGACATTTTTTGAATGAAACTAGAACTAATATAGAAATCTCTCTTCTATAGTAACATTACAGCATTGTGGTTTCCAAATCAGGATTCTAGTTTGGTTCTGAGCATTTGTAACTCTAATTTAAGCAATATAGGTAAATAGACAAGGTTTATTGTTATCTAAATTATGACATTGTCACAGAAAATTTCCGAGTCAGTCATTTATTTCAGTGGGCCAACTGGAATCTTAGAGCCAAAGTTCTGACAGCCTGTAACTTCCAAGTGCTATTTTATAAGGATGTATTGAGACTATAAACAAATGACATTTTTATGGAAATCTAATACTGATCTCCAGACATTTATCTGAAGGTTCTTTTTTAGATCCCTAGCTTCTCTAGATACTGGTTGAGTAAGAAATCATACAGGATGAAAACTGTATTTGATATGAGAAAAAAATGTTGTGAATAGAGGTAGCAGTGACCGTTTTAGAGAGAATTCAGCTTTAGCTAGCATGGTGGACTAATCATCTTTTGGCACTACATCTAGGATTTTGAACTATAGCTTCTAAAACTGGGCTGGGGAAAGGAACTTTAATTACTATAAACAAAGTCTATATGTGGGACTAAAGAGTTCACGGAAGGGGAAGGTTTCTTGATGAAGCAAATGACACTAATGATAGAGGCGGGAGACAGCCAAAAGCCTAGGCATATAGGAAAGGTCCCAGAGAATCTCCACCCTGCCTCACAAATGTTTACACCAGATGTCTTGTGCAGATAAGGGAAGCTGCACAGGGGGCTTTCCTGGGCATGTCGATAGCGGACTGGATGGAGGCCCGTGTGCACTGGGGGAATGGGGTGGAGCCACCAGGAATTCACACTTTATACAGGGAATGAGCCTGGCCTCGTCAGCTCGTGTATGGTGGCCCAAGTATTCAATTTGTGAGGTGGAAATCTATTTGCAGGACCACCAGTCTGCATGCCTAATTCTCCCTGGTCATGCGACAAGAACCCAGATTAGCTGAGCTAAGGAGCAAAAAGTCCTGCATCACTTCATTCCAGTATTGCAGAAGACATGAGATGCTAAAGCATAGATTGAAATGTGCCATTTTTATAAGAATGTCTACCAGCACCAGAAAATGTTGTAACCTCGGATGAAGAACAGGGCAGAGAGATAATCAAATGGTGCTATGGTCTGGATGTTTTTGTCCTCCCCCAAATTTGTATGTCCAAACCTAATTACCAATGTGATGGTTTTAGAAGGTAAGGTCTTTGAGAGTTAATTAGGTCATGAATAAGATTAATGCTCTTATAAAAGAAGCCCCAGAGAGTTGTCTTGCTCTTTCCTCATGTGAAAAAGCAGTGAGACGATGCCTTCTATGAACCAGGAAGTGGGCCCTCACTAGACACTAGACATGGTGACATGGTCTTGAACTTCTCAGCCAAGAGAATTGTGAGAAATGCATTTCTGTTTTTTATGAACAACCTGGTCTATGGTATTTTGTTACAATGGCTCAAATGGACTAAGACAAATGGATTGGCTAGGAAAGACTAAAAAGTGTTAAACTGAGTCAACTTCTTTTAAGATAGTAACCTTATAAAAGTTATGAAATATTAATATGTAAATATTATAAATCTCAGTTATCTCAAGGTGAAAAAAAAAAACCTGTGTCACACATTGTAGGAGTAGATAAATATCCTAAATTATAGAAGAAGGATGTTTTAAGTTGTTGAATTTCTTATTACTAGTTATTCAAATATTTAAACCAAATAATTTTTCCAGTTCTATTTCTTTTCTTATTCAGGATATTTCATTTATAGCATCCTACAACTTCAGGAAAGAAGAAAATCCACTTTAGGCAATCAGATAAAGAAGAGGATAATATATTACTAAATTATGTATTTTACTATTGTTTGCTTGAGGCTTTAGAGATAAAAAGATTCTTTGCATTGTAGATTTGATTTCCTTTATCTCATGGAAATTTCTTGAATTTTTAAGTACTATATAAAAATTAATTGTGTGAAAAGCTATTGCAAAATGATCTGAATCTAGCATCCCAAAGGAATATCTGCATTTGTCTCTTTAACTTTGGATTTTTTTCTAAACAAAATTTATTTTTGAAATATCTAATTATGAGTTATCAAGGGAAAATATCTTTATTCACTGAATAATTAGAGAAATGTTAATATACTCAATGTAGATATTTTTGTTAGGCTGCCATTGGTTTTGAACATAGTAAAGAAGAAACTATTACTCTGGGCTGATAATTTACAACCTAAATTCTGAAAATTGAAGTTTTTAATTTTTTTTAACTTTAGAAGTGCAATTCTGAAATGGTTGTATGTATCAATTTTCCCATAATGGAAAAGAATGGCTTTTCAAAAAATCATGTCTTAAACTGACATTATAATGGTTTTTTAGACAATTTACTTTCTTTTTGTCATATCCACATTATCAAAATGTAAACCTCAAACACTCACTTAACTTCAACAAATGACAATGTGCTGTCCCTCAAAGAAATTGTAGTAACAGCTTTACAAATCAGAACTTTATTATACCAGTCAAAAATCAATGTACTCTGAAGACAGCAACTATGGGAGATCTCATGAACCATATATCACAAATTTCCACAGTGGGAACTGTAGTGACATTGGATGGTATTGTGTTCAGAACCCTTAGTGAGAGTTGGTCTCATTTTTATGGATGGCTGCAAAGTCTATTACACTTAATGGTGATTTGCTCTAAACAATGATCTACAAATGAATGCCAGATATGATAATAAATTTCTGTATTAAAAGACTACTGACAATTGGTTCAGAAAGGAAGTACTTTTCTTCCTTCCTAGGAAGTGCTAACATGGTAATATTAATACTTGAAAGTGTCAACTGCTTAATGAAATTTTGCCCACATAGATTACCAAGCTTTCTTAAATGTTAGAGGCTATTTTTAGGAGTAAATTTACTACACTTAGGATTTTTAATATTGATATATACATTTATTTATGTTTTAAGAATATATGTTACCATATAGAAATGGCATTGTGTATGACTGTGATGACAATCAATATTTGGATATACATATTATAAACATTAACAACTTTTTTGAACTAAAATATAATTAGATTAACAAAGGTTATATGATGGAATTGTTTGGTTTTAAATATTAAATGAAGTGTGAATAAAAATTGTCGATCATCTTTTGAATTATTTGTACCATAGCAATCCTCATAGGCTTTCCAAAGACCTTTGTGTTAAAATACAAACCTAATGTGGTCATCAAAAGCCATAAATAAAAGAGCTGTCAAGTAAAGTTGATGAAAAAGAGAAATGATACAAAAGGCAGCCTCAGGTACAATTATGAATATGTCAATATAAAAAAAATCATTTCCCTTGATGTGATATTATTAGAGTGTGATACTAATTACTAAAACTAGGATTATAAAGATTTATTAACCTCTAGAATGGTTTGCCAAGAAGTTTCTTATAAATTAAACTATGGTGTACTCCTTGTAGAAAAAAGTTTTTGGTGATAGACTTTGGAGGATTTTCTAATTTTTTCATATTGAAAGATGAAGTTGATTTAGAAAATCATCACCGAATGTATTTCTGTTTTTCTCCATATAGCCTTGTAATATAGCTGAAAACATATTATGTAATATATGTGATGTGTAATATATGTGGAAACACAGCTAACTTTCTTAGAGCTGCGTATTGTGTTGTTTTTCGTTTATATGTAACCAAACTATTGACATGTAGTCATCATATGGGTAGGCACCATTCTATTCCTAGATCCTAACACAGGGCTTGTTGCTATAATTGCTTGTAATTTATTGTAATTGCTCAATAAATTCCTGTTATTTGCTTTAATGGAGACTTTGGATAAAACCAAGAAGAAAAAACCATGTATTTATACCTTCTATGAGGTAAGTGTGGTTAATTTTAACAATAAATTTATGGTATGATGATACTTTACAATTTCATAATTTTATTTTAACCTAACCCTCATGAAATTATTCCCATATTTATTTCAGGATAGGTTTGCTTTTTCACAGTAATTGGTATAATTTTTCTAGAGGTCCTCAAGCACACATACACATCTCAAGAATAATGGTAAAAATTTTAAGTTTTATGATACTACTGTTATTTTATTACTATGTGCTATAATTCATATTTTAAGGGTATTATTCTTGTTAACATGTTAATGTTAATTCAGTCATCTCATTTAATAATAAATGTTCTTAATAAAAAGTTTTATTATCTATATTATTTGTATCAATTCTAATGAACCAATACAATCTTTATTTATTTATGGGGATATGATTTCTTACTTGATTGATAATCTTGTCAAAATATTTATAAATATTTATCCTGGTCTTCACTGTATGATACTTGAGTATCTACTATATATCAATCCTATTTTAGGTATGGGAAAAATAAAATGACTAAAAAAGAAAAGTCCTCTTGTTGCATGAAAGAAGAAGCAATAAATAAAATTTAAAATACATAAGTTAGTAATAGGAGTGAATCTGCTATGATAAAACAAAAACAGAAACAAAGTAGAAAAATAAAAGTTGATGAGGTTAAAATTAAGATTTCAGTCAAGTTTATCTGAAATTTGTGGTTGGCCTGAAAAGAATGGAACAATTCCAAATTTTCATTGGTATTGTTCTATATTTTTAAAAAATATTTTCTTGTAAAGTAGAAAATTTTTATGTTCAGATAACATGTTGTCCTAAAATCTTTATAGGCTTCCATTTCTAATACAGTGACTAGGCAAGTCTTTCCAAAACTTCTGTTGAAATAGAAAAGCAAAGCTGAATAACATATTTTAAAATAATCTCAAAAGTATCAAAGAGCTAAAATAATAGTGGAGAACTTACAGAACAGCCTGAACCCAAAGATGTGACTAAAGAAAATATTTCTATGGTGTTGAGCAAAGAAGGAAAAACAAAAGAATTTTGAAGAAAAGAAAATTGTCCCCCAGAAATTGTGGCCGATACCATGATTAACTTAAGCAATGAAATTAGTACCAAACCAGTTGTATCCTCAATACCTGGCAGAAGTAAACAAGAATATTCTCAGGAGTAAAGAACTTTCTAGGCCACAGAAACCTCCATATGTAACATTCAGTCAAAGGTAAAAAGGCATATAATTAAACAAATCACCAAGAGTTATAACAAGCAGATAAAAGCAGAGTAGAAAAAGAATTGCTTATATTTTATGTATTCTAATTATTCATGCTTACCTTGCTAAAAGAGAAAAAGAGAAAAGTTGAATAATATTTGTAAGAACCAGAAAATTATGAAAAGTGTCATAAAAGATTTAAAGTAAAAATTTAGAAACTATAAATTTAGTTAAATTTAACAACAAAAAAAACTTCACTGAAAATATCTGGCAGTAAATTTGGTACAGCAGAAAAAAAGAATTAATTGGCTTATGCCACCAAGTAGCATATAGTAGCTCATTTTTGACCAATGTACCCATGACATGGATTGATGCAATTAGTACCTTACCCTTTTATGCCTAACAAAATAAAGAGTGAACCCCTATTTTTTTAGAAGATATATTATCGGAACTTTCTATGGTTGTTAAATAAACATTGTCTAAAGGCAATCAAGAATTACTAGAATTTCATTTTGTAAAATGCATTCTTATTTCAGTCTAGTACAAATTATTACTTTACCTTGCCACCGCTAGTATCTTGATTCTACCAGAATCTTGAAATACAGTAAAGGATTAGAATGACAAATCAAATTCACACAAATAAAAGATATTACCACAAATCAAGATTTACTAATAATTTAAAGAATAAAAGTAGTTTGGGTAACAATAGAAGCAGGAAGAGCCCCAGGACTACTAACACAGTTCTCCAGCTACTTTCTTGCCACATCAAGGTGTGTCTGGCGCAGATTAAATATTAAGATATCCAAGTAGGCTTGCAGTCACATAACTTATACCAAAAGGAGTTTATTCTTTCTTATGAAACATCTCCATTATACACAGATACTGTATTAGTCCATTCTTGCATTGCTGTAAAGAAATGTCTGAGACTGGGTAATTTGTAAAGAAAAGGGGTGTGATTACTCATGGTTCTGCAGGCTGTACAGAAAGCTGGTGAAAGAGGCATCAGGTAACTTGCAGTCACGTGGAAGGTGAAGGGGAAGCAGGCACGTTTTACATTGCTGGAGCAGGAGGAAGTGTGGCAGGGTGCTGCAACAAGATATGATGATAACTTACTCACTCACTATCACTAGAAGAGCACCAAAGTGGTGGTTCTAAACCATTCTTGAAAGATCTACCCCCCATGATCCAATCAGCTCCCACTAGGCCCCACCTCCAACACTGGGGATTACAATTTGACATAAGATTTGGGTGGGGACACAGATCCAAACCATATCATTCCACCCCAACCCCTCCCAAACCTCATGTCCTTCTCACATTGCAAAATCTATTCATGCCTTCCCAATAGTCCCCTGAAGTCTTAAACTCATTCCAGCATTAACTCAAAAGTCCAAAGTCCAAAGTCTCATCTGAGACAAGACCTTCTTTATATAAGACTGTAAAATTAAAAATAAGTTAGTTACTTCCAAAACCAATGGAGGTATAGGCAAATGGGGTAAAAACTCCCCTTCCAAGAGGAAGAAATCTGCCAAAAGGAAAAGGCTACAGGCCCATGTAAGTCCCAAAACCAGCAGGGCAGTCGTTAAATCTTAAAGCTCCAAAGTAATCTCATTTGACTCCATGTCTCTATCCAGGACACACTGATGCAAGGGGTGGGCTCCAAAGGCCTTGGGCAGCTCAGCCCCAAGGCTTTGCAGAATACAGTGCTGCAGCTGCTTTCATGGGCTGGGATTGAGTACCTATGGCTTTTTCAGGTGTACAGTGAAAGCTGCTGGTGGATCTACCATTCTGGGGTCTGGAGGACCGTGGCCCCCTTCTCACAGCTCCACTAGGCAGTTCCTCCATGGGAACTCTGTTTGGGAGCTCCAACTCCACATATCCCCTCTGCAGTGCCCTAGTAGAGGTTCTCCATGAGGACTCTACGCCTGCAGCTGGCTTCTGCCCAGACATCCAGGCTTTTCCATACATTCTCTGAAATCTAGGTAGAGACTTCGAAGCCTCAACTCTTGCACTGCAGGAAAACTTCTGGTCAGAATTTACCAATAATCTATGATCTAGCAATTCTAGTACTAAGTATATATTCAACAGAAATGTGTGTGTGTGTGAGAGAGAGAGAGAGAGAGAGAGTGTGTGTGTGTGTGTTTTTTTCTCTAACTGGATCTTGAGATTTCCCTCACAAGAGTGGTTGTAATCTCTAACTCTGGCCTGATGGGGCTCCAGGGATTTGGTCATGGTTGCTTACAATGTTCTCTCATGGGATGTTCTTCTTTATCCTGGCAGATAATCTCATGCCTAAGTGTTCATCTTATGGCCAGGGTTACCTCTCACAGGAAACTTGTTTATACTGGTGGATGACCTTTTGGCTCTTATTTGATCTGTGTCTAGTTTATTCTTGCCAAGATAGCCACTCTCTAAGACAACGTCGACTAGGAAAGAAGTTAAGTTTATTGTGTGGGTCAGATAAGTTACACAGGAGGCAACTCAATAAAACACATAAAATGACAGAAGCAGTTTATGACATACAGGTCTCAGAGAGAAAACAGGAGCACACTTTGCGGGGTTAATGGGAAGTGGGAGGCTATCTTGGACACATATGATCAATCAGTGAGTAGGGACCAAGAGAGAGAGGGGGTCCTGTCAGCCAAAGCCCTTACTGGGGTCCAGGGCATTATGCAGACAGGTTTCTTGCAGAGAGTTTTAATTGGTAGGTTTAGAGCAAAGAGACATGTGCTCCATGGAGCCAGGCTGTGACCGAGAGGTGGTCACTATGGTATATTTGCAGTCCATGCAGGGAGTGAATATCAATGGGACAAGTCCAGTGAGTTGTATCTAGCAGTTCCAGATAAGAAAGTGGTCACCAGGAAGCAGATGCACAGGAAAAATGTGGATTGACCACATTGAGAAACTGAGAGGAGGCAGAAAAATAGAAACTGTGTCAAAGGTGACCATACCCTACTTCTGGTAAGAGACAGTCCAAGTCATATATAAAATGGATGCTGAGGCAACATAAAATTTTAAGAATTCGCTACTGTGTGTATGTGTGTGCTTCACAAAATGTGTACTAGAAAGTTAACAGCAGCATTATTAATAATAGAAAAACACTTGAACCTACTAAAATGTTCACCAACAGTAGAGCGCATAAGTAATATTCTCATTATGGAATACTCAACAAGTGAGAATAAATGATCAACAACTTCACCTGGCAATATAGATGAATCTCATATGAGTTATGAATGAAATAAGTCAGATACAATAGAAAACAATTGTATAATTATATTTATACAAATAAAAAAATCTAAAATATGCTAGTAGAAGCCTTGCTAGTGGTTATACTTGAGGAGGACATTGTGACTAGATGAGAGCATGAACAGATTTCTGCTAATATTTCTCATGATCTGAATGATTGTGATGTTTGTGTTTAGTTTATAAACATTTATTTATCTGTATACTTATGATATGCATATTTTATCATTGTTATATTTGTAAATAAAAAATAAATGGGGAAATGTAATTATTAGGCTGGGATATAGAACACAAAATATTATCTAAAATGCATCACTAAAAAAAGATACAAATTTCATATGTCAGATCAAAGAAACTGTGTAGAAAGTGAGACATTTCAATATTTGTTTAATTAGTCTTCCCTGCAGAGAGCAAAAGAATGAGAAAGAAGCAATATATAAAGAGATACTGGCTGAGAATTTTCAGATACCAATTTACACATTCAAGAAGTGCAGAAAATCTCATGCATGACCTGTGAAAGATAATCATACATATAGTAGTGAAACTTCAATAATTCAAAACAAAAAGATGCATTAAACTAACGGGGTATATGAATTTCCAACTAGTATGTGAATAAAGTGGAAAAATAATTTATCAATTCAAATTAAGTCAAGAAAGAAGAAAATATATGAAACAGGCAGCATAAATAGAAGGCATAAAAGATGATAGAATCCTATTTCCAGATATAACAGTGATTATTTTGAATAAATATGGATTTAAAATTCCTGTCAAAGTCAAAGATTATTGAATGGGTGAACAAGAAACTACATTTTGTTTAATATAAACAAATGTAAACTCTAAGTAAAAAAGTTCTTGTGTAAAAGTGTCACAAAAATCTAACATAGAAGTGATAATCAAAGAAAAGTTGACAAAAGTAAACTTTAGAGCAAATGAATCACCAGAGATAAAGAGTAGCTTCATGATGCTAAAATGTTTAATTTTAAAATTTGTATACGTATAACAACAAAACAAAAATTGGCAGAACGACAGAAAAAATAGGAAAACACAAATTAGTATAGTTAACATCCCTCACTCAACAACTGATAGAATAAGTGAACATATAATGTACATCATTACGTACATCATTACGTAATTTATTAGGATATATAAGATTTAAACATAATTTATAAACTGAAACTAAGAGACTGCTGGGTATACATTACTGCCAAGAGCCCATGAAAGTTATAAAAATCATAATAAATTTTTTATAAACCAAATCTCAACAAATTTCAAATAAATTATTTTGGGCATATTATTTGCCCAAAATGCAACTAAGCTAGAAATCAATATAAAATAGATGAATAGAAAATCTTATATTTTTGTAAGTTAAAAAATGTATTTCTAAATTAATGAGTAAATTAGCTAAAAAAGGAAATCCTAACATTCTTTAGAAAATACACTAAGTCTAAAATGTGGTGGGATATAATCAATGCATTTTTTAGAGCAAAATTTTCTATGAATAAAAACTGTATGTATGAAACATAAACTAGGTTAATATATTCCTAAAATAAATAAGGTAGAAAAGCAGACTAAAGCAAAACAAAACCAAAACACCTGAATTATCCTATCAGCATAATGAACATAGGAAAAAAATGGTAAAAATCTTCTCTTAAAGAAAACTGCAGCCCCATAATGACTTCACTGGAAGGTTCCAGTGAACATTTAAGAAAAAATGTAGAGTTAAATTAAAAACACATCTGAAATCACTTTATAAATTTTATAACTTTTCTTCCAAAACTCAACAAGAAAATTAAAATAAATTTAAAAATGACTGCCCAATAATTATAAACAATAATATTCTACAATTTTATATTACATAGAGACTATATATTATCTTATATACAATTATACTCTATATTATACATAGAATATATATTGCTATATATTCTATATAATACATATAATTGGTGAATGCACATATATATTTATATAAGAAGGTGGAGATTTTATACATATATGTGTGCATGTGTGTGTATATATATACCTATACATATATGTATAGTGTAGGTGTAGCATATATAGTATATATATATAGTATATATAGTAGTATATATAGAATGTGTGTGTGTATATATATATTTGCCCAAAATGCAACTAAGCTAGAAATTAATATAAAATAGATGAATACAATTCATCTATATATATATACACACACACACATGCACACACTGCCTGTTTTCAGGTTGCATACGTATAACAGATTCTTTATTATGCTATACTATTCTACATGGTTATCTACATGATAGTAAAAGATGTTTGATACAATTTAACATAAATTTTTGATAAAAAGTATTCAATAAAGCATAATAAAAGAATTTCCTTAGTTTGATTAAAAGTATTTACACAATACCTTCAAAAAACACCATCCTTTCTGGGAAAGTTATTGAAATACTATTCCTAGATTCCAGGAAACCTATAAGAATGCTAATTGACATCACACCTACCAATAATTGTTGTAGAGGATTTTGCCTTGTAGAGTAAGACAATAAAAAGAAGTGAAAACACATAACGAATGGAAAAGGGGAAAACAAACTGTTACTGCTTGCAGGCAATTCAATAATAGAGGCAGAGCCACAAAATATTCTCCAAATTGTAAGATTAAAATGCATTTTTTTTTGAGACTGGATCTGACACTCTTGCCTAGGCTGGAGTGCAGTGGCACAATCACAGCTCACTGCAACCTGGACCTCCTGGGCTCAAGCAGTCCTTCTCCCTCAGCCTCCAAAGTAGCTGGTACCACAGGCAAGTGCCACCACACCCAGCTAATTTTTTGATTTTGTGGAAACAGTGTCTTGCTATGTTTCCTAGGCTGGTAGAATGACATTCTTACAAGTAGTATATTGGGTCTTTCCCTAGTTGTTCTTGTAGTTAATAGTCTTAGCTTGCAGATGTTAAGAATTGAGACAGACCCAGCTTTACTCTCTCATTTCTTTCAAAGGATCCACTACCCTTTCACAGCTTGGGCTCTATTCTTGCTTGGAAGCCTGCAGTGAGAAGGAGAGCAGTAGCTCTTTTCTGATTTTTCCTCTTCCAGTCCTCCCCTGCATTTTTTTCTGTTTTGGTAAATCTTTACTAGTAAATATTTCTTTTTAATTAAAAAAATTGTTTTTTATATCAATAGGTTTTGGGGAACAGGTGGTGTTTGTTTACATGTTTGGTTATATGAAGTTCTTTAGTGGTAATTTATGAGATTTTGTTGCATCCATCACTGAGAAGTATACACTGTACCGAATGTGTAGTCTTTCATCCCTTGCCACCCACCAGCCTTTACCAGAAGTCCCCAAAGTTCAATTATTCTTATGCCTTTGAGTCCTCATAACTTAGCTCCCACATATGAGTGAAAACATACAGTATTTGGTTTTCTATTCTTGAGTTACTTCACTTAGAATAATAGTCTCCAATTCCATCCAGATTGCTGTGAATGCCATTATTTCATTCCTTTTTATGGCTGAGTAGTATTCCATGGTAAATACATACCACATTTTCTTTATCCACTCATTGATTGATGGGCATTTGGGCTGCTTCCATATTTTGCATTTGCAAATCGTGCTGCCATAGACATGCAAGGCAAGTATCTCTTTTGAATAATGACTTTTATTTCTTCTGGGATACCTAGTAGTGGGGTTGCTGGATCAAACGGTAAATCTACTTTTAGTTATTTAAGAAATATCCACACGGTTTTCCACAGCGGTAGTACTAGTTTACATTCCCACCAGCAGTGTCAAAGTGTTCCCTTTTCACCACATCTATGCCAAAATATATTATCTTTTGAGTTTTTGATAATGGTCAGTCTTGCAGGAGTAAGGTAGTATCACATTGTGGTTTTTATTTGCATTTCTCTGATGATTAGTGAGGTTGAGAATTTTTCCATATGCTTGTTGGCCATTTGTATATCTTCTTTTGAGAATTGTCTGTTTGTGTCCTTAGCCCAGTTTTGGATGAGATTGTTTTATTTTTTCTTACTGATTTGAGTTGTTTGTAGTTTCTGGATATTAGTTCTTTGTTGGATGTATAGATTGTGAAGATTCTCTCCCACTCTGTGGGTTGTCTGTTAACTCTGCTGATTATCTCTTTGGCTGTGCAGAAGCTTCTTAGTTTAATCTATTTATCTTGGTTTTTGTTGCATTTGCTTTTGGGTGTGTGGTCATGAACTTTTTGCCTTAGCCAAAGTCTAGAGGTTTTTCTGATGTTATTTTTCAGAACCTTTATAGTTTTGGGTCTTAGATTTAAGTTTTTGATTCATCTTGAGTTGATTTTTGTGTAAGGTGAGAGATAAGGATCCAGTTTCATTCTTCTACAGGTGGCTTGCTAATTATCCCAGCACCATGGGTTGTATAGGGTGTCCCTTCCCCGCTTTACGTTTTTGTTTGCCCTGTCGAAGGTCAGTTGGCTGTACATATTTGGCTCTATTTCTGGGTTCTCTATTCTGTTCCATTGGTCTACGTGCCTATTTTTATGCCAGTACCATGCTGTTTTGGCGTGACTATGGCCTTAGAGTATAATTTGAAATCAGATCATGTGATGCCTCCAGATTTGTTCTTTTCTCTTAGTCTTGCTTTGGCTACGCAGGTTCTCTTTTGGTTCCATTTGAATTTTAGGATTTTTTTTTTCCTAGTTCTGTGCAGAATGATGATGATATTTCAATGAGAATTGCACTGAATTTGAAGATTGGTTTTGGCAGTATGGTCATTTTCAGAATATTGAATCTACCCATCTATGAGCATGGGATATGATTCCATTTGTTTTTCTACTCTGATTTCTTTTACCAGTGTTTTTTAGTTTTCCTTGTAGAGATCTTTCGCATCCTTGGTTAGGTATATTGCTAAGTATTTTATTTATTTATTTATTTTTGCAGCTATTGTGAAAGGGGCTGGGTTCTTGATTTGATTCTCAGTTTGGTCACTGTTGGTATATATCAGAGCTAATGATTTGTGTACATTAATGTTGTATCCTGAAACTTTGCTAAATTCATTTAACAGTTATAGGAGCTTTTTGAAGGAGTCTCTAGGGTTTTCTAGGTATACAATCACATCATCATCAAACAGTGATAGTTTGACTTCCTCTTTACCAATTTGGATGTCCTTTATTTCCTTCTCTTGTCTGATTGCTCTGGCTAGGACTTCAGGTATTTTGTTAAACAGAAGTGGTAAGAGTGGGCATCCTTATTTTGTTCCAGTTCTCAGGGGGAATGCTTTCAACTTTTGCCCATTCAGTATAATGTTGGCAGTGGACTTGTTATAGATGGCTTTTATTACTTTAAGTTATGTCCCTTCTATGCCGATTTTGCTGAGGGTTTTAATCATAAAGGAGTGCTGGATTTTGTCAAATGCTTTCTCTGCATCTATTGAGATGATCATATAATTATTATTCTTAATTCTGTTTATGTGGTGTTTCACCTTTATTGGCTTATGTATGTTAAACCATCCCTGAATCCCTGGTATGAAACCCACTTGATTATGGTGGATTATCCTTTTGATATGCTGTTGAATTTTGTTCACTAGTATGATGTTGAGGATTTTTGCATCTCTATTCATCAGGGATATTGGTCTGTAGTTTTTGTTGTTGCTGTTGCTGTTGTTATGTCTTTCTCCGGTTTTGGTATTAGGGTGATACTGGCTTCATAGAATGATTTAGGGAGGATTCCCTTTTTCTTTATTTTTTGGAATGGTGTCAATAGGATAGGAACCAATTATTCTTTGAATCTCTGATATAATTCAGTTCTGAATCTGTCTGGTCCTGGACTCTTTTTTTTTGTTGGCATGTTTTTTATTACCATATCAATCTCACTGCTTGTTATTAGTCTGTTCAGAGATTCTATAGCTTCCTGGTTAAATCTATGAGGGTTGTATATTTCCAGGAATTTATCCATCTCCTCTTGGTTTTCTAGTTTATGCGCATAAAGATATTCATAGTAGCATTGAATACTCTTGGTATTTCTGTGGTATCAGTTGTAATATCTCCTGTTTCATTTGTAATTGAACTTATTTGGATCTTCTCTCTTCTTGGCTAATTTTATTAATGGTCTACCAATTTTATATCTTTTCAAAAAATAACAGTTTTTTGTTCCATTTATCTTTTGTATTTTTTTAAATTTGTTTCAATTTCATGTCATTCTGCTCTGATCTTTGTTACTTCTTTTCTTCTTTTGGGTTTGGGTTTGGATTGTTCTTGTTTGTTCAGTTCCATGAGTTGTGACCTTAGATTGTCTATTTGTGCTTTTTCAGACTTTTTGATGTAGGCATTTAATGCTATGCACTTTCATTTCAGCACGATTTTTGCTGTATCCCAGAGGTATTGATAGGTTGTGTCACTATTATTGTTCAGTTCAAAGAATTTTTAAATTTCCATCTTGATTTCGTTGTTGACTCAATGATCATTCACGAGCAGTTTTAATTTTCATGTATTTTCTTGGTTTTGAGGACTCCTTTTGGAGTTAATTTCCAATTTCATTCCACTGTGGTCTGAGGAAGTACTTGATATTTTGATTTTCTTAAATTTACTGAGACTTTTTTTGTGACCTAACATATGGTCTATCCTGGAGAATGTTTCATGTGCTGATGAATAGAATGTATATTCTACGAGTTGTTGGGTAGAATGTTCTGTAAATATCTGAGTCCATTTGTTAATGAACTTAAGAAATGTTAAGTCCATTTATTGTGGGGTATTGTTTAAGTCCATTGTTTCTTTGTTGACTTTCTGTCTTGGTGACCTGTCTAGTGCTGTCAGTGAAGTATTAAAGTCCCCCCACAAATGGACTTAACATTTGTTAAGTGATTTATTGTTAACAAATGTTAAGTCCATTAGCAAATGGATTTGTGGCCATTTATCTCATTTCTTAGGTCTAGTAGTAATTAGTTTATAAATTTGGGAGCTCCAGTGTTAGGTGTATATATATTTAGAATTGTAATGTTTTTCTTTTGAATGTGTCCTTTTATTATTATATAATGATTTTCTGTCTTTTTAAACTGTTGTTGTTTTAAAGTTTGTTTTATCTCATGTAAGAATAGCTACTCACTTTTTGTGTCCATTTACATGAAAATAACTTTTTCCACCTCTTTACCTTAAGTTTATATGAGTCCTTATGTGTTAGGTGAGTCTCCTGAAGACAGCAGAAACTTGGTTGGTGAGTTCTTATCCATTCTGCCATTCTGTATCTTTTAAGTGGAACAGTTAGGTCATTTACATTTAATGTTGATATTGAGATGTGAGCTACTATTATATTTATTTTGCTACTTGTTGCCTGAATACCTTGTTTTTCTTTTCATTGTGTTATTTTTGGATAGATCCTGTGAGATTTATCCTTTAAGGAGACTCTATTTTAGTTTATTTTGAGGATTTGTTTCAAGATTTAGAGTGCCTTTTAGCAGTTCCTGTAATGCTTGTTTGGTAGTGGCAAATTCTCTCAGTATTTTTTGGTCTGGAAAAAACTATATCGTTTTCTCATTGATGAAACTCAGTTTCACTAGATAAAAATTCTTCGCTGATAATTGTATTGTTTAAGGTGGCTAAAATAGGATCCCAATCCCTTTTAGCTTGTAGAGTTTCTACTGAAAAATCTGCTGTTAATCTGATAGGGGTATTTTTATAGGTTACCTGATGCTTTGCCTCACAGCTCTTAAGATTCTTTCTTTCATCTTGACTTTTGATAACCTGATGACTATGTGCATAGGTGATGATCTTTTTGTGATAAATTTTCCAGGTGTTCTTTTAGCTTCTTTTATTTGGGTGTCTAGTTCTCCAGCAAGATCAGGGAAGTTTTGCTTGATTATTCCCTCAAATATGTTTTATAAACTTTTAGATTTCTGTTCTTCCTTGGGACACCTATTATTCTTGGGTTTGGATTTTTAACATAGTCCCAAGTTTAGTGCAGGCTTTGTTAATTTTTAAAAATTCTTTTTTTCTGTGTCTTTGATGGATTGAGTTAATTCAAAAGCCTTGTCTTTGAACTCAGAATTTCTTTCTTCTGCTTGTTTGATTCTATTACTGAGACTTTTCAGTGCATTTCACATTTCTCAAGTGTGTCCTTGATTTCCAGAAGTTGTGATTATTTTTTATTTATGCTATCTATTTCACTGAAGAATTTTCCTTTCATATCCTGTATCGTGATTTTGATTTCTTTAAGTTGGACTTCACCTTTCCCTGGTGACTCCTTGATTAGTTCAATAATTGATCTTCTGAATTCTTTTTTTGGCAATTCAGCGATTTTCTCTTGGTTTGGATACATTGCTGGTAAGCTGGTATAATCTTTTGGGAGTGTTAAGGAATGTTGTTTTGTCATATTACCAGAACTGTTTTTCTGATTCCTTCTCATTTGGGTAGGCTATGTCAGAGGGAAGATCTGGGCTACTGTTCAGATTCTTCTGTCCCATGGGGTGCTCCCTTGATGTGTTATTCTCCCTCTTCCCCTAGGAATAGGGCTTCTTGAAAGCTGAACTGTACTAAATGTTTTTGCTCTTCTGGGTCTAGCTGCCCAGTGGAGCTACTAGGTTCTGGCTTGGTAATAGAGAATGTCTACAAAGAGTCCTGTGATGTGATCTGTTTTCAGATCTTGCAGCCGTGGATAACAGCACCTGCTCCTGTGGAGATGGCAAGGGAGTGAAGTGGATTCTGTGAGGGTCCTTGGTTGTTTTTGTTTAGTGTGCTGGTTTTGTGTTGGTTGGCCTCCAGCGAGAAGGTGGCACTTTCAAGAGTGCATCAGCTGCAGTCCTATAGGGAGGATGCAAATTTGCCCTAGGGACACCTGGTTAAGTATTCAGGATTCTCAGGTGGTGGGCAGGGCCATAGAGCTCCCAAGAGATTATGACCTTTGTCTTCAGCTACCAGGGTGGGTAGATAAAGACCACCAGGTGGGGGCAGGGATAGGCATGTCTGAGCTCAGCCTCTCCTTGGGCAGGGCTGATTGCAGCTGCTCTGGGGGTGGGGGTGTGGTTCCCAGTCCAATGGAGTTATATTCCCAGGGGTATTATGACTGCCTCTGCTGAGTCATACAGGTTGCCAGGGAAGTGGGGGAAAGCTGGCAGTCACAGGCCTTACCCTGTTCCCATGTAGCCCACAGCCCTAAAGGCCAGTCTCACTCCCCTAGTGCCCCACCCAAAAGCACTGAATCTATTGCCAGGCAGCTGGTGACCAGGGCTGAGAACTTGCCCCAGACCATGAGCCTCCTTGCTGAGAAAGCAAGCCAACTCACAGTTTTTCAGCATCTCAGGGAGCCTGCAGCAGGGATCTAGTTCCTTTAAAGGGTCAGTGGATTCTCTTGGTTTTCCTGGTATGTTCCTGTTCTTTGAGCAAAAGTTCATGATGTGAGTCTCCACATGCTGCTCTGTCCCCTGCTATCTTTATTCTATGATTGGATTCTCTAAGGTGTGGCCAGGGGAGAGAAAGATTAGATAATTTTCTTAGGGCAAAAAGATCTTCCCAATGACGTCCTGTCCTTTTATAAAGATCACTAAGCACTCCAGCCAACTTCTCTCTTTTTAGATTTTTAATGAGTATGAGTCAGGAACAGTCGCTAGGTCCGTGATTCTCTAATACTCCAGGGATCATAAATGTTAAGGTCTCCAAATGATTTTCCGACATTATTTTCCCTTGTTCTGTGTCTGAAAGGGTGCAGTACTCCCCTTTTTTCTCCTACACAGAGGACAGGACAGAGGAAACATTAGTCTTCCTGATCTCTCCAAAGGAATTCACAGTTTTGGCCTCCTAATGGATTTCTAGCTTAAATGTGCATGATGCATTAATGGTGACTGGATTTGTCTTGGGCCCACGTCTTTGCAAGTCCCAATAGATTGACTATTATCTCTTTTTACAATACAAAGATTACTTGATTTCTGCTATTCTCAGTTTGGGGACCTAAGGTGAATAGACAAGATAGAAACGGTCACATTATAATACCAGATTACGTTGCTACTATAGATATTATAAAGCTTTCAGAGGATATAGTTAAATAATTTATCAAAACCTGGATTGCTCTAAGAAGTCATTCCCATCTGCTCTCTATGATCTTACCTCTGTACTTTTGTTAAGTGTTTTTGAAACATAGTAAATTTTGTTCTAGTGATGTCTAAATATGTCCCATTTTTATAGTATCATGTTTAAAATCAAATACATTATATCACTTTTTCTCTTTCATAGAGGTCAAAGTTTAAGGTTGTGAGTTTGTCTTGAGAAAATCTATTTCTTCCTTCAGGCTAATCAAAATTTTAAAAAAATTTTTTTTAAAATTTCTCAAATTTTTATTTTTCTAATAGTAGAGACTAAGGCATATTTTTAAAACACTCTGTATTTTTTACATCTTTCAATGTACATGTTAGTGTTTGGGTTGAAATAATTTCAGTGAATTTTTTTTTATAGCTCAAACTAAGAAGATAGGCTATTCTGTTCATATCAAAGACCTGCTGTTCTTTCTTGTATATTCAGTAATAAAATCTACATGTCTTGTTTTGCTTTTCTTTTTTTTCACAAATTTCAATAATACACTGGTTTAGAGGGCTAAACTCATGTAATTACCCTTTAATCAAAGCCTCAGGTCAGCCATTTCTGATAAAATAAAAATTATGTTTTATAGAAGAGGTCAAGTTACCATCCCTGCTTATGAAGAATTATGGCATGTATTTAGTAAATATTAGTAAAAATTCAACTGTGCAGCTGTATAAAACTATCACACCTCTGTAAATAGAACCTCAACAAACTGCTATAATTCACTATATTCAAGACTTCACAAAAGCTATACTTCTAAGCCATGAAAAAGTGCAGGTGCTCCTGGAAGGTTGGTGAAAGAAGAAGCAGGATAATTTTTGAATCTCCTCAGATTCCCATTCAAAAGCAGATAATTAGATAGCAGAACCAGAACCTAGGTGATAAGTTTTCTCCAAGAACATAAACATTGAAGTCAGTGAATATACAACAATGATGAGACCTGTGTGTTTTTGGCATCTGCATGCAAGAAAGCGGAGGAAAGGAAGTGGCATTTGACAGACCTGACAACAGGAGAACTCCAAAATAACCTATGAGTTTAGAAAAGTACAGTCACCCAAGTTCAAAACAGCTGCTGACATTGGGAAAGGAACTGGTCTAATCTAAAAGCTGGTGAATGCCAGGGACCCACAGCAATGCCTAAGTAGTATAAAGACTGAAAGATCCTATAGAGAAATTGAATAGGACCAAAACAAAGTTTGTGAACTAAAGGCTTGTTAGTAATGTGGAGTTTCTACTTGAAGTGAGTAGGAAAAGTAAGGTTTTTTCCTCTTAGGAAAATGAGCAGCGTCTGCTAAATGTGTGTTTTTCATTTTAATCCTGATGATTCACCAAATAGCTATGGAAAATGTACATAGTTAACTTAGTATCCCTCCAGGAATGATTCTTACATTGTATATTATTTAGTTACTTTTACTTACCTGTTTGAATACTTGAATAAACTAGCTTTACACAAAGAAAGACTAAATTCTGAGAAAAAAATGAGAATAACACAAACAATTACATACGGTGTAAAACTGCATAATAATACCAAAAGGAGAAGAAATAAAGAAAACAAAATTAAATATTTGAAGCAATAATGGCTGAGAATTTTTTAAAATCAATATCACAAAGCCACAGAGAACACCAAGCAGTATAAATGACAAAATAAAAAAAACTACACATAGGTACATGGTTTTCAAACTACTAAAAAATCAGAGGTAAAGAACACAACCTGAAAGAAGCTGGAGTGAGGGGAAACACCTTAGCTATAGAAGAGCAAAGATAGGAATAATTACATCTGAAACCATGTAAGCAAGAAGAGAGTGGAGTGAAATACCTAAAGTGTTGAGAGAAAACAACAACAGCAATAAAACCATCAATCTAAAATTCTGCTCTAGGTGAAATTACCTTTCAAAAGTGAGAGAGACATTACAACTTTCTCAGACAAACAAAAATTGAGGCAATTTGTTGCCAGTAGTCTTGCCTTGCAAGAAATGTTAAAAGTTCTTTAGAGAAAAGGAAAGTAACAAGTCAGAAACTCATATCTATATAAAAAAATGAATAAGGGAAGATAAAATGAAAACTTTTATTTTTTTATTTTTTTTTTTTTTGAGGCGGAGTCTCGCTCTGTCACCCAGGCTGGAGTGCAGTGGCGCGATCTCGGCTCACTGCAAGCTCCGCCTCCTGGGTTCACGCCATTCTCCTGCCTCAGCCTCCCGAGTAGCTGGGACTACAGGCGCCCGCCACCACGCCCGGCTAATTTTTAGTATTTTTAGTAGAGACGGGGTTTCACCGTGTTAGCCAGGATGGTCTCGATCTCCTGACCTCGTGATCCACCCGCCTCGGCCTCCCAAAGTGCTGGGATTACAGGCGTGAGCCACTGCGCCCGGCCTATTATTTTTTCTTATTCTTTGTTGATGTAACAGGTAATGGTTTAAAATAATAATAATGAGAATGTATTTTATTTTTGTAAACTTATGTGTAATATTATGTGTATGGTATATATAGAAACACACATATATATATATATATATATATATATATATGCTTATGTATGATTACAAATGACATGGTTTGAATCTTTGTTTTCATCAAATCTCATGTCAAATTGTAATCCCCTATGTTGGTGGTGGGGACTGGTAGGAGGTGATTGGATAATTAGGGAGGATTTCTCATGAATGGGTTTGCACCATGCCCTCAGTGCCGTTCTCAGTGCTGACAGTGAGTGAGTTATTGTGAGATCTGGTTGTTTAAAAGTGTGCAACACCACCACCCCCTCTCACTCTCTTCCTTCTCCTCTGGCCATGTAAGACATGCCTGCTTCCCCCTTTGCTTTCTGCTATAATTGCAGGTTTTTTGAGGCCTCCCCATAAGGCAAGCAGATGCTGCCATGCTTCCTGGATAGCCCACAGAATCAGAAGCCAATTAAACCACTTTTCTTGATAAATGACCCAGTCTCAGGTGTTTCTATATAGCAGTGTGAGAATGGGATAATATGATAAATAAATGAAACAAATGACAGGAATAATACAAGTGATGGAAGGGAGAAATTAATAATTTTTTATTATAATGTACTCATAATGAGGCAGTTTAGTATTTTAAAGTAGACTTTGGTTAATGGTAAATGTAATTGTAAACTTCAAGGCAAGAATTTGAAAAAGTAATTGATATACTAAAAGAAGAAAGAATGGAATAATATAAAATGCTCAATTAAAACTACAAAGGACAGTAAAAGAGTAGAAGACAAAAACAGGAACAAACAACTCTAAATAGAAAACAGAAACAAACACGGTAGATATTAATACAACTAGGTCAATAATTGCTTTGAATGACAATGGTCTAAATGGACCAATAAACAACAAAAATTGTCAGATTAGATCAAAAAACAAGAACCAATTACATGTTGTTTACAAAAAACCCACTTTAAATATAAAGACACACAAAAAATAAAAGTAAATAGATGGTAAAAATTATATACTCTCCTAACACATTTTTAAAAAGCAGAAATAGCTACAATAATTTCAGACAGAATATACTTCAACACAGGAAAAGTTATCAGGAGTAAGGAAGGGCATTGCACAATGATAAAGGTGTCAATTTTCCAAGAAGATATAACAATCCTTAAGGTGTGTTTACCGAATAACAGAATATCAAACTATGCAAGGCAAAAACTGATAAAACTGGGAGGAGAAATAGATGAATCTATTATCATAATTGGAGATTTCAACATGTTTCTATCAGAAATGGATAGAAGCTGCATGGTAGAAAGTCAGTAAGAGCATAGTGAAACTCAACACCACCATCAATCAACTAGATATAATTAACATCTATAGACTACTTCACCCAACAGCAATGTAATATACATTATTCTCAAGCTTGAATGGAACACACACCAAGATAGAGCACATTCTGGGCCATACAACATACTTTAATGCATTTTAAATAGTACAAATCATATAATATCTGTTCTCAGAATTCAATGCAATTACATTAGAAATCAATAACTGAAAGACCTTAAGAAAACCTAAAAATATTTGGAAATTAAAAAACATGCTTCTAAATAATGCATGAATCAAAAAAAATTTTAAGAGACATTTAAACATATTTTGAACTGAATGAAATAAAACCACAACTTAACATAATTTGTAGAATGCAGTGAAAGCAGTTTTTAGAGGAAAATGTACAGCATTAAATGCAGCTAATAGAAAGGAAGAGAAATTTGAAGTTGATCATCTAAACTTCCACCTTACATAACTAGAAAAATAAGAGTAAATTAAGTGCAAAGTAAGTATAAGAAAGGAAAGTTTTAAAAAATTAGAGCAGATGTCAAAGAAATTGAAAACAGAAAACCAATAGTGAAAATCAATAAAAGCAAAAGGCTTGCTCGCTGAAAAAAATAATAAAGTACATAGTCCTCTAGCCAGGCTAACTAAGCAAAACAGAAAAAAGATAAATATTACTAATATGAGAAATAAATGAGGGGACAGCACTACAGATCTCATGGATATTAAATAGGTAATCAAAAAAATACTATGAAGGATGGTATGCCCACACATTTGATAATCTTGACAAAACGTACTAATTCATTTTGAGATACAATCTGTCAAAACTCATACAAAAATACATAGATAATTTAAGTAGAACTAAATCTATTAAAGATATTGAATAATATCGTTCCAAAACAAAAGTGAAAGTGAAGTGAAGCACCAGGCCAAGATGAATTCATGGGTGAATTCTACCAAACACTTAAGAAAAAAATAAATCGATTCTCCACAACCTCTCTCAGAAAACAGAAGTAGCAGGAAAACTTTCTAACTCATTGTGTGAGGCTGGAATTACCTTAACACCAAAAGCAGATAAGGAAAAAAAAAGCTGCAGAACACTATCTCTTATAAATGTATAAAAATCTTCAACAAAATATTAATACGTTTAATTCAACAGTGAATAAAAAGAAATATACACTATGACCAGCAGGATTTATCCCAGGTTTGCAAGGCTGGTTTACCATTCAAAAATCAGTTAATGTAATCCATCACATCAATAGGCTAGAGAAGAAAAATCACATGATGACATCAATAGTTGCAGAAAAAGCATTTGAAAAAATCCAACAGTCATTCATGATAAGAACTCAATAAACTAAGAATAGAAGAAATATTTCTCACCTTGCTAAGAATATCTATGAAATACTACAGTTAATATCTTACTTAATGGTGAGAAACTAGAAGTTTTTCCACTAAAATCAGGAAAAAAGTAAGAATGTCCCTTCTTGCCACTTCTTTTCAACCTTGTACTAGAAATCATAGCTAATTAAATAAGACAAGAAAAGGAAATAAAAGGAACCTTGATCAGGAAGGAATAAATAAGACTCTCTTTGTTTGCAGTTGACATGATTGTCTATGTAGAAAGTACAGAATAACTACCAAAACAAAAACAAAAAACAAAACCTGAAACTAATAAGTGATTACAGCAAGGTTGCAGGATGCAAGTTGAATACATAAAAGTCAAATACTTTTCTATGTACCAGCAATGAACAAGTGTAATTTAAAGTTAAAATCACAGTATCACTTACATTAGCACCCCCAAAATGAAATCAGTATAAATATAACAAAATACATACCACATGAATATGAGGAAAACTATAAAACTTAAGAGGGAAATTGAGGAAGAACTATATGTGGGACATATTCAATGATTATGGATAAGTCTCAATGTTGTCAAAATGTCAATTCTTCCCAACTTAACATACAGATTTAATGCAATCCCAACCAAAATCCCAGCAAGTTATTTTGTGGGTATTTACAAACTGATTCTAAAGTTTATGTGGCGATATCAACAACACAGAATAGTAAGCTGAATATTAAAGAAGAACAATGTTGAAAGACTGACTCTAACTTAAAGACTTAGTATAAATATACAGTAATCAAAAAAGGATGGTGAAGGAAAAAATATATCAATGAAATAGAAGAGAGAGCTCAGAAATAGATCCACAAAAAGTATAGTCAGTATATAGGTAATATAGACAATGCAATATGGGCATTATAGGCAATGCAATAGAGATAGTCTTTTAAATAAATGGTTCTGTAAAAACTAGATATCCACATGCCAAAACAATGAATCTAGATATAGACTTACACTCTTCACAAAATTAACTCAAAATGGATCATAGATAAGACGCAAAATAAGGAACTCTTAAAAACTCCCTAAACATAACATAGAAGAAAATCTAGATAACTTGGGGCTTAGCAATAACTTTCTTGATAGGACACCAAATACATAATGAATAAAAAATTGATAAACTGGACTTCTTTAAAATTGAAAACATCCACTTTGTGAAGGAGACTATCAACAAAATGGAAAAAAAAAAACAAAGCACAGACTAAGAGAATATATTTGCAAAAGATATATATTATAAAGAACTGTTATAACAAATATACAAAGAACTCTTAAAACTAAGCCATAAGAAAATAAACCAATTCAATTAAAAATGGGTCAAAGACCTTAACAGAGCTCATCAAAGTAGAGACATAGATGCTAAATAACCACGTTAAAATTTACTCCACATCATATGTCATCAGAGAAATGCAAATCAAAGTGACAATAAGATACCACTATATATCTATTAGAATGGGCAAAATTCAGGACATGGACAGAACCAAATGCTGGTGAGGAGGTGGGGTAAGAAGAATTCTCATTTATTGCTGGGGGGAATGCAAAACAGTGCAGACAGGTTGGAAGACATTTGTCATGTTCTCACAAAATGGAAGATACAATATTCATATGATACAGAAATCATACTCCTTGGTATTTACCCAAAGGAGTTAAAAACATGTGCACACAAAAACTTGAACAAAATTATTCAGAGCAACTTTATGTCGAATTGCCAAAACTTGGAAGCAAACATAAATTTGTTTGCTTGAATAGGTAAATATATAAACAAATCTCATTGTCCTTGAGTAGGTAAATATATTTAAAAAGTTGTTACATCTAGACAATAGAATATTACTCAGCATTAAAAAGAAATGAATGTCAAGGTATGAAAAGACATTGAAGAAACTTAAATGCATATTACTACTTAGCAAGTTAATCTGAAAAGGCTACACACTTTATGATTCCAACAAAATGATGTTCTGGAAAAGTCAAATTTGGAGACAGTAAAAAGATCAGTGTTTTCTAGGAGACAGTGGGTGGAAAGGATAAATAGAGCACAGAGGATTCTTTGAGCAATGAAACTATTCTATGTGATACTATAATAGTGGACACGTGTCATTAGACAGTGATCCAAACCCATAGGATGTACAACACCAGAATAATCCCTAAAGTAAGGACTTTGGATGACAATGATGTGTTAATATAGATTCAGTTCTAACAAACATACCACTCTGGTGGAGAATGTTGATAACATGGGAGGCTATATGTGTGTGGGGAGTGGGTGTAGATGGGAAATTTCTGTATTTTCCACTCAAATTTTCTATAAACCTAAAACTGCTCTAAAAAAAAGTCAAAAAAGAGAAATTAATGAAGAAGAATCTAAATGCTAATAAAAAGTTAAAAGACATGACATATGAAGTTAAAACAATGGACAAAACTATACTATTAATGCCTATGCATGCATACCTAGACAAATATAAACGTAAATAAATGAATGAAAATAATCATTGTACAAATTGGTGTTTGTTTCTTTTGATGCATGGAAGAGGTCTGTTAATATGGATGACTTTTGGGATGGCTGACAAAGTTTTATTAACCTGGCCAGGGCAGGACCTGGGTAGTGGTTAAAAGGGTATTTTTCTTACAATAGTTTGTTAAGTCTCACATATGTTTTGTTTCATTTTCTGTATCTGTGTTTTGCCAAACTAAAACCAAAATAAGATACAAATTTAAAGCTTTGAGAAAATCAGAAACCTCAATTTTCATAATGTACTTTGGTATTGAAATTACAGCTTTTGTCTACTTTTTAATGTTCCTAGTTGATAAAAACTCAGATTTCAGTTGAGTCAATAAAAACAAAAATAAACAAATGAAAAGCAACTCCTTTCTTTCTAAGGAACTAATTGAGAGATGAGCAGATGGGGAAGGTTGAGAGAAAATGATCAAAATATTACCTCTGTTACTGATGATAATCTGATAGAAGTAAATAACTCTAGATTGGTGACCAAGCAAGTTTACTAATACTGTATTATGGATCCACAGTGGAATACATCCTTGGATCCTGCAGGGTTACAGTCTGGTCCTATGAGTTTATAACATGAAGGAACAAGGAACATATACATTCAGAAGACAGGTTTGATTTGTAAAGAGAAGCGTTGATTGAATTACATGTGTCCTTTTTGTGAAACTGATCAGTCAAGGAGGGATGTACAAAGGGATAGGAAAAGAGGACACATGAGTTACTTTAATAGGCATTCCTTCTTTCAGAAAGAGGTCCAAGAAAAGGGATGTTTCATGGAAGAGCATAGTATTATTTATATGTACAAACTGTAGTGTTTTAAACCATACTGCTGTCTCTCCTTTGTTAGACATTTAAGTATTTTCCAGTTGTCCACCAGAATAAATAACATTTTAATCATGCCTATTTGCACTCTGTGTCTACCTGTGATAGATTTGCTGCTTTACAGGGAAAATAAAAGAAATCATTAGCTTTGGAAACCACTGTTGATAAAACTGAACAGGGTGGTTTTAAATTTAAGATCTCATGCTGTGAAAAAATTCCATTTCAGATTCAGTCTTGTCTAGCAAGGAGTCATGTGTAAAATAATTTCAACCAACACATTATGGAAAATCAAACAACCTGAGTATTTGATAGATATTCTGTCTTTCTCACATAGCACATACTCAGGAGTAGGTTAAGCAGTCAGTGCATACACTAAAGTGCAGAAACGGGATTAGTCCTCTGAGTTCATCCTGCAGCCTCACAGATCAGTTTGCCAGTTGACCAGTCCTCTCTAGTTGACTAGCTCTCCACCACAGCATCTCATCCTTTGATCAGTTTTTATTATCTTTCATATTCCAGCAGCACACAGTGCAACCAGACCTATGTCAGCATACTTTCCCTTTGTGAGTACAAATCTCTGTTGATGAAAAATAAATGGGTATCAAAAAGATGTCTTTCTTTTATATCTATTTATCCAGTAATCTAACATTCCTGATAGAAAGAAAACCAAGGTGATCCATAAGATATTTTTTAAAATGTTGTAAAATGACCATGATTGTCAGGGTACCAATTTCCCAATCGACAGTTCTGTGATAATATCTGTCAACAACTGGGTGAAACTTAAATGTCTGTTTTATCTTGGTTCATAAATGCTAATCTTTATAATTTATTCTTTTTCAGCTCAAATAATCTTCATGCAGTAGACATTTCAAGGTTGGAGAAATTTTACAGTACATGAAATAGTTGAAGTTTGACAGCAATTTTGGGATTACAGCAATTTTGGGATTACAGCAATTTTGGCTGTATGTGGGATGAAATAAACTCCAATAAGGTGGGAAGATTACCTGGGACGAGGCGGTCGAGGCTATGATGAGCTCTGATCATGACACTGCACTTCAGCCTGGACAATGGGGCAAGAACCTGTTTAAAAAATAAAATAAAATACTCCAAGGGTTCATTTGACTTTGAAATACTGTGTGTTCTTTATTATTATTATTATTATTATTATTATTATTATTATTATACTTTAAGTTTTAGGGTACATGTGCACAACGTGCAGGTTTGTTACATATGTATACATGTGCCATGTTAGTGTGCTGCACCCATTAATTCGTCATTTAGCATTAGGTATATTTCCTAATGCTATCTCTCCCCCTCCCCCCACCCCACAACAGTCCCCGGTGTGTGATATTCCCCTTCCTGTGTCCATGTGTTCTCATTGTTCAATTCCCACCTATAAGTGAGAACATGTGGTGTTTGGTTTTTTGTCCTTGCGATTGTTCCTTTAAAGAGAAACTGCTTCCAGGCCCAAGTGGGCTACTTAGAACTAGTGTGGAATAATGCAACTTTTGTCATGAATGTCATTCAGAGTTCAAGCTAAGCATCTGGTCCTTATTACAAGGTATTTCTCCTACTTTGAAATAGATATTTCAGTCCTCCATTCTGCAGGTAATCTAACTCGTATTAATTATAGTTTGTCCAAGAGGAAAAATGTAAAGTCCACTATAGATTTTCTGGCAAGGCAGTAACTTGAGAATAAGTGTTTAGTTGTCTTTTGCCAGTCCCTTCTAAACTATCTTTGAACAATGGTGTTCCGGTCATGGACAATTTTGCCCTCAGATCTACTTCTCACACTTCCCCTATTTGGTTGTCTAATGCAAGGTCTATGGCAAAGGATCTTGCATTAGATAGCCAAATAAGGGAGGTATAAGAAATTCCTGCTACCTGTGCTTCTCAGGCTCTTGTATCAACTTCTTTCTAGTCAGGGTTTGCCAGTGGAAGCCACTAGTGGGTGATTAGAGGGCTCCAGCACAAGAAAATTCAGGGCATGTCTGCCCCTAGTTCTCTCCCTGAGGCTGTGTTTCCTGCAGCGACTGACAGGCATGCTGAAATGTGAACTTCTGTCATCTATTTAGATTCTTGTAACTTCATACCTGTAGCAAATGGACTTAACTCACAACACTAGGAAGCCCCAGGGTGTGTGCACTGTTCTGGTAGCCATTCTTTGCAAAGATGTAGGCAACATAATTGATAGAGAAATGGAGAGCCTATATCTGGCAGATTATTTCTATTCTCTCACTCATTAATTTATCCATTCATTTAATAAATATACATTGAGCACATAATTATGTAGCGGAATATACCTAATGTTGAAATTACAACAGCAAATAAAACAAAACCTTTGCTATACCTAATATTGAAATTATAGCAGCAAGCAAAACAAAACCTTTGCCTCTGGAAGTTTTCACACTCTTTGGAAAGAAGACAAAAAATAAATTTTGTACATTTGTGATAGTTAATATTGAGTGTCATCTTAATTGGATAGAAAGATGCAAAGTATTGTTCCTGGACGTGTCTGTGAGGGTGTTGCCAAAGGAGTTTAACATTTGAGTCAGCACACTGGGAAAGGCAGACCCACCCTCAATCTGAATGGGCATCATCTGATCAGCTGTCAGTGTGGCTAGAGTAAAGCAGGTAGAAGAAGCTGGAAAGAGCAGATTTGCTGAGTCTTCTGGCCTTCATCTTTCTCCTGTGCTGGATGCTTCCTGCTCTTGCACATTTTGCTCCAAGTTATTCAGCTTTTGGACTCTTGGACTTTCACCAATGGTTTGCCAGGGGCTCTCAGGCCTCTGCCTGGCCACAGATTGAAGGCTGCACTGTTGGCTTCCCTGCTTTTGAGGTTTTGGGGCTTGGACTGGCTTTCTTTCTCCTCAGCTTGCAGACAGCTTATTATGAGACTTCCACTTGAGATCATGTGAGTCAATACTTTTTAATAAACTCCCCTTCATATACTCACATATCCTGTTAATTCTGTCTCTCCAGAGCACCCTGACTAATACATTATATGTAAGATATTAGATATTAGAAGGTGCTAAGTTTTATGAAGAAAAGTAAATGAGTCAAAGAGAATAGAAAGTCCTATAGAGATTGCAATTGTACGTACATTGGGTAGAGGAAGAACTTTCGTAGAAGATGATATTTGACAACTATCTAAGGAAAATGAGAGTTGAGCCTTGCAGATGGGTGGGGCCTTGGAGAGCCAGGCACAGGTGAGAAACAGCATAAGGCCAGTACGTTGTATTGAACTACAAACGGAGAGAGTGGTAGGATGTGAGGTTAAGATGGCAATCGGAGACAGAGACTGTAGAACTCTTAGGTCCTTAGAAGACTTTTAGGTCATTATAAGGGGTTTAGCCCTTATAATAATAAAAAGAAACATTGGGAGGATGACTTGGCATAATTTGCATTTTAAAAGCATCATTCTGCTTGCTGTGTTGAAGAACGACACATATTTTGAGGAGTTTTGCTATAGATGGGAGTGGAGATATAAGTTGTGACCGGAGAGAATACGCAGTTGAGAGAAGTCTTATTCTTGCTTGTACATTGGGAGAGATACTAACATTTGATGAATATGCAGGTAGGAATGCTTTAACAGAGAAAGGGGAAGTTCATTATGCTAGAGAGAGAAGGAAAAAATTCTATAATTGAGTGGATATTAAAAGTATCAACTAGGGCAAGTGCAATAGGTTTGCTCTTATGGGTGCATACACAATATCTCTGGTATATGGGGAGAACAGAGGCAGGAAACATATTTCAGATGTAACACAGGATAGATGAATGAGTTGAGGGAAGCTTGTGGAATGTCTTATCTTATTTCTTTAATTTTCTCATAAAATAATGAGCACAAGTTGCAAGTGAGAGTGAAACGGCATTGAAAATTTAAAGAGAAAGGAGAATAATAATACAGAATTTTAAGAAGTGAAAAACTGAATGGGCCAGGGAAATAGTAGGATAACTGGATAGGTAAAGACACATTAAAGAAAATAGGATTTTAAATGAGATCAGTCCGTAAGGCTATCCATTTTTCTCCAGGTAAGTTAAGCTTCATTAGTATTTAACCAGGGTTGGGATTTTACCAAGAAAATACAAAGGGCAAAAATTTGTAAGGCCTATGAGGTTATATTCAAAATAATTAGTATAATTATGACGTTGGATTTTAGTTTGAGTGAGGAGAGAAGTCTCAACATATGACGAGATGAGCAGTAGAGAAAAGTCTATAGATCAATGGTATTGTTGTGGTTGAAGGACTGTTGGAGTCAAAGGACTAGTGGAAGATAGTTGGTAAATGTGGAGGGATGGATACTTAACACTGAAATAGACATCTCACATGGAAAAGTTAGAGCATGTTCATGAAGATAAGCTGCTGAAGTAGAATGGAAATCAAAAATATTGGTGTGGAGGTGTTCAAGTAAGAAGCCAGGAGATTAGAAGTTTATTTATATGGACATTAAAATCAGTAAGAATTCAATAAGGAAAAGTTTCGGGGAGAGTGACATATTCTAGGGTTTCTTTGAGAAATCGGAGAAAATGACTCTAGGAGTTAGATGATGATTATAATAGTTGGTGGCTTATGTGACTAAAGCTAGTAGTTATTAGGGAAGAAAGGAAGAGAATGTTCCAGAAATGGCAATGAGGAGCAATAAGGAAGCCTACCCTAGTGTTAAGTCAGAGGTAGAACCGTCGTGTAGAATGGAGCCAAAGTTTCTTGTTGTTGCTATCATGTCTACGATTCTTGCTCTCTCAAACTCCTCCATACAAAAAGAAGACCCTGCATGTCACATTTGGCATTTACTGCTCAATTTTTGTTTCACTCATTATCATCATTCTGTAGCCATAATCAAGGTGAAAACTTAGCAATGATACTAACAGCATAACAATCAAGAAATAATTTCTAATATAAATAAATAATTCAGACCAAAAATGTAAAAGATATAAGAAAGTCTTTTAAGCTTAATAAAGAGAACACCACCAAATTATATTTCATTGGAAATGTTAAGCTATAACAATAAAGAAATATCCAAGAATACAAGAAACAAAAATTTTTATTTATAAATAAAAGAACAAAGCACATTGTCTTAGAAGAGCTAAATACAATGGAACATTAGAGCTTCAGAGTTCTGAAGAAAAAAATGTTATGATCCATAAATTCCAAACCAGGCAGCGTTAGAGCTTTGTTTGAAATTAATAAATTATCAGATACTCAAGGCCCCAGAAAACATAATAATGCTATGATATAAGTAATTACTGGATAAGCAGTGAAAATATAAGTGAAAAAATCACCAAAAGAAAAAAAAAAACATTGTGACTGTAATGTTTAGTTAAAAGAGTTGAGATCAGTAAACATCATGTATAGACAAATTTAAGGCAAAATACTTTTCCAACAAATTATGTAAACCAGTAAATTGATATTCCCAGTTGACATCTGACAATATTATACACATTGTTAAATTTTTGTGTATTCAAACTGGTGAAGAATATCACTGGAGTCTTTTCCTGAAGAAGAGATAACATTTTTTATATTTGCAGTTGTGCTATATTCAAGAAGATGCGGGTTTTTTCCTATTGTAGATTATGTTATTTAAAACCTTCGTTTAAAAAAATGGATTAGCAATTACTCAAACTGCAGTTACCATATATTTCAGCATATTTTGTCTAAGTAGAATATACTTGATATGACTATGGCTATAAACTGATTCCTAATTTTCCTATGTAAAAAAGATACGATGGCTAAAATTACTCTATATCTAATGATTTAACAACAGAAAATTAGAAAAATATTTAAACAATTTAATTTCTAATATTCAGGTTATAATTTTATTTTCTTAAACATTTGCATGAATGATTATCATAGCATAATATTCTTTACAAAAGAATGACTTTGTTCTCTTTACTAAAATTAAAGTAGAATGACCAACTTTGGATGCAGTTCTGAAGAAACCTGCAAGTAAAAAGATTTTATTGAGAGTAAGGGCCAAGATTGAAAGTACAAAGAAACAAATACTAATCATCAAACAACATGACAGAGACAGAACCAAACATAATAGTTGTAAGAGTATGAATAAATTAGTTAAATACCCCATAGTAAGAAGAAATATAGAAAACATAGGTATCTTAAAATAAAATATTGAATAATTAAGTTAAATACGTTTAAAATATATATAGACATAATGGATTAGAAGAAACATTTGCAATACACATGAGATATAGCTCTGCTAAAAGGAATCATTTTTAAAAATGATGATTAACTCAAAGGAAAAAGTATTAACGAATGCAAATAGGCCACTAAAACATGAATATGAATTCACCATTAGGAATGCAAACTAAAATAACAATCACTGCAATATTTGAGAAATTTTAAAAGGCTACATTTGTTTTATACTCTGGAAGGCATGGTAATGTGCACCACACTATTGACTGGATTGTGAACTACTATGCTATTGGGGGTAGGATGAGAAATATGGTGGTATTGTTTATAAATAAAATTTTATATCTTCATCAATCAATGTCATCTTTTAGAATTCCAGCTTATAGTTAAAACCATCATAAGAATTTATGTACAAAATGTTTTATAGCTTTAAAATATATATTAGTTTTTGAGTGAATAAAGTATATGCATATTATATAATATGATACAGGCACTAAAAATATGAGATGGACTATAGGTATTGGTATGGATGAATGTCATTGATGGATTGTTAAGTGAAAAAGAAAAGAATATTCTAGAATAATGTGCACATTTTGCCTTGCTGATAAAAAGAGAAGAAAAAAACTGCATGAATATAATGTTAAGTAGGTTATATGAGTATACTGTTAGGTGCAGAAAAATTCAAAACAAATATAAATTTGATTAACCAAATGAGTTCGAAGCAAATAATATGTTTTTATGTTTTGCATACTACTCAGTAATGTGTAACTATATGTAACATGTCTTTCTTTGTGACTAAATTTTATTTTAATTTAAAAGGCTCTCTGACAGAATTTAAAACATACATACATTCAGATGATACTAATTACAAAAATCATTTTCATGAAAAAATTTATACAACAGATTAACAGCTGTGAAATTTTAGCTCACAAAAGTTAAATATAGTGGTAGGATTATTAATATAAGAAAAATTGTCATTAAACTGAAATAATTTTATGTAGAGCAACATATTTTATAATTAAAAACCTATAAAATTTATGGCACTTTTTATTTAAAAAAGCCACAAAAAATTAGAAATACCATTAGAAATGCAATAATTTATTGATGTGAAAATGACAGAAGTGTATTGATTTAAAAGAGCAATCTGTATCAAAAAAAGAAAATAAAGATGTAGATAAATTGGTTAAATTTTTTTAATCGACTAATAATAAGAAAGTCCTCTTCTTTTCAGTGTCTGTATAAATTCATATTTATTACCCATGCACAAAATGTTGAAGAAACTCCAATAAATCGAAAAGACCAAAGTGTTACAGAGTACATTCTTCCTCACGAAGTCCATATAACGAGAGTTAATTATAAATGTGTGGACAAGAAAAGCAATATCATAGCAAAGTTTCAAATACCTGAAACTTTATAGCTAATCAAAGTTGAAATTGTAGAATATTTAAAAATCAATAAAAACGAAGATGTCATAGGCCACAACTCACAGCATACGTTAAGTCGTAGACAAGTGATAATTTGTCTCATTTTTCACTGTATTTTAAAATTAGAATTGTTTTGGAATGAATGATTGAAACAAGAAAATAAATAAATAGACAAATTAAGATAGTGATTGATACCAGCTTATCTTGTCAGAAGCTCCTGCATTTGAATGTTTCCTCTAAAGCTACCTGGACAAATTATTTAATTTCACTGAGTTTCATTTTCCTCAGATATGTGATTTATAAGCATTTAACCATTCTAAATTTCAGTTTCCAGTAAATGAAGATAATAGTACCCACCTCATGTATTTTTATAACTATTAATTTTATAATTCATAGCCAAATACCTTCAATAACTATCTGTTGGCCGGGCGCGGTGGCTAACGCCTGTAATCCCAGCACTTTGGGAGGCTGAGGCGGGCGTATCACGAGGTCAGGAGATCGAGACCATCCTGGCTAACACAGTGAAACCCCATCTCAACTAAAAATACAAAAAAATTAGCCGGGCAAGGTGTCAGGCGCCTGTAGTCCCAGCTACTCGGGAGGCTGAGGCAGGAGAATGGCGTGAACCCTGGGGGGTGGAGCCTGCAGTGAGCCGAGATCCCGCCACTGCACTCCAGCCTGGGCGACAGAGAGACTCCGTCTCAAAAAAAAAAAAAAGCATCTGTTATTTTCCTATTAACCTCAACATTAATAATGGAATTCACGTGAGGCAAGATTTTTTTCAATTTACCTTCAAATTATAGCTCATTAACTATTTGCTAACTCTGCTTGTAAATAACATTGGCCTTGAAAAAAAAATCCGGGTCTACCAAAGATTGTCAGTGTGTCCTAAAGCACAAAAACAGGTGATCAAAACCTGGAAGATGGTTGCAGTTAAAAGCACTGCCATCTCCTTGCTACATGAGTTGAATAACTCAGCTATAATATATAAACTATAATCTATTTGACATGGTTGTTACAGACTGTTCTACTAAGAAAATGTGTTCAATAACTCTCTACATGCAGAAGCACATTACAATCTTTAATTTACGCCAATGTGTAAGGCGGAGAGTTTCCTAGCATCCTCTTTTCCACACAAATTACTCTTCAATTGAAGAACTACACACTGCATCGGAAAAAAAACATCATTCCCTAAAGTGGAATTTGGATATTCATAAAGACCTATTTTGATTTATGCAGAAATCTTATGGGACACTAGTGTTGTTTGAAGTGAGAGATTCTTTTAATGAAGAATGTGGGAAGTGAGACCAGGGATTGAAAGCTATTTAGAGTTGGGGATAAATGAGGAAAGAGAACTTTAAAACTAGCAAGACAGCATAAATTTCCTATAATGTGACACACAATGTGGAAAAGCCTTGTTTGATTAGAAAATAAATTGAATGACAAAGTCCTTACTTTACAAGTGCAGCTGAGATAATTGCAGTAAGCCATTATCACAACAGAAAAATAAGCTAGCATCATGTAAGACAACTGTAAAAATTAAAAATAGAAAATATTTTTAAAGTTTATAAATAATATATTGATGTATTTTTATGAGTTTACAAATATGTTTACTTATCCATTCACTAAACTAACAAATAGTTTCTACCTTCATAAAGCAAACGAGGAAGCTTAGCATTGCTCAGGAATTGGGCAAGCAACCAAAAATTACAATAGTGTGACATGCTATTTTCAGCATATGAATGGAAACTTCACATAGAGGAGGAAATATTCTTTGGCCAAAGAAAGATAAAATAAAGCAAAACTATACATCCTTCTCTTAAGAAGCATATAATTTATTCAGAAGTCGTAACACAGGCACACAAAGCTACATGAAAAAAGAAAGCTGTACATAATAGATGATTACGTTATGATTCTTAAGTGATATGGAAATTTAGGGAAGAAACACACCAATCAACACAGAATACCTGAGAATAATTCTGTAGGTATATTTTGAAGTACTTTTACTACTTTACATAAAGGAAAAATGCAGATGATGAGTGGGGACGTCAGAGAATAGCAAAGGTAAATGCCTGAAGTATTTTATTTTAATGTGTTTAATGGCTCTGCAAATTAACTTGAAGCTTTAAAATGCTGCTTCTAAAACCATTGCAAACATCACTTTCACTCTGGAATGGATCCAGGTGAAGATAACAGTGAATATAATACGCAGCAACATGTCTTAGATGAAGCAAATAAATAAAACTAATTTTCATGGAGAAAATAACTACTTCTACTAAATACTGCATAATTTTAAACTTGCTGGTGAGAAGGACAAAAGCAGAAAAGAACCATATGTAGTGTGGAAGAGAAAGAGAACACATTAAAAAAAGAAAAAAAGTGGGTGATTCTGTTTCTGTGCTTATAAACTTATCTGAGGCGGAAAATAAAACCACACAAAAAGTTTCAAGATTTAGGACAATATGCTTTTTATATGAACCAATTTGAACATCTTTCTGACACTCTTCAGAATTTGATTGAAATAACTGAATAATTAAAAAATTGAGAACATAACTATGGCTTCTGTAAAAGATATTGTATGAGAAACAATCAAAATTATTGCAAGTTGTATTCTTTGTCAAATTACACTAAGCTGCACACAATGAAGACATATTAAATACTGCTGTTAAAAACTTAGTTTTTAATAAAGTCTCCTGAACAAACAGTTAGCTTCAGGTTAGATTCTTTCTTTTCGTGATATGCAAGTTCTTTCCAAATAAACCTATTACTTATCATTTCCTAAGGCTGACAGATTTAGCAATAAAAATACAAAGCATTCAGTTAAATCTAATTACAGATAAACAACAGATAATCTGCTAGTATTATTCACTGTCTATCAGAAAATCAAACCTAAATTGGTCAATCATATTTTATTCAGAAACTTTATAGTTAACACAAAATTACATAATTCCTACTCTGTGAAAATTAATTATTGGACAGCGTGATAGAAAAATAAAGTTTGAAAAAAATGATCTTAGTTTGGCCTTTGCTGATTCAGTTCTTGAGACAGGGTTAGAGAACAGGTAGGGTACTTGGAGGTGATAGGTGATCCTAGGTATCATGGGTTGGAGAATTTAGGAAAAGAGAGAAAGCAATTCAGATAGTAAGTTCTATGATCTGACAAGGTGCACTGGGGAAACTGAAGCTTGTACCTGTTGAGGATTCTGGGAGTCAGTGCAGAAAACTCCTCAGAGATATCTCACCCAAGAAGTAAAGAGCCTGGGACATCCTTTTCTAGTTGAGGTCAGCTATAAGGGATAGCAATTGTACAAGGTACATCCTGTTAGCAGAAACACTCAGGCAATTAGAATTTCAAACATAGTCAATGTCTTACTGGGGAAGACACAAACAATATGCTCACAGAATTAGAGCTAAGGTTGGTCATCTCACCTATACTTCAATCATCAACTCTAAGTCCCTGGAACACATTCACTTACAAGACATCATCACAATTCCGTATTATTACCCAATTTGGCTTTAGTCACTCCTACCATTTAGTTATGTTCCCAATTTCACACAGACCTTTCAAACTGTTTAAATATTGTTTTATCTCTTCAACCAAGTCAATCAATGGTATAAACAGAACCTTTGTCTTTTTTGTTCTTTTGGTCATGTCATTGTACTTGCCTAGGATTTTTTTCTCTTTTAATTTTTCCTGAATTCATTCTTCAAATTCTAGTCCTTCCATGAAGTGTTTCTCAGATCTTATGCCTACATGATGGAAATAAGGAAAAGACAATATATATGTTGGTATTTGCTCTGTTTGGGTTGTACATATCTAAGTATCCAGAGGGAATCAGAATATTCCATGACTAAAGCTGAGTTGACAACTTCAAAAAGACAGATATACCAAATCCAGGAGCAACAATTCCCCTCTAAAGTTGTTTAGACAGATTTTTGAGATTGAGCTTCCTTGTTCTTGGTATATATGCTACTAATTTCCTGTGGCTAATGTAAAAAACAAACAAACAAAAACCCCAAAAACTTGGTGGCTTAAGACATCACAAATTTAGTATCTTACAGTTCTGGAAGCCAGAAATCCAAAATCAGTTTTACTGGGGCAAAATCAAGGTGGGAACAGGCCCATGCTCCTACAGGAAGCTCTAAGCTCTTTGTTTCTTCCTTCTTCTGGTAGCTTCAACAGTCTTTGGTTTGTGGCCTGAAGACTCTCATGTCTGCCTTCTTGGTCATAGTGCCTCCTCCTCTTTCATGCATAATCTGTCTCTGAGGCTCTAAGAATAGTTGTGATTGCATTTAGGGACTATACATCCAGATATTTCCATTCCATGATCATTAACAGTCACCTCTTCAAAGACCTTCTTTTCCATATGAGAAAACATTTTTTTCAGGGATTAGAAGCTGGTATTTTTGAGGGCTATTATTCAGCCTACTAGAATTATTGGACAAATTGAGCCTGTACTTTTCCTCTTTTTATTTTTGCTATTTAAACTTTCACAGAACATTGTATAGTTTGATTTTAAAATATTTGTCACATTCAATTGACAAAATAATTTGTCTCTTGACAAATATTTTGTCAGAGAAGAGCCTGGATATTACCTCTGTATTTCCTGTATGTACTATTATGCTGGGCACCTGGAGAGACTAAAAAATTATTGTTGAGTTAATATCATTAATGTTAAATGGTCATATTGGGTCTGGAGTTGGTGGGTTCTTGGTCTTGCTGAGTTCAAGAATGGAGCCACAGACCCTCGCAGTGAGTGTTACAGTTCTTAAAGATGGTGTGTCCGCAATTTGTTCCTTCTGATGTTCGCACATGTTTGTTTTTTTTCCTTTTGGTGGGTTCGCGGTCTCTCTGGCTTCATGAGTGAAACTAAGGACCTTGGCAGTGAGTGTTACAGCTCTTAAGGCGGTGCATCTGGAGTTGTTCATTCCTTCCATCCGGGGTTGTACATTCCTTCTGGCGGGTTCGAGGTCTCACTGGCCTCAGGAGCGAAGCTGCGGCCCTTCGCGCTGAGTGGTACACCTCATAAAGGCAGTGCAGACCAAAACAGAGAGCAGCCGCAAGATTTATTGCAAAGAGCGAAAAAACAAAACTTCCACGCTGCGGAAAGGGACTCTAGCAGGTTGCCACTGGTGATTCAGGCAGCCTCCTTTTATTCCCTTATCTGGCCCCACCCACATCCTGCTGATTGGTCCATTTTACAGACAGCTGATTCGTCCATTTTACAGATAGCTGATTGGTCCATTTTGACAGAGCGCTGATTGGTGTGTTTACAATTCCTGAGCTAGACACAGAGTGCTGATTGGTGCATTTACAATCCTCTAGCTAGACATAAAAGTTCTCTAAGTCCCCACCAGATTAGCTAGATACGGAGTGCTGATTGGTGCATCCACAAACCTCCAGCTAGACACAGAGTGTGGATTGGTGCATTTACAATCCTCTAGCTTGACATAAAAGTTCTCCAAGTCACCACCAGACTCAGGAGCCCAGCTGGCTTCGCCTAGTGGATCCCATGCCATGGCCGTGGGAGGAGCTGCCCATCAGTCCCACGCCAGGCATCTGCACTCCTCAGCCCTTGGGTGACCAATGGGACCGGGCGCCCTGGAGCAGGGGGCAGCACCCATCGGGGAGGCTCGGGCTGTGCCAGAGCCCACCAGTGGTGGGGGTGCTCAGGCATGGCGGGCTGCAGGTCCTGAGCCCTGCCCTGCAGGGAGGCGGCTGAGGCCTGACGAGAACTTGAGTGTGGCGCGGGCGGGCTGGCAGTGGTAGGGGACCCAGCACCCTCCACAGCTGCTGGCAGCGGTGCTAAGCCCCTCACTGCCCGGGGCTGGCAGCGCCGGCCAGCCACTCTGAATGCAGCGCCCACCCAGCCTGCGTACAGCCCCGGTTCCTGCCCACGCCTCTCCCTCCACACCTCCCCGCAAGCAGAAGGAGCTGGCTCTGGCCTCAGCCAACCCAGAGAGGGGCTCCCATAATGCAGCTATGGGCTGAAGGGCTCCTCAAACCTGGCGAGGGTGGACGCCAAGGCCGAGGAGGTGCCAAGAGCGAGCAAGGGCTGCTAGCACGTTGTCACCTCTCAATATGATTGTGTCCATTTATTTTCTTTCTCTCTCTACTCTCACTGTTTCTTGGAGTTTAAAAACAATGACATAGCATTTTCCTGCCCTTGAAACACAAGTAATATTGTAATTTGAGTTTTTTCCAGCCAGTTTTACAGATTAGTCTTAATTTCCTCATTATATGGTGTACAATGTAGTGACTCATCAGGTTTTGGCTTGTATTCTACAATCATAATATGATTATTACTGGGTGTTCTGTAAACTGCTATCTATGCTATCATCTCCTGTTAATGTCAGCTATCACATCCAATCTTTCAGTCCTGAGGCAAGTTAAAAGGAGCAAATCATTAAGCCTTTCTTTGCTTTAGTTTCTTTCTACTTTAAGTTGCTTAATAATATCGCAAGGATATTTGGGGGACTCAAATAAACTGTATGCTCTTAACTAAAAATTGTACAAATAAAGTTACCTCTACTATTCCTATCATTAATAATACCATCTGGGGTTCCATCCCCTTGTCTACTTAATGTCTCTGGGCGTTTTAGTATTTTATGCACTATTGTAAAGCCAGGTGGGATATGCCGACTATCCACATATTTGATTTTATTATCCTGGTTTATTATGACAACTGCTTATTATATGTATCCTCAGAGATTTCTTTTTTAACATTTTGGGTTCTCTCTGTAATAATAAGGAATAGCCATAAATATATTTTTTCTCACATTGTATTTTTTTTAGCTGAGTAGATAATAGGGAATATCATTTTCAGACTAAAGTGTCTTCCTCTTTCTCTGACTTTTCATAAAGTAGAACAGCAGATCCCAGCTCCAACATGCTGAGGGATAACCCACTTTTCTCTCAGTAACAAGGTCTTACCAAGACCCTGATCCACAGTAAGAGGCAGTTCTTGATCTACGGGAAATATGTGTAATTGGAGATTAACTTTGGTGAATACTTTTCTTTTAAGAGGCAAATTTTTATGGCCAGCCTGTTACAGGGCAAATAGCTCTAATTAGGTCAGCTCCATATCTAAAACATATAATGCTCTCTCAAAGCTTTGTGGCATGAGTAAATTATCAAAACCTAGTAAAAAAAAAAGCAGGTAAGAAATGAAAGACAAATTTGGAAAGGATTCTTTAAATTATAGACAATTTAGTCTGGCAGTAACAATGATAATGGTTGAAGAACATCCTAGCCAAAATATAGCATAAATATCCCTGGTGCATGGCACATGGTGGTTATTTAATTATTTCACTCATGAATAAAAAAGAAAAGAATCAATATTAAAGAGTTATTTAGAAATAAAGGTAGTTGATGAAATAGAAAACATTTCTTTGTAATTTTGCAAAAGTAGTAGAGAAGGATCACATAGAAATCTAAAAGCATTAGCTTGCTTTATGCCCAGTCTCTCAAGCATATGGTTTCAAAAATTCATTTCTAATCTAGATGAGGACAGCTTCTCTATCCATCTCTTCTACTTAACTTCTTGGGAAAAGTGGATGATGAAGTAAAATAAAATGCACAGACTAATATTCTTCAAGTAATTCTCAGTGGGAAGCACCTACATCATATCAATTTTGTCATCTGTTGGGAGAGGAAGAGATCTCTTGTTAAATTAAACACAGAAATGTTCTGATGAACTATTAGAATTAGTAATTAAATTTAGTACTATTGCTGGATGTAGTTCAATACAAAATATCAATTTAATTTTTATAAATAAGCAAAATATTTTAGAAGTGTGAAAAGATAACATTTGCTATAGAATAAAAAATTAAATTTCTAGGATTAAATCTAATGAAAGATGTGCAAGATCTTGTTACTAAAAGCCAATTCATGTATGTGTGTACACACACGTGTGTGTGTATATATTCATATCTACATTAAAGAAGACCTAAAATACAGAAATAACTTACAGTCATGAATTTGAATAAAATATTATAATTATGTCAGTTTCCCCCAATTGATCTATAACACAAAATCATTGAAACTCCAAAAAGTTGTACATCTGTGTATAAATCAGTATCTTATTATAGAAAATTATATGAAACCAAATGCCCTAGTAAATTTAGGGGAGTCTTGAAGAAGAAGGAGTAAACTAAAAGAGTATATATTTTCAGCTATCTATGTATATACATACATTTGTGTATATATGTACACATTACCATAGATACACATATATATTATATGTGTATATATACACATTACCATATTATATATAAAATATGTATGTATTGCACACATACAAGGAACAATATATCTATAACATATGGGCATGTATTGGTGTATATATATGTATATAATAAAGAAATTAAGAAACTGTGATACTACTCCAAGGATAGACATATTTATCAATGACAGAGTAGAGAGTACAGAAAAATATCCATACATGTATGATCATTTGATTTATAAAAAGGGTAACAACACAACACAATTGATAAAAATTGTCTCTTTACCAAAGGTACTACATCAATTGGATATTAAAATGTAGAATATATGTACACACACACACACACACGCACACACACACACACACACACACAGTGACCTGAACTTTAAACCTTACACAAAAGTCAATTCCAGTATTTCAGGCATAAATGTAAAAGGTAAACCAATAAAGCTTTTAGAAGAAAAAATAAGACAACTTTCTTAAGTTGCAGTAGGCAAAAATTCCTAAATTTCTCTTACCTCGCCCCCCACAACCCCCGGCTATATGATGTAAAATCACAAGTAATTATAAAGGAAAAAAAATGGAGTATATCAGAATTAATAATATGTTTCCATGAAAAGATCTAATTAGATCAGTGAAAAGGCTAAATACACAGTGTGGATAAGGTATTTGCAGTACACACTCCTAACAAAATCTTTGAATATAGAATACATGTCATAATAATTAATAAACATTTAATTGATAAATAGGAAAAGCAGGCAAAAGATTAAGCAGGCACTTAACAAAATAATATATCAAGATGCCCATTATATCTTTGAAAATGTATTGCACTTTATTAATTAGAAAAGAAATACAAATTCAAACCACAATGTGACACTGCTACATAGCCACCAGAATGCTTGCAATTAAAAAGAAAAAAAAGCAAACAGGTAAGAGTGTGGAGCAACCAGCACTATTTTCCCCAGCTGGTGAGTGTTTACATTGATAATATCTCTCTGGAAAACTGGTAGTCTGAGTCTCTGTTAAAGCTATCAAATCTACTTCTGGCTATGTATCTTACAGCAATGCCTATAAGGGTTGACCAAAATACATATACGGAAATGCTTATTTCCCCAAACTGGAGGCACATGCAACAGATAAATTTCAAGCCTAATATTAAACTAAAGAAGCTAGACACGAAAGAGTTCACATTTTGTAATTCCATGTACATAAATTTCATATATCTATGGTGTGAGAAATAAGGATAAAGGTTATCCTTGGCAGGATACTTACTGCACAAAACCCAAGGGCCCTTCATGAATGCTGATTATGTTCTGTTTCTTTAAGGTGCACTGGTTGCACAGGGATGTTTACTTTGGAAAAGCCATGGACCTATTTAAGTATGGTATGTGCATTTTTTCATTTTGTGTATGTTTGCTAAAATTAAATATATTTAGAAACAGGCATTGAAGTGTTTATTCTGACATAAGAAAAGAAAACTTGAACTTTTAGTGTAAGCCTTTATGTAGGTCAGCATTTCCCAATGTATTTGAGATTATGATAATAGGAAATAAACTGACTAGAACTGAAAAGGAAATAAACTGACTCTAGTTGACAGATTTATTGTTATGTGTTTTAGCAGAAAGTGTAGCTAGTCAAATGTCATGATTTTGATCCATTTTAAAATAGACTGTAGACTGTGATCCTTTTGCATAAAACTAAATAATAAAAAGGGGAAGACTCATATTGATCACTTAATAATCTTTATGCACTTAAAAGTTTGTAGGATTAGACTTAATTGCTTAATGTAATGATCTTTTCTAAATCTTTATCATACTTGATTTTTCTGCAGCTATATATTATAACACTCTTATTTTCTGTTCATTTTTCTGACTGTCATTCTTAAGACTCTTCTTGCTATGTTTCTGCCAGTCACGTCTTAAGTTCAGTATAAGAATTCCCAGGTGTTTGCCTTCAGCCGATATTCTTTTTCACTCTGAACGATCTCACTAGACAATTTTACACCTTACCATAGCTTCATACTTATACAAAATGCAGCAATTTGCATTGATTTCTCTGAATATTCCTTTACACTTGAGACTTGTATTTGTCACTGCCTGTTAAGCAACCTTATTCTCCCAGCAACTAAATAAAACATTTTCAAAGTTGAATTTATTCCGTGCCTGCTTACTGTGTCAAAATGTTTTTGATGCTAAACTCTCCTTTATCATCCGTGTCAATTGCCAAATCATATCAGCTCTTTCATATAAGCTCTCTTCTTTTTTATTCCCAATTCTACTGTCCTAGTTTAGGTTCTCATTACCTTAATTCAATTCAAATCATCTATCATCTATTAATTATTTACTGTGTGGTAGGAGCTGTGCAAGGCACTAAAGACATTGAGATGAAAAAAATAGTACTTGAACTTTTGTACAGTCTCTTGTGGGAGAGTACAAAAGTAATTATAAAAATGTTTTCAATATAATTCAAAAGTTATGGGTGCTAAGTGAGCACATACTAGGGACACCAATTTCATAATATAGGGTTTTATCTCACACTCAGAACTAATGACATTTCTAGCCAGATGATTTGTTTTCTGTAGGGGATCTGTTGAATATACATAGCACATTATTTCAGCATCCCTGACCCCTATTCACTAGATGCCAGGAGCACCCCACCCTTAGATGTGGAAACCACAAATGTTCCCAGATGTTATCACATGTCTCCTAGGATGAGAGGAGAGAATTGCCCCACATATGAAACACTGCCCTAGCATAACACCTATTTTCTCCTATAAACCTCAGGCCTTTCCAACATATCCTTTTAAATATTCATAACATTCCTTCTCTGAATTCCACTAAAGATGATCCATTACCTAATAAATAAAGAAAAAAAAAACCTCTGAGCATGGCTGTCTGTTCAACCCCAACATACCTTTCTGGTCCCAACATCAAGTACATCCTTTTCTTCAGTCAGTGATTGTTTTAGTTCTAGATTTTTATTTTTTTTCTAAGCATGCTGCCAACTCTCCACAGGTCGTATGCCTATCCACTGAGATGCTATGCCATGGTGACACTGAACAAGTTATTTTACTTTTCAATTGTTCATATCTTCACCTTTACTATAGAAATCAGAATAATAACAATTTTATAAGAGGTTGTAAAGATCAAAAGAAATAATGCAAGTAAAGATAGTAATAAATATCAATAAATTATAATTTACATTCTGACCCCTGATTTATCAACTGTTGATATTATCCTTCGTGGCCTCTCTCATGTGATGCCTTCTTTACCTACCCCCTGCCACTGAAATTAGTCATTTATTTTTCCATATAAATGATGATAACACACCTGGTTTTTAATTATTTCATTTCATTTCAGTTTCTTATTATGCGTATTCTCTATTATTCCACAAGGTCCTCTTAGGACATATTTTGTTAACCTTTGCCATATCCTCATGCCAATCTAAGTGTACTACACAGAATAAATACTGTAATATTTACTAAAATTAGTGCTGTGAGAAACCATACTATTGAAAAAGCATGTTTTGAAGTACCAATAGTGTATTATACTTATTAGAAACAACTGATTATTCTTGCCAGTTTCGCAAGGCTGATATTTATTTTACTAATTTACAGGTGCATAATCTAAACCTTAGTGAAAAATTATAAGCTCAAGTCCATATTCCTAATAATTTCAAACCTATCTGTGCTCTGTTTGTTTCCAAAATGTGTGATTTTTAGTTACATTGTGCTGTTGCTCAATATAAAATTTGTATGTTGATGTTTGATCCATTAAGAACAACATTGTTCAATAAAATATCATGTGAACCATATATTTAAAATGTGACACTTTCTAGTAGCCACATTTAAAAGGTAGTAAAACAGGTAAAGTTATTTTTAATAATATATTTTATTCAACCCAATATATACAAAATGTTATTTAACATATAATCTATAATATTATGAGTAAGATATTTATACCCTTCTTTAAAATATATTATTTTCCATTGCAGTTAAGGACAATGTTATGACAAATTTTTACCAATTAATTAAAAATAGAATTTATTATATGGCACTTCTGAATAATAATTTAATGGTAGCTGATGGAGCTGACATGAGGCATTTCATTCTTTATCCTTACCTTCTATATGTAACTGAAAGTGAAAAAACAATCACAAACAGAAACAAAAACAACAGAGAGCTCTTCCATAGCATCTCTGATGCGTTGCACAAATGCAAAACCTAACTATCTTAGATGTCTGTGTATATGATAAAACAAAAACATTTAATTTTGTAACTGCTATTGGAGATTGTTGGTTTGATTGTTGTTACTGCAGCGAAACGCAAACATTTAGTGAAAAGGAAGGTGCCATATGAACAGAGAGACTCAATCACTCGTGCCTTCATTTGTCTCATAAGGAAACAAGACAAGTGAAGCATAAGTGAAGAGAGTTCTAGGCAGAGGAAACTGCAGTTAAAAAGACCTGAGAGTGGGAGGGAATTGAAAGTAGAATGAACTGAAGTGTTCTAGTTACTGATGCCATGTAATGAACTTCCCCAAATCTTAGTGGTATAAAAAATAACAATCACTTATTTTGTTCACAGATCTTTAATTTGGACAACACTTAGTGGGGATGACTCATCTCTGCTTTATGAGGAATTAATTGGAATGGCTAATTAAGGGCTACAGCACTTATGTTCAAGATGACTCACTCACATATGAGAACTCAGTTAGGACCATGGGCCATGTGTCAGTTCCTCAATATGTGGGCTTTTTCATGCACTATTTCCGTTTCCTTGGAGTTTGATGGCCTGGTTTTAAGAGTGAATGTTTTAAGAAAATTAGGAAAAAATTGTATTGCTTTTAATGACTAACCTTGGAGATCACATAGCAACATTTCTGCTCTAGTCATACTTCTATCCAGATTTTAAGGAAAGAAAACAGATTTCACTTTTTGATTGGGAGAAATGTCAAGTCACCTTATGAAAAACTAAATGAAATTAGAATTTTTTAAAACTTCAAGGTCTGGGACACATGTGCTGAATGTGCAGGTTTGTTACATAGGTATACACGTGCCATGGTGGTTTGCTGCACTCATCAACCCGCCATCTAGGTTTTAAGCCCCCCATGCATTAGGTGTTTGTCCTGATGCTATCCCCCCTCCCCTTGCCCCCGACCCCCCGACAGGCCCTGGTGTGTGATGTTCCTCTCCCTGTGTCCATGTGTTCTCGTTGTTCAACTCCCACTTATGAGTGAGAACATGCAGTGTTTGGTTTTCTGTTCCTGTGCTGAAGCCAGTATTGGAAATACAATTTGCAACATGAGAAAGAAAAATAATATATGCATGATGAGAACTGAATGCAACAATTATTTGTTAAGTATTTGCCATGAGTTAGATACCTTTTTAGGTGCTAGTAATATAGAAGTAAACAGAAGAGACAAAAATAACTTTCCTTCATTATAGATTTTTTATCCTATTGAAATGAGTGGAGAGAAGAGTGATAAGATATGAAGTTAGATAAAGACAGAGCATTGTAGACCATGTTAAGAAATTTAGATTTTGTTGTCAGTATTATAGATTTTTTTTTTTTTTTACAGGGATGTGATGTGGCCTTACTTATATTTTCCAAGTATCACTCTGGCTGCCCTGTGAGGAGAAAACAGAAGGGTTGGGGGAGGGGTGTGGAAATACCAAATGCAGTTAGGAGAAGAATGCAGCATTCGAAGCAAAAGGTGATGAGGTGATGGTGGCTGGGACCAAGGTGGTACAAGTGGATATGGCAAGAAGATTCAAGATATATTTTAATGGCAGATGCAAAATTTAGATTTTTAGATTGGATGTCTCCTCTGAAAGTTAGACAATAATTAAGGGCGATTTCTAGCTACCATTATACTTGGAGAAAGTAGGCAATAAACAAGAAATTTAAGTAAATCTGTAGTATTAAGTGGTATCAAGATACTACAACTTGAAATTGAGTAGTTAGGGAAGGACTCACTGAGAAGGTGAATAGAATAAAGATCAAGAGATGTGGAAGCGAGTGATGCTGTTACATGAGGGAAGACATACAAAAAAGGAGATACATCATTTGCAAATGCTGTGAAGCAAAACAATGTCTGGACTATTCTAGGAAGAGTAAGGAAACAGGTTGGCAGGACCTAGGGGCAAGGAGGATGTTTGATCATGAAAGGCCACAATGTTCAGGACCATATCATACAGTGGGTCTTACAGGTTCATGGAAGGACTTTATCTTTTATTTTGAATGAGATAGAAGGTTCTTAATTGGGAGGTGATACAAAGATAATTTATGTTTAATAAGATCACTTAATTTCCTGTAATAAGAATTGAATAAGGTGGGGGGAAGGGTGGTAGTACAGAGACCAGTGAAGAGGTTGTTACTGTATTTTAGATAATTTTGCAAATTAATTACTTGGATGCTAGCTTGAGTGGAGGAGATGGTAAGAGGTGGATACACACCTTAGATTGTTTGGGGATATGAAAGAGAGGGGAGTCAGGTATCACCCACATGGGTTTCCTATTTAGATCTACCTTAGGGAGGTTTACACACAATTTGGTATTTTAAATTTCCTGCTTTTTATTTGTTCTGAAAATATTATGTAGCTATTTGCTGTGGGTATATCACCCAGATATCTTTTTAGAAAGGAGGAGCACATTCTGCCAGGCACTGCTGAGTTCCTCTTCAGGAATTGTCCTCAGCTAAAGGGACCTGGCTCACTGAGGGTTGTGCCTCTTTCCCAAGGACAGCCTGAATCCAGTTTCTGGGCAACATGGCACCACAGAAGCCCAAATGGCTCACCTTGACTTGGAACAACCCTGAAGGGCCATCCTAACTCCAGACATGTGATCTCTGTCATAATCTTTTATAGTAATGAAGATCTGTTGTAGCTATATGACTCTTCAATTTCTCTTTCTGCCTGATGCTGCTGTCTGCTTCTTAAAAGTGTTTATTCTGAGAGCATTCTCCAATAAATCTCCTGTTAATAGACCAATCTCTGTCTTACAGTGTATTTCCTAGGGAGCCTCCTTATGATGTAAAGTTTGTGGGTTCTGTTAAGTTGACAGCTGTATGGTGTTCTCTGTTATTTTCTGTTTTTCAAGAGGAAATACCTGAATAGTCGGAATGGTTGCTGCCATCATAGTCTCACTGAATGTGAGAGACACAGCATGTTTGTATGCTTATAGGAATAATTCAGTAGAGACAGAAAAATTGACTCAGAAGACTAACGGGTAGGATTTAGCAAAAGAGTGAAACAGTTTCCCCTCACAACCATTTCACTTTTAGGAATTTGGACAATTTATCAATGTTAATAGGAAAAGAGGCAGAGTAAATAAGTTGGATGTAGGTGAGTAGATAAATATGGTGGTAGAAGCTCATGAAAATTCTCTTATGCTTACTTCTATTTTCTCAGTAAACTCAGAAGCAAAATTATCTCTAGACAGCAATTGTTGGAAGAATATTTGGAAATTTGAAGAAAAAAGATAGAAAATAATGATAAGTGTAGGAGAGTAAATGGATAAAGCAAATACAGTATCATTACTAGGCCACACAACTTTAAAATGTGTAGTTCTGTTTTGCTCCAGTCATATTTAATTTTATAGGTGCTAATGTGCAATAAGTATAGAGTCAGAATTAAATATAATTGTGATTTTGTCATGTAAGTGTAGGAAGCAAGAGAATAAATGAAGAGGTGAATGTATATGAAATAAAATGATGATATACACTAGTGAATTTAAGCTGAGCAAAAAAGGCAAGTGATTATAAGAGGAAAGTGGACGGACATGAAAAAGGTAGTAAGATCAAATATTAGTGGGGTTCTAAATTACTTTCAGAGTCATAGTATTAAACAAAGTGAGCTGGAAAGATTGGAAATGGTGGTCATGGGTATTTTGAAATTGGGGTAATAGAATGGATACCATTATTGTAGTTACAAAGACTAGGGTGTAACCAAAGAAGTGTTTGAGAAGGTATGGAGAATGTGACCTTTTGAAATCGATTATCTTAACACTTTTCAAGAATATAGTATGTTGTTATTAACTATAGTCACCATGTTACCATGTTGTACAATATATCTCTTGTATGTATTCCTCCTAACTGAAGTTTTGTTTCTTTTGACCAATGTCCCCCTCAAAGGTCCCCACCCAGCCCCTAGTAGTCACCATTCTACTGTCTACTTCTGTAAAGTTTAGTTTCACTATAGCTTCTAGAGAGTTTGAGTTTTTTAGATTCCTTGTCTAAGTAAGATAATACAGTATTTTCCTTTCTGTGCCTGGCTCAACATGATGCATTTCCAGTTCATCCATGTTGTCTCAAATGGAAGAATCTGCTTCTCTTTCAAAGGATGCATTGTTTTTTATTGTGTATATAGTACATTTTCCTTATCCATTCACCTATTGATGGATACTTAGATTGATTTCATATCTTGGCTACTGTAAATAATGTTGCATTGAACATGGGAGTACAGGTACCTCTTTAAAATACTGATTTCATTACCTTTGAATATATACCCAGTAATGGGATAGCTGGGTCATATGGTAGTTCTACTTTTAAGTTTTTGAGGAAACGTCATACTGGTTTTTCATAAGGTTTTTCTTAAGCTGGCCCAACTACATTTCCACAAACAGTATACAAGGGTTCCCTTTTCTCTACGTTCTTGCCAACACTTGCTATCTTTCATCATTTTGATGATCGTTATTCTAACAGGTGTGTGGTAATATTGTGGATAGGTGTGAGGTCCTATCTCATTGTATACAGATGTGAGGTAGTATCTCATTGTAATTTAACTTTGCATTTCCCTGATGATTAGCGATGGTAAGCATGTTTTCATATGCCTGTTTACTATTTGTATGCCTTCTTTCGAGAAATATCCACCCAAGGCTTTTGCCCAATTTTAATCAGTTTGGTTATTTTTTTTGCTATTGAATTGAGTTCCTTATTTACTCTGGATATTAACACTTTATCAAATATATGGTTTGCTAATACTTTTTACTGTTTCATAGGTTGTCTAGGAAGTGAGTTTTTGATGTGCGACTCAAAACTGGGTGATTTATATGGGAAATAGTAAAAGTGATTTGAAAATAGTAATAAGGACAAGAAGAAAAAATGACTATCTGGACCTATTAGATCCACTGATTTGAGAATGCAAACACCAACCATATAAGATAACTTATAGAGATAGCATATGAGATCTCACAGGAGATTCAGGCTTAGTTAAAAGGAGGAGAAGAGAATGATCAGAGAAGGGGTTGAGGACATAAGTAAGCATATTGATGACATACTGTATGTTCCAAAGGGCAAGGGAAAAGTTTTTAAGTGTTGGAAAGCGGTGGAAATTATGTTTAAAAGAGGCATTATATACAGCCTTAATGAAACTAAAGAGATAAGAGATAATCTGTGACATCCAGGTTTCTTTTGGGAAATGACAAAAGTTGGGAGAAAAGCTTGATGAGATATTCTCACAGAAGATTTTTTGGAGAAGTGGTCATTATCAGACAAAGATAGAGAGGTAGAGGCAGATAGGCCATTAAAAGAGTGATCTTATTCTGAGTACAAGAAACTCCTGGCCATTTAATACTACATGATGATGGTCTCAACATGTGCCCAGTAATGATTTGAGGCGTGATCATGCACAACAAACCGAGTTTCTCTGTTCACTACTACTAGGCATTGATGTCTCAGGTACCTGGTTTTCTTCAAGAATGGATGTTTTCTCTCAATCCATCTTTCATGACTCCTTCTTTTTGAAATTATGTTTATTTAATTTCTCTACATTTCTATTGATTCTTTTCCTTTTGATTTTTGACGACTTTTCATAAGTTTTAATTTTTTTTAAGAGACAGAATCTCACTGTATTGCATAGGCTGGAAGGTAATGGCAAGCTCATGGCTAATTGCAGCCTTCAACTCCTGGGCTCAAGGGATCCTCCCACCTCAGACTCCCAAGTAGTTGGGACTACAGGTGTGCACCACCACACCTAGCTATTTTTTTTTTTAAATTTTTATTTTGCAGTGGCAGAGTCTTGCTATGTTGCCCAGGCTGGTCTCCAATTCCTGGACTCAAATGATTCTCTCACCTCAGCCTCTCAAAGTGCAGGGATTATGGGTGTAAGCCACTGTACCCAACCTATAACTTTTTGAATAAAAATTATTTGTAAGCTATATGTGTTAAAATCTCTTCCTTCAATTTATGAATAGCATTATTTCTACAGAAAATTGAAAGTTCTCAAAATTGTACTATAATTAAATTTATTAATATGCTTATCTATGGTTTAGATTTTCTATGCTTTATTTTAAAAATACTTTATCTTTTACTTTCATAATTATGTTCTATATTTTTCTCTAAAAGTTTCAAGGAATTACCTTTCACATTGAACCCCTTAAGCTATATGGAATTGATTTTTGTGTGTGATATGAAGTAATGATCCAATTTAACTTTTCTGTCACATGAAAAACAGTTTCTTAAGTATCAGCTTTTGCATATTCTTTCTTACCCATTGTTTTTTCAATGTCACTTGCATAGCTAACATGTCAGATTTGTGAATATGTGAAAATCTGTTTCTGGAATTTCTACTCTGCTCTATCAGTCTATATTCCTACTCAGCACAAATATCACGCAAATATTTTACAAGAACTTATAATACATTCTCTTATTTAGTTGCACAAGTCCATGCAACTTATTCTTCTTCAGGACTGCTTAGCTATTCTTGTAATTTTCCGTCTGTATAAACTTCTGAATCACCTTGTCAAAATTTATGATAAAAGCTTTTCATAAATTCAGTAGAAGAGCATTGATTTTATAATTTTCTGGGGGCAGAAATAACATATTTAAGGTACTAAATCTTCCTCTGCATGAACATAATGTGTCTTCATTTACTGAAAGTTTCTCTTGTTTATTTGATTATTGTATTATAGCTTTCAACATAAAGTCCTCTGTACACATATCCATGTCTCTCTCTGTCTCTGTATGTGTGTATTGTGTTGACTTATTTGTATTTTATCTTATGTTAGGAAGTTTATTTTATTAGTTCTTATCAGTAACATATAGCTCATTAACTTGCTGAGGTACTGGTATAAGATATAGACTCTATAGTTATAGATATTTATATTTCAAACATAAAATATAACCCTTTATTCATTAAACAATGTTCTTTACAAGAATATGTCCATTTTAACAAAAAGATAAAATGAAAAATAAATATACAATTGCTTTAAAAATTTGCTTTTAGTCACTCTGTAACTTCAGGCAAATCAGGTGTCCATCAAGTGCTTCAGTTTCCTCATCTTTAACTGGGAATAAAGCTAAGCACCACTAATAGAATTAATGTGAGAATTGCATGCACTATGATAGGTTGATAACTTAGATGGCAGACAGCAGTGCTAAGTGCTCCCTCCTTTTATTTTTATTGCGAGAGCAACACCGACACTTTCTCTTGTCTTCATTATAATTTAATATGCATCTTACATCTAGCAGTCAGGGATTGTTTTAAAAAGGCAGCACTTTGAAACTTTAATCCCTGAGATAAATTTTTAACATTACAACACAAACTCACCGTATCTACTTTTGGTTTTCCAAATATCCTAAAACTCGAGCCATATTTTGTGAAGTTACTCAGTCTGTAATCAAAGCAATTTTCCCCTAACTTTTGTGATGCTGAAGCCTCAAAAATATGTGATAATTTTTGCAGATATAAAAATTATGGTAGAGCCTGGGTGCAGTGGCTCATGCCTGTAATCCCAGCTACTCGGGAGGCTGAGGCAGGAGAATTGCCTGAACCTGCGAGGCTAGGATTTCAGTGAGCCAAGATTGTGCCTCTGCACTCCAGCCTGGGCAACAGAACGAGACTCTGTCTCAAAAAAATATTATGGTTAGAAAATTGTTATCTTTCCACTATAGACAGATTTGCAAATTTTTACCCCCAGAAACATGGTGAATATGTGATATGTTTTTAATTCTCCTGCACACAGTCTTTAAAAGTAAACTACTTTACTCTCCTAAATGCTTTGTCTCTGTCTTTTTTTTCATAGTATGTTTTCCTTGTTCCATAATAATAAGCTTATCTATGTAATATTTTCCCTTAGTAGCAGAAAAACACCACTTAGGAAGAATATTTGAGGACATTTTTGGAAAAAAATGTGGAAGAGTTACACAACTTGACACAAATATTCTCACTGCGTGGGGCCAAAAATTTAATCAAGATTGTGAAGAGAGGCCATCTGCATTAAGAAAATACGTTACCATTTTCCTCTTCACATTCTTCCTCTTTCCTGTCGTCTTTTCTGTGCTCTACACATTGACCTAGTAGACAGACATGAGAAGTGCCTACAAGGCAAACTCCTGGGTGTGTTCCCGCTGTCCACATCAATCACATTTAAAGGGTAATAGGTCTCTTGTTCTATTGAACACACACTCTTCCTCCAATATATCATAGCCTATCTCATCACAAATTAAAATGAAGTCAAACAAACCTTGGGAAATCTGAAATTTTATATTTGGGGACTGATTCTTTCATTTTTTCCCAGATATGTAAATTTTCCACTCTTTACTTAGAGCTCCTGCCCCAAAAGATTATTTATATTTGTTTGTATTGTGCAATCGATTTCTAAGGTGCTAGAACTAAAAGTTTCACATGAGTTTCTGTTCTAAAAGATTGAATAGTGACTCCTTTAGAGTGTTAGGTACTTGTACACTCTTTTTTATGTACATACCTCAGTTAACCTTGGTAATGACAGTGACATGATGTTTGACCTTCGATAAAGATGTGGACTTTCGTGGGGTGAATTATTCTGGAGCTCCAAGATAACCACACACCTCCAGTGCTTGAAACTATCAAAATTTCAAAGAACAGGAAGTAAGTTTACATAAAGTAGCCTCAATAGACATGATTGCTTGATTGATTCACCTGTGATAATGGGATTTACTCTGAAAGTAAAACTAATGATGATAGTAATAATTTCTAATAAGATGACTTACACCAGTGAGTTCCAGAAAAAAGTGGCACTGATCCCTGGGAGTATTTTGGAAATGTGGTACAACAGGGATTGCCACAATCATTGAGGAATGTTACTAATGAAGGAACAAGACTGTTCCATATCCTACAATGCTAAGGACAGTCCTCACAAAGACATATTTCTTGCATCAGTGGTGCTTTTAAGATGATAGCTGTAGATATACATAGGTGGAAAACCCTTTTGAAATTATTTGAATGTATAAGCTAATTCCATTTTACATGTAAGCAAATAGTATTCTTGCAAAGTTTAATAGGCAGTAAATTTTCCAGGAATGCATCTGTTATGTAAATCAAGGAAGGACTGTAGTGTATTCTTCAAAGCTTTACTAAGTGTTGTTTAATATTTCAGAAAATTTTATCCCTGGCTACAATTCTGCCCACAATATTTGAGGAGATAATACAATTCAATCAGTCTGTTTTGTTACTGTTGTATCAAGAAGATTCTAAAAGTGATCCCCAGTATGAATGTAGGCATCTGACTATAAAGTTTTTGACAAGGCTGAGCATTTCCACATAGAAGTACAATACATTTGAAATTATTTTCATTGTATTCCTCTTTCATATTAAGAATATGTTAAAGTTCTCTAAAAAGGATGTGTGACAGAGTATCATGTAAGAAGATAGATAGCTCCGTAACTTCAATATGGGACAAGCACAAAATCTGTCAATAAAGTAAGCAAAGGTTAATCTTATATTTTAAGTATTTCTAAAATGACAAAACATTAAATAAGTAGTTTTGACAACTTGATCATATGTTAGAGTCACTCTCTCCAGGTACCCTCAAGGCCAATTAAATCAGAAATCTGGGGTGACATTCAGGCATCAGATTATTAAACCCTGTTTAAATGATTGAAATTCTGCAGGCAAATCTCTGCCAAGTTAACGTATAGAAAAAGAGCACTCACTGGGGAACACTCTAGAGCAATGTGTAATTATATTTCACAATTACTACCTTTTCCTTTCCTTCACACGATAGTCTTCCTATCTCATATATTGATTAGTTTTCTCACTTATACACACACACGCACACACACACACACACACGCACACACATATATTATATAATTCAGGGGTGTCCAATCTTTTGGCTTCCCTGAGCCACATTGGAATAAGAAGAGTTGTCTTGGGCCACACATAAAATACACTAACACTAATGATAGCTGCTGAGCTAAAAACAAAAAAACAAGAACAAACAAAATGCAAAAAAAAAAAAAACTCATGTTTAAGAAAGTTCACAAATTTGTTTTGGGCTGCATTCAAAGCCATCCTGGGCCACAGGTGGCCCGCAGGCCGTGGGCTGGACAAGCTTCTTATACATATAACAAATGCTAACATCAGAGTTCAGTAAGTATTTTTCTATAAAGTGTCAGTAAAGTTTTTGAGATATTTTTAGATCATAAGTTCTCCATTACAACTATTCAAATGAGCAGTTGTAGCATGAAAGTAGCTCTAGAGAATATTTAAATAAATGGGTTTGGTGGTATTCAAAAAAGCTTTACTTATACAATCAGGCAGGCATTGGGCTGAATTCGGCCTGACGCAGAAATTTACTAACCCCTGCTACACAAACACACACACATACATACTTAAATTACAAATTATTTTCAGTAACATTCCAGATTCTAAGATTCAACTTAAGTAATAGTAAGAATGAACATACCCTATAAACATTACTAAGATCAAAATACATTTAAATTTTTTGATATCTGCCTTTCTGAAATTAAACATGTTGGACTATTTCCAGTTATTCACTTTTTTTGACTATTAGCATTCTAACATGAATTTTTATTTTCTCCCTAGGTTCTGGACACTTGCATAAAACCAATTAATTCTGTGTAGTTGAAAAACCAAGTCCTATATAACATCTATATTTACAATATTCCTTATGTTCCAATGAACTATACATGCAAACAAAAAAATCTATTGGCTGGGCACAATGGCTCACACCTGTAATCCCAGCACTTTGGGAGGCCGAAGCGGGCAGATCACTTGAGGTCAGGAGTTCAAGACTAGCTTGGCCAAAGTGGTGAAACCCCATCTCTACTGAAAATACAAAAATGTGGTGGGCGTGGTGGCAGGCACTGTAATCCAAGCTACTTGGGAGTCTGAGGCAGGAGAATCGCTTATACCAAGGAGGCAGAAGTTGCAGTGAGCTGAGATCATGTCACTGCACTCTAGCCTGGGTGACAGAGCCAGATTCCGTCTTGGGAAAAAAATACATATGTATGTATATATCAACTATTTTCATTTCTAGTTTAATATGTAAGGAGTTTGGAAATTACCACTCTGTCCTAAAAACAAGTGAAAAGCTGAACACACTGAAAAATCAACTCTTTTTGTTTCCATAAGAAAGGGGAGGACACAGGGCAAACAGCCATCTCCAAGATTAGAGATACAGGCAGGCGAATACAGGGAGCTACAGCTGAGTGAAGTGGAGACTCAGCAGCAGGAAGTGCCACAGGAGCCAGTGTCAGAATAGAAAAACTCGAATCTGGCCGGAGGCTCAGAGTAGACAAGTCTTTGCTTTAAAAGCTCCAAGGCAATCCAGTCATAAGGGGGTTCCCACCATATTGTGAGATTTTCCTCCAGGAATTTGATGAGGATCCCACAGTAAATATTGAAGAAAAATCTCATCATACTTCCTGCAGTGGGAGGGGAAAAGGAACCATTTTGATATATGCCAGACAAGAGCACTCCTCTTGTTAACAAGGCCTGCCATCAGCAGAAACTACTTCAGCTGCTGGGATATTATCAGAGCCTAATTGACCCACAGGAAAGAAAATATACAACTTCAGCCAGCTGTAGCCTTAAATCTGTGAGGAAAGAACTACTAAACTCTAGCTCATTCTAGGCTTTAACATGAAAGAAGGGAAATATCCAGTCTGGCATCTTGTATTCCACCTAAGGGAGTGAGGAAAAGGTGAAATATTATGCAGTTAACAGTGCAGAGACATAGGGTCACTAAACAACTGAGACCTAATCATACGATTATAGAATGTTTCCTCTCACTGACAGCCTACTATTACATTACCGAAGGCCTATTTACAGCAGTTCCTTTTACCCAGTACACCATGTCCAGCTATCAAGAAAATATCAAAAGGCTTACCAAAAGGTTAAAAACACACTTTGAAGAAACAGAGCAGGCATCCAAACCAGCCATGGTAGGGATGTTGAAATTATCGGACTGGGAATATAAAACAACTATGACTTCTATGCAATGGCTCCAATGGATAAAGTAGGCAGCATGCAAGAAGAGATGGGCAATGTCAGCACAGAGATGAAAATCCTAAGAACCTACCAAAAAGAAATGCTAGAGACCCAAAACACTGTAACAGAAATAAAGAATGCTTTTGATGAGCTTGTTAGTAGACTGGGCATGGCTGAGGAGAGACTCTCTGAGTCTGTGGATATTTCAATAGAGACTTTGAATACGGAAAAAATGAAGAGAACAGAGACTAAGAAAACCAAAACAAAATATACATGAACTGTGGGACAAATACAAAAGGTATAACTAACGTGTAAAGGAAATACAAGAATGAAAAGAAAGGAACAGAAGAGATATTTGAAATAATAGTGACTATAGATTTCCCCCAAATTAATGCCAGACACCAAACCACAGACCCAAGAAGCTCAGAGAATGCCACACAAGATAAATACTCAAGAATCCATATCTAGGCTTATCATTTTTAAGTTAGAGAAGATGAAAGATGAACAGAAATCTTGAAAGAAGCCACAGGGAGAAAAGAACACCTTACCAACAGAGAGGCCTGCAATCTGGAGAAGCTAGTTAGGAATTAAGGCTATTTTGTTATAAGGTACTCTAACTGTGAAACGGTACACTCTTATTTGAGAAGTGTTCTTGGGTGAATCATAACTGTATATTGAAAACTCTTGGGTGCCCACTAAACAAAGTAAAAGCAGAAGCATAATTGATGTGCTAAGAAAGGAGAGAAAATAAAAATGCTCAACTAAAATCACAAAAAACAGGAGAGTAGATGACAAAAATAGGAAAAAAGCACAAGGGCCAAAAATAGAAAGCATAAAACATATGGTAATATTAATCCAATTATATCAACAATTACTTTGAATGTCAATGATTTAAATGTACCAGTGAACAACAGAAATTGAGTGGATCAAACAAGACCCAATGACATGTCGTCTATAAGAAACCCACTTTATGTGTAATGACACATATAGTTTAAAAGTAAATGAATGGTAAGAAAATACATCACACTAACACTAATATAAGAAAGCAGGAGTGGCTATGTTAATTTCAGACAGAGCTGACTTCAAAGGAAGGGAAGTTATCAGAAATAAAGAAGGGGATTACATGACAAATAGGTCAGTTCTCCAAGATGACATAAGAGTCCTCGATGCATATGCATCCAAAAACAGCGCAGTAAACTATGTGAGGCAAAAGCTAATACAACTGCAAGGAGAAATAGATGAATCTACTATCACAGTTAGAGACTTCAACATTCCTCTATTAAACATGGACAGATTCAGTAGGCAGAAAGTTAGTAAGGACAGAGTTAAACTCAACAATGCCATCAATCAACTGGATATAATTGACATCTACAGTATACTTCACCCAACAACAGCAGAACGTACACATTCTTTTCAAATTCACATGGAACATACACCAAGATAGACCAAATTTTAAACCATGAAACACTCTGACAATTTTAAAAGAATAGAAGTTATACAATATCTGCTCTCAGACCATGATATCACTAACTAGAAACTAGTTACAGAAAGATGACAGGAAATCCCAAAATAGGTGGAGATTAAACAACACACTATTAAATAACTCACAGATCAAAGAAGATAAGAGAAATTTAAAAATATTTTGAACTACATAAAATGAAAACATAACTTATCAACATTTGTGGAATGTAGTGAAAGCAGTTCTTACAGGAAAATTTGTAGTATTAAATGCAAATATTTGAAAAGAAGAAAGATCTAAAATCAATTGTCTAAGATTCTGCTTTAGGAAATTAGAAACATAAGAGGAAATTAAATCCAAAGTTTGAAGAAGAAATGTAATATAAGAATTCGAGCAGAAAGTGACCACACTGAAAATGGGAAATCAATAGAGAAAATTGATGAAACCGAAGCTGCTTTTTTGAATGCGTTAGTAAATCCCACAGGCACCTAGCCAGGCTAACTAAGACAAAAAGAGAGAAGGCACAAATTACTAATATCAGAAATGAAAGACAGGATGTTTCTACAGTTTCTAGGGACATTTATAATATGACAAATAAATACTGTGAACATTTCTATGACCACAGATTTGTTAACCTAGATGAAATGAACCAATTCCTTAAAAGATAGAAATTATCAACTATCATACAAGAAGAAATAGATAATATATATAGGCCTATATCTATAAAAATTTAATCAATAATTAATATTCCTTCAAAACAGAAATTATCAGGCCCAAATGGGTGCACTGGTAAATTCTAACAAACATATAAGAAAAAAATCATACCAATTTTCCACAGTTTGAATTTTAAAACAACTAAATAATAGCAAATTTAATTGAGCAATGAATAAAAGGAATTACATATCATGATCAATTGGAATTTATTCAAGGTTTGAAAGGCCAGTTTTCCATTAAATATCAGTGTATGTAATTCATCACAATAGGCTGGAGAAAAAATTACATAATCAAATGAATAGACGCAAAAGGCATCTGACACAATATATGTGTTCATGATAAAAGCTTTTATGCAACTAAGCATAGAAGAAATGTTTCTCATTTTAATAGTAATATCTACAAAAACAAACAAAAAAAGCTAGAGCTAACATTATAATTAATGGTGAGAAGCTAGATTTCCCACCAAGATTAGGAACAAGGTAAGGATGTCAAGTGAACAACACTGCTTTTAAACTTTATACTGGAAGTACAAGCTAATGAAATAGACAAAAAGAGAAAATAAAAGTTACACTAATTAAAGAGGAAGAAATAAAACTGTCTTTGTTCACAGATGATGTGATCATCTATGCAGAAAATGTGAAAAAAATTGAAAAAAAACTCCCTGTAAGTGATAAGCAATTGTAGCAAGTTTGAAGGGTACTAGATTAATATGTAAAATTTAATTGCCTTCTCAGCAAACAAGTGAAACTTGAAATTAAAGACAATGCCAATTATATTAGCACCACACAAACATAAAATACACATATATAAATGTAACAAAATGTGTATAAGAGCTATATGAGGAAAACTAAAACACTGATGAATGAAAACGAAGAAAAGCTACATAAATGTAGTGATATTCATGTTCATGGACAGAAAGACTCAATATTGTCAAGATACCAGTTATTCTCAACTAGACCTATAATTTAATACAATGCCAATCAAAATTTCAGCAACATATTGTTTGGATATTGCCAAACTGATTCTAAAATTTATACGGAGGAGCAAAAGATCCAGAATAGCCAACACAATATTGAAAAAGAAGTTGAAAAAGAAGAAGAATAGTTGTTAACACATCTATTCAAACCCATGGAATGTACAAGTCTTAGAGTGATTCCTAATGTAAACTATGGACTGTGATGATTAGGATGTGTCAATGTAGGCTCCTAAATTGTAAAAACTGCACCACTCTGGTGGAGGATGTTGATAATGGTGGAGGCTATGCATGCGTAGGGGCAAGGGCTATATGGGAAATATCTGTACCTTCCTCTTAATTTTGCTGTAAATCTAAAATTGCTCTCATTTTTTTTTTTTACAAAGAAAAAGCATGTATTAACTATTCTCTTTTTTGCAGTGAAGCACTCTATAAATATCCAAAGAAATCATGACATTTCTTACCACTATATATTGCATATAGGCATGTGATCTCTGTTAGACTTATTTGTTTCCATATGTTAGATATGGATGAATAAACATTGGCTAAAAATCAGGTGAGCTAAATCTGTCTCAATTTAAAAAGTGTGTCTATGATTAAGTAAGCAGAACTCTTTCTCTGAAGCTAAACTTTATGACCTTGTGAAATAAGAGCAATAATTCCTTCATTCGTACTCTTAGGTTGTAAAGAAGATCTCTTTATGGAACAATACATGTGAAAACAATGTTTGGAATTTCAGTAGAATAAAATAATTGAGAGAAAAACTCACCCCAGGTAATACTTAGTGTATTTTCTATTTTTGAAATTATTTAAAATAATGAGACATGTAATTATATAAGTTACACAAATTAGCTAGAAAGAGAAATGAAAATGCAGCCACTCACTACCTAATGATGTTTTGGTCAATGACCACATATATGTGGTCTCAAAAGATTATAATGTGGTCTTTTTACTATATCTTTTCTTGGTTTAGGTGTACAAATATTATTGTGCTATAGTTGCATACAGTATTCAATACAGTAACATGCTGTACAGGTTTGTAGCCTGAGAGTAACAGGCTATACCATATGGCCTAGGTGTATCATAGGTTACATCATCTAGGTTTGTGTAAATGCTAGCATGTTTCCACAACGATGAAACTGCCTAATGATGCATTTCTCAGAACATATCCCCATCATTAAGTGATGCATGATTGTGATTATTTTATTTTCCATAATCTTTCATAGCTGTTAAAAATGCTGCAACCTGCTTTCTATTATTATTAGCAAAGATTTCATATTTTATTTTACAGTTTTTCTTCATATTTATCTCACTGTCCACCCAGAAGACAGTTAAATAGCCTTTCTTTATCAAGCAAAAAAGCTTTTTTATTTACCATGCTACTTCTGTGAGTTTCATTCTTTCATTTCTAGTAGACCTTTATTCTGGCATTATTTGTTATAATGTAGGAAATCATTTATTTGATCAACCACTTTCAAGAACATCCTTTATCTTCCTAATTTTTAAACTGAAATTTTAGTGAGTGGTGAAATTATTAGTTGATCATTCTTATCTTTCAGTATACTATTCCAAAATTTAAAGTTTTTATTATTAATTTATTCTACAAGTTGCACTGAGCATCCACCATTTGTTAGTCTATATATGTTTAATCACTGTGGATAAAACTGTGAACAAAACAAAAACAGAAACAAAATCTATGCTCTTGTAGGAATGAAGATTTGGTTTTGATGAAAAGGCTATAAAGAAGTAAGTAAAATGTACGGTGGACTAATGATGATGAATGCTATGAAGAAAAATAAAGCAGAGAAATTGGTTAAAGAGAATCTTGCTGGGGGTCAATTGGGGTAAGAAATTTTTACTTTACTTCATGTGGTCAGAGAAAACATCACTGATATAGTGACAGATGAGCATAAATATGAGGTATTTGCTTTGCAGCTATCTTTAAAAAAATCCAAACATTTCTAACATAACAGACTGCAAAAGTCTTGTGTTGGAGGCAAGTGTGGCATGTTAAAGGAACGGTTAAAAGGAATGGCTGAAGCAGGGCAGACAACGGAGTGTGGAGCATAGGTGGACATGGTGATGGAGAGGAAGTACGAAGAGGAGGGCTGCCTTACTTAGGTTCTCATAGATGATATTAAGAAATTTTGCTTTGATTTTCAGGGGTCTGCTAAGCCACTGGGGTGTTGTGAGTGAGAAGTGATGTGATCTGACTTCTATTTTACAATTATTTTGGCTACATAATTAAATCATATTTAAATCAATAGAAATGGCCATTAGTTAGTAGGTTTGATTAGTTTGGGTAGAGTTTAATCAGAACTGAGCCCAGGATTCCAGCTGATTATCTAGTTGATCATATCCTATGTTTTCGCACACAGGTGCAACCACTGACTTCCAAGATACAGGGTTCCCTCCCCAAATTTCTCATACCTGTTTGCTCTTGTGAATCTTCAGTGATGCTGCATTCACTTTTAGAAGGGATTTCCAGAAAGGGTCTTGACCTTCGCTATAGAAATACAGTGATACCAGAACTAGACTATTTCTCCAGTGTATAACATTTTCTGTTTATCTCTACTTTGTGCAATTAATTGTGAAATAGAGGGTAGGTTGGGATAATGTTTGGGGTTTTGTGATCTCTATATTCAGAAAACTTTTCCCTCTCAACCATCATCATAAACCCAATATCTATTCTGTTACTGACATGTTGGTTATATTTAATAATCTTTTTTTTCAGAGTGACTAAATGAATGCTTGAATAAGTGCATGAATAAGAGAACAAATAAACCAAGGCATTTCCCTTGCCTTCTGTGCCAGTTATCTTCCAGTTGCCTCTCCAGGGGTACTCTCTAACTTTCTCTCCTGTTTTCTTTATCCTTTGGGGTGGAGGATAATGTTTGGATTGTATCCATTTCTAGCTCTTCTCTCTACTCAGACAATGGAAATTGGAGGGAGGGAGGACACTAAGACAGGAAAGTGAGGCTGTGGTATTTATTGCCCTGATTATATCCCTGACAGGTTATGCTACACTGGTGTTTCTCTCTGTAATGAGTCATTCTTCCTTTGAAAATGTCTATTCTAATTTCAGTAAACTCTTCCTCCTTAACTCCCTTTTCCTTTCGGGCCTACAGGGCTTGGCTGCTCCATGGCTGCTAGCTAAGATTCCTACACACTCCACTGTGGATCCTCTACACCTTACCCACAACTCGGTAATTAGTCTCTTTATTTACAAACCTTCAAAATATTCTGATTTGCTTGTGCCATCTGTCTTCTATTATGACTGTGACAGATACAAATGCAAGTGTTTAATAGAAGGAGGAGGAGTGGGAATCTTGTCAAACAAAATAATATTTCACTTGTCTAATTGAACTTATTTTCTACTTTAATTAGCTGTGACTTCCAATTTAGGACACTCAAAGACTACTGAGATATTAAAGCTTAAAACAACTTAAGAGGTCATCAAATCTGATTCACTAATTTTCTATATGGGAAAACAGGAATAGAGTTTGTGTTACCAACATTGTCTGCAATAGTGGGTATTTGGCTGATTCAACCACTGTTGTATGGCTCTTCTATTACAACCATAGAGTCTCAAATGGTCTCTCTTCCACTTGTGCCCACCATAAACTATACTCAACTTAGCCAGAGTGAGATAACTTCTTTGCTCCAAACTTTCCAGTGGTTTCCCATTTCATTCATAGTTAAAACCAAAGCTCTTGGAATCACTACATGATCAAACACCTTACCACCTTTGGGTCTTCAGCAATCTTCTTCTCTCACTTTTCTCTCCCTCCATTGCCTATGTGTTCCCTGGTAGTCCAAAAATATTCTTATGTGTGTTAACACTTTTGTACTAGAAAGCGCTGTCAAATAGCTGCACGGATTACCCTAGTAGTGAAATATCACATTATTAAAAAGGTCTCTGTAACTACTTTACTTAAAAGAGAAGCTTTGCCTTCTGTTACATATTCACTCCTTTCGTGCTTTTTTTAAAAAAAAAAATCTGTCACACTTGTTATAATCTCATATAGTGAACGATGTATTTAATTATTTTAACTTTTCACCTATTTAAATATAAACTCAGTGAAAGTCAGGAGTTTTTTTTTTTCTACTTTATTCATTTCTGAATCTTTGATGTGTACAATCTCTGGCACACAGGGCACACTCAAAAAATATTTGTTCAATAAATAAGTAAAAGAAATAAAAAGCATACACTTTTGTTTATATAATGAGGTAGTCAATACTGATAAACAATTATGTGATCTTATTGGGTTGTTATAAAGATAGGAGGACTCAGAGGGTCTATTTCTAATCGAATAGGTTTTCTGTTATCAGCAGGATCACTACTATTCTATTACATGACTAGTATAACTGTATATAATACCAAAGAATGAGAAGAAAATCCTTCATTTTTTCAGGAATTAGGTTTAAAAGAATCAATCCAGCTTAAATATAATCAAGCAAGAGAGTACATAGGTGACATTGTCCAGTAACTTATAAATTATATCTGGACATATTGACAACAGTACAGTTGGAATGTAAATTGATGCTGACTTCCTTGTTGCATAAATTTCCCACAGCTACTATTGAGACAGGAGAATAGGGTCTGGGGGCAGGGAACCTAAGGCTGATTCACAGACTTCCTAGGACTGAATAAAAAGGAAAACCCCACCTCTCAACACCCATGTAACAAAAGGATCAGAGGCTACTCCCTATGCAATGTCCCCCACTCCCACCCTTTGTTTTTCTGTGTTGCAGATGGAAAAATGAAAGTACCTCTGATTGGTCCTCTCCTGGAACCAATCAGACTGATCACAGGCCAAGTCTTCATGTGTAACTCTGTAACTTTACTTCAACCTATGACTGGTCACCTTATGCAACCAATCAGACTGGTTGAAGGCCACTACTTGAAGGCCACTACTTCATTTACATACAGTGTAAACCAAGTAATCAATGGTAAACCACTAGAGGGTATTTAAACCCCAGAAAAACTCTGTAACCAGCACTCTTGAGCAGCTGCTTGAGCCCATTCCTATTCTGTGGAGTGTAGTTTCATTTCAAAAAGTTTGTGCTTTTCTCTTATTGCTTTGTTTGTGCAGTTTGTTCAATTTTTTGTTCAAAATATCAAGATCCTGGACACCCTCCACCGGTAACACTATTACTTGAATCCAATTAGAGTATAAAGCCTGCATTACAGGGAGATGATAGGGAAAATAAACATATTTTGTTCTCCAGGAGAAAAATTCAGAAATTCATTTTTTAATATTTTATTATAGTCAGAGATTTGTAGTTCTACTTAGTGCATTTAAATTTAATAGCATTTAATGCTATTAAAAACCAGCATTCTGTCTCCTAAAGGTGTACTGCAGGCAACTTAAGGAACTAGTAACTATTAATATTTTGTGTAAAGTGGAATATTCTAGAATTCATATACATACTCATTTTTCATTGTACCGTTTACAGTAGATGTTGGAAAGAAATCTATTATCTAAAATTATTTACAAATTCTCCTTTTCAAAGAAACTGTATTTGTCATCATTTTAGAATTTCATTGAAAAGTACACGTTGTTGCTTTTTATTTTCTTGTGTTCAACAGAATCTTGGAATTTTAGGAAGTGTTTTCCTTTAACTTTTTGTTTTCAGGTAATTTTAGACTTACAGAAAAGTTGTTAGGAAAGAAAAAAGAATTATATATAACTTTCAACTATTTTCTCCCCAAAATAGTTACCATATTTGCTTTTGTTTTATATTTCTCTTTTTTCTCCCTCAATCTATGTACATACGTATGTACACACACGCACACACACACACTACACACATTCATACACATTATTTTCTGTATCTACCCATGTTATAGAAATGGTGCCCCGGCAATGAAAGCCAAAACAGACAAATGGGATCTAATTAAACTAAAGAGCATCTGCACAGCAAAAGAAACTACCATCAGAGTGAACAGGCAACCTACAGAATGGCAGAAAAATTTTAAAATCTACCCATCTGACAAAGGGCAAATATCCAGAATCTACAAAGAACTCAAACAAATTTACAAGAAAAAAACAACCCCATCAAAAAGTGGACAAAGGATATGAACAGACACTTCTCAAAAGAAGACATTTATGCAGACAAAAGACACATGAAAAAATGCTCATCATCACTGGCCATCAGAGAAATGCAAATCAAAACCACAATAAGATACCATCTCACACCAGTTAGAATGGCGATCATTAAAAAGTTAGGAAACAACAGGTGCTGGAGAGGATGTGGAGAAATAGGAACACTTTTACACTGTTGGTGGGACTGTAAACTAGTTCAACCATTGTGGAAGACAGTGTGGCGATTCCTCAAGAATCTAGAACTAGAAACATCGTTTAACCCAGCCATCCCATTACTGGGTATATACCCAAAGGATTATAAATCATGCTGCTATAAAGACACATGCACACGTATGTTTATTGTGGCACTATTCACAATGGCAAAGACTTGGAACCAACCCAAATGTCCATCAATGATAGACTGGATTAAGAAAAGTGGCACATATACACCATGGAATACTACGCAGCCATAAAAAATGATGAGTTCATGTCCTTTGTAGGGACATGGATGAAGCTGAAACCATCATTCTGAGCAAACTATCACAAGGACAGAGAACCAAACACCGCATGTTCTCACTCATGGGTGGGAATTGAACAATGAGAACACTTGGACATAGGGTGGGGTACATCACACACTGGGGCCTGTTGTGGGGTGGGGGTAGTGGGGAGGGATAGCATTAGGAGAAATACCTAATGTAAATGACGAGTTAATGGGTGCGGCAAACCAACATGGCACATGTATACGTGTCTATGTAACATACCTGCATGTTGTGCCCATGTACCCTAGAACTTAAAGTATTAAAAAAAAGAAGAAATGGTGCCCTAATAATTGCAGTTTAAGTGAGAATTTAATCTGGATAGTGAGGCAAGATAGGAATCAAATGTTTTTTAAAAATATATATTGATTATTGTAAAAGAGGAAAGTACAATATTATCCTTTCTCATTTGAGTGGGTTTGAGAAAGACATTAAAATGGTATATATTTTTAATGAAGATAATCTTAAGGATAAATTTTCAATCACATTTCCTGTCAATGTCCTGCATGTACCCTCCTCTCCAATTATACTGTAAAAATTACAGCTGGGGAAATTGTTGTTTTAGGCTCTTGCTGAACAATTGTCTATTTATTGCATAAAGTGAATATCTGAAAACCATGCTGTGCCCAACCATGTATAAGAGAGAAAAACCCTACCAAGATGATCTGATCCTACATTCACTACCAAGTACACCATGTACAAGTTCTTATCTTCCTTTATCTCCTGTTCTGTTTTACTCCCTAATTAAGCTTTATCTGGTGGCATAAATAAAAGAAATTACCTCCAGTTAAGACCACAAATTGCCTTTTGCTCAATTCTTATTTGCATTGTTTATGTGTGTGCTTTTATTAAGTGCTGCATACATCCCCAGAGCATTGCTAATAATGCTGGAATAATAATGATGGAAGACAGCCTATTTTGAGCTCTACATTTATTCTTAGTATTTCAATAACATACAGCAGTGACAGGTAAACAGCCAGTTACTATGGCTAATATTAAATACTTTTTTGTACATTTAAAAAACACATCATGGTTGAACTAGGAGAAAATCCAAACTGGTTGGAGTTTAAGATTGTGCTACACTGATTTGAAACATCATTTATTTTCTTTAACTACCATTACCACCATCAAAATACTACTTTTCTTGTGGGGTGGGGGGAAGGGGGAGGGATAGCATTAGGAGATATACCTACTGTTAAATGACGACTTAATGGGTGCAGCACACCAACATGGCACATGTATACATATGTAACAAACCTGCACGTTGTGCACATGTACCCTAAAACTTAAAGTATAATAATAAAAAAAACTACTTCTCATATTTACTTTATTTTCTCCATGTTCTAAAAATAGAGCGTACCTCGTTTTGAAAATATTGTTATTTTAAAGAGATTTCATTTCAAAAATATTTGTAACTGAAGAAAGTATGTATAGGATACCACAATGATGAATTGTAACTCTGATGAAAAACGAATATCTAGTTCAAAAGCACTTGTGTACGTATTTCGTATATTTAAAAATCTCATATGTTCTATAAATGCTTCATAAAGATGAAATAACTCCAAATGCTACAAACCCTGTGACGACAGAAAAAAAAAAAAAAAGCTACAGACACCAAATGAAGCTCTTAGTAATGGCTTTGAAAACAGTTTTTTAATTTTCATTTCAGTCAGTTCTTATGTGTGTTTTCAGGAAAATCACTGAATATCAGCTGAAAATAGAAGTGGTTGCTTTTTATGATTTTTAAATGATGTTAAGAAATGAAATGAAACACTATTAATTAAAAGTACTGCAGGAGGTAATGAAAATTATCACAATTGCAAACAGCAAATAAAACAATACATAAAATTATAGGAGCCATTTCCATTTAATATCAAATAAAAAGTAGTCTGAGGGAAAAATAGCCTAATAAAAAGACACTGTGAAATCATTTATTGAGTATACTTCTATAAATATTTGGAACTTCAGATAGCCAAAGCAAGGGAAAAAAAAATAAGTGAATAGAGGAGCAACAGGTTCATAGAAATCAGAACAGATCACATGCAGATCGAGGTTCTTGAATTGTTAACAGGGACATATTGTCACGCGTTAAAATATGACATAATCCATTATTTAACTAGATGCTTCTAATACATAGTAGTCTATAGTGAGAGAACCCAGGTAGTGGATCCCAATAGTGATAGGAACCAGTAAGCAATACTGAGAGGACCCAGATAAAACCCCTAAATACATTACTTGGTAACATAAGCAGAATTGCATGTTAAAAAATAGTTTTAAATACTCATAAATTAATGCCTGTGAAATGGATTTTCAGGATATTTTACTTCATGAATGCAAATATTTGGGCAAATGAAGATAACAAAATGGTGAATCAGCACCTACTCGAACATTTATTTGTGGACTGAGGAATTAGCATCTTTACGAGAAATGACCCTTCCTAATGAAAGAGGAGGTTGAGTGGGTCCAGGGGTAATGAGGAGAAAAAAGATAGAAAAATTTGTACATAGTGTGCTGCACTATAACCCCCTTTTGCTGCCTTAGCTGCCCTGTTCACCATTCAACCTTGTAGACATATGTCAACACTGGGAATTGAGAATGGTACACTACACCAAAAACCCCCAATAAATATTATTTTATTAAAATATCTTGTAAACCAGATAGTTCAAACTACTTGGTAACTCCATCCACCCCTTCCTACTGTTTAAATTTATTTTTAATATCATGTAAAAGGTTAGTTAATACTATCTTGGATAAGTATCAGCAAACTTCTACTTTTTTCCACTAAAAAAGCAGCATTCAATATTTCACCAATGAAATGAATTACATGGATAGACTTTCTAATTTTAAACAAACCTTACATTCCTGTAATAAACTTCATTTGGTAACGACATAGTAGCCTATTTTGTATTGCTAGATTCTGTTTGCCGATATTTTTTCATATGAATAATTTTCTTCACCTGTATTGTCCCTATATGATGAGTTATGCTGGTCTCATTATATGAGTAGTGCTCCCATCGTCTCAATTTTCTGAAAAAAATTGTATTAGTCTGATATTACTTTCTTTATAAATATTTAATAGAATTTTCCAGTAAAACCAACTAGGCCAGGAATTTTCTTTGAGGAAAGATTTTATTTGAAGTTGGGGGGTTTTACATTAAACTTTTTTATTAATGTCTAAATTATCCTGTAGTGATCTGAAAATATATTCTGTATGATTTTAATCTTTCAGAATTAATTACATTCTTATAAGGCTCAGCATATGTTCTATCATCATGAGTGTTCCAAATCTTAATTTAAAATTACATTTGACAATTGGGTGCCAGGTTCTACAGTTGTTACAATTATTCAAATATTTTATGTTATTGATATTTTTAGTCATATTACTTGTTCTATCAAGTATCTCCTCTATTTATCACTTTTGGGAGTGGAAAGTATTGTTCTATGGACTAAAATATGTACCCTTACTTGTTCATAGTCTATCTTGAATCAGTGGTATACCACTTCATGAACATTTAAAAACCTCACAGTAGTATATTTTGCCCACTCTCAATTCTTATGATTTTTATTATATATTTTACTATGACAGCATTTATACTCTACTTAAATCAAGGTTATTATTTTTTATTTCAATCAAAATGCTCTATTAATAAATTTAATAGCGTTTTTATATTTACTCACACAGCTTACCATTTAGGTTGCTTTCCATTTCTTCTTGTATGTATAGGTTTTATTCTATGATCTTTTACCTTTACCCTGAGACACTTTTTTTAATATGCCCTGTAGTGTGAGTGGCAACAAATTTTCTCAACTGTAGTTACATGAAAGTGTCTCCATTACACTTTCATATTTAAAGGAGCTTTTCACCTTATATGGAATTCCAGACTGGCAATCTTTTTGGTTTCCATAAAATGTGCTTCTGTTATTTCTGTTTGGATAGTTAAGAATTCAGTCAATGTCTTTATTGTGGTTCTCTGTATGTAGTGTGTATTTTCCCCTTCCGATTACTTTACATATTTCTCTTTATCTTTGATTTTAAGAAGTTTGACCATAATGTGCCTAGGTTTGCTTTTTTGTTTTTGTCATTTATCCTGTTTAAGGTTAGATGGGATTTTGACTATCTGGATATGAATATATAATCTTGGAAAAATTGGGCATTATTTACTCAAGTATAATTTTCTTCCCCACTCCCTCATTTATTCTATTCATGCTTCAATTACACATTTGCTTAATTAATTGACATTGCTCAAAAGATAACTTATTTTCTATTCATTTTTACAAATCTTTTTCTCTTTTTGCTTGACTTCGTGTAAATTTCTATTGCTATGCCAATTTTATTATGCAATACCTAATTTTTCCCTTAAGCTGATCTGGTGAATTTTTTTCATTTTGGATGTCATATTTTTTAGCTCTAGAACCTTTATATTTTATATATTCCAATTCCCTCTTCCAGTTTTCTTTTGTAATTTTACTAATATTTCTAATAATTGTGTTTATATCTTTGTGGCTTAATTTCAGCATTTCTGTAATTTCTTGGTTTGTTTCTGTTTGCTGATTTTTTCCTAATCATGTAACACATTCTCCTTTCCAGTTCTGTTTTCATAATTAATGTTGTGATATCATACACTGAGTGCATGCCTTATGTTGCTTTATTTTTGATTGTACACATTTTTGGCTAACATTATTTATTTGTCTAACATCTAGATCATTCCTACACTTGATTTTTAATTTTTAAAAATTGAGATATAACTCACATGCCATAAACTGTATCCCTTTAAAGTGTAGAATTCAGTGAAATTTAGTGTATTCTACAGTTATGCAACCATCACTGATATCTAATACGAGAACATTCTCATCACCCTCAAAAACAATTGTCCATGGCACCCACTAATCATTCTCTCTATATACATTTGCCTATTATGAATATTTCACATAAATGGAATCATAGGATGTGTGGCCTTTTTTGTCAGACTTCTTTCATATAATGTTTTCAAGTGTCATCTATGTAATAGCATGTATCAGTGTATATTCACTTTTGATGGCTGATTTCTATTCCTTTGTATGGTTGTACCAATTTATGATTGCCCATTAATTGATTAATTGAAATTTGATTTGTTTCCATTTTTTGGTTATTGTAAATAATGCTGCAGTTAACATTTGTGTACAAGTTTTCATATGAACATAGGTTTTCTATTCTCTTGGATATATAAAAGTGGAAATGTTGGGCCATATGCTAACAATGTTTAAGATTTTTACAAAAAGCCAAATTGTTTTATCAACTAGTGGTACCATTTCACCTTTTCACCAGCAACAGGTGTGAGTTCCAATTTCTTCTTGCACTCATCAAAAGTTGTTTTATCTGTCTTTTTGACCAGAACCGTACTATTGAGTGTGAACTGGTATCTCATTTGATATGCATTTCTCTACTAACTAATGATATGTACATATTTTCATGTTCTCATCAGTCATTTGTGTATTTCTTTGGAGAAATATCTGTTCAAATTTGTTTTCCATTTTCTATTTTTTCTCTTTTTAATTTGTTGAGTCGTGAGAGTTCTCTATATATTATGGATAATAGCCTTTTAACAGTTATATGACTTACAAATGCTTTTGCCACTTCTCTGAGTTGTCTTTTCATTTTTTTGAATGTAACCTTTCAAAAGAAGTTTCTATTCTAATGAGGTAAAATTTATCTATATTTTTCCTTTGTCATTTGGTGGCATATCCAAGAAGCCATTTCTCACTATAAGGTTACAAAGATTTAGGCCTATGTTTTCTTAAAAAGAGTTTTATAGTTTTAGCTCTAACACTTAGGTTTTTGATCTGTTTTGAGATAACTTTTATATAATAGGCAGTAGAAATCCAGTTTCATAATTTTGCATGTGGGCAGCAGAAATCCAGTTTCATAATTTTGCATGTGGATATCAAGTTGTCTCAGCACCACTTGCTGAAAAGACTAGTTTTTTCCACATTACATTGCCTTGAAACCCTTGTTAATATTCAACTAATTTGTGAGGACATAATTCTGCACTATAACTTTTATTCCATTGATATATATGTTTATCCTCATACAACTGCTATACTGCCTTGAATAAGGTAGATTTTTAGCAGGTTTTGAAATCAGTAAGTGTGTAAATTCTAACTTTATTTTTCGTTTTCAAGATTGTTTTGACTACTTGGAGTCCTTTGTATTTCCAAATGAATTTTGTATTAGCTTGTCAATTTCTATAAAAAATATAGCTGGAATTCTGATAGCGATTGTGTTGAATTGGTGAAATGTTGCCATGAGTCTTTTGATCCATGAACATGAGGTTTCTTTTCATTCAAATCTTTAATTCCTTTCCATCATATTTTCTAGCTTTCAGTGTGTACGTTTTTGTTTTTCTGTCAAATATATTTCTAATCATTTCATTCTTTTTAATACTGATGTAGATAGAATTGTTTATTAATTTTATCTTAGTATTTATTGGCTATAGAAATACAATTGATTGTTATATATCGATCTTTTCTCCTGCTCCACTGTTATATATTTTTTCCTAAATATAATATAACAGATTCGGTTATATGCAAAAAGAGATAACTTTATTTCTTCATTTTTAAACTGGAGGTTTTAATTTCATTTTCCTGCCTAATTGCACTAGCTAGAACTGCTAGTATTATGTTGAATAAAAGTAACGAGAGTGATCATCTTTGTTTTATTCCTGGTCTTAGGAGGAAAACAGTGTTTTGCCATTAAACTATGATGTTAGTGGTGGGTTTTTCATAGATACCTTTTCAGCTTTAGGATGTTCCCTTATATTCCTAATGTGCAGAGCATTTTTATGAGAAAAGGGGTGTCAGATTTTTATCAAGTGCCGTTTCAATGTCTATTGATACGACCTTTTGATTTTCACTTTTATTCTATTAATTTGACACAATACATTGACTAATTTTCATATATTGAAGCAACCTTGTATGCCTGAGTTAAATTTCAACTGGTCATGTTGTATAATGCTTTTTACACGTTGCTGGATTTAATTTGTTCATATTTTGTTTACTATATTTGTTTTTATATTCTCATAGGGCATTGGTCTGTGATTTTCTTGCCCTTTGATGTGTTTGTTCAGTTTGGCATCAGGATAATACTGAATGAGTTGATATGTGATCCTTCCTCTTTTATTATTTAGAATAGCTTGTGAATGATTGGTATTAATTATTCTCTATTTGTTAGAATTTAGCAGTGTATCCATCTAGGCCTGAGCTTTCGTTTGTTGGAAGTTTTTACATTATTACTAGTTGCTATGATTTGAATATGGTTTGTCCCCACCAAAACTCATATTGAGGCTTGATCTCTAGTGTAACAATGTGGTGTTGAAAGTTGGTTGAAAGGTGGTGAGACATTTAAGAGGCTTTTTCTGTCTGTCTTAAGGGGTCTACTTTCATGAAGTGATTAATCCCACCTCATGGGCGGAGGGAGGTGTTCTCGATCTCAAGGAATTGAATTAGTTACTGCAGGAGCAGTTTGTTATAAAACAAGGTCACCCTGGTGTTTTGTCTTTTTTGCAGGTGTCAGCTTGCTGCTTTCACACATGATCCTGCCATGTGATGACCTCTTCTACGTTATGAAGTAGCATGAGATCCTTACCAAATGGAGCCACCCTATCTTGAATTTTCCAGACTCTAGAATCATGAGTAAAATAAACCTCTTTATTACCCAGCATCTGATATTCTGTTACAGCAACCGAATAACATGGACTAATACACTACTAGTTCTTTTAACGTTTGTATTATTTATTATTTATTTATTTATTTATTTTTAAGAAATGGTTTCACTGGCTTACCCAGGCTGGAGTACAGTGGTGCAATCCCAACTCACTGCAGCCTCAAACTCCTGGGCTCAAGTGATCGTCCCACCTCAGCCTCTTGAGTAGCTGGGACTACAGGCACAGGCCACGATACTGGCTATTTATTTTTATTTTTATTTTTTTGTAGAGAAAAGGTCTCTCTGTGTTGGCCAGGAGGGCCTCAAACACCTGGCCTCACATGATCCTTCTGCCTTAGCTTCCTAAAGTGCTGAGATTACAGGTGTGAGCCACTATACCTAGCCTCTTCAATTTTTGCAGCTCTATTCAGATAATCTCTTTCTTCAAGTCAGTTTCCGTAGTTTATGTCATTTTCATAATTTGTTCATTTCATATAATTTATTTAATTTGTAGGCATATGTTTGTTCATAGTTTTTACTTATCCTTTTATTTCTAAGTGATCAGTAGTAATTTCTTCTCATTCATTTCTGATTTTAATAATTTGAATCTTCTCTCTTTTTTTTCTTAGTCATTATAGCAGAGGTCTTGTAATTTTGATGATCATTTCAAATAATCAATTTTTGGTTTTATTGATTTTCTCTATAGTTTTCCCATTATGTATTCTATGTATTTCCATCCAAATATTATTTTCTTCCTTTTGTTGTTTTGGATTTGGTTTGTATTTCATTTTAGTTTCTTAGGGTGGAATGTTAGGCTATTGACATAAAATTATTCTTCTTTTTCAAAATAGGCATTTACAGACATAAATTCCTTCCCAACTACTGTTTTAGCCACACCCCATATGTTCTACTTTCATTTTCAATTATCTCAAAATATTTTCAAATTTTTGTGATTTTTTTATACTCATTGTTTAAGAGCATGTGCTTTAATTTCCACATATCTGTGAATTTTTCAAATTTTCTTCTTTTTTTTAAATTTTTACTTTTTTGTGGTTGAATAACATACTTTGATTTCAATTCTTTTAAATTTAATGAGGTTTGCTTTGTAGTCTATTATATATGGTCTAGCTGGACAACATTCTGTGTATGTTTGTAAAAATGTGTATTCTGCTGTTTTATATATGTCTATTTTGTGAAGTGTTCTGTATGCTTTGGTTCTAAATAATTTCTAGTGTTATTTAAGACTTTTATTTTCTTGCTGACCTTCTGTTTATTGTTCTATCCATTATTGAAATTAGGGTTTTGATTTTTCCAAATATTATTGTTGGATTGTTTCTTATTGTAATTTTTTTAGTTTTGTTTCACATACTTTTCACCTGTATTTCTAGGCATTACGTTCACAGCTGTTACAACTTATTTATGGATTGACTCTGTGCCCTTTTATCATTATAAAAATATTTCCTATTTTTAGTAGCAATTATTTTTTCTCAACGTATATCTTATCTAATATGATAGCCACTTCCATTCTCTTTTAGTTACCATTAACATAATATATCTTTAATATATTTTTACTTTCAAGTGTTATGAATTTTTTAAAATATAAATTTTGTTTCTGACACACAGCATACAATTGTATAGCATTTTTCAGACATTCTTTTATTTTTGCTCTATTACTAACTGTAGTGGATTAAATTTTAATTTCTAGAGATTAAAATTAATTTCTTAATTTACAATAATCTAGTTTGTATTAATACCAAATTAATTGCAATTTCAGTAGTTTAGAAAAACTTTATGTGGTTTCAACCACTCTCCTTTGTGTTATTATTGTACAAATAATATTTTTATACATTGTATAAATTTTTTACATGTATAGATTTATACATGAATACAAATTTATAATTATCACTTTAAGTAGTTTTCTTTGTTAAATTTTCCTTTTTAATTTTTTAAAAAGTTTCTATTTTTTAGAGCAGTTTTAGGTTCACAGCAAAATTGAGTGGAAAACAAAGAGACATTTGTGATTTTTTTTAATGCAATTGTCTTTTAGACCAAATAGCACAGAAAAAGTGCTAGTAACAAAAATTTTACATTACACTGCATTTTATATTACCTATTAATATTCTTTATCTGCGCTTTTTATTTATTCACATGGATTGAAGATAGTAGTTAATGTCCCTTTGTGTCAGCATATTAGACTTCCTTTAGTATTTCTTGTACGGTAGGTCTGGTAGACACATATTTTGTCAGTTATTGATCTGAGAATATCTTATTTTTTTCTTAATTTTTGAAGAATAAGCTTACTGGACTTAGAATTCACGGTCAACAGTCTTTTTAGCTAAGTTCTTTGACTATATCATCACACTGTCTTTTTGCATACATAATTTCTAATTATAAATCAGCACTTTACCTTATTAAGGATTTCCTGTATGTGATGAACTACTTCTCTTTAGTGGCTTTCAAGATTCTCTTTTTGTCTTTGGATTTCAACAGTTTAATTTTGATGTGTATAGGTGTTAATCTCTTTTGAGTTTATTACTAATTGCAGTCTATCTGGCTTCTGGAATGTGTATTGTTTTTCATCAAATGTGAGATGCTTTCAGCTATTATTTTTGGAATTTTTTTTCTCTTTTCTCTCTTTCCTTATGGGAAACGCACTATATGTACATTGGTACGTTTGATTGTATCCTGCAGTTCTCTGAGAATCTGTTCCATTGTCTTCATTCTTTTTTTTTTTTCTCTTCCTCTGACTGGATAAACTCTAACAATAAATCAAATTTTCAAGTTTGCTGATTTTTTTATTCTGCCATCTCAAATCTCTAGGCTTGATTTAAGCACTGTTAGTGCAGTAAATAGCCTTTTGTTTTGTTTTGTTTTCTTTCTTGAGCAGGCTTAATCTAACGTTAAGGGCCTTTTTATTTTTCATTTTCTTTTGAGTTTGCACTAGATGCTTTCAGCATTGTATAAAGTCTCTTCTCTCTGGTTTACCAAAATTTAACTGTTTTCTACCCCGGTAAAATATTTGAAATTGTTTTGATTACATCTCCCAAGTAGTTTTAATTTTCTGGCTTCTTGGAGTTTTTCTTCTATGATTATATAGCTTAATTTAGAACAAAATCATCAATGGTATATCTGTGGAGATTTCTGTAACTCTTATGTTTAGGTCCCTCTTCTCTAGCATTTTGTTTCCAAAATTCCACCTACTTTATCCCCTCGTATGTCTTACCTGTCTCTTCAACTACTATGCTCTGCCTGTGATCCCTTTCCCTGCATATGGTACAAAAATGGCCTCTCAGTGGAAGTTAAGGTGATGATAAGGCTCTACTTCTTAGTTTTTCCTAAGTTATCACAATTATGCACTATTATTGTCTAATATTTGGAAATAGTTGCTTTATATACTTAGTAAAGCTTTTTAATTTTTTAAACTAGAAAAGAATTACAGCATCAGTGCTTCATCACCACAGAAATGGAAATTTTTCATTTGTTAAAAATAAAAGCTAAATATTTTATTTAGCTAGTCCACTGATGAGCCCCTGGGTATTTTAAATCTGATTCAAACCATTTCTTTATGCCAAAGATAAGATTGTATGAATACATGTGAGATATTTGAAGAAGGGTTAAAATATATGGACAACTTCAGGCCTGACACGGTGGCTCATGCCTGTAACCCCAGCATTTTGGGAGGCCGAGCCAGGCAGATCACGAGGTCAAGAGATGGAGACCATCCTGGTTAATATGGTGAAACCCCGTCTCTACTAAAATTACAAAAATTAGCAGGGTGTGGTGGCGTGTACCTGTAGTCCCAGCTACTCGGGAAGCTGAGGCAGGAGAATTGCTTGAACCCGGGAGGAGGAGCTTGCAGTGAGCCAAGATTGTGCCACTGCACTCCAGCCTTGGTGACAGAGTGAGACTACCTCTCAATATATACATATATATATATATATATATATATATATATATATATATATATATATATATATATAAACAACTTCAAATGAAGTTATGCATGTGACCATTTACAGATGCCTGAGGGAGAATCAATCTAAATGATTAACTCATTCAATGAATATATTTTGAATCCAGACATTGTGATACACTAAATAATTTGGAGAGATGAGTATTAATCTATATAAATATACGATTACTAACTGCAATCAGTAGCATAAGAGGATATTACAGTAAACTCTAGAATTTTGTAACTTAGGTTCTCATTTCATTGTGTGTAGGAGAGAGGCTATGCAAAAAGTTTTTCTCATGGAAGTGGCTTTGAATTGAGATCTAAAGTGTAAGTAGGAGTTAACTAGATAAAAGAAAATAATTCGTTTTTGAGATTAGGAATCTGTGTGTGCAAGGATTTGAAACTAGAATGCATGATTGTCCAAAACACCTAAAAATAAGAGAGTGTGGATAGCATATAGAAGAGCAGAAAAGTGTCATGAAAGAAATTCAGCTGTCGGCAACTGTAAAATCATCAGAATTTTCATTCTATGAATAATTGAAGGCAATCACAAGTTTTAAGCAGGAGCATCACATGACCATATCTTATATTTAGACATTTTTATGTCTTTAGTTTTTTAGTTATACATTTTCCTTAGTTTTTTAAAATCATTCACCTATATTTTATCTATAATAAGTAAGATGCGTGTTGTTAAGAAATAAAAACGTATCATTTTTACTTGGCTTTTCCTGACCTTATGATTTTCCTTTGAAGAAGTGATTACTTGCTACATTTTTCCCCATAGAAATTTTTATCATAATTTGCATTATTTTATTATAGCATTTTATTTGTTTATGTAAATGAACTTTTTTCATTCTAAAATAAATGCCTGGAGTTTAGAACCTAGTCTTAATAGTCCTCTGTAGCTTATAAACATGGAATAATGAATAAAAAGTACGACATCTAAACTCTTTTGTGTTTGCTGAATAAATTGAAAATTATTTTGTGGCATTGTCTTCTATAACGGGTGATTTAGAATATTCAAGTGGGGAAATGTTTGTGTATGTTCTGTATATTTGTCTTGTGCAAAAACTGTATAATTAAAATAAACTCTTTGGAATTTGAGCAGAAAAAAGAAGAATAAATAAACAAATATGTTGTGTAACAACCTTCAGGCATCTGCGACAAAAAGTTGTGGTAAATTACAATAGTGAAAAATGACTTCAGAATAAAATGATAAAAAAGTCTTAGGAATAAAACATAACGACTAATATTTTGGCATTGTGCATCTGCTACGTAAGTCAGTCATGAACGTTTTTAGAGGGACTGAGTTAATATAAAATTACAACCATGATATAGTAAAGTAACTCAGAATTCCCAGTGAAATTGAGATGGCCCTATTTGATGTCTTTAATTGCAGTTACCTGGGATTAATTATGTAACTTTAAAAAATCAATATGTGATTCTACAAGCTTAAAATGAATACATTTTTAATGTAACTGCTGCTTTAAGGTCAAAACTTAGCCAACATATTTAATTGAAAATGTTGGAACATGTACCTGGACACATTTGGTGCAATATTGATCTTAAACTCTTTAATTAGACATTTTCATAATATGACATTATTACATAAGACTATATCTTCCTAAATTTGTCAGCTTATTTGGTTTTACTTTTTCTTTGCTTTCTCATTTCAAAACTTTATTTTTTTACCAATCTTTAGTTATTACATCTTTCAATATTACATTTCTTTCTAAAGACACTAGGAATCAGTGACTATTTAACACAAATTGTGCAATTTAACAGCATTTCTAACCATATAAACCTCAGCCATAAATAAAGTGCTAAAATAAGCTCTGACATCATACATAGGTTTGATTCATTTGTACTTACTATATCCCCATGTTTTTCAGTTATGTTATTACCAAGAAGTATGTTTGATGGTATTGTTTGATAGTTTAAGATTTCCCAGTGTTTGAAGTCCCAGGGTTTCATCACAAGGTCACTCTCTTGCTATAATTAGTTATCACAATATATGAACTTCCCTTCTGAGGGTAATGAATGAATTTGTTTCTAAAGTCCTTATTCTCCTAACGTCTATTACCTGCCACTTGGACTCCATACATTAGAACTCATCCTCATTTGCTAGGTTCTTTGCCTGGTTTTCTGAACATCTCTTACTCAAAGTTTTTTATTCTGGTGCATGACCTTTTGTTGTCCAGGTGTCATAGAGTTCGGTGATCTTCAATACCCACTTGTTATTTCTTCAGTTCATATTTGGCTTACATGCAAAAAAATGAAATTGGACTCTTATCTCACAACATATATGCAGATTATCTTACAATTATTAAAAACTAAATTGTAAGACTAGAAACCGTAAAACTCAGAAAAAAACATGAAAAAAGCTCTTTGACATTGATCTCGCAATGATCTTTTTGGGGATATGACAAGAAAAGCATAGGCAACAAAGGCAGAAACAAACAAGTGGGATTACATCTAAATAAAAAATCTTCTATAGAGCAAATGAAAAAAATCAATAGAGTAAAAAAGCGACTTATGGAAAGGAAAAAAATGCAAACCATATGTTTAATAAGGAGTTAATATATGCAAGGAACTCATACAACTCAATACCAAAAAAGGAAAGAAAAATAAAAAGAAAGCACAATCTGATTTTAAAATGAGCAAAGGACTTGGAGAGATATTTTGATAAATAAAACAAGTAAATGGATAACAGATCTATGAAAAGATCCTAAAGATCCCTAATAATCAGGGAAACGCAAATCAAAACCACCATGACATAGCAACTCACACCCATTAGGATGGTTATTATATATGAAAAAAGATAACAAGTGTTGGTGAAAATGTGAATAAAAGGGAACCCTTGTATGCTGTCAGAGAGAATATAACCTGGTATAGCTTTTAGGAAAACCAGTACAGGTGGTCCATACCCCCTAAAATTAAATATAGAACTACATTTAATAAAAATTAAATATAGAATTACATTTAATAAAAATTAAATATAGAACAACATTTAATAAAAATTAAATATAGAACTACATTTAATAAAAATTAAATATAGAACTACATTTAATAAAAATTAAATATAGAACTACATTAATAAAAATTAAATATAGAACTACATTTAATAAAAATTAAATATAGAACTATATTGTATAGAATTATAGAATATATGTGACCCAGCAATTCCATTTCCAGGAATACATGCAAAATACATGACATCAGTATGTGGAAGAGATATCTGCACTCCATGTTCACACATGTTACAAACAGAAAACATTGTTGGAGTCTACTTTTTAAAATATAATAATATCTACCTAAGATTATAACTAAATGTTTACCTTTGAAATTCAAGATTTCTCATTTAATATAGGATTATTAGGTGACACCTAAACAGAGATTTAAAATCATGCATTTCTTTTCTAAAATTGTGTGAAATTTATCAAGTGATAAATACATGAATAATACCAAACATGTACATTACTTTGATGATAATTAATGGTTTTAAATTATTTATCGGTGGTTATTTTAATGGCTCAATCATCAAGAAAGAGCAAGAACAATAGGTAAGCACATTAAGAATACTAAAATCTGTTTATTTTCTATTTTTTTCTATTTTGTAAACACATAAAAAGTACTATGCTTCAGGAACAACTCTACATAAATTGTCTGTATGCTAACTTTGTTAAGTTGCTTGAATTAATATTTACATTTGATTGAAGAAGAAACTGAAACAGACAGGTTAAGTGGCAATGCTTTACAGTAGTTATGAATAGAGATTTTTAACTATACTTGTTGCAAATTAAACTTGTTTTTAATTAATTATTTTCTTAAACAAAACTGATTTATCTATTTCACAGCCTGAATAAAGCCAATAGTAAAATTAGGATTATTACAGCTTTAAAACTGAACAAGATCATGTGTATAACTTGCTATTTTCTGAATCTGTGTTTACAATTCTTATTAAACCTATTAGAGTAGAGAAAGAACTTTTCCGTAAACTAGAAAATGGAGAATAGATTTTGTTTATCGCTTGGTTTATGGCATGGCTATGAATAAGTTAAGTTCCAAATTCTTTTACCTCTGTAATATATTACTTTTTAAAATCTCCATGTGTATTATTGGTTCCATTTTCTGATAAGATAATATATAAAGTTAATCTAAATTAACCCAGTTTCCTTATATTTTTTTCAAAAGTGCAAATAAGACATAATAATGAATTTAGACATATTAGAGGTATGTATCTATACACAGTAATAGAAGAGGATAGGGAAATGAGTTTTACATTTCTCCTTTTAAATAAATTCCAGCTCCAACATTTTGTATTCTATAACTAATTTTTCTTTTCCATCTCTTTTCAATTTTTTTCTGTGCCTTAAATATTATTACTTAACATTTGATGTGAAAAATGTATCCTTCTAATGAAATATTTATCTTATTTGTATCAAACTACAAGCATTGTTCTTTTCATTAGATGCTGGAGTTCTTAATAACATTCTAAGGACAGAAGCTTGTGCTCTGGTTGAATTTTGCAACATCCTTCAGAATTCTTAAATATTCGATTTATTCCAGTATCGAATACTCTCCTTTGTGCAGAACATTCTTTTATGAATTATTACTTGATTTCATGTTACATGTCCTGTAATATATATTATATTTTATAGCTATATGATTTATGCCAATCATACTTCACCAACTACTTCATATATTGCCCATGCAATCTGTTTTTCTTATTGTTTCATAATGAATTGTCTTGCACCTTGGTAAGTACATATCAAGATTATTCCCCATGAGGTAAAATATTTTTTCTATAAAACCAACAAAAAATAAGGAAACAATCACTAATTATTTTGTTTGTGGATATTTTACATTTTATATATAAATATGATTCCTACAAATTTTCTCTAGTTTTTCTCCCATATTACATACTTTCTGGATGTTATATATCATTTATATTTTCATACCACTTATGTTTGCATATTATCACTCCAGTGAAGGCCAAATTATTAACAATACAAACAGTTTGGCATTTCATGTGCTCTACTGCATTTTACAAAATAATTATACTACCCTAAATGGCTTAAAGTGAGACATAGTATGTTTTTATTTCCTCTAGGAAATTTGTTGAGATACATTTTTAATCTTGTTATTCATAGTTGTATTTTCAACACTTACAACTGACTTTTCTATTAAATAGCACAATCTGTACCATAGCAAAACTTCCTGATAATGTTCTTTAAATGTTTGTAACATAAGACAACATTAGTATCCTACAGAACAGTAGATTTTAAAAAGTCTCAAAGGACAATGAAGGTAGACATTGTATTTCCAAAAGTATCATATGGATGCCAAACTCTTTATACATTATGTGAAAAATCAACAGTGTAATACAAATATGTTTTTGAGTCATTTTCAGCTAGAATAAATGAATTTAATAGACTGAGGCTTTAACGACAATTTGTGCCAATAAAAATCAATTTTTATCTTTTACAGTCAGTAAATAAGAATATGGAACATTTTTCATTAATATGGTGAAGTAAATGTTCTTTTTTGTCCAATTTTTTCTCTCAGAAAGCAGCAAAAATGTGACACAATAAAATGGAAAATAAAAAAATACAATATCTTAATGAAATTATGAGACACCTATGATTTTCAATCGTTAGAATAAAATAAAAACATGCTGCAAATATATTGAAATTTTACTAAATTCAGAGAAATAAAAGGTTTAAATCTACATTTACATATTTGTAATGGCAAGCAATAATTATAGAAAGTAGGCAGCATAACCTGAAAGGATTCAATTATATTTTAATTAATTTATGTATTTTATGTATTCATTTTCTCATGGAACAGCAATATTGGGGGACATAAATGACCATGAGAATGTCATGAAGTCTTGGTGAATATCAGAGAGTAGTAAAAGAGGAAAAACTCTTAAACAAAATGCTAACTCCAAAGTAATATTTCCCAAAGAGCTTTGAATTGTCTAAAATATGTCATTTGTTTCCCCGTCTGCTTCTTTCTACTTAATTCTAATTTCACCAGCAAATTATGTCACTTCTATTCCCTCTATTTTTTTCTCTGGCCTACTGAATGATCAGCCCCCTTTTTCTAGGATTTTCTAAAGAAATCAGCACTCACCTTGTACAAAATTTCCCTCACATTACTTAAATTATCTCAAGAACTCCTACTAGGATTTTCTTTAACTCTGAAGTTGATAAATGCAGTTACATCTATATTGTGAAATAAAACACACTGTTTTTCAATGAAGTTATAAAATAATTATATAAATTTTTTTTCATATTGTCATCTACTGATGTACCACATTTAATTCAGCAATTTACTACCCTTATCTTTTCAAGGAAAACCTCATAATTATGTTACCGTAGCTTAAGAAGGGTCCATATATAGAACAAATTTTTGGAATATTTCAGTACCAAATTTTGCCTTATGAAAGTTTATTTTGTGGACTCCCATAAAAAATGAAAATAGATAATGCTATTAATAAACATTTCATATGTTGTAGAGTGAATCTCTTACCTGAAGATAAATCTGCTGAAGTGGTTACCCCAGAAAAACTGTTCTTACAATGCTACAAGATTATAGTCAGGAATGTTGTATAGATGTTAAGGAAAATAATTTAGCAGATTTTTATGCTAAAAAAGTGTTATTCAACTTATACAAGAATCTCTTGCAGAGCAGATAGAGGAGTCCATGAAGATGTATGTCAGAAAATAACGAATGCTGCTGAGATTGTGGAGAAAAAGGAACACTTATACAGTGTTGGTGGGAGTGTAAATTAGTTCAATCATTGTGGAAGACAGTGTGGCAATTTTTCAAAGATCTAAAAATAGAAATACCATTTGACCCAACAATCCCATTACTGTGTATATACCCAAAGGAATACAACTCATTCTATTAGACCTGGAGGCCATTATCCTTAGTAAACTAACACAGGAACAGAAAACCAAATACTGCATGTTCTTACTTATAAGTGTGAGCTAAATTATGGTAATAAAGGGACACATAGAAAGGAACAACACACACTGGGGCCTATTGAAGGGTGAATGGAGGAGGAGGGAGAGGATCAGGAAAAATAACCAGTGGATATTAAGCTTAATGCCTGGGTGATAAAATAATCTGTACAACAAACCCCTATAACACACACTTTCCTATGGAACAAAACTGCACGTTCTGTTTATGTACATTCTGCATATGTACCCATAAACTTAAATAAAAGTTAAAAAATAGATTTCATCATAGATAAATAAAATTTGGCCTACCATATTATAAAGAAATTTTAAAAAATAAAAACAATAAGACTGTAAGAGCCAAGAGGCTATGATTTGATGATGCCAGGATGGCCATCTTGTAAATGGATATTTGCCAAAGTGGTCCATGGGACCACCAATCATAGTAGGGAAAAACTAGGAATAATCTATACAAAAGATTTCATTTGATAGCAGAGGATATGGCCTGATAGTGGCTCACTTGAATAAATATTTTGCTGATATAATATAAATACCAATTTTGAGTGTAATATACTTTTGTGATTAAACACAATCTTCTTATTAGTCTATGGAACCTGGAGAGCAGAAATATACTTGAAATGGAAAATGAAGCATGCATAATTAGTAATTATGCCTAAACAAACTACAATGTCTACCAAAGAAACAGAAGCCATAGCTGTCAAAATTTACAAACATGTATACACAATTTATAAATCTGTTCAATTAAACTATAATTAGGCTGTTCTCACACTGCTGTCAAGAAATACCTGAGATCAGGTAATTTATAGAGAAAAGAGGTTTAATTGGCTTACCATTCTGCAGGCTGTACAGGAAGCATGGTGGCATCAGCTTCTGGGGAGGCCTCAGGGAACTTACAGTCATGATGGAAGGAAAGGGGGCATGAGGCATTTCACACGGCCAGAGCAGGAGGAAGTGGGTGGGGAGGTGCTACACACTTTATAACAACCAGATCTCATGAGAACTCTATCACAAGAAAAGCACCAAAGGGGTGGTGCTAAACCATTCATAAAGGATCCACTCCTATGATCCAAATATCTCCCACCAGGCCCCACCTCCAACATTGGTGATTACAACTGAACATGAGATTTGGGTAGAGATACAGATCCAAACCATATAAAACTACAAATTTTTTTGATTAAGCAGCATTGAATATAAAATAGAAAAAATGAATACAGCATGTCAGTTTATGCTTTCTTTATTTTTTTCTTCCTGTCATATGTCAAAGTTTAGAGCACCAAGTAGGCTCTTGGGGTTCCTAATTCTGGGACTTAACTCTTGGATGGCATTTCTGAACCTGCCCTGTCCCCAAGGGAGTGGGAAGGACTGTATCATTTGGTTTAAGTGTCAGATTAGCTGCAATGAAACAGGATACCAGATAGACTTCTAAGGCTTTTGACCCTAGTCCCTGAATCCCAGACAGCACTTCTGCAACCACCTGGGACTTGGAGGACCTCACTGCCATGAAGGGAAGGACACAGGCCTCACTTGATTTGCCATTTGCTGATTTTAGAGCCCTAGGGCTTTGAGTAAACACAGACAGTGTCAGGGAGTGGTTATAGCAAGACTTGGTGAAGATCCAGCACTGTGCTAGCTTCAGGTCTGACCAAGCATAGTCATAGTGGTGGTGGTCACAGGGGTGCTTGTGTCATTCCATCCCCAGCACTAGGTGCCTCAGAACAGGGAGACAGACTACATTTGTTTGAAAGAAAATAAAGAAAGCTAACAAGAGTCTCTGCCTAGTAATCCAGAGAATTCTCCCGGATCTTGTCCAAGACCATCAAGGCAATACCTCTATGAGTCTGCAAGAACCACAGTGTTACAGGGCTTGGGGTACCTCCTAAAGTAGAAACAGCTTAGGTCACAACATTCAACTTCTTTCAAATATATGGAACGTTTCCCCAAGAAGGACAGCTAAAAATAAGTCTAGACAGACTACAAAAAAAAATACCTCTCTTCAATGCCCAGACACCAAAGAACACCTACCAGCATCAACGCCCTACAGGAAAACATGACCTCACCAAATGAACTAGACAAGGCAACAGAGGCCAATTTTGGAGAAACAAACCTTTCAGGAAGAGAATTCAAAATAGCTGTTTTGTTTTGTTGAACTCAAAGAAATTCAAGATAACACAGAGAAAAAATTCAGAATTCATTCAGAAAAATTTAATAAAGGGACTGAAATAATTAAAAAAAATTCTGGAGCTGAAAAATGTAACTGACATATTGAAGAATGCATCAGAATCCTTTAATAGCGGAATGAATTAAGCAGAAGAGAAAAATTAGTGAATTTGAAGACAGAGTATTTAAACATACACAGTCAGAGGAGACAAAAAAAGAATAAAAAACAAAAAGGCATGCCTACAGGACGTCAAACATAGCTTCACAAAGGCAAATCTAAGAGTTTTTGACCTTAAAGAAAAGGTAGAGAAAGGGATAAGGGTAGAAAATTTATTCAAAGGCATAATAATGGAGAACTTTACAAACCTAGAGAAAGACTTCAATATACAAGTAGAAGAAGGTTATAGAACATCAAACAGATTCATCCCAAAGAAGACTAACCCAAGGCACTTAACAGTCAAGCTCCCAAAGATCAAAGACAAAGATAAGATCCTAAAAGCAGCAAGAGAAAAGAAATAAATAACACACAATGGAGCTCCAATATATCTAACAACAGACTTATTTGAAATCTTATAAGCCAGGAAAGAGTGGTATGACATTTAAAGTACTGAAGAAAAAACACTTCTACCCTGGAATACTATATCTGATGAAAATACGCTTCAAACATGAAAAAGAAAGATTTTTTCAGACAAACAAAAGCTGAGGGATTTAATCAATACCAGACCTGTTATATAAGAAATGCTAAAGGGAGCACTTCAATCAGAAAGAGAAGGACATTAATGAGCAATAAATAATCACCTGAAGGTACAAAATTCACTGGTAATAGTAAGTACACAGAAAAACACAGAATATTATAACTATAACCATGGTGTGTTAACTATTCTTATCCTAAGTAGAAAGACAAAATGATGAACTGATCAAAAATAATAACTACGGGCTGGGTGCAGTAGCCCATGCCTGTAATCCCAGGACTTTGGGAGGCTGAGGTGGGTAGATCACTGGAGTTCAGGAGTTCAAGGAGGTGGGTAGATCACTGGAGTTCAGGAGTTCAAGACCAGCCTGGCCAACATAGTGAAATCCCATCTCTACCAAAAATACAAAAGTTAGCCAGGTGTGGTGAGGGGCACCTGTAATCCCAGCTACTTGGGAGTCTAAGAAGGAGAATTGCCTGAACTGGGAGGCACAGGCTTCAGGGAGCCAAGATTGTGCCACTGCACTCTAGCCCAGGCAACAAGAGCGAGATGTCATCTCAAAAATAAAAAATAATAAAAACAAACAATAATATCTACAACAACTTTTCAAGACACAATCAGTACAATGAAATATAAATAGAAATAACAAAAAGTTAAAAAGTGAAGGTAAAAAGTTAAGGAGTAGAGTTTTTATTAGATTTATTTTTGCTTGTTTGTTTTCTTGTTTGTGCAAATAGTCTTGTTATTAGGATAAAATAATTGGCAATAACACAACATTTGCAAGCCTTATTTTTAACCTCAAACCATAAAATATATGATGGACACACAACACACACACAAACAAAGCAGGAATATAAATTATATAATCGCCAAAATCATCTTTACTAAAGGAAGACAGGAAAGAAAGAAATAAGAAAGAGAAGACTACAAAAGAGCCAGAAAACAAGTAACAAGATGGCAGGAGCAAGTCTTTACTTATCAATTATAACATTGAATACAATGGACTAAATTTCCCTATCAAAAGACACAGACTAGCTGAATGGATAAAAAACAAGACCCATTGAACTGTTTCCTGCAAGAAACACACTTCACCAATAGAGACACACATAGACTAAAAATAAAGGAATAGAAATAGATACTCCATGACAATGAAAACCAAAAAACAGCAGGAGTTTCAATACTTATATCAGACAAAATAGATTTCAAGACAAAGACCCTAAGAAGAGACAAATAATATCACTGTATAATTATATATCATTCAATTCAGCGAGGGTATAACAATTTGAAATAAATATACACCCAACACTGAGCACCCAGATTCATAAAGCAAATATTATTAGTGCTAAAGAGAGAAATAGGCCCCAATATAATAATATCTGGATATGTCAACACCTCACTTTCAGCATTGGACAGATCTTCTAGACAGAAAATCAACAAAGAAACATCACACTTAATTTGCACTATAGTCCTAGGGGTTCTAATAATTTTTTACAGAATACTTTATCCAAGAGCTGCAGAGTACACCTTTATTTACTCAGCACATGTATCGTTATCATGAAGAGTTTATATGTTAGGTCACAAAACAAGTCTTAAAATATTCAAAGAAAGCCAATTGAAATAATATCAAGCATCTTCTCTGACAACAATGGAATTCACTTGGAAATTAATAATGAGAGGAATTTTGTAAATTATACAAATGCATGGAAATTAAACAATATACTCCTCACTGTCCAATGAGTCACTGAAGAAATCAAGAGGGAAATTAAAAAATTTATGAGACAAATAATAAAAACTCAATATACCAAAGCCTAAGGAATACAGCAAAAGTGGTACTAAGAGTGAAGTTTATTATCATAAGTACACTAAAAAAAGAAAACACTACAAATAAACAATCCAATGATGCATCTTAAAGAATTAGAAAAGGAAAGGCAAACAGAACCCAAAATTAGTAAAATAAAAAAAAATTCAGAGAAGACATAAATGAAATTGAAATTAAAAACCCACTACAAAAGATCAAGGTAACAAAAAGTTCTTTTTAAGATTAAACAAAATTGACAAACATTTAGCCTGAATAACTAAGAAAACAAAGAAGATCCAAATAAATAGAATGAGAAATTAAAAAGGAGACATTACAACTGCTACTACAGAAATTCAAAGGATCATTAGTGGCTACTATGAGTAACTATATGTCAATAAATTGGAAAATCTAAAAGAATAAAAAAGAAAGAAATTCTCAGACACACAAAAATTTCCAAGGTTGAAGCAAGAAGAAATTCAAAACGTGAACAGACTAATAATAATGAGATCAAAGCAATAACACAGTCTCCCAGTAAAAGAAGCCTAGGATCCAATGGCATCAATGCTGAAATCTACCAAACATTTGAGAACTAATTCCAATCCTACTCAAACTATTAAAAAAAAAAAGATGGAGGGGGAAATACTTTTAAAATCATCCTATGAGGCCAGTATTACCCTGATACCAAAATCAGACAAAGACAAATCAGAAAAAAAAAACTACAGGCCAATATAAATAATGAATATTGATGTAAAAATCCTCAACAAAATATTAGCAAACCAAATTCAACAACATATTGGAAAGATCATTCATCACGACCAAGTGGAATTTATCCCAGGAATGCAAGGATGGTTCAACATACACAATCAATCAATGCCATACATCATATCAACAGAATAAAGAATAAAAACCATATAGTTATTTTACTTAATGTTGAAAAAGCATTTGATAAAATTTAACATCTCTTCATGAGAAAAATCCTAAAGAAAAACTGGCTATAGAAGGAACATACTTCAGCATAATAAAATTCATATATGACAGGCCCACAGCTAGTATCATACTGAATAAGGAAAAACTGAAAGCCTTTTCTCTAAGATATGGAACATAAAATGGATGCCACAGTGACCACTGTTATTCAACACAGTACTGGAAGTTCTAGCTAGAGCAATGACAAAGAGAAAGATATAAAGGACATCTAGATTGTAAAGGAAGAAGTCAAATTTTCCTTGTTTGCAGATTATATATTTAGAAAAACCTAAAGAATTAATGAGAAAATGATTAGAACTGATAAACAAATTCAGAAAAGTTGTAAGATGCAAACTCAACAATCAAAAATCAGTAGCATTCTATATGCCAACATTGAACAATATGAAAAAGAAATTTAAAAAGTAATCCTAGTCGTTCTATTGTAAATAGTGCTGCAATAAACATATGTACATATGTGTGCATGTGTCTTTATAGTAGAATAATTTATAATCATTTGGGTATATACTCAGTAATGGGATTGCTGGGTCAAATGGTATTTCTGATTCTAGATCCTTGAGGAAACTCCACACTATCGTCCACAATGGATGAACTAATTTACACCCCCAACAACAGTGTAAAAACGTTCCTATTTCTCCACATCCTCTCCAGCATCTGTTGTTTCCTGACTTTTTAATGATCGCCATTCTAACGGGCATGAGATGGTATGTCATTGTGGTTTTGATTTGCATTTTTCTAATGACCAGTGATGATGCACTTTTTTTTCATATATTTGTTGGGCGCATATATGTCTTCTTTTGAGAAGTGTCTGATTACATCCTTCGCCCACTTTTTGATGAGGCTGTTTGTTTTTTCCTTGTAATTTTGTTTATACTTTAAGTTCTGGGGTACATGTGCAGAATGTGCAGGTTTGTTACATAGGTATACATGTGCCATGGTGGTTTGCTGCACCTATCAAACCATCATCTACATTAGATATTTCTCCTAATGCTCTCCCTCCCCTAGACCCCCAGTCCCCAACAGGCCCCAATATGTGATGTTCCACTCCCTGTGTCCATGTGTCCTCACTGTTCAACTCCCACTTGTGAGAGAAAACCAAACATGCAGTGTTTGGTTTTCTGTTCCTGTATTAGGTTACTGAGAACGATGGTTTCCAGCTTCATCCATGTCCCCGCAAAGGACTAGAACTCATCCTTTTTATGGCTGCATAGTATTCCATGATGTATATGTGCCACATTTTCCTTATCCAGTCTATCATTGTCATTTACTTTCTTCACAGAATTAGAAAAAAACTACTTTAAATTTCATATGGAACCAACAAAGAGCCCGTTTGGACAAAACAAAGAGTTCTTTGTAGACTCTGGATATTAGCACTTTGTCAGATGGATAGATTGCAAAATATTTTTCCCATTCTGTAGGTTGCCTGTTCACTCTGATGATAGTCTCTTTTGCTGTGCAGAAGCTCTTTAATTAGATACCATTTGTCAATTTTGGGTTTTGTTGCCATTGTTTTTGGTGTTTTAGTCATGAAGTCTTTGCCCATACTTATGATCTGAATGGTATTACCTAGGTTTTCTTCTAGGGCTTTATGGTTTTAGGTCTTATGAAGGCTTTAATACATCTTGAGTTAATTTTTGTAAAAGGTGTAAGGAAGGGGTCCAGTTTCAGTTTTCTGCATATGGCTAGCCAATTTTTCCAATACCATTTATTAAATAGGGAACCATTCCCCCATTGCTTGTTTTTGTCAGGTTTCTCAAAAATCATATGGTTGTAGAAGTGTGGTGTGATTTCTGAGGCCTCTGTTCTGTTCCATTGGTCTATATATCTGTTTTGGTGGCAGCACCATGCTGTTTTTGTTACTGTAGCCTTGTAGTGCAGTTTGAAGTCAGGTAGCATGATGCCTCCAGCTTTATTCTTTTTGCTTAGGATTGTTTTGGCCAAATGGGCTCTTTGTTGGTTCCATATGAAATTTAAAGTAGTTTTTTTCTAATTCTGTGAAGAAAGTAAATGACAATGATAGACTGGATAAGGAAAATATGGCACATATACATCATGGAATACTATGTAGCCATAAAAAGGATGAGTTCTAGTCCTTTGCAGGGACATGGATGAAGCTGGAAACCATCGTTCTCAGTAACCTAATACAGGAACAGAAAACCAAACACTGCATGTTCTCTCTCATAAGTGGGAGTTGAACAGTGAGGACACATGGACACAGGGAGTGGAACATCACATACTGGGGCCTGTTGGGGACTGGGGGTCTAGGGGAGGGAGAGCATTAGGAGAAATATCTAATGTAGATGACGGTTTGATAGGTGCAGCAAACCACCATGGCACGTGTATACCTATGTAACAAACCTGCACGTTCTGCACATGTACCCCAGAACTTGAAGTATAATAAAATATATCTATATCTATGTACAAAAATTTCTGGGTGATCACCAAAAATGTAATCAATAATGTCACTTTCCTTTGTTTCTCTGAATCCTCTTTCTCCTACAATGAAAGTGTATTTTTTTAAACCTTAAGAAATTCTTTTTGTACTATCTTTTCCTACCGATAGTTTATGTGCTACCAGTTAGGATCTTGGAAAACTACTCACATTAATCTTGTTTCCTGAGTTTTATTTCAAACTGTCCTGAATTTTTACTACAGTAATTTTTGCTAAAGGTAGTTCCTAGTAATCAGTTATTTACCTTTGGTAAACTTAATTTTAGATGAAAACTATGCACAAAAAACCAATTGTCTTATGATTAGAACTTCAAGTTAGGAGGTGAATAGTCTGTGTAGCATAAGACAAATTATAACTCTTACCTTTAAATTTCCTCGTTTGACAAGAACTATCAAATTCCTTTTTAAGAGTGTACACATATATGTTTTTAATTTGGAAATTCCATATTCAGTGAAAATTCAAATTTTAATTCTTATGGAAAATTTAAATTTTATTTACTGTGGAATGGCAAAGCTGAATTTATTTCACTATTATCTATCAAAAAGCATGTAACATAAGATTTCAAATATGTTTAACCTGGTAAAAGTGAGAACATATTTCAATCAAGAGCACACCATCTAAAACAGTATTGCTATCTAGTCATATGCATTTCACTTTTGCAGCCCCTAATTGTTCAGAATAAATGTAGCATTCACATAATATTATAGTCCATGAAAAGAGTATATTCTTTTACTGGTTTTGGTTCATACATGTTAAGTTTCAACTTTCAATAATAAAATTCAATAAATTTGATTTCTTAATCATAAAAAATCAACAACAAAAGAAAGTAATCCTATTTACAATAGTCACATGTAAAATTAAATATCTAGGAATTGACAAAAGAAGTGAAAGATCTACATAATGAAAATGATTAAACACTGAGAAAAAAATTAAAGAGGAGACCAAAATATGAAAAAATATTTCATACATATTCATGGATTGAAAGAATCTATCTATCTATATCTATTTATCTATCTATCATCTATCTGTTTATCTGTCATTCTATCTATCTATTATCTATATATTTAACTTTTAAGTTCAGGGGTACAAGTGCAGGTTTGTTATATAAATAAACTTGTGTCATGTGGGTTTCTTGTACAAATTATTTCATCATCAATATTTTAAGTCTAGAACCCATTAGTTGTTTGTCAATATCCTATCTCTCCCCCAACCATCCACCCTCCAGAAGACCCCAGTGTGTGTTGTTCCCCTCTATATGTCCATAGGTTTTCATCATTTAGCTCCCTCGTATAAGAAAAGGAACTTGTGGTATTTTGTTTTCTGTTCCTGCGTTAGTTGGCTAAGAATTATGGCCTCTAGGTCCATCCATGTCCCTGCAAAGCACATGATCTCATTTTGTTTTTATAGTTGCATAGTATTCTATGGTGTATAGGTGCCACATTTTCTTTATCCCCTCTATCATTGATGGGCACTTAGGTTGATTCCATGTCTTTGCTATGGTAAATAATGCTGCAGTGAACATATGCATTCATGTGCCTTTATAACAGAACAATTTGTTTTCCTTTGGGTATATACCTAGTAATAGGATTACTGAGTCAAATTGTATTTCTGTCTTTACGTCTTTGAGACTTTGCCACACTGCCTTCCATAGTGTCTAAACTAACTTACACTCTCACCAATAGTGAGTGTTCCTTTTTCTCCAAAACCTCACCAGCATCTGTTATTTTTTAACTTTTTAATCGTAGTCATTCAGACTGGTGTGAGGTGGCCTCTAATTGTGGTTTTGACTTGCATTTCTCTAATTATCAGTGATGCTGAGGGTTTTCTTTCTCATATAATTGTTGGTCACATGTATGTCTTCTTTGAAAATTGTCTGTTCGTATTCTTTGCCCACTTTTTAATGGGGTTGTTTGTTTTCTTAATTGTAAAATTGTTTAAATTTCTTATAGATGCTGGATATTAGACCATGTCAGATGCATAGTTTGCAAAAATTTTCTCTCATTCTTTATATTGTCTGTTTATTCTGTTGATATTCTTTTGCTGTGCAGAGACTCTTTAATTTAATTAGATCCCATTCATCAATTGTTATTTTGTTGCAATTGCTTTTGGTTTTTGTAGTGAAAGCTTTGCCCATGCCTATATCCTGAATTGTATTGCCTAGTTTATCTTCCAGAGTTTTTGTAGTTTTTGGGTTTTATATTTAAGTCTTGAATCCATCTTGAGTTAATTTTTGTATATGGTGTAAGGAAGGGGTCCAGTTTCAATTTTCTGCATGTGGCTAGCCAGTTATCCCAGAATCATTTATTCAATAGGCAATTATTACCCCATTGCTTGTTTTTGTTAGATTGGCTGATGATCAGATAGTGGCATGTGTGCAGTCTTATTTCTGGGTTCTCTATTCTGTTTCATTGGTCTATGTGTCTATTCTTGTATTAGTTTCATGCTGTTTTGGTTATGGTAGCATGTAGTATAGTTTGACATTGGGTAGCATGATGCTTTCAGCTTTGTTCTTTTGGATTAGAATTGTCTTGGCTATTTTGGCCCTTCTTTGGTTCCATATGAATTTTTAAACTAGTTTTTCTATTTCTGTGAAGAATGTCAATGATAGTTAAATGGGGATAGCATTGAATCTATAAATTGCTTTGGGCAGTATGGCTATTTTCAAGATATTTACTCTTTTTATTCATGAGCATAGAATGCTTTTCCATTTGATGTATCATCTCTAATTTCTTCAAGCAGTGGTTTATAGTTCTCCTTGTAGAGATCTTTCACCTCCCTAGCTAGCTGTATTTCTGGATATTTTATTCTTTTTGTGGCAATTGTGAATGCAATTTTTTTTTCCTGATTTGGCTCTTAGTTTGACTGTTGGTGTATGGATGTAATTTTTGTGTGATTTTTTCACATTGACTTTGTATTCTGAGACTTTGCTTAAGTTGTTTATCAGTTTTGGAAGCATTTGGGCTGAGATGATGGGGTTTTCTAGATATAGAATTATGTCATCTGCAAACAGAAATAATTTGACTTTTTATCTTCCTATTTGAATGTCCTTTATTTCTTTTTCTTTCCCAATTGCCTTGGCCAGAACTTCCAATACTATGTTGAATATAAGTGGTGAGAGAGGGCATACTTGTTTTGTGCTGGTTTTCAAGAGGAATGCTTCCAGACTTTGTCCATTCTGTATGATGGTGGGTGTGGGTTTGTCATATATAGCTCTTGTTATTTTAAGGTATGTTTCCTCAATACCTAGCTTATTTAGCATTATCAATATGTGAATATGAATTTTATCTAAAGCCTTTCTGCATCTATTGATATAATCATGTGGTTTTTGTCTTTAGTTCTGTTTATGTGATGAGTCCCACTTCTTGATTTGCATATTGATATGGTTTGGCTGTGTCCCCACCCAAAATCTCATCTTGAATTGCAATCCCCACCTGTCAGATCATGGGGGTGGCTGGTTTCCTCTAGGCCGTTCTTGTGATAGTGAGTGAATCTCACAAGATCTGACGGTTTTATAAGTGTCTGGCATTTCCACTGCTTGCACTCATTCTCTCTCCTGCTACCCTGTAAATAAGTGCCTTCTGCCATAATTGTAAGTTTACTGAGGCTTCCCCAGCCATGTGGAACTGTGAGTCAATTCATCCTCTTTTCTTTATAGTATACCCAGTCTTGGGTATTTCTTCATAGCAGCATGGGAACAGAATAATACAGTAAATTGGTACTGAGGTAGCAGGGTGATGCTATAAAGATACCCCAAAATGTGGAAGCAAATTTGGAACTGGGTAACAGTTAGAGGTTGGAACAGTCTGGAGGGCTCAGAAGAAGACAGAAAAATGTGGTGAAGTTTGGAACCTTCTAGAGACTTGGTGTATGGTTTTGATCAAAATGCTGATAGTGATATAGACAATGAAGTCCGTGCTGAAGTGGTGTCAGATGGACATGAGAAACTTGTTGGAAACTGGAGCAAAGGTGACTCTTGCTATGCTTTCACAAAGAGACTGGCAGCATTTTGCCCCTGCCTTAGAGATCTGTGGATGTTTGAACTTGAGAGAGATGATTTAGGGTAAGTGGTGGAATAAATTTTTAAGCAGCAAAGTGTTCAAGAGGAATCAGAGCATAAATGTTTGGAAAATTTGCAGCCTGACTATGAAGTAGGAAAAAAAAACAAAACATTTTTCTGGGAAAAAAATTCAAGCAGGCTGCAGAAATTTGTGTAACCAGGAGCTGAATGTTAATTACTGAGAAAATGGGAAAAATGTCTCCAAGACATGTCAGAGACCTTCACAGCAGCCCCTCCCATCACAGGCTCAGAGGCCTAGAAGAAACAAATGGTTTCCTGGACCAGGCCCAGGTCCCCACTGCTCTGTGCAGCCTCAGGACATTGTGCCCTGTGTTCAGCTCCTTCAGCTTCAACAGTGACTAAAATGGGTCAATGCACAGCTCAGGCCACCGGTTCAGAGGGTGCAAGCCCCAACCCTTGGCAGCTTATATTTGATGTTGGGCCTGTGGGTGAACAGAAGTCAAGAATTGAGGTTTGGGATTCTCTGCCTACATTTTAGAGGATGTATGGAAAGACCTGGATATCCAGGCAGAAGTTTGCTGCAGGTGTGGCGCCCTTATGGAAAACCTCTGCTAGAGAAGTGAAGAAGGGAAATGTGTGGTAGGCACCCACACAGAGTCCTCACTGGGGCACTACCTAGTGGAGCTGTGAGAAGAGGGCCACTGTCCTCCAGACCTCAGCATAGTAGATCCACCAACAGTTTGCACAGTGTACCTGAAAAAGCTGCAGACACTCAATGCCAGCCCATGAACACAGCTGGGATAGGTCTATACCCTGCAAAGCCACAAGGTTGGAGTTGCCCAAGGCTGTGGGAGCCCAGCTCTTGTATCAGCATGCCCTGCATGTGAGACATGAAGTCCAAGGAGATCATTTGGGAACTTTTGTGTTTAATGACTACTCTATCAGATTTTGAACTTGCATGGGCCTGCAGGCCCTTAGATTTGCCAATTTCTCCCATTCGGAATGGGTGTATTTCCAAAGGACTGTACCTGCATTGTTTCTAGGAAGTAACTAACTTGCTTATCATTTTACAGGCTCATAGGCAGAAGGGATTTGTCTTGTTTCATATGAGACTTTGGACTGAGACTTTTGGCTTATTGCTGGAATGAGCTAAGAATTTGGGGGACTGTTGGAAGGGCATCATTGTGTTTTGATATATAAGGACATGAGATTTGCAAGGGGCCAGAGATGAATGATATGATTTTGCTGTGTCTACACCTAAAATCTCATCTTGAATTGCAATTCTTACATGTAAAGGGTGGGATAGGTGAAGGTAATCAAATCATGATGGCAGTTTTCCCCATGTTTTTCTCATAATAGTGAGTAAGTCTCATGACATCTGATGGTTTTATAAACATCTGGCATTTCTCCTGGTTACACTCATTATCTGTCCTGCTGCCTTGTGAAGAACGTGCCTGCTTCCCCTTCTGCCATTATTGTAAGTGTCCTGATGCTTCCCCAACCATATGGAATTGTGAGTTAATTAAATGTTTTTTCTTTAAAAAAATACTCAGTCTTGGGTATATCTTCACAGTAGTGTGAAAATGGACTGATACACAAATGTTGAACCAACCTTGCATCCCAGGGATTAAGCCTACTTGATTGTGGTGGTTAAGCTTTTTTTTTCTGTGCTGCTGGACTCAATTTGTGAGAAGCCTGTTGAGGATTTTTGCATGAATGTTCATCAAGAATACTGGCCTGAAGTTTTTGTTGTTTTTTTATCTCTGCTAGCATTTAGTATCAGGATTATACTGGCCTCATAGTGTGAATTATGGAAGAGTCCCTTTCCTTATTTTTTAAAAATAGTTTCAGTAGGAATGGCCCCAGCTCTTTGCACATCTGATAGAATTTAGCTGTGAATCCGTCTGGTCCTGGGCTTTGTTTGGTTGGTAGGCTACTTATTATTATCTCAATTTCAGAACTAGTTTTTGGTCTTTTCAGAGATGTAATTTTTTCCTGGTTCAGTCTTGGGAGAGTGTAAATGTCCAGAAACTTATCAATTTCTTCTTGATTTTCTGATTTATGTGCATAGATGTGTTCATAATATTCCGATTGTTGCTGGTATTTCTGTGAGGTCAGTGGTAATGTCTCCCTTAGTTTTTTCTGATTGTGTTTACTTGAATCTTCTCTTTTTTTATTAATCTAGCTAGTGGTCTATCTATTTTATTAATTTTTCCAAAAAGCCAGCTCCTGGATTCATTGATCTTTTGAATGGTTTTTCACATTTCAGTCTTCTTCAGTTCAACTCTGATTTAGATTATTTCTTGTCTTCTGCTAGCTTTGTGATTTGTTTGCTCCTGTTTCTCTAGTTCTTTAGTTGTGAAGTTAGATTGTTAACTTGAGATATTTCTAACTTTTTGATGTAGGTATTAGGTGCTATAAGTTTCCTTGTTAACACTGCCTTAGCTATGCCCCAAGGATTCTGGCATGTTGTGTCTTGGTTCTTATTATTCTCAAATATTGGTTTCTGCATTAATTTCATTATCTAGCCAAACATTCAGGAGCAGGTTAAATATTCATGTAATTGTATGTTTTTGAGTAAATATTTTAGTCTTTATTTTGAACTTAATTGTGCTATGGTCTGAGAGACTGTTGGTTATGATTCACTTATTTTGCATTTGCTGAGGAGTGCTTACTTCCAATTACATAATCTATTTTAGAATAAATGCTATGAGATAATGAGGAGAATGTATATTCGATTATCTTTTGATGGAGAGTGATATGGCTTGACTTTTTGTCTCCACTCGAATCTCATGTCTAATTGTAAACCCCAGTGTTAGAGGAGGGACCTGGTGAGAAGTGATTGAATCATGGGAGCAGACTTTCCCCTTAGTGTTCTCATGATAGAGTTTTCATGAGATCTGGTTGTTTGAAAGTGTGTAGCACCTCCACCTTTACTCTGTCTCTCTCCTGATGACCATATGAAGATGTGCTTGCTTCTGCTTTGCCTTTTCAGTGATTGTAAGTTTCCTAAGGCCTCCCCAGAAGCAGAAGCCTGTACTGTGAGCTGATTAAACCTGTTTTCTTTATAAATTACCCTGTCTCATATAGTTCTTTATTGCAGTGAGAGAACAGACTAATATAGATTTCTGTAGATATCAATCAGGTCCATTTAAGATAATCAATATTGTTAAAATATTTATACTACCCAAAGAAATCTACATATTCAATGCAATTTCTGTCAAAGTACCAATTACATTCCTCACAGAAATACAAAAAACAATTCTAAAATTTATATGGGGCCAAAAAAGACCCAGGACAGCCAAAACTATCCTGAGCATATGAACAAAACTAGAGGAATCACTTTCTCTGACTTCAAATTATATGACAGTGGTATAGTAACCAAAACAACAAGGTACTGGTATAAAAAAAGACACACAGACCAGTGTAACAGAAAAGAGAACCCAGAACCAAATCTGCACAGCTACAGTGAACTGATTTTCAGCAAAGGTTTCAAGCACATACACTAGGGTAAAACAATTGTGCTGGGAAAACTGGATATCCATATGCAGAAAAATAAAACTAGAGCCCTATCTCTTTTGATATACAAAAATCAAATGAAAGTGGATTGAAGACTTAAATTCAAGACCTCAAGCTATGAAACTACTATAAGAAAACATGGAAGAAAATCTCCAGGACATTGGTTTGAGCAAAAACTTTTTGAGTAATACCCTACAGGAACAGGCAACCAAAGCAAACATGGACAAATAGGATCACATCCAGTTAAAAAGCTTCTGCACAGCAAAGAATACAATTAGTAAAGTGAAGTGACAACCCACATAATGGGAAAAAAATATCTGCAAACTACACATCTGACAAAGGTTAATAACTAGAACATATAAGGAGCTCAAACAACTCTAAAGAAATAAATCCAATAATCTCATCAAAGAATGGGCAAAAGATTTGAGTAGACATTTTTCAAAATAAGACATACACATGGCAAACATGTATACAAAAAGGTGCTCAATATCATTGACCATAAGAAAATTGGAAATCCAGACTTCAATGAGGTATTATGCAACCCCAGTTAACATGACTCACATTCAAGAGACAGGCAATAACAAATCCTGGCAAAGATGTGGCGAAAAGAGAAAGCTTTTACATTGTTGTTGAGAATGTAAATTATTATAGCCACTATGGAGAACAGATCAGAGGCTCCTCACAAATGCAAAAATTGAGCTACCATATGATCCAGCAATTTGACTCTTGGGTACATATCCAAGATAAAGGAAATTAGTATATAGAAGAGATATCTGCATTTCTATGTGTGTTGCAGCACAATTTATGATAGCTAAGATTTGGAAGCAACCTAGGTGTCCACCAACAGATAAATGGATAAAGAAAATATGGCACATATACACAATGAAGTACTATTCAGCTTTAAGAAGAATGAGATACAGTTATTTGCAACAATATAATTAGAAATGAAGATCATTAAGTTAAGCGAAATAAGAGAGGGCACAGAAAGTGAAATATCACGTCTTACTTATTTGTGGGATCTAAAAGTCAAAACAATTGAATCATGACCATAAAGAGCTGAAGGATATTTACCAGAGGCTTACAAGGGAGTATGAGGGTTGGGTGGAAGTGAGGATGATTAATTGGTACCAAAAAGTTAGAAATGAATAAGACTTAACTATTTGATAGCACAATAGGATGACTATAGTCAATAATAAATTTATTGTATATTTTATAATAACTTAAAAAAGCTAATTGGATTGCTTGTAACTCAGAGAATAAATACTTAAGGGGATGAATACCACATTCTTTATGTTGTTCTTATTTCACATTGTATGCCTATATTGAAGCATCTCATATATGTCATAAATGTACACACCTGCTATGTATACACAAAATTTAAAAATAAAAAATGAAAAAGAGGATAATAAATGTGACTGTGATATTTGAGAACTGAAACCTTTTGGTAGTAATTAGGATTAGATGAAGCCATGAGGGTGAGATATTAATGGATATAAAAGGGGAGAAAGACTTGAACTACGATGTTCAGCCCACTTGCCATGCAGGCCTTGTGCCATTTTGGGATTCCAAGGAAAATCTCCATAACTAGAAGGCCTTCATCAGGTGTGCCCGTCTCCCCCTATGACTCTGGACTTCCCAGCCTCCAGATCTGTAAGAAATAAATGCTTTTCCTTTATAAATTACCCAGTCTCTGGTATTCAGTTATAGCAAGATAAAATGGACTAAAATAGTCATCAATAAAAAAGAAAGTCTGAGAAACTATCGTAACAAAGAGGAGTCTAAGGAAACATCAACAGGGAAATTTGTTATGGCACATGGGGGAACTCTTTGTCCTAACCTCTCATTCTTTCAAAAAACCTAAAACTGTTCTTAAAAAGAGACTTTTTTTAAAAAGAGACTTTTTTTAAAAAGAGAAAAAATGTTACATAAGTTGAGAGCAATTACATATAAAGAGAGCTGTGATCAAAGGTTTCAGGAAAGTAATTTGTGAAATTCTTTTAGTATCAAGAAAGATGACAAAGTAGCATGAATGAGAAAGCAGGTAGGTGTCTAAATATTTCTAAGGATGAATATTCAACATTTGTATCAACTTTTACATGTTTATATGTGAGGGCTTTTTTATGTTTTTATACAAGGCAGTAGTGGGTAAATGATTTTGTTGATGGTACAGGTATCACCTTATCCCTTGTATCTCATGAAGTGTAGAGAAAAACTTATTTCCTTATGTAAGTTTCCATCACAACACTTATAGCCAGTGTCCACATCAATTTATTTGTTATTGAAGCTGACTATAATGTGATGACAGGTTATAAAATTTATTTCAAAACATAGTTAGGTTTTGCAATCCTATAAACTTTGAGTAGAAGGAGGAGAGAGTGTTCTTAATAAGTTAAAATAGCACAAATTGGTGAGTCAGGGTGGATTTAAAGAATCAGGGAAACTGACAAAAATGAAGATAAAGAATTGATCACTTCTGTTAACTTCAGATGTCTAATATCTTGAGGTTTCTTCTGTGTTTTTTTTTTTGCATGGATAGGGATTATAAATTGAAATATGGCCACAAGTTCTCCCCTTTGTATCCTTCTCTTTGATGCCATCTTTGTACAGTGCGTTCTTTATATTAGTCTTTATAATTCTAGGGTTCTTCCTGAGGTTTTTCTCAAGCATAGCTCCTCTAACAGTGGCTGCTATTACATCCATGATGCTTTGAAGTGGGTGGGTGACTGAGGAAGAGCATGGCTGAAAGCTATAATTAAAGTAGAGCAGAATAGAGTTATCGAGGGTAAAGGGGCACAGGAGATTATTATAATAAAATTTCATAATGTCTAGCAACTGAAATAGTGTTCTCACATCATATAAATTCTGTACTTTATTGACTTTAAGCTATCTACTGGAATTATCTCCTCTCCCTCTCAATACACAATTAAAATAATAGTAAATGGAAAAATGTACTTTTTTTAAGAAAAAGATCATCAAGGTGTCTATTCTGATGTCAAATAGTTCATTCTTCTTCTCTAGATAAATTAGTTTCAGGATTGCACATCATGAGTATCACCTTTAAAGTAAAATTTAAATAGATTTCCATCTATATGGTCACAGCAAATGTACAACTACAGATTTTGAAAACTTTAAGGAAAAACATTGAAACAGAAAACTCAAGTTTTAAGGAGAGAGAAAATAATGGACTCTGGAGGAAACAGAAATATCTGAAATACTAAGGTAGAAATCAAACAAAAACAACTCCGGGGAACAGAAAAATGCATTCTAGAAATAATAAAGTTATATCTCTATACTGTTTAAGGAAATTTATTTTTAACTTAAAATTCAATGCACAAACTATCGATGAAAGTTAAGAAAAGAATAAAGGTACAAGAATACATGTAATAGTTCAAAATGCTTTTCCCATTGCACTGTTTTGTTTGTTTGTTGTATTTTTTAAAGAAGTTAAATGGAAAAATATCAGCTTAACAATGGACTTTTCATTCATAGAGTTATTTTTTTTCGCCATGTCATGGATATCTTTGTGGAATTTGTCCTAAATCTGGTGTGCTGTGGATCATGACCTGATTGTGACCTACTTAGCACTACGAACCAACTACATTGGAGAAGAGTTCTAAGGTTTCTGAAGTATGTCTCAAGCAAAAAGAGGTTAATAATACTGACTATCTTTCAGACAACAGATAATTAAAGAGGTCTCAAGTATTCAACATGCACTTTGCTTACTGTCACCAGACTTAGTTCCTTAATCCTGTAGAATGCCTCCTCTAACAGACTTTAACAAGAGAGTGGCCAGCTTCTTGTCTCTGGCTTGGCATGTGTAAGGAGCTTGGATGTTGGCTCTCCTTTGTAACAATAAGTAAAAAGCTGAAAAAAGCAAAAAAAAAATCAGTAATTCCTTCTGAGTTCGTCAAAGAAATGAAGTCCCAGGGCAAATTGCTGTCCCATGCCCAACCCATATTAGAGACAGATAGGTAAATACAGATAATCAAAACTTACTAGAGCAAAACCAGCATGAACCAGGCCTGGGATAGGAAAACTAAAAAGTACTTGACGAACTGCTGGAGGCTTAGTGTGAACAAGACTGAGAAATAAAAACCCAATCATGGAGGAGTCTCTACCCTTTTGTGAGTTTTACCTCCAAGACCCTGACCAAATTCTTACAATGAATATTGAAGAATACCTTGAGTTTGTCTTGAGGGAGGGTGGGGGGAGGGTTCATTTTGAAATATGCCAAAGCATTCTACATGTTTTAAATAAGGCCCCCTCAAGGGGGGTTGGAAGGATAAGAGGAACTTGTGAAGTTTACAGTTCAGAGGTAAAGGTTCAGTTCAGACTGAGACCTAAGTATAGGACTATAGAAAAATTCCCCTCTTCCCACAGCTTACCATCACATTAATAAAAGTCTTTTACTAAAGCGTTGTTTGATGAGAGAGCAAGAATCAAAACTAAACTTAAATATAACATGGATATTGCAATTATCAGACCAAGAATGTAAAACCACTATAATTAATATGCTACAGGCTCTAATGGATAAAGTAGACAATACACAAGAACAGATGGACAATATAAGTAGAGAGATTAAAATTCTCAAGAAAAAATCAGAAATAAATGCTAGGGATCAAAAACACTATTTCGGAAATAAAGACTGCCTTTGATGGGCTTATCAGTAGACTGGGCACAGCTGAGGAGAGAATCACTGAGCTTACAACTGTCTCAAAAGAAACCTCCAAAGTTGAAATCAAAGAGAACAAAGACTGAGGAAAAAAGAACCAAACATCCAAGTACCTTAGGATAACTACAAAAGGTAAAATATTAATAAAAGAAATCCCAGAAGGAGAAGAAGAAGAGACAGAGAGAGGACAAAAGAAATATTTGAAATAATAATGACTGAGAATTTTGCCCAAATAAATGTCAGACACCAAACCACAGGTCCAGGAATCTCAGAGAACACCAAACAGGATGAATGCCAACAAATGCATAGTTTATTATGATACAGCTACGCATATCAACTTTAAACTGAAGAAAGTAAAAAATAAAGACCAGTTTTGAAAAAAAAAAGCCAGAAGAAATAAACCCAACATGCTTATAGAAGAATTATATCCAACTTCTCCCCAAAAACTATGCAAGCAAAGGGAGAGTATAATATTTAAAATATTAAGGGGAAAAAGCCCCACTAACCCATAATTTTTACCCTGTGAAATTATCCTTCAAAAGTGAAGAAGAAATAAAGACTCTCAAACAAAAATTGAGGAACTTTTTTGCCAGTAGACTTGTCTTGCAAGAAATGTTTAAAAAACTTCAAAGAAAAGGAAGACAGTATAGGTCAGAAATTGGATCTACATAAAGAAAAGGAAAACATAAGGGAAGAAATAAGTGAAGGTAAAATAAAAACATTTTTTACTCTTAATTGAGCAAGCAGATAACAATTTGTTAAAATAGTAATATTCAGTTATGTATTCACTTATGTATGCTTATGTATGTGTATACACACACACACACATACACACATATATAGTTGACCCTTGAACAACATGGGTTTGAACTGTGTGGGTCCACTTAGATATGGATATTTTGTTTTGCCTCTGTTATCCTCAAATAACACAAGACTCGCCTCTCCTCTTCCTTCTCCTCTGCAACCTACTCAATGTGAAAGTGACAGGATGAAGTCCTTTATAATGATCCTCTTCCACTTAATTAGCAGTAAATACATTTTCTCCTCTTTATATAATTTTTTGAATAATATTTTCTTTTCTCTAGCTTACTGTACTGTAAAAAGGCAGTATATAATATATATATCATACAAAATGTGTGTTAATGTACTGCTTTTGTTAACAGTAGGCTTCTGGTTAACAGTAGGCTATTCATAGTTAAAATTTTGGGAGTCAAAAGCTATATGTACATTTTCAAGTGTGTCTGATGGGGTCAGCACCCCTAAACTCCATGTTGTTTAGGGTTCAGCTGTCTGCCTCTGTGTGTGTGTGTTTGTGTGTGTGTGTGTAAACATATAAATAAGTGAAATGAATGACAGCAGTGACACAAAGAAAGGAATGACAGTGACAGAATTGGGATTATTTTGTTATTATATAAGACATTTGAACCAGCTGTGAAAGAGTATAGTTTTATTTGAAAATGGCTTTTTATTATTTGTAAGTGTATATTGCACACTCTGGAGAAGCCACTAAAAAGATAAATAAAAAAAAAACAAAAGAAGTATAACCGTGTTTGGGACAATATAACAGAAATACTATAAATTGGGTGTCTTAAACAACAGTAATTTATTTCTAACACTTTTGGAGTCTGGCATCCAAGTTTGAGGTACCAAAATTTTTAATATCTGGTGAGGATCTACTTCCTGGTATCTTTGCAGATGTACACCTTCTTGTTATGTCTTCACAAGGCAGAGAGCAGAGAGTAACCTCTCTGACTTCTTCTAACAAAGGCAGTAATCTCATTTATGAAGGCACCACCTTCATCATCCAGTTACCACCCAAAAGCTCAAGCTCCAAATACAAACACATTGGAGACTGAATTTCAACATATAAATTTTGAGGATACACAAACATTCAGTCAATAACAAACTGATATAAAAAGAAAATAAAGAAAATAATATTATAGAAAATCCTTACATAAGGCAGAACAAGAGTAGAAGACACAACTAGGGAAAAATGAGGAATAAATATAAAGAGTAACAGATGTGATAGATACTAATCCAACAATATTAATAATCACTTTAAATGTCAATTGTCTAAATACTCCAAAAAAATAAGGCCTAACTATATGTTGTCTATGATAAATCCACTACAAATATAAAGACCTATATATTAAAAGTAAAGCATTATATAAATATATATCATGCTAACACTAATTTAAAAAAGGTAGAAGTATATTAATTTCAGACAGAGCCCACTTCAGATAAAGAGAATTCATCAAGAAAAAAGAGAAGCATTGTCTAATGATAAAAGAATCAATTCCCCAAATAGACACAATAATCTTTAATCCACCTAACAACATAGTGTCAAAATATGTGAGGCAAAACTGACAAAAGTGGAATGAGAAATAAATGAATCAATCCACCGTTATAGTTGGAGACTTCAACAGGCTTTTGTCAGAAATGGACACACACTTCACATAGAAAACCAATATGGACACAGTTGAACTCTATAATATCAATCAGCTGTTACATGATGGACATCTATAGACTGTTTCTTCTGAAGCCAGAAGAATATTCCTTCTTTTCAAGCTCACATGGAATATTCACCAATAAAGATCAAATTCTTGGCCATAAATCATACCTTATCACATTTGAAAGAATATAAATTGTACAATATTTGCTTTCAGACCACAATGGAATTCACTAGAAATCAACACAAAGATAACTGAAAAATCCTAAGTTATGTGGTGAATAAACAACACACTACTAAATAACATGGGTCAAGAAATAATTTCAAGAGAAATTAAAAGCTATTTTAAGCTAAGTTAAAATGAAAATACAATGTATCAAAATTTGTAGGATGTAGTGAATGCAGTACTTACAGGGAAATTTATAGCATTGCATACATACATTAGAAAAGGAAAAAAAAACCTGTAAAATTGGTAAACTACAGCCTTACGAAACTAGAAAAAGAAGAGAAAACTAAATCCAAGAGTAATAAGAAGAAAATAATAATTGAGCAGAAACTCATTCAACTGAAAATAGAAAAGCAATAGAGAAATAATGAAACTAAAAGCTAGTCCTTTATACATATCAATAATATTGATAAGCCTCTACTCAGGCTAAGAAACAAACTCAGAAAATACACAAATGACTAATATCAAGAAAGAAAGAGGGAAAATTACTACATATCCCATGGACATTAAAATGATAATAAAGGAATATTATGACAACTGTATGAATACAAATTTGATAACCAAGTATAATGGACTTATTCCTTGAAAAGATGTTGTCTTTATCAGCTCAGGCTGCCACAGTAAAACATTATACACTAAATGGCTTAATCAACAGAAATTTATTTTCTCACAGCTCTGGAGCCTGGATGTTCAAGATCAAGGTGCCAGCAATGTTTAGTTCTGGTAAGGGCTTTCTTTCAGTATTGAAGATGAGTCTATTCTCACTCTATGCTCACATGACAGAAGAGAGAACAAACTCTCTGAGACCTTTTCTTTTTTTTTTTTTATTATACTTTAAGTTTTGGGGTGCATGTGCGCAACGTGCAAGTTAGTTACATATGTATACATGTGCCATTGTTGGTGTGCTGCACCCATTAACTCCTCATTTAACATTAGGTATATCTCCTAATGTTATCCCTCCACCCTCCCCCCACACCCATAACAGGCCCCAGTGTGTGATGTTCCCCTTGTTGTGTCCATGTGTTCTCATTGTTCAATTCCCACCTGTGAGTGAGAACATGAAGTGTTTGGTTTTTTGTCCTTGCGATAGTTCGCTGAGAATGATGGTTTCCAGCTTCATCCATGTCCCTACAAAGGACATGAACTCATCATTTTTTATGGCTGCATAGTATTCCATGGTATATATGTGCCACATTTTCTTAATCCAGTCTATTATTGTTGGACATTTGGGTTGGTTCCAAGTCTTTGCTATTGGGAATAGTGCCACAATAAACATAGGTGTGCATGTGTCTTTATAGCAGCATGATTTATAATCCTTTGGGTATATACCCAGTAATGGGATGCCTGGGTCAAATGGTATTTCTAGTTCTAGATCCTTGAGGAATCGCCACACTGTCTTCCACAATGGTTGAACTAGTTTACAGTCCCATCAACAGTGTAAAATGTTCCTATTTCTCCACATCCCCTCCAGCAGCTGTTGTTTCCTGACTTTTTAATGATCACCATTCTAACTGGTGTGAGATGGTATCTCATTGTGGTTTTGATTTGCATTTCTCTGATGGCCAGTGATGATGAGCATTTTTTCATGTGTTTTTTGGCTGCATAAATGTCTTCTTTTGAGAAGTGTCTGTTTATATCCTTCGCCCACTTTTTGATGGGGTTGTTTGTTTTTTCTTGTAAATTTGTTTGAGTTCATTGTAGATTCTGGATATTAGCCCTTTGTCAGATGAGTAGATTACAAAAACTTTCTCCCATTCTGTAGGTTGCCTGTTCACTCTGATGGTAGTTTCTTTTGCTGTGCAGAAGCTCTTTAGTTTAATTAGATCTGATTTGTCTATTTTGGCTTTTGTTGCCATTGCTTTTGGTGTTTTAGACATGAAGTCCTTGCCCATGCCTATGTCCTGAATAGTATTGCCTAGGTTTTCTTCTAGGGTTTTTATGGTTTTAGGTCTAATGTTTAAGTCTTTAATCCATCTTGAATTAATTTTTGTATAAGGTTTAAGGAAGGGATCCAGTTTCAGCTTTCTACATACGGCTAGCCAGTTTTCCCAGCACCATTTATGAAATAGGGAATCCTTTCCCCATTTCTTGTTTTTGTCAAGTTTGTCAAAGATCAGATAGTTGTAGATATGCAGCATTATTTCTGAGGGCTCTGTTCTGTCCCATTGATCTGTATCTCTGTTTTGGTACCAGTACCATGCTGTTTTGTTTACTGTAGCCTTGTAGTATTGTTTGAAGTCAGGTAGCATGATGCCTCCAGCTTTGTTCTTTTGGTTTAGGATTGACTTGGCAATGTGGGCTCTTTTTTGGTTCCATATGAACTTTAAAGTAGTTTTTTTCCAATTCTGTGAAGAAAGTCATTGGTAGCTTGATGGGGATGGCATTGAATCTATAAATTACCCTGGGCAGTATGGCTATTTTCACGATATTGATTCTTCCTACCCATGAGCATGGAATGTTCTTCCATTTGTTTGTATCCTCTTTTATTTCATTGAGCAGTGGTTTGTAGTTCTCCTTGAAGAGGTCCTTGATGTCCCTTGTAAGTTGGATTCCTAAGTATTTTATTGTCTTTGAAGCAATTGTGAATGGGAGTTCACTCATGATTTGGCTCTCTGTTTGTCTGTTGTTGGTGTAGAAGAATGCTTGTGATTTTTGCACATTGATTTTGTATCCTGAGACTTTGCTGAAGTTGCCTATCAGCTTAAGGAGATTTTGGGCTGAGATGATGGGGTTTTCTAGATATACAATCATGTCATCTGCAAACAGGGACAATTTGACTTCCTCTTTTCCTAATTGAATACCCTTTATTTCTTTCTCCTGCCTGATTGCGTGGGCCAGAACTTCCAACACTATGTTGAATAGGAGTGGTGAGAGAGGGCATCCCTGTCTTGTGCCAGTTTTCAAAGGGAATGCTTCCAGTTTTTACCCATTCAGTATGATATTGACTGTGGGTTTGTCATAGATAGCTCTTATTATTTTGAGGAGACCTTTTCTTAAAACAAAACAAAACAAAACAAAACAACAGTAATCCTGTTGTATCAGGGCCCCACTCTCATGAACTCATTTAGCTCTAAATACTTTTGTACAGGCCCTATTTCTAAATACAATCATATTGAGGGTTGTCTTCAACATACGAATTTTTAGAAAACATAATTCAGCCCATTGCAGATGCAATGTAACAAATCAACACAAGAATAAATAATTTGAATAGACCTATATCTATTAAAGAAATTAAATTAATAATGAATAACCTTTCCAAACATAAAACACCAGACCTAGACATGTTCATTGGTGAATTATATCAAACATTTAAAATATACATATATATATTATATATATATATACAAAATATCTACAAACTGTTTCAAAATATAGAAGAAGAGGAACTATTTTCTAACTCATTCTATGAGATCAGCATTATTCAAATACCAATACCTAAGACATTACAAAAAAAAGAGTACAGATCGATATCTCTCATCAAAATAGATACAAGTATCCTCAATAAAATATTAGAAAATCAATTCTACCAGTATATAGAAAGAATAATACATCATGACCAAGTGGGATTTATCCCAGGTATGCAAGGCTGGTTCAATAATTTATTCAATTAATGTAATCTAGTACACAAACAGGCTAAAGAAGAAAAATTAGATGATTATATTAATAGATGCCTAAAAAGCACTTGCCCAAACCCAACATTCATTCGTGTTAAAAAAAATCTTTTAGCAAACTAGAAATAGAAGAGAATTTTCTCAACCTTATAAAGCATACCATGAAAAAACTCACAAATAACATTACACTTAATTGTGAAAAACCAAAAGCTTTCCCAGTAATATCAGGAGAAAAGCAACAATATCAATATTCCTTTCAATCACTCCTTTTCAACATCATACTGGAAGCCCTAACTAATTCAGTAAGGCAAGAAAAGTAAAATATATACTCACTGGGAAGGAAGAAATAAACTGTCTTTTTTCACAGATGTGTAATTGTCCATGTAGAAAATCTGAAAAAAATAACAAAAACTTTTGTAAGTAATAAGCAGTTATTGCAAGGTTTCACAATATAAGATTAAAGTACAAAAGTCTATCATTTCATTTATACCAGTGCTATAGATTGAATTGTATCCCATCGGTTGGGCTGGGCACAGTGGCCTGTGACTGTAATACAACCATTCTGGGAGGCCAAGGCTGGAGGATCACTTGAGCCTAGGAATTTGAGTCCAGCCTGGACAACATAGTAAGACCTTGACTCTTAAAAAAAATTAGCTGGGTATAGTGGCATGTGCCTGTATTTCCAGCTATTTGGAAGGCTGAGGTGGAAGGATTGATTGGGCCTGGGAGGCTGAGGCCACAATGAGCGAAGATCACACTACTGCACTCCAGCCTGTGTGACAGAGTGATACACTGTCTCAAAAAAAGAAAAAATAAATACATTTTGAAGTTTTAACCTCCAATATAATTATTTGGAAATGGGCCTTGGGAGGTAATTTAAGTTAAGTAAGGTCATGGAGTTGGGGTCCTGATGATGGGATTGAGCGAGAAGAGGAAGAGAGATAAAAAAATAATACTCTCTGTTATGTGAGAATACAGGAACACAGCCAGAAGGTGGCCGTCTGCAAGCCAGCCCTGACCAGGAACTTAATTGGCCAGAGTTTTGAGCTTGGAACTCTCCCCCACTGTGAGAAATAAATACCTGTTGTTTAAACCAACCAGTCTGTGGCATTTTGTGATAGCAGATCAAGCAGACTAATATAACCAGCAGTGAAAAAGGAGAATATTAAATTAAAAATGATATTATTTACATTAACACCCCAAATAAAATATTTAGGTAGAAATTTGACAAAAATTTACAAGAACAATGTGAAGAAAACAAGCAAAACAAAAATACTCTTGTGAAAGCAGTCACTTCTTCCCATTTTATCTATATTTCAACATAATCACAAAAATTTCAGCAAGTTGTTTTGTAATATCAATAAACTAATCCTAAGGTTTATGTGGAGAAGCATAAACCCAGAATAGCTAACAATACAAAAACAGAGGAGCAAAGTTAGAGGACTGACCCACCCAACTTTAAGACTGACTATAAAGTTGCAGATTATCAAATAGTGGATAAAAGAATAGACAGATTAATGAGTTTTGATTCATTAATAGCGAGTCCCATAAAGGAACCACAAAAATATAGTCAACTAATTTAAAAAAAGGGGCAAAATTCATTTCGTCTTCCATCACTGATACCCTTTCTTCCAGTTGATAGCATCGGCTCCTGAGGCTTCTGCATTCTTCACGTAGTTCTGGAGCCTTGGCTTTCAGCTCCATCAGCTCCTTTAAGGACTTCTCTGCATTGGTTATTCTAGGTATCCATTCGTCTAATTTTTTTTCAAAGTTTTTAACTTCTTTGCCATTGGTTTGAATTTCCTCCTGTAGCTCGGAGTAGTTTGATCATCTGAAGCCTTCTTCTCTCAACTGGTCAAAGTCATTCTCTGTCCAGCTTTGGTCCGTTGCTGGTGAGGAGCTGCGTTCCTTTGGAGGAGGAGAGGCGCTCTGCTTTTTAGTTTCCAGTTGTTCTGCTCTGTTTTTTCCCCATCTTTGTGGTTTTATCTACTTTTGGTCTTTGATGATGGTGATGTACAGATGGTTTTTTGGTGTGGATGTCCTTTCTGTTTGTTAGTTTTCCTTCTAACAGAGAGGACCCTCAGCTGCAGGTCTGTTGGAGTTTGCTAGAGGTCCACTCCAGACCCTGTTTGCCTGGGTATCAGCAGCAGTGGCTGCAGAACAGCGGTGGCTGTAGAACAGCGGATCTTGGTGATCCGCAAATGCTGCTGCCTGATCGTTCCTCTGGAAGTTTTGTCTCAGAGGAGTACCCGGCCGTGTGAGGTGTCAATCTGCCCCTACTGGGGGGTGCCTCCCAGTTAGGCTGCTCGAGGGTCAGGGACCCACTTGAGGAGGCAGTCTGCCCATTCTCAGAACTCCAGCTGCGTGCTGGGAGAACCACTACTCTCTTCTAAGTTGTCAGACAGGGACATTTAAGTCTGCAGAGGTTACTGCTGTCTTTTTGTTTGTCTGTGCCCTGCCCGCAGAGATGGAGCCTACAGAGGCAGGCAGGCCTCCTTGAGCTGTGGTGGGCTCCACCCAGTTCGAGCTTCCTGGCTGCTTTGTTTACCTAATCAAGCCTGGGCAATGGCAGGCGCCCCTCCCCCAGCCTCGCTGCCAACTTGCAGTTTGATCTCAGACTGCTGTGCTAGCAATCAGCGAGACACGGTGGGCGTAGGACCCTCTGAGCCTTGTGCGGGATATAATCTCCTGGTGTGCCGTTTTTTAAGCCTGTTGGGAAAGCGCAGTATTAGGGTGGGAGTGACCTGATTTTCCAGGTGCCATCTGTCACCCCTTTCTTTGACTAGGAAAGGGAACTCCCTGACCCCTTGCGCTTCTGGAGTGAGGCAATGCTCGCTCTGCTTTGGCTCGTGCCCGGTGGGTGGCACCCACTGTCCTGCACCCACTGTCTGGCACTCCCTAGTGAGATGAACCCGGTACCTCAGATGGAAATGCAGAAATCACCCGTCTTCTGCGTCGCTCACGCTGGGAGGTATAGACCGGAGCTGTTCCTATTTGGCCATCTTGGCTCCAGCCATCCCATTACTGGGTATATACCCAAAGGATTATAAATCATGCTGCTATAAAGACACATGCACACGTATGTTTATTGCGGCACTATTCACAATAGCAAAGACTTGGAACCAACCCAGATTCCAACAACGATAGACTGGATTAAGAAAATGTGGCACATATACACCTTGGAATACTATGCAGCCATAAAAAATGATGAGTTCATGTTCTTTGTAGGGACATGGATGAAATTGGAAACCATCATTCTCAGCAAACTATTGCAAGGACAAAAAACCAAATACTGCATGTTCTCACTCATAGGTGGGAACTGACAATGAGAACACATGAACACAGGAAGGGGAACATCACACTCTGGGGACTGTTGTGGGGTGGGGGGAGGGGGAGGGATAGCATTAGGAGATATACCTAATGCTAAATGACGAGTTAATGGGTGCAGCACACCAACATGGCACATGTATACATATGTAGCAAACCTGCACATTGTGCACATGTACCCTAAAACTTATAGTTTAATAATAATAAAATTTAAAAAAAGGGGGGCAAAACAATATGGTGAAGCAAAGATAGTCTTATTGAGTCAGGATAGGTACTTAAGGAAGTAACCATGTCTTCAGGACGTGGCAATTGTATGAGCCCCAGCATTAGCATTTTAGTCAAGCTCATTAAAGCAAAGCTATCTCCAGTTGGAAATTTCCCCTGTAGAGAGCATGCACATTTTGATTTTACCTGCCCTAAAACTGACCTTTTGCTCATTATAATAGTAAAAACATACCACTGGGTGAATATTTAAGATGCTGTGATGTATGAACAAGCATGTACAGCTACTGCACATGTGCACCCAGAGGACCACCCAGAACATGCTTACTAGCAACACCTCTTCCCACCCCCTTATGGATAATCATGTAAGACTCCCATAAAAGGAGTTTCCCCAGTAAGAGTCAATACTGTCTCATCCTCATAAGCAGTCTGCCCTGAGTCCTCTTTCAGGGTGGTCTATTCTGCACCTGGCTTTCAGAATATTCTTTCTCCTTGGCAATAAATTGTTCTATGCTGAATCTCCATTGCTGGGTGTCTCTTGTTTAATTTTTTTTTTAACTAAGAAGATAAGAACTGAGGTTTTACTACAGCTGTCAACATTTCTAATAAATGATGCTGGAACAACTGGACATCCATATGGAAAAAAATGAATATAGACACAGACTTTACACCTGTCAAAAAAAACCTCAAATTAGATCATGAATGTAAATGTAAAATGCGAAAGTATAAAATTCCTAGAGGATAACATAGGAGATAATTTAAATGACCTTGTACATGAAAACAATCTTTTAGATATAACACAACACCATGAAAGATAGAAGTGATTAGCTAGACTTCATTAAGATTAAAATCCCTGCTATTAGAAAGACATCGTCAATATATAAATGTAGAAAAGTTTACAGACAGGGAGACAATATTTGCAAAGGACGTATCTGATAAATGATGGTCACCCAAAATTTACAAAAACTCTTAAAACTCAACAATAAAAAAAATAAACATCCCAACTAAAAAATGGGCAAAAGACCTGAACAGACCCCTCACCAAACAGGATTTACAGATGGCAAATAACTATATAAAAAGATGCTGAACATCATATATTATTACAAATTGAAAATTAAACTAGAGAGATACCACTATAAACATGTGAGAATGACCTAAATCCAAAGTACTGACAAAAAAACCTAATGAGGTTGTGGAACAAAAGGAACACTCATGCTCATTCATTCCCAGAGGGAATGCAAAATGATGGTACAGCCACTTTGGAAGACAGTATGACAGTTTCTTAGAAAACTAAACATGCTCTTACCATATGGTCTAGCTATCATGATTCTTGGTTTTTACCCAAATGAGCTGAAAACTTATTGTACACAAAACCCAGCATCTGAATGTTTGTAGCAGCTTTATTCGTAGTGCCAAAACTTAGAAGCAACCAACTTATCTTTCATGAGGTGAATGGATAAACTGTGATGCATCCAGGCAATGGAATATTATTTAGTGCTAAAAAGAAATGAGCTATCAAGTCATGAAAAGACATGGAGGATTCCTAAATGTATACCACTAAGTGAAAGAAGCCAATATGAAGAGGCTGCATACTGTGTGATGCCAACTAAATGACATTCTGAAAAGGCAAACTATGGAGACTATAAAAAGAGCAATGGTTTGAAGGGCTTAGCAAGGAGGGAGGGATAAATAGGCGGAGTACAGAGAAATTTTAGGACAATGAAACTACTCTATTTGAACTATAATGGTGGATACATGTTGTTGTATATTTGTCAAAACCCATAGTATACACAACACTAACAGTGAATCCTAAGGTAAACTATGTACTTTGGGTGATAATATATGAATATAGGTTCATGGATTGTAACAAATGTACCACTCTTGTGAGGGAGGTTGATAACGGGGAAGGCTCCATGTATGTGGGAAAGGGGATGATATGGGAAATCTCTGGATCTTCTACTTAATTTGTCTGTGAACCAAAAACTGCTCTAAAAATTAGTTTATTATACAAAATTATTTTAAAATGAGAGAAAAAAATTACAGCGGTCAGATTGCCCCAGTTATCACTGATGCAAAACATATCTAAGGATTTGTATGAAAGAATATATTGCAAAGAGATATTAAAACACAAATTTTAGTTACAATATTGCATTACAAAAAATTGCTGTGACCAATTTGAAACTATCATGGCCATTATCGAAACAGTGAAAACAATGTTTTTGCTTCAACTAACTAGTAATATGCCTGTTTTCAGCATATTGGGAAACAAAAGTCAATGTAGTTTAAGAGAACTACACTCTCATCTACTGATAGGACAAAGTCAGTGATAATATTTAACATTGAACAATGAAGGTGTAGATAATAAGCATGTGATAGGGAAATATAGTAAATCTTAATAATATTTAATTCTGCATTGTAGACTGATGGATAAAAAGTGATGTGTTAGAAGAATTGGTTTTTATCACGAGCATTTATATATGTCTTTAGATGTATGTTCCATGTTTATATAATGAATTTATACTTTATATGCACATATACAATTATAAAAATAAAATATGCCTTCCATCAGTATAGGTTTAGATGATAGGACATTATAAGGCTAGATGTATGCAGTAATATTAATGAGAAATTTAAATGGGCTAAATTTTAAAATATTTTTCTAATTCTTTTTCAATTCACCTCCTTTCCATCACCATAATGGAAGTTACAAATAATACCCACAAAAATATTTAGAGTAACTTGCTGTACTCAGAGAAGGGAAAAGCTTTTGAGGTTTCTTGATGGATAAGCCCCATCTGGCACTTTTATCATTTGTGTGGACTCTGAACATTTTATAAAATACAGCACCTGGCAATTAGCACTGTAAAATCTACAGATAGATTCTGGTTATTTCATGCAGGTTGCTGCCAAGAATATGCTTTAAATTTATACATGCCATCCTTACTAGCCCACATGTTCCCTTCAAAATAGGAAGAGAATGAGAACTATTGCTTGAATCACATTTACAATTGAAAAAAAGGATTTCAACTCAAACTCTCCAAGATAAGAGAACATAGCATTGCAAGGAAAAGGTAAAGCTCAGTGGATGGCAAAAACAAATGTTAAAGAAAGTGCTACCCATTATAAATCATTGATCATATAATTTATTATTCAAATCGAGATATTTTTAGAGAGGGTGTTACACAGTATTAAGGGGGCTAAGGTTATTGACAAGAAAAAACACAGTGCATATCAGATAATTGAAGTCTCTTTAGTTATCCACTGTCTTAAAAGATCTTTAGGATTATTAAGACCAATACATATGTTAGTAGTGAGCATTTATCATTTGCCTCCTCAGATTCCTGAGCCCTACTTTTGTTACAGCCCTATGTTTGTTTGTTTTAATTACATCTTCCATATTTAAGTTCACATGATCTGATGGGGCTTCACTTCAGATTTCTATAGGCCAAAGTCTTTTGAAATCACAAAAAATATTGTGCACTAGCATTATTTATATTCTGATGTTTTGTTTGCTTGTTGATACCTTATTGGAGAAATTTCAGGCAAAATGTTTTGCTCATAAATATGTGAGCAAGCAAGAAAAGCAGTGTTAGTGGCAACTGTAAAAATATCTAATTCAATTTTTAAGCTTTCTACAAATCCCCTCATTTCTGCCAAATAGCTGTTGATTTATTTGCAGCTTGCTATTCTGATGACATATGATATCATTAGGACAATAAACCCCAATGTTCTCTTGTTTTCTCAAATTGAAATGTTGAAGACTTAACTTTAATTATGCCCTTAAATTCCAATGTAGACACAGAAATAAGCAGCAAGCATCTTTCTAGGTCTATTTTATATCAATCCTCTTTTGTAATACTTTTTCTTATTTCTAGTGTTCAACATCATATCCTGTTTAAACTAGACTTGCCATAAATAATGCAAGAAAGCATGAATCAGTTTTAAATGCATATGATTTTGTGCGTAAAAATAAGTGAATTACTCATCGACTACTAGGCAGGAAGTTTAGGATCACCTCAGTTGAATGATAACATAAAATACAACCTAAAGTTTTGTTCTATCATCCTTTACTGTCACTATTTAACAAAGCTTGTGATTATATTTTTGAAAAGCTTTAACTGTGCCATTTTTGTTTAGCTGTTAATGCCATTTCATTTTATGTAGTTCATTATACTCACTTTCATTAAAGTATAATATTACACACACACACACACAAACACACACATTTTGCACCTGTAAGCTTTGTGATAGAACTGACTCTTAAAGATAGCTGCCACAAAGAATTATGTACCAAATCAGGCATGCTAAAAATATCATTTTTATTTTGAGGCTATGTACACACATGTCAAAACAACTGGTTGAAAATTTAAGTTACTCAATCAACCAGTTATGTTGTCTACATGATGCTAAAACAGCCAGCTTGATTGATATTCATTCCCAACTGGATGAATTGACTCTATCGAACAGTTGACAATATCTTTATTTTTTTATTTTTATTTTTTTTTCATATTTTTAAATTTAATTATATTCTTATTATTTACATATTTGGTAAAAATTATATATATATATTTTTTCTTTCTTTTATTATTATACTTTAAGTTTTAGGGTACATGTGCACATTGTGCAGGTTAGTTACATATGTATACATGTGCCATGCTGGTGCGCTGCACCCACTAACTCGTCATCTAGCATTAGGTATATATCCTAATGCTATCCCTCCTGCCTCCCCGCACCCCACAACAGTCCCCAGAGTGTGATGTTTCCCTACCTGTGTCCATGTGATCTCATTGTTCAATTCCCACCTATGAGTGAGAATATGCGGTGTTTGGTTTTTTGTTCTTGCGATAGTTTACTGAGAATGATGATTTCCAATTTCATCCATGTCCCTACAAAGGACATGAACTCATCATTTTTTATGGCTGCATAGTATTCCAAGGTGTATATGTGCCACATTTTCTTAATCCAGTCTATCATTGTTGGACATTTGGGTTGGTTCCAAGTCTTTGCTATTGGGAATAGTGCCGCAATAAACATACATGTGCATGTGTCTTTATAGCAGCATGATTTATAGTCCTTTGGGTATATACCCAGTAATGGGATGGCTGGGTCAAATAGTATTTCTAGTTCTAGATCCCTGAGGAATCGCCACACTGACTTCCACAATGGTTGAACTAGTTTACAGTCCCACCAACAGTGTAAAACTGTTCCTATTTCTCCACATCCTCTCCAGCACCTGTTGTTTCCTGACTTGTTAATGATTGTCATTCTAACTGGTGTGAGATGGTATCTCATTGTGGTTTTGATTTGCATTTCTCTGATGGCTAGGAATCCAACTTACAAGGGACGTTAAGGATCTCTTCAAGGAGAACTACAAACCACTGCTCAAGGAAATAAAAGAGGATACAAACAAATGGAAGAACATTCCATGCTCATGGGTAGGAAGAATCAATATCGTGAAAATGGCCATACTGCCCAAGGTCATTTACAGATTCAATGCCATCCCCATCAAGCTACCAATGACTTTCTTCACAGAATTGGAAAAAACTACTTTAAAGTTCATATGGAACCAAAACAGAGCCCGCATCGCCAAGTCAATCCTAAGCCAAAAGAACAAAGCTGGAGGCATCACACTACCTGACTTCAAACTATACTACAAGGCTACAGTAACAAAAACAGCATGGTACTGGTACCAAAACACAGATATAGATCAATGGAACAGAACAGAGCCCTCAGAAATAACGCCACATATCTACAACTATCTGATCTTTGACAAACTTGACAAAAACAAGCAATGGGGAAAGGATTCCCTATTTCATAAATGGTGCTGGGAAAACTGGCTAGCCATATGTAGAAAGCTGAAACTGGATCCCTTCCTTACACCTTATACAAAAATCAATTCAAGATGGATTAAAGACTTAAACATTAGACCTAAAACCATAAAAACCCTAGAAGAAAACCTAGGCATTACCATTCAGGACATAGGCATGGGCAAGGACTTCATGTCTAAAACACCAAAAGCAATGGCAACAAAAGGCAAAACTGACAAATGGGATCTAATTAAACTAAATACCTTCTGTACAGCAAAAGAAACTACCATCAGAGTGAACAGGCAACCTACAAAACGGGAGAAAATTTTTGCAACCTACTCATCTGACAAAGGGCTAATATCCAGAATCTACAATGAACTCAAACAAATTTACAAGAAACAAACAAACAACCCCATCAAAAAGTGGGCAAAGGACATGAACAGACACTTCTCAAAAGAAGACATTTATGCAGCCAAAAGACAATATCTTTATAATGAACAAAGTTGATCATTCCATATCTATGCTGAAAAATCTATCCATGATTTAGAGGACAAAATCGAAAATCCTTAGCTTGACACAAAAGGCCTTTCCAGAACTGTCTACTCTTTGCTTTTCTTACTCCACCTTCTATCATCCTCCCCACCTTGCTATAACAACATGCTGTTGATGATGTCACTTTCCTTCTGACATTTCAGTTTTGTAATTGTTTTCTATGGGCTGTTCCTATGACGGCATCCTCCCACCGTTTTCCACTGTACCTACTGGCTTGATTTGTTGCCTGAAAATTCTTTTTTTCACTTTTTAAATTATAGCCTGAAGGTCATATTGTCAGATGTGCCTTACCTTGCCCCCGCCTCTGCTCAATCTTATTTGCTTCCACAATATTTTCACTTAGGACATAGTAAATAAATCATTAATGTTAGTTCAATGAATATGGGAAAAAATAAAAGAATGAATTGTGTAGTTATTTAATTTTTAAATCTGAGTAAACATTCCTAAAGTTAATTATGTATCCATTGTGCCTCTTCTGTGTTAATTTACTTGGAAATGTAATTTACATACTTTTAGTTTTGTGAAAACAAATTTGTGATTGAAGTGACACTCTCTTTATGTGAAGTCAGCAGTGTTATAAAAAGTAATCTAGAAAAATCAGGCTTATTGTCATATTTATTATTAATGTTAATGGGCATTTTTACTCAAGTCTTCCTAAGCTTTAGGATATCTTGAATATTTTTCTTCTTCAGTTTAGTTTCATCTTCCTCAATAATCTTCCACAGTTGATTCTGGTGCATAAATGCTATACAGAATCCCAGATACAAATTAATGAATATTGTAGAGATTTTAAGGTATGAGGAACCAGAAACTCTCTTCTCTTTCCTTTTTGGTTTCAGAATCAATTGTTTTCACTTGGATCTGAAGCACCATATTCTGCTGACTTGCTCCTATTTTATTGGCCACTCTTCTCAGTCTTCTTTGAGCCTTCCTCCTCATTCCTCAAACTTTGTAATACTAGTATGTCATGGGGTTTTGCCTTTGGATGTCTGTACTCCACACTCACTCTCTTGGATCACATCCAGTCTCATGGCCTGATAAAATGTTATATGCTTATGATTCCAAAATTTATGTTTGTAACTCATATCTTTCTCTGAACTTTGGTATTTACTTTCTACATTACATCACTACTTGTATAAATAGTAGGTATTTTAAACTTAACCTATTCAAAACTAAATCTCTTAATTACCGTCTCTCTTCCAAACCTATGCTCTTTCCTGCCTTAATTAATAACAATTCCATCATTTTAGTTTCTTGGGGAACATAAGTAAACAAGTAAATGAAAAGATAGATATGCAGACAAGTATACAAGATAGACGGACAGATGGAGTTAGAAACATCTTTGACACTGCTAATGCTCTATATGCAATCTACTGAAATACATCTACTATATTGCCACTTTGCAACACAACTATATGCATATGTACCTTGCGGGTATCATCTCCTACTGTAATACTTCAATAGCCTTTAACTGGTTTCTGTACTTAGAATTGTATAACTTTAAAGTCTATTCTCAACTTAGCAGTCAAAGTGATCCTTTGAAAATGGAAAATCAGATTATGTCACTCTGCTCAGATCATTTAACGGCTAGTTAAATAAAATGAAGATCTCAATATTCTTCATCAGCAGATGGTAACAGAAAATAATTTGCTGTTTTACTGCTTGGAAGTTGATCTGAGTGACTCATCCTAACATTTCCTAGTTTAAGCTAGTTTTCATGACTGTACACATTCATTGCAGTGCTTTGTAGGATTTAACTTGGATCAATAGGCTATTTAATCAGATCTGTACTAATTAGAATCCAAAGTGCCTTATAATTATATTTTTGGAAAATGGTTTAGTAGGAAAAAAAAAGTCTTGAGAATCTCTAATGTTTAATAGTCAAAATCAAGATCCAATATAACAGGTTAAATTATTCCAAGGACAGTAGAGCATATGCTTACACATTAACAAGTAAAATGAGCTGCTCTCAAGCTTTTAAAGCAGGGAAAGAAGTTAGGGAGGCAAAAAAGAAAGGTAATTAAAAATAGCAGCAGTTAATCATTTGGAGCAAATTACTCATGGAACATTCTGGGAACTATTACGAATTTAGTATTCATATTCAACTAGACTGAAAAAGGATGGAGGAAAACAATGAATAATAGTATTATTCTTAAGATATACAAGCTTCTTCATAGCTGTAGAGATTTCATTGGGCAAATTTTAATTATGCAGAAAGACCACAAATTCCAAGGAATTAAATAAATCAGTAATGCATGACATGTTATTAGCTTTGAATTAATAAAAAAGTATCATTTTGCATTTGTTTAAACAGGAAAGTAGTTAACAGAACTCTTTAAAGAAGCAAGAATCAAATTTCAACTCAACACAACTCAAAAGTTTAAGCACTGTAAAGTAATACTGCATTGTCTACTATCTTAGATATTAAGGATTTGTCAGGACAGTAAAACGTTCTGACACAGAGTAAAGAACACAGAAATAAGACTTGGAAAAATTATTCCATAGACTAGGCTCCTGAATTGGTATTGGTTACTTATAGACATTAAAATATACATGGACTTTTTTCTTTTTAATATTTACAGAGATTGATACGATCTATATTAAGAATTAAGTTATCTTAATTCTTAGTTGTCAATAAAAAATTATTCTTCTGGGGAAGAGGTAGTAACAGGTTTGAAACCTACTTTACTGTCTGGAAAAAAAAACTAAAAATAATACATCAAGACTTAGAAGATGTTTTCTGTAAAGGGGCAAATATAACATATTTCAGCTTTGAGGGATATTCACTTTCTGTTGCAACTATTTGACTATTTGACTCTGCTATTATATCTCAAAATCAGTCACAGACTATATGTAAGTGAATAGGCATTACCAAATTTGGCCTGTGAGCCATAGTTTGATGGCACATGGAATATAGGAAACAATGTTTTTCTTTTCAAAATATTGGAAACAAATAATAAAGGAAGGTAATTCCTTTGACATGGGAAACAAATGAACTGAGTTTTAGAAAATTATTATTTCCTCAGCTTATTATCTTTTCCAGACCATAATGCAAGGGTGGAGAATCCATGTTGAAACCTGGTGAGCCCTTACACTGAGATGCCAGAGTGAAGAGTCCAAGGAGACCTCGAGTTTGCAGGAAAAATAATAAAGAAGCTGGGAGAGGTAAGCAGAGAAGACCTCTGAAAATCTTCCAAATATCTTAGTCAACTAGTTCACAGAGTGCTGACCCACACCTGCATGTGAGGAAACTATTGGATACAAAAGCAGGGGTGAGGTGGGGTGAGGGGGTAGAATAGCACATGAAAAAAAAAAATAGAGGGAATGGGAAAGCAGTACCCAGAGCTCAGAAGGCCAGAAATAGTGCCTATTCCCCCAAGCCAGAATGAAGCCTCATAATTCATGAAACATCAAATAGAGCACTTTAAAAAGCATCTTTCCTCCATAGTATGAAGCAATTTTCTCCAGAATAGATGCTACACTGGTTCTACCATTTGAAGGAAAAACTAAAAATAGAATCAAAACACCAAATTGTTTCCTAGTAACTTATGTGCAGCCCAGAACAAGGCTCAAAAAAATATATGGTAATACAGAAATATTCCACCTGCAAAAGGCAAACTTCACAATCGTTGCCATTCTATAAAACTTTTCTAAGTATGGAAAAAAAGCAGGAAAATATAACCCCACAACTAACATAATATAATTAAATACAAACAAACTCAAATTTGCAAAGATGTTAGAATTAGCATGCAAGGAAAATAAAAAAGTTGTTATAACTGTATTTTATTCAGAATGGCAGACATAACACTGAGCAGGTTAAATAGAGACATGGAAGACATAGATGTTTTTAAAATGACCCAGCTTCTAAAAATGAAAACCAAATTTCTGTACTGACAGTAATACTGCATAGAAATAAAGGTAGCTTAGACATTACAGGAGAAAGTATTAGTAAACTTGATAACATAGCAACAGAAACTAGCTGCAGAGAGAGAAAGAGGATGCACTCAAAAAAATCTACAGAGTATCACTAAGTTGTGGGAAAGCTTTATGTAGCCTAAAATACATGTCCATGATACATATTTTACACACACACACACACATATATAATTGTATTGCTGCACACACACACACATACTGTGTTAGTCTGCTTTGCATTGCTATAAAGGAATACCTAGGACTGTATTATAAAGAAAAGAGGTTTATTTTGGCTCACAGTTCTGCTCTTCAGGCTATACAGAAAACATAGTGCTGTTATCTGCTTCTGGTGAGGTCCTCAGAAAGCTTACAATCATGGTGGAAGGTAAAGGGGGAGCTGGCATATCACATGGCAAGAGAGGAAGCCAGAGAAATGCCATTCTCTTTTAAACAACCAGCTCTTGTGTGAACTAAGAGTGAAAACTCACTCAGCACCCAGGTGATGGTGTTAAGTCCTTCAATATAGCTCCAACCCTATGACCCAACACCTCCCGCTAGGTGCCACTTCCAACACTGAGGACCATATTTCAACATGACATTTGGAGGAAAAAAACATGCAAACCATATAATATACATATACATAATTTCCATATAATAACCATATATAAATAAACCATATCCATATAATAATCCATATCCAAATAAACCATATAATATACACATACATATACATAAATTGGATAAAAACTCTGCGGTCACGAATGCAGGAAAAATAATGATTTCCAAGGATAAAAATCATGAGGAAAACTACAAAAAGGCACATCATAATCTAATTGCACAAAATCAGTGATAAATAAAAAAAATCTTCAAAGCAACCAGATTTTGAAAAATAATGGTAGGTGCAGTGAAACAAATATATGACAATGCATCATGCTTATTGGAAATAATGCAAATGAAAAGGCAATGGAGCAGCAAAATATGAAGAAACAGTAAACAAGTAAATAGCAAAGAACATTAGAGATTGTAACAACAATTATAAGAACATTTTTTATATTATTTCTAAAAGTTAATAGGAGCAAAAAATAGCAAAACTCATAGGCATATGAGGAAATTACATGTATGTTATAACAGCTTTCAGAAACAGGAACCTAGTGGTCCTTATAAGAGTCAAAAAAGAAAGTAAGAAATTCAGGAGTCCCTCAACTTATATGTTAGAATTAGATTTTTTTCAGAGGATAAAAACAATTTAGAGCATGTGTTGGCAAGCTAGAGTCCAGAGAACAAATATGTCCAACTGAATATTTTTGCAAATAAAGTTTTACTGAGATATATTTTTAATGTGTTATCTCTGGCTCCTCTCACACTACAACGGCATAGTTGTGCAGTTGTGAACAAAGACGGTATGGTTTCCAAAACTGAAAATATTTATTAACTTTTACATAAAGTTTACTAACCCCTAAAACATTTAAAATATTTTTATTTCTCCTCTCTTTCAAAAATTTCATAAGCTCAACTATTACAGAAAATGTAAATTAGATAAAGTTTACATACCCTTAAAGTTATTTGAACTCCCTGGCTATTGCTCAGAAGATTGCATATAAAAATTGTATTTCTCTAAGCAGTGGTTTTCAATCTTGGCTACATACATATTTAACAATTCAAATGTCCAACCCATACTTCAGACTAATGAAAAGAGAATGAGTAGAAAAAAGAAGACACTATAATCAAGATTATTTTTAATGCACACCAGATAATTTCAATGAGCAGGCTAGATTAAGAAATATATCTTGGTAAAATATAATCTCTTTGCTCCTTCTATAATGTTCAGGGCAAGAAATGCATAGCTAAAATGGATAAATTAGTAGACAGTATACCTCCAAAGACAATATGCTACTGAGGCAACATACTACTGAGGTAATATTTTAAATCACAATTACATTGCTTAAGTCTGAAAAAGAAACTTTGATTTAGTGTGCATACAAGTTTCAGGGAAAGATATGGGTAACTTGTACAAATTTTATACGTTGATAATGTTTAGGTAAAAATTTTCAATTATCACTCTTTCATCTTATTTTATTTCCTTCAACTCTTAGCATGTGCGATCTTTAAAAACCTATTTGAAATATGAATTGACACAGAGAAAACAACATCATTTTTCTACATGGAAAGTTGTATTCTTTCAACCAAAGATAATATACAAACAAAAATAGAAAAGCAGCAAATCCTGGATTGCCAAGAAAAGAGATAAACTATTCTCTGTCCCTAATAAAGATGAAGCTTCAGACAAAAAGAGTTATCTTTTGAAATACATGAAATTAGAGAAGGCGAAAACTGTTAGTTATAAAATTGTATATGGAAAAATGAATAAAATCAAATGATGAATCTTGAATATAAAATTTATTAGGAATTCATTAATAGAGAAAGTGAGGTGCAATCTGAAAGTAAAAAAATTACATTATGTATCTCTAATGAGGAAAGCATGTTCTTTGTTTTCTCAATGTTATTTTTGGAAATGTACTACAAACTGCAGAAAATAATATAAGGTTAAAGCTATAATACTATTATTGCTTAAACTGAAGACCTTGGAAAAGTATAAATGTTATAAAATTAACAAGTAATAATTAATAATATGACTTTTTTTCTGTAACAGAAGAAAAACATAAGATATTGCCAAATTAAGTTGGTTCCAAGTTATAAAGAGAAGGGAATGGAAATGGTCATTTGCAGATTTAAAACACATGTAATAGTAATATTAATGCTAAAAGTCATGTTAACAAAAATAAAACAATAATAGAATTCATAATTCATAATTATAATTTCACAGGGATTTTCTCCTTGAAATTGAAATAAACTATAGAAATAAATTATTTCCCTTGAAATTGAAATAAATCTCTATAAATAATTTTATAGAGATTTTTCTCATTGAAATTGAAATAAATGACTTTTTTTGCTATAAATATTGAATCTAGTTTACAAATATGCAACTTAATGAGAATTACAACTTGTATGAGGAGAAATAGGCTTCATTTTTTTGAAATATATATACTCATGAGACTGATGAGTCAGTAAGGGGAAGGTAATTTTGTAGCCTAAAAGGAATCATAACGTCTTCCAGTTTATTCAATTTCTTGTGGATAAATATTTTTTCATAATTTATCTCTGGACTTCTAAATTTTTTTTCTAGGTTCAAATAAAATTTGCATAAGCTCAGGTCCTTATGAAAGCGACATTTGCTACTGCACACTATTTTTTCCAATCTTCACTCAATGAGCTGAATTGCTTTATCTATTAGTACCTTGAGTACCTGGGGTATCCTTCAGTTCATCTACAGATAGGTGTTCACATACAGGTAACTCACAGTATCTTCTCTCACATGATCATTTTCTACCCATAGACCCCATTCTGACTCTGTATCACCTCAAGTTTTCAAAGGCAGTGTTGATGATCTGAAAGAAGTCACCTCCTCCATGTGAACCAAATTATTGCTTCTCAAGTAATAGACAAGGAAACAGCAGTATTAGACCCTAGATAATTAAACAGAGAACATTGGAATTACATGACTGTAAACTAATTATATTTAATACATACAGAGAAATAAAATAAGTAATTAAAAACATGAGAAAGAGGAAGATATCGTTAAAAAGGATCTGGCTCATGTTGAATAACTTAATTCTGAGTAGTTGGCCATTCATGTTCATAACACAAAGGGTACAAAACGGTCGAATAGGTCTCTCCAGGAAACATTTAGCTGCAGAAATATTTATTTGAAAAACTAAAAACATGTACAAAAATACCTTCACGGGAGCTAATAAGACCAGGTAAGAGGTCACAGTACCTGGTTATAATAAAATAATAAGAAAAAACACATTAAAGAAGGTGGGAAGGACAGTTTTACATTATGTGGACCCTCCTCCAACCTCAGGAAGCACAGCATGGACAGACATACCATCTGACTGGGGAAGAGAAAGGGAAATGAGCATAGGGGTTTTAGTTGGACCCTAACACCAGGCTTGCTACAGTAAAACCTAGTATTGGTCAGACGCTCATGGCCTCTGACTCCAGGCCAGTACCCATGGACTGAGCTTTTAGATCTGCCTCAGTGCCAGGTGGGAGCCTATACACACTGTGAGGCAGATTTAATTTTCTATAAATTATAAATAAAAATTCTATACATAATGGAAAACAGCATGGAAGTCCTCAAAAATTAAAAATAGTACTACTGTATGATCCAGCAATCTTACTTCTGCGTGTTTATCCAAATAAATTATAATTAGAATCTCTAAGAAATAGAGACTATTTCATTGTGGCACTATGCACAATAGCCCAAGTTGTGAAAACGAGCTGGAAATGTCCATTGACAGATGAATGGATAAAGAAAATTTAGTATATAAATAAACTGAAATACTATTCAGCCTTAAAAAGAGAGAAATTTTCAACATGTGACCACGTGGATGAATCTTAAGGACATTAGGGTAAGGGAAATAAGCCAGTCACAGAAAGGTGATAAATACTGCAGGATTCCACTTATCTGAGGTATCTAAAATAGGAAAACTTGTATAATCACAGACTGGAATGGTAGTTGCCAAAGACTGAGAGAAGGGGGAGATATGTAACTATTAATCAATGAGCATAAGATTTTAGTCAAGCAAAAGGAATAAGCTCTAGGGATGTACTGTACAACATTGTAATTATAATTAACAATAATGTACTATACTCAATGTTATAAAAAATTAACAAGTAATAATTAATAATATGACTCTTTTTTATGTACCAGAAGAAAAAAAATAAGATATTGCCAAATTAAGTTGTTTCCAAGTTATAAAGAGAGGGGAATAGAAATGGTCATTTGAACATTTGTTGAGATGATTAAAAAATGCCAATACATACACACACACACACACACACACACACACACGCCCCTCAAGTAATTCTAAAGATGACAGAAAAAGAGGGCAAAAACACAAGAAAGATTAACAAAATAGAATATATCAATAAAGATGGAAGATTTTAATCTGGCCATATAAAAATTACCTTAAATACAAATTATCCAAACAATAAAATACAGAGGTTATCAAATTGGATAAATGAGGGCCAACTCTATGCTATATTTAATAAACCAATTGTAAATACAAAGACAAAGTAAGTTTCAAAGTAAAATCATGGGAAAATATATACCACATCAACATTAACCAAAACAAAGCTGAAATAACTATAGTAATATTAGTCGAAGTAAAGTTTAGAAAAAGGAAATATTGACAGTAATGAAGCAGGACATTGTATAACAATAAATTGGTCAATTCTGCAAGAAGAACTAACAATTCTAAATGTTTATACACCTAACAACATAACTTCAAGAATAAATAAATGTAAAAACCTTAGAGAATTGAAAATAAAAGCTGAAAGTTCACAATTATAGTCAAGACGTCAACACTCCTCTCTCAGTAGTTGATAGAACCAATATACACAAGTAGATTGAATACACACAAATGATAGAAGCCATATAACCAAGTAAGATTATAAAAATATCTGAAAAACACTGTCAACCAACTTAATCTAATGACATTATTATAATATACTGACCACAATAGGGGAAAGTATATTTTTTCCCATCTGCATATGACAAAGTCATCAACATATACAGTATTCTGTGCCATAAAATATACTTTAACAAAAGTTAAATAATATAAATTACATCATGTATATTTTTGGTTCATAACCAAATTATACTTGAAATCAGTAACAGAAAGATATCTTTACAATTCTCAAATATCTTAGTATGAAACACAGTTCTGAGTAGCACATTGGTCACAGAGAAAACCACAAAGGAATATAAAAAAAAGGTTTAATTCTAAGCAAATAAAAATGCAACATATCGAACTGTGTGGAATGCAGAAAGAGCAATGTTTAGAGGGATGTTTATCACATAAAAGGCTTATACTGGAAAAGAAGTAAGGTCTCGAGTCATTGATGTAAGCTTCTACCTCATAGAAACTAGAAAAAGAAAAAAACAAAATTAGCTGGGCACGGTGGCGCGTGCCTGTAGTCCCAGCTACTCGGGAGGCTGAGGCAGGAGAATCGCTTGAACCTAGGAGGCTGAGGTTGCGTGAGCGGAGATCTCACCACTGCACTCCAGCCTGGGCGACAGAGCGAGACTCCATTTAAAAAAAAAAGAAAGAAAGAAAAAACAAACAAACAAGAACAAAAAACAACAAGACAAGAGCCATTTAAACTGAATTCCTACAGCATCCAGAGCATAATAATAAAGAGCAGAAAGCAATAAAATTTAGAAAGAAAAAATAATAGAGAATATCAATGAAGCAGAAAGCTGTTTTTTTAAAAGAATTTGATAAGCTTTTTAAAATTTCAGCCAGATGACCAAGAATAAAAATAAAATAAACAAATTACAAATATCGTTGATAAAAAATGGACATATCATTAAAGTTTTCTGCAGATACTGAAAGCATAAATCAATAGTGTGAACAGCTGTAAGCTCTTAAATTTCACAACTTTGATGAAAAAGGAAAACTCCTTCAAATTACAAACTCCTAGCATTCACTGAAGATTAGTTATTTTTTGCCACTTACCAATATTACAAAGTTAGTAAGCAACATAAACAAAACAAATTTATTATCTAGCAGTTTTTTAGGTGAGGAGTCCAAGCATAGCTTGGTTGCACCTCTGCTTAGGGCCTTATAAAAGGAAAACCAAGATTTCAATCAGTGCTGTTGTTTCATTGATGTTCCAACAAATTTATTAAACCTATACCAGTTACTTTGTAATTATTAGAATTCTTTTTACATTTAGGAATAATTAAATAAAAGCAAGGATGACCACTGATGCATTTCTAATCAAACTAGTGCTGAATGTCTAAATTAGCTAAATAAAGGAGGCAACAATGCAAGCTTAAAAACTGGAAATGAAGAAATGGAGTTGCCATTATTCTCATAGAAATACATACATATGAACTACATAGGAAACAAAAAAGTATCTCTAGACAGCTTGGTAAAAATGTCTAAAAAAATCTAAAAATCTCCTAGATATAAAAATTTCAATATATAACAATAAACCATAGTTTTGTACATTAGCATTACAAAATTAGAACATGTAATTTCAAAAAGATATTATACACCAGGAAAACAAAATAGTAGGAAAAGTTATTAAATTATGTCAAAATTTTCTTGAAGGTCCTCAATGGGATTGACGAACTTTATAAATCAAAAGTTTTGTTCTATTTTTTCTATGTCTGGAGACCACGAACATAGAGTAGCTTCCCAATTCTTGGACCCGTAGAAATGTGACTCATTTTATTACTTGTAAATTCTTCACACACCATATCATCTATTTTGATTATCGATAAGTAAGTATCACACATTTATATAATTACTATAAAATGATACATGCTTTTTATGCTTTACAAATAATTATGCTTTATTTAATAGGCTATGAAATGATGCATACATTTAGTAATCATAGCTAAATTTTTATGATTATAAGTGACAGATGTCTGTAGCTTGAAATCATTTTAACTTGACATTTTCAATTATATAGCTATATTGATGAAAGAAGACTAAGAAGCTCTCAGATGACAAATCCCATTATATCAACTTTATGTATAGCTGTCAAGATCTAATAATTCCAAAGGGATATAACTGTTCTTGAATAAAAGAGCACAGGGAAGGTCCTCTTGGCAATTTGAAATGCAATATAATCGCTCAAATATAAATGATAAAAAAGATTACAAGTCTATATTTTAACTTTCAGTTATCCTTGAAAAATGATACTTGAACTTGAAGCAATAATTAACCAGTAAGATTATATTGCTTAGCAAATTTATGTAATCTGTTTATTTGCCACAAATGTTTAAATAAATGTGTGATTTGGAGTTTATAATCAGTGTTGGAGACATTAGATTGTTTAGATTTTAAGATTCCTTCTGTCTAATATTTCTTTCAGCACCTTGCAACTCAGTCCTTTTCAATTAATATTTGAAGGGCAATTTTCACACAAAGCATCATGTTTAGTTCTAATACTTTCACAGAAACCTCTTTGTATCACAGCACAATTCTGACCTATTAAAAATTATCATGAATTGTTTCTATTAAGGTTATAATAAGAACCCCTCTTAATTTATCCTGTTTTAATTTTTCTTTAGTTTTTGAAAATGTTATATTTTAATTGTTAAGGCTTAAATAAATATAAGGGTCTTCTGTCTATTACTGAACAGATTAAAAATTCACATATATACATATATTTTGAATATTGAATATAAAACGGGATGGTGGTTAGGATTGAAGAGCTAGTAATTATTTTTAAAAATATTTTAAAATATTGACATAATCTTCTAATTTCTCTTTGATACTTGCCCTGTGATTTCCACGTAAATGTTTTGCAGAAACTATGATGTCTCACAAACTATTTATCAATGATTAGCTGAACCCAATAATTCCTTCTCCACTCTTGAACTCCCTGCTACATTTTGAAACATGTAAATCATTTTTTGAGATATAATTGATGACAATAAACTGCACGTGGTTAAAGTTTATAAAATTTAATACATTTTAATATATGCATACACTGGTAAAATCATTATCATAATCAAGATGATGAACATATCTGTAACCCTCAAAGGTTGCTTATGACCACCCTTGATAATCACAACTGTTAAGGCCTTTTGTCTCTCCAGGTAACCACTGACCTGCTCTCTATTTCTGTACCTCAGTTTGCATTTCCCAGTATATCCTGTAAATGGAATTATGCATAAGACTCTATTTTAGCCCAAGATAGTTTAACTGGTCTGTAGTAGTAATACAGATATTAGAAATGGAGGTTGGATTTGAATAGTCAGGTAAGGCCCTACTGAAAATGAGATAAACACCTGGAATGATAAGAGAATGAACCATTTACATACCTGTGAATAAAATGCTATGGATAGAAGCATAGCATATGCAAACACTCTGACAGACACAGGGGCATGCTTTATGGGTTCTTGGAGTAGCAAGGAGGCCAGCGTAGTTGTAACAAAGTGAATGATGTGGAGGGTGGTATGAGATTAAGTCAGAGGTATAATATGGTGTCTGTAGTGTTAGTTTACTAGGGCTGCCATAACGAAGTATTACAAACTGGTTGTCTTAAATAACAGAAATTTATTGTCTTACAGTTCTGGAGCACGAAGTCCAAGATCAAGGTTTTGGCACAATTGGTTCCTTCTGAGGGGTCTCATAGAAGGATCTGTTCCATGCAATCACATAGCTTTTGGTAATTTGTTCACAATCTTTGATGTTCGTTGGCTTGTAAAAGCATCACCACAGTCTCTGTCTTTATTTTCAAATGGCACTCTCTCTTTCTCTCTGTATGTGTCTAAATGTACTCTTCTTAAAAGAATACTAGTCATATAGGATTAGAGGCCCACCCCACTCCTGTATAAACTCATCGTAACATAATTGATCACATCTCCAACAACCCTATTTTCAAATAAGGTCATGTTCTGAGGTACTGTGACTTGGGACTTCAATATATCAATTTTGGGAGAATGGGGGCACAATTCAACCCATAACAAAAATTCAACCCATAAAATGGTATAAACCATCAAACATTTAGAGACAAAATTATATCAATATTAAATACATTATTTCAGAAAAGAGGGAAGAAGGCTACAGTTCCCTATTCATTTTATGACGGCATCATAAGCTTAATACAAAAATAAGACAAAGACATTATGAAGAAAGAAAATTATAGACCAATATCTTCCATGAACACAGAGAGCAAAATGTTTAATTAAATCTTATGAGATAGAATCCTGTAATATATAGAAAGGATAGTGTATTACAAACACATTGTGTTTGTTCTGTGGAAGCAAGCTTGATTTGTCATAAATCATATTAATCAATCAAATTAATAAAAATGAGAATAAAAATATAAATAACTCAGCAAATTATGTAAAATTTGATAAAATTCAGCAAAGTATTATAAAAATTATCAAAGTAGAGATTGCCTGGAATTTCTTCATTCGGATGAAGGGCACTGCTAACTGCCTAAAGATAATGTTGCCCTTAATAGTTAGACATTGCACAGTCTTTTTCATAAGGATCAGAAATAAAGGAAGGATGCACATTCATACACTTCTATTCACTAGTACACTGGAAGTCTAGGCTGATGCTGTAAGGAAAGGAAAACAAATAAATAGCATAATGTTCTGAAAGGGAAAAGCAAAGCATATATCTACACAAAGATTTATGTTTTCTAATTCAGAGAAATTTTATTCATAATATTCACAAACTTATTTGTAAGTTACTTACATATCTGTTAATAGGAGAATGATAGGCAAATTGTAGCATATTCATATAATGGGACATTGTGCAATAAACACAATCAAACTACTAATATGAACAACATGGATGAATCATATATGCACAAGTCTGTGAGAAAGAAGATGGACATAAAGTAGAACATAAGGCATGATGCCATTTATATTAAGTTCCTGAATAGGAAAAAATAGTCCATGGTCATAGATGCAGAAAATGATTGTCTAGTAGTGGGGGAAGTGACTGGAAAAGATACATTCAAACTTGCTGAGAACACTGATATGTTTTCTATCTTGTGTGTTTGTTACTTAGGTGTCTACAGTTGTCAAAAGTCATGTAACGGAACATCTAAGAGTGCTACATTTTGTTTTCTGTAAATTATACCTCAACAAATGAATGAATGAATATGAATGAACCTGTAAGTCACAAATGACCACCCTACGTCTTCCTATCCTGATTGTCATCTCTCCTCCTCAAAGAATGGGTAAAAAACACCTAGCCTCAATGAACACTATTAATGATGGGATGGTTCTAGATATTTCCAGTGTGTTGTAGTGAGGTGAATCTTGGAAATCACTATCACAGCATTATATTTTAGAGAAAGAAATTAAAGATGTAGGAAATTCAGTAATATATCTAAATTCACTTAGCAATATAGCTGCAAGTTTGGTTATTTTAGCCCGTGTTTTAAAATATTTTAGTTGATAATTATTTTTCATAATAATAGATCTTAAGGTAATAAAACAACTCACAGCAACTAAAAGATTAAGCATTGAAAATATTTTATCTTACGAGAAGATGGCTTACACCCTGGAGTAAGAATCATTCAGAAGTCTATTAATCTACCCTAAGAAGGATATTATCTGTAGAAAATATTGACAACAGATGGGAAAATAACACCTAAGATGTACATTTTTGGTAAAAATTATCTCATATGAGTTTAGGTTAAATTTAGGTCAAATAAATTGTTACATTTATTATCCTAAAATATATTTTAAGGCCAAATAGTGGTATGTTTTCTATATCTGCCTGAGAGTTCTGAATCTTGATCATAATTATGATTCTATCGTTTTGTTAGTCAGAGGACTCTTACAGATAGTTCTCAGTGTAGCATCCCAGTGTCCTCTAAAGTGACTTGCTGGTAGTCAGTTTTCTATTCTTTATAATGATGTAAGATAGTGTAAAGATGTGATGACTTCTACAAGAATTCAAGGTTTTCTCCTTCAGGGAAACATACACACACACTCACAAACACACACACACATCCCACTGAAAATGTGTTCTAATTATCCTTGTCAACTATCTTTTTCTTCATGTCACTCTAACAATTCTTTCCATGTTTACTTGGACAGGGAGAAAAAATAGTAGCTTTCCCTTTTTCCTCCTGACAGTTACCAGACTCATAGAAGTCCAACATCTGTTAAGACACAGCTTTGCTCTGATTATTTTATTCCCTGTGATCACTCTTTACTCCATTTAAATTTGTGGACAGCAAGTTTTCTAGAGTCTCAGTAATTTGTTGGTATGAGTTGTTGAAAGATATTCCCTGCTTTGTGTGTTCTAATGAGCCCAATGTTTCAATCTGAGTGTCTGTGTCTGGTGAAAATAATAAGCCTGGCAACTCTGTTAGTCACAGACATGTCTGCAATGAAGGGTGCAACGAGCTTCAGGTTTAAAATAGACCTTTCTATTTGAAGCAAATAGGGTTTCAAACACTCATACTGGATTTTCTTTTCTTTTTTATTTTTGCATCAGGTGGCATTTTAAAATTATAAAGATATACCACAAATCTAAAATTGTCTTTTTAATATTATTTTTATCTCATTCAGAAAAACAAAACAAAACCAGCAATACATATTACCCCGGGAAATGTTAGCCTCAGGAGGCTTCAAAAAAGTCACACTTTGTTTAAATGTAATCTGTAATCTGTCGAGAATTTTCCTAGTTGAGGTCAGAGGTTAGAAATCCAAATAGTTAAGCAGTAAGCAGTAGTGAATTTTCTAAGATCTTGTTTAAATATACTGTAATACATGGTAGTTTAGTTTAAAAAGGTATTTGAAAGCAATAAAAATAACATTCTAATATTATTATACTGAACAGATTATTATTCTATTTTGTATGTGTATATGTGTGGGTGTTTTACTGTCCTGAAAAAGCCCTTAGCTTGTTTAGACCCAAATTAATCCTTTTAGATTTGAATTATGTTGTTAGGAAAATACGTCTTCTGAATTTAGTCTGTAATATTTTGGACTATTAATCTATTATATCACATATATATTTTTTCAATATTAATTAGAAATGCCTGCCAGTTACAGAGATTTCATATCACAAATTTTATAATTTCAGTGTTTTGTTTGATGGCGGATAAATACAAAATTATTTTGCTCTTGAAGTGGATATTTTATTTTAACCATACTTTCAATTTTTTTGTTTTCTAATAAGCGATTAACAACCAGATTTAACACATTTGAAATGCAATATGTATAGAATAACAAAAATGTTTAAGAAACTGATGAAAAGCCTTTTATTGAACCATTTTTTTATTGCCACGCATTTAAGTTTACTTTTTTCAGTTGTTTCAAGTATTTGCATTTTGAAAACACAGTTCATTTTATTGTTTAGGACTGTTTAGGCATATAAAATAGTTTCTAACAGGCGGCTACTTTAATAAAAAATGCATACTTACAGCAGCAAAATTCATTTCATGATTTCTTCTCTTATACAGATATTTTTGGTTTAATTTGATTTAATTTTGGGTGTTTTTTTGTTGTTGCTGTCTTTTTAATTTTGATTTGTTTGGCATTGATCAATATAGTTTATTCTAGTAGTAACTCAGAAGAACACATTTTGGACAGGAGAAAAATCAAAAAGAGTATTTAGTGTTTCTAATTTTACTTAGAGTATCTCTGACAGAATTTTTTTTTTTCAGGAATCTAGGGTGTCACTTAGTAATATACTGAAAGAGTTCATAGAGTTTTCAGAGAGGTCCAATTTATAAATAAGAAATAGTTTAGATATAGAAAGCACCTGGACCTACCATTTATGCTCCTTGAAGAAAGTAGGCATAATATTTCACGTGATTTTTCTGCCCAGTGATTTCCCAGTGGTGAGAAAGTTGCCTCTGGAAATTGGAGTGTTATTTGGATTCAGGTTTTCTATCAATTTTAATAGTTAAATTTGCGAAGCACATTAAAAAAAACTTGACTGAACATGGGTAAATGTGGAATAAGCATCCCACTTTTTTAATGCCATTAATCAGTGAATCTTAGGTAAAAATTGAGGTACTTCCTCTTTCTGAGAAGTTTGCTGTGAAGTTAGATACAGTTTGATATCACTGAAAGCATCCTGAAATTCTCTTATGAAAGTATCAGTCAAGCCCAAATGTACTGTGAACACAATTATTTAAAGTAATATTGACACACTGGTGGCATGCACCTGTAGTCTCAGCTTCTTGGGAGACTGAGGCAGGAGGATTGCTCGAGCCTAGGAGTTTGAGGCTGTAGTGTACTACGATTGCACCTGTGAGTAGTCTCTGTGAATAGTCATTGCACTTCAACCTGGGCAAAATAATGACACCTGTCTCTTAAGAAATTGTTATCAACCTTTGATAAAAGGATAAATTATTATACAGTCATATTTTAAAATTACATTAAGAAGGAAAATATTTTATAACTGATCTTGCCTAACTTATAATCATAATTGTTGTATAGTATTGTTGAAAGTGATTATAAATAGATAATGAAACAATGTGTATCATTTATCTAACGCACTATACGGGGATTTAAATATTTTGTTTTCTGCTGGGCATGATGGCTCATGCCTGTATATCCAGCTGAGGCAGGGGTGGATCACTTGAGGTCAGGAGCTGGAGATCAGCCTGGCCAACATGGCGAAACCCCGTCTCTACTAAAAATACAAAAATTAGCTTAGGTATGGTGGTGCATGCCTGTAATCCCAGCTACTCTACTCGGGAGGCTGAGACAGGAGAATTGCTTGGACCCGGGAGGCAGAGGTTTCAATGAGCTGAGAACGCACCACTGGACTCCAACCTGGGCAACAGAGTGCAACTCTGTCTCAAATAAATAAATAAATAAATAAATAAATAAATAAATAAATAAATAATAATTTTGTTCTCTAGTTTTCTTAATAGTTTGATTCTAACAAATAGACGTATTTTATGCTTAAGTGTATACAAATGACAGTGATATTATATAGAAATAAATACAAATTGATATGTATTATTTCATTGTACCAGAATGAAAAATGTAAGCCAAGAGTTAAGTTACATATGGATATTTGCATATAAGTTAATAATCAAATAATTTTCAAGTCTTAAACTTTAATTTTATATTTTGAACATTATATTTTGAACTCGTTTTCTGCAGTTTACCTTAAGCAGATAGATAACCCAATTACATCATCAATTAAATTTAGCCCTTTATAAATGACTATATAACATCAATTCGATTTAGTCTTTTATGAGAGCATCTCCTTAAAGATCTTTATTAGTGTATATGGTCAATGACAGTCTCCTAAATTTTCGGCAAACTCTTTAAAATAATTTTGAAATCTACATAAAAATTGCATATTTTAAATTAGCATTAACTATTTTCATTATACTTAAAATTAACTCAAAATAACACACATTTTGTGTTATTAGCCTTAAAGCATATATTACTTTGGAAAGATATCTAATGAAATATAAATACTGTAGTACATTGATTCCCATTTTTGCCCATTTACATAAACTGTTTAAAATAAATTTTAAATTGTTCCTTTTATTCTTTGAACTCATATTCACTTTCTATTTGCCTCACATGTTATTGTACCATATTTTTATTCTAGTAATTCATCTACTAATTATTTTAATCATGCCTCTCTATAATAACAATGCAAAAATAAATTGAATTAGAAAAATTATTTCCTATGATTATAATACGCCTATGTTGACAGATTTTTTTTCCTGGATTGAGGTGATACTACAATTATTATTAGTGTCTAATTTGGTAAAATGTAAATACTGTTTAATTTGGTAATTATTAAACATAAAAAACAAAGTAGTATCTGAAGTGATTTGCTTAATGAGATGACTAAGGTTGTTTTGTTTTGCTTTGTTTTGCTTCTTAATCAGTGCATGCATTTGTAAAATAAATTATGGCTAGAAAAAGACAATATTTGATATCAATTCATTTTCTAATGTTTTCAACAACTGAAGATGTTAATTATAAAAAATTCGCAAAAATAAGTCAATTGGAATTGTAGAAAATTTTTATAACAATGTATCTATTTTTAAAACTCATTCTAAGTTTGTATTGAATATAATATAAAAGGAGTTTTATTTTTAGTTACAGAGAGTAGAAGGAAGATAATTTGAAACTACTTTACTTTTGGAAAGTACGTAACCCTGTCATTAGAATCGTTGACTGTAACACATTCTGAGAAAAATATATTCCAAAATATCACCAATATAATCAAATTATTATTAATTATACATTTTAAACTTATAGGTACATTTTCCCCTATTTTTCTTTTCTTTTTCTTCTTTTTTTTCTAGTTAAATAAAGCATTGGGAGTGGAGATGGAACAAAGAAGTCAGTAACTGATTGTGTTTACAAGCATCTTTTATCCCTGATAGACCAAATGTTACAAAAATGGAAATAATACGGATTTCATCATGCCTTTGTCAATAAAACATTTTACATATACTTTTAATTGTTACTTCCTTCAATATTTTGTCAAAAATGAAATTTCATATTTATCTAATTTTATGAAAAATATTCAGCATATGAACCATTTGGTAAAGATAGACTATAATTCTATTTAGTCAAAGCAAACCTAGACATCTGATTTTTCTAGTTCAAAATTACAACATAATGCATACTCATAAGAAATGTAAGATTTCTAAAATTTAATTCTAAGAGAGATAAAACAACAAAAGGTATAACCTTGCAGCTGGGTTGTTGTCTGGGTACTAATAAAGCTAGGTAGACTCAGTATCTCTTTTTAAGAATCTTTTTATTTTACTTTCCTGGTACTCTCTCTTCAAGTGATATATTCTTTGACTGTGATGGAGGAAGAAATGCCTTTAAAGAAAAATTTCCAGAATGTATTTCTTTGAGTGATATCCGGGAGATTTTTATACTCAAGAGTAATACATCAGTGTAAGATTCTGGATTGCTGAGAGGCTTGCCTTTCTTTTGTAAAGTGTGAGAAAAGCAACTGAGAAGCAAGGTGAAAATGGAGATCCTGAGGGAAGTGAAAGATATGAAAATTAGTTCTCTGCATACCTCTGGGAAATTTTTTATGTACTTCAGTTCTACTGTATCTCAATATGGAGAACATTGATATATGAGAAAAACTTAAGCTTCTTAACAAATATATTCAATGACCTCCCTAATCCAGTGGTGAATTACTTATAAAAATTTTTCTTATTGAGGTTAAGATATGCATATACATAACATTGGATTTATCATTTTAGCCATTCTTTAAGTTACATTTCACTAGCATTAAGTTCACTCACACTGTTGGCACACAGCCCCGCTATCCATTTTCAGAACTTTTTCATTATTCCAAGCTGAGACTCTGTATCCATTAAACAGTAACTCTCCTAATTCCCCATTACTTGCCTCTCCCAGCCCCCGGAAACCACTATTCTACTTCCAATCTCTTTGAATTTGAGACTATCATAGGCACTTCACATAAGTAAATTATACAATATGTGTTCCTCTCTTGTCTGGTTTATTTCACTCAGCATAATGTTTTCAAGTTTTATCCAGGTTGTCGCATTTATTAGAATTTCATTCCTTCTTAAAGTTGAATAATATTCCATTGTGTGTATGTACCACATTTTCTTTATCCATTCATTTGTTGATGGACATTTGTGTGTTTCTACCTTTTGGCTACTGTGAAGAATATTACTATGTACATTGTTGTATAAATCCAAGTTACTGTTTGAATTCTTTGACACTGCATGCCAAACTTTTCTATCCACATCTCCCTTTCCATGCTGAGTTACCAAATCTGCAATTGCTTCCTATATTAATATGCTTTTCCAACATAATGGCTCCCTCCTGTTTCTCCATTTATATTATTTTTATTGCTACTCTTTGTTTGCCAAATCCCAATTTAATTAAACAATTCTGCATAAATATGTCGCTATATAAAATTTAAGGTATAAGGTCATATATATTTTACATATGTTTTATCTTTTATGCATCATATATTTTACTTGATTCACCTCAATATCTAAGATAATTTAAAAAATGGTAGGTAATTTAGAAGTTATTTTTGGAAGCCATATCAGAAGGAGTTAAATCTGAAAAATTCCAAGCAGGCTCCAGAATAATTTACAAGTACTAAGACTAGTAATAAATCAATAAGTAGATTTCTTATAAATAATGCAAAAATAACCTAATAATAAGGTAATTTTTGCATTATTTATAAGAAATCTACTTATTGAGGAATAATGCTTAATTACACTCCAATATTATGTGATGTTAGTTAAAGTGCTATTATGGAGGAAACACAGTGATCATTGCTTCCCTTTCATTCTTTATCTTTAGAAAGAAATTATAGTGATTTTTTATGTCATATTTTTATTTTATGTAATGTTACTTTCTTCTAAAGATTAATATTTGAAAGACTTTATTTCCTCATCTTGATATAAACATTATGAAAATTCCTTTCTCAAATGTCTTTTAAGAAACTCTAACAACTGCATTGCTACATCTCTAATCAGTCAAAATTGATGTATATACAGACATCAACTGGAAACTAAATTTATGTTCATATACTTACTAATTACTGTTGGATATTCACGCCTTCATGCCATGCAAATAAGGCTTAAAATGCAAATTTTTAAACATAAATTATGCTAAAACATTCACAATGGATTGTATAATTTGAGAATTGAATCTACAAATGTGTTAAGTAATTTCAAGAAACAAAAAATAAAGTTGAAAAGTTTCATGGACTTAGGAAATAGCAACATTTTTAAACAAGTAAGTAAACATTTCTAAATATACATATGTGTATGTGCATGTGTGACTATAACCTAAGAGAGCCACTGCCACATTGTTTACAAAATTGAAAGGAAAGAATAAACTTATTACATTAAAAATAGTCTGAGGAAGACTTCTGCTTCCATCTTAAAGGAACTACTTTCCTTCTGTAAATAACTAGAAAACTAGACAAAATATGAGAAACAGTGGTTTCCAGGCTACAGATAACAGGTATTATAAAACTGTGATTCCTAAAATAAGTGAAACAACAGGTCAGCCTTACAGTTGTCCCAGTTTTGTGGCTTGGAGGTGGTTATCATGTCACAGCCGGGGAAAAATTTAAAAAGAGAACCTTGTGCTCTCAAATGGAGAAGACCTATATCAGAGTTCAGGAAGGTTCAGATGGCTATATTTTGCAGTACAGATTATCAGAGAGGAGGAAGCTACACAAGAGAGAGAGTGCTTTGGAAATCTGCAGAAGTGTCCTCTCAAGTCTTTTGGCGGAGTGATTGTACTAATGTGTACAGACACTAGAAGTTGTCTACAACTGGTGAAGGAACCATCAGACAGTGGGCTGATAAACACAGATGCAAAAATACTCAACAATGTACTAGCAAACTGAATTCAAAGGCACATGAAATAATCATTCACTGTGATCAATGGGATTTATTCTTGCAATGTAAGGAAAGTGGCATTTGCAAATGAGTAAGTGTGATACTTCACCTTAACAGAATGAAGGACAAAAATCATACGGTCATCTCAATAGATGCAGAAAAAAACATCTGAGAAAATTGAACATCCTTTCATATAAAAATTCTTTAAAAATTTGATGTAGAAGGAATGTACCACAACACAATACAGGCCATATATGGTAAACACACAGCTAACACCATGCTCAACAATAAACAGATGCACAATTTAATCAGATGTATTCCACATAGTACTGAAAGTCATAGCCAGAGCAATTATGCAAGACAAATTTAAAAATAAAATCCTTCACATCCCTTGTAAGTTGGATTCCTAGGTATTTTATTCTCTTTGAAGCAATTGTGAATGGGAGTTCACTCATGATTTGGCTCTCTGTTTGTCTGTTGTTGGTGTAGAAGAATGCTTGTGATTTTTGTACATTGATTTTGTATCCTGAGACTTTGCTGAAGTTGCTTATCAGCTTAAGGAGATTTTGTGCTGAGACAATGGGGTTTTCTAGATATACAATCATGTCGTCTGCAAACAGGGACAATTTGACTTCCTCTTTTCCTAATTGAATACCCTTTATTTCCTTCTCCTGCCTAATTGCCCTGGCCAGAACTTCCAACACTATGTTGAATAGGAGTGGTGAGAGAGGGCATCCCTGTCTTGTGCCAGTTTTCAAAGGGAATGCTTCCAGTTTTTGCCCATTCAGTATGATATTGGCTGTGTGTTTGTCATAGATAGCTCTTACTATTTTGAGATATGTCCCATCAATACCTAATTTACTGAGAGTTTTCAGCATGAAGGGCTGTTGAATTTTGTCAAAGGCCTTTTCTGCATCTATTGAGATAATCATGTGGTTTTTGTCTTAGGTTCTGTTTATATGCTGTATTACATTTATTGATTTGCATATATTGAACCAGCCTTGCATCCCAGGGATGAAGCCCACTTGATCATGGTGGATAAGCTTTTTGATGTGCTGCTGGATTCGGTTTGCCAGTATTTTATTGAGGATTTTTGCATCAATGTTCATCAAGGATATTGGTCTAAAATTCTCTTTTTTGGTTGTGTCTCCACCCGGCTTTGGTATCAGGATGATGCTGGCCTCATAAAATGAGTTAGGGAGGATTCCCTCTTTTTCTATTGATTGGAATAGTTTCAGAAGGACCTCTTCAAGGAGAACTACAAACCACTGCTCAAGGAAATAAAAGAGGATGCAAACAAATGGAAGAACATTCCATGCTCATGGGTAGGAAGAATCAATATCGTGAAAATGGCCATACTGCCCAAGGTAATTTATAGATTCAATGCCATCCCCATCAAGCTACCAATGACTTTCTTCACAGAATTGGAAAAAACTACTTTAAAGTTCATATGGAACCAAAAAAGAGCCCGCATTGCCAAGTCAATCCTAAGCCAAAAGAACAAAGCTGGAGGCATCACACTACCTGACTTCAAACTATACTACAAGGCTACAGTAACCAAAACAGCATGGTACTGGTACCAAAACAGAGATATAGATCAATGGAACAGAACAGAGCCCTCAGAAATAACGCCACATATCTACAACTATCTGATCTTTGACAAACCTGAGAAAAACAAGCAATGGGGAAAGGATTCCCTATTTCATAAATGGTGCTGGGAAAACTGGCTAGCCATATGTAGAAAGCTGAAACTGGATCCCTTCCTTACACCTTATACCAAAATCAATTCAAGATGGATTAAAGACTTAAACGTTAGAGCTAAAACCACAAAAACCCTAGAAGAAAACCTAGGCATTACCATTCAGGACATAGGCATGGGCAAGGACTTCATGTCTAAAACACCAAAAGCAATGGCAACAAAAGCCAAAATTGACAAATGGGATCTAATTAAACTAAAGAGCTTCTGCACAGCAAAAGAAACTACCATCACAGTGAACAGGCAACCTACAAAATGGAAGAAAATTTTCTCAACCTACTCATCTGACAAAGGGCTAATATCCAGAATCTACAATGAACTCCAACAAATTTACAAGAAAAAAACAAACAACCCCATCAAAAAGTGGGCAAAGGACATGAACAGACACTTCTCAAAAGAAGACATTTATGCAGCCAAAAAACACATGAAAAAATGCTCACCATCACTGGCCATCAGAGAAATGTAAATAAAAACCACAGTGCAATACCATTTCACACCAGTTAGAATGGCAATCATTAAAAAGTCAGGAAACAACAGGTGCTGGAGAGGATGTGGAGAAATAGGAACACTTTTACACTGTTGGTGGGACTGTAAACTAGTTCAACCATTGTGGAAGTCAGTGTGGCGATTCCTCAGGGATCTAGAACTAGAAATACCATTTGACCCAGCCATCCCATTACTGGGTATATACCCAAAGGACTATAAATCATGCTGCTATAAAGACACATGCACACATATGTTTATTGTGGCATTATTCACAATAGCAAAGACTTGGAACCAACCCAAATGTCCAACAACGATAGACTGGATTAAGAAAATGTGGCACATATACACCATGGAATACTATGCAGCCATAAAAAATGATGAGTTCATGTCCTTTGTAGGGACATGGATGAAATTGGAAATCATCATTCTCAGTATACTATCGCAAGGACAAAAAACCAAACACCGCATATTCTCACTTATAGATGGGAATTGAACAATGAGAACACATGGACACAGGAAGGGGAACATCACACTCTGGGGACTGTTGTGGGGTGGGGGGAGGCGGGAGAGATAGCATTGGGAGATACACCTAATGCTAGATGACGAGTTAGTGGGTGCAGCGCACCAGCATGGCACATGTATACATATGTAAGTAGCCTGAACATTGTGCACATGTACCCTAAAACTTAAAGTATAATAATAATAAATTAAAAAAAATAAAAATAAATAAAAAAAATCCAAGTTGGAAAGAAGTTAAATTGTCCCTGTTTGCAGATAACATAATTGTATATGTAGAAAACCCTAATGACTCCACCAAAGATTGTTATTAATGGAAAAGTAATGCAATTACTTTTGCATCATGCTAATGGAACTAGTAAATTAATTGTAGTAAATTCTTATAACTTTTGTTGCCTCAGCATTCATTTTGAATATAAGTGGACTTTCTAATATCAGAAGCAGGGCTTAGTCGTCCTTAACACAGTTTCCACTTCTATACTTCCTCTCAGTTATCCAATTTACCATCAATATGCTCGATTCACATATCTTCCTTATACCACCACCTCCTGGAGACCATCTCCCTATGGCAAAGCTGGATACAACCTGCTTGACTTGCCCTACATCCAGCATGGACTAAACAGAGAAGCCACAGTGGCAACTCCTCAGTCACAGCATGTCTCTGCAAAGCTCATGCCTGCTTACTTTAAAGGCACTGATTAGACCTCTCCATGAGAAACCTGTTGGGATAATGCCATGTGACCCAATAAAGTCACTGGCCCTCAGGTCCCTTGCTTTCTCTCTAATTCCCCACTTGCTAGGTGAATGTGTGTTTCCTGAACAGCACTATCTTTCCCATTGATTTTGCAAGGCATCCTGCCCTCTTCATTCTGGGACCTGTAAGTAATACGATGCTTGTTATTTCATGTGTTTTTGTTTTGTCTGACCAACACACCTAAATATAACCCTCCTCCTGGTAAGGGCTCTCCTAGAGAGTGATTATCTTGTTAGAAATAAACTGAACAAAGGTCAGACAAGAGCCAAAGCTGTCTGTCAGCATAAATAAGATTCCTATGAGAGGAACACCTGGTCACAGCTTGAACACATAGGCATTAGGCTGTCCACCAAAATAAAGAAGGATCCTGTGAAAGACACACTATAACATCCAAAACCATCACCCCGGAAGCCCATCAGGGAAGAATCAGCATTTATAGCCACTCTCCGAAGAGAGTCCTCAAGACGAAATTAGACGAAAATCACAACATGAATTCAGGAAGATGCAGCATACAAATCAACCTACAAAAATCAGTAGCTTTTTAAATACACTAATAACGAACTACCTAAAAAAAATCACGAAAATATTTCATTCATAATCGCTACAAAATTACTTAGGAATATATTTAACAAAAGAGATTAAAGACCTGTATGCTCAAAACTATAAACCATTGATGAAAAAAATTAAAGACACAAATAATAAAAAGATATCTTCTGTTAATAGATCAAAAAATTAATATTGTGAAAAAGTCCTTACTACTCAAAGTGATTACAGATTCAATGCAATTCTTATAAAATGGCCAATGGCATTTTTCACATAAATAGAAGTAGCAATCTTAAATATTGTGTGGAACCACAAAAGACCCTGAATAGTCAAATAAATCTTGAATAAAACAAACGAAGCTAGAAACATTACACTGCTTAATTTCAAAAACTACCTCAAAGCTATAGCAATCAAAACAGCATGGTATTAGCCTAAAAATAGACACATAGACCAATGGAACAGACTAGACAGCCCAGAATTAAGCCCATGAATTTATGGCTAATTGATTGTCAACAAAGGTACCAAAATATACAATAAGGAAAGTATGATCTCTTCAATAGATGGCACTGTGAAAACTGGATAATCACATGCAGGAGAGAAATTAGACTATTTTCTCACACCATATACAAAATGAATTAAAGACTTAAACATAAGTTCTGAAGCTATAAAACTACTAGAAAAAACCATAAAGGACATGGTTTGGACAAAGAATTGTTGGATATGATAACAAAAGCATAGGCAACACAAGCCCAGAATGTGAATGATCCCTTTGATTAGTGCAGCCACTGCTGTATACACTACCCACCCTTAGTCGTCAGCTGTCTTGGTTATCAGATCTATTGTTGCAGTATCTCAGTGGCATGTTCAATTACCATTAGGTAAAATTTTACATTAAGTAAAATATATAAATGGCCATAAAGCAAAAAAGAGGTGATGATGGCATATGGTTATAATTGTTCTATTTTATTATTAATTATTGTTCATCTCTTACTATGCTTAATTTATAAATTAGACTCTATTATAGGTAATTATATGTAAGAAAAACATAGTATATATAGGGTTTGGTACATTCCATGGTTTCAGGTATCTTCTGTAGGTCTTCGAACATCTTCCCTGAAGACAAGCAGGGGACTACTGTATTTTCAGGTGTGTTCTCTAAAGTTTCTGAAACTCAAGTCACTTTTGTGCTTCCTTCCCAGGAAATAGTCCCATAGCAGCGCAGAGCTGTTAGTTTTAGAGGCATGTTAATAATTCCAAGAGCTTGAAAGGCAGAGGTGTGGCCCTTGGTCAATTCAACACTTTAATCTTGAATATGTGTTTTGTACCAGTTTAATGACCACAAGTTGGAACAGCTTCCCAATTTCAATGAAAAAAATGTCCCAGAGCTTTTGTTTTACTCATTTATTTGATTAATAAACCATTCATTTATAAACTATTTCTTAGTAAACTCTGTGTGTTGGTATTTAGGACTTAAAACTTAAATACATAGTACTAATCTTGGAAAAATATATATTCCAGGAGAGACCATAAATATGGAATGAATAAGTACTATAGAATCTTGTAGACCCCACCATAAGAACATATGTGATGACATTTGACGGTGACTGACACCTATACAGGCATACAGGCATGAGGGAGGCAGGGTCAGATGAGTCAGGACCTCATGTATATGATGTTGAGCTTTATTCTTTTAGTTATCAAGGGGTTTTAATAAGGAAATGAAATTATCCAAAGTTCATTAAATAAAAAGAAACAAACCAAAAAACATTGTCCAACAGTAGTATAGAGAATATATTCTTGATGATAAGTTTTAATAAAGACAGATCTTTCAGAAAATTATAGCAATGGTGCAAAAAAAAGGGAAAATGAGGAACTAAATTTAGCAAAATGGCAATAGAATTTTTTTTTAAATAGGCCAGGTTGGAAGGATATTAGTGTGGTAAAACTTATATGTCCCCATGACCCATTCAGTTGGAAATGATATTTTAAAAAAGAGCTTTGAAGATGACTTTCAGGCTTCTCTGACTTTCCTGGTATTACCATGGAGGAGGATAGAATTAATTAGATTTGTCAAGGAAAAAAGATTGTCTTTCACATTCTGAATGTGTCTTAAACATTTAATTTTTAATATTCATTGGCCTGTGAAAATCCAAATGCAAGTTTTTCCCGAATCAGGCTAAAACCCTGAAATCAATAAAAACCCTTCAGGGTTATGTTAGATAAGAAAGTATGTAAATGTTTTAAAAACTCTAAGTGGATATTCACATAGTTGTTTTTTGTTTTTTTTTTTTTTTTTTTTTTTTTTTTTTTTTTTTTTTGAGACGGAGTCTGGCTCTGTCGCCCAGGCTGGAGTGCAGTGGCGCAATCTCAGCTCACTGCAAGCTCCGCCTCCCGGGTTCACGCCATTCTCCTGCCTCAGCCTCCCGAGTAGCTGGGACTACAGGCGCCCGCCACCACGCCCGGCTAATTTTTTGTATTTTTAGTAGAGGCGGGGTTGCACCATGTTAGCCAGGATGGTCTCGATCTCCTGACCTCGTGATCCGCCCGCCTCGGCCTCCCAAAGTGCTGGGATTACAGGCGTGAGCCACCGCGCCCGGCCTAGTTGTTTTTTTTTTAATTATAGCTAATCTCAGAAGAGTGACTGCTTTAACATTTATATGTGACATATACAAAAGATAAATTTATCTTTGTGCATAGTGATATTTTATCAGGAAATAATTCCACTTACTCTAGCAGAAACTAAGTAAACATTATGCTGGGCATTTATACTCATACTTTGCCTCAGAAGCACAATAATATTTGAAAAATAATACAATATAATGAAGAAAATATATAAATCTTCTGATAAAACTAAACAAACTCTAGAAATCACATATAGCATAACACTAATTTTAGATCTTTCTCTGTTGTGAATGACATACAAAAATAATGTATCCTTTTCCAAAATTTATTCCAGATAACATGTCATATATTTTTCAATAAATAAATAAATCTTTCAGAAAATTCTTAGAATAAACAACTATTCTATTTCTCAGTAAAAGTTTTCAGGAATAGTAAAATTAATTTGATGAAGGCAGTGTAATAGTAGAGTTACGTTAATGTAGACATGTATGTGGATATGAATGGTTTTAGTTCTTACTGTTTTTAAAGCAGATAATACAGGCCAAAAAAAAATCTGTTTGTAATCGATGCCTTTGTCTATACTTATGAAATCACTGAATGACCGGAAAATCTCTACCACAATTTGGTACTCTTGTCACTTTTGTACATTAATGTTATCCATGCCTTAATACTATCCAGACCATTATACCCTTTGTATTGTATCCAGAATCAGAGAGGCAGCTACAATATCTGTCTGTGTGTGTGTGTGTGTGTGTGTGTGTGTGTGTGTGTGTGTGTGTTTCATGCCCATAGGGAAGATAAGGGTAAAATGGAAAAATATAGGGTGTGTCAGCCAGTGGTTGTAACAATTTATATATATATTCAGGCTCTATTGTTTTTAATCAACAATGTTCTTAATGTCCACTTTGAAGAGCATAGTATTTGCTTGATAAGATTAACGGAATGAATAGATTAAGTTTACTCAGGTAGGCCCCAAGCTTTGATTATAATTACTTGAACAAACTTGTACAAGTTACAAACCATAGCTCAGTTTCCTGATCTGTAAAAAATATTAGTATTAAAATAAATAATAAAACCTAAATTGGCTGGGCATGATGGTGCACACCTGTAGTCCCAGCTATTTGGGAGGCTGAGGTAGGATTGCTTGATCCCAGGGGTTCAAGTCTGTTCTGTGCCGTGATCACACCTGTGAATAGCCACTGTACTTCAGCCTGAGCAACACAGTAAGACTCTGTCTCTAAAAAAATAAGTAAATGACTCAGCTACAGCTAGCATATAAGCCCTCAGTCTATGTTAGCTATTATCATATTTAATACTATTATTAAAAATATTATTGAGGAACATGAAGTTTATCAGCCTTTATTATCTTTCATCTCTGGAGTGTTAGCTGAGAATAATTAATGATTCAGGTTTGTTCCCAAGAGTTGCTTTTCCTCTTCTTGGTAGATTTACAAGTGGTTTAAATCAAAGTCATACTCCAGCTTCATTTTTCTTCTAGCAAAATTTAAAATCCTCTTGTTCTGATGAAATATTTCATGTTAAAGTGGTATCTTATATTTCAGCTAAATAGTTCTCTAAATGTTAAAATGTTAGAGGTGATTTGTTCATATTTTCTTGGGTTTGTATGTCTATAACTGAAGTTAATTTAACTTCATGTTCCATTGGAGGATGTTTTAAGTTTGCAAAAAACCTAAAATTGCAAGGTTCAGTAAAAGTCAGTGTTTTAAACAGGAAAACATGCTGTGATTAACTTGTACTTTCCTTTCTTTATGTTTCTGTTATTTGTCAAGACTTTACTTAATTTCTAACAATAATTATAAAATTAATTGTAATGGTCACAACAATAATAATAAAAATAGCAAGAACCATGCTAGCAATGTGTTATTTTTAGCTAACTAGGCCTCCAAAATCTAGAAATATTTATGTTTAATTTCCTAATCCTAGAGCCTGAGTAATCGAAATATGTCCTCAAGATTATTCTTATTTCCTGATACTGTGTTTCCTGTGGCCCCCTTTAACTCTGTGCCTATATGTGTCTTTGGTTCACCTATAGATTGAGATATGAAACTCAGCTCTTTATTGGCTTCCACCAAAACACACACAGAAAGCAATGAAGCAAAAAACTAACCACAACTAAGGAATAAATGTTTTTAACAGGTAAAATAATAATAACTCTCATAAAATTACAAACTGAATACTTTCCAAATATTTTATTTAATTTAGTAATTAATGAGAGAACCAGAAATATGTTACAACAGGTTCAAAAGTAAATTCATAGAACCACATATAGATAGAAAATTAAGAAATGTTGAAATCAATTTACAAATAGGTGTAAAATGGGAGTATCCACAGGCAAAAACCATTTGTATTTCATGGAACATAATGAATTTGCACTTCTGTGAACAAGAATCATTTGCACTAATAATCAAGTTTCTACATTTTACAAGTTTTAAAAATACCTTAAAGACAATGAAAGGCTTAGATAACTAGGAATGATGTGCTGGTTAAGACACCATAATCGTTTTAGATAATTTCAGTTTTATAGTTTGTCCTTAAAGTATCTTCCTTCCCTCTTTTGATCATAAATCTCAAATATAACTCTTGAGCCCCCAAAGTTTCAATACTAGGGACACAACATTCATTTTAGTCCATAAGTTTTCACAAGGAATATATTATTGAACTTTTAAAAGCCACATTTGATATCCCCAGGCTAGAAAACCAAGTTGAAGAACTATTCTGTAACATTTCATCTGCAATACATATAAATTTACATGTGTTCTTCTCTTTTTGAAGCCCGCTCCCACAAATCTGTCACAGTTCCAGGATTTCCAGGAGTTACTTTCTTGACTACCCTAGTCTGGGACTCAATACACCTGCACTAGATTCATTTTCATGGCAGAATTTTGTAGACATTAGATCCATTATTTAAGTAGTCTTACATCATTAAAAGTATCTTGGTCATATCTGAGTCAATGTAAATTATCCTCAAATATGAAATTACAGCTAAAACCTTGGTTGCCCAATCAACTTGTCCAATTATATCCTGGCAAATATAAGAACAGATTCTCAAAAAGACTTAAAAATCTTTGAAATAAATAAATATATTGTCATTTAGAGAAAGTAAAGAGATTTAGAGTCAGAACCAGCAGTGGTTAGTGAGAACGTGACCATATCTAAAAATATTTCACTTCATTTTACAAACACAGAATTTAGTAACTTGTGAATTGATAGATTGAGAAAAACAATTTCTTTGTGTAACTAGAAAACAAAATTAACATGAAACACTTGTATTTCAAACACAATAAAGTTTTCCTCATTGGTTCCTTCAGTCCTATGTATTTAATTCTTGTTCTGCTGGATTTGGGGTAAATAGTCTTATGAAGTCATCTGCTTTTCAACTAACAATCCTGGAAATTCAGACTCAGTTTATAGCCTGAATGTTTTCTACACACTATCAGCTCTGAAACCACAATTTTAATAAGGGGAACATATTAATACAATGTATAGTTTATTTGAAGCTATATACTTTATCTACCATGAATATCAAGTAAAGAGATACAGTAAGTCTTGAGTATGACTTAGATATTTGAATTTTTATAAAACTCCATGGGTAAGTATCATGTGCATCATCAATTAGGACCTAGTTGCCTACAAACATCTCTATTTCATTTTTAAAATTAAAGTTTTGAACAATTATTTAAATAATTAATATGGTTTGGCTCTGTGTCCCCACCCAAATCTCATCTTGTAGCTCCCATAATTCCCACGTGTTGTGGGAGGGACCGGGTGGGAGATAACTGAGTCATGGGGACAGGTCTTGTGCTATTCTCATGATAGTGAATAAGTCTCACGAGATCTGATGGTTTTAAAAACAGAATTTCCCAGCGCAATCTTGCTCTCTTTGCCTGCTGCCATCAACATAAAAGGCGATTTATTCCTCCTTGCCTTCTACCATGATCGTGAAGCCTCTCCAGCCATGTGAAACTGCAAATCTATTAAACTTCTCTTTCGTTTGTAAATTGTCAAGTCTCAGGTATGTGTTTATCAGCAGCATGAAAACAGACTAATACAATAATAAATTACGATTAGTAAGTCTTTTGCTGTGTCTAATAGCAAACAATCACTGAAACACTGAAAAATATAGAAAAACTCAACAGAAATATTTTATAAAAATTTTGATCACTGCTTCCCTCAGGCTAAAGCACATTATGATGAGTTTGTGGGCTGGAGGGGGGAGTGGATTAAGACTTCTTATCAAATGTGCTTCTTTGTGGTATTACATCATTTTTTTTGAGGGGAAAGAACAAATACTTGTGATTTTCCTGGGTTCTACGGAGGATATTTTAAGTTTCATCTGTAAATGATATTGTGAATTTTCAAATATATTTTCCCCTACATTTCAAATTCAATTTAGAGAGGCAAAATTAAAGTCACTTGAAAAAATTTAAACATTTGATTAAAATAAGATTATGAGTGCATAAGAAGCAATAATTGATTACCCTTAAAAAAGGTTTTAAAAAAAAGTAAACAGAGAGGTTAAAACAGTTATAAAGAAACTTAATTCTTTTATTAAGGAGGATCACATTTTTTGTTCTTAAATAATCAAGCATATAATAAAATCAATATAATAAATAAAACTTATTCTAGTAAAACACAAAATCTGTTATCTAGGTAGATTATACAGGTTTAAAAAGTTTCTTTCAAATTCTAGCTAAAGACATTAATTGGTAAACTAAGGAAAGAAGCCCATATAATTTTATCAAACTTTGCTAAGATTTTAACATACTGCATAACTTACTTTCAGACTCTTGTAAACTAAGGCAGACAGATTCACTTTCCATATTTTGTCCTTCATTATATTCTTTTATAGTCCAGAACAAACTGCCACTTTTTTTTTTTTTTTTAAGATTACAGGAGGTCTTTGTGGTCAAAACTAATTTTATACTCGAACTTATGTTAGTTGTGGAAGAGATCTGAGTTACCCTCCGTTACTGGAGGCATATCCATATGGGTCTGTAGCAACTTCAGTTCTTGCCTCTTCAGAAGAAAGAATTTGAGGAAAATAAAACAGGAAAAGAGACCAAGGCAAGTTTCAGAGCAGGAGCAGAAGTTTATTTAAAAAGGCTTTAGAATAGGAAAGAAAGGAAAGAACCGTTGGAAGGTATTCAAGTGGGTGACTGAAGGTCAAAGAGAGAAAAATAAGGGCATTTAACCTTGATCCTGGGACTTTATCACTCACCTCTTTCCCACGATTCTTCCCTGAGGATGGGTTTTCTGCATGTGCAGTGCCCTCCTCACCCTTTGGAATTGAGCATGTGCAGTGTGTTTAGGGATTTATATGCATGTGCATCTGAGGCTTCCTTCCTTTTTCCAGTGGAGTGTACCCAGAAGATCATACTTCACCAATTTCGTCTCTTAACGTGCATGCCCAGGAAGTTGCTTCTCTTTGGGGACCTGCTTTAATTAGAACTTTAATGATAACAGATGTAGACCATCAAGAGCTGTCCTCTCCCAGGTGCTGACTGCCAGTTTATCACTTTTAGAGAGGCAATGTGGTAATTGCCAAACCATCACCCAACATTTCTCGTGTGTGGGGAGAGAGCCCTCTCTTGCTCCACACGTGCCTGTCTACCCATAACATTGAAGTGTTATTTCTGCTATCACGTGATGTGTTCATTACTGTTACCTTAAAATGAACCAATAAACGTTTTAAGATTTCTTATTTCTATTTTCAACATAATAAACATAAACACTTATAGCCCACACATTTTAAAGCTCCTAAAATACTCAACAAACTTTAAGAGTGTAAAAGAGTCAAGCTACAATAAATTTGCAAATAGATGCAAAACGGGCTTATCTGCACGGCAATAGTTAATTCAGTTTTACTGATAAAATTATTCATATTTCTATGGGAAAGAATCATTTGCAATGTTATCAGTGCCTACACTTACGGAGTTGTGAAATATCTCAAAAATAATGAAAGAATGAGATAGCCTGGAAGAGTGACTTAGAGAAAACTGTCATGATCTTTTCGGTCAGTTTAAAGTCTTTCACAATTTTAATTTTCCTACACCTCCAATACCATTGGGCAGAGTACCTATTTCTAATGAAATAGTTATGGATAATGATAACGTTTCCTATTATAAACCAACAAGATAAAAATAAATGGGACATATAATTACAAAACCTAAAATAATCTCATAAAATTTCCCGTGTTTGAAGGTTCACTTCAACCTCTGAACATATGAGGAATCATGGACTTTTCCCCATGGCATGCTGAGGCTAAAATCTTCTCTAGCTCCTTCTTCTCTTCTACTTCTTGTTTTCCACTCTCATAATGTTATGAAAATTGAAAAAAAAACCCAGATATTTAGGAGAGTAGGCATTTTAAAATGTTAGAGAGAAAACATTTACTTAGTTTGTCAAGTAACGTTTTTGTTAACTAAAATAGAAATAAAAGTTATGAGCGGATCTCACTTAGTTTGAAAATCATTTTGGTTAAAAGATACAAGGTCTATATAAACTGTGTGCATTTTGTTCATACATATATCTAGTAAAATATTTAAAATTGAGTCAAAATAGCATTAACTGATAAATATCAAACTTCTTTTTAATTAGAAAAAAGATTCATCTGTACATTATTAGTAATGTCTATAAAGTAGGAACAAATAAAATAGATTGAAGATATTAAGGTTACATAAAAATAAGAAATATAAAATTTAATGCATTTTTTATGACTGTTTAAAAATGAAACTTAGCTGTTTCCATGGACATCTTGTAAAGAAATAATAAATATAATAAAATTTCAATAATTTGATCTAGTAGCTATGGTACATTTTCTTTAAAATACAAATCTGCTGCTATTCCAATCAAATTTTGGGCACAAAGTCACATCATAATGTCACTGCTGAATTTAGAGATCCTCTAAGGCTAACATGTCAGAAGAACTAAAAAGGCAGTGTGTAGATGGTATGATTTAATGCCCTTTGCCAGTGGGAATTACTGGAGCTCAAAGTAATAATATCTTCCACATTAATGTGCAGTGAAGTGAAGGCTGCATTAATCTTCATAGAAAGTTCAATTCTTTTGAGAGGATAAGAAGATAATATCAACTACATTAATACAAGAAAACGATTATAATTAGGCATCATTAGAATATTATATTTTATATAGGTTTAATATAGTATGTTTTCCATTTTCACTATTTTACACTGTTGGAAGATAAAAATATTGATTGGCTATCAGTTTCACATTTAATTTTTTAGTGAAATTATCCTTTTTTGCAACCCAGAACATAAATATATGTTTATAAGTATACTGTTATATTTTATTGGCAATTGTTTTTTAAAGTAATTTATTGGCTACTTTAGTTGGTTTAATTGATTTGATATTAAATGAGTAGAAAGATAAGAATTAATACTTTACATTTTAAAATTGTTTTTATGCATTCTAAATTATAATTTAAATTTTAATGTAAATGATTCATAGTTATAAGTAATGGCTTCTTCCTGGAAGTATCTCTATTTCTTGGAGAAGGATATCAAGTCAAAGCTTACCATTTTAAAATGCATAATAAAAAAGAAACAGACTCAAAAATACATACTCCATGATATCCTTCTGCTAAGCCCTTAAAATAACTAATCTGTGTTCCCAGGTTTAAATCCTAGAGACAAAGAAATATTTGCCTCTGTGGTCAGTGAATTTGTTAAAGGTGTCTACACTTAACCTCCTTATCTTTAGAGACGCTACTAATTGGAATGTTTCCTTATGAAAGAAGGTTTGTAAGTAATTCATTTCTACTTAGCAAGTTATAGAATAACCCTTTCTCAAAACTATACTAGTTTATTGAAATGGGATTCTTTTCTATCTCAAAATCAAATATGGGAAATTTTGACTAGAAGCATAATATTAAAACCAAATATTTAGTTATCGTCCTGAGAAAATCTTATAAATCTTTTTATCTTCTAAACCTATTATTTTTAGGTTGAGACAAATTAGAATCAACAAAACTATCTTTTATACTTTATAAAGTAAAATAGACTTATTAAGTGCATAATGTTTAGAATATATAAACATACATAATATCCCAAATAATATTAAAAGGCAAAAATGATAACTAATACCCATGACACTATGAAGAAACTGCATCAATAAATGTGCAAAATAAACAGCTAGTTGACAGGATCAAATTCATGCATAACAATATTAACCTTCAATGTAAATATCCTGAATGCCCCAAATAAAAGACACAGACGGGCAAATTGGATAAACAGTCTGCTTCTGATAAAACAGACTTTAAACCAACAAAGATCAAAAAAGACAAAGAAAGACATTAAATAATGGTAAAGGGATCAATGCAACAAGAAGAGCTAACTATCCTAAATATATATATGCACCCAATACAGGAGCACCCAGTTTCATAAAGCAAGCTCTTAGAGACCTACAAAGAGACTTAGACTACTACATTATAGTAGTGGGAGACTTTAGCACCCCACTGTCAATATTAGACAGATCAATGAGACAGAAATTTAACAAGGATATTCAGGACTTGAACTCAGCTCTGGACCAAGAGGGCTTAATAGGCATCTACAGAACTCTCCACCCCAAATCAATAGAATATACACTCTTTTCAGCACCACATAGCACTTATTCTAAAATCTACCACATAGTTGGAAGGAAAACATACCTCAGCCAATGCAAAAGAATGGAAATCATAACAAACAGTCTCTCAGACCACAGTGCAATCAAATTAGAACTCAGGATTAAGAAACTCACTCAACGCCACTGAACTGCAGCCTGGCAACAGAGCAAGATACCATCTAAAAAATAAAATAAAATAAAAAGAAAGAAACTCATTCAAATCGCACAACCATATGGAAACTGAACAACCTGCTCCTGAATGACTACTGGGTAAATAACGAAATTAAGGCAGAAATAAAGAAGTTCTTTGAAACCAATGAGAACAAAGAGACAATGTACCAAAATCTCTGGGACACAGCTAAAGCAGTGTTTAGAGGGAAATTTAGCACTAAATGCCCACATCAGAAAGCGTCTAAAATCAACACTTTAACATCACAATGAAAAGAACTAGAGAAGCAAGAGCAAACAAATTCAAAAGCTAGCAGAAAACAAGAAATAACTAAGATCAGAGCAGAACTGAAGGAGATAGAGACACAAAAAAACCCTTCAAAAAAATCAATGAATCCAGGAGCTGTTTTTTTTTTGAAAAGATTAACAAAATAGATAATCTGCTAGCCAGACTGATAAAGAAGAAAAGAGAGAAGAATCAAATAGACACAATAAAAAATGATAAAGGGGATATCACCACTGATCCCACAGAAGTACAAGCTACCATCAGAGAATATTATAAACACCTCTATGCAAGTAAATTAGAAAATCTAGAAGAAATGGATAAATTCCTGTACACATGCACCCTCCCAAGACTAAACCAGGAAGAAGTGGAATCCCTGAATAGATCAATAACAAGTTCTGAAATTGAGGCAGTAATTTATCATCTACCAACCAAAAAAAGCCCAGGAGCAGACAGATTCACAGCTGAATTCTACCAGAGGTACAAAGAGGAGCTGGTACCATTCCTTCTGAAACTATGCCAAACAACAGACAAAGAGGGAATCCTCCGTAACTCATTTTATGAGGCCAACATCATCCTGGTAACAAAACCTGGTGGAGACACTACAAAAAAAAAAAAAAAAAAAAAAGAAAATTTCAGGCCAATATCCCAGATGAACATCCATGCAAAAATCCTCAATAAAATATTGGCAAACCAAATCCAGCAGCATATCAAAAAGCTTATCCACCATAATCAAGTCAGCTTCATCCCTGGGATTCAAGGCTGGTTCAACATGGGCAAATCGATTAACGTAATCCATCACATAAACAGAAACAATGACAAAAACCACATGATTATCTCAATAGATGTAGAAAAGGCCTTCAATAATGTTCAACACCCCTACATGCTAAAAACAGTCAATAAACTAGGTATTGATGGAACATAACTCAAAATAATAAGACCTATTTATGACAAAACCATAGCCATTATCATAGTGAATGAGCAAAAGCTGGAAGTATTCCCTTTGAAAACTGGCAAAAGACAACGATGTCCTCTCTCACAACTCCTATTCAGCATAGTATTGGAAGTTCTGGCCAGGGCAATCAGGCAAGAGAAAGAAATACAGGGTATTCAGATTGGAAGAGAGAAAGTCACATTGTCTCTATTTGCAGTTGACATGATTATATATTTAGATAACCCCATTGTCTCAGCCCAAAAACTCCTTAAGCTGATAAGCAACTTCAGCAAAGTCTCAGGAAAAAAAGTCAATGTGCAAAAATCACAAGCATTCCTATACACCAACAAAAGACAGAGGGCCAAATCATGAGTGAAATCCCATTCATAATTGCTACAAAGAGAATAAAATACCTAGGAATACAAGGGATGTGAAGGACCCCTTCAAGGAGAACTACAAACCACTGCTCAAGGAAATAAGAGAGGACACAAACAAATGGAAAAACATTCCATGCTCATGAATAGGAAAAATCAATATCATGAAAATGGCCATAATGCCCAAAGTAATTTATAGATTCAATGCTATTCCCATCAAGCTACCATTGAATTTCTTCGCAGAATTAGAAAAACTACTTTAAATTTCATATGGAACCCAAAAAGGCCTCTATAGTCAAGACAAGCCTAAGCAAAAGGAACAAAGCTGGTGAAATCATGCTACCTGACTTTAAACTATACTACAAGGCTACAGTAACCAAAACAGCATGGTACTGGGCCCAAAACAGATATATAGACCAATGGAACAGAACAGAGGCCTCAGAAGTGACACCACACTTGTACAACCATCTGATCTTTGACAAACCTGATAAAAATAAGCAATGAGGAAATGATTCCCTATTTAATAAATGGTGCTGGGAAAACTGGTTATTCATATGCAGAAAACTGAAACTGGACCCCTTCATTACACCTTATACAAAAATTAACTCAAGATGGATTAAAGACTTCAATGTAAAACTCAAAACCACAAAAACACTAGAATAAAAGCTAGGCAATACCATTCAGGACATAGTCATAGGCAAAGACTTCATGACTAAAACACCAAAAACAATTGCAACAAAAACCAAAATTGACAAATGGGATCTAATTAAACTAAAGGGCTTTTGCACAGCAAAAGAAACTATCATCAGTGTGAAGAGGCAACCTAAAGAATGGGAGAAAATTTTTGCTATCTATCCATCTGACAAAGGTCTAATATCCAGGATCTGCAAGGAACTTAAACAAATTCGCAAGAAAAAAAAAAAAAAAAACAGGCCAGGCACGGTGGCTCACACCTGTAATCCCAGCACTTTGGGATGCCGAGGTGGGTGGATCACGAGGTCAGGAGATTGAGGCCATCCTGGCTAACACGGTGAAACCCCGTCTCTACTAAAAATACAAAAAATTAGCCGGGCATGGTGGCAGGCACCTGTAGTCCCAGCTACTCGGGAGGCTGAGGCAGGAGAATGGTGTGAACCCAGGAGGCAGAGCTTGTAGTGAGTGAGATCACGCTACTGCACTCCAGCCTGGGTGACAGAGCAAGACTCTATCTCAAAAAAAAAAAAAAAAAAAAAAAAAAAACAACAACAACAGAAACCAACCCCATCAAAATTGGTTGAAGGATATAAACAGATATTTCTCAAAAGAAGACATTTATGTGGCCAACAAAAATATGAAAAAAAGCTCACACTGGTCATTAGAGAAATGCATATCAAAACCACATTGAGATACCATCTCATGCCAGTTAAAATGGTGATCATTAGAAAGTCAGGAAACTACAGATGCTGGAGAGGATGTGGAGAAATAGGAATGCTTTTTTACTGTTGGAAGGAATGTAAGTTAGTTCAACCATTGTGGAAGACAGTGTGGCAATTCCTCAAGGATCTAGAACCAGAAATACCATTTGACCCAGCAATCCTATTACTGGATATGTGCCCAAAGGATTATAAATCATTCTACCATAAAGACACATTCACACTTATGTATATTGCAGCACTATTTACAATAGCAAAGAGTTGGAAACAACCCAAATGCCCATCAATGATAGAATGGATAAAGAAAATGTGGCACATATGCACCATGGAATACTATGCAGCCGTAAAAAAGAATGAGTTCATGTCCTTTGCAGGGACATGGATGAAGCTGGAAACCATCATTCTCAGCAAACTAATGTAGGAACAGAAAACCAAACTGCATGTTCTCACTCATAAGTGGGAGTTGAACAATGGGAACACATGGACACAGGGAGGGGAACATCACACACCAGGGCCTGTCGGGGGGTGAGGGGCAAGGGGAGGGATAGCATTAGGACAAAATACCTAATGCATGCAAGTGGGGCTTAAAACTTAGATGACTGATTGATGGGTGCAACAAACCACCATGGCACGTGTATACCCATTTAACAAACCTGCCCATTCTGCACATGTATTCCAGAACTTAAAGTATAATTTAAAAAAATGACAACTTATTAACAGAAGAAAAATTATAGCAGTCCTTAAAAAGGTTTGTATAGAAAGTGCTTACTTATCAAGATGATAACAAAGATGACAATAAAAATGTGCAATTATATAATTAAAAATAGAAATGATACATGCAAATACATTAATGAGATTATTCAACTTAGCCATTTTTATTACTTATCTACTGCTCCATAAAAAATTATCCCAAAACTTACTGGCTTAAAACAATAAACATTTATTATCTCATAGTTTCTGTGGATCAAGAATTTAGCTGAATGACTCAGATTCTTTTATGAGGTTGTAGTAATGATCTTGTCTGCTCTCAAAATGCCTCACTTAACGTATTTTAGTTTCTTAGGGCTGTTATAACAAAATACTGCAAACTAAGTGGCATAGAACAACAAAAATTAATTCTCTCATAGTTCTACAGGCTAGAAATCTACAATCAAAGTGTCAGCTGGGTTGGTTTCTTCTGAGGGCTGTGAGGGAAGGATATGTTCCAGGCCTCTCTCTTTGTCTTGTAGATAGTGTCTTCTCTCTGTGTCCCCATACCTTGCCTTCCCTGTATATGTGTCTGTCTCTGTATTTAAATGTCCTGCTCTTTATAAAAACATCAGTCATATTGAATCAGATTTCACCCTAATGACCTTATCTAGTTACATCTCCAATGACTCTCTTTGCAAATAAGGTAACATTCTGAGGTACTGGGGGTTAGAACATCAACACATGAATTTTGGGGTGACACAATTCAACTCATCGCACTCTATAACTTTAGGCAGGAGGTCTCAATTCCTAGCTGGTTGTTGGCAGGAGGCATCTTCTTCACTATGTGGGCCTCTCCACAGAACTGGTTGAGTGGCCTCGGGACATGGTAGCTGGCTTTTCTCAGAGCCAATGATCCATGAGTGACAGCAAGAGACTCCTAATGGCCTCTATTCCTGGTTTAGGACACCTAATGCAGTAATTTCCACCATGTTTGACTCTTTTGAGTTATTCAGTTAGTGCATATATAAGAAAGGGAAAATCAGCCTCCACCTCTTAAAGGAGGTTATATCAATGAATTTGTAGATATATTCTAAAACACTACATTTGCTCTCAAATAAATGAGAATTAAAATAATGATCACATATCACATCATCTAAAAAACTGCAAAAGTAGGAAAATATTAATATCTAATGTTGGGTAAGTGTTGATGAAAATTGAAAGTACTATCTTTGTAAAAAAGAATTCATCAAATCCCTTAGAAATACGCTTATTCTCTGGCAAAGCAATTACAGGATGGTAGGCTCAGTTATAAGGCAGAAAGTGAAATGACAATATTGTAGGCATTTTTACATGAGGTTAGTCTCCTGAATCCATGAAAGAACTTCCGAAGTAGAACAGTTCTTGTACTCAACACAGACTACTATGTGAGGACAAAAACAATATTCAGTGTTCTTTGAGCAACTGAATTGCTTGCTATGTGTTTTACAATGGATTGGACTTCTGCTCAAAATATCATAAGATAGACATCATTGCCTGAATTAGTATGTGAGAGAATTTGAAAATCTAAGAAAGATAGCAAATATTAAGTGATAGTTATATGGGGAAATTGATTGGAAATAAACAACATATGAATTTCAGTATTCTAAACCATTCTGAGAATTTTTTCAGCATTCTACTAGGTTTTGCACACTGGTAGGTTAAGTGAGTCATGTTGGCGACACAGAGCTAAGGACTGTCAAAGTAGATACACCTGTAAAATGAGAGGTATCAGTTTCTGGAAATGTGTGGACTGAATAAACTGAAAAGCCTGCTGCTAGAAAAAAAAATCTGCAGCTGCTAAAATAAAATAGAAGCAACAGATTTTTAATTAATATCTGAAAAAAATTACAGATTTAAAAAATAAACAATAAAAACACATGACCTTGATTTGACCCAGATTGAGAAGAAGTTGCTAGCTTAGAAAAATCAGGGGTTTAACTTTTGACACATATATATAACACAACTAATTAGATCTTGCATGAACTGGAAAGTAGAAAAAGGAGACTGTTCTAATAGTATAAGACTTCTAAACCTACACCTTATAAGAAAAAGATTGATTAAAAGTGACCTCAATAAACAATTCATAATTATTAGCCTGTGCTAAGGATGTTTTTAAAAAAGACTTGAAATTTGAATATGCCACGTTGAATATACTCTGAAGCACATTGCCATCTAAATTAAGAGTGAATATAAAGGGTCCTATAATAAGTATAGATTTTGTTCATCAAATTGAAAATTTAACATTCCAGTGATAAACTCCCAGGAGCCTACAGAAGTAAATCTAACCTTTCTTGGACAAACAGGTGCTCTACTCAGACTATGCAGAATTATTTCAAATACAATTTCTGTTAAAGATAGCTTTGTAATCCACAATTACACATGAAGTAATAAATCTATAAGTGATAAATAAAAAAGCATGGGTGCACACGAATAATGTGAGAAACTTGATTAAAGACACCAGAATAGAAATGAAAACATAAAACCAAAGAAAGTATGTGAAAATTTCCAGCCATATTTTAAGAAAAAACAATTAGAAATTCAGGAAATACCAAGTGTAGTAATCACAATCAGAAAGGTCAAAAGTCAGGGCACTTACCCATTCTGCTCTACAGTTATGGCTGGTGCCTGGAGGTTCTAGCCTGTTATAAACTTCAGACCTGAAAGGTAGGAGTGTTGTACTACCCATCTTCTCTAACAATATCTAATTTAACCACGTTCCCAGGATCCCAGTCTAGAGCTTGTGCGCTTGAGAATAGTTATTCTAAAATTGTTCTTCTTGTGTCTTGTTGCAGGCCTTTCCACTCTCTAACTTTTCTAAAAGGCTGCATTCAAAGTTAAACAACAGACTTGTTGTTGATCACTTTTCCAAATTATAAACTTTTGCTTACTGGTGCTTTCAAGAGAAAGGTTATCTAAGGTCAGTCATTTAAGTAAGTGTTCATTACAGAGACTGAACATCTCATCACAAATAGGGAGACACCATCCAAAGGAGTTCCTCCCATGCTTTCTGAACGGCTAAGCATTTTTGACATTGGTATGCTTGTCCAGAGACCTCCATGGACTGCTTGATTGAGTCAGTATTGATGGAAACATGCATAATCATTTTCCAATTTAATGTGACCATTCTCCTCTTCCTCCTTTAGTCTTGTGTAACCATCCCTGTATGCTGTTTCCTTCACCTAAGCAAAGATAAGCTTCTTCTGAAAAAAAAAAAAAAAAAGCACACAAACAATTTGGGAATTTTTTAATCCTTTCAAAAAGTCAGCCAACAAGTTATTTTCAGCTTGCACTGACGCATGGTTGCTTACTCCTGGTAAAATAATATATATAATTATATAATTAGTTATAACATATAACATGGTCTTGGCCATGAGGGTTATAAAATTCCCTATATTCCTAAAGGGAATCTTGGATATAGGAGGTATATTATTTCTCCAGAAAATCTTATGTATAAGCCTCAGTGAATACCATGTAGGAAGATACCAATTACCTATAATAACTTATAAAATCTTTTCAGTTAAAAGCTATAATGCGAGATGAGATAAAGAGAGAGAGAGATTTTTAAACCACTATACTCCAAAAAACTGTTTGGAGCCAAATGGTATTGATGATGGCAGAAGGCAAAACAGCTAATCTAATTCAGCCACTTCAGCAGCTTTTGATCTAATATTAAGTAAGGTGATGGCAGATCATGATAGGAACACCAGCACAGTATTTAGCTGACTTTCTGGCATATAATGCAGCCAGGACCACTTTAGAGTATTTCGGAAGCAATAGTGCTATCCTTGTTTTTAATGTGTGGCATAATACTGGGAAAATAGCCAGAAGACAATGCATCCTGCTACATAAAAACATCTCTGAAACATGTATCACCCCTTTAGTAGGATAATGTGACAAAAAGTGAACTCTTATATGCATTGTAGAAGAAGAGCGGATATCAAGAAATCAATTAATTACTTAAAAGTAGTAATAAAGAAACTCACCTAGATTTAATCAGTCAACTCTAGATTTAATCAGTCTGGAAATAATGGCAGCCAAAAGAATATGCTATACTTGGGTTTTCTTGTGCCTATCCAGTTTGGTTTCAGCAAATAAAGTAAAATTATCAAGGTGAAAAGACATTTTAGCAGAGTTAAGAATATAACTATTGGGATTCACTACTCCTTTTCAAGGTGCATGATTCACTTCCTGAAGATTGGTTTTCTTATGAGTAAATACATAATGATAAAGGAAATGGATTGCTTCTGTTCATTTTATTTTTTGAACTTACTTTGCACCATCCTTGGTAAAATCTTGGCTAGAGTCTGTCACAACTTATATAAATGTCAAGGACAACTATCTGAAATTAATCACATTTAATAAAACCCCATAGGCAATTTATATTTGAGTAGAAAGCAAGCAAGCAAGCTATTAGATTAAATTAAAGATCACTTATGATTCAGTTTGGAGACAATGAACTGTTATGTTTTATTATATATTATTATAAAATAACTTTATATTATTATTTTGGGATTACTATATTTACCTTAAAATTATAAATTTCAATAAGATATATTAAGTTGGTAACAGTGTTTTTCTTCCTTTTGAATTTAGTACATTGCCTCTTAAGAATAAAAATACAAATATGTAAAAGTGAAATAATCAGAGCCATTATTCTAATTTCAAATATTTATAGAATCTCCTTTTAACTTCTTTGCATATTAGTCTTAGCACCAACCCTTTCTAATAAATGTGAAAATAAAATGTTTACTGTAATTACTTTCAGGCTGTGTGAAAAATTACTTTGCATCAAGCAAACATGTAGATATATTACAATTATCAAAAAAGATTCAGTAAGTGAAAACTACTTACCAAAAATAATATTTTCTTAGTTTCTCCTCTTATGAAGCTTTATCTTTGCTATCCATGGCTGGCTTCCAGGTCTTTTTTTTTTTCTGTAGTATTCGCTTAAATGTATATCTCTCATGAGGATTAGGTAATGGTTCTTCAAAAGTCCCCATGAGGTCTTCCACACTGCAAGTCCCTGACATGAGCACAATGTATGTTCTCCATCTGTCCTCCTGAAATTCTTTTTCAGCCTGACTCCTCTCATCTCTCTAGGGCTCAAGCCTGGCTAATGTCTGCTGTATTCATCCGGTCATGCTAAAAAGGAACAGTGCATGCTTTCTCCATTGTCCTTTCTTCTCAACCAGACATTGGTAGCAATTCTGTATTGTTTCCAAACTTTAGAACCCTCCAGATGAAAAGCGCACACCAGTTTTTATGTTTATATATAGAGTCACGCCCCGTTAATGATTACAATACATTCTGAGAAATGCATAGTTAAACAATTCCCTTGTGTGAACATTACAGAGTGTACATAAATATACATAGATGATATATGTGTTTATGTATACACTTTTTCATACGGAAAATCAAATATACTAGCATCATTACTAGCAATAATTTCCACTGCTTGATCTTCAATGCCAATATCAAGTGCTATATATCAGTTTTTTATATATGCTCCATTAGAATGTTATATGACCATTATCATAATATGCCATCTGTCATTGGCTTAAACATCATTATGCATCCATAACTTTATCTCCAAATTCCAGAATTCAAATAGCAAACTCTTGCAAACACTCTATTATCATGCCCTATTTTTGTGGCCACACCAGGCTGGGACAATGAGATTTCAGATAAAATGCCCTACTTTTGTGGCCACACCAGGCTGGGACAATGAGATTTCAGATAAAATACTCTCTTTGTCTTCTGCATTCCTTCAATTTCTCAACAACTAGCCTTTGAAAGGACCACTTTTTCCTTCCTCCATGAGGAAAGCTGGAAAAATTCTACAGTATTCCCTATAAAAACAAAAACACAGTCATCCTTAATTATTTTTTCCCAAATATGTAATTTTTGGCTTACATAGGATGGATTAGATTATGAGGTAAATGTCCCATGAGAAATTTTACTATTCTGCTGGAGGACATATCTGCCTTAATTTAGAAGGAGGGGATATTTAGGATCTTTTTTTTCCTATTTGATGCTCTAGGCTAACATTTTATTTTATACACAAATAGAATAAGAACTTTCATTTTGAATTATTATTCCACCAATTATTATAATTTAGCTATAGTATTTTAGTGATAACTTAGTCAGCTTATTAAAATTTACAATGTGTTTAGCATAATGCTAGGTTCAGTGGAAAAGTAACAGATTCTCAGTTGGGAGGTTGAATATAACATACATAATACTACGATTACAGAAAAAATAAATTAAAAAGACACAGGCATACTGACTACAAAAGTAGTAGGTGTTTGGAGAAGCATTAGATTTGTGTAGACTGGTATAATCACAGAAATATTTGAAGTTAACCTGAGCCTTGAAGGGTGTAGAGGACATACACTAGTATAAGAGATGTGTTAATTCTGCAGCTGTTTGAATATATGAAGTAGTGGAGCTGGCAAGCATGGCATATTTAGGACATAGAGGAAAGCAGTTTGACAAGATTCCAATGAGAATGTTGGAAAATGATGTAAGATGGTGTTAACAAGGAAGCAACAAAATCTATTGTGGAAGCTATTAAATAGCACAAAAATATTTAATAGAGCCATTACAGTGCTTGACCTGAGGAAATATTTAAAAATGATGTTTTAAGGGATGATCTTAATTTTCTAGTTATGTTTTCACTAAATTAAGAAAACAAACTAATTAAGCAATTAAACAGTAATCATTTTCTATTGAGCACATACTGAGTAAAAATCTAGTGATAGATAATGTAGGACATCATGAAAAATATAAGGTAATGACTGTGTCTTCAATAAGCGTATATTCTAAATGGCTGATTGTTAAATAATCAAGAGCTTTTCTATTAATGTGAAAAATTCTAGAGATTTCTAAAATTAATAGTTTTGTACTATTTGATTACTAGGTGAAGGAAAATGATTAGATATAATCTACAGTATAAATTGTTATCATAAATGGTTTAACATTAACCAATACCTCAGACAATTGTTGAGTAGTGATATGGTTTAGATCTATGTGCCCACTCAAATCTCATCTCCAGTTGTAATCCTCATGAGTTGAGGAAGGGACCTGGTGGGAAATGATTGGATCATGCTGTTACCATGATAGTGATGGAATTCTCAAAAGATCTGATGGTTTAAAAGTGGCAGTTTCCTCTGCTCTTTTTCTCTTCTGTTGCCATGAAAGATATGCCTTGCTTTCCCTTTGCTTCTGCCATGATTGTAAGTTTTGTGAAACTTCCCCAGCCATTTTGAATTGTGAGTCAATAAAACCTCCTTTCTTTATAAATTACCTAGTCTCAGGTAGTATCTTTATAAAGTGTGAAAATGGACTAATACAGGAAATTGATACTGAGAGTGGGGCACTGCTATAAAGATAACCCGAAAGTATGGAAGTGACTTTGGAACTGAGTAACAGACAGAGGTTGGAACAATTTGAAGGGCTCAGAAAAAGACAGAAAGTTGTAGGAAATTTTGGAGCTTCCTAGAGACTTGTTAAATGGTTTGACCAAAATGCTGATAGTGATATGAACAATGAAGTCTGGGTTAAGGTGGTGTCAGATGGAAATGAGAAACATATTGGGAACTGAAGCAAAAGTCACTCTTACTATGCTTTAGCAAAGAGACAGGTGACATTTTGCCCCTGCCCTAGAGATCTGGTGGAATTTTGAACTTGAAATAGATGATTTAGGGTATCTAGGAGAAGAAGTTTCTAAGCATCAAAGCATTCAAGAGGTAATTTGGCTGATTCGGAAAGCGTTCAGTCATATGCATTCACAAAGAGATGATTTGAAATTGGAACTTGTGTTTAAAAGGGAAGAAGAACATAAATGTGTGGAAAATTTTCAGCCTAAGCATGTGGTAGAAAAGAAAATCCATTTTCTGGGGAAGAATTCAAACCAGCTGCAGAAATTTGCATAAGCAACAAGGAGCAAAGCCAAATATTAATAGTCGAGACAACGGGAAAATGTCTCCAAGACATGCCAGAGATCTTTGTGGCAGCCCCTCCCATCACAGGCCCAAAGACCTAGGAGAGAAAAATGGTTTTATGGGCTGGGCCCAAGGCCCCACTGCTCTGTGAAGCCCCAAGACCTGGCAGCCTGCATCCTAGCCACTCCAGCTCCAGCTGTGGCTAAAAGGGACCAAAGTAAAGCTCGAGCCATTGCTTCAGAGGGGGCAAGCTCCAAACTTTGGCAGCTTCCATGTGGTGTTGGGCCTGCAAATGCACAGAAAACAAGAGTTGAGCCTTGGGAGCCTCTGCCTGGATTTCAGACTATGTATAGAAACACCTGGATGTCCAGGCAGAAGTCTACTTCAGGCATAAAACCCTCATGGAGAATCTCTGCTAAGGCAGTACAAAAGGGAAATGTGGGGCTGGAGCTTCTACACAGAGTCCCCACTCGGGCACCCCACTCGGGCACTGCCTAGTGGAGTTTTGATAAGAGGGCCACCATCCTCCAGACCTCAGAAATATAGATCCACTGACAGCTGGCATCATGTGCCTGGAAAAACCACAGGCACTCAATGTCAGCCCATGAAAGCAGCCACAGTGGCTGTACCCTGCAGAGCCATGGGAGTGGGTGCCCATGGGTGCCCACCCCTTATATCAGTATGCCCTGGATGTGAGACATGGAGTCAAAGGAGATTTTGGAGCTTTAAGGTTTAATGACTGCCCAGCTGGGTTTTGGACTTGCATGGGGCCTGAGGCTGTTTTGTTTTGGCCAATTTCTCCCATTTGGAATGAGAATATTTACTCAATGCCTGTACTCCCATTGTATCTTGGAAGTAACTAAGTTGATTTTTATTTTACCGGCTTATAGATGCAAGGGATTTTCCTTGTCTCAGATGAGACTTTGAATTTGGACTTTTGAGTTAATGCTGAAATGAGTTAAGACTTTGGTGGAGTTAAGGCATTTTTGGTTTTGAAATGTGAAATGGATATGAGAGTTGTGAGTAGTCAGGGTAAAATAATATGGTTTGGCTCTGTGTCCCCACTCAAATCTCATCTAGAACTGTAATCTCTACATGTTGAGGGAGGGACCTGCTGGGAGGTGATTGGATCATGGGGATGGTTTTCCCCATGGTGTTCTCTCTCCTGATAGTGAGGGAGTTCTCACAAGATCTGATGGTTTAAAAGCGGCAGTTTCCCCTGTTCCCACTCTGTCTCCTGCCAGCATGTGCCTTGCTTCCCCTTCAACTTCCACCATGATTGCAAGTTTCCTGAGGCCTCCCCAGCCATGCATAATTGTGAGTCAATTAAACTTCCTTTCTTTATAAATTACCCAGTCTCAGGCAGTATCTTTATAGCATTGTGAAAACAGACAAATAAAAGTACTCATTCTATGCCAGATAGTGTTCTAGGAAGACAGAATAGAAAAACAAACAGAAAGCAACATGTTTCTCAGATAAATACATCTATTCTAACATGGATGGTGGGGGCAGAAGAAAATAAAAGTACATAACGTGGTACTAATGCAGGAAACAGGAAAGAAGTATCAGAGAGGGGACTGGAAGATATTTGTTTTATTTTGTTCCTTTTATTTTGTTTTGTATTTTCTTTGGAATGCTCAGGAAAGTCTTAATTGTTAACATTAAATTTATGCAGGGGCCTTGAAATATGGTAATGAATAATACAGACATATAGAAGAATAATAGACATAAGGGATATCAAATATTAAAATTTTGATACAGGATATTACTTAATGTGTGCAAAAATCAGGAAGATAAGGAAGCTTGAAATGTAATGAGTGTGTGAGGAACCAGAGCTGACAGCAGAGAGATGAGTGGCAGTGATTCTGGTTCATGTGCATATGTGTGTGGAGTCTGGAACAAAGTATATTACATAGGGCCTTGTTGGCCACTTTGGAGTCGTTTGCTTTCATTTTGAATGAGATTACAAGATATTGATGAGTTTTAAGCAAAGGAATAACCATAGGAAATAATTCTGTAGATTATTGCTAATAAACTTTTCAGTGTGAAGTCATAAACAATCTTGACAAATACTGTTAGAATTTTGAAGGTAACAAAAGCGTATTGAGATGTATATTAGGCATATATGAAGAAGAAAATGACGAGAGGAACAAGAGGCAACAAGAACGGATAACTCAAAAGAGTTTAAGTTACTAGAGATGAAAAATACAAAAGCAGTTTGAGAGAATGTGGGTTAAAGAGAGGTAGTTATTGTTTTTGTTTTTTGTATATTGCTTTGATTTTTAAGATAAGCATTTATTACAGCCAGTTTAAATGGTGACGTACATATAGAACAGAGGGGGAAATTGCTGGATTGATGTTATTGACTAGGCAAGAGAAAAATGGATTAATCTTATAAATAGAGGTGATCATGGCTGAAAAGAATGTTGAAAGCTCTTTCATAGTAACTAGAAGCGAGAAAGAATATATTTGTCAAAATAAAGATAGCTTAGTAAATGTTAGACCATAGAACAGTTTTCTGAAGATTACTCTATTTTGTTAGTAAAATAGGGAAAAAAAACTGAATAAGGAAAATGGTTGAAAGAGAAGAAAGTGTGAAAGCTCTTCTAGAAAAGAACCATACTGAATGGATTAATAACATGTAGTAAGATTGCTAGGTAGTACGAAGTTCCCCTTAAAAGCTAATGGTCATGAATTTAAAGTGAGACTGATCAGCACGCTTGTGTGTTTCTTTCCCCCTTCATTCAGCTGTATGTGAAGAGGAGAACAGAGAATTGGAATTATACAGTACTAATCTCTGTCTCTAAAGGAAAATAAGAATAAAGAAGTTAAGAAAAATGCAACACTACAGGAGCTTAACACAATAAAAGTTTCTTGATGAAAATAAAAAAGATATACACATTGGAATGGTTTTAATGAAGGGCCAGTGAATCAAAGCTGTATAAATCAGATTGATGGGGATATAATGAGGTTGAAGCACAGATCAATGGGTTTTAGGTCCTGGTAGAGACAAACTTGTTTTCTGAGTGGAGTACACAAGGAGGTGAGTTGGAAAATTGAAGGTGATTGCTGGAGAATGATATGTTTGATACTAGATAGGGAAGATATTAAAGCCATTACTCAGGGAGTGATAAACTGTGGTAGTTGCACATAATCAGAGAAGCCAACATGTTGAAAAGATTATGTGTATTGTAAGAACAAATAAAAATTAAAAATGAGAGGCTTAACTGTCCCTGTTGGAAATAGGAAATGAAACTTCTCCCCCCATCCCTTTTTTTCACATCATTTACTTTAGAAAACTTGTGATTTCTTTGTCTCTTTGAAATGAGTATAAATGTTTTGGAAAATATATAATCCTCCTGCCATCTTTATAATCCAGGAATGTCTTTCTCAGGAACCAGGGAGCCATCTCTTTAAAATGTAAACCCCAAGAGAGATAGCATCCCTATCTCCCTGTTTCTGTGGGAGGGTAGGAGCCTAATTTCAGTAGATGCCTTGATCCTGGTTGTAAAACTACATCCTATCGTAAAGAGTTGAGTTGTTTTCTTGCGTATAAACAAATCAGCAAACACAGATGGCCATCCCAATTACCAGATGAAGGTAAGTTCAACTATGTGTGACAAATGGTGCTGTCAAGTCCTCTTATTTGAGGACTAGTTATTGTTTATCTTGAAAATGTGTGTAATGGGTTGTATACGCTTGACAATATAAATGATAAGCTTTCTGTTTTTGCATTCTCTTAGAGGATTGCCTGTGATGTGTATCACAAACATTCTGGTTTAATAGTTATTCAGTAATAAAACTATTTTTCCTACTACCTAGATAGGGAAGTTTACTGGGCTGAGAGAAGATTTAATTTCTAATTATATTTCCTCATCAACATCAATATTGACATCATGGAAAATCATAACACTGAGCCATGGTCCTAGTCTTCCAGGAATGAAAAGTGACCTAGGAGTCTGTAGGTGAGTTCAACCAAAAAGTAGGAAAGAATGAAAATGTGAGCTGAAGTTCAAAGGCATATTGCACAAATGTATAGCAAAGCCTACATGTGACAGCAAGACGGGCATTTCCATGGTCATTATATCAGAATATTTAGAATTCACTGGCTATATCTTTGACTGCATAGCTTAATTCGGTTAGAAATGCAGAGCTGCATGTTAAGAAATAATGAGTCAAAAAGATTTTGTTATATTACAAATTAAATATCAATAAAACAACAATTCAAGCAATGTTACAAGCCAGCACATAGTGATTGACAAATGAGTTGTACAGACAATTTGTGCAGTAAGTTCAGAAAAATAAGAGGCCACAAATGAAATGAGTTGGAAAGAATTTTTTAAATTAATATGTATGGAGTATTCTGTGTATCAAATCAAAAGGATCATGTCTAAACTAGCTTTCAAGTAGCACCTACAATGGGATATACACCCCATGGGGGCTCAATAAGTGCTAATTATCATAATATCAAAGGGTGAGAGGCACCTCATCTAATCCAGCCCTCAGGCATCAAGCTTAAACCATCCTAGATAGAAGAGAGCCTGTCTGAGTTTGAAACCGTTTTTTGAGAAACCAATTTATGATTATTTTTGTTTTAAAACTTTCCTTGCTTTAAAATCTAATGCAATTTTCAATGCATTTACTTTTATAATATCTGTAGACCATCAAATAATAAAGGTTAGATAAAATAACATTTTCTAATTATTTCTCTTTGATGAATTTCTTCTTTTTCTTATGCAATCAGTATCAGAATTAAATCTAGACACTGTGCTCAAATGAAGCCCAATTATTTATTCAGCTGTTCATTTATTCACTTATTCCACATGTATTTTTTTGTTGAGTACCATATTATTTATTGCTACATAACAAATTACCTCAAACTAAGTGCTGAAAACAGCACATTATCATCTCACAGTCTCAGAGGGTCAGGAACCCAGGGACAGCTTAGATAGTTCGACACAGGCTTTCTAAAGGGTCCTCAATCAAGATATTGACTAGGACTGCAGTCATTCTCACACTTAGCCAGGAGAGGTTCTGCTTCCATGCTCACTCACTTGTATGTTAGTAAGTCTCAAAAATTCCCCTTCTAAGTTCACTCGTAGGGCTTCCTTATGGTATACGGTTGTTTTATTCCAGAAGCATGTAATTCAAGAGAAACTGAGAGAGAATAACCAAATCAAAAGCCAAGATCTCTTGTATAACTTCATATTAGAAATGACAGCCTATCACTTCTGCCATATTTCATTTTTGAGAAAAGAATTGTTAATTCTTTTGACAACTGAAAGTGGCCCACACTCAAGAAGGTAGAAATCACTGGTAATGTTCTGTGATATACCAATGAAATATACACAGGGATTCTAGTAACTTCACTGTGACATTTTATGGATTAAAGTTACATACATTAAGAGCTCTGTGTGTGTGAGGGGGTTAGTGGGTGGGGTTGTGAAGTAAACTGCTTGATGTAGTAGGTTTCCATAAATGTAAAAGTACAAAGACAAAAATCTAGGGTATTCCAAATTAATAGAAGTTTTCTTGGTCAATTAGCCAATAAAGATAGATATTGAGGACATGAGAAATGACCAATCTTTAGAAGACAGATTTGAAAGCAACAGTAGTGGAAAATCACATTTATATTTATTTTATATATATATAATAAATTAATCATGCCACAAATTATTATAACTTTTAATGGTAAACAATTTCTCTCATGAAAAATGGTAATTTTGAAAAATGTTCTCAAAAGTTTTTGAAACAGTTTAGCCTCAATAACAAAATAGGAATGGAGTTGAACGTTTGTAACTCGTGTGGTTGTTTTTATCATCTGTCTACTCAACTAAGTTTTGAATCATCATATTTATTTCTTCATAGAGAAATTAACCCAAACCCAGTCATATTTTCTCTATAGCCAAATTATTATTTCTAAAATCAAATTATTTTGAATGACTACACCAGTGGAATCAAATAGATTAGCAGAATAAACTCTCTGAAACTCTGGTTTGTTATTAAACAGAATGGATTTTCAATGCCATGTAGGAATGCAAATATAATAAGAAAGCAATGAAAAAGAAGAGCTATACCTTCTCATAGACTATTTTTATACAAACCAGGTCAAAACTAGGTGTGATGCTTAGTATTATAATCAGAATACTTAATTCTTGTAAACTTTAGCTATTGATATTGGGAGCAAATAGTAGTACATAACCTATGTGATTGTTGTAAATATTGAAAGTAATACTGCATGGGTTATCTCATATCAGTGGCCCGTCACATAGTAAATGGCGTAGATGGTCAAAATATAATCTATATTGTTATTGTTGTTAATATTTTAAAGACAATTTGAATTTGAAGCAATCAGTATATTTCTACCAAAAAATAGTAAAAACTTGCATTGCTTTGCAAAGTTTATGGAAATGGTCCGCCATCAAATGATTTAGATCTTGTCCTAAGTTCATTAAATAACAAAGTATAATGAAAAATAGGGCCATGCTTGTAACCCAAGCACTTTGGAAGGCTGAGGTAGAAGGATTGCTTGAGACCAGCCAGGGCAAACATGTACCTGGGCAAACACGTCAAGACCCTATCTCTACAAAAATAAAATAAAGATTAGCTGGGCATGGTGGGGTGCACCTGTGGTACCAGCTACTCAGGAGACTGAGGTAGAAGGATTGCTTGAGTACAGGAGGTTGAGGTTGCAGTTCATATCACTGCACTCCAGCTGGGGCAACAGAGGGACACCTTGTGTCAAAAGACAGATGGAAGGAAGGAAAGAAGAAAGGAAGAAAGGACAAAAGGAAGGAAGGAAGGAAGGAAAAAAGGAAGGAAGGAAGGAAAAAAGGAAGGAAGGAAGAAAGGAAAAATGGAAGGTGAATTGGCATAATTTCTCCCTTAAATGTTTGAAAGACCTCATTAGACCCTAGGGCTTTTTGTTTTGAAAGGTTATTAGTTAATGACATTTTGTTTTTAGCACATATAGCCTATTCATAGAATTTATTTTTTCTTGTGTGAGTTCTGGCAGATTATGTCCTTCATCTAGCTTACCAAATGTGTGGGCATAGAGTTGCTTATAGTATTCCTTTTTTACTGTTTTAATGTCATGGGTACACAGTGATGTCCCTCATTTGATTTTTGATATTTGTGTTTATTCTTCCTCTCTCTTCATAGTTAGGCTAGCGGCTTATGTAATTTATCGATCTTTTCATGGAAGTAGCTTTTGTTTTAATTTCAGTTTATTTATTTATTTATTTTTATTATTTATTTATTTATTTATTTATTTATTTTTTTAGTAGAGACGCGGTTTCACCAGGTTGGCCAGGCTGGTCTCAAACTCCTGGCCTCAAGTATCTGCCCACCTAAGCCTCCCAAAGTGCTGGGATTACAGGCATGAGCCACTGTGCCTGGCCTGGTTTCATTGGTGTTCTCTATTGATTTTTACTTTCAGTTAATTGCTGTCTGCTCTCTCTTTTTTTTTCTTCTACTTACTTTAAATTTAATTTTCTCTTTTTGTCTAGTTTCCTCAGATGGAAGCTAATGGATTTTTTTTCTAACAAATGCATCCAATGTTATACATCTCCCTCCTAAAACTACTTTCATTGCATGCCACTTTTGCTGTTGTTGTTGTTGAGACAGAGTCTTGCTCTGTAGCCCAGGCTGGAGTGCAGTGGCGCGATCTCGGCTCACTGCAAGCTCTGCCTCCCAGGTTCACACCATTCTCCTGCTTCAGACTCCTGAGTAGCTGGGATTACAGGCGCCTGCCACCATGCTCTCGGCTAATGTGTGTGTGTGTGTGTGTGTGTGTGTGTGTTTATTTTTTAGTAGAGACGGGGTTTCACTGTGTTAGCCAGGATGGTCTCTATCTCGTGACCTCTTGATCTGCCTGCCTCGGCCTCCCAAAGTGCTGGAATTACAGGCGTGGCATACCACATTTTTGATATATTTTCACTAGTTCAAATTTTTTTTTGATTTCTCTTGAGATTTATTTTTTGACCCATATATTAATTAGATTTGTGTTTCTCCAAGTCTTTGAGAAATTTTCTGGCTATCTTTTGTACTGATCCTCGTGCAATTTCATTGTGATCTGGAAGCAAATGTTGTATAATTTTTATTTTTTAAATTTGTTTAGATGTGTTTAAAGACTCAGAATATGGTCTAACTTGGTGAATCTTTCATATAAGCTTGAGGAGGATGTGTTTTCCTCTGTTGTTGAATAAAATAGGGTTTAGATGTCAATTATTCCAGTTTATTGAACGTGGTGTTGAGTTTAGCTATGCCCTTACTGATATTCTGCCTGCCAATTCTTCCCATTTCTGATAGAGGTGTCTTGACATCCCCAGATATCATAATGGATTCATCTACCTCACCTGGCGGTTCTCAGTTTTTGCCTCACATGCTTTAATGCTTTGCTGTTAGGTGCATACCTATTAAAGATTGTTGTCAGATTCATACACGTTAAAGATTGTATCTTCTTGAATAATTGACTCTTACTATAATGCATCTCTGTATGCCTGATATTGTTTCTTGTTCTGATGTTTGCTCCACCTAAAATTAATATAGTTACTCCCACTTTCTTTTGATTAGTGTTAGCATGATTAGTAAATTGATTTCTTCATCTATTTACTTTTAATCTACATGTGTCTTTACATTTTAAGTGGGTTTCTTACAGATAACATTCAGTTGGGTCATGTTTTTTATCTACTCTGACAATCTCTGTATTTTAATTGACATATTTAGACCATTGTTCTTCAAGTGCTACTGACACGGTTGGATTAATACCTACCATATTTGTTATGATTTTCTATATTTTTCTCTTGTTCTTTGTTCCTGATTTTGTCTTTCATGCTTTTCCTGCCTTTTGTAGTTTTAATTGGGCATTGTATATGATCCTTTTGCTCTCCTTTCTTATCATTAGTTATAGTTCTTTAAAAATTTTTTTGTGGTATGCTAGAGTTTGCAATATACATTTACAACTAACCCAAGGCCGCTTTCAAATAACACTATACAACTCTTTGCACAGTAAGAGTATCTTGTAATAACAAAATAACCCTAATTTCCCCTTCCATCCCTGTGTCATTATTGCCATTCATTTCATTTATACATAAGCATATATATGTACATAAGCACACATAATTCAATACATTGATTTTAGTGAATGGCACATTTAGTGAATAGCACTAATACCACAATCCACCAAGGAATGAAATTTGAAAAATCAAAATGAAAAGTTTTTCTCTGCAAAAGACCCTAATAAGAGGATAAAAAGACAACCTAGAGACTGGAAGAAATATTTTCTAACCCCATATATGTCATTGGACTCATAATCTAGAATATATAAAGAACACTTAAAACTCATCACCAAAAAAATATAAAAATAATCAATTAGAAAATGGAAATGGAAAAGGACAAGAAGAGACATTTTGCCAGAGGTATGAATGGGAAATAAGCAAATGAAAAGGGGTTTAACATAATTAGTCAATGGGGAAATATAAAAACCAGAAAGAGATATTATACGCCCATCAGAATGTCTAAAAAAGAATCACTATTATAATGTCAAATGTTGGCAAAGATGCAGAAAAACTGGATCTCATATATTGCCTGTGGCGATGTAAAGTGATACAAACACTCTGGAAAACAGCTTGTCAGTTTCCTTGAAAAACTGAACATGTACTGGGCTTATCAGCTCAGAATATATTTCAGAGAATTGAATATTATGTCCACAGAAAAACCTGTACACAATTGTTTATAGTAGCAAAAACTGTAATAGCCAGAAGCTGGAAACAATAAAAATATCTCTCAAGAGATGAATAATTAGACAAATGATGGTATAGTTATACCGTGGAATACTATTCAGCAATAAAAGAAATGATATATTGGTATATGCAACAATTAGCATAAATGCCAAGGCCATATGTGTACTGAAAAAAGCCAATCTCAAAATATCACTAACTATGATTCTATTGATATGACATCCTTAAAGTGACAACATTATAGGGATGGGAAAAGGAATAGTTCTCAGGGATTGAGGATGAGGAGTGTGAGGTTGTGACTAACAAAGGGATAGCACAGGGAAATCTTTGTGGTGATGCAATGGTTTTATATCTTAATTGAGGTGGTGGTTATATGAATTTACATATGTGATAAAATGACATGTAGAGCTGTACCTACATGTTGTACCAATGTCAATTTTACAGTCTCAATATATTATAATCATATTAAATGTAAACATTGAGGGAACTTGGGTAAAAGATACAGAGGACCTTTTTGTACTATCTTCCCAACTTCCTGTGAATCTATGAATATTTTGAAGTATTTTTAAATAAGTGAAAAATATAAGCATATCTAATTCATCAATGCTCAAAAATCTTGTCAAAATCTTCTTAAGGAAACCCTTCTAAAGAAAATATAAATAATGAAAATGATTCAACTTTTGGGTTATCACACACAAAAAAATTAGGAACTGTAAAAATGTCATATGAATTTTGTATAGTACATTGTGATATTATAGTATGTTAACTCAAATTTTATGTGATTGGTTATTTTACAATACAATTTCAGAGGATATTCAAAATGTGCAAGGTCGTACAATATTTCAGGCAAACTACTAGTCACTTTTATCAGAATAATTTTATTACCTCCATTTTACATGTAACTGAAAAATACAAGATGTGAAATAAATTTTTCTATATCAGAGAGCAAATATGTATGTCATGATTGGGACGTTTAATGAGGTTTGCTTTACTCTAACACCTCTGTTATTTCCAACATTGTAAATCATAGGTAGACTATTTTGTATTTTATACTCTGTAGGTAAGTCATTTAGAGTTGCCTAAATATAATAAATTCAGCATCATTTGTAGAAAAAAAAATGGCCATCAATCTTTAAATCCAGAACCTTAACCAACTCTCATTTCTTTGCTTTCATTCAAAAAGCAGTTTGTCTGACTTCTGGTAATTTTTCCAGAAACTTAGGTAATATAAAAACAGGTCTCTAGGTCTGATTTCTCCTGGCTACCAGAAGCTACTGGGCTTCACAACACTATGAGTAGATCTCATTACCAGTGGAATCCAACTGTGTTCCAGCCAACTCCTTACAGAGAGATTTAGATCTATTTCAGCCCTGGAACAGATGTTGTTTCTCATTCAGGTGAATGTCCAAACAACTTTGCCCCAGAATCCCAGGATCTTCTTTGTAAGAACTGTAACAATTTCTTAACATTTTTTTTGCTGTCCTCAGTAAAGTTTTCAGAATGTGTACCATGCTAGTTCTCTAAAAACCTCAGGCTGATGGCCACTGCCCTTAAAAAATTTACTAACATTCAGTTAGAAATGTAGACCAAAACATTTCACCACATATGAGATGTTTGCCTCTGTTGCTGACCGCCAGAAGCAGAAGACCTGTCTCGAGTACTTGATCACTGATGTAGTCTAAATTTCTTTTGTTTAAGTGTTTTCTTTCTCTTTGTAGGCCCATCCAAACTTCTCTTTCTTCTATCTCTTTTTATGCTATTCTCTACAGAATTTCCATTTCATGAGAAACAGTTCCCCACATATTTATTAGCATCCTGAAAGTTCTACATCAATCTCTCATCATTAACTAGAATCAGATTTCCTCTAAGATTATTTTGTCGATAAATACTCTTGAGTGCTCACTCTACCATTCTCTATTTAGTTCAGGAAAAATAAGTGGGAATTGGATTGAATTTTTTATAAATCTCCACCAGGGATTTCACTTCATATGAATATGAACCTTTACTATTTGAAAGCTCACAGTATCTAACAGTCTGTCCTGTCAGTCTTCACTCTATCTACCAATCTTTCAATGTGTCCTGTATAAACCTTGACGATTAGAATAATCTCTGGCCTCCTTCTCACATGATTTCATCGTATGTATTTATGGTTCATGTATAAGCCTTGCATAGTTATATATTCTTTTCATATTGTAGTTTTTACTCTCTAGTCTTCCTTTACCACCAGTTTTTATCACTACTTGGTGTGGTAATTATCCAATCTCTGACCACATATTCTACCTTTCAAGTTAATTTTAATGCCGTTTCAGAAAAATATTTTTTATCCTGCCTTATCAGCATCTTCAGTCTCTTGTACACCCCTTTTTTAAAATCAAACAATCAAATGTTTCTTGGATTTAGTAACGTCACTCACTAGCTTAATTCTCATGATCTGTTTTTTAATCCATTCACCAGTTAATTTCCTTAATAACTTTAGCTCTTGTTTTTTCGTTGCACCAACCCAATAAATATAGTATGGGTGATCAATGCTGATATTTACACATTCAGGTCTGCATATGGATCACTCAATGTTAGGGTAGAAATCATTCAAATCAGCTCCATTTACAGATGTGGCCTCCAAGCTGAACAAGAGCTCATTACTAATTGGAGGTCTTTGTGTGTGTCACTGGTCAGCTGCCTTTCACATTCCTTTGTCAGTTCCATCAGAGTTTCACTGATATTTTTAGCTCCCTGCTCTACCATTTTCCTCAGTAGTCTGGACTGTGATCAGATTTGTTCTAACCTCACTCTTTTATATTTCAGTGGGAGATGTGATTCCTCCCTACTACATTAGAGATAAATATATCTACACATATTCTGGTTTACATTTGCTTTAATCTCTTCTGAGAGTTTGATCTATCTTCTTTTTTTTGCTCTTTCTGTATCTTCAACTTGTCCCTCTTTCTCTTCAGAATATATTTGTGAATTCATTCTCCTTGTCTTTCATATGTTAAGTTCCATGCTACATATTTATTTCACATATTCTTTTAACTAATTTTCTATTGTACTTTTTTTCCTACCAAACTCCAATCTCACCAAGTTTCAGAAAGAAGACTGCTTTAATTTTCTATTGATTGTCCCTCTTCATTTTCAACTTTAAGCCCTAATCTTTTTCTTTGTTCATTTCTCCACCTCTTCATTGAAACTATCATTGCAAAAGTCATTAATGGCTTTGCAGTGGCTGTAGTTGATGAAAACCTTGCTTTATCTTACTCAACTCCAGCATTAACATAGTTAACTTCTAGTTACTCTTCTTTTGGTTCCTGTAATATCTTCTTATTGGACTGCTCTTTCTTCATATTATTTATAGATTCCTCATCTTCTCAGCTTTTAAACACTGGCATTCTATAAGCTTCTCATTTTCTGTTCTTTTTACTTTTTAGTCTACCGTCCTCCTGGATAGCATCATTTCTCTTCTATAGTTTGAATTATCGCCTATATGCTGATGACTCAAGTATCAATTTTTTCCACTTAAACCTTTCCCTGAAGTACATTTAATATACTTACCAAAAATTGTATCACCAGACAGCATATTTCAGTAAGTAAGAGAATGGCTCAGGAGACAACTGACTGGGTTCAGTTTCAGCCTTTGCCATTCACAGTTGTGTGTGGTTGGACAAGTTACTTATCTGTTTCTGAGATACACTTATACAGTTATTTATATATAAATTACTTGTCTGTATCTGTGTCTAAATTTCCTCATTGGTAAGGTGTGAGTTGAAAAAATACCTCATTAATTCTGTTGTTAAGAGGAGATAGATAGATACACATATACATATACCTCATTAATTCTGTTAAGAGGAGATATGCACATACCTATACACACATATCTATACATAGATGTATAGATATGTATATATAATGCATATGTATATAAACACTTAGAATAGTGCCTTTCATGGTAAGCCTGCAATAAATGTTAGTTCTTACTAATGGTTTTAGAGTAAAAAAAGAGCATTTGGGTTTATATGTCTACTTACTATAGGCATTTTATGTAGGCAGTGAATTATTACAAGGGACTCAGTGCGTACAGATCTTAAAAGGACTAATATAACATTCTATCAAAGGCCTCCAAATGACTTTTAGAGCAATAAAGTACTGATGCACCAAGGAGTGACTTCTCTGAGGCTACCACTGAAGCTATGTAGGAATCAAGGGCATCTAGAAGCCACCACTGCAGTCACCTCTTAATACTCAAGAAGTTTGAGAAAGGGCACTTATCACTACCATCCCCAGATTAGAAAGAAAAGACAGAGAAGATGCTGCCATTACAGCCCCAGCTGCTTTTGGACATATAGCAAAATGGAAAATAGGCTCTGGAAAACATTTTAAGAGAAACCTCACATTTCCATGACTGATTATCTGTAGAAATAGACAAATGAGTCAGAAAAGTGACTTTCATCTCATTCTTGCCTTTCCAATTTCACACAAGTGCATCTAATGGGTAAAATCAAATTCCCAGCCAAAACCCTAACCTCAAGGGAATTTTAGCAATGTTCCATTTAGGTTTCCAATCTCTCCAGTAGAAGGACCACGAAATGAAATTGAATGAGTAAATCTACGGTAATCCTTGCTGGGTGTCTTAGTCTGCGCATTTTGCCATAAGAAAATACAATATATTGGGTAACTTAAACAACAGAAATTTATTTCTCATGTTCTGGAGGCTAGGAAGTTCAAATCAGCTATTAAGACAACAGCTGACTTGGTTCTGTGGTGAGAGCTCTCTTCTTGTCTTGCAGAGGGCTGCCTTCTCACTTTGTGCTCATATGGGTTTTCCTGAGTGTGTGCTGGTGGACAGACAATGAGGAAGCAAGGTCTCTGATGTCTAATCTTCTAAGGACACTAACCCCATCATGAGGGTCCCTCAACTAAACCTCAACTAAATTACCTCTCAGAAGCCTCATCCCCAAATGCCATCATATTAGGGGTTAGGGCTTCAACATATGAATTCTGACAGGTCCAATTTATCCTATATCATAGGGCCATCTCCACCTAAGTGTTCCACATGTATTTTAGAGTCCATTTTTTTCATAATCATCTTCTTGCATTCCACAAATCTGCTCTATTTCATTGGATTCATCGAGTTTCATTTAGTGACTTGTCTTTTATGTAATTCCTCCATCCCTTAAAAATGATAAAGTTCAATTGAAATTATCTCTTTACATCTGTGGTCTTGAAATCAGTGCCACTGGCTTCTATGGGGCTTTCCAATATCTTACTTATACTGTTGACATGGCCTATGCATTTCTCTTTATCATTTTCATTTAGTTCTCTCCTACTCTGTTTTCTATACATTGGAGTGATTTATAGTTCAAAACAACACAACCCTAATTATGTCCCTATTCTTTAAAAATCTTCCCAAGGCTCTTCATTGCCTTCAGCAAAGCAGTTCAATTCCCTGGTATGACATAGTGCACCCCTATGACCTGATGAAGACCAGTGCCTGCAGCCTCTTTTCTCGCTACTATTCCTTCATGATCCCTGAAGCAGGCCTATTGAGCTATTTAAAGTGACAAATCAGTACTTTCATGAATACATCTCTGTATTTGTGAAATAAACGTGAGTGGAATATTCTTGCTTCCCATCCCTCTTCATCTCAGACTTTCCCACCTCTAGCAAGTCTTCTAGCTAATGGATAACATATTATCTGTCAAGACTAGGTAACACTCCTATGTTCTGTCTGCATATCACTATTTTACCACTTACCATATTGTACATAATTATTTGCCTTTATTTATATCCCCACTAAACTACAGGCTCTCTGTACCTTTTACCTCTAGCTCTCTAGTGACCAATACAAAGGTTAGAACATAGTGAGTGCTTAATAAATGCCTGTGTCAAAAATGTTGTTGAATAAACTCCATATATTATCATACAACTTTATTATCTGCTTTTAATATTTCCTGCCTCCCAAGCACAATGTGAGAAAAATTATCTGTGTAAAAGACTATTCTACATTTTCTTTAAAAGCTGGACAGCTTTTTTTGGCTTCTGGATGAAAGCACAAATTTTAAATGAATATTTTTAATATTTTTTCCCAAAAGATATTAGGTATTTATATTTGTAGCTACTTTAATTTCCCAAAGAAGACTTACAGTAGTGTCTATGTCTATGCATTTGCAGAATGAAAGACAGATTTGGATTACAGAAAAAAAAAATTTAACAAACTCCAGATCACAGTGTAATGATTTATTTATGTTAATAAATTTGCCCTAAGTATGGCATATCTAGCAGGAACTGAGCAGATCAGCTTTAATGGTACTACTAAGTATCATCTCCACCTTGATCAAATAAGACTGAACTACACACATGTAAATATAGCCACATTCATCAAATGGGTCAGAAGTTCTAGGTGTCTTTTCTAAAATTCACCATTAGTAATGAGAAAGGGATGGCAACTGATGATTATTCCAAATTGTAAGCTTATTGGCTTCCCTTAAATTGTTTTGTTTTTCTCAGAGGCAAACTTGCAGATACATTTCCTTCTCTGCTCTTACCTAAAAGCTTTGTTATAACACCTATCAAGAATTCCTCAACCTACAGTCTGATCTTCAATGTCAATATTCTAAGCTCTAGTACCCACCATGTGAGATGCCAGGCAATACTGACATATCCTTGATTCTGGGCTTTTCACCCCATTCTCCTGAGCTTCTTCATGAAGTATTCACAATTGTATGCAAGGTATGAATCTCAGAACATAATGTTAAGGAAAAGATGCAAGATACAAAATAGCACATTCTGCATGATTTCACTAGCATGAGGTAGAAGCAGGCAAGCTAATCTATGGTCTCAGATATCAAGATGGTCATTACTTTGGGAGAGAGAGACAGAAAAAGATTACAAGGAGGATGTCGGGATCCAGGAAATGTTCTGTTACATGATCAAAGTGCTGGACACAAGGATGTGTTCATTTTTAAAAGATTCAGTGTAGCTTTGCCTGGTGCAGTGGCTCATGCCTATAATCCAAGCACTTTGGGAGGCTGAGGCAGGCGGATCACTTGAGGTCAGGAGTTCGAGACCAGCCTGGCCATCATGGTGAAACCCCATCTCTATTAAAAATACAAAAATTAGCCGAGCGTGTTGGCAGACTCCACCCAGCTACTCGGGAGGCTGAGGCAGGAGAATCGCTTGAACCCGGGAGGCAGAGGTTGCAGTGAGTGGAGATGGCGCCACTGCACTCCAGTCTGGATGACAGACTGAGACTCTGTCTCAATTAAAAAATAAAAATAAAAAATCAATGTAGCTTAAAAATGGCAAAGTTTTATGATTAAATTATTGTTACTATTTTGATTTGCAGGTAGGGACTCTGAGGTTCAGAAACGCTAATGATTTGGCCAAGGCCACATGTTCCTATAAGCAGCAGAGCTGAGACTGGATGTGAGCTGTCTGCCTCCAGAGCCCAGGAGCATAGCCACCCTGAGGAGCGATATCAGGCTGGGAATTACAGCCCTGACTCAATTAAGAAGCTTCCTATTAGGTTTCCCACATACCTTATGATACTGTTGTGGCAGGATTCCCTGTGACTGTTCTATTCAACTGTTATGGAAATGTTTTATTAGCTCCTAATCGTGAACTTTAATGTATAAAAGTGAAAAATAAATCACACATAAAGACTATATTCTAAATAGCCAATGTTTTATACAACATAAAAACAACATTTATATATATAAACCAGAATATTATAACATTAATCTAAAATTCATAAAAACATAATATTGACCCAAGCTGTTGGAAATAACTAAAATCAGAGCAGAACTGAAGGAAATAGAGACACAAAAAACCCTTCAAAAAATTAATGAATTCAGGAGCTGGTTTTTTGAAATGATCAACAAAATTGATAGAATGCTAGCAAGACTAATAAAGAAGAAAAGAGAGAAGAATCAAATAGACACAATAAAAAATGATAAAGGGGATATCACCACCGATCCCACAGAAATACAAACTACCATCAGAGAATACTACAAACACTTCTACGCAAATAAACTAGAAAATCTAGAAGAAATGGATAAATTCCTCGACATATACAACCTCCCAAGACTAAACCAGGAAGAAGTTGAATCTCTGAATAGACCAATAACAGGCTCTGAAATTGTGGCAATAATCAATAGCTTACCAACCAAAAAGAGCCCAGGACCAGACGGATTCACAGCCAAATTATATCAGAGGTACAAGGAGGAACTGGTACCATTCCTTCTGAAACTATTCCAATCAATAGAAAAAGAGGGAATCCTCCCTAACTCATTTTATGAGGCCAGCATCATCCTGATACCAAAGCCGGGCAGAGACACAACCAAAAAAGAGAATTTTGGACCAATATCCTTGATGAACATTGATGCAAAAATCCTCAATAAAATACTGGCAAATCGAATCCAGCAGCACATCAAAAAGCTTATCCACCATGATCAAGTGGGCTTCATCCCTGGGATGCAAGGCTGGTTCAATATATGCAAATCAATAAATGTAATCCAGCATATAAACAGAACCAAAGACAAAAACCACATGATTATCTCAATAGATGCAGAAAAGGCCTTTGACAAAATTCAACAACCCTTCATGCTAAAAACTCTCAATAAATTAGGTATTGATGGGATGTATCTCAAAATAATAAGAGCTATCTATGACAAACCCACAGCCAATATCATACTGAATGGGCAAAAACTGGAAGCATTCCCTTTGAAAACTGGCACAAGACAGGGATGCCTTCTCTCACCACTCCTATTCAACATAGTGTTGGAAGTTCTGGCCAGGGCAATTAGGCAGGAGAAGGAAATAAAGGGTATTCAATTAGGAAAAGACCCAAGCTGTTAAAACAACTTTACTTGAACGTTCTGTTCAAACACTTGGAACACACCTTAATCAAATTGGATGAAATACTGTCACTGTGAATACAACATACACTTGTTCATCAAATAATAAAATATCTCTTAAATAAATATAAAAAAGGGAAAGCAGTTATCATTATTTTTGAGACCACAGTTTGCAATAAACACCCAGTTTAATTATGTTTTAACTATTTAAACCAGAAATAACTCATTGAACAATTTTGATTTTTCATATTTATATAAAGGACATACATACACCTGTACACAATATGTCTTACCAATAAACAAATTGAATAAATTGAGGAAAATGCCAATTGAATAGCTGGTATAAAATAATTTTCCTAGATTAACATATATGGTCTTCTAACTGACGGACTTTCAACTTTTTCCAATTAAGATGGAAAATAAAACGTTTTGTCAGGCTGCATATGAAACAAGTTCTTTTGACTTATTGAAAAGAAAATTTTGATAAAGTAATACATGACAGGCTGATGAATAAGCTGAAAGCTTCAAAAAAATGTAAGCATTGTATCCAAATCTCTTAAACTGCCTAAAATAGATAACGGAGATTACTTCGAAAGTGGCTTATGACCTCATTCTTTGGTAAATGTTAGGTCGGGTTTTTGGGGTCATTCTCTTGAACTGTCTTTAAAAGCATAGGACATATTCTTAAATGTAAAAGTAGAAGATTAAATATATTATAATAACATATTATATATTATAATATATTAATATATAATAATATATTAAATATATTATAATAATATATTTAATAGGGCAATTATTTTGATTTTGATAAAGAAGTAATATTGTTATGAAAATGTTCAAATTAAACATTTAATTTTCATTAGATTTAAAATGAGCATATGGGCTTGATGTGCTATTATTTTTAATATATACATTTTTAGACATTAAATTATTTATGTATTGAAATTTATAGAATATGCAGCTCTATACAAGTGTTTTCGGATTGCAAGGCTATTAAAGTCCAGTAGGAAAATGTGTAAACTATCAAAATGATACTGAATTAAATTAAACCTTATTTATCTCCCTGAATTTCATAAGGCACATCAAAGAACTGAATACCTGAAGGAAAACTCCATCTTCAATGAAACTGGGTTATGGGTACAATTCTAAAACACAACATAAGAGAAATAACTCTTCCAAGATACAGTGAAATGTGAAATAAATTGAACATGGAGGTATAACAACCCCCTTTCCAGAGAGGTGCCCCTTACCTGAAATGACTTTTTCCTCGTGGAGCATCTAAAGTATGAAGCAGCCATTGACAGATGGTTCTGTAGAATGACAAAAGAAGAGAGGCTGAGAGTGGGGACGTGTTGACAGGCCATCTTTATTTTAAATACCAAGGTTCCTAACGTATAAAATTTGCCTGGACATAGAAAGACAAATATTGTGTGTTCTCATTTATATGTGGGAGCTAAAACAGTGGATCTCATGGAGGTAGAGAGAATAGTGGTCACCAGAGACTGGGAATGGTATTGGGGAGGGGGTGTTGAAGAAAGGTTGGCTAATGGGTACAAAATACAGTTAGATAGAAGGAATACATTTTAGTGTTCAATAGCACAGTAGGGTAACTACAGTTAACAATAACTTATTGTATTTTCAAGATAGCTAGAAGAAATATTTGGAACGTTCCCAACACAAAGAAATAATAAATGTTTGAGGTGATGAATAGCCCAATTACCCTGATTTGATCACTACACATTGTATGCATGTATCAAAATACCATGTGCACCCCAGAAATATGTATACTCACTATGAATCAATAAAAATTAACAAAATCAGCTAAAAAAATAATTGAACAAATAAAAACAATACAACTAAAATCTGCCTGGAGATGAGATAAGGGAAAGAACAGAGAAGCAGCAATCAGCATTATGGTTATACGTTTGTACAGTTTATGCACTGCCAAGAGACAAGTTGGAATAAAAATTCAGCCTGTTTTTCTGGCCAAACATATGCCCAGTTTAGGACCACCTGAAGGAAGACAATTTTCCTAGTGCATACAAACGTGCTTTTTAGTGTAGCTGCATCCCTATAGTTGTTGATCAAAGTCATCTGAAAAATAATAAACAAAATATAAATGAAAATCAACACATATGACACTTAAACCTGTGGGAATGTGAGTCCTCAAACTTTCTGCTCACATGGAATTTGGTTGGGGGGATGGTATAAAAATGTATCCCCAGGTGCTAAAATGCAAGAGGCGTAATGAATATTTTGAAAACATATACTGAAGGGAAGCTGCTGACCGTTCTGGCTATTTCCCCCACCTACTCTCCACCTTATTATTGAGCAAAGCGATAATGAAAATGCAACTTTCACTTAAAGATATAATATAAACAAGAAAGAAAATATCATAGCTGGGCAGGATAGTACGCACCTGAAGTTCCAAGCTACTAAGGAGTCTTAGGCAGGAGGATCACCTGAGCCCAATAGTTTGAATCTAGCTTGGGCAATATAGTTAGAACCCAATCTCTAAAAAATAAACAAGGAAAAAACCATTATGGAATGTATGCAAACATACACACATGCTATATTATTATATTTTTAAAAAGAAAAGTAAAAATAAATAGTAAAACATAGATGAGGAATACACATAAGAAGAGTGATTACTCAATTATAACTAGAAACCAAATGGAATTTGAAATTCTTCTCCATACTATCAATCAATACATTTGTTCACTCATCAACAACAAACAATTTGAACATTTAATATGTGTCAGCTACTGTAATAGGGACCAAGCACAGAACAGAAGAATTACATGTAGTTTTCCCTCATAGGATTTACAGAACAGTGGAAGACGCAAAAAAATATAATGAGTAGACAAAATACTAATGGCTAATACTTATTGAGCATAAAAAATGTGTCTTTTTCTTTTCTCAGTGCCTTATATAAACTCATAGTAACTTTAAAAAGTGGGTACTATCCTTTTCCCCATCTTACAAAAATGTTAGTTTTCTTATCTAAGATCATTAAAGTAATAAGTGACAGAGCTAGGGTTTAAGGGTGGGAATTATCCTTCCTAGTACTTGAAACTATTTGGTTTCCAATTCCAGCTTTTATAAATATTTACAGATTGTGATAACTGCTTTGAAGGCAAAACATAAACTACATTAAAGTATTTTTATGTAAGAAATAACACGGTAAACTTTATTAAGATTCGGCCACTAGGGAAGGACTGTTTGAGATAACGGCATTTAAACTGATAATAAAGGAGAAGTAGAAATTAGCAGGTGAAGAATGAAAGACTAGTGGGGAATAAGAGGTCCCAGTAGACAGGGTGATTGTAAGAACAATGGTATATATGTTCTCTAAGTAGGCTGAATGTGTACCTTACCAAACAGGATGTGTCATTAAATTGATATTCGACTTCTAAGATCCTCTGGCAGTTCTGTGATTGGATTGGGGCTTCTGCAGGCTTCCCAAATGGAGGCTCCACGCTTGTGTTTTCCTACTGTGATTCAAGAGAGACACGAAGTTATCTGTTATGTAGACCCCTTTAGATCATAATGTGAGCTTAGTAAATAATAAGAAATGAAAATTTTTAACCAATGACCTAAGTAAATCTGAAGCAGATTCATCTACAAATGTGGTTGACTATTAGCCATAGTCAAGACAACTATGCCAGCTAATACATACCAAAGTGGCTAAAACTATTTAGACAGAAGGTATACTGGCAAAGTCCAATAAATGCCTAAAAAAATACAAAATAGAGATATTTCAACAATTATTTGGCAAAGTCTAACTATCTTATGATATAAACACTCAACAAACCGGGAATAGAAAAGAGTTGTTTTCTGATCAAATAAGGAGTACCTATGTAATTCCATAGCTAATATATTTTAACGATAAAAATCTAAGATCTTTCTGCTTAAGATCAGAAACAAGATAATGATGCTTGTTTTAACCATTTCATTTTTTTTTTTTTTGATGGAGTTTCTTGCTGTCGAAGCTGAGTTGCAATGGGGTGATCTCGGCTCACTGCAACCTCCGCCTCCCGGGTTCAAGTGATTCTCCTGCCTCAGCCTCCCAAGCAGCTTGGATTACAGGCGTGTGTGACCACACCCAGCTAATTTTTTGTATCTTTAGTAGAAATGTGGTTTCACCATGTTAGCCAGGCTGGTCTCCAACTCCTGACTTCAGGTGATCTGCCTGCCTCGGCCTCCCAAAGTGCTGCTATTACACACGTGAGACAACATGCCTGGCCTAACCATTTTTTTTCAATATTGCACTTGAGATGGCAGCCAGGGAAATTATACAGATAATATTTTCTTATACATAGAAAATTATAAGAATATGGTAATAATTAATTAAAATAAATTAGAATAAATGAGGTGAGCAAACTGTCAGATTGCAAGTTTAGTATAAAAAGTCATTTGTTTCCATATTATAATAATAAAAATTAAATTAAGAAAAAATCCTACTTATAACAATGAAAAGAATAAAATACATAACAATATTTCGAAAATGCAATACATTTACACTGAAAACTATAATAAAGAATTTGAAACATTTAAATAAAAAGATATCCCATTGACATGAATTAGAAAACAATATTGCTAAGATTGCAGTAGTCCCCCCATATTAATCTATAAATTCAATGCAATTTTTATCCAAATCACAGTTGTTGTTTACTTGTTTTCCTAAAAAAATATGTTTCCTATAATTCTTATGAAAATGTTACGAGATTGAGAGAGTCAAAATAATCTTGGGGAAAAAAACAAGTTGGAGGAATCAACTTTATTATTTTAATGATTACTACAAGCTATAGTAATCAAGAGAGTGTGATAGTGGTATAAGAATAGTCATATAGATAAATGTAATAGAATTGAGTGTCCAGAGATAAACTGATGTATTGTTACAAAAATTAAATGGATCTTAGGTCTAAATGTAAGAACTATAACTATAATAACTATAGCATTGCTAGAATATACTGGCATAGACTTTCATAATCTTAAGCAAGAGTTTCTTAAGTATGATACTGAAAACACAAATAGCAAAAAAAAACAACTTTGTAAATTGGGCTTCATAGAAATAAAACCTTTTTGTGATTTACATCCACTGGGATGGCTAAAATTAAGACATTAATAAATGTTGGTAAAGATGTGGAGAAATTGGAACCTTCACACATTGCTGATGGGAATGTAAAATGAACCAGCCACTCTGAAAATACTTTGGTAGTTCCTAAAAATGCTGAACTTTAAGTTACTATATAACCTAGTAATTCCATTCTTCAGAACTTACCCAAGAAAAATGAACACATAGGTCCAAACAAAAACTTGTAGTGGGGCGGGGGATTAAAGACTACACATTGGGTACAGTGTCCACTTCTCAGGTTATGGGTGCAATAAAATCTTGGAAAGCACCACTAAAGAACTCATCCATATAACCAAACACCACCTGTTCCCTTAAAACCATTGAAATAATAATAATAATAAAATTTTATTGTTCATAGCAACATTATTCATGAAAGAAATACGATGAAATATGTTTTTATCAACTAATGAATGGATAAACAAAACATATCGTATTCACGCAATAAATAATTATTCAGCAATGAGAAAGAAATAAGGACTGATAAAGGATATAACATATCTGAGTCTTGAAAAGATTCAGTGAACAGAATCTGTCACGAAGACCACTTATTGTATTATTCCATTTATGTGAAATGTCCAGTATAAAAAAGTCCACAGAGAGAAAACAGATTAGTGGAGCTGGGTACAGTGGCTCACACTTGAAATCCTAGCACTTTGGGAGGTCAAGGTGGGAGGATCCCTTGAGACCAGAAGTCCCAGATCAACCTGGGCAACATAGCAAAATCCCATCTCTACAAACATTTTAAATCTTAGCCAAGTGTGATGATGTGTGCCTGTGGTCCCAGCTACTCAAGAGGCTGAGGCAGGAGGATCTCTTGGACCTGGGAAGTTGAAGCTGCAATGAGCTGTGTTGAATCATTGCACTCCAGCCTGGGCAAGAGAGCAAGACTTTCTCTCAAAGAAAAAAATAAAAGATTAGTTGTTGCCTGGGACTAGATGAGGGAGGAAGAGTGAAGAATGGAAAATGACTGTTAATGTGGTTGTGAGTTTTTATGTGGTATTGAAAATATGCTACAATTAAAATGCTGTGATAGTAGCACAATTCTTTGAATACATTAAAACCTCCTAATTTTATACTTTAAATTGTACTTATAACAATGAAAAGAATAATATACGTAACATATATATTATATATAATTAACCATATATCTATATTGAGATATATATATATATAATCTCAATAACGTTTTAAAAATAAAAAATATAATGAAAGGAAACTTCTCTGATTCACGTGGTATGTCATAGTCCATGACAAAATGGGTAAAAAAAAAACCCACCGAAATAAAAAAATTAAAGATTTTAAGAATAATGATGGTGTCAGTCTTAGTTTGACAGTACATAATTCTTCTGCACATCCTCTGCCTGAAGGGGGAAAAAAAATCTAAAACCTAGATATAATATAAAAAGCAACCACCTAAATATAAGAAGACTGACCTGAAGGAGACAAACTCTGGTGGGTGGTTTATACTCACTCAAGAGGGATAAGTATGTAGCAAAACATTTAATCTTTCTGGTCCAGGAAGCCAAAAAAAAGTGAAGTCAGGTGCCTATGAATGTTGAAGAAATTGGCAGATTGCTTAAATAAAAAGCCAAAGTTTTTTAGTCCTACCTAGTAACACCTCTGATTTATGTTTCAAATATACAAACACATAATGTTCTCTGAGCAGCTTAGCCAAAAAAAAAAAAAAAAAAATCTCAACAAAGCTATGATCTGTTACCCGGTAAATACTCAACAATACAGAAGCAGAAAGACTATGAGGAAGAGTGAGAATGCTAGGAGAAGAAGCTTACTAGGAGAAGGAGAAACTACTACCATACAAGCAATTTCCCATAGATTTGGCTTTTAATCTAGCGCTACTCAGCAGTGGTAAGGTTGGAAGGGATAAACATAGAAAAAAGAGTTTTTCTGGCCTAGGGAATGAGAAAAGAAAACTTAGGAAACTATGAACACTGAAGAAAACAGGGGAATTCCAAAGTAGAAGAATTATAGAGGGGATCTCCAAAATTTTAATCTCACTTCTTGAACCGCTTCTAGGACCATGAATGTGCAGAAGTGATTTAAAGCAAGCTACCTACAGACAAAAGATCCAACCCAAGACCAGAGTAGCAGAGAGTTTGCAGTTCAAGCGCACCAAGAAACGTTACCTGTTAAAAAAAAGAAAACAGCCGGGCGCAGTGGCTCACGTCTGTAATCCCAGCACTTTGGCAGGCAGAGGCGGGTGGATCAGGAGGTCAGGAGATCGAGACCATCCTGTCTAACACGGTGAAACTCCGTCTCCACTAAAAATACAAAAAATTAGCCAGGTGTGGTGGCGGGTGCCTGTACTCCCAGGTACTCGGGAGGCTGAGGCAGGAGAATGGCCTGAACCCAGAAGGTGGAGCTTGCAGTGAGCCGAGATCACGCCACTGCAACGAGACACCGTCTCAAAAAAAAAAAAAAAAAAAAAAAAAAAGAAAAGAAAAGAAAACAGGGTTGATGAGAGAAATATCACAGAATCCAGAATATCCAAAATTTTATTTCATAATGTTCAGGAGGCAGTTCAAAATTAACCCAACATGTAAGAACCAAGAAAACGAATTACACTTTCAAGAGAAAAAATAATAATTGAGTTTTGCAAAGAGATGAACTAGATGTTGAAACTGATTGAAAAAGATGTTAAAGTGAATATTAAACCTTTCCTCAATGAAGTCAAAAAATATATATTTTCCATTCACAAAATTTTAGCAGAGAAATTAAAAGTGTAAGCAGAGAAATAAAACCAATAAAATAATTGAATAGAAATTCTGGAATTGAAAAATATGATGTTAAAAAAACAAAACAAAACTGGATGAACTAACAGGCAATAGACATGATAGAGGAAAGCATAAATGAATGTGAAGTAAGATACCGGGAAATTATTATATGTGAATAAGGAGGGAAAAATTAAAACAATGAATAGATCCTTGGGGTCCTGTTACAAATAGCATTGAATGATCAAATATATCTGTAATTGGAACACCAGAAGGAGAAAAAGTGTATAAGGGAAAAACATCAAAGAAATAATGACCCCAGTTTTTCCAAATTCAATGAAAACCATTGAATTCAAGGTATGAAATGATAAATGAACACCAGACAGAATAAATACCAAAATGCCCATGCTGAGGCACATTTAAATCACCCCAAAGATATAGAAAAAAATATCAAAAGCAGAAAGAGAAAAACGACACATTACATAGAGAGAACAAGAATATGGTCTTATACTACACTCTAATAAGAAACCCAAAGGAGAATAGAAAATTTTTAAAGTGATACAAACAAATAACAACAGGAAACAACTGTTAATCCAGAATTCATTCTCTGAAAAAAAAACATATAACTCAATAATAAAGGTGAAATATATAATTTTCCCCCAAAAAAAGGAAAGTAGAAAATTTGACCTCTGGTACAAGAAACACCAGATGAATTTCTTTTGGCTAAAGGGAAACTACATTAAATAGAAACTCAGATGCGTAGAAGAAAATTAAAAAGTACTGGAAATACTATCTAGGGAAAAGGAAAATAATTACCTTTTGGGGGCCTTTTCCTCTTAATTCATTTATAAAACATATAACAGTCTAAAATTTTAACATTGTCTTGGGAAACTTAGGATGTATTTTGATGTATTACATATAACAAATATAACATAAAGGATGTATGGGTGTATGGAACAACAAATTTGCTAACTGTCTACATTTTATATAAAGTATTTATTTCCTGAAAGTAGACTGTGAATAACTGAAGATGCAGATTTTAATCTCTAGGGCAAAAATTATAACAATAAAAATAATAGCAAAAACACCAACAGAAAGATAAAAATGAAATTTCAAAAATAAAGCCCAAAACACAAACGGACAAATTTAAAGAGAAAAAAATAGAAAACACCACAACTGTAGCTGGAGATTTTAACACCTTCCTCACAATTGATGAAACAATTGGGCAAAAAATCAACAAAGATATAGATCTTCTGAAGACTATGAATTTAGTTGACTTAATTGATATTTATAGAACGCTTCCCCCAAAATGCAAAATGCACATTTTTTTCAAGTGCACATGGTATGTTTACCAAGGTAAACTATAACCTGCAACTTTAAAAAGTCTAAATCAATTTTTAATTTTTAACACACTGAAATAATACAGAGTATGTTCTCTGACCACAGTAGAACTTAATAAGAAATCTGAAAATAAGTTAACCAATAAATGACCAAATATTAAGAAACTTAGCCAAAAAAAAAAAAAAATTCACTGGCTAAAAGAAAACATTTCAAGAGAAATTATAAAATATTTTGGGCTGAATGACCTCCAAATTAACATACTCTTATGGTAGTAAACTAACATTATTGAACTATTTAGTCTTTACAATTTGTGACTTCTGCAACCACACAGGGAGTCTGATCTCTGATCAACAGCTACCTTTTACTTTTACTCTCACCCCTCTATCTTAAACACAAGCATATACACAATAGAAATCATTGTATAGGTATATAGTTCAGCTGGTCAGGCTGTATGTGACCTATGATAAAGGTCATGTGAATTTTCTCTTAAACCGGCCTGTTGTGTTAAAAACTGTTATCTCCAGATACTCTAATCAAGAAAGTTTACAACTTTAGACTGAAAAGTCTACAATTATTTTTGACTGATAAAATTTGGGCAGTAGTCACCCTAAGAATAACATAACGTAATGCACACTTTAACTAGTATTGTATAATTTAACCCTTTAAAATCAGAAACAAGCATAAAACAAACTGGGAAAAATTAGTGAATAATCTAATATTTTCTCACAAATTGAGGGAGAATTTAATCACAATGATGTTCTTGAATAAGCCAGCTATAACTTCTTTACAGCTTCCTGATAAGCTGCCCCCATGGGAGTGATGGACATAAATGACATCCTCCACATTTTCCCTTCCAAATATTCAGATGTAGGAAGTTGAATATGTACCTTCACAAGACTGAGACTCTATTTTAATGGAAGTTACAAAAGTTATCTAAAAGGAGAAAATATGCTGTAATGAAAATAACCCAGTTACAGGTAATCATGGAATGACAGAAAAAAACCAGAATCACTTAAAACAGACATAATTAAATAATGGTTTCAATTTTTATGAGCTGTAGATGATTATGCCAACTTCTCATACTTATAGTGATAATTAAGTGAAATGTATGTTGTCTCTTGAACTTTTACATGATAGTTAAAAAGTTAACTTCCCTCTCCCTTTCCTGTCAGATTGCTTATCTGTAAATGCAGGAGATAATAATACTTGACTTAGTCATTCAACAATGCCAAAAGGAAAAAAAATTGGTACTCCAACAATATTCCAAATATAGATAATAGACATCCTAACTAGAGTTTAGTCTAAGAATTATTTAAAATAGCATGTAAATTAAACTAAAATATAGTAATGAATACCATATCAACAAATTTTGGAGGGGTTTCTAGTGCCTGTCATGCATATTCTTAAATGCTGAGGATAGAGAATTACATAAAAGGGACTGTTTCTTCACTTTGTCCTGAGTTTCACTGAGTGAGTCTGTAAACAAATTAACAATACGGTATAATACCAGGTCACATAATAAGTGTGATGAATAAGAATAGAGCAGAATACTATTCAAAGACAGGAATAGAAAAGGTTTTTTGGGGGGCATTACAGAAATTGAGTGCTGTAAAAGAATAAATCGTGTAAGTTACTGGGATGAACAAACTTTGAAGGTAGAAAGAATATCAATTACAGAGACTTGTGGTAGGAGTAAGTGGGGGTATTTTCAAAAATAGCAAAGATAACAATATGATCAGAGCACAGAAAATAATAGCACTAGATAAGGAGACAGAGCATATAATTATCTGTAGTGTATAGTAATTGCTTTGGCTTTATTCTAAATGTGATCAGGAAGCCACTGGAGGTTTTCAACAGGAAAATTACATAATCTGATACATGTATAAAAGGTTATTCTGGCTGCTTTTTGTAGAATATACTTTAGAGATTGTTCATGGAGAGATCAACTGACATAGTTCAGGAGAGAGATCTTGACTTTGACTATAGTTAAGAAAGTGGTGATTTGTAGTTGGAATTGGAATATATTTTAATTTTACAGTCAATAGGATTTGCACATTAAGTGAATGTGGGATTCTTCCCTTGAACAAATGAGTAAATGTTGATATAATTTATGAAGAGAGGTAATACTGAGGATAGCGGGAGGTTGTAGGTGAAGAAAACATAAATTTAAACTTTTGATATAATGAGTTTGAAGCACGATTATTTTCTGAGTGTATATGTCACATCAACTATTGAATATATCAATCTACAGTTCAAGGTAGAGGTCAGGGATGGTGACATGCATTTGGGATTCATTAGTAATAAAACAATATGTAAAGTCATGCTGCTACATGATAAGGCCACCTATAGAACAAGCATAAATAGAGGACAGAGAAAATCACAGACCTAGCATTAAGGATCTCCAAACAGTTATCATTTAAAAAGATGTGAAAAAGTGGTGATTGCAAATTATTTTTGCAAACAAACCAAATGACTTTCATTGAGCATGAGAAGAGACATTCAAAATGACAGAAAACAAAACAAAACCAAGAGAGTGTTTTGTCTTGAAAATTCAGTAAAACAAGTATTTGTAGAAGGACAAGCTAATAAACTTTAATGAATGCTCCTGAATATTCAAATGAGATGAGGACTATAAATTAACTGTCAAATTTGGCTACATAAAAGTGCTTGATAACGTTGACAAGAGTCCTTTCAAAAGAGTGATGGGGATAAAAAAATAAATGAATTAATGAATTAATTAAATTATGTGAGGGACTTATTTACCTCAATGTGAGTTCCAATGTTGCTCCTACTTGCCTTGTTTTAATGTGTTTCCCTAATTATAGTGATTGGCTCTTGAAAATTATAACCACCCATTTAAGGTAAAAGACAAGCAAGATAACATTTATTCCAATATCTGTGAAAGAGAATATAGTATTCATAGAATGCTTACTCTTAGTATCATGCTATGAACTTTTGAGGACTGGAACCATTTATGGACAGTGAGAGAACAGATTGAAGCCACCATGCAGATTGGGCATGATGTATGTGTGTAGTTGGGAGCTGAAAAGTCCTATGTATTCTGAAGAGTAAGACTATCTTACAGAAAGAAGATGTAAAAAATGGAAAAAACCTTGGCCCTTGGTGATATCATTTGAACTACCAATTAAAGACATGTCTCATGATGATATTACACTGGAGCTTTCACTTCTGAGTGTCAATAAATTGGTTTAAACTATTTAAATTTGCTTCATACACCTTGGGAAATATTAAAAAATAGTTGAACCAAACATCAATTGACATTTGGATTACAAAAAAATACTACAGGGCGATAATGTAGTTTTTCCATAAAAATGAATGTCAAATATGAATTGGCTGGCATCAATTTTAAGATGTCACACCATATAAAAGGAATTGCAGTTTCTGTGATCTTAACATGAATTGTATATCCTAAAGTAAAATAGGATATATGATCAACACTTGTTATATATTACATAATTAAATAATATTTAAAGAAATCTATTACTATCTTCATTTAAAAGAATATTTCTCAAAGTTTATGTAGTTCATATATAGTATAGATTAATAACCACTTGAAGACTGAATGATTCTATCAGTTGTAGAGAACATTTTGTGTATTTTTCTCATTAGCAAACAAGATAAGGAATTAGGGTAGTGTTATTAAAAAAAGAGGTAAGGAGAACTAAGGGATCACCCCAATTAATTTAGGCAACTGCCATCCTTTTGAAATAGACAACTACCAAATGAGCTATGTAAGCTTCAATTATACCTTATTGTAAACTGCACAAATATTAACTGGACAAATATTTTTAGAGAAGACAAATTTGAAAGCACAGTAAACCAGGTGTGAAAGTTTTATCTGCAAAAAATAAATGTAGAAATCTGGAGGAAAAGGGGGACATAGAAAATCTAGAGGCAATTAATAGTGTGAAAATAAATACATGCTGGGACAGTCTACACCAATTGGTAGCCTTTGGTATGCAAAAGTATTTTGTTTGACTAAATTTAGCTAAACTAATGGCTAAAAAACTAGATAATGTTGATTTCCATTTGGATGGGAAGGATGTAAAAGACCTTCATATTCATGGTGATAACAATAAAAACCTGAAGGGATAAAAAAATTACATTCATATGGGAATAGGAGAATAGCGAGGAATTTTAAGGATTTCAGACACAAGACCAATACTGATACATTGACACTTGAAGCATTGTATTCCTCCAGGTTACAGTGGGGACATATGGAGATAAGAGTTTAAATGAACTGGTGTCTAAAATTCTTCTTATAGTGAGTTCGGCGTCTCCACAGAACTACCTTATTATCATTTTCCTGGTGTCTGATTATACAATTAGGAGTGACGTGATTGGCTGTTGGAGTAACCCCTACATAGGGTCCTTGGTCTATAGGTTCAACCACCTCTTCAAGTATAAGCATGTGAAATTACAATCCTTCACTCCTGGTCAGGATGACAAATCAAAAACAATTTCTTATTCCAGGAAATATCTTGAGATTAGTACTACCCTTAAAGATCTAAAGGATAGATAATCTTTATTATTCTCCATACATCCATTTAATTCACCAACCTTGCCCTGAAACTGAAATTAGATAGATCTTGAAGAATGGCTGTAGATCACCACAAGCTCAACTAAATAACAGCTATAATTGCCACCATATCAGATGTTTTATCATTGTTCAAGTGAATTAGCACATCCTCCAGAAAACCAGCCACCTCTTAATTGTCCTATGTCTCTCACCCCCTACCAAAGTAATGTCCAAAAAGATCTGAACCATCTAGTCATACTACAGAACCACATGCTGTCCTATTATATTAGTGGCATCATGATGACCTGGGAGGGCAAGCAAGAGGTACCCAGTCTGCTGGAGACCACAGTAAGCAACACGTACATCAAAAGGTAGGAGATGCACGCTACAAGATTCAGAGATATCCCAACTCAGTAACGCTTTCCAAGGTTCAGATTAAGGAGAATGTCAAGAAATCTTATCAAAAGTGAAAGGAAAATTACTGCTTGTTGAGACAGAGTCTCACTCTAGCAGTTAAGCTGTAGTGCAGTGGCGTGATCTCGACTCATTGAAATCTCTGCCTTCCAGATTCAAGAGGTTCTCCTGCCTCAGCCTCCCAAATAGCTGGGACTACAGATGTGCACCACCACGCCCAGATAATTTTTGTATTTTTAGTAGAGATGGGTTTTCGCCATGTTGTCCAGGCTGGTCTCAAACTCCTGGCTTCAAGTGATCCTGCTTCGGCCTCCTAAATTGCTGGAATTACAGGTGTGAGCCACCACACCTGGTTAATTTTTTTGTATTTCTAGTAGAGACCGGGTTTCGCCATGTTGGCCTGGCTAGTCTTGAACTCCTGGCCTTAACTTATCTGCCCGCCTTTGCCTCCCAAAGTGCTGGAATTACAGGTGTAAGCCCCCCATGCTGGCCTAATGAGATTTCTTTCAGAAAAAACAGAACCTGAAGCAAAACTTACATGTTGACAGTTTCTGGGAAGTGCCTTACTGAAATGACATGGGATTGTTACAAACAGAGCTAATTCATTAGTCTCATGGGACATAATCATAAAGGCGAATATGAACTGTTATAAAACACTATATATCTAGGGAAAAGAAAGGAAACATAGACATTCTCTGGCTTCAACCTAAACCTACTGTTTCATTGGTCCACGTGTTCCTCACAGGAATGTATGTCTCTTGCTCTTCAAGATTGCAATACCAATTTTCTTTAGGCAGCCACTGGGAAAGACAGAGTCTTACATCATTCACTCAGGTTCCATGGTGTCTCCGTCAGTTGGTACTGTATGAGAGGCTCCTTGACCTGAGCAATAAGCAGGCAAAGGCGCTGACCTGGTTTCTCAACCAAGGGAGCAGTGGGAGGTTTTCTTGGGTCTTACTTATGGTCAAGAATTTGAAGTGCATAGAACTGGGGTAGAAAATAAAGAAGTCCGTCGTAAGTGGCTCCACTGACTTTAAGGGGATTCTAAGACCTTTGTCTGGTTTTTCCATTGGACATTCTGTCCTTGTGTATATTCATAAAGAATGATATTTCAAAATCCAAAATTAATATGTTACCTTGCTACCTCTTTTTCAGCTTCATTTTTTAATAATGTTTTTATTTTCACTTTTAATGCTTTACTTAGATATACATGTTTATATTGTTGTATAATTATATATAGTAATATACACAGAAGAGTGCTTTTTAATGAAATTCGCCAAATGTATACATTCATGTTCCACCACAGTCAACTTACAGAATATTTCCCGCATCCTGGGAAGTTCACTGGTGCTTTTTTTCAGACAATCCCCCACCCAACTTTAAGCAAGCACCACTCTGATTTCTATTCACAAAGACAAGTATATCCTTTATGTGTCAGGCTTATTTTTCTCAACATATTATATGCTGAATCTTGTATATTTTTGCATACATTAGCAGCTTCTTCCTTTGTATTGCTGAGCTGTATCTCACTACATGTATATACCACAATTTGCTTATAACTTCTCCTATTGATGGACATTGCCTTGTTTTTTATTTTTTGTTATTAAAAATAAGACTAAACAATAATGCCAATGAAAATGGTATGCAAAATTAATGCCTCAAAATAAATTTAATAAAAGATGCACAAAGTTCAAGAAAATGTAATTAAGACAAATTTTAAAACATCTAAATAGATTTGCCTGTATACTATGGAAATGGTTTGGAAGATTCAATATTATGTTGACTCCCATTAAGAAAGACCTATAGACTTGACAAAATAACAAACAAAAATCTTAAAAGCTGTTCTGTAGAAATTGATAAGCTTGTTCTAAAATTTATATGGAAATGCCAAGAATGTAGGTAACTGGAATAACTGAATTATTAGTAGACTTCTTATAAAGTACTTAATTTAGTGAGGTTTTGTATAACTATAGATTAATAGATAAATGAAAAAGGAGTCAATAAATAGACTGATACATAACAATACATTTACTTTATTTTTTTATTTTTTTCCTGAAAATTCTATTGTTACTATTTTTTTTATTATACTTTAAGTTTTAGGGTACATGTGCACACTGTGCAGGTTAGTTACATATGTATACATGTGCCATGCTGGTGCGCTGCACCCACTAACTCGTCATCTAGCATTAGGTATATCTCCCAATGCTATCCCTCCCAATACATTTATTTTTAACAAAGAAGTCAATGCAAGGCAAGTCAGTAGATAGAGCAAACTTTATTTCTACAAATTTTGCAGCATACAATGGCAAATTAGCATAGATACATACTTCATAAAATACAAGACCATTAACATAAGAAAGATTATAGACTTAAAATAAAAAAACTATAAGACTCCTAGAAACAAACATTATAGATTGTATCTGCAATCTTGAAATAGACATATTTTTTTTAGCCTAAAGGAAAAAGTATCATTAAAAAAGTATAAACAACTTAAACAAAATTTTAAAATTTACTCTTCAAAGAACACTTTTTAAAAAATGTGTTAGGCAAGTTGTGTTAGGCTGTTCTTGCATTGCTCTAAATAAATACATGAAATTGGGTAATTTATAAACAAAAGAGGTTTAATTGGTTCATGGTTATGTAGGCTTCACAGGAAGCATGGTGCTGGCATCTGCTGGACTTCTAGGGAAGCCTTAGGAAGTTTAGAATCATGGCAGAAGGTGAAGGGGCAGCAAGCATGTCACACGGCCAAAGCAGAATCAAGAAAAAGAGAGAGAGTGAGGTAGGGGGAGGTGGTACAACTTTTAAAGGACCAGAACTCGAAAGACTTCACTATCACAAAGACAGTACCAAGCCATGAGGGATCCACCCCCATGACCCAAACACCTCCTATCAGGCCCCATCTCCAGCACTGGGGATTACAATTCAACATGTGCTTTGGGTGGAGACAAATACCCAAACTATAGCACAACTGATGTATGGGAAAAAAATATTTGTAATAAATATATGACAAAGAATTTGTTATATAAATAATTCCTACAAACAGTTTTTAAAAGACAAGGCAAAAACTGATGATCAGTGAAACTGTGCACTTTTTCTTGACATTTATTAACCATTTTAAAATCCTCTTTTGTGAAGTAGATGTATAAATCATTTTATTACTTTTTAACTGAGTTGTTTCTTACATTGATTATTCAGTTATTTATATAAACTGGATACAAGTTTCTTTTTCGATACATATATTACAAACATATTTCCTCTATTTCAACTGCCTTTCAAGGTTAATGATATCTTTTAATGAACAAAATATTTTTCATTATTATTTTTGTATTATATTTATTTTCTTTAACCCATAGCATACTCAGTTATTTCCATTATAAAACATCTTACCTTTTTTATCTGTCATATAAGAGAAATGCAATTATTCTAAAGAGACAATTAAAAATGAAAATAGGTATAAAACTCTTTGTGAACATGGAAAGTATAATTTATTCTTGAAAACGTCGTGGTATTTTCAAAGTTCTTTGGGTGTTTCTAGCTGAAGGGATTGAAAGTTGGTAGAATTTTGATATACTCAGACAGCCCCAACAGAGGCAAAATCTTAGACTAGAGAACAGAGTACAACAGACTACTTATTGTCTAAACAAATAACTATTCCAGTTAAATCAGAACAGAATACTATAGCAATGCATCAAAAGCAATTAATCTGTTATCAACTGTGAGGTTAGACCTATTTAAAAGTATGACCTATGTTATAGACTGAACTACGTCCTCCTACTTTCATATGTTGAAGCCCTTATTTCCAATATGGCTGTTTTTGGAGACAGAGCTTGTCAGAAAGTAATTAAGGATAAAATAGGTCATAAGGGTAGGACCCTTGTCTTAGTCTGTTTTGTGTTTTTATAATAGAATACTTGAGAATTTATTAAAAAAATACATTTATAAATTTATTTTTATAATTTATAAGGAAAATAAGTTTATTTGGCTCACAGTTCTGCAGGCTGGACAAGAAGCATGGTGCCACCAGCATCTATATTTGATGAGAGCCTGTCGGGTCCTGGCAACTCTCCACTTTCTCTCCTGCTTCCTCACTTGCTATGTGATCATGGCAAAAGGGAAAAGGGAGCCAGCATCTGCAGAGATCATATGGCAAGGGAGGATGCAAGAGAGGAAGTAAGGAGATGCCGGGATCTTTTTAACAACTCTCTCTTGCAAGAACTAATACAAGTGAGAATTCACCCAAGAAAAAGCATTAATCTATTCATGAGAAATCTGCCCCATGATCAAAATACTTCCCATGAAGTCCAACCTCCAACATTGGACATAAATTTCAACATTTGGTTGAACAATAAAACCACAGTAACAAAAATTTGATAGAATTAGTGTCCCTGTACAAAAAGGAAGAAAGACGAGAGTTTTTTTCTCATTCCATTTATATAAACAGAGGAAGGGCCACATGAAGACACAGGGAGAAGGCAGCCCCCTGTAAGCCAGGAAGACAGCCCTCCCCAGAAACAGAAAGTTATCATTAACTGTGAACCTAATAACAAATAAGTTAATTAAATGTAGTTGCAGAATTAAAAGTAATTGCAAAAACCATGATTGCTTTTGCACCAACCTAATAACAAATGTTATTTTTTATTACATCCAACATTTATTTTAGTCTACACATTTTTTGTTCTTGACATTGTAATAATCGGCATTCTGACTGACATGAGATGGTATCTCATTGTGGTTTTGATTTCCATTTCTCTAATGATCAGTGATGTTGAGCTTTTTTTCATTTTTGTTGGCAGCATAAATATATTCTTTTGAGAAGTGTCTATTCATATCATTTGCCCACTTTTTCATGCAGTTTTTTTTTCTTGTAAATTTAAGTTCCTTGTAGATTGTGGATATTAGCCCTTTGTCAGATGGATAGATTGCAAAAATTTCCCCCCATTCTGTACGTTGCCTGTTTGCTCTGATGACTGTTTCTTTTGCTGTGCAGAGGCTCTTTAGTTTAATTAGATCCCATTTGTCAATTTTTGCTTTTTTTGCAATTGCTTTGTTTTTGTCATGAAATTTTTACCGATACCTACGTCCTGAATGGCATTGCCTAGGTTTTCTTCTAGGGTTTTCATAGTTTTGGGTTTTACATGTAAGTCTTTAATCCATCTTGAGTTAATTTTTGTATAAGGTGTAAGGAAGGAGTTCAGTTTCAGTTTTCTGCATATGGCTAGCCAGCTCTTCCAACATCAATTATTAAATAAGGGATCCTTTCCCCGTTCAATGAGCCAAAAGTGAGTTAAATAGAAAGAAAACCACATCTGTGTATATCACATGCAAATGATGAAGACTAGGAGAAAGAATCTTAAAAGTGGGCATAGAAAGTTGACACAAGACTTAAAAGAAGACCACTGGCTCAATCTCAATAGGAACCTTAACAAAATTAGACAAAACCTAACAAGAAAAATGAAAAGTAAAACAAACAAGCAAGCTACCAACACTCATTAAAATCTAAGCTAATGATAATACCCTCTGGAAATGATGAAGTGAGAGAATGAGATCCTGTCACTAAAACAAATTAAAGGAAAAGAACAACTGAAAAGCATCAACAGAGTTTTAATTCAAGTAAATATAAATTAATATTGACTGCAACAAATTAAAAATGAATAATGTTTGGTTAGGTTTATAAATACGTATCAGTAAAATATATGATACCAATAGTGCAAAGGATGGAAACATTATTTAAATTTGATTGAAATAATAGCCAGTTTCTGACAATGTTTAGTAAGTGGTAAATGATGAAATAGGTTATAGTAAGTCTATGATTATTAATGAAAGAAGAACCAGAAAATGTCTAAATGAAATTATAATAGAGAATAAATTGATAAAATAAAAATACTAAACTATCAAAAAGACGTCAAAAAGGAAGGATAAAATATCAAAAAAATGAAGAAACAGAAAATACACAGTTTATATTGGTCAATTTAAACCTAATACATCAGATTTTCTATTAAATATAATGGATTAGTATGTCAATGAAAGGGAAATACTGTTTAGCAGGAATTTTTTAAAAAAGAAAATCAATGAACATGTTTACTACATATACCATTGCAAAATGACACGATGATATTGAAAGAAAAATGTGTGGAAAGATCTACAAAGGGCTCAAAAAGTGTGATTAAGCAAATTAAATGTTCTTAAGAGACAAGGATATAGAAGTGACTATTGTATTTAAGAAAAAGAAGGTAGAAAAGGTTTACTAAATGGGAAAATGATTGAATATACAGAAGAGGAGGTACACGTACATGCATTCTAGAGGCAATAAGAGGGAATTGAATTTGATTTAGAAAACAAATGGAGTGGTTACATTAGCTTTGTTTTTTTTGTTTGTTTGTTTGTTTTTGGAGACAGAGTCTCACTCTATCTACCAGGCTGGAGTGCAGTGGCACAATCTTGGCTGACTGCAACCTCTGTCTCCCATGTTCAAATGATTCTCATGGCCCAGCCTCCCAAGTAGCTGGGATTACAGGCACGCACCACCATGCCTGGCTAATTTTTGTATTTTTAATAGAGATGGTGTTTCACCATGTTGGCCAGGCTGGTCTCGAACTCCTGGCCTCAGGTGATCTGCCCTCCACAGCCTCCCAAAGTGCTGAGATTACAGGCATGAGCCATTGCGCCTAACCAGGTTAGCTTTTTGTCACAGCAGGAGTATTTGATTGACTTCCATTTTTCACCATAAAACATGAGATAAGTTCATCAGTTAAACAATTAGCTGCTTTGGTGGAGGCATGAAATAGGCAAGTAATTGGGTATAACCTAAGTTGGAATTCTGCTACATGGGTGTGGCAGACAAAGAGACAATAGGGCCAGGGGATTTGGAAGTGAATACAGATCTGAATCATGTAAGCTGGAAAATAGAGAAATAAAGATAGAAGTGAGGGTAAAATTGGCTAGAATTCTAGCTCTTAACCAACATACTACATATATTATATTGCAATAAGGATAAACGTTATTTTTATATACATATGCAGAGTAGAACAGCATATATTGATCAAAACAAATGAGTATTTATAATTTAATATATATGTTATCGAATCTTACTCATTTGCATAGCAACAGAAATAATGCTTGGGTAAAAACTTGCCTTGAATAACATTTTGAAATAGATCCAACTGCTCTAAGTCACCTCAGACTCCTTGGGTTTAAGTGAAGAATATCAATATTTGAAGGTTTTTTAATCTACTATAATCTGCGGGCTTTAAGTACCAAATAAGTATATATTTGCATAGATAGGTCATTACTATCTTAAAATATATAAAAACATTCCAGATTTTGCACTAGTCTTAAAGATTTCTAGCATTCAATAAATGTTAAATAAAGCAGCACTAAAAATACTAACATTAAAACTTATCTCCTATCACATTAAAATTCTATACTTGAATTCATTAACATGATGGGTTTGGCTAATTTTCTTTAACAGTCTTGATTTTAAAATAATCAAAAGTTGTGATTTTAGCCACAAATAGTTTTCTCATTATTTATTATTCTTACGTTGATTGCTTCCACGTTCAGTTGTAGTTTTTAGATTTAATATATATTTAACAGGGAAAAATTAAAGAAATTTGGAGTTTCATCCTTTATAAAATAGTTTGAAATATTGTGCTGTATGGGAATAATAGAAGTGTGTAAATAGCTTGATAGAAATAGAAGTAAAGGTGATAACATATTTTACAACACAGTAGAAAATAAACCCAGAGTTTGATTGTTATAATGCTGCTTAACAATGTGGCTTTAGAATCTGGTTTGTATCTAAGCTCTAGGGCATACTAATTTTATGAATTTACTAATTTACTTAATTTCTGTAAACTTTAATGTGCTAATTACCTAAGTTGGAAACAATAATAGTATTCATCCCTCATAATTGCTCTGGCATTTCAACATTTCATGTAAACTTTGAAAATGCAATGCCTTATTCCTTGGAAGTGCTATACAGAAAGCGATTTTTGTTATCACTATATTAGGATGACGTGAATAAAGTTAACTCTGGGTCTTAAATACTATCCTGGCTCAGAATACACAAAAATAGGTCATATGTTGACATTTGCTTAGAATCCATATTTAATTAACCTATAATACATTAATTTAGTGTGTATTTACACTAGGCTTTAGCAGAATTGTTATACTGAATAAATTAAAATAACATTATCAAATTAAAAGATCTAGAAATAAAATAAGTTATTGTAAACTACAAGTTTATTGTAGTAACATTCAAAGAAAAATCTTTCATATTACCTTGTAATCTATGATATAATATTCATAACAAACCAGTACAGACATACCCTATTTTATTATGCTTCACTTTATTGAGCTTTGCAGATACTTTGTTTTATACAATTGAAGGTTTGTGACAACGCTGTGTCAAACAATTCTACTGGCATCATTTTTCCAATAGCACGTGCTCACTTTGTATCTCTGTTTCACATTTTGGTAATTCTCTCAATAGATCAAAATTTTTATTATTTTTATATCTATTATGGTAATCTGGTGATCAGTAATCTTTGATATTACTATTATAATTGTTTTGGGGTGCCACAAATTGTGCCCGCATAGGATGGAGAACTTAATTGATAAGTGTGTGTGTACTGACAGCTCCACTAACTGACTTCCTCCATTTATCTCCCTCTTCTTGGGGAAAGAGGCCTCCCTAATGCCTGAGACACAAAAATATTAAAATTAGGCCAGTTAATACCCTACAATGGGCTCTAAGTGTGCAAGTGAAAGGAAGAGTTGTATACCTCTCACTTCAAATCAAAAGCTAGAAATTATTAGACTTAGTGAAGAAGGCTAAAAAAAGCCAAGATAGGCCAAAAGCTGGGTCTCCTGTGCCAAAAGGTTAGCTAAGTGTGAATGCAAAGAAAATATTCTTGAAGAAATTAAAAGTACAACATCAGTGAACACATGAATGATAAAAGGCAAAAAGGTTTTATTGCTGATATAAACAAAGTTTGAGTGATATGGATAGATCAAACCAGCCACATTTTCTTATGCTAATGCAGAGGAAAGCCCTAACTCTCTTTAATTCTATGAAGTCTACAAGAAAGTCAGAAATTCTATGAAGTCTACAAGAAAGTCAGAATAAAAATTTGAAGCTAACAGAGGCTGATTTATGAGGTTGAAGGAAAGAAGCCATCTTTGTAACATAAAAGTGGAAGGTGAAGCAGCAAGTGCTGATGGAGAAGCTGTATCAAGTTATCCAGATGAAATAGCTAAGATAATTGATGAAGGTGGCTACACTAAAAACAGATTTCCAACATAAATGAAACAGCCTTCTATTCCTATTGGAAGAAGATGCCTTTTTTTTTTTAAAATTTTAATATATTCTTATTCTATTGATCTTTTTATTAGCAGCAGAGGAGGGAATGCATCATCAATTTACATATACTCTTTTTTTTTATTATACTTTAAGTTTTAGGGTACATGTGCACATTGTGCAGGTTAGTTACATATGTATACATGTGCCATTCTGGTGCGCTGCACCCACTAACTCGTCATCTAGCATTAGGTATATCTCCCAATGATAGCCCTCCCCCCTCCCCCCACCCCACAACAGTCCCCAGAGTGTGATATTCCCCTTCCTGTGTCCATGTGATCTCATTGTTTAATTCCCACCTATGAGTGAGAATATGCAGTGTTTGGTTTTTTGTTCTTGCGATAGTTTACTGAGAATGATGGTTTCCAATTTCATCCATGTCCCTACAAAGGACATGAACTCATCATTTTTTATGGCTGCATAGTATTCCATGGTGTATATGTGCCACATTTTCTTAATCCAGTCTATCATTGTTGGACATTTGGGTTGGTTCCAAGTCTTTGCTATTGTGAATAATGCCGCAATAAACATACGTGTGCATGTGTCTTTAGAGCAGCATGATTTATAGTCCTTTGGGTATATACCCAGTAATGGGATGGCTGGGTCAAATGGTATTTCTAGATCTAGATCCCTGAGGAATCGCCACACTGACTTCCACAATGGTTGAACTAGTTTACAGTCCCACCAACAGTGTAAAAGTGTTCCTATTTCTCCACATCCTCTCCAGCACCTGTTGTTTCCTGACTTTTTAATGATTGCCATTCTAACTCGTGTGAGATGATATCTCATAGTGGTTTTGATTTGCATTTCTCTGATGGCCAGTGATGATGAGCATTTTTTCATGTGTTTTTTGGCTGCATAAATGTCTTCTTTTGAGAAGTGTCTGTTCATGTCCTTTGCCCACTTTTTGATGGGGTTGTTTGTTTTTTTCTTGTAAATTTGTTGGAGTTCATTGTAGATTCTGGATATTAGCCCTTTGTCAGATGAGTAGGTTGCGAAAATTTTCTCCCATGTTGTAAGTTGCCTGTTCACTCTGATGGTAGTTTCTTTTGCTGTGCAGAAGCTCTTTAGTTTAATTAGATCCCATTTGTCAGTTTTGTCTTTTGTTGCCATTGCTTTTGGTGTTTTGGATATGAAGTCCTTGCCCATGCCTATGTCCTGAATGGTAATGCCTAGGTTTTCTTCTAGGGTTTTTATGGTTTTAGGTCTAACGTTTAAATCTTTAATCCATCTTGAATTGATTTTTGTATAAGGTGTAAGGAAGGGATCAAGTTTCAGCTTTCTACATATGGCTAGCCAGTGTTCCCAGCACCATTTATGAAATAGGGAATCCTTTCCCCATTGCTTGTTTTTCTCAGGTTTCTCAAAGATCAGATAGTTGTAGGTATGCGGCGTTATTTCTGAGGGCTCTGTTCTGTTCCATTGATCTATATCTCTCAAAAAGCTTATCCACCATGATCAAGTGGGCTTCATCCCTGGGATGCAAGGCTGGTTCAATATACGCAAATCAATAAATGTAATCCAGCATATAAACAGAGCCAAAGACAAAAACCACATGATTATCTCAATAGATGCAGAAAAAGCCTTTGACAAAATTCAACAACCCTTCATGCTAAAAACTCTCAATAAATTAGGTATTGATGGGACGTTTTTCAAAACAATAAGAGCTATCTATGATAAACCCACAGCCAATATCATACTGAATGGGCAAAAACTGGAAGCATTCCCTTTGAAAACTGGCACAAGACAGGGATGCCCTCTCTCACCACTCCTATTCAACATAGTGTTGGAAGTTCTGGCCAGGGCAATCAGGCAGGAGAAGGAAATAAAGGGTATTCAATTAGGAAAAGAGGAAGTCAAATTGTCCCTGTTTGCAGACGACATGATTGTTTATCTAGAAAACCCCATTGTCTCAGCACAAAATCTCCTTAAGCTGATAAGCAACTTCAGCAAAGTCTCAGGATACAAAATCAATGTACAAAAATCACAAGCATTCTTATACACCAACAACAGACAAACAGAGAGCCAAATCATGAGTGAACTCCCATTCACAATTGCTTCAAAGAGAATAAAATACCTAGGAATCCAATTTACAAGGGATGTGAAGGACCTCTTCAAGGAGAACTACAAACCACTGCTCAAGGAAATAAAAGAGGATACAAACAAATGGAAGAACATTCCATGCTGATGGGTAGGAAGAATCAATATCGTGAAAATGGCCACACTGCCCAAGGTCATTTACAGATTCAATGCCATCCCCATGAAGCTACCAATGACTTTCTTCACAGAATTGGAAAAAACTACTTTAAAGTTCATATGGAACCAAAAAAGAGCCCGTATCGCCAAGTCAATCCTAAGCCAAAAGAACAAAGCTGGAGGCATCACACTACCTGACTTCAAACTATACTACAAGGCTACAGTAACCAAAACAGCATGGTACTGGTACCAAAACAGAAGATGCCTTTTAGGACTTTCATAGCTAGAGAGGAGAAGCCAATGTCTGGCTTCAAAACTTCAAAAAACAGTTTGACTCTCTTGTGATCAACTAATGCAGCTGATGACTTTATGTTGAAGCCAATGCTCATGTCCAACGAACTCTCAGGGCCATTAGAATAAGAATTATGCTAAATCCACTCTGCCTGTGCTCTAAAATTGAAACAACAAAACTGGGATGTAAGAAGAACCTTAAACAAAAAGACTGTTTATAGCATGGTTTACTGCATATTATAAGCCCACTGTTGAGACCTACTCATTAGATTTAAAAAGGAGGTTTTTTCTTGTTTGTTTACATTTTATCAAATTCAAATTTCATTAAGGATTTCAATTTACATATTTCAAATTTCTAGAATGAAATGGAATCATAAACACTGATATCCCTTGAAACTTCAATTTTATAAAGAAAATTCTTCTGCAAACCACATCCCCATTACAGAGCAAGACTAGGTATGATCTACACCTTCACTTTAGCAATAGCTATTTCCTAAAATAATGAAAAAGATGATTTTGCTACTTCATTAAAAATGGGATTATATCTTTAAAGTTCAGAAAAAGCTGCATTTACATGTATACATATGTAACTAACCTGCACAATGTGCACATGTACCCTAAAACTTAAAGCATAATAAAAAAAAAGAACTAGACAGAAACATTCTGACAAAAAAAAAAAAAAGAAAAAGCTGCATTTAGACGAACTATGGTTACAAACAACAAAAAAAGGAGCAAAGAGTAGCTAATCAAAGCAAACGAAATCATTTTGAAAATAAAGAGGAAAAAGCTATTATAATTGGTTAAGGGTTTCCAGTAGTAAGTTAAAATCTCAGGAGAGGAATGGATAGCACTACAAACAATGTGTTCACATTTCAAGACCTTAACACTAACTTCTCAAAAAGGAAGTTTTCATCACCTCTAAAAACGAATTCAATGTAATTTTATTAAGAGCAGGAAATCTAGACCTTCCTCTAATGACAATCAAATAGTCCATTCTTGCTGTTGTCAAAAAAAAAAAAAAAAGTTCAACCCCCAAATTAACACTAATTAACTGAGGTATTGTAAATGTGGCTCTACAGTCTGAAATTTAATTGTATCTTTTGTCAAAAATAGTCTTATTTCCACTTTAGTCTCATGAGTACAATACTATAGTGCTATCACTGTAGTATTTACAACAATACAGTCATAAAAATATCTGAAAAAAATTATTGGACCTTGCGAAACAGTGCATCCATCCACTTTGGCAAGACAACTGTATGGTTAAGAATTTCCAGTATGACTATACCCAATAAGTGTATTAGATTGTTAATGGATTATTGTGTTACAGGTGACATAGTTAACTCTAAAGTAACCTGACTCAGTATAGTTACTGATACCACAGTGAGGTGAATAAATCAGGATTTTCAGAAGTTAGGCTGAATTTAACTGTACTTTTACATTTAACTTCCATTAACTAAGCATCTTTTCTTTGTGGTAGAGTCTAACTTCTGCTTCCCTGGAAAGGGTGAATTTACATCATTTGACACGCCTATTTTCAAGTTATTTGTGTTTGTTTGCTTGCTTTTGTTTCTGCAGCCTAAAATAAAAAATTCAAATACAATTTTAGTTCTTACAAGATAATTTCTTAATTTTGTACCAGTTCAGGTAGAAGCAGAGGCCTAGCTTGAAATAAGGGTTATAGTCAGTTTTTACCATATTATTGAAGAAAACAGTACCAGGTTTGGAAAAAGATACCATACTAATAAGTAGAGAAGAAGAAAAAGAAGAAGGAAGAAGAAGAAGAAGGAGAAGGAGAAGGAGAAGGGGGGGAGGGGTGAGAGGGAGGGACAGGGGAGGGGGAGGGGAGGAGGAGGAAGAAGAAAATCTTAAGTGATTTGATGCTTAAAAAGTTCATTTTGGGGGGGTTAGAGCTAGACAGAAGGCCCCAAGCTTCTGTGGTTTCTTCTCATTCTTATTGCTTAAAGTATGAGTATGTCACTTACCCATGCTTCTGTTTACTATGTATTAAAATGGGTAGTACTATTTACTTAACTACCTCATGGATATGTTAAGGCATATTGAGTTAAATCTCATAAAATATTTCTCAATCTCGTTAAAAGCTCAAAATTTTGGTCCTATTTGTAATGCCAGTGTGACACTCAGCATTTTGTTCACACAATGCTTTGATAACTAAACTGGAAAACAAAGGTTAAGTACCTCTGTTCTGGATCTGAGCAGGCAGCACTCTTTTAGATCTTTGTGGGGCTTCTATTTTTATGAAAAGATTACTTTCAAAAGGTTACTGCTCATTGACAATGCACCTGGTCACCCAGAAGCTCTGATGGAGATGTACACGGAGATTGTTGCTTTTCATGCCTGTTAAAACACCATGCTTTCTGCATGTCATGAATCTATGAGTAATTTTGAATTTCAAGTCTTATTATTTGAGAAATAAATTTTGTAAGGCTATAACAGCCATAGATAGTGGTTCCTTTAATGGATCCAGGCAAAGTAAATTGAAAACCTTCTGGAAAAGATTTGCCATTTTAGATGCCATTAAAAACATTCATGTTTACATGAGAAGGTTAAAATATCTGCATAAACAAGAGTTTGGAGGAAGCTGATTCCAGCCCTCATGGATGACTTTGAAAGGTTCAAGACTCCAGTAGAGGAAGTCACTCCAGATGTGGTAGAGATAGCAAGATAACTAGAATTAGAAGTGGATCCTAAAAATGTGGCTTAATTGCAGCAATCTTATAATAAAACTGTAGCTAATGAGGAGTTGATTCTTATGGATGAACAAAGAGTTTTCTCAAGAAGGAATCTACCTCTGGTGAAGATGCTGCAAATATTGCTCAAATGACAGCAAAGGATTTAGTATATTACATAAACTTAATGGATAAAGCAGTGGCAGGGTTAGAGAGGACTGACTCCAATTTTGAAAGAAGTTCTACTGTGGGTATAATGCTATCAAACAGCATGACAAGTTACAGGTAACTATTTTGTAAAAGGAAGAGTCAACTGATGCAGGAAACCTTATTTTTGTCTTATTTTAAGTAGTTGTCTACTCGGGAGGCTGAAACAGGAGAACCACTTAAACTGGGAAGGTGGAGGTTGCACTGAGTCAGCATTGCACCACTGCACTCCAGCCTGGGCAACAGATCAAGACTCAGTTTCAAAAGAAAGAGAAAATAGTCACCCTAACCATTGCAGCCACCACCCTGATCAATCAGCAACCATCAACACTGAGTTAAGATCTTCCACCAGCAAAAGGATTGTGACTAGCTGAAAGTTCAAATGACTCTTAGCAATTTTTAGCAACAAAGTATTTTTTATTAAGGTTCGTACATTGTTTTATAGACATACTGCTATTGCACAGTTAATAGACTACAGTAGAGTATAAATTTAATTTTTATATGCACTGGGAAACCAAAAAATTTGTATGACTTGCTTTATTGCAATATTTGTTTCATTATGATGGTCCGGAACCAAAGCAGGAATATCTCTAAGGCAAATCTCTACATTTTGAATGTTATATTATAACATACAAAAATCCAATCTAATTAAATGTATAGTATAATGAGTTTTTAAAAAGGAATACAGTCATGTAAACACCCTCATCTTCAAGATATATACATAACATAGTCAAAGTTCCCTTATGCCCTGTAGAATCCATCCTCTTCTTTCAATACAAGGTGCTAGCAACCAATAGTAAGTTAAGCTTTTCTTTAATGTTTATTTTTGAGATGTTTTAAAATTATACACTGTTGCAAACACAATATAGAATTGTTGCATTGTCCTCATCCAGCCTCTCCTCTTGTTAACATCTCAAATGACTGTAGAACACATATTAAAACTAAGAAAATTTACTGGAACTTCACCAGTGTATCCATCAATATTGTCTCTTTATTTTAGGAGCTAATCTCCAAACCAACTTACATGTTCTCAAAGAAGTCCCCCATGAGGCTTGATGATTAGATGCCTCATGGGTGACTTCTTTGAGAACACGTAATAGTTCTTCTGCTTAAATTTTTGCACAATAATTTTAGCAACTATTTCAATCTAAGTCATGACAATTATTACTCTACATTCTAATGTTGATTTTCTATTTTTCTTATTCTTTTTCTGCACTCAAAGTTTCATTGAGAATAACATATACTTCAATTTGATTAGCTTTACCAAACTAAGAACTATCTCATTTTATATGCTAACACAATTTCTCATTTAACTTTATAATGGATGCAGGTGATTAGAGTATAAAACTCCAATGAATTCAAAACTCTAAATTCAGATCAGCTCAACCTTTTGCAAATAGGTGAGTGGAATAATCTGTCATATTGTTGTCAATACTGTCAATCCTTCATGTTGCTTAAGGGGGTAGGAATTCATATTTTACAAGCCCTGATTTTTGCTAATTATTTACAAAACTAAAAGTTTTCCTCATTCATTTAATGCACATGCATTTTAAATGCCACACATTTACAGGCTTCACAAATTTTTCCTCCACTTAATTCTCAAAAGTAAAAATTTATGCATGAAAAATGAGGCTTACACATATACAAGGAGTGAAACATGGAGTAAGAAACATGTCTTCTCCGTGACATTTAATAATTGTTAAAATATCTCTTAGATTTCCAGACTGCAGTGCAATTTGGTTACAAACTACCCTGATTTAGTGAAAACCCTACAAGTTAAGGACACAGTCCCCAACAAACTGTCCTTATTTCAGATGCAACCACAAGTTTGAGAGTCCCTAGGCCATGCATTTTTCCAACCAACTGGCTATGAATTCAGAGATTCCCACAACCCCGTCATGTTCAATGATTTGCTACAACAGCTGAGAAAACTCAGACAACTGTCATGTACTCATGATTATAGTTATATTTTAAAATATAGAAATCAGAATTAGTTAAATGAAGCGACACAGAGAATGAGGTCTAAGAAGGTCTGGAATTCAGAGCTCCCATGTCCGCTCCCCATGGAATCAAGATGTGTCACCATCTAAACATATGCATGTGTTCAATCAGGAGGCACACCTCAGCTATGTGTCTGGAGGTTTTATTGGACAAATATTGACATAATTGAAACATTGGGTATGTGACCGAATTCAATCTCCAGCTCCGCTCTTCTCTCTGGAGAAATTTGAGGTGATACCACCTGGCTCACACATGGTCTTTCTGGTAAGACCAGGCTTCATCCTGAGTGATCTCATAAGCATAAATGTAGGTGCAGTGGAAAATAGCACCATAAATAACAAAGACACTCCTATCACTTAGAAGATTTTATGCATTTCCTACCTGGAAACCTGGGAAAAAAACAGTCAATTTTCTTAATATACGATATTAGCAGAAGTTAGCTAAATATATGAGAGAAGGCTCTGAAAAGCAAGTACACAAAAATAATGTTGAGATGTGTCACCAAGATTAGGAGGCTACTGCCAAACAGGTAATTTACCATTTGTATATTGTAGATGGAGAAAGAAGTAGGGAACCATAAAAATTATAGATCCTCTTTTTATTTCTGTTGTGATGTAAGAAGCTTGGAAGCTGCCACTTCATCCTAAGAAAGGGTGAAAAGCTAAACAACCTGAAAAATTAACAACTCTTCTTAATAAAAGAAGTGAGATCACAGGGCAAACCACTACCTCCCAAACTGGAGAAACCAACACCCAAATACAAATAATCACAATTTACTACAGCAGGAACCGACAAGTGTCAACCTCTGTTGGAACCAGTGCCAGGTAATAAAACCTGAACTGTAATTGACAAATTGCTGGAGACTCAGTGTGGAAAACTCAGAGTTAAAATTCCAGCGGGGATCACTCATAGTGGGGCTCCCACAGTTTTATGAGTTTTACCTCCAGTAACTCTGCAAGGTACTTATAATGACTACTAGAGAAAAATTGCCATGTTCTTCCAGCAAAAAAAAAAAAAAAAAAAAAGAGGGTAAAGGAAATATTTTGAAATATGCCAGAGAAGTGTCTTGTTCTTAACAGAGTCTGCCCTCAGTAAAAACATGTTAACTAGAGCTTAAAGTGCTGGTGTTTTATCAGAGACTCACTGACCTGGGGAAAGGAAACACTCAACTCCAATTAGATATAGTATTTCACACGGAGGAATAAAAATACCCAATTCAAATTCCCTCTAATCTTCCAAGTATCAGAAGGGAAATACCCCAATGCAGCCCACTGTAGATACCTTGTCTTACAAGAGGAAAGAAGGTGACTGAGGAGCACATGCAAAATGTACATTCTAGAGGTAGAAGCTCAGTACATTACTGAGACCTAATCATAAAACTACAGAATGCAAACCCTCCCCCTACATCTTACATCTTGCCACCTCACTTCTAATGGCATATTTCTATAGTTTCTTTTATTCAGTACATCATGTACAATTCTCAAGAAAAAATTATAAGACATACTAAAAGGCAAATAAGACAGTTTGAAAAGAAAGAGCAAGCATCAAACCAGAATCAGATATGGGAAGTATGTTGGAATTACCAGACTGAGAATATAAAACAACTATGGCTAATATTGCTAATAGTCCTAATGGATAAATAGACAAGAATTAAGAATAGAAGGACAATGTAATCAGAGACAAAATAATTCTAAGAATTATTTTAAATGCTAGAGTCACAATGCACTGCCACAGAAGTGAAGAATGTCTTTCATCGTCTAATTCGCAGACTGGATAGGGATAAGAAAAGAATATCTGACCTGAGCTTGAGAATATTACAATAAAAACCTCCAGAACTGAAAAAGAGAAGAAAAAAAGGAATAGAATATCCAAGTACTGTGGGACATATGTTTAACATATGTGTAATGGAAACACCACAGGAGAAGAAAGAGAGAAAAAAAAAACAGAAAAAATATTCGAAGCAATAAGGACCAAGAATTTCTGTAAATTAATGTCAGACACAAAACCAGAGACCTAGAAAGCTCAGAGGACACCAAGAAAGACTGATAACAGAAAAAATATTCCTACACGTATTATTTCTACATTACAGAAAAGCAAAAATAAAGAAAAAATGTAAAAGCGTCAACAGAAAAAGCTGTGATTTTTCTCTTTACCTGAATATATATAAACCAAACATATAATTTGCTATTCCTACTGACATAAAAGAAATCTTTCTCACCAACACCCAGGGGTTTTAAAAAAATTAATAAATTTCATAATACTTGCAAACATGATGAAGCAATTTAATAAAAACATAAAGGAAAATGTTGTAAGGAAGAAAACTCAAACAACAAAACAAGAGGTTGATGTTGAAAGTACATGCAGCTAAAAAATTAAAAGTGACTTTAATAATGTAATACCAGAATGAGAACCTTATCTTGGGTATGAAGAATGTAACTTTTGAAAAAACAGTAGCAATTAACAAATATCAAGGAAAATACCTGGCATTAGCAAGTTAGTTCTTCAGAAATAAGATACATTTTTATGCTGTTCAGTAAATGTTCCTGTGTAACGGTTGAGGAGTACCAAGAAAAGAGACATTTAACTTGACTTTAGATCAATAAAAGTTATTCTCTTTGAAAAAGACAGACAAAATACACTTTTAAAAATAAATAGAACTTCATCAGTCTATGGGGGCACTATTAAAGTATGTAATATAAAGATAATAGATGATTTCGTAAAATGGTAGTTTCTACTTTCATGTAAAGTGATACGATGCTATCTCTAAGTAGAGTATGAGAAGAGAAGAATACAGGAGTATCACTTCTACTTAGGATATTGCAAGTTCCAAAAGGACATCATCCCCATCCAAAAACAAAAGGCTGGGTTATCTAAAAAGTCATAATTTTTCTTGAGATTATCAGAGAGCTAACATTAAAAGCAAACAAATGAACTTTACTCCCAAGAAGTTAGAATAAACTCTCCAGGTATAAATGAAATATACTTACTATTTCACCCTTGGAAGAATACAGGAGAAAAGGTTTGTCACCATTAAAATAGAAGAAAGTCGCTAAAAACTTTAAATCTTTAGGATCACCCAACACAATAGTTAGAAACTCTGTTAACACCAAACAAGCAAACAAACAAATACACTTTCACTTGCAAGATCTTTTCCACAGGCATCTAACTTTTGCTCATGACAAACATTGTGGTAAGTGCTGGAGATGGGACAGAGCCATTTTAAGTGGTACACAGGCAGAAAAGCAATGCCCATTTCTAGACTCATCTGCCATCAAAGCGAAAGGCTTAACTGAAGGAAAACAACCTGCCCCGAAGTCCCAAAGCCAAGGAAATAATTGGGTGGCTATAGAAGCAAAATGTATATATATATTTTTAGGACAAGATAGCAAATCTCCCTGTCCCAATCTAAGTCTAGTCTTGTAAGGATCCATAGCAACCTGGGCTGACTGCTGAGGGACAGACAGAAAGCTCTCCAGCTCCCAATCAGAGAAACACACTCTGCTTCCATAGAAGTAATAGACCCAAAAGGAGTGTGTGCCTGGGAAGGAGAAAAAAGAAGACTACCTATAAGGTTACAAACTTGACATCCAAATAATACCAATTTCTATTTGTTGAGCTCTCTGCAATGACAGATAGAATATATTGGGATTTTCATGTAAATGATTTCAATCAATAGAAGAACATGAGTAGATGATACCCCATTTTGTAAATTAATTAGCTAAGGATCAGAAAAGATAAGTAGCTTTATTGTGTTCCAACATTAAAAAGCAACAGACCTGTAACATGATATTTTTTGTTTCTGGTTTGAATGGTCTTTCAATTTTACTCTGTTCTTTCCCCTCCAACTCCTTTGATACAGGGATGAAGGAGAGTTTTTCAAAAATGATGATAGAAGCTGAGTATGTTTATGGTTTCAAAAAAACATCAAATAGTGGAATTAGAAAATATAGGGGCAATATTGTAGAACATAATCAGAGTGCTGGAGATCACTAATACTAGTAGAAAGATTGCATTTTTTTTAGAAAATTAAGAACTATTGTTTGAGAATGAAGAATGATATATGTGGTACAAAGTGAGAAATTGAAATTTATTTTTGTTCTTTATTTTCTCTATAAAATAAGAGGCAGGGAATAATCTAAACAAAGAGATAATTAAATGGAAAGCTTGAGAAAGTGATGAAATGTGGCTGTATTTGTTGATGGTTATGGGAGCAAGATTTAGCAAAAATATATAAATATATATATAAAATATATATATATATATATAAAACTAAACCTGGTATGTGGCATTGAGGGATATAAAAAAGCCATACGGAAATGTCTAGATCTTATTTTTATTTCCATATATGTTAGATTATATAGTTGATTATTATTGCTATTATGATTATTAAAACAATTGCCAATTTCTTCAAAAACTATCATGCTTCTTGCATGAGACAAAAGCGTCATTCAAGGAATTTTCCAAGGCCAATTTTTGTCCACATTAAAAAAAAAACTCAGCCTAAAACTATGCAACTTTATGAAAGTACAATGCAAGTTTTTAAATTCAATTCTTACTACCAGAAAGATCCACTGTGAATGATTTTTCTGGTATATCCTGTATCAGTGAATTGTCCCACCATGTCTCTATCGCATGGTCAGTAACCATTCCCTGTTTCTTTCTCTTTCTGTGCATTTGATTTTCTCCTTTGTCTAATTTTTCTGATTTTATCCCTTTGGAGTTTGTTCCAACTTCAGGCTCACATGTTGACTTCTCTACCTGATGATCTGCAGAGATACTCAGCTCATAGCTCTATGGCTTTGCAACTTCACTGCAAAGAGACTTTTTATCTGGGTTTAAAAATAAAATTCATGAATTGGATCCATTTTCATGTGTAGTGGTGAATTAAATAGTTGCTAGTAAAGACTTCATATAGCTCAGATTGGTTCATTCAAATATACTGAATGATTTCAACCTTGGAAAATCTAATGGATTTTTAGTTCTCTTAATTTAACACCCTTTGCCATATAGATAATGTTATAGTATGAATAAATGGTTATTTATGGACTACATTGTATAAACTTGAATCATTTACTACATTTGAATAGTTCTTGACACTGAACTTTAAAATGAAACCTTTTTTGAATTGACAGTCTTGGAAGTGGATACTATTCTGAAGTAAAACTAAAAAAAGTTTAAAACAGCAAAACTTCTAAACTGTCATTCCTCTATTTTTATTGCTCTCCTTAAGTGAGAAATCAGACTAGTTCTTGGCCTAAGTTGGGAAGGCATTTAACATTCACTTTCTTCTTAAATGTTTCATCTCTATGTCAATTCCATATAATAATAAAAGAAAATATATTTCTCTAGTAGAATAATATTGAGGATGCTATGCATATTTTTATGTAGATAGCAAAAGCAAATTAATGGTCAAACAGATAAGTGATAGAATAAAACTCAACAACAACAACAAAAAAAGAATAAAACTCAACAAACAAGTATCCGTTAAATAAAATTTCTTTCTATCTCTTTTATTCTAAATTCTCTACCTCACTATCTTATTCTAGGTTCTCCTCCTCTGCCTTTGGCAATGCTATAAATCAATCTCTAAAAAAATTTGTTTTTCATTAACATTGTTTTGGTAGTGGTTAATAATTTATAATAGGTAAACAAAAGACAAAAGTTCAGGGCAATTTACATTCCAAAAGAAAAGATATGTGAACACATAGAGAAAGACACTAAGCCAGAAGATGAAGTTAAAAAGAACACAAATCGACAGTAAATTCATCACAGCCTCCTTTCGAGTTTGTGCTGTACAGTTGTTAATGAGGCTAACTTGTTACATTTGCAGTGAATTTCAATTATTTAGCTCATTCAGCTTTCTTTGTCCATCTGTCTCCCTTATCCAGATATATGCTCTGCTTTGGAAGGAACTGTTTTGACTCACTCCTCATCTAATGTTGTCTAATTCTTTTTGAAACTTGCCAATCATAGTATCTTACCTCCCAGATCAAAAGATTGGGCTAAGAAATTGATAAATATGTAAGCATATACAAAATAGTACTTACTGTAGAAGACTAAAATCGTGGTTATGATTAGTTTTGGAAATATTAATTCAGAAAGAATGAAAACTAAAAACAAGACTAAGAAAAACAAAAGGGATTATTATTAGAATCAAATACTATGTGTTCTCTTCTAAGCAGAATATGAATATATTAATTACTTTTTTAAATTTTATAGAAAAACAAACTATACAAATATTATAAAAAAGATTAAGTTAATCTCACTTTTAACTTGGATGGTAAATTTCTAAAAAATGATAATAACAATAATAAGCAAATAAAATCTAACAATGTATGATTTATATTACAACCTACTGTTTATTCAAATACTCAAGTATGGGTTAATATTGGAAAATCCACTCACATATTTTATCACTGAAAGAGTTAAATGAGAAAAAAATAAGCCATCTAATATTAATAGATGCAGATCAATAGATGCAGAAATAGAATTGAATAAAATTTAATAACCCTTTAAAAAAGAAAAATAGAAATTGTTTTGAAGTGAAAAAAATAGAAGTTTTCTTAACTAGACAAAATATACCTACAAAAAGACTGTGGAATATTAGCACGATGCAAACAATGTCATACCAAGAACAACAACAACAAAAAAGACGTCCACTTACATCACTTCCATTTAACATTGTAATGAATGTTCTAGGTAGTCTATGAGAAAGAAAAAAAAATGCAACACACAGTAAATGAAATTAAATAAAATCATTGGTTGCCATCTTCTACATTAAACAATCCAAAAATCAAAATTATGAATAAACCCAAAAATCAAAACTGAATAAACCCTGCTAAATTATGAGAAATTTCAGCAAGTTTACTAGATTTGAAATTACCTACATATTTAAATATATTATATCTAAATATCTAAAGCTAATAGCAAATTTTATAAGAGCAACAAAGTAAAACACCATATAAATAACAATAATGCCATTTATAATGGCACAACAATTGTGAAATACATAAGAATAAACCTAAGAATAGACTTTATGGAGAAAATTATAAAAATATTGAATGTCATAAAAGTTAGGTGCATAAATGTGAAACTACATCACCTTTACATATAGAAAGATAACAAAATTCATTATAAAGCATTAGAAATTAAGATTGCTTGACACAATACAGACTGATTGACAAATAGATAAAACATAGACCCCCCCACACATGGAAAAGTGTTACAAGAAAGATGAAATAACAATCAGTGGAAAAAAAGATAATATGCTGTAGATGACATTATATTAAATCATATATGCTGTAGATGACATTATTTTAAAAATAATTGATTGTAAATTAATTGTAATTACAATTGTAAATCGTAAAGTCACAGACCAGTTGAGAATAAAAGGATTTAGAAAGTTATGCTCGCTGGGCATGGTGGCTCATGCCTGTAATCCCAGCACTTTGGGATGCCGAGGCAGGTGTATCTCCTGGGGTCGGGAGTTCAAGACCAGCCTGACCAACATGGAGAAACCCCGTCTCTACTAAAAATACAAAATTAGCCAGATGCGGTGGCATGTACTTGTAATCCCAGCTACTTGGTAGTCTGAGGCAGGAGAATCGCTTGAACCCAGAAGGTGGAGGTTATGTTGAGCCAAGATCGCTCCATTGCACTCCAGCCTGGCCAACAAGAGTAAAATTCTGTCTCAAAAAAATAAAAAGTAAAAGAAAGTCATGCCACGAGAACACTAACCGATAAAGCTTGTGAGGCTATATCATTTAAAGTGGACATTAGAGCAAAATATACTACTAGTAGTAAAGAGGATATTTCCAAAGTAGGCACAATGAAGAAAGCAGTAAAGATAAGATCAGGAAAGCAATAATATATATATATATATTTTATTTGCAGAAAAGCAAAAATAAAAATAAAAATAAATAAATAAAAATCAATATAACCAAATACTGAGTCTTTGATTTAAAAATTGATGAATTTCTAATAAAACGCTGAGAAAAAGAGAGAAGACACCAAGTAAGAATAGCAAGAACAGATGAGGAGAGATTAATAGATCCTACAAATATTAACTAAAAGCTCCCTTATGAAGAAGGAGGTAACCTGAATAGGTATGTACCTGCTAAAAACATTAATTTCATAGTTACAAATCTTCCACCTAAGAAAACTCAGGAACAGATGGCATTACTGTGAAATTCTACCCAGCATTGAAGAAAGAAGTAATATTAATCCTGTAATCATTATTTCAATAAATAGAACACACTGCAATTTATTTTATGAGGCCAACACGACCTTGATAGCAAAGTAAGACATATTACAAGAAAAGAAAACTCTGTGCCTATGCCTCTTAGGCATATAAGTGCAAAATTTAACAACGTTGCATGGGATCAAATTGAGTAATAAAATAAAAAAAAACCCATCATGATCAATTGGGGTTTATCCTAGAAATGAAAGGTTGGATAAACACCAGAAAAATTCAGTCAATGTGTCACATACTGTCAGGTTGGTGCAAAAGTGACTACAGTTTCTGCCATGATAATAATAGGCTAATGTGAGAAAAACAAAACAAAACAAAACAAAAACAATACGATCATCTCAAGAGATGTAAAACGTATTTGAAGAAAGTCAATATTCATTGCTCTTGAAAACTATCAGCAAATTCAGAATAGAGGAATACATTCTCAGTCTGATAAAGAGCATCTACAGTAAAACATAAAGCTTACACCACACTTTTCCGTAAAATATTAATTCTTCCTCGGTGATTTTGGGAGGAAGTCATTGATATCCACTTTTATTCTTTCTATTTACCATTATACTAAAAGGATTTAGTCATGACAATCAGATAAGAAAAATAAATTAAATGCTTATATATAAGAAACAAATAAATAGAACTGTCTTTATTTGTAAACAATAAATTATCTGTTTAGACGACCTCATATAATCTAGAAAAATGCTTCTAGAACTAAAAAGTTGTTTAACAAGGTCACAGATTATGGGTTAAGTATACAAAAATCAAGACTACTCTTATGCTAGCAAGGAACTAGTGAAAATTGAAATAGTAGCACTGTGTACAATATTAATAAAAATAATTAGAATATTTAGGCAGAAATCTAATGAATTGTGTACAATATTAGTTTGTCAGTTGCTACAAGATGTTAATGATTAAAATCAAGAGAGATCTAAAAATTTTGAGAAATGTACTTTATATATGGATCAGAAGACTCAAAGTTAATATGTCAGTTCTCCTCAAATGTATCTGTAGAAATGCTGCAGTTCCAGTCAAAATCATGGCAACAAGGTTGTTTTGTTTTAAAAATTGACATGCTGTTTCTAAAGTTTATATAGAAAACAACAGACCTAAAATAGTCAACCCAATTTTCAAAAATAAAACATTTGGAGGACTCACTTTACCTGATTTCAAGAATTAACATCAACCCCCAGTAATCAACTGAATACAGTAGTCATAGAAATTAACAGGATAGAATAAAGTCCTGAATTATACACATATGATAATATAAGTATTTCAATTTAAAAAGGACTGTCTTTTCAGCAAATGGTGCTGGATTGATTAGGCATCTATATGTAACAATATCTAACTGGACCTTAAACGTCTTTCCTATTTTTCATTTGGATGACAAGTAAATCTAACATTCTGCTTTTTGCCTAAATGGAAGAGAACGATACTGAGATTCTGGATGATTTAGCTGTTTAACACCTTGATTTTATGTTGTTCCAAAGTTTAGCATAAATCTTAGCTCTATTACTCAATTGATTTGTGACTTGCAACAACTGAATTAAATCCTCTAATCTTTGCTAAAGTGTTTATTGTATGCAATTAATAAAGCTACTTGATCTGTTTGTTGCAAGTATTATATTAACATAGTGACCCACCCTTAATAAATTATTTAACATAGCTACTATTATTTCTGTAGAATTTCCAAAACACTTTGTAATATTGGTATTTAAAAATGATATGTGAATCAACTTATTATATAATAAATAATAAGTATATATTAACATAATGAAACAATAAATTATGGTCATCAGAATTTGTAATTGACATTTAAATTTTGTAGTTATTACTTAGCAAATTAAATTACATTTTTGTATTTCCAATTTTCCCTGAAACTATGTTGCTATATGTTTTTAATAACTACATATATTCTGCAAATCCAATCTCTCCAAAAGTGAAATGACCAACATTAAGTGGCCAGATAATCCCTTTCACTTTTACTTGCACTATTGTTGGATATATTAGAATGAATATCACAAGTGGCATGTTTTGCATCTGTAATACTGTAAAAATATTGTATATTTAATCAATCATGTGAGTATTATAGCAACAATACAGGTTTTAATAGCAAAGGAGTTTAAGCATATTAAAGGAGATGCTTCAGTATACTATAATAGCTTAATATACCTATGAATATGAGAAACTTTTTAGGCTTCTCATATATTTACCACAAAATTAAAAAGTGTCAAAGAAAAAACTGTGATCTGAAAACATCATACCAAGAATTTGAGAATTTTGCATTAGTGGTAGCCTAGCTACCATCATACTTTTTGCATGTGTGAATTTTTTAATACATGAGATATTCAATTGATAGCAAAAAACTTTTAGTTTTGTTTTGTTCCTGTTTTTATTACAAAGCATTGAAGAGTCAAATTCCTGTTAAAGAAATTGTCTGAATAAACTTGTAGAATAGGAAATTGGAAGTCTTTATCAGAAGAAAAGAGGTTTGCTAGATATGGTGGCTCATGCATGTAATCCAAACAGTCTGGGGGGCCAAGGTAGGAGGATCGCTTGAGCCCAGGAGTTCAAGACCAGCCTGGGCAACATAGCAATAACCCACCTCTGTTTAAAAAAAAAAAATTACAAAGAAGAAAAGAGGCTTATTAGAAAAATTAGAGTCCTGAAACTAAATGTCTTGATTCACTAGAACCCCAAAAGAAACATAAAGATTAAAAAATCAATCCGTTAAGCCAAATAACATAATTCAATATTTTTTCCAAAATGTGATTGATTTTTTGGAGGGTATTTTCTTCAAAAAACTTACCTGAGTAATTTCCCTGTTGATGTGAATGACAATAGAAACCTACGTGCTGAAATAAAAAGGAGTTTTTATTGGTAAGGATAAACAAATCCCAAGTAAACTTTTAAAAGCCATTATTTTTGCTCATGGATAGGAAGAATCAATATCATGAAAATGGCCATACTGCACAAGGTAATTTATAGATTAAATGTCATCCCCATCAAGCTACCAATGACTTTCTTCACAGAATTGGAAAAAAATACTTTAAAGTTCATATGGAACCAGAAAAGAGCATGCATTGCAAAGATAATCCTAAGCCAAAAGAACAAAGCTGGAGGCATCACACTACCTGACTTCAAACTATACTACAAGGCTACAGTAACCAAAACAGCATGGTACTGGTACCAAAACAGCATAGTACTGGTACCAAAACAGAGATACAGACCAATGGAACAGAACGGAGCCCTCAGAAATAATACCACACATCTAAAACTATCTGATCTTTGACAAATCGGACAAAAACAAGAAATGGGGAAAGGATTCCCTATTTCATAAATGGTGCTGGGAAAACTGGCTAGCCATATGTAGAAAGCTGAAACTGGATCCCTTCCTTACACCTTAAGACAAAAATTAATTCAAGATGGATTAAAGACTTACATGTTAGACCTAAAACCATAAAAACCCTAGAAGAAAACCTAGGCAATACCATTCAGGACATAGGCATGGGTAAGGACTTCATGTCGAAAACACCAAAAGCAATGGCAACAAAAGCCAAAATTGACAAATGGGATCTGATTAAACTGAAGAGCTTCCGCACAGCAAAAGAAACTACCATCAGAGTGAACATGCAACCTACAGAATGGCAGAAAATTTGTACAATCTATGAATCTGACAAAGGGCTAATATCCAGAATCGACAAAGAACTGAAACAAACTTACAATAAAAAAAAATAATCCTATCAAAAAGTAGGCGAAGGATATGAACAGACACTTCACAAAAGAAGACATTATGCAGCCAAAAGACACATGAAAAAATACTCATCATCACTGGTAATCAGGGAAATGCAAATCAAAACCACAATGAGATACCATCTCACACCAGTTAGAATGGCGATCATTAAAAAATCAGGAAACTACAGGTGCTGGAGAGGATGTGGAGAAGTAGAACACTTTTACACTGTTGGTGGGACTGTAAACTAGTTCAACCATTGTGGAAGACAGTCTGGCGATTCCTCAAGGATCTAGAACTAGAAATACCATTTGACCCAGCCATCCCATTACTGGGTATATATCCAAAGGGTTATAAATCATGCTGCTATAAAGACACATGTACATGTATGTTTACTGCGGCACTATTCACAATAGCAAAGACTTGGAACCAACCCAAATGTCCATCAATGATAGACTGGATTAAGAAAATGTGGCACATACACACCATGGAATACTATGCAGCCATAAAAAATGATGAGTTCATGTCCTTTGTAGGGACATGGATGAAGCTGGAAACCATCATTCTCAGCAAACTATCTCAAGGACAAAAAACCAAACACCACATGTTCTCACTCATAGGTGGGAATTGAACAATGAGAACACTTGGACACAGGGTAGGGAACATCACACACCAGGGCCTGTCGTGGGGTAGGGGGAGGGGGGCGGGATGGCATTAGGAGATATACCTAATGTAAATGACAAGTTAATGGGTGCAGCACACCAACATGGCACATGTATACATATGTAACAAACCTGTACGTTGTGCACATGTACCCTAGAACTTAAAGTATAATAATAAAAAAAGTCATTATTTCATCCCAGTACTAATAATATCCATTACCTAAATGCTAAAATCCTTTCCCAAAAATATATATTGTAAAATATGAGTGTAAATGCAGCTGGACTTTATTTCTGTAATTAACATAAGAAGAGCAGTAAAGATTTTCTTCTTAGAGAAGACATGCTTTTTTCAGCATCCATAAAAATTAGCACTTCATGAATCATCGCTACTTAAAGTAGTGGTATGAGACACAATACAAAATGCTATCTTTGAAAATGCGTTCTTTCATTTATTTAGTGCATTTCTTTTAAAATTCACTTTTGTCTCTGGGTTATAGAACATTTGGTTCTTTCTGCACAACATTTCATCATGTGGTGTTCTCATTGTACCATTTTCAGCAAATGAATATTGAATAGTAGTTGCAAAGCTATTTTGATGGAGCTCTGGTTTTGAACAGACAATGAAATCCCTAGAAAAATGAGCTATTACAATTTCCAAATGAATTGAAATGTGAATATCTTCCACATTTATATGTATTTAGACAGTTTTTATAATGTCATACTACTTGTACAGAACTAAGGTGGTGTGAGAAACGATTATAAAGCAGAAAAGTTAGAGGAGATAATAAAGAGTCTGGCATACAGAAAAGTCCATTGGTTTTGTAGTAAACATAAAAATCACTTAAAATTTTCTGTAATAATTTGAAACTGAAATTATATTAGCATTCCACCAAGGTGAACAATTTTAAGTTATTACCTCTGATGAGATTTATGAAATGATGTACCAATCAATGCTTGTGTATAAAGATGTGGGAATGAAAAAATGTTTGTTTTAAAAAAACAAATCTGTAATATAAGACTATGATCACATGTATATATGAACAAGTATCTTGCGTATGTACTTGTATCTATGTCATTATTGACTACTCTGGAAAATAATCAGCATTGATATAGCAATAGTAGCATGGCAGTAAATAAATAATGTTTGTAACGTAATTGACATGATCAAAATAACTAAAATGAAGGAGCAAGGGCTTTACATAGACTACACACAATAATAACACAATATTAATAGTATAACAAGTTCAACATATCCCAAAATAACTATAGCTGTGGAAAATTTCAGTTTGTTAAATTGAAGGATTTCTGACAGATTTATAATAAGTAAAAGAATGGGTGTGTTTATTACAGGCATAGGAACCTCATGAGTCCAAATAAAGTTTTGGAAATCCATGTTGTTAATTGGAAGAAGTAGAATATTTTTGACAAATGTAGAAAATTTATATAAAATAAAAGTTGGTATATTTTATGCCACCAAAATTTCATTATTTTACACTTTCTAGGCAAATTTAGGTTTTAATATTAATATAAATTTGGCAATAAAGTGTAGACAAGATAAGAATTTGGAGAACACAGGTATACAAACTAGTCCAATATTACCAACAAACTTTCAATTTTTATTTCAGAGCTACTCCACTTTAATTATTATTGACTTGCTTAATATTTCATGATCTGTTACTTGTCTGAATTATCTTAATAATATGTCACTGATCATTATCATTTATAATTTTTTGGCTGGTATTACATGCATACTCCTATTTTCAAAATTAAATAAAAACTCACTGGTGCCATAGCTTTTGATTAAAGGGAGGAAAGAAGGTGGCATAATATCATGGTGTAAAGAAAATAGAAAAAGTCAAAATACATGGGTTTGGATCCTAGGTTTGTCATTTCCTACCTGTGGTCTTAGATAGAAAATGTTGATTCATATATTTGGGCCTCAATTGTTTTTCTTTTTCTTTATTCTTTTTTTTTTTGCAAATGGATTTATGTCACTGATTTTCAAAAAGTTTGTCAAAAATACCTATGTTTCTAAAGAAATGCTTCCAAAGCCAAATCCTCAAAAGGGATGCCTATATGAGGATATTGTGGACTCTATTTTATCCTTCACATTCTAAATGGCACCAGTTTAAAGAAACATCAATTTTTTTTTAATATATGAGGGTCCTACGTAAGATATAATCATAAAAATAGGCAACCTGAATAGCATCTGCAAAAATGGCAGAGATGGTAGGTTCTAGAGCCTTTTCCTCTGCAGAAACACTGAAGACACAAGCAAAAACTATCAGAATAAACTTAGTAAGACTCTGAAAAACAGTTTAATATTTATAACAACCAAGCAAATGCTAATCAAGAAAAAGGAAATGTAAAAACAATAGAATAGCTCTGTGGCCATTTCATTTGTCTTTGCTCTATGCCTTTTCCTGGTTTTACGGCAGTCTTGAAGACAGTAGTTTTATGTTCCCAGGATAAAAAGCAGGTTCCTGTTCCTGGAAGGAACAGAGGAGAACTAATCAAAGTATTGTGTTTCACTTGAAGGACTGAGACAAGGCACTTGTCTGTTTTGTCTAAAGGACACCCTGTAGCCACCTGGGGCAAATAATAATAATAATAATGGCTCAAATAAATTATAGAGAACTGAATCTCTAGGAGGAAGAGCTAGAGAGAGGTATTTTGGTTTTGGGTTTTTTTTTTTAAATTAAAAAAAACATTCAAAAGGGCATTCAAAAGTAGCCATGTGTAGTGTGGAATGTATAAAGTCATGTTGCCATCTAGGGCATACCACATACTCAGAAAAAGACTTAAGAACACCTTCAGCTTTCACTTCTGGCTATTTTGTAGTCTCAGTGTAAGTGGGGAATGTAGATAGGGCAGAATTATAAACAGCCTTGCTAAAACTTGAAGAACTGCCCCAGCACAGAGCAAATTTGCAAGGATTCAGATGAATTTTATCCCTTCTCTCTTTCTCTGACTTTATGTTGGCTCCTGGCATTCAGGAAAATCTCTGCCAACACTAGTTGAACACAAGGTATTAAAAAAAGGCAAAGAGTGTGATGTTCCCCTTCCTGTGTCCATGTGTTCTCATTGTTCAATTCCCACCTATGAGTGAGAACATGAGGTGTTTGGTTTTTTGTCCTTGCGATAGTTTACTGAGAATGATGTTTCCAGTTTCATCCATGTCCCTACAAAGGACATGAACTCATCATTTTTTATGGCTGCATAGTATTCCATGGTGTATATGTGCCACATTTTCTTAATCCAGTCTATCATTGTTAGATATTTGTTGTGGGGTGGGGGGAGGGGGGAGGGACAGCATTAGGCGATATACCTAATGCTAAATGATGAGTTAATGGGTGCAGCACACCAGCATGGCACATGTATACATATGTAACTGACCTGCACATTGTGCACATGTACCCTAAAACTTAAAGTATAATAATAATAATAAAAAAAGTTACTGTAGAAAAAAAAAAAAAAAGAGAAAGAGACCACAGATGACCCATAATAGACACTTCACAAAAATAGTTTAGGAAGGTCACTAGACAAACATATAAACAGCTCACCAAAAGCAATTTAAAAAGCCAGAGAAGGCCGGGCCCAGTGGCTCACGCCTGTAATCCCAGCACTTTGGGAGGCCGAGGCGGGCGGATCACGAGGTCAAGAGATGGAGACCATCCTGGCTAACAAGGTGAAACCCCGTCTCTACTAAAAATACAAAAAAATTAGCCGGGCATGGTGGCGAGTGCCTGTAGTCCCAGCTACTGGGGAGGCTGAGGCAGGAGAATGGCATGAACCTGGAAGGTGGAGCTTGCAGTCAGCCAAGATTGTGCCACTGTACTCCAGCCTGGGCGACAGAGCGAGACTCCCTCTCAAAATAAATAAATAAATAAATAAATAAATAAATAAATAAATAAATAAATAAATATAAAAAGCAGAGGAAAGAGTTTTATTTTAAGAATTACCACATTATAATATTCAAAATGCCTAGATTTCACAGAAAAATATGAAGCATTCAAAGAAACAAAAAAATATGACCCATTCACATAAAACGTTAACAGAGACTGTTTCATAGGAAGCACAGATATCGGAGTTAATAGAAAAGACTGTAACTTAATTATCTGAAATATGCTCAAAGAGTTAAAGGATATGATGAACAAAGAGCTAAAGAAAACCAGGAGAGTAATGTGTGGTGATATGGTTAGGCTTTGTGTCCCCACCCAAATCTCATCTTGAATTGTAATCCCCAGGTGTTGAGGGAGAAATCTAGTAGGAGGTGATTGGCTCATAGGGGAGATTTCCTCCATGTGATTCTCATGATAGTGAGTGAGTTCTCATAAGATCTTATGGTTTTGGTAAGTTTCTCCTTTGCTCACTATTCTCTCTCACCTGCCGCCATGTAAAATGTGCCACTTCCTCTTCCACCATGATTGTAAGTTTCCTGAGCCCCCCCCCTCAGTCATACAGAACTGTGAATCAATTCAATCTTTGTTTTTTAATAAATTACTCACTCCTGGGTATTTCTTTATAGCAGTATGAAAACAGAGTAATACATATGGTAAATAGGGACTATCAACAGAGACTTAAGGAATTTTATTCAAAAAAAATTCTGGAGCTGAAAAGTATAATAACAAATAAAAACTTCACTGGAAAAGTTCAAAAGTAAATTTTGGCAGGCATAAGAAAGGATCAGAGAATTTGAAAATAAGACAGTTATAATTAACCAGTCTGAGGAGTAGAACACAAAAAGAATAGAAAAAAATGAACTAAGCCTAACAGATAAGCAGCATACTTTTAAGCATGCCAATATACATAGAATATACACGTACTGACAATCTCAGAAGGAGAAAAGAAAGAGACAAAAATAATCTTTGAAAAAACAATGGCAAAAAAGCTCCCTAAATTTGATTTTAAAAAACTCACACAATGTACAAATTTAGGAAACTCAATGGACTCCAAGAAAGTAAATGCAAGGAGATCAACACCAAGATATATTATAATCACATTTTCAAAAAATCAAAGACAAAGATAGAATCTTAAAAGCAGTGAAAGAAGCAATTCGTCACTTAAGATTATCCATAATAACAGAAGATTTATTATTATAAACCATGGACATCAGAAGGATGTGAAATGACATTTTTAAAGCAAGGAAGGAAAGAAGAAGGAAAGAAGGAAAGATTAAAGGAAGGAAGGGAAGGGAAGGGGAGGAGAGGCGAGGAGAGGGGAGGGGAAGGGAAGGGAAGGGAAGGAGGACCCATTAATCAACAATTCTACATCTGGCAAAACTATCTTCAAAAATAAGGAAGAAATTAAGATATAAGACAGTTTTAGATAATCAAAAGCTGAAGAAATTTGTTACTAGTCAATTTGCCCTATAAAAAATGTTAAAGGGAGAACTTATGGTTGATTAGAAATAACAATCAACAGAAACTTAAATATCACAAGAAGAAAATAAAATACTCTATTAAATATGACAACATAGGTAAATATAAAAAGGAGTATTGTTGTATTTTTGATTTTTAATTCCTCTATTATTTCCTAAGTGATTTCACAAATGCATTAAACAGTAATTATAAAGCTATGTTAATGAGCACGCACACATAATAAATTGCGACAAAAACAAAATAAAGACAGAGATAAATATGAGCAGAGTTTCTGTGTGCTGTTAAGGCTAATATAATATTATTTTAAGCTAGATTATTATAAATTTAGGATATTAATATTATTTCTCATAGTAACTTCCATGAAAACATTTTAAAACTATACACACAAAGTAATGAGAAGAAATCAAAATGGTACACTACAAAAAATTAAAAACAAAAGAAGGTAAAGAGAAACAAAAAAGACATAAGAAGTATGGAAAACAAATAGCAAAATTTTAGAGGTCACTCCTTCTCCATCATTTTTTTCAATGTAAATGGATTAAATTCTACAATCAAAAGGCAGAGTTTGGTAGAATGGATTAAAATACAACACATGCTTCACTTATATGCTGTGTAAAGTGACTCATTTTAGAGCCAAAGACACAAATAGTCTGAATGTAAGAGGATGGGGGGAAAAAAGAAACACAAACCCTTAAATAGTATCCAAAAAAGAACTGGAGATGGCTATATAGGTTGAGTATTTCTTATCCAGAATGCTCAGGACTAGAAAAAAAATCAGACACCTGATTTTTTCAGATTTTGGAGTATTTGCATTATACTTCCTAGTTTAGTATAGCTAATCTGAAAATATGGAAATCCCAAATGCTCCAGTGAACATTTTCTTTTAACATTATGTTGAACCTCAAAACATTTCAGATTTTGGAACAGTTTTGATTTCAGATTTCTAAATTAGTAATACCAGACAAGATAGGCGAAAACAAAACAAAACGAAACACACACAAAAAGACTGTTACAAAACACAAAGAAGGACATTATGTAACAATAAAAAGTAAAATCATGAAGAAGATGTGACAAATGTAAGCACATATATGTTAGAGACAGACTCAAAATTTGAAGCAAACATTTATAGAATTGAAGAAGGAAACATACTACTGTCCAGTACTAGTTAAGACTTCAATTCCCCACTTTCAGTAATGAATAGAACTTCTAAACAGAAAATGAATTAAAAATAGAGGACTTGAGGACTGGAATAGCATAAACCATCAATACCTAAAGTACACAACAAATACACACACACTCATCAGTCTGCCCTACAATAGCACAATAAACATTTTTCTCAAAAACACATGTAATATTCTTCAAGATAAACTATATGTTAGTCCATGAAATAAGTCTCAATAAATTAAAAATGTTTTAATGCATACAATTTGATAACCACAATGAAATGAAGCTGGAAATCAATAACAGAAGGAATAATAAAAAATTTCCAAATATTTGAAAATTAAGCAACACACTATGATATGGTTTGGCTCTCTGTTCCCACTCAAATCTCATCTCAAACTGTAATCCCCACGTGTTGAGGAAGGGACCTTGTGGGAGGTAACTGTGATATAGGAGTTAAAAAGTAATCACTTCGGCAGATAGCAAGGTTATGGGAGTTCTCAGTGAGGCTTTTCTTTTTAATGAAAAGCAGACCCAAATCATGTTCTAACAAAGAGCAGCCTGTAAAGTTGAGCTGCAGACATAGACAAGCAAGCTGGGGGCTTGCACAGTGGATGCCCACAGAAACTAGGAACTAGACACGTTCAAGATGGCGACTCCATCTTCCCTTCTCTGCCAGTCAAGTGTACTGTAAGGAGCAGACAAGATGGCGCCAATCAACTGGAAAATCCATTTGCATAATACCATTAGGGTGGGGGTGACCAGCCTTCCCCGCATGCTATGTAAACGTTATACCTGATCAAAGCAATCTGTGAGCTCTATGTAAACCAGACACTGCCTCCTCAAACAGGACTAAAACAGTCAGCGAATTTGCCGCCAGATGGTCTTTCCACTTGGAGACCCCTTCCTCCACAGAGGAAGCTGTTTCTCTTTCTCTTCTCTTCTACCTATTCAACCTCTGCTCCTAAACTCCTCATGTGTGTCCTTGTCCTAAATTTTCCTGACACACGACAACAGACCCCAGGGTATATACACCAGAGAACATAGCCACTTCATAATGGGGTCTTTTCTGGGATACCGAGATACAACATTCATTGAAACGGTGAGTGGATTAGCAGACTCAAATTCCGTCCTTTCATTTGGAGGCTCTCAGATTCCATTTTAGAACCAAATTAAACCAAATACTAAGCCCCCTTCAGTCGTTTTAAAAAAGATTAGCGTGGCTGCCAGCCTTAGAAGACTTGGGCGACAGGCTTGGTGGGGAGAACATGGAAAATTGTCGACTACCATGGGTTGCTGGGCATATTGGACATGTTTAAACCAGTTTTCTTTCATGGAGGACTTAGACATCATGTGGTACTGGAAGAAGTCCTGGGACAACTGAGGATTTCCAATCAGGGCTACCCCTCGGTATTATCCAAAGGCTTCTGTACTTACCCTAGCCTCCAATGGCCCCAGTGCGGTGTTGGCAATGGGCTCTCCAACTTTCCTTTTGTAATTTCTTCCTTTCCTGTCCAGGGCCATCGTATTTCTCATCCTTTCTGTGTATGCAATGTGTGGGAAGTTTTACAGTTCGGGGACTTAATCTTGTTTGGCAAGATTAAGGAATGTTGTACTAACGAGGGATATAGCTCAAGAGAAGGTGTCTGTGATTTTCTAGGAACAGAGTCTACCCCCGCTCCCAAATCAACCAAAGAGAGCATTTCTCTCTCTCAGCCCTTGGTCTGGAGAACACATGATACATCCAGGTCTCTCTCTGCCATTGGCTTGGAGAGCATATGGCATTTCCAGGTCTCTTTCTGACCTTGGCCCGGAGAGCATATGGCATGTCAAGGTCACTCTGCCCTTGGTCTAGAGAGCATATGGTATTTCAAGGTCAACAGCAGCACCTAGTGGAATAGGGATCCTCTCCATGAGGCACATTGTCGGTCCTTCACTGAAACATGGTAGCCTCCCGATTCTCTCCCCTTTTTGTGGCTGTCTATTAAAAGCTAGGCTTCATGCTGCTTCTGTAAATAGGAAAATTCTGCCTTCAGCAATTAGGGCTAAAATATCCTCCAAGGCCAAATTGTCAAGAAAACGGCCATTTGGTCCCTACGTTCTTTTTTTTTTTTTTTTCTGAGACGGAGTCTCGCTCTGTCGCCCAGGCTGGAGTGCAGTGGCGCGATCTCGGCTGACTGCAAGCTCCACCTCCCGGGTTCACGCCATTCTCCTGCCTCAGCCTCCCGAGTAGCTGGGACTGCAGGCGCCTGCCACCATGCCCGGCTAATTTTTTTTTTTTTTTGTATTTTTAGTAGAGACGGGGTTTCACCGTGTTAGCCAGGATGGTCTCCATCTCCTGACCTTGTGATCCGCCTGCCTCGGCCTCCCAAAGTGCTGCGATTACAGGTTTGAGCCACCGCGCCTGGCCCCGTACGTTCTTTTGAGGCACCTATTCGACCTCCAATTAGAGTGGTACTTCATTAGTAAGGGGATTTGAAGTTCGGGAGTTAACCAAAACCATTCTCTAAGGGTAAACGCTTCAGCACTGGTCATAATAGCAGGATACAGAGTTCAACCTAGCATGCTGTCTCCATTAAAGGGGCCATGCCCCTAAAAACTATTACGTAGTTTTTCTTGAGATCCCTTTTTCAGAGAGACAGGCAGGTCACACAAGTCTAGGAAGTCAAAAGGAAATCATAAGCAGTGGACTAGAGCCACTTGGGTGGGCGTGAATAACCCCAATTGCTTAGTTTCTCTGGTTCTATGGCTGGAGGTCACGCCTACAACCAGGGGTGGAACATTCAACAAGGTGCCAGGACCCAGGAACCACAGAGGGAAAATAGCAAGAAGAACATTTCCACTGCCTTCCTCTCCACCCTGGCTCACACCACAAGGAAGGAGACTAAAGGGGCCCCTTTTTCTCACTTCTTTTTATCATCTTCAGCTGGTACTTGTCTGGAGTGAATTCTGAAGTTCTGGACTCCTTTGACCCTGAGACTTTTAAGAAAAAGTGGTTCATTTTCTTTTGCACAAGGTTATGGCCTTCTTACCCTCTTGAACCAGTCTGGCCTGTGGAAGGAAGCCTTAGTTTTAACATTCTCCAACAAATAGATCTTTTCTGCAGACAGGAGGGGCAAATAGTTCAAGGTACCTTATGTACAGGCTTTCTTTGGCCTGTGAGAAAACTCAGAGCTTTGCAAGCATTGCACGATTGACCTAGGCCTGTTAGTAATCATATCAGGCAGGGAATGATTCTCCAAGACTAGAAAAGCAATTTCTGGATGAACCATCTGGGGCAGCTATTGGGTGTCCCATCTCTTCCAGTCCCCCTTATCCAGGGCCACCTCCAACCACACCACCAGCTCTTCCACCTCCACCGTCTCCAAAATTTCTCACTCCCCCACCTTTGTTCTTACCCCTATAGGAAATGCTCAATGGAGATTATGTCACTAGGGCTTAAGTTCCCTTCTAATTGCAGGACCTTAGGCAAGTAAAAGGAGACTTAGGCTGATATTCTGATGACCCTGATAGGTATACAGAAGGCTTTCAAAATTTAACTCAGGTATTTGACTTCTCATGAAGGGATGTTATGCTGCTCTTAAGCCAAACCTTAACTGCAGCTGAGAAGCAGGCAGCTCTACAGGCATCAGAGAAATTCAGAGTAATATTCTTCCTACGGAAGGCCTAAAAGGAAAAGAGAAAATAGGTCTCAATAGGAAGGGAAGCATTTCCTCTTGACAGCCCTAATTGGAACCTCAGTGACACTACAGATGAATGGAAAATGGAATATTTTTAATGTTCATATTGGAGGGCCTACAAAGAAGTAGGGCCAAACCTCCTAATTACTCTAAACTGTCTGTAATAGACTAAGAGCCAGATGAGAATCCCACAGCCTTTATAGAAAGACTAAGGGAAGCACTGATAAAGCACACCTCCTGATCCCGAGTCAGTGGAGGGACAGCTCATCCTGAATGACAAGTTTATTACACAGGCAGCTTCCTATATTAGAAGGAAACTATAGAAGTAAGCTGTAGGACCAGACAGCATCTTAGAGAACCTCATGAAGGTGCCTACCTTGGTCTTTTATAATAGGGATAAGGAGGAAGTCTAGGAGAAAGAGAGGAATTAAGAGAAGGACAGCAACATTAATAGCTTCTTTGCAGGCTTGTGAAGTCCAGAATCCCCAAGATGCATCTGCTAGTTGCTATCGGTGCATCAAGTCAGGGCACTTTAAGAAGGAGTGTCCAGGCAGCAATAAGAAACCACCATAATCCTGCCCAGCATGTGTTGAGGACCACTGGAAATTGGACTGATCCTAGAGATGAAGGTCACCAGGTTCAGAACCAGTCTTACAGATGGTACAACAGGACTGATGGGTCCTGGGGTTCAAACCCCCAGCTCCAGTGGCTTAAGCTGTCATTACAGCACAGGAGCCCCAGATGATTCTGGAAAATGAAGGAAGGAAGGTAAATCTCCTTCTGGACACTCAAGCCAGCCTCTCTCTTCTCCTCTCTAATCCAGACCTCCACCCTTCCCATAGCATGACTGTGACAGGAGTCTCAGGAAAGACTAATTTGATATTTTTCACAACCCCTTAGTTGCAGATGGGGAAACCTAGTATTTACACATCCATTTTTAATCATGACAGAAAGTCCCACTTTTTTATTAGGTAGAGACATTAAAGCTCACATGGGGGTCAGCGTCCTTATAGCCCCAAGACAATCTCTTTGTCTCTCCCTAGTGGAAGCTAATATCAATCCAGAAGTGTGGGAAATGCAAGGAAGAATAGGTCAAACTGTAACTGCTAGGCCTCTCCAGATCCATCTCAAGGATCCCATTTCTTTTCCTAACCAGAAAGAATATCCTCTAAAGCCAGAGGCTGGCAAAAGTTTAGAAGCTATTATTAATAACCTGAAGATGTGGGACCTCCACAAACCCTATAATAGCCCCTGCAACACCCCAGTATTAGGACTGCAAAAACCCAATGGGGAATGGAGACTACTTCAGGACCTCCACTTCATTAATGAGGCCATAGTCCCAATCCATCTGGTAGTACCTAATCCCTATACTTTGTTAACCCAAATACCTAAGGGAACTAAATAGTTTACAGTCCTAGATTTAAAGGATGCCTTCTTCAGTATCCATTACATCCTGACTCTCAATACCTGTTTGCTTTTGAAGATCTATCTGACCAAACTGCCCAGTTAACATGGAAGGTGTTTCCTTAGGGATTTCAAGATAGCCTTCATTTTTTTTGAACAGGCATTGTCAAAAGACCTCTCTGAGTTTTTCCGTCCTTAGTCAATATGTGCATGATATACTGCTCCGTGCCCCCAACTGAGGAAGGTTTTCAAAAAGGCACTGAATCTCTTCTTAATTTATTAGCCAACAGAGGATATAAGGTTTAAAAATCTAAGGCCTAGCTTTGCAAAACCTCAGTGAAGTTCCTAGATTAAGTGCTGTCTGAAGGGACCAGAGCAATAGGGGAAGAAAGGATTAAGCCCATTTCTTTCTTCCCCCTTCCCCAAATTCTCAAGCAACTCAGGATTTTGAGGCATTACAGAATATTTCAGGCTACAGATACCTGGGTATGGTGAGATAGCTCATCCTCTGTATCACCTCATAAGAGAAACTCAAGCAGCTAAATCTCATCTCCTAACCTGGAAACCTGAAGCTCAAAAGGCCTGGAACCAGCTAAAGCAGGCCCTAGTAAAGGCACTGGCTCTCAGCCTCCCTGTAGGAAGGGCATTCAATCTGTATGCATCAGAAAGGAAGGGAATGGCCTTGGGAGTCTTAACACAGGCCTGAAGACCAGCTCAACAGCCTATGAGTTACCTGAGTAAGAAACAAGATTTGGGACTAAAGGATGGCCAGCATGCCTCTGAGCCATTGCCACCGTGGCCCTACTAGTCCCAAAAGCCTTCAAATTAACCCAGGAAAATGACTTAACTGTTTATACTCCGCATAATGTGGTGGGATTACTGTCCTCTAAGAGAACCCTTTGGTTAACAGACAGTCGGCTCCTTAAATATCAAGTTCTGCTGTTAGAAGTTTTCACCATCCAGTTAAAGACTTACTCTTGCTTAAGCCCAGCCACTTTCCTCCCTGAGGGAATGGGGGAACTAGAACATGAACAAGCTGTGGTACAGATCTATGCAGCCAGGGAAGATCTCAGGAAAACCCCTAGAAAATTGAGACTGGACCCTCTTCACAGATGGAAGCTCCTTTGTAGAGCAAGGAGTCTGTGAAGCAGGATATGCAGTAGTCACTCTGAATGATGTTACTGAAAGTGTGTCTCTCTCCAGGCACATGCTCTTAAATAGCTGAACTGACAACCCTTACAAGAGCTCTTGAGTGAAGCAAGGGAAAGGTAGCTAACATTTACACTGACTCCAAGTATGCTTTCCTAGTTCTCCATGCTCATGCTGCCATTTGGAAAGAAAGACACTTTCTTACTGCCAATCGATCTCCTATAAAATACCATCAGGAAATTAACAGGTTTTTATCCTCAGTTTTCCTTCCATGAGAGGTAGCAGTGATGCATTGTAAGGGATATCAGAAGGGAGTGGATGAAATAACTGAAGGAAACAAGCTAGCTGATCAGGCAGCCAAGTCAGCAGCAAGGAAGCTTCATGGCATCAAAACGCTTGAAGCCTCTCTAATTTGGGAAGGCTCTATAAGAGAAATCAAGCCTCAGTATTCCCATGCAGAAATAGAGTGGGCCACTTCTCGAGGGGACACCTTCCAGCCCTCAGGAGGGCTGCAATCAGAGGATGGCAAGCTCCACTTGCCAGGCTGCAGCCAATAGAAAGTCCTTAAAATCCTTCACCAAGCTTTTCACTTGGGAAAGGATAAAACTTTCAATGTTCTCAGAGATTGTTTTCAGGAGAGACCTTACTAAGAACAACGAAATGGGTTGTTAATGCTTGTGAAGTCTGTCTTAAAAATAATTCCCTGAACAGGCAGCTTTTTCCTCCTCAAACCCAAAGGATGGGAAGCTCTCCAAGGGAGGACTGGCAGATTGGCTTCATCCACATTCCAAAGACGAAGGCCATTCAGTACCTCCTGGTATGGGTAGATACTTTCACTAACTGGGTAGTAGCATTTCCATGCCTTACAGAGAAGTCCTCTGAGGTAGTAAAGGTTTTAGTTAATGAAATTATTCCCCCTTTTGGTCTACCTAAGTACCTCCAAAGTGACAACAGCCCCTAATTTAAGGCAGCCATCACACAGGGGTTCTCAAAGGCACTAGGCATACAGTATCATCTCCATTTCACCTGGAGACCCTAGTCTTCAGGAAAGATAGAGAAGACAAATGATATCATCAAAAGACATCTCAGGAAACTGTCCTAAGAAACTCACTCTCCTTGGGTTACTTTTCTTTCCACGGCTTTACTGCCGGTAAGAAACAACCCTTCCAAGTTAGGTCTAAGCCCTTTTGAGACACCGTACAGACAGCCTTTTCTCATCAATGATTTCTTAATAGACAAAGAGACCTCTGAATTGGTTAAGCATGTAACCCCTCTGGCTTGCTTTCAACAGGAATTAACTCAACTAGCAGAAACCCAACCCCAAGAAGTAGGACCACCTGTATTTAACCCAGGATATTTAGTATTTGTAAAAGCTCTCCCTTCTCTCTCTCCTTCCCTAAGCCCAAGCTGGGAAGGGAATTAAATCATTCTCCTTTCAACCCCCTTAGCAGTAAAAGTTCCAGGTATCAATTCCTGGATGTATCAACTCAAGTCAAAGCCTGGAAAGCTGAGTGAGCAACCCCTGACAGCCCAGAGGAACATCCTGGATACCAATGTGAAGAAATAGGAGACCTTAAGCTGAAAATCATGAAAGATAAGCAAATGAGCAAGAGCTATTTATTCTACTCAGTTCCACCTCTACCTTTTAGTTATTTCTATTTTTTTTCTCAAGATTTACTGTCAAATACTGGAGCTTCTTTTTGACACAAAATTGTAGGGATAATAGTTACAAGAAGGGAACATGAAAATTTTATTATCACTGAGTCTGCTAGGACTTGTTATTGGGTTTAATGATACAGCACATTCTTTAGCTCCTACAGTATCAACCATGGCCCACTTGTACAACAAGACTAATTTCTGGGTCTGTTCTGAGCAGTTTGCTCAGTTCAGTAAAAATAAGAAACTTCTCAATAACCCAGAACTTACTGTCTTAGGATTCTCTTTGTTAGCCTAACCTTTGACCCTTAAAGACTTATCAGGCATAAATTGGATATAGTATGGGAACACTTTCAACTGGGTAACTAACTCCTCTCAGGAAAACATTCTGCCTCCCGAACCAAATAACACTTTCCCCACAGATAAGCTTCACAACCTCTGGCTGGGAAAAGCTGACCAGGTAATAGCAAATGCCTCCCACTGCTTTAAAAGCAGTGGGGAAGGACATTATTGGGGAGATCTCAAATATTGTAACATCACACTTGGGATTTCTGATAGTTCAAGTATTTGGAAAGTCACCGGTTCCTAAGAAAGTGTAATAAGCATGATCTAATAAATCAGAAGCCCTTTTGGGGGGTTCTCAGAATATAGCCTCTCCTTCTCGTTGAAAATCCTGATGGGAATAGCATGCTCTAAGTAACCGCCTTTACTATAATGTAAAGAATAACATATAGGCCTTTCCAAACATGCCCTCACATGGAATTCCAGACCCTTGTATGATGTTTGCTAATAGTAGCAGCCTACAAATCTGTGGGCAAAGTGGAGTTGTCTGGACCAACAGCCCTTGCCACGAGGATCATCTGAGATATTGGCCAGGGCATATTATGTCCCTAATATTTTTAAACTCCATTTTTCAGGTGGACCCTTCTCATTTAGCATGTAAGATTCAAAATGGCATTGTGAATGACTATATGGATATCCCTATCCTAAAGATGCTCCTATTATATGTAAGGGGGTAAGGCTCCTAAGATATGAGAAAGATCTGTGTGTGCCCTTCAAAGGTCACAACTTAGAACCACCCTTTCAAGGGACAGGACTATATTTCCTTTGTGGCTCCTGGCTACACTTAATTCTCCCTAGGTACTGGAAAGGAACCTGCACTATAGTAGCAGTGGTCCCCAACCTATTATTTTTAAATTCCCCTGACATGGCCACATCATTTGGGGACATCCCTAACCTAGGTTCCTTTTTAGAAACTGCATTACCTCGCATAGGCCAAACAAAAAGATGTATCATTTCCATGCCCTCATATGGAGATTTAACTGAAAGAGAAGATTTGGGAGGGCAAGAACTTGACAATCCCATCTTAGAAAGACCATGGATGGGGACTTCTATAAACAGAGACCTCTTCTGGTTTGCTGGTATTCCTCTCCTTGAAAGGTCAGTACTTAATATTTCCATTTGGATGCAATGAGGATGCAAGGCAGCAGTTGGAACCTTAGAAGCACAACAACGATCCATGGATTCCTTAGCCTCAGTAGTAGCACAGAATAGCTGGGCCCAAGATGTCCTTACAGCTGAGGTAGAGGGTACCTGTGCAGTCTTAAATGAAATATGCTGCTTCTGGATCAACACTTCCAGTCAAGTAGAAGAAAACCTACAGGTGCTTAAAGATCAAGTGAAAATCATTGACAGATTAAGAGAAAATGCAGGCTCCACACCTGGATGGCTACAATCCTTTTTAAATGAATTTCAGTCTTATTTGTGGAACTGGTTAGCTCCAGTATTAAGTCCTCTCTTGCTCATATGTTTTATATTAATAATTGGACCTTATCTACTCAATACTATAACTTGAATTGTTTCTTCTCACCTAGAAGCAATCACACTCCAAATGGTGCTGCACACCAAACCACACATGGACATAACTTTCTTTTGAGGACCCTTAGATCCACCACAGGAGGAGCCCTAGCTGCTGTTCCTCACCTGATGCCCCTTTTCAGTAGGAAGTAGCCAGAAAGAGTAATCACCCAACACCCCCTAAGAGGAGTTAGGGTTAGCACTCCAGAATGAGGGATGATATAGGAGTTAATAAGAAGTCACTTAGGCAAACAGCAAGGTTATAGAAGTCCTCAGTAAGGTTTTTCTTTTTAATGAAAAGCAGCCCCAAATCATTTTCTAACAAAAAGCAGCTTGTAAAGTTGAGCTGCAGGCATAGACAAGCAAGCTGGGAGCTTGCACGGGTGAATGTCGGCAGGAACGAAGCGCTAGGCATGTTCCCTTCTCTGCTAGCCACCTGTACTGTAAGGAGCAGACGACATGGCGCTGATCAACTGGAAAACCCATTTGCATAATAAGATTAGGGTGGGTCAAGCAGCCTTTTCCGTGTACTATCTAAATATCATACCTGATTGAACCAAGCTTTGAGCCCTATGTAAATCAAGCACCACATCCTCAAACCAAACTACAACATTCGGCACATTCACCTCCTGCTAGTCTTTTTTGCTTGGAGACCCCTTCTTCCAGAGAGGAAGCTATTTCTCTTTCTCTTCTTTTCTACCTATTAAACCTCCATTCCTAAACTCATGTGTGTCTGTGTCCTAAATTTTTCTGCTGTGCGACAGTGTACCCCAGGTATATACTCCAGACATCATAGCTATTTCAATTGGATCAAGGGAGCAGTTTCCCCCATGCTGTTCTCATGATAGTGAGTTATCATGAGATCTGAGGGTTTCATAAGGGACTCTTCCCCCTTTGCCCTCTGTTCTTTCTCTCCTGCCATCCTATGAAGAAAGTACTTGTTTTTCCTTCGCTTTCTGCCCTGAATGTAAGTTTGCTGAGGCCTCCCCTGCAATGAAGAACTGTGAGTCAATTTAACCTTTTTTCCTTATAAATTGTCCAGTCTGTGATACGTCTTCATAGCAGTGTGAGAACAATCTAATACACACTCTTGAATTCAAAGATAAATCACAAGGGAAATTAGAATATACTCAGAGATTAATGGAAATGAAAACATAACAAAACTTATGAGTTGTAAAGAGACTAGTGCTCAGAAGAAAATGTATTACTGTAAATACCTACATTAAAAAAAAGAAATTTCAAATCAGTAATTTAACCTTATCCTAAGGAAACTAGAAAAAAAGAGCAAGTTAAATTCTAGTTTACCAGATGAAAGAAGTAAGATATTAGAGAAGATAGAGAAAATAAAGTAGAGAAAAATGATTCAGAAAATCAATAAAAGCAAATGTTAGATTTTGAGAAGATCCACTAAATTGATAAATTTTTAGCTACACCGAGAAAAAATAAAGATGTAAATAACTAAAATTACACATGAAGGTAGAGATGTTACTAATGACTTTACAGAAATGAAAAGAATTGAAAAAGACTACTAAGACCAATTCTGTGCCAACATATTAGATAAAATAGATCAAATGGACAAGTTCCTAAAACACACATAGTATCGAAACTTAAGAAGAAATAAAAAATATTAACAGACCTACAACAAAGAAAGAGATTGAATTAATAATTAAAAATCAGTAATTAGACACACGCCTATAATCCCAGCACTTTGGGAGGCTGAGGTGGGCAGACAGATCATGAGGTCAGGAGTTTGAGACCAGCCTGACCAACATGGTGAAACCCTGTCTCTACTAAAAATACAGAAATTAGCCAGGCATGGTGGCGGGCACCTCTAATCCCAGCTACTCAGGAGGCTGAGGAAGGAGAATCACTTGAACCTGGGAGGCAGAGGCTGCAGTGAGCCAAGCTTGTGCCACTGCACTCCAGTCTGGGCGACAGAGCAAGACTCAATCTCAAAAAAAAAAAAAGTTTCCAATTCACAAAAGGTCAGATTCAGATTACTTCATAGGTGAATCATATCAAACATTTAAAACAGAAATCCATCTCAAAGTTGTCCAAAAAAATTGAACAGGAGGGTAACTGACTAAATTTATTTTATTAGACCAATATTCTCTGATTCCAAAGTTAGACAAAGACTTTATAAGAAACAACAACAAACTACAGAGTAATATCTTTTACGAAGATATATGCAAAAAGAGAATATTAGAGGGGTGGAGCCAAGATGGCCGAATAGGAACAGCTAGAGCCTACAGCTCCCAGCATGAGCGATGCAGAAGACGGGTGATTTCTGCATTTCCAACTGAAGTACCGGGTTCATCTCACTGGGGAGTGCTGGACAGTGGGTGCAGGACAGTGGGTGCAGCGCACAATGCGTGAGCCGAAGCAGGGCAAGGCATCACCTCAACCAGGAAGTGCAAGGGGTCAGGGAATTCCCTTTCCTAGTCAAAGAAAGGGGTGACAGATGGCACCTGGAAAATCGGGTCACTCCCACCCTAATACTGTGCTTTTCCAACGGGCTTAACAAACTGCAAACCAGGAGATTATATCCCGCACCTGGCTCAGAGGGTCCTCAGCCCACGGAGCCTCACTCACTGCTAGCACAGCAGTCTGAGATCAAACTGCAAGATGGCAGCAAGGCTGGGGGAGGGGCGCCTGCCATTGCTCAGGCTTGAGTAGGTAAACAAAGTGGCCAGGAAGCTCGAACAGGGTGGAGCCCACCACAGCTCAAGGAGGCCTGCCTGCCTCTGTAGGCTCCAACTCTGGGGGCAGGGCACAGACAAACAAAAGACAACAATAACCCCTGCAGACTTAAATGTCCCTGTCTGACAGCTTTGAAGAGAGTAGTGGTTCTCCCAGCACGCAGATTGAAATCTGAGAACGGGCAGACTGCCTCCTCAAGTGGGACCCTGACTCCTGAGTAGCCTAACTGGGGGGCACCCACAGTAGGGGCGGAATGACACCTCACACGGCCAGGTACTCCTCTGAGACAAAACTTCCAGAGGAACGATCAGGCAGCAGCATTTGCAGCTCACCAATATCCGCTGTTCTCCAGCCACCACTGCTGATACCCAGGCAAACAGCGTCTGGAGGGGACCTCCAGCAAACTCCAACAGACCTGCAGCTAAGGGTCCTGACTGTTAGAAGGAAAACTGACAAACAGAAAGGACATCCACACCAAAAACCCATCTGTACGTCACCATCATCAAAGACCAAATGTAGATAAAACCACAAAGATGGGGAAAAAACAGAGCAGAAAAACTGGAAACTCCAAATATCAGAGCACCTCTCCTCCTCCAAAGCAACGCAGCTCCTCATGAGCAATGGAACAAAGCTGGATGGAGAATGACTTTGACGAGTTGAGAGAGGAAGGCTGCAGAAGATCAAACTACTCTGAGCTAAAGGAGGAAGTTCAAACCAATGGCAAAGAAGTTAAAAACTTTGAAAAAAAATTGGACAAATGGATAACTAGAATAACCAACACAGAGAAGTCCTTAAAGGACCTGATGGAGCTGAAAACCATGGTATGAGAACTACATGACGAATGCACAAGTCTCAGTAACCGATGCGATCAACTGGAAGAAAGGGTATCAGCGATGGAAGATGAAATGAATGAAATGAAGCATGAAGAGAAGTTTAGAGAAAAGAGAATAAAAAGAAATGAGCAAAGCCTCCAAGAAATATGGGACTATGTGAAAAGACCAAATCTATGTCTGATTGGTGTACCTGAAAGTGACGGGGAGAATGGAACCAAGTTGGAAAACACTCTGCAGGATATTATCCAGGAGAATTTCCCCAATCTAGCAAGGCAGGCAAACATTCAAATTCAGGAAATACAGAGAATGCCACCAAGATACTCCTCAAGAAGAGCAACTCCAAGACACACAATTGTCAGATTCACTGAAGTTGAAATGAAGGAAAAAATGTTAAGGGCAGCCAGAGAGAAAGGTCGGGTTACTCACAAAGGGAAGCCCATCAGACTAACAGCTGATCTCTCGGCAGAAACTCAACAAGCCAGAAGAGAGTGGGGGCCAATATTCAACATTCTTAAAGAAAAGAATTTTCAACCCAGAATTTCATATCCAGCCAAACTAAGCTTCATAAATGAAGGAGAAATAAAATACTTTACAGACAAGCAAATGCTGAGAGATTTTGTCACCACCAGGCCTGCCCTAAAAGAGCTCCTGAAGGAAGCACTAAACATGGAAAGGAACAACTGGTACCAGCCACTGCAAAAACATGCCAAATTGTAAAGACCATTGAGGCTAGGAAGAAACTGCATCAACTAACGAGCAAAATAACCAGCTAACATCAGAATGACAGGATCAAATTCACACATAACAATACTAACCTTAAATGTAAATGGGCTAAATGCTCCAATTAAAAGGCACAGACTGGCAAATTGGATAAAGAGTCAAGACCCATAAGTGTGCTGTATTCAGGAAACCCATCTCACGTGCAGAGACACACATAGGCTCAAAATAATGGGATGGAGGAAGATCTACCAAGCAAATGGAAAACAAAAAAAAGGCAGGGTTTGCAATCCTAGTCTCTGATAAAACAGACTTTAAACCAACAAAGATCAAAAGAGACAAAGAAGGCCATTACATAATGGTAAAGGGATCAATTGAACAAGAAGAGCTAACTATCCTAAATATATATGCACCCAATAGAGGAGCACCCACATTCATAAAGCAAGTCTTTAATGACCTACAAAGAGACTTAGACTCCCACACAATAATAACGGGAGACTTTAACACCCCACTGTCAACATTAGACAAATCAACGAGACAGAAAGTTAACAAGGGTATCCAGGAATTGAACTCAGCTCTGCACCAAGCAGACCTAATAGACATCTACAGAACTCTCCACCCCAAATCAAAAGAATATACATTCAGCACTACACCACACCTATTCCAAAACTGACCACATACTTGGAAGTAAAGCACTCCTCAGCAAATGGAAAAGAACAGAAATTATAACAAACTGTCTCTCAGACCGCAGTGCAATCAAACTAGAACTCAGGATTAAGAAACTCACTCAAAACCACTCAACTACATGGAAACTGAACAACCTGCTCCTGAATGACTACTGGGTACATAACAAAATGAAGGCAGAAATAAAGATGTTCTTTGAAACCAATGAGAACAAAGACACAACATACCAGAATCTCTGGGACACATTCGAAGCAGTTTGTAGAGGGAAATTTATAGCACTAAGTGCCCACAAGAGAAAGCAGGAAAGATCTAAAATTGACACCCTAACATCACAATTAAAAGAACTATAGAAGCAAGAGCAAACACATTCAAAAGCTAGCAGAAGTCAAGAAATAACTAAAATCAGAGCAGAACTGAAGGAAATAGAGACACAAAAAACGCTTCAAAAAATCAATGAATCCAGGAGCTGGTTTTTTGAAAAGATAACAAAATTGATAGAATGCTAGCAAGACTAATAAAGAAGAAAAGAGAGAAGAATCAAATAGACACAATAAAAAATGACAAAGGGGATATCACCACCGATCCCACAGAAATACAAACTACCATCAGAGAGTACTATAAACATCTCTACACAAATAAACCAGAAAATCTAGAAGAAATGGATAAATTCCTCGACACATACACTCTCCCAAGACTAAACCAGGAAGAAGTTGAATCTCTGAATAGACCAATAAGAGGCTCTGAAATTGAGGCAATAATTAATAGCTTACCAACCAAAAAAAGTCCAGGACCAGATGGATTCACAGCCGAATTCTACCAGAGGTACAAGGAGGAGCTGGTACCATTCCTTCTGAAACTATTCAAATCAATAGAAAAAGAGGGAATCCTCCCTAACTCATTTTATGAGGCCAGCATCATCCTGATACCAAAGCCTGGCAGAGACACAACAAAAAAAAGAGAATATTAGACCTATATCCTTGATGAACATTGATGCAAAAATCCTCAATAAAATACTGCCAAACTGAATCCAGCAACACATCAAAAAGCTTACCCACCATGATGAAGTGGGCTTCATCCCTGGAATGCAACGCTGGTTCAACATATGAAAATCAATAAACGTAATCCAGCATATAAACAGAACCAAAGACAAAAACCACATGATTATCTCAATAGATGCAGAAAAGGCCTTTGACAAAATTCAACAACGCTTCATGCTAAAAACTCTCAATAAATTAGGTATCGATGGGACGTATCTCAAAATAATAAGATCTATCTATGACAAACACACAGCCAATATCATACTGAATGGGCAAAAACTGGAAGCATTCCCTTTGAAAACTGGCACAAGACAGGGATGTCCTCTCTCACCACTCCTATTCAACATAGTGTTGGAAGTTCTGGCCAGGGCATTTAGGCAGGAGAAGGAAATAAAGGGCACTCAGTTAAGAAAAGAGGAAGTGAAATTGTCCCTGTTTGCAGATGACATGATTGTATATCTAGAAAACCCCATCGTCTCAGCCCAAAATCTCCTTAAGCTGATAGGCAACTTCAGCAAAGTCTCAGGATACAAAATCAATGTGCAAAAATCACAAGCATTCTTATACACCAATAACAGACAAACAGAGAGCCAGATCATGAGTGAACTCCCATTCACAATTGCTTCAAAGAGAATAAAATACCTAGGAATCCAACTTACAAGGGATGGGAAGGACCTCTTCAAGGAGAATTACAAACCACTGCTCAATGAAATAAAAGAGGATACAAATTAATGGAAGAATATTCCATGCTCATGGGTAGGAAGAATCAATATCGTGAAAATGGCCATACTGCCCAAGGTAATTTATAGATTCAATGCCATTCCCATCAAGCTACCAATGACTTTCTTCACAAAATTGGAAAAAACTACTTTAAAGTTCATATGGAACCAAAAAAAGAGCCCGCATTGCAAAGTCAATCCTAAGCCAAAAGAACAAAGCTGGAGGCATCACGCTACCTGACTTCAAACTATACTACAAGGCTACAGTAACCAAAACAGCATGGTACTGGTACCAAAACAGAGATATAGACCAATGGAACAGAACAGAGCCCTCAGAAATAATGCCGCTTATCTATAATCATCAGATCTTTAACAAACCTGACAGAAACAAGCAATGGGGAAAGCATTCCCTATTTAATAAATGGTGCTGGGAAAACTGGCTAGCCATATGAAGAAAGCTGAAACTGGATCCCTTCCTTATACCTTATACAAAAATTAATTCAAGCTGGATTAAAGACTTAAATGTTATACCTAAAACCATAAAAACCCTAGAAGAAAACCTAGGCAATACCATTCAGGACATAGGCATGGGCGAGGACTTCATGTCTAAAACACCAAAAGCAATGGCAACAAAAGCCAAAATTGACAAATGGGATCTAATTAAACTAAAGAGCTTCTGCACAGCAAAAGAAACCACCATCAGAGTGAACAGGCAACCTACAAAATGGGAGAAAATTTTTGCAACCTACTCATCTGACAAAGGGCTAATATCCAGAATCTACAATGAACTCAAACAAATTTACAAGAAAAAAACAAACAACCCCATCAAAAAGTGGGCAAAGGATATGAACAGACACTTCTCAAAAGAAGACATTTATGCAGACAAAAGACACATGAAAAAATGCTCATCATCACTGGTCATCAGAGAAATGCAAATCAAAACCACAATGAGATACCATCTCACACCAGTTAGAATGGCAATCATTAAAAAGTCAGGAAACAACAGGTGCTGGAGAGGATGTGGAGAAATAGGAACACTTTTACACTGTTGGTGGGACTGTAAACTAGTTCAACCATTGTGGAAGTCAGTGTGGTGATTCCTCAGGGATCTAGAACTGGAAATACCATTTGACCCAGCCATCCCATTACTGGGTATATACCCAAAGGATTATAAATCATGCTGCTCTAAAGACACATGCACACGTATGTTTATTGTGGCCCTATTCACAATAGCAAAGACTTGGAACCAACCCAAATGTCCAACAATGATGGATTGGATTAAGAAAATGTGGGACACATACACCATGGAATACGATGCAGCCATAAAAAATGATGAGTTCATATCCTTTGTAGGGACATGGATGAAGCTTGAAACCATCATTCTCAGCAAACTATCGCAAGGACAAACAACCAAAGACCGCATGTTCTCACTCATAGGTGGGAATTGAACAAAGAGAACACATGGACCCAGGAAGGGGAACATCACACACGGGGGGACTGTTGTCGGGTGGGAAAGGGGGGAGGGATAGCATTAGAAGATATACCTAACGCTAAATGAAGAGTTAATGGGTGCAGCACACCAACATGGCACAGGTATACATATGTAACAAACCTGCACGTTGTGCACATGTACCCTAAAACTTATAGTATAATAATAATAAAAAGGAGAATATTAGAATGACCAAAAAGCATCTGAGAAAAATATTTATCATTTTAGTCATTATAAAATGAAAGCAAATTCAAACTACAATATCACAATTCCATCTTCAGGAGGGCAATCGTTAATATTGATGGGGGTAGTAACTGGACGGAGATAGAAATGAGTGTGCTGGGATGCTGATAATAGTACACTTGCTTAACTAGGCTCTGATTATGTGGGTGAATGAGTTCATTTTGTAAAAACACATTGAGCTGTATAATTATGATTTGGGTATTTTTCTGTGTTATACTATACTATTTCAATAAATGACAAAACATTCAAAAACTAAAAAATGAATTGGATAATTAAATAAAAAACATTTTTATTTTTTCTTTATGCTCATATTTGCATTTTTCTTTAATCTTGGGTTTTTAAAGCTGTGTTATAATATTGCTACAACACATTTATACTATTCAAGACACACTCCTTTCTCAGTGCTGTTATGGGAATACTTTTCTACTTAAAATACATCTTTTATTATTTCAAGGAATGTTGGGCTAATGAAGGTCATGCTGAAATAAAGTCTATTTTTATCAAATAATATTACTTCTCAGAGTTAAAAAATAGTGAAAGAATAAAATAATTGTATACCAAATTTTTATTAATACATAATGATGCATTTTATTTATCGCTGTCTTCCAAGAGCATAAGACTTAAGAGATGCGAGGATAAGAGTTTTATTGAAGATATTTACAAATTTGTTAATTTACTTTTTCCCCCTGCATACCTACAAAGAGTAAATTTCTTCCTTTTTCCAAGGTCACACATTTTTCACTAATTCTGTTTTCTGATATTTTTTATTTTTACCACCTGAGGGAAACTTTCCTATGGATTAAAAAAACTCTTACTCCTGATCTGTAACATTTAGGGAAGGACAAAGGAAGAAACGTTCAAGAGATGGTAATATTTTTCTTATATCAGGCATGAGTATACTATTTCTGTTCCACCAAGAGCACTCCAAACAAGCTTTCATTTTGGTACCATAGTTTTTTTTATTGTTATTCAATATTTTCACAAGCAGTTATGTTTCCTCTATAATAATCATTAACTGATAAGTTAATAATGAATTGGTTAATTAGTTCACTATTCTAGAATATAACTAAGCATAATTTATTTGTTAACTTTGCATATGATCACCAACAAAAAACCCAGATCTCATTAGATAAAATAATTAATCATAGGATAGTTATAATTTCATAGCTGTAGGTTAAATTACACTTAATTTAGTAATAAAGTTAGAGTGTAATTAAAGTAGCCTGAAGAACTTCTTCAATATTAAATTATTTCTTCCAATTTAGTACTACTGGAATAAACCACAGTGTTAAGACAGTGGAAAAATACAGCATTGAGTCCTTCTCTACTGATTACCACAGTCACAGTCTCACAATGGTCTTCCATCATTAGTAGAAGAGGCAATAAAAAGGGTAATCTAGGAAATTTACTCTACTAGGAGTTGGATTAATTGAAGGAATTTGACATTCGTCTATAAAATTATCATAGAGGTCTTTTTGTTTGTTTTGGGGGATCCAAAATTGGAGAGGAATACTCAAAAGCATTCACTAAGCTTAGTTGCGTCTTTAGTCTTTGAGACATAGGATGTATAATGAAAGTAGATCTTTCCACTGTGGGACATCAACAGAAGAGAGGCGGCAAAATGTAGAGGTATCTAATACCTATTAAAAAATTCAATAGAATGTCAAAATAGAAGTACTATAGTTGAAAAAAATAAATAAATGAGGTGGATTAATAAAAGATATTACCAATGGAAAAAGGCTTTAAAGGGACCCATGTACACTGTTGGTGGGAATGTATATTAGTATAGTCAGTAAGGAAAACTGTATGGAAGTTCCTCAAAAAACTAAAAATAGAACTACCATATGATCCAGTAATTTCACTTCTGGGTATTCACCCAAAATGATTGAAATCACTATGTTTATTGCTGATTTCAGCAATCAAAATGTTTATTAAATCAGTATGTTTATTAAATCTCCCATGTTAATTGCTACACTACTCACATTAGCCAAGTTATGGAATCAACCTAGGTGCCCATCAACAAATGAATAGATAAAGGTAATGTGGCATATACACAATGGAATACTATTCAGCCTTTAGAAAAAGTTTTGAAATGTGCTGCAACATGGATGAAATTGGAGATTATTTTAAGAAATAGAAGACAGGCATAGAAAGAAAATACTGCATGTTCTTATATATGGAATACAAAACAATAAAACAAAGAAAAAGAGAGTAGAATGGTGGTTATCAGAAATGGAGAGGTTGGGGATAAGGGGGAGATGAAAGGTATAAAGCCTCAATTAGACAAAAGAAGCAGCTCTTTTTCTTTGAGCTACATTGCGCAGCACACTGAATATAATAAATAATAAATCTACACTGAAAAATCACTGAGTAAATTTTAAATGTTCTCACCACAAAAAAAAATGAGAAGTATTTGAGGTGATGGATATGTAAATTGGCTTGATTTGATTTTTTTTCACATTTTATTCATGAATCATGTCACTTTCTACCCCATTAATATATACAATTATAATTTTTTCAATTTACAACTAAAAAGTAACAAAAAATTCAATATTCATCAGTGGTTAGTCAAAGTTTAATTTTTTTTTTCTTTTTTGAGATGGACTTTCACTCTTGTTGCCCAGGCTGGAGTGCAATGGCACAATCTCAGCTGACTGCAACCTCCGCCTTCTGGGTTCAAATGATTCTCCTGCCTCAGCCTCCCAAGTAGCTGGAATTACAAGTGTGTGCCACCAGACCGGCTAATTTTTGTATTTTTTTAAATTTTTTTTTTTATTTTTTATTTTTTTAGTAGAGAAGGAGTTCCTCCATGTTGGCCAGGCTGGTCTCAAACTCCTCACCTCAGCTGATTCGCCTGCCTCGGCCTCCCAAAGTTCTGTGATTACAGGAGTGAGCCACCACGCCCGGCCTCAAAGTTTATTTAACCAACCAATATAAAAATAAAAGTTAGATCTGTTACGCAATTATAAATGTTTATAATACAACATATTATTTTATTAATTTATTTGATGAACCATAGTAAAAGCTCATAAGCAGGGTCCAGAGGCAGAAGTTATATTCTCAAGATTTTATGCCTCAAAATATTAACTAAGGGGGCTTCTGCCTCTGACAAAGATCGTATAACCAGAACCAGATTTGGCCTTCGACAAGAAACAACGAAAAACCCTGAAAAAAATAAAGGGAGAAAAAATGGTTTTTAAGACAATGAATATTAAGCAAGTAAAAATGGTAATCTTTCAAAGGTGAAAACTAACTGAGGTGAGCTTATGATTGTCCCATTTTACCGCCTGAAGGAATTTCTCATGTTGCAGCTTTGTGAGAGGAATCTAACACCTGCAAAATTCTTCCAACTTTGCAATGTTCTATTGGCTAGACACAAGTCACAGAATCTTACCCATAAAACAAAGGGAGAAGGTTATACAAGGGAAGAACATCAGGAGGTGGGAATTTTAGAGGTCACCCTAAAGTTTGTCTGCTACTGCAGCGCACCAGAATGGCACATGTATACATATGTAACTAACCTGCACAATGTGCACATGTACCCTAAAACTTAAAGTATAATAAAAAAAAAAAGAAAGGAGATCTCAAAAAAAACAAAACAAAACAAAACAAAATTTCATGTCTTTAATTGAAAAACTTAGATAAAATGGAAAATTCCTTCAAAAAGCTATGCACCTTAGGACAATTATGTAACTATTGAGACCAATAATCACATAGTCACATTATGAAAAGTATTTATTACATGCTGTTCATGATACTGTAATTTCTTTCAGCTTTTCAGGTAGAAAACTGTTGTCTGCAGCAAGCCTCTTTAAAGAAAGATTTTTCCCTAATGTTTAAATCATGTTATTGAGAATAGCCAAATACAATAGGAAGACCAAATATCCTTCAACAGACGAATGAATAAACAAATTGGAATATCCATACAACAGAACAGTATTTAAGCAATGAAAACAGAACTAATAACTACATGCAACAACATGGATTAATCTCAAAATAATTATGTAAGTGAAAGAAGCACAGCCAAGGAATCAACCAATGCACCAAGTGAAAAAAGAAGCATGAAATCCAGACTTGTTTTAATGTTTCTTTCCTCTCTCTGATCCTGGCACCCAAAGGCCTAGCTATCCTAGTCACCTTCTACTGCATTTAAAGAACTTTTTAAAAATGTTTAATTAATATTCAGCGTTTCTAGTTCTTGGGATAATGATTGGTTTGACATAAGCTACACTGTCAGAGCAGATCTCCATCTCTTAAAATGTGGAACTTAAAACAGAGAACATAGTATCATGATTTATAAGCTGCAATATCATCAAATTGGTATTTGAGAAAGTGTAAATAAAATTGTTTAAAATTTGTTTTTACTAAATACACATTTTTTAATTCTGAAAAGTGGTCAGCTCATGGAGTTTCTAGCTTTTGAAGAATGGAAAATAATTGTCAGATGGACATAACCTACCAATTTAATAATATTTTTTGGTTTTTCCACCAGAGTACTTACATGTGTTTAATACTATCAAAGTATGTTCATACAGGTGTTTTTTTTTTTAAATTCTGTGTAGTCAGATCCCTGCTTGAATTAGCGCTACTAACAATAATTTTGTCAACTGATAAAATTATGCATTTGACAGAAATTATTTAAATCAGAGAAAATGAGTCACCTAAATGAGATAATGGCAGTGATAAGACTGAAATAAAAGGAGAAAAATACGATGAAACAAAAAGAGGGATAGCAGAACACAGACAAAATCCTTTGCAGAATATGTGCCTCTATTTTGGAAGATAGTCATCAGCATTAACATCACTTAACATTTTATTGACTTTTCCTAAAATTTGGTGTTTTAAATGAAACATATAATTTTATATATATAACAAATCCAAATGTTAATTATTCATAGCATAGATTTGTAAATAAGAAAGCAATCTCAGAGATAAACATATACTATATGACAGAACTGGTATTTAAACACAATTCTGACATCCAATATTTCCTGGTTGTAGTCTAAGAAAGAAATTTAATTATATTATTTCACCTATTTAATAATCTTGCATCAAAAGAGAAATTTTAACGAACCACTGTCTTGTTTTGTCTTTGTTTTTGTAACTTCTAATAACAAGGATTTGTTATTTCTTATGGAAACAATTTCAATAGGCTAATCATGCCTGCTTTGAGCATCTTTCCAATAAGTCAATGACAGTTTATAAGGATCAAATGGCTAAAATTTGATTGTTATTATCTCTTTATAAAAAAAACTTACACTTTTTTTAAAGGAATCAATGAAAGAAACATATCTCCCTATTTCAAAGCTCCCATTACATATTTGTTTTTTTCTACCCATGATTTGGGATATATGGGATTTGAGCCATATATTCTCCTGATCTAGGTTGACCTTTAAGCTTAATGGTTTTTATATGTGTTTAAAAACTGACAGCGTTTCTCTAATGAGCTATGCACCTTAGGACTATTATGTATTTATTGAGACCAATAATCACATAGTCACATTATGAAAAGTATTTATTTCATGCTGTTCATGATACTGTAATTTCTTTCAGCTTTTAAAGTAGAAAACTGTTGTCTGCAGCAAGACTCTGAAGTTATTGCTTTCATATTGGACATACTGGCTATGTTGTATATATTATTTTATCTACTTAAAAAATCCAAAAATTTCTTAAAAACCTATCTTGACGCATAAAATTCATGACATTCAAGGGAAACCTTAGCAAAATAAATTATTTTGCAACATAGTCATGTAATTGGGCCCACAATAAGAGATGGGTGGAGGTGGAACATGCTGATTCATTGGTCTAAACACTAATTATTAAAAATAATATTTATATAAAAAGGCTTCACATGTAAAAAAAATAGTTTTTTTTTGAGCTGCAGATGTCATGAATAAAATTACTCAGACCCTAAGGGCATCATGGATGGAGAAAGTTTGCTAATTTGTAGAATAATTGTTTTGTAGTAAAGAGGGGCTATTATTATAGGTTAGTTCAGGAAAATGTAGAAATTCTGAAATTTGACAAAAACTAAATGTGTAACTATGAATAATAAGCCTGAGAGACTGCATTTAGAACCCAAATATCTCCTCTCAGATTGTGTTTGGATAAGCCTTGCTCTCATCAACTGAACAGCAATTTCAATAGGACTATTTCTCTGCTCAAATTGACTCAAATTTGTAACCATGAAATTTTATTCCTTTTAATGAAATAATTTTTAATAGATACTTTAGAGTATTTTTAAATAAAACAATAATGAGCCCAATATAACTGTTTCCTCTCAATTTCCTGTGCTAATTATTGTAATTAGAAGTACTTGCTCACTTTTTAATACTACACAGCTGAAACAGGTAACCTTTAGCCACTTTGACTGTCACCATAACATTTTAATGATTAAAACGTTTGACAGTTTGTTCTCAAATTTTCAGGCATTCAGATTACATAGAATACTAATTGCAGTACTTTTTAAAAGCTATCTGAAGTTATAGCTACTGAAACCATAAATGAAGAAAAATAAAAAAATACTGTTGTGTAGCTCTGCATCCCTCTGCTGTGATATTTCTTTTTCTCTTCCTAGGAAAGGAATGAGCAGAGTTCTAAGACAAGCAAAGACCAATGGTTTCATTTGGTTAAGCTATTTTTTCATATATTTTTTGCACAAGATACACAGAAATATACTTACAAACCAATCTTACTCTTTTTAACCTTTATATAACACACCTTCATATCAATTAGGTCTTTTTTACAAATTGCTTCTTAATTTTCAGTTGACATTGTTTTCAAAATAATACAACTAATTTAAATACTAAAATGCCTTTAAAACAATGCTATGAATGTAGTTAATATTTTCATGTAAATGCTATAGTACACAAAATATATTTACATTAATTGTCTCATCTGAAGCTCATAACTACTCTAAATTATCAGGACAGAAGAAAAAATACCCCCAAAATAGTATCAATTTTCAACAATCATCCTTGATGTTAGTTGACAGAAATCACATTTTAAGACTAGATAACTCAAAATCAAATGCATTATGTCACATCAATGTTTTATAGTTAATTAAAAATATTGGCACATTCTATTGTGTTTTACGTTTTTTTTTTTCAGTAAACATACTTTGGAAAGAAAATTTCAAGAGCCTTCAATAATATTACATGCTCTTCATTTTCATTAGAGTTGTGATTTTTTCTCTCTTTTCCTTTAATCAACATTAACTTGTTGAAAGATAATTTGCAACAATTCTGTGAAGTTTTTCTACAGCAGTGGCCTGTGGGGCAGTGGGCCTACCTTGGCTGGCAAATTTTTTGAAACCAAAGTTTTATTTAAACACAGACACTCCCATTTATTCACGTATTGTTTATGGATGCTTTAATGCTCCAATGTCAGTGTTGAGTGATTATGACAGAGACTGTATGGTCTACAAAGCAGAAAGCATTTACTATCTTGTCTTCTAAAAAAGAGTTTGGCAACCCTGTTCTGTAATAACTAATATGATCAAGCAATCTATACTACATTTCTAATTATTAAACCCAAGTTGAATAAGCAGATGGGAAGAAAACATTTTAAATGAAGCTATGGCTGCAGGGGTCATAACATAATTTTTAAGTCAAGATGAGTGAACTTTGAGTCACAGGTCTAACATCAGACCAATTTTTCTATCTATTTTATTTTCTTGTTTGATTTCTCCTAAATATCATTACTTCATTATTAGATAGAATAGCATTTATTTTTAATCCTAGGTATTTAAGGATAAATTAGGTTAAAAAGAAGAGAGAAAGAAACAAATCATTCCAGTCAGAGAGAAGAGCCTATGTAAACACATGTAAGAATAAGGAAACATATCGATATTGCTGGAGCAAAGGATATGTAGCGAAACACTTAAAATTAATGTAGAGTTAGTGTGTAACTTCTCAGCATATGCCTATTACAGGTGACAATTTTTTTACCATCTCCTCCCCAGAGGTATGAGCTATAGCTTTCCTGTTAGAATATTGGCAGACTATTGACTACTTTGACTAATATAAGAGAAATGACACTGTTTAATTTTCTGAACCTATCTTTAAGAGACTGTCAGTTTCCACTTGCTGTCTTTTAAATACTCACTCTTAGAATCCAGTTACAATATTGTGAGGAGCTCAAGCCACAAGTAAAGACATATAGAGTTGCCCCAGCAAATAGCCTCAGCTAAGTTGGCCAACAGGCCCAGTATGATGTGACTGAGTCATCCAGGACATACAGCTCTGTTGGGTCTAGTCTTTAGATGACTGTACCCTAAGTCATTGCCTGAAAGCAATCACATGAGAGACTCTGCTCAAAAAGTACCCCACTGTGCCACCCAACCCATAGAATGTGAATGACAATAATAAATTGGTATTTTAAGACTTCAAGATTTGATGTGATTTATTATGCAGCAATGTATCATCAGATCATGGAGTATCAAAATATTCAGACATTGCATGTCCATGTGTCTAAATATTTTAGGTTTTTAAATAGATGACCAGAAGAAATACCAATAATTTTGCATAATGGGTAACACTTAAGCTATGGTGATTCACAAACTCAAAAAGCTTGTAATTGAAAAAAGAAATAATATTTACTTGATTTTGTCTCTGAATTTCTTTATGACTAGTACTCACTTCTAATATAACCACTTCTAATATACTGTCTGCTAATGTAATATACCTAAATTATAAATTGAATTATACTTTTCTTTCCTACAGTGAGCCTCAATTTAACAAATGTAAATAGAAACCTGAAAAATACATAGGATATTCTAGATTAAGAATTTCTGTTTATATTTTAAGCAAAATCTTCAAGGCTTTAAGTAAATTTATTCATATTGACCAGTCCTTAAAATTAACAGAAACCTTTAGTAAATCTTCATATTTAGACAACGATGTTCAAAAACAATGGTTGCAATGTAAACTAAAATCTGAAATCAATTTACTGAAATATAGAATGCATTAAAATATTGTAGTGAAACTCAGTGCTTATTAACAATTTAGGTTAATTAAAATAATACGCTGATTTGATATTGAAATATCTTTATATATTTATCTGAAAATTGTTGTTTTCTATAAGCTGATTGTAGAATTAATAAAGAAGTTTCCCTGTGGATTTCAGGGGATTTTTTTAATTGAAAACTTCATACCTGTTAGAATGATGATCATTAAAAAGTCAGGAAACAACAGGTGCTGGAGAGGATGTGGAGAAGTAGGAACACTTTTACACTGTTGGTGGGACTGTAAACTAGTTCAACCATTGTGGAAGACAGTCTGGCAATTCCTCAGGGATCTAGAACTAGAAATACCATTTGACCCAGCCATCCCATTACTGGGTATATACCCAAAGGATTATAAATCATGCTGCTATGAAGACACATGCACGCATATGTTTATTGCGGCACTATTCACAATAGCAAAGACTTGGAACCAACCCAAATGTCCATCAATGATAGACTGGATTAAGAAAATGTGACACATATACACCATGGAATACTATGCAGCCATAAAAAAGGATGAGTTCATGTCCTTTGTAGGGACATGGATGAAGCTGGAAACCATCATTCTGAGCAAATTATTGCAAGGATAAAAAACCAAACACCGCATGTTCTCACTCACAGGTGGGAACTGAACAATGATAACACCTGGACACAGGAAGGGGAACATCACACACCAGGGCCTGTTGTGGGGTGGGGGTAATGGGGAGGGATAGCATGAGGAGATATATCTAATGTAAATGACCAGTTAATGGGTGCAGCACACTAACATGGCACATGTATACATATGTAACAAACCTGTACGTTGTGCACATGTACCCTAGAACTTAAAGTGTAATAATAATAAAAAAGAAAAGATTAATGTAAACAACCTCCTATTTCTAAAATATTCTAAATCTCTAATTAATATTAAATATTTTGAGGAAAGAAATTTTGAAGAGATTTTATGCCAAAAATGATAAAAGTCTATGGCACATACTTAGAATTTATAAAACCCAGATTATCAATGGACATTCTGTAAGAAAGCATCAAATGAAATATAATTTTAAATCAAAAATAAAATATAAAAGTGTTAAATATTAAGTTGTTATTTGATTATATTAGTAAGTTATTGTTTATTTTCTTAGGTGTTATAATGGAATTTTGGTTATGCAGAAAATTTATTGTTTTGAAGAGACTCATGCTGCACTATTTACGATAAAGTATATGTATAATGTACTTGCAGACACTTAGCAAACAATACATATATGATTATAAATAATTATGTGTACATACTACAAAAGTGAGCGTATTTTCATTTTAGATAATAGTTGTATTCTTATCCATTGTACTATTCTTTTAACCTTTGTATTATTAATGCTATACATAAACAATTGACAAAGGTAGCTTTTTCCCCAACTTAATTAAGGCATAATTGACAAATGAAAATTGTATGTATTTAAAGCATACAAGATGACGTTTAGATATATGTATACATTGCGAATGATTAGCACAATCAAATTAATCCACATACCACCTCACATAATTACTGTGATGAAAACAATTAAGATCCACATACTTAGCCAATTTCAACTATATAATAAACTATTAACTATAGTCATCATGTTGTGTACACTAGAGATTCAGAACTTACTCATCCGACATAACAGAAATTTTGTGCTCTTTGATCAACATCTTCCCATTTCCCCTGCCCACAGCCACTGACAACTACCATTCTACTCTCTGCTTTTCCTATTATGGTTGTATTGCTATTTTTATCTCCCCTCGCATTTGTTAAAATTTGCAATACATATTTAGGTGCCCCAATGTGAATGCCATGTATATTTAAAATTGTTACATCCTCTTGATGAATTAAACTCTTTATGATGATAAATTATAATTACATAATAATTTTTTTGTGATATGTTTTACTTAAAGTACATTATTTTCTGACATAAATACAGCTACTCTTACTCTTTTTGGTTATTATTTTTATGGAGTACATTTTTTCATCCCTTCAGTTTCAGCCTATGTGTGTCCTTAGAGCTGAAATTAATATCTTATAATCAGTTTATTGTTTTAGCTTATTCTTTTGTTTTATTTTTCTGTGTGTTATTTCCTTTTTCCATTCAATCACTTTGTGTCTTTTGATAGAAAAATTTAATCTACATTTAAAATAAGTATTCATAGGTTAAGAATTGCCATTTCATTGTTTCCTGACTATTTTATAGCTACTTTTTTGTTGTTTATTTTTTCTGTCTTCCTTTGTGATTTAGTGGCCTTTTTGCATATTTACTAGAAGTTTTTTTTTTTTTTTTTTTTGCAGTTACCACAAGGCTTACACAGGCCATCATATAATTATAACAGTCTATTTCATGGTGACAACTTACCTTCAATCGTATACAGAATCTCTACACTTCAACTTCTCCTCTCCTTATATTTTATGATACTGATGTCGCAATTTTTATCCTTTTATACTTGTATATCCATTATTCAATTTTTATAATTATAGTTACTCAGAATACTTTCATATTTAAACCTTTGTACTAGAGTTAAAAGTGATTTACACAACACCAGTACAATTTTACATTATTCTGTATTTTCTATATATTTACCTTAATCAATACAATGTATGTCTTTGCATGCTTTTGTGTTGTTGGTTAGCATTCTTCCATTTTAATTTTAAAAACTCCCTTTTGTAAAGCAGGTCTAGTGGCAATGAACTACCTCAAATTTGTTTGTCTGGAAAAGCCTTTATTTCTCATTCATTTTTAAAGGACATTTTATCCAGGTATAGTTTTTTTTTTTTAACTGGCAGTATTTTTCTTTCAGGTTTTTAGATATGTCTTTCCATGCTTTCCCGACCTTCCAGGTTTCTGCTGAGAAATTCACTGATAGCCTCAAAAGAGTTCTCTTTTATGTGATGAACCCTTTTCTATGGCTTCTTTAAAAATTATACCTTCGTCTTTGACTTTTGAAAAGTTGATTATATCTCAGTGTAATCTTTCATGGACTCTGCTTGGAGAATTTTGAAGTTTCTTACTCTGAATGTCCACATCCCTCCCAAGATTGGAGATGTTTTCAGCCGTTATTTTTTTAAATAAGCTTCCTGCCCCTTTCTCTATCTCTTTCCTCTGAGATTTCAATAATGCATGTTGGTTTGCTTGATGATGTCTCATAAATTCCATAGACTTTCTTCACTCTTTTTCGTTCCTTTCTTCTACTCTGATTGCATAATTTCAAATGACTTACCTGTTTTCACAGATTCTTTCTTCTGCTTAATCTGTCCTTGAAGACATGTATTGCATTTTTAAATTTTATTGTATTCTTGAGCTAAAGAATTTATGTTTTGTTCTCTTTTATTATATCTTTGCTTAACTTCTTTGTTAGGCAATTAGTAGATCTCCATTGGGGCAATGAAATATAAAAAAAAAGTGTTCCTTGGCTAGTGTCATGTTTCCTTGATTTTTTTTTTCCTTTGAAATCTTACATCGATGTTTTCACATTTAAAGAAGCAGCCACCTTCTTCGGTCTTTACTGACTGGCTTTAGAAGAGAAAGATCTTCATCAGTCAGCTTAGTATCTAGGGATTCTGTGAGACTCTAAAACCAAAGACCTACTCCCTTCTTCTTGTTCACTTTGTGGGGGAGTGTTAGGAGTGTATTTTTTCTCTCAATTCTGAAAAACCATGCTACATGATGAGAACCTACTACTTATTTTCTCTGGAACAGTGCCCTGAAATGTACAAGGTATATGACTTCTCCTAATCCTGCAGACTGAAGTCAGCTTTCTTTGGGCATATGATTTGCAGAGGCTCATGTATGCCATCTTCTTCTAAAAGGCATGGGGTACATACAGTGATGAGGGCATGCGTGGACTAACTGGGGGGGGATTCACAGCCGATGCATCCTGAAAGGTTTATGATGGAGTCCATAAGACGATTAGTAGAAACTGTGGCCCTTTAAAGTGGAGTGAGGAAAACATGCAGCTCCTGTGCAGTATCTCACATGGTTGGGTGTTCAATATACTCTTACTTTTCCTTGTAGGAGTTATTATGGGCTGAAGGGCTCTCTCTTGGCACTCAGCTGTGCCACCTTTGGGGAGAGTGGTGATGTGTATAATTTTTTTTTTTTTTTTTTGAGATGGAGTTTCACTTTTGTCTCCCAGGCTGTAGTGCAATGGCACAATCTTAGCTCACTGCAATCTCCACCCCGCCGGGTTCAAGCGATTCTCCAGCCTTGCCTCTTGAGTATCTGGGATTACAGGCATGCACCACCAGGCCTAGCTAATTTTTTTTATTATACTTTAAGTTTTAGGGTACATGTGCACAACGTGCAGGTTAGTTACATATGTATACATGTGCCATGTTGGTGTGCTGAACCCAGTAACTCGTCATTTGACATTAGGTTTATCTCCAAATGCTATCCCTCCTCCGACCCCACAACAGGCCCTGGTGTGTGATGTTCCCCTTCCTGTGTCCATGTGTTCTCATTGTTCAATTCCCACCTATGAGTGAGAACATGCGGTGTTTGGTTTTTTGTCCTTGTGATAGTTTGCTGAGAATGATGGTTTCCAGCTTCATCCATGTCCCTACAAAGGACATGAACTCATCATTTTTTATGGCTGCATAGTATTCCACGGTGTATGTGTGCCACATTTTCTTAATCCAATCTATCATTGTTGGACATTTGGGTTGGTTCCAAGTCTTTGCTATTGTGAATAGTGCCACAATAAACATACGCGTGCATGTGTCTTTATAGCAGTATGATTTATAATCCCTTGGGTATATAACCAGTAATGGGATGGCTGGGTGAAATGGTATTTCTAGTTCTAGATCCCTGAGGAATCGCCACACTGACTTCCACAATGGTTGAACTAGTTTACAGTCCCACCAACAGTGTAAAAGTGTTCCCATTTCTCCACATCCTCTCCAGCACCTGTTGTTTCCTGACTTTTTAATGATCGCCATTCTAACTGGTATGAGATGGTATCTCATTGTGGTTTTGATTTGCATTTCTCTGATGGCCAGTGATGATGAGCATTTTTTCATGTGTCTTTTGGCTGCATAAATGTCTTCTTTTGCGAAGTGTCTGTTCATATCCTTCACCCACTTGTTGATGGGGTTGTTTTTTTCTTGTAAATTTGTTGGAGTTCATTGTAGATTCTGGATATTAGCCCTTTGTCAGATGAGTAGATTGCAAAAATTTTCTCCCATTCTGTAGGTTGCCTGTTCACTCTGATGGTGGTTTCTTTGGCTGTGCAGAAGCTGTTTAGTTTAATTAGATCCCATTTGTCAATTTTGGCTTTTGTTGCCATTGCTTTTGGTGTTTTAGACATGAAGTCCTTGCCCATGCCTATGTCCTGAATGGTATTGCCTAGGTTTTCTTCTAGGGTTTTTATGGTTTTAGGTGTAACATTTAAGTCTTTAATCCAGCTTGAATTAATTTTTGTATAAGGTATAAGGAAGGGATCCAGTTTCAGCTTTCTACATATGGCTAGCCAGTTTTCCCAGCACCATTTATTAAATAAGGAATTGTTTCCCCATTTCTTGTTTTTGTCAGGTTTGTCAAAGATTAGATGGTTGTAGATATGCGGCGTTATTTCTGAGGGCTCTGTTCTGTTCATTGGTCTATTTTTTTTTTTTTAAGTAGAGACAGGGTCTCATCATATTAGCCAGGTTGGTCTCAATCTCCTTACCTCAGGTGATCCACCTGCCTCAGCCTCTCAAAGTGCTGGGATTACAGGCCTGAGCCACCATGCCCAGCTTGTTTTTCTTTCTTTTTAATCTGTCTGTTTTTAGATATTTTTGTTCCAACCAAGTGCTGGGATCTATCTGGTGGATTCCCCAAATGCACTCTCATCCATGCTAGGTTCTGTGGACAAATGAGAGTTGAAAACTCCTGTTTTACTATCTTGTTAATGTCACTCTGAGTATAGTGATAAATAACTTTGTGGCTAGGACAAATATGAAAGTCGTTTTCTCATGTTGGTAAAAAATTAATTGCTTTTTTTTTTCAAATGAAATATTTTTGAAATAGTGTTCACTGTAGGTACCGTTTTTCTCTTTTAAGTGTATAACATTGATAGTAGAGTCTGTGAGGAAGGGACATTTGCATTAAATTAATGATAAGTCAGTTGCAATATCTAGACATAAGGTGAGTAGATTACATTGGCATTTCCTTGCCCAACTGTAACTTTCAGGCTAGCAGGAAAAACATTTGTTCTCCATTATATATGCCAAATTTATGTCACACAGTAGGTCCTCAATAAATCTTTGTTGAATGCTTTTATCCCTAGTTGAATTCCTTGATGCTTTGTCAGACCCCATTTTAAGCTAAATCTACTTGATATGCAGAACTTTGCTCGTGAAAGTTCTCATGATTCTGGAACCCATCTAAAGTGACAGCCCCTTGCAATTTATTTGAGTCTCGTAATTTGTATCCAAAAGAGTAATAAGCCTTAGCCCAAAGGTAACTGAATAGGAAAATGTCATTCTCTATAATAGCACTATTATTCAAATTATAAGCTATTTGTTCTATTAATCCTGTTTATACTCATCCCATTCTGTAGAGTTAATTAAATTGGATGATCAATTAACTTAGGATTTCCTCTAATGAATCAGAGGGCAAGAATTCTTGGGAAAGACTTCTATAAGCCTAATTTTTGCTATCAGTAATATGGACTTCTACCATACAAGAATACAAGATAATTGGGAGTATTCACTGTCCATAGTGTCCATGTTGTTAAAATGTATTGAAATTACAATTACAATGTGTTAGATAAATGTATGTTATTATGCTAAAACTGGTGGGGTCTTTCTGTACAATGTTAATAATTTGACAATATTATACCTCTGGTACAGCTTTCTGGGATTTTGTCCAAGAATATGAATTAGCCCTAATTCTATACATATTAAATCCTTCTGTGTCTTGTATTAAATAGATGGTTTTTTGAATTTAATAACATCAAAACTTCTTTATTATATGTGCTACATATTTTAGGTAATTACATTTTGAAATTGGCATTAGATCTATTTCATGTTCAATATTTGTGGAATTAAGAAGATTTATGTAATGTGATCCACTTGTCTAAAGATATTTCCTGAATTTAAAAGGGCAACTCTTTTCAATATCATTTATTATTACATTTTTATAAAATTAAACTTTATTCCATTGGAGAGGCAGAGGACACAATTCATCTACCATCTTAAACAACAATATTAACTTTTAATCAACAGTCACACTTCAGTAGCCTATGCTAAAAGAGATTAAAAATTATGATTTTCATCCTCAGTGAAATTTTCATCCTTCAAATAACTGTTCTCCCATTCAGTTGCAAAATTATACTAGTTAAATGACTGTCCCAATTATAATAGCAATAATAATGTGCTAGATACTGTTCAGAATACTTTATAGTAATGTTTGTTTATAACAACATATAAGGTAGGTACAGTCATTATTGCCACTTTCTGGTGTAGAAACATAGGTAAAGAGATATTAAGAAACACATTCAAGGTCAGAGAGCTAGGAAGGTTAAAACTCTAATTCAAACTTTGTCTCCAAAGTTTCTAGTTGTATTATATCATTGTGCTACCTTTTGAGATTCCCAAAATCTGGAATGAAGAACTGATGAGAATGGATAAGTCAGAGACAGTAATACATTTTGCTTGCCCCCAATTGGAATAGAGAATTTATAGACCACAAATCACACTGCATTTGGAAGAGGATCTCACTCAGAATACATGTATTGGTTTCCTAAGGTTGCAGCAAGAAGTTACCATAAACTTGGTAGACTAAAACAACAGAAATTTTTCTCTTGTAATTCCTGAGGTCAGAAGTTCAAAATCACAATGTTAGCAGGGTTACCTTTTAAAGCCACAAGGGGAGATTGCTTTGGGGACTCCTCCAGTTCCTGGTATTTTCAGGTATTCCTTGGCTGTGGCAGCAAAACTCCCATCTCTCCCTTTTTCTTCACATGGCTTTCTTTCCTGTATCTCCTCTGTTTACATGTCATCTTCCCTTTTCTTTCTTATAATCTCAATTCTAGTCGCTTAACTTAATTATATCAGCAAGGTAACTTTTTCCAAATAAAGTCACCTTCGTAGGTTCCAGGGATGAGGTATTAGACATATCTTTTTGAGGCCATTATTCAAAAAGACACAGTACATATTTCTAGATCATAGATTAAAGAAGACTTGCCTTACTTGACCAATCTTTGGGCAATTGGAGGACAGTATTTATTTAATATAAAACAAAATAAATCCTGGTTAAACCATCAAAAATAATTTTTCAAAGAAAATTTAGTTGAAATCAGAAGCTATTTAAGTATGTTTACAAAATAGTAGAATTACCTATGTTTAAAATAAAATTTAGACAGATGAAGGCTTAACACAAAGCCTCCTAGAAATAAAATAATCTTAGGTTTTTTTTAACAAAAATATAAAAGGGGATTGGTAAGATACTGCTTTTTACAAACCATTTTTCATTTAACAAATAAGTCCTTTCTTCCCAGAAGCTACACTTCAGAAAGAAGTTGGGCTGATAAAACCTGAAAAAAAAATCTTCCAAATATTCACAAAGGAATCTCACTGTTGAGTATATATCCATGCTTCTATGCTTATTGCAGCACTATTCAGAATAGCCAATATATGGAGCTAAGCGTTCATCAGTGGATGAATGGATAAAGCAAATGTGGAACATATACACAATGAAATATTTTTTAGCCATAAAAGGAATAAAATTCTATCATTTGCAATAAACTAGACAGGACTGTAGAACCTTATGTTAAGTGAAATAAACCGGGTACAGAAAGACAAATATTGCATTTTCTTTCTCATATGTGGAAGCTAAAACACACTGATCTCATGGATACAGAGAGAAGAATAATGGTTACCAGAAGGTGTAAAGGGTTGATGGAGAAAAAGAAGAATAGTGAATGGGTATAAAAAGCAGTTAGATAAAAGAAGTAAGATCTAGGGTTCAGTGACACAACTATACTTAACGATAATTTATTTTATATATAATATGTATATTATATATAATATTTTATACATAGTATATAACATGTATATTATATATATTTTATATAGCATATAATATGTATATTATATATAATCTTTTATATATAGTATATGCTATGTATATTATATATGATATAATTATATAACAGTTATATAATATGTATATGATATCATTATATAACAGTTATACAATATGTATATGATATCATTATATAACAGTTATACAATATGTATATGATATCATTATATAACAGTTATACAATATGTATATGATATCATTATATAACAGTTATACAATATGTATATGATATCATTATATAACAGTTATACAATATGTATATGATATCATTATATAACAGTTATACAATATGTATATGATATCATTATATAACAGTTATACAATATGTATATGATATCATTATATCATAGTTATACAATATGTATATGATATCATTATATCATAGTTATACAATATGTATATGATATCATTATATCATAGTTATACAATATGTATATGATATCATTATATCATAGTTATACAATATGTATATGATATCATTATATCATAGTTATACAATATGTATATGATATCATTATATCATAGTTATATAATATGTATATGATATCACTATATCATACATATATAATATGTATATGATATCACTATATCATAGTTATATAATATGTATATGATATCATTATATCATATGTATATAATATGTATATGATATCATTATATCATATGTATATAATATGTATATGATATGATATCATATGTATATAATATGTATATGATATCATTATATCATATGTATATAATATGTATATGATATCATTATATCATATGTATATAATATGTATATGATATCATTATATCATATGTATATAATATGTATATGATATAATTATATGTATATAATATGTATATGATATAATTATATAATTATATCATATATGTATATATAATTATATAATAATTATATAATATGTATATGATATAATTATATAATAATTATATACATATGATATAATTATATAATAATTATATCATATGTATGTGATATAATTATATAATAATTATATAATATGTATATGATGTATGATATAATTATATAATATGTATATGATATATGATATAATCATATAATTATATAATATGTATATGATATATGATATAATCATATAATTATATAATATGTATATGATATATGATATAATCATATAATTATATAATATGTATATGATATATGATATAATCATATAATTATATAATATGTATATGATATATGATATAATCATATAATTATATAATATGTATATGATATATGATATAATCATATGATATGTATATGATATATGATATAATCATATGATATGTATATGATATATGATATAATCATATGATATGTATATGATATATGATATAATCATATGATATGTATATGATATATGATATAATCATATGATATGTATATGATATATGATATAATCATATGATATGTATATGATATATGATATAATCATATGATATGTATATGATATATGATATAATCATATGATATGTATATGATATATGATATAATCATATGATATGTATATGATATATGATATAATCATATGATATGTATATGATATATGATATAATCATATGATATGTATATGATATATGATATAATCATATGATATGTATATGATATATGATATAATTATGTAATTATATATGTATATGATATATGATATAATTATATAATTATATCATGTATATTATATATGATATAATTATATAATTATATCATATGTATATTATATATGATATAATTATATAGTAATTATATCATATGTATATTATATATGATATAATTATATAATAATTATATAATATAAAATATACATATTATATAATATATAATATAAATTATATATTTTTTGAAATATAGATTATATATAATATATATTGCAATGAGCTGAGATATATGTTATCTATACTATATTATACATTATATATACTCTATATTATATATGTATATTATATATAATATATATATAATGTGTATATATTATATATAATAAATTATCTGACATAATATACAATGTATATTATATATACATATACAATATATTTCAAAATAGCAAAAGGAATGGATCCTTCCTCCTACCTCCCTCCTGATCTTTAGAGCTGGTGGAGCACTATCTCCCAACTAACCAAGGGAGCAGGCTGGGGCACCCAGCAATGACACATGCAGGCCAGTTCCAGCTTGCACAACTGTCTTTAGCTGCAAGTCTTGCCACTGAGAGAAGGCTTGTGTTTGGCAACTGTCCTCCTACTCCAGCCCTGCAATGGGAGAGAGCCTCATTTCAGAGGCTACTGCTAGGGCACTCTCCACACTGCTTAAATCTGGCTGTGGGCTCATCCTTAATTTCAGAGCAAGTGCTCCAATCTCTGGCCTGAGATTAAAATGCCTGTTATGGCAGCCTCTGCCAGGCCATCAAATAATGTGTCTAAACTTTCAAAATGGTGTCAGCTATGGGCTTGTGACCAGAAAGGCTGGGGCCCTCTGAACCAGCATGGGCATGGGCAAGAAGCTGTGAGGAGTGTGTTCCACTCATGTCTTGGTCTCACCGCGGTCCATAGCATGGCAGTGGGCATTATTCTAGGTATGCCCACTAGAGCCTGGCTTCTCCTTCTCTCCTTGGCTAGGTGGCAGTTGCAGCTGCATTAGGCCAAACTCAGGTGGAAGATGGGGCACAGCTCAGCATTAAACTCTGTGGCTTTTACCTCACCTACTCCTCCCATCCTCTTCAAGTATTTGGTCTTTCAATTATACTCTCTCTTTTATTTTTTAACCATTTGTCCTACTGATGTTGTTTTCAATGAAGTAGCCTGAAAAAAGGGAAAAGGGCAATGGGAGACAATGCAGTATTATAATAATTACTTTATTTTCAAATGAGAAAGTCATGGACATGTATGCCTATGTATGTGTGTATATACACAAACAAAACCAGCATGTATGAATGTATCCATTATATTTATATATATAATTGTGTATGATATATACATATATAGGTATAAATATATATGTATACATCCACATACTTATCCATGACTTCCTCATTTGAAAATAAATACTGCATTTTCTTCCAGTTGTCTTTTCCGTTTGTTCAGGCTACTTCTAGGAAAAAATAACACACAGGCAAATACACACACATTCACACAGAAACACGGTAAATGTTAAAATAATGAAAATGAAAAATTTGAGATCACTACATATATTTAACATATTTATGTGTGTGTATATATATATACACAACCATCTTTAATTTTTTATTTTCACTATTTTTACATGTTACAGTTTCAATTTCTTTGCTTCCTGTCTGTTATCCAATCCAACTTCTTCATATTCCTCTGCATGTTGCTTCTTAAAATAATTGTTTTGTTGTCTGTAGTCTCTTTTTCTGCAACTCCAATGCACATTTCTTAGACCACTTAATTTTGCCTCACAGGTCTCTAAGACTGTATTCCTTTATTTGTTATTGCTGTAGGTCTATTTTTTCTTGTTCTTCATATTGAGTGACTTCTATAGATATAGTTTTATCAACAACTCTTTCATATGTTTTTTATTTCTAAAATGTTTTTTAGCCAATCTAGTAAATTTTGCATTTTCGGCACTAGAAGTTTTGGCATTATAAATTTCAGGTCAGTTATTATGTATTATCTATGCTATTTTTTTATCTGTCCCTATACTACATAGTTCAGAGGTCAGTCTGAGTACCAAGAAGAGTTTGTATTTAGAATGTTGGAGAAAGTCAGGGAGAGGGAGAGAAAGAAGATAAACCAGGAAGCTCTCCAGGTGTATTTTCCTACATGCAATTTTCTATTGCAGCTTCTGCCTGCTTTTCTACATTCTCTAGTGCTTTTAGATATTTGAATGTTATAATGTTTTAGAGTATTATATTAAAATTGTACTAAATTTTATAACAATTGCATTAAATTGTATTAAATGTTAATACACATTAAAAAGTACAACAGAATATACAGCTTGATGAATTCTTCAAATTAAAAACAACATCGAATTAAGAAACAAAATATAAACTTCCCAAAATTCCCATGTGTCTTCTTACAGACTCACCACAATCTCTGTTAATTAGTCTTCTAAAACTTTTTAAAAATCCAATATATTTTACTCTTTTTTACACTCTATATAAATAAAGTTGTATAGTATATTGTTTCATTTCTGACCACTTTGGCATATGTTTATGTTTGTGAGATTCATCTATAATGTTGCATATGATTGTAGATTATTCATTCTTGCCATAATATTTCATTTCCTTATATGAATATCCCAAAATGTGTATTTTTCTGTTTTTTTTTTTTAATTTTAGGATATTATGAAACATTCTGCTTGAAATATTCCTATACAAATTATTTAGTAAATGTACATCAGAATTTGGGGATAATGTATATCTGGATGTGGAATTGCTGATCCAAGGTTATGTATACAACTTTATGTGATAATATAAAGCAGTTTTTAAAAGTAGTTTTACCAATTAGTACGCCCATTAGCAATATGTTAGTTGTTCTACATTCACCACAACATGGTGCTAATAGTCTTTTAAAACCCAGCTGGAAGTAGGTTATTATTGGCTTTTGGTGTAATTTGCATTTCTCTGATGACTAATAAAATTGAATACTTTTTAATATGTATATCGGTCATATGGATATTTTTTCTTGTCAAACTCCATTCAAGCTTTTTGATAATTATTTTGTGAAGATACTATCTGGTTGGCTTCTATGATGTGGGAGGAAGAACTTTGAAGATGTCCTCTAATGATTCTTGTTTACTGATTGTTCAATCAAACAAATATTGGTGCTTAAGTGAAGGGACTGTGAGGTTGTAATTGATACTAGTGGTGGCCTTTAAATTACTGAGACTACCCTGGATTATCCAGGTGGGCCCAATTAAATATTTAAGAGCAGAAGAGGAAGGCAGATGGGTCAGAAATATGTTATGGAAGAAGAAAGACAGAAGAGAGTTGGCACAAAGGAAGTTCAGAGAGATTACCAACATAGAATTTGATGCACCATTACTGACTCTGATGTGTCAGGGCCCACATGCAAGGATGAGAGAGAGGCTCCTAGCAAATAAGGGCACCCCTAAGCTTTCAGAGTGACATGAATTTAAGACCTCAGTCCTACAACTGAAAGGAACTTGATTCCGCCATAACTTGAATGAACTTGATTCTTCCCAGACTCTACTAATACCAGTACAGCATTTAACACTGATTTCAGTTTTGGGAAACACTTGACAAAGAAACCAGATGAACCAACCTGGACTTCTTACCTTTGGAACTGTGATATAATACATTTGTGTTGCTTTAAAGCACTAGGTATATGGTAATTTACTATGGTAACAAGAGAAAACTAATACACATGGTTTCTGTTTGGAAGTTAGCTGTCAATTTTATTGATGCTCAATTGAGGGTACTTTATCATTTTATCTAACTGGGTCTAAGATTTTTTTTTCATTTTTTTCAACCACTTTACTGTAGTGGACCTGGATGTGTTTTTTTTTATTTATCTGGTTTACTATTTGCAATATTTTGTTGAAAAATAAACATTGTTTATCATAGGATGCAGTTAGGAAAATAAAAAATATATATATGGCATAGATTGGGAGAAGTAGTTGAAAAATATATTTCTGTCAAAAAATTATACCCAGAGTATGTAAATAATTCTCACATTTGAATGAATTGCTCACAAAAGAAAATATACTAATTGCTAACAACACATTGACAGTTAACCAACTTTATTGATCATGAAATCAAAACCATAATGAGATATTACTTCACACCCACTTGAATGGCTAAAATAAAAAAGATTTAAACATGATAAGTGTTAGCAAGGCTGTGCAGCAACTACAACTCTTACACATTGCTTCTGGTAATGTACAATAGTATAGCCACTTTGCAAAGACTTTGGCTAGTTCTCATAAAATTAAACATGGAATTGCCATATGAACCAGCAATCTCTCTCGTGTATTTCCCCAAGAGAAGTGAAAATCATATGTCCATAAAAAGTGGCATATAAATATTTATAACAACTTTTTAGATAATAGTCCTAAAAAAAAGCAACCCAAAGGCCCATTAACTGTTGAACAGATAACAAATCACCATCTATTCTTATAAAGGAATATTATTTAAAAATAAATATATACAAATGACTGAAGCATGCAACAATATGCATAAATCTGAAAGCATAATACTAGGTTTATTAGTCTGTTCTCATGCTACTATGGAGAAACACCTGAGACTAGGTAATTTATAAAGAAAAGAAGTTTAATTGACTTACAGTTCTGCAGGGCTGGGGAAGCCTCTGGAAACTTACAATTATGGTGGAAGGCACCTCTTCACAGGGCAGCAGCAGAGACAGTAAGTGCAAGCTGGGGAAACACCAGATGCTCACAAAACCATCAGGTATCATGAGACTCACTCACTTTCACAGGAACAGCATGGGAGAAACCAACTCCATGATCCAGTCACTTCTCACTGGCTCCCTCCCTTGACACATTGGAATTACGGGAACTATAATTTGTGTGAGGGCACAGCCAAACCATATCACTATGTGACAGAAGTCAAGCAAAGATAATTAAAATGTGTGAGTACATTTAGATGATATTTTGGAAAAGGCAGAAGTATAGTGACAGAAACCATATATATGATTGAGTTGGAGGAGGAGAACAGCTCTGAGGAGAGCAGCTCAAAGGAGTTAAAAGGTATTTTGGGGTTGTATCTGTCCTATATTTTGATTATGGTGCTGGTTATATTCTTGTACTTAATACATTTTATACTTACAAAGGGTGATTTTTATCATATATAAAGTATACCTCAGTAAAATTATTTTCAATTATGCAAGAATCTATAATGCTTAAAAGAATGAGATGTTGAGTAACAAGTGAAATAGATGAGTCAAAAAATATATAAAATACAAGTCAGCAAAAGTTTCTAGTATATATTAAGTCTTTGGTATAAGGACAATGTAAGCATTCACAGAACAAGGATTCAATGACTTGAGTTAGGCAAACTGATTGCTAGTAACCAGAAAAATATTCAATTCATATAATCACCAAACATAATACCTAAAGGCAAATTAAATGTGGATTAAATAAATGTAAATGGAATCAAAATTTGAAAATTAAAAAAAGTAGTAAACATATATTTAATTTTTTGATTTGATTTATTTGAAATGAAAATATTTTATGCAAAGAATATTAGAACAGGCTGGGCATGATGGCTCACGCCTATAATCCCAGTACTTTGGGGGGCCAAGGTGGGAGGATTAGTTGAGTCCAGGAGTTTGAGACCAGGCTGGGCAACACTGTGAAAATGTATCTCTACAAAAATACAAAAAATATTAGCTGGTGTGATGGCACGCACCTGTAGTCCCAACTACGTGGGAGGCTGAAGTGGAAGGATCACTTGAGTCTGACAGGCAGAGGCTGCAGTGAGCTGGGATCATGCCACTGCACTCCAGCCTGGGTGACAGAGGACAGAATGAGACTATGTCTCAAATATATATATATATATATACACACACACATATATATACACACATATATTATATATACACATATATATGAACAAATATATATATTAACAAATATATATATATGAACAAATGTTACAATATGTAATTAATGCTGTACATATTTACTGAGTTAAGACAGAATACCTGGGAATATATTTTCACAAAACTTAACAGGATTCTTAATCACAATGGTTAAAGGCTATTGCAAACTGAATAGCAGCATGAAACTATTGCTAAGAAATCTAAGTAGAGAAAATTAATTAAAAATTTACAAAGAACAAATGTTTAAACCATGGAAATAATTAAGAATTGCAAATAAATATAGTCAGGGAATCCAACTTTACTTCAATAAAATTATTAATATGATCAAATATTGAATGAATAAGTTGTGTCATCATTATGTCTGCTATGTAAAACAATAATTATTCATAAATTTAACATTCAATTTCACTTGTTACCTTTTTATTATATTTTAAAAATATCTGTGTTGAAGTTTACTGCAATATTAATGTACTGTTTTTTAATCAGTAAATCTATATACTTAGCTAAATGTTATAACTTTTTCATTTTATTCCTGGGTTAAGCGAAATTAAAAAAATCTATTTAAAAAGTTACAGGCTTGTCTATAACTTTCAGTGAGTAAATAAATTAATATATTATTTAGTGAGAATGAGATCAGCTGAGCAGCCTTTCTGTTCTTGGCTGAGCTCACTCATTTATTTGTGATCATCTGTGAGTGAATTAGGCGGGCAAATGTGATGATTTTGGCTGGGCTGTCTCATATGTTGAGGATCCTGTTGTTTTTGGGCTGATTTAGAATGACTTCAGCTTGGACAGTTGGGTTTGCCTCCATCTGTTTTCTCATTCTCCAACTGGCTAGTGCAGGCTTGTTTTTTGGTGATAGCAAGATTTTGAAAGAGAAAACAAGAGCATGAAAAGACTCTTAAGGCATAGTCTATAACATTATGACTTCTACCACATAGATAGAAAACAGAGTCCATATAAAATTCTTTAATTTGAGGATTACATTAAGATCCTATAGGCATAATTGAATTCCGAGTAGAATCTGAAATTAATCAACTTACCATTAATCTATATTTGTATTCTGTTTCAATAGCAATATTCTATTTATATTGTACTGGCCAGAGTAAATCACATGGATCTCATAGTTTCAAGGGAGGGGTAATATATGTGACAACTTGATATAAGGAGCTAAGCTACAAACTTAGCTCACAAAGTGCAGCAGGTGTGGATATAGGTAGAAAATTAGAAACAGATTTTAAAATCTAGCTAACAAAAATTTTAGTGTCTCCAGGAAAGTTGCTACTAGGTCTTTGGGAGGATAATATATGCACTAAGCCTAATATGTGTACTAGGCAAACATAATAACTTTTGAAGTGGAATAAGGTAGTGAGTTCTAGTGTTAAACTGTTTAGATCCTAGTCCTGGTTCTACCACTTACTAAGTAAGCACTTTTGACAAAGTTATGTATTCTATCTATCCTGCATTGGTCAATCTTTTAAATGGGGCTAATTTTAAAACTTACCACAGAACTTCACCTTGTTCAAACAAGCAAAGCACGTAGGACACTACTGGGAACATAATAGCCTTCTAGTATATTTTAGCTATTATTGATCAATAAACAGGATCATAAATATTAGGTCAATGGTAATTTGATTAAATTCGGATAATGCCTGGAATTTATCGTGCCAATAAGGCTCTTAATGTAACACATCAAATTAAAGAATGGTATCTGGACCTTATTTTCTCCTTTTATTAATATACTCTTTCTTGAGGATCTCAACCAGCGCTGTGCCTTTATACTGAATGATGCCACTGACTCCAATATTGTGCATCCAACCTCGACAATGGCAGTGTATATAACAAGTGTATTAATGTTAATGGCTGCAAGATTAACTCTCCAACCACCTCCACCTTTCAGCCCATCATGTTTCCTTTTTAATCTCTTTCAAAAGCATTGAATTATTCAAGTTAAAACCCTAGCAATTATATTTGTTTCTTCTTTTTACTCTCACTTTCTAAGTCCAATCCTAGGTAAGTCTTACTTATGTGAACACCAGAGTGTAGTCCTTGATTTTCCTTCCTCTCTCTATCCCCATTGAAATAATTTTATAATAAACCAATATTTTATCTAAAGTCTTTACTTCTGTAATAGTTTCTCTTGTGTGTATGCATTCATTCTTGCACTTCTATACTTTCTTTTCCTGCAGCTAAAATAATCTTTTATAATATGAACCAGATCATCTTACTTCCCTACACATAATCTTCCAGTAACTTCTCATAGAGCTTGGAATTAAATTCAAATACTTACCATGGCCTCTGAATATGTGTCCCAAAAAGAAAAGACTTTAGTACACAAAAATCTCCAGCCTCACCTGTTGCCTTCTTTCCCTGGCCCACTGAGCTTCACCTAGCCTCCTCCTCTATGAACTCCCACTCTTCCAAGCTACCCCTAATTAAGTGTTTTCAAATATTATTCCCTTTATCTGGAATAATTTTTGCCCAGATTATTTAATGGATAGTTTCTTCCTGTTATTCTGTTCTCTCCTCAATGTTATTTTTTCAGAAGATTTTTTACCTAACTGTCCATCTAAAGCAACCTTACCTCATCCCAAACTACTTTCTATCATATCACCGTTTTATGTGTGGCTTTTATTTCCATCTGAATTTACTTTATGTACATAATTGCTTATTTTTTGCCTACTCCCCACATTTTGGAGGTATTTTGTTTAACAACTGTACTTCCAGAACTTTGGTAGTGTCTAGAACATAGATGTTTTACAAATGATGCCTGAACCAGATCTATCAGAAAACAATGTCAAATCTTTCGGACACTGAATCTAAAATGTCTCCAAAGTGTAAAAATCACAGTTCAAAAAAATCTATAATTATTTGCATTTGGAAAATAATATCCTAATAAACTGATATAAACTGATTTTATTAGTTGTTTAAACATATCTCATAATTGTAACATATACAAAATTATATCTAAAGTCCATTAACATAGCATTACCAAAACGAGTGCTCTTTTGACAGTGTGAAAAATAAATAGAAAATGATTAAGTATGATATATTTACACGTTTGATTGATGCTGTATTTCCTAAAACGTCTAATCTTTAAAGGCCATAGAGAAATGACAAAAAATGCCCTAATAACAAATTTATATTAAGTGATTTCAATAGATGTGTTTGCAGCTGTAATAACTGATCACAGAAGACAATTTGATTTCAACATTTTTTTCAGATAAATCAGCAGTAAATCTGCATTAAAATGAGCATATTTATTTCAAAATGACCTGGTAAATATTTTCTTCAGGTGTTTCAACAAACATTATGAATTAATCTTTTGAAACTAATTAATATTGAGAGAAATTTTAAAATGTTGACTGGTAGAAAATGAAAATTTGATCTTTCAAAGGGGCTATTTTATTTCTTCCATGAGAAAATTATGTTTTAAAAATAAGCTTTCAAACTTTTATTCATTTAACATTATACATAAACTTAATAAGTTTAAGATAAAAAGCATGTATTCAAGTATTAATAATTGGAATATACGACTAAAATTGATTAATATTTTCAATCTATGTCACCCAAATGAATTTTGTTTAATTAAAGTTTCTTGACATTCTTATTTCTATTTATACAAATATATTTCTTTATACAGTTAAAATAAGAGCGAGCCTATAAATAAATGAACACATGATTAATTGCTTTTTAATAAAAGTGCTAAAACAATTTAATGGGGAAATATTTTTTTTACAAGAAATGGAGCTGAAACAACTGGACATCCACCTGTCGAATAAATGAATTTGAACCTTGCCTCACATTACACACACACACACACACACACACACACACATACACTTCTGTTAAAATGAGATAGACCTAAAAGCAAGCTGAAACTATAAACATATTTTAGAGAAATGGCATAAGATACATATTCACCATCTTGTGGTAAGGAAAAGACTTTTAGTATATAAAAATCAGTAGTCATAAAAGTAAAAGTGAAATACAAGTTAATTCTTGGCAGCTTGTATAAATTATAAAGGATTTATTTAAAGGCACTGACGATATCTCAGACCTCATTTTGTGTAAGTAAAAACTTCTCAGTCAATGGCTTTTCTAATTTGGTATTTAACTTTTGCTCTGCGGTATTAAAGAAAAACTGTGATTAAGGTATCTTTGTAGAATAATTTTTGTAAAACTGTATTTTTTGTGCTGTATAAAAATTATGTAATACTTTTGGTCATATAAATTCTAGAAACTGTTGGTAGATTATATAAATTTGAGATATATAATTGGTATCAGGAATTTTGGGAACTCATGTGCATTTGGAAATTTAACTGTATAAATTGATAGTTTCATAAACCTAAGAAAAAAGAATCCTCTGCAAAATGATTACTGAATATATGTCAGATCATGTCACTCTTTGCACAAAACCTATCAATGGCTTTCTCTTTTACTCAGGGTAAAAGTCGAAGTCCTTACAATGATCTATATACAGCCTGTCTGATTGCTCCCTGCCTCACTCACCACTCTCATCTTGCTCCCTATTCTCTCTCTTTCTCACTACTTCTCATGTTTATTAAACTTGCTCAGCTCGGACAAGTGAGCTTATACTCAGGTTTATATTCAAGTGTCACGTTTTTAAAGAAGATTTCCTTGCCTATCCTAAAATTGAAGCAAATACAGTGAAATATTTCAGCAACTACCTGTGATTTTTTTATGATACACGTGAACATACCCTTCAAATAACTTTCATAAGTCTGCAATTTTTCAAGATTATTTGCCAGACTTCAGGAATGTGTTGATTTTATTTAAAAATCCCAATAATTTTTAATGTTCTACCTTGTTTGCCATAAAATAAATGCCTTTAAATTCAAATTATGTCACCATAATTCACTTTCCACATAATGATTTGCCAATGTAGTTTTCAGGATAAAATTTATTTATCTGTGGAATTAATTGTTTTCATTCAACATTCATTCATATGCCCATTTCTCCTTAAAATGGCACACTAGTGAAATATAGAGTTGTCCTGATATACCCAACCATGTCTCCTGTCCTATGACATTGTGCACAATTCCATATTAATTCATTATTCATTACTTTAGAGAATCAGATAAATCTATGTTGCAGGTGACTGTCTCAATCTTATTTCTTAATTTTATGTTAAAGTAGTACAATTTTTTAATATTTCTCAGTAACTGACACATATTGAAGACATTTTATAAGATAATTTGTTATAATTATTTGACATCTTTGAAATTACAATAAAGACAGATTTTCTTGGAAAAAAATCATCTCATTCCACTTGGAATTAAAAAGGTGACATATTGATTTCATCTGCAAAGGCTTCATTGCTATTAGTGAAGCAAGTGATGTTTAAAGTAAAAGTCACAGAGAATGCCACCGGAGTGCTAACAGGTTAGTATTAAAAATAAATCACCTTACACCTGAAAGCAATGAGCTGTTAAAATGATAAAGAATATTAAGCAACATAGTCTAATTATAACTTTCAGATAGCAAAATCTTAATTAAAGTTTTAGAATACATAAATGAATAAGTTAAATGACAATGAACAATACTGTACACATTAAGGGACAGTGCCAAAATTAATAATGAAAATCACATTATCTCTATATATTCAGCACTTGTTACTTTGTTCCATACATATACCATATATTTTGATGAAATTAATTAATCAATTAAGCATCTGTGCTTCATAATCCCTAGAGCAATCATCCTCATCAGAAAAATCACTATTTTTTTTCTTCTTTTAAAGCCATATCTTTATTTTCTGACTTTTTATAAATATAAGTAAAATAGACATGGCCATTCTTTTTTATAGTAGTATTTGTTCCTGGTTTCTCTTTTAACATCAAATCAAAACAAAATAAGCTGTATGCAGGAAGGTTTACTAAGATTTAGTTAAAGTTATATAATTCTATATTAGTATTTCTATTTATACCTGCAGATTTACCTTCTAGCACTTGAAGCTTCATCTAGAGTAGAAAATGAAGAATGACAATGTGCCAAAAACTTTTAGACATTCTTTTTCATTTTAATTTTTTATTTATGTTATTATTATTATTATTATTATTATTATTATTATTGAGACAGAGTTTTCCTCTTGTTGTCCAGGCTGGAGTGCAATGGTGTTATCTTGGCTCACTGCAACCTCTGACTCCCCGGTTCAAGCAATTCCCCTGCCTCAGCCTTCCGAGTAGCTGAGATTACAGGCATGTGCCACCACGCCCAGCTATTTTGTATTTTTAGTAGAGACAGGGTTTCTCCATGTTGGTCAGGCTGGTCTCGAACTCCTGACCTCAGGTGATCCATCTGCCTCAGCATCCCAAAGTGTTGGGATTACAGGCATGAGCCACCTCGCCTGGCCTAGACATTCTTATAACATGCTGTCCAAATTTAACTAAATTACTAAGCAATCACTTGACAAAGGAAAACTGACTGCAAATTTAGACAATATTTCCCCCCATATAAACAGTTTTTCAACCACTACCACTACCAAAAGCATAGACTCAGAAAAAAAATAGATGAGACTAATGTCAAAATAAGGGGCATTCAATAAGTGGTAAAGCGAATGCCATCGATACCTGCCTCATTGCTTGCACACTCTGCAAATGCTTGCTGACACAATCCCATTCTCTCTATTCTTCATTCATACAGCATGCCAGGAGTAATCAGGGATGTGTCACCAAAGATTATAAATTTGAGATAGCTCTTTCTAAAGAAATATTATGTAAACTTTAAGAGAATCTATTTCAATAATTAATATTAAATACATTAAATACATAGATACAGAAGAAAGCAGTAATTTAAAAAATGATTCAATAGAATTTTATTGACAAAGCATAGAGAGGTAAAAAAAAAGATGTGCAAAAAGATAAAATATACAAAGAAGAAAGCCAGCAAAACTCAGCTATTTATAAGAATGATTAAACGAAAAAAACATGAAAGCCTACAAGAAGTAATCACTTAAAGAATTGGAGAAGAAAATTTTTCTAACCTAAAAACTGTCCAAAATTACCGCATATTGTCAACCAACATTTATAAACACAGCTATATTACAGTTTATTTTTTCAGATTGAAAGTGAAACTTCTATAACCAGACAATAGAAGCCAAAAATAACATGCAATTTTCCCTCCCTGCACACACCAAAACTTTAGGTTGGCATCCAATTTCTCCTACATAAGCAAAAGTAACAGAATAAATAACCTATGACTATTACTTTTCTTGTCCCCAAACACCAAAGAGGGGTCATATGTAAAAATTCTGGGAAAGTTTACTAGTCTCAACCCTCTGGTGATTTCTAATGAATTTCCCTTTATTTACAAATGCTAACATTACAACACCATCGTCGCTTTGTTATCACTGTTACTATTGCAAAGTACATATATCCTTCAGGAGAGCAGAAAATCAGTATAACAGATGACGATTAGGGCCTATCCCAGAACTATATATCTGCAGTAACTGCCAAAAATATATATATGTATAGTATATATTAGTATATATATAATAACTGGATAAATAACTGTACATATATACAGTTATGCTAATATAAATTTGTGAAAGAAACAGATACAATGGTCTAGAAAGTATTATATTTCTGGAAAATAAAAATGTCAAATATTCTAGCATTCTGATAAATAAATCACATAAAGAACTCAGGTATGAGGAATGCTAAGTATAAAAGAAACGGTGGTGAATATCAAAACCAGTAAAATGTAGAGTTAATATTTAAACCCTTCATTGTAGTGTGATAATTAATGCATATGTTAAGTTACGTAGTTTATTTAAAATAATGTACATAACTTTTAAAAGCAAATTAATTATGGAAATATGCATCTGAAATTACACAGTTTTCCAAAAATATGTATGGTGTTAAAGACAAAAAGTAACATATGCCTTTATATTATTATTTTATTCTAGACAATGAAGAAAACATTTGGTTTCAAAGACACACTTAATACTAGAATGAAGAAATTATAAAATATCCAAATCACAATTAAAAGAACAAGTAGAAAAATGAAAATCTAAACAATATAGCAAAATATATAACAAATCTAGTAAGAAAGTAGCAAAAATAGTATGAAATGAGATGAGCAAATTAAAATCAAAGTATGTCCTCCAGCTCTAAAACTCACTACCATGGTCAAATAGAGCAATTTTCATAAAGACATAAATATTTTAATATTAAAATTTTAACATAATTTTATATTAAGTCAAAGGAAAAATTCATACACTCTACTGGATACCAAAATATGCATTTCTAACAATTTCTCAACTAGCAAAAAAAGATAATTTTTAAATATCATGTATTACTTCATTTTCACACTTCTATAAAGAACTGCCCAAGACCCTTCCTTTATAAAAGAAAAAGGTTTAATTGACTCACAGTTCAGCATGGCTGGGAAGGCCTCAGGAAACTTGTAATCATGGCAGAAGGTGAAGGAAAAGCAGGCAGTTTCTTCAAAGGTGACAGGAAGGAGAAGTGCTGAGCAAAGGGAGAAGAATACCTTAAAATAATATCAGATTTTGTTCACTCTGATAGTAGTTTCTTTTGCTGTGCAGAAGCTGTTTAGTTTAATTAGATCCCATTTGTCAATTTTGGCTTTTGTTGCCATTGCTTTTGGTGTTTTAGACATGAAGTCCTTGCCCATGCCTATGTCTTGAATGGTATTGACTAGGTTTTCTTCTAGGGATTTCATGGTTTTAGGTCTAACATTTAAGTCTTTAATCCATCTTGAATTAATTTTTGTATAAGGTGTTAGGAAGGGATCCAGTTTCAGCTTTCTAAATACGGCTAGCGAGATTTCCCAGCACCGTTTGTTAAATAGGGAATCATTTCCCCATTTCTTGTTGTTGTCAGGTTTGTCAAAGATCAGATAGTTGTAGATATGTGGTATTATTTCTGAGGGCTCTGTTCTGTTCCATTGGTCTATATCTCTGTTTTGGTACCAGTACCATGCTGTTTGGGTTACTGTAGCCTTGTAGTATAGTTTGAAGTCAGGTAACGTGATGCCTCCAACTTTGTTCTTTTGGCTTAAGATTGTCTTGGCAATGTGGGCTCTTTTTTGGTTCCATATGAACTTTAAAGTAGTTTTTTCCAATTCTGTGAAGGAAGTCATTGGTAGCTTGATGGGGATGGCATTGAATCTATAAATTACCTTGGGCAGTATGGCCATTTTCACGATACTGATTCTTCCTATCCATGAGCATGGAAAGTTCTTCCATTTGTTCGTGTCCTCTTTTATTTCCTTGAGCAGTGGTTTGTAGTTGTCCTTGAAGAGGTCCTGCACATCCCTTGTAAGTTTGATTCCTAGGTATTTTATTCTCTTTGAAGCAATTGTGAATGGGAGTTCACTCATGATTTGGCTCTCTGTTTGTCTGTTATTGGTGTATAAGAATGCTTGAATGAGAGAAAATTTTTGCAATCTACTCATCTGACAAAGGACTAATATCCAGAATCTACAAAGAACTCAAACAAATTTACAAGAAAAAAACAACCCCATCAAAAAGTGGGTGAAGGATATGAACAGACACTTCTCAAAAGAAGACATTTATGCAGCCAAAAGACACATGAAAAAATACTCGTCATCACTGGCCATCAGAGAAATGCAAATCAAAACCACAATGACATACCATCTCACACCAGTTAGAATGGCGATCATTAAAAAGTCAGGAAACAACAGGTGCTGGAGAGGATGTGGAGAAATAGGAACACTTTTACACTGTTGCTGGGACTGTAAACTAGTTCAACCATTGTGGAAGACAGTGTGGTGATTTCTCAAGGATCTAGAACTAGAAATACCATTTGACCCAGCCATCCCATTACTGGGTATATACCCAAAGGAATATAAATCATGCTGCTATAAAGACACATGCACACATAAGTTTATTGCGGCACTACTCACAATAGCAAAGACTTGGAACCAACTCAAATGTCCAACAATGATAGACTGGATTAAGAAAATGTGGCACATATACACCATGGAATACTATGCAGCCATAAAAATGATGAGTTCATGTCCTCTGTAGGGACATGGATGAAGCTGGAAACCATCATTCTGAGCAAACTATCGCAAGGACAAAAACCTAAACACCGCATGTTCTCACTCATAGGTGGGAATTGAACAATGAGAACACTTGGACACAGGAAGGGGAACATCACACACCAGGGCCTGTTGTGCAGTGGGGGCAGGGGGGAGGGATAGCATTAGGAGATATACCTAATGTAAATGACAAGTTAATGGGTGCAGCACACCAACATGGCACATGTATACATATGTAACGAACCTGCATGTTGTGCACATGTACCCTAGAACTTAAAGTATAATAAATATATATATATATATATATATATATATATAAATCAGATTTTGTGACAACTCACTCACCATCATGAGAAATGCATGTGGTAAGCTGCTCCCATGATCCAATTACCTCTGGTCTCTCCCTTGACAGGTGAGGATTACCAGGATTATAACTCATGATGAAATTTGGGGTGGGGACACAAAGCTTAACCATATTATATGATTAAAACAACTATTTTGAAATCATTAGCATTGATATGTTTGAATAAATCAAATTGAAACTAGATCCCATCTATAGCTATATAGTATAGGAAGGAGTATTCCTTTCTACACATCAAAAAATAATCATCGATTGGCTTAAACCAATCCAAATACACTTATATTACTGTTGAAAAATTGTGGAATTAGAGACCATGCAAAGGACCAAAGGTTAAAATGCAGTAGATCAAATAAATGGCTATGTTTTTCTTTCTACACATATAAGGGGATCTTACAGTTTTATTGGCTAGTTTGATTTTTTTAAATATTAATAATATCTACTTTTACTCTCAAAGCATTACAATTTAAAAAATAAAATACGTGAATTCCCCTTTTAACTATACCAAATTATCATAAATCAATATTTGAAAGGTATAAATTCATACAGGCAAGGAAAATGGAGAGAAGAAAACAGATGACAAGTTTAGAAAGACGGAAAGTAAAAATAGCAAGTAAATTACTTAGCAGAACAGAAAATGCAAATATGTAAATGCCCTCAGACGGAAATATGAGTGAAAACTAGGTAAGTTTCCCTATAGGACACAAAAGCCCAAGGGATGTAAAGTACCAGGTACCAGGGAAACAGGAGGGAATTAGGGTTGACAAATGGAAAATTAGATTAGAATTTGGTATAACGTAAAGTTAGACCAACAAATTCCCTCCTCTCTTTCACTTGGGAAGTGACTATTTCTCCTCCTTACAAAATACAGGAGTGTTATTCTCTGGAAAACTTCAGAGCCTCTGGACCAGCATACCTGAAAAACAGGAGGAAACGCCTAAGGCATCTGGCCAAAAATGTTGGGATTAAGAAAAATTATTGAACAGTTACACACCTCTTTCTATCTTACTTCTCTCGTCTTACTCCCTGTATAATGCATTGAGACTAGGTTTGAAGGATTCTTCTCTGAAGAAATTGAGAAAACTTAATATGGGGAACAAAGAAAACCGCTAAACATGCTATTATTTATATGCTTATAGAAATAGGAGAAGAAATAATAGAATACAAGCAGTAATAATCAAGAACAAATGTTTTTGAAAATATATGTATAAATACATATACATACATAAATTAAATAAAATTATATGAATTAATGTATATGATTAACATGAGATTTGAAATATTAGTTGCAGACAATTTGAAAAGAGAATAAATTAAAAAGACAATAATGAGAGAAAAAAGATAACTTTATAAAATAAATAATCCAAGAGTTAATAATAAGGTAATAGAGAACATTAAGACAGCCTCCTTTAAGAAATAATCCAAAAACAAAAATTTGTAACTGAATTTTATAAAAATTAAGAAGAAATAAAAAATGTTTACACTAAAAAATATAAATAGAAAGAACACAAAAAGTCATTATGATGAAATATATAAGACCAGAAATAATAACAAATTACATATTGAAGAGTTTGAGGAAAGTCTCCAGAACCACTCTCACTTCTGACACCAATTACAAATCTGGGAGTCCGCAAGATGAGCCTTGGGTTTGCTTAATCTATGGAGGTACTCATATAACTCACAGAATGCTGATATAGTAATGGTTAGTTTATAATGTGGAATGAATACAGATAAAAATTAGACAAGTGAAGCAGATACATGGAGCAGAGTCCAAAGTGTTCACAAAGAGCCTTTGCCTCTCAGTGGAGTTGTGGACAGTGCTAACTCCTTTAAGGCAACAATGTGGGAATATATCCATGAAGTATTGTTAACCAGGGAAGCTCACCCAACTTTTGGTATGCAGAACTTTTGTAGGAGTTTGGTTATGAAGAAATGGTTCAGGTCACCTGCCTGGCTGACATTAGTTTCCAACCCTTCTGGCCGTTGAGTTAATATCGCATGAGGGTAAGATCTCACTGAAAATCACAATGCTAGGATAGACCATCTGATGTGGCCCAAGTCCCCAGGCCTACAATGACATCTTGTCAGGCAGAACATTCCAAGGGCTTAGTGATTACTTCCCAGAAGCTGATGGCAAAGGCCAGACCTCTCTTTGGTCAAAGTTAATTCTGTATTGTACATATATCAACAGCTTTTTAAGAAAATAACAGGCCATATAGAAAGAAGCAAAAATAAAAAAAGACATTTGAATATTAAATTCAGTACAACAATGTCTTCAAAATAAGAGAAAATAATTATTTTTTAGACAACAATTTCAGCATAATAGCAACAATTTGTGAGGATAGATTGAAGATGTATAGAGTTATGAAACTTCAAATATTTTTTTATCATGCAGTTTTTGTTGGGAAGCTACTCAAAATTGTTACAAGAATAAAACAGATAATTAAATGAAGGAAGAGGAACAGTATAATTTCCAGGAATTAGGATATGGGACATGGGAGAGCATCAAAGATAAATGCTAAGGAGGTAGAACAAGATGGCAGAATAGAAGGCTCCACTGACAGTTCCCCAACCCCCATGAGGACACCAATTTAACAACTACAAACACAGAAAAAAAAAAAAAAAAAAACCTTCACAAGAACCAAAAATCAGGTGAGCACCATAGTATCTAGTGTTAACTTTGTATCACTGAAAAAGGCACGGAAAAGATGGAAAAAACAGTCTTGAATCACCTATGCCATCCTTCTCCCACCACCTGGCAGGGGCAATATGGTACAGAAAGAATCTCTGAGCAATGGGTGAGAACAGAAACGATGTGAAGCAATGATGTCAGCACTGTCCTGACAGAGCCATCAGACCAAACTCACCTGGCACTTACACACAGAGGAAGTGTTTAAACCAGCGCTAGCCAGAGGGTAATTGCCAGTCCCAGCAGTTGGAACTTGAGTTTCTGCAAAACTTATCGCCGAAGGTAATGGGTAACGGAGCCCTGGGTCTCTAAGAAAACATGAAAGGAAGCCTAGGTCATTAGGATCGCAACTCTTAGGTGAGTCCTAGTGCTAAACTGGGCCAGAGACAGTGGACTTGCGGGGCACATGACCTACTGAGAAACCAGCTGGGTGGCTAAGGGAGTACTTGCATCAACCCTCCCGTAACCTCAGGCTGCACAACTCCTGGATACAAAAAGAGACCACTTTATTCTGCTTGAGAAGAAGAAAGGAAAGAGTGGGGAGGACTTTATCTGGCATCTTGATTATCAGCTCAGCCACAGCAGGATAGGGTACTAGCCAGAGCCATAAGGCCTCCATTCCAGGACCTATCTCCCAGATGACATTTCTAGATGTACCCTCTGCCAGAAGGGAACCAGCTTTCTAGAATGGAAGGACCTAGTCTGGAAGCATTCATCACCTGCTAACTGAGGAGACCTTGGTCCTTGAATAACTAGCAGTGATGCCCAAGTACTACATTGAGGGCCTTGGATAAGCCTCTGAAACTTGCTGGCATCGAGTGAGACTCACTCAGCACATTACTGGCTGTGCTGGCTATGGGGTGAAACTTCTTCTGCTTGAGAAAAGAAGAGGGAAAAGTAAAGGGGCTTTGTCTTTCACCTTAGGTACCAGGACATCTACAGGGGGGTAGAAGACCAAGTGGGCTCTTGGGGTCCCTGATTCCAGGACTTGACACTTGGATATCTTCTCTGGACCAGCACTGGGCCAGAAGAAAGCCTGCTTCCCTGGATGGTGAGTCCTGGCCAGGCAGAATTCACCACAAGCTGACTTAAGAGCTATTGGACACTAAGAGAACAGTAGTCGTACTCTGGCAGTACTCCTCATGGCCTGTATGGTGGTTGCTATGGGGTGAGGCTCCTCTGCCTTTGTAAAGGGTAGGAGAGAGTGGGAAAGACTGCATCTTGCGGTTTGAGTGCCAGCTCAGTCACACTACAATAGAACACCAGGTAGACAGACTTATAAGATCTTGACCCTAGTCTCTGACTCCTAGAAAGCATCTTTGGACCCACTTAGGGGTTAGGGAAAGTCACTGCCCTGAAGGGAAGGACACAGGACTGGCTAGCTTTGCTACCTTCTGATAAATGACCAGGGACCAATCCTGTAGAAACAGAAATATGTGACTTTTCAAACAGAGAATTCAAAATAGCTGTGTTAAGGAAACTCAAAGAAATTCAAGGTAACACATAAAAGGAATTCAGAATTCTATCAGATAAATTTAACAAAAAGACTAATATCATTAAAAAGCATCAAGCAGAAATTCTGGAGATAAAAAATGCAATTGGCATGCTGAAGAATACATCAGCATGTTTTAATAACAGAACTGACCAATCAGAAGAAATAATTAGAGAGCTTGAAGACAGGCTATTTGAAAATACAAAGCCAGAGAAGAGAAAAGAAAAAAAGAATAAGAAACTAAAGAAAGCCTATAGGATCTAGGCTCTACCCTCGAAAGGACAAATCTAAGAATTATTGACCTTAAAAAGGAGGTAAAGAAAAAGATATAAAAAGTTTATTCAAAGGGAAAATAACAGAAAACTTCCCAAACCTAGAGAAAGATATCAATATTAAAGTACAAGATAGTTATAGATCACCAAGCATATTTAACCAGAAGAATACTACATCAAGGCATCTAAAAATTAAACTCTCAAAGATCAAGGATTAAAAAAAAAGGATCCTAGAAGCAGTAAGAGGGGGGAAATAAAACCGAATAACACAATGGAGCTCCAATATCTCTGGCAGCAGACTTTTCAGTGGAAACCGTACAGACCAGAAGAGACTGCCATGACATATTTAAAGTGCTGAAAAACAAAACAAAATGAAACAAAGGAACACTTTTACCCTAGAATAGTATATCCAGCAATAATAATCTTCAAACATAAAAGTGAAATGAAGACTTTCCCAGACAAAAAACCAACAAACAAACAAACAAAAAATACTGAGGGACTTCATCAACACCAGACCTACCTTACAAGATATTCTAAAGGAGTACTTCAATCATAAAGAATATAATATTAATGAATAAAAAGCAATCACATGAAGGTACAAAACTCATTGCATGCCTGTATCAAAATATCTCATATACTTTATAAACATATAGACGTACTATGTACCCACAAAAATTAAAAATTTTTAAAAAGATAAATATCAGTATATTGCCAGTGTGTCTTAGTAATTTATGCAGATGACATTTATAGGATAAATTGCTTTGTAATTTTTTTCAGGAATATAAATAATAAAGCTAGGCAAGGCTGAAAACATACTTAAATGTTTTGTAAGACAATCTGTAAGCATCCACAAAGTTGTTAAAGAATCTCTAAATAACAATAAAAGGTATCATTTTAATGCCTTTATTAAAAGTGCATCGGCATTAAAGAAAGCACTAAAGTCCAAAAGCATTAAAGAAAATAATCTTTCCAAACATTGATGCTTACAAAAACTATTTATTTATCTATCACTTGTGTTAGAAAATGAAAATAAATGCGGAAGGGATTTTGCTTTTAGGCAAGTGGAAGTAGCTTACAGGAGGCCAATGAACCTACTGAGAAAACTACAAAAAGATAAGGAAATATAGAAATTATCTCTTCAAAGGCATGGGAGAGATTATATGACATAAGAAATAGATGGGCCATGAATCTGAAGAGGGAAGAGCCATGCAGAGGTGAACCGACAGTAGACAATTTCCCCTGGGGAACTTTTTTCTCTAGGTACAAAACAGGAGAATGAGAACCCAGGTATCTTCAATGCAGAATTTACCGAAACAAAGGTTATTCCCAGAATTACAAAGAAAACAGCAAAGGCTTTAATAGTCTCCAGCAGTGTTTGGACATACAAAACTGTAAACTTGGGAGAACTAAAACCTATGTGTTTTTTTTCTATTGGTATGTTTTCTGATTTTGATGTTAAATAGAGTAGATGCCTAACATGGAGCAGAAAACATCTTAAAGCAGAATGGAGTTCCCAGTTGGCTTATGGTGCTAAAACGATAAAAACTGATGTTAAAGTCCTCACAGGGGAAGGACTTTGGGTGACCACTGAGACCATAATTCTTTCTAAAGCTGTGGAGAGCCAAATCTTGGGAGTAGAATCTTCTAAAAGGTAGAATGGGTTTACTACTCTTCTGAGCTTGACTCAGCTCAGACCATATTTAAATTAAAGTAATTCACTCCCGTGTCTCTCTCTGCTTAGTAGAAAAATGATTAACTCTGTCTGGGAAAGAATAAAATCATCTGGAGCCTATGCAATGGGAATAATATTTCATGTTTTAAAAGAGATTAGTCCACATTCCAAGATACTGGACTATATGACATAAAATCCAAGAAAAGAGTAAATATATAAAAAAAAAAAGATTATAAACAACCCAGATATGAGATTTATCCAACAATAACTTTTAAATAATTGTGACTAATGTGTTCAAAAAACAGAAAAAAATACATAAAATAAGCCAATAATAAATAATTATGGCAATTTAGCTTTTGTTTCAGGCTGCTTGGTTATCAGAGGTTGTTGACAAAATTCATGTCCTTGCAGTTGCTGGACTGAGGGCTTCTGCTTTGCTTTTTCTCAAGTCATCATAAGGTCCTAGAGGCTGCTTTCTGTTCTTACCACATGAACACTTAAAGATGGAAACTTTATTACATCTCACCCTTTAAAGCCAACAAAAAACCAACTCCTGGATTCATCGATCTTTTGAGTGGTTTGTTATGTCTTGATTTCCTTCAATTCAGCTCTTTTTTTGGTTATTTCTTGTCTCCTACTAGCTTTGGGACTTGTTTGCTCTTGGTTCTCTAGTTCTTTTAGTTGTGATTTTAGGTTGTTAAATAAATTAAATGAGTTCTACAAAGGAATGAAGGAGTGTTTCAAAACAAAATTTTGATAAATTTATTTTAAAGGTCAAATTGACATTTGTTTTTGATTTATGAATTGGTCAGCATCCCATTTATAAAAGTTTTGGGGGGCCATGGTAGTGCAGTAGAGTTTTTAAGGTTGTTTGAGCAGAAACAAGAAAACAGCATAATGCAAAAAGACAGATTGGTTAATATCAGCTTACTTCAGGTCACTCTCTTTATAAAGGTTATAACAGGGGGGACTTTCTTATGATACTAGCTCAGGTTTACTGGGCCCTGTTTGGTTGCTGTGAAGCTTCTGGTTTTTGAAAAAACTGGCATGTTTTGGGTTTTTTTCTGTAATTTTAAATTACAGTTTGATTACATGGCACTTAACATGTATGACTCAATTTTGGTTTGGTCTCTTATGCCTAATGCAGAAGCTCAGTCCAAAACAATGGCTTCTTATAAATTTTAGATCACAGAAGAGAATGGGAGTTGCCAGGAAGATGGATTACACATACAGAAATGTGATACTGAAAGTGACAACCCATCGCCTTTGCCATATGCCATATTCTAGTTAAGAGCAAGACACTGGTTTAGCCAACACACAAGGGGGGATTACACACACATCAGGAGACAAAAATTAGACTTTAGAGTCTATCTTCCACACATAGAAGTAATGTAATTATACATAATGTACCTTTAATAATGTCTTTTTGTAAAAAATAACACTATCATATAAATATACACACACACACACACACACGCAAACCTTATGGGTGATCTATCTTTCTTTTTTACAACATAAAAAGGTGGCATACATAAATAGTACATTGTATGAGAAAGATAGACTTGATGGGTTATCAAAAGTCAGCAAAGGCAGCAATAATAATTTCTGCAAAACTCTTGATAATTTACTCTGCTCCAACAAACTTTTCAGCATATTTCTATTTAATAACAAGAAACACTTACACTGATGCTTCACTCATTGCTTTATGTGAATTTCTCTGTTATGACCCTTGAAATGAAAGAAATACTTCACAACTTAAAACTACAATGTAGAAACACAAGAGCCTGCTTGATTTTTCTACTTGTTGCTCACTCTAAATCAGGAATTTAGAAAATTTTAAAGAAATCTTGTTCACTGAATCAAATGTTCACTTTCACATCAAGAAAAGTGAGAGTTTCTTATGAGTTAGAGTATTTATTCATGTACAATGTTCTCAGATGCCAGTTTTAAGTAGATGCCTTGCCATGTAACATAGTATTTTTGAATAAGTACTTTAGAGTGTACTTAAACAAATTCCACTGAAGGAAGCTCATCATTTAGTTATTTATTTTATCTAAGCTCAACTACTTCACAAAGAAGCCCTGACATGAAATAAACAGTGTTCTAATTGTTAAAATATATATACACATTTGTCCTTCAAAAACTCAATATTAGTTTCTGGCTTTCTTACTCTCATTACTCTATTTAGAAAAATTTGACAATGTTGATATTAATCTCACAAACTTTCTATTCGTTTAAGATCATGGATCACCAGCTTTACTTGTTTTATTTTACAAATGTATTTGCAGCTTCAAACAAGCAGAAACATCCTTGAACATTCTATTGCTTCTAACCCTAAACTATAATTCTAGCAAAAGTTCTAATTGTAGTTAAGTAAGAGTAAATAATGAACGCTTAAAGGTATTAAGTTTGTGGTCATTTTTCTTGTTTTATCAAGTAGCAAAGCTTTGGTTATGACCTGCATTTAATAGAGATTTATTCTGGATTTCTTAGAGTCAAAGCTAGAAGAAAGGGCCTATGGCTCAGGATAAAGAAAATCAACATTTGACCTAATATATTGATATTTTGAGTCTACAAAATCAGTCTTGTTTTGAAAGAGAATAACTCTCAGTTTTCTAGAAAACTAACCAAATAGGAATAAAAATAAATAAATATTTTTTCTACTTGATAATTATGGCAAAGCTTATTCATGCAATGAATAAACATTTCTACTTTAAAACCTATGCATTTTGCAATTCTGAGTTGTATATTGTTCTTCGAAGATTTGAGAAAATTTTTAGGGGGCTAAGAAACCTAAGTATGATGATTTCTTTGTGGAGCGAGATTGGGAGGTCCCAAGATTCTATTACAAGGTTGAACAGTAGGTAAATTACCTTTCTGCTGTACATTGTTACTGCATACTTTTGTGTTTATAGAAATACCTGTTTCTATTATTCATCTTTCCACTTTTGCTTGTGTATCTGACTCTTGAAATATATCATTGTGTCTGCTTTATTACTTTCAGAAGCGATACAAATAGTCATTCATCAAATACCATTTAGCAAGTGATATGCTTTTGTGCTCTGCTTAACCTGAATTGACTTTAAAGGTTAATTTTTAATTCCAGTCAGAATAGATGGCATAGACGTATTCCTCTTTGATTCTCTTCACTAGGCACAACTATAACCTCAGAAATAACTCAAGAGAAAACTAATAAAGAATGCTGAAATGCTATAAAAGCACTTCAGCGATAGATCTGGAAGACTGGGAAAGACAAGATGCCTAGAGCTTACCAGGCAGAACCACAGAGAGAAGAGTATTTTACATTCAGAGGACTCAGTTTAGTACTAACTATCACATGCTACTGATCCGTTGAGTACTAATCAGGGGGAAATAGTTAAAATACATTGAAAGTGCTGCTTATCTCAACAGAGTAAACAGACAGCTTACAGAATGAGAGAAAATACTTACAAACTATGCATCCAACAAAGGTCTAATATCCAGAATCTATAAGAAACTTTAAAAAATCATCAGAAAACCCAAAAAAAATCCTATTAATAAGTAGGCAAAATATATAAACAGATGTTCCTCAAATAAGACATACAAGCATCCAACAAACATATGAAAAATGTTCCATATTGATATTATCAGAGATATATAAATCAAAACACAATGAGATATTTCCTATCAGCCAAAATGACAATTATTAAAAAGTCAATAAACTATGTATGCTTGTAAAGCTGTGGAAAAAAAGGAACACTTATATACAGTGGTGGGAATGTAAATTTGTTTTCATTGTGGAAAGCAGTTTGGAGATTCCTCAAATAAGTTAGAACTACCATTCCACCCAGCATCCCATTACTGGGTATATATCCAAAGGAAAGCAAATCATTCTACCAAAAAGATACATGCACTTGCATATTAATTGCAGCACTATTCACAACAGCAAAGACATGGAATCAACTAGGTGCCCATCAACAGGGGATTGGACAAAGAAAATGTGATACATATATACCAATGAATACTACGCAGCCATATAAAAGAATAAAATGATGTCCCTTGCAACAACATGGAAGCAGCTGGAGGCCATTATCCTAAGATAATTAACACAGGAACAGAAAACCAAATACCACATGTTCTAACTTATAAGTGGGAGCTGAACATCGGATAGTCATGGACATAAAGATATCAACAATAGAAACTGGAGACTACTAGAGGGGGATGAGAAGGAGAGGTCAGGGGTTCAAAACTAACCATTGGGTACTATACTCAGTACCTGGGTGATAGGATTATTTGTACCCCAAAATTCAGCATCACACAATATATCCAGATAACAAACCTGCATATGTAACCCTTGAGTCTAAAATAAAAGTTGAAAATAAGAAAGAAAGAAAGGAAGAAGGAAGGAAGGAAGGAAGGAAGGAAGGAAGGAAGGAAGGAAGGAAGGAAGGAAGGAAGGAAGGAAATAAGGAATGCTGTTTAGTTGTAAGGGAAAAAACCCTAGAGTAAATACAATTCAATTTTGCTTAACAAAAGGAAGAAATAAACGAATTAAACTTTTTTTCCAAATAACCATATCTCAGAACAAATGTAAAAAACCTAAAAATATCCAGCATTCTGGTGGTAAAATTCACGATGTCTAGTAGTCAATCAAAAACTAACTAGGCATGAAAATAAGTGGAAAAATGCAACCTATAATGATGGGGGAAGGAATAATAATTCAATCAAAACTTACCCAGAAATTGGGTAGATGATAACAAGGATATTAATTAAAACTATGATTATAACTGTGTCTTATAACTATGACTGCTTAGGCCATCATAATAAAATTCCATAGACTGGGTGGCTTAAATAGCAAAAAATTATTTTCTCACAGTTCTTGAAGCTGGTACTCCAATAACAGGGTGACAGCACACTTGTGTTCTGGTGAAGGCTCTCTTTCTGGGCTGCAGATGGCTGCCTTCTTGCTATGTCCTCATATGTCATTTCCTCACTGTATGTGTGTGTGTGTGTGTGTGTGTGTGTGTGTGTGTTTGTAGAAAGAGCTCTCATCTTTTTTCCTCCTCCTAAAAGGACAAAAATCCTGTGAAATCATGACCATGTCCTTGAAACCTTATTTAATCTTAATTACTTCCAAAATAACTCTATCTTCAAATATAGTCACATTAGGGGTTAGGCCTATAAAATATGCATTTTGGAGTGACACATTTCAGTTCTTAGCTGATTATCTTTCAAATATCCAAGAAGCTATAATAAAGAGTTAACCTGTTACATTAAGACATGAAAGATATCAAAAAATAACCTAAATTAAACTTTAAGAGAGAAAAACACATAATGCCTAAGATGAAAAATATACCAGACAGGATTGACATCAGATTAGGTATTGCAGAAGGAAAACTTAGCAACTTCAAGACATCAGAATAGAAATTGTAAAATGAAACACAGAAAGAAAATGATAGAAAAAAATAAACAGAGTATCAATGGACTGTTCATAGTAACCAAATACACACACACGTACATGTGTGTGTGTGTATATATGTCATACATAAGATACATTATATATGTGTATATATGATATATGTGTGTGTATATATGTATATATACACACACATTATACATATATATCATATACACACTTTATATATATCATCTATTATATACACACACAAGTGTGTATATATATACATATATATTGTGTGTGTATATACATATGCACATATATACATATATATCATGTGTGTGTATATATATATATCATGTGTGTTTGTGTATATATATATACACACACAGACACACACACAAATATATAGTCCGTGAAAGTAAAGGGAGGTACAAAAACATTTGAAGAAATATGCTGAAAGTTTTCACCATTTGACAAAAATTACAGATTCACAGACCTAAGAAGGTCAATTAAATTGAAATACAAAAAAACATAAGGGAAACTACAATAAGGCACATTCTGCTTAAACTGCTCAAAGTTAATGATTTAAAAAGAAAATATATAGATGAGACAGATAAAATGTAAATTAATTACAGGTAAATAGAGATAAAGATAACAGCAGATTTCTCATAGAAAACAATGTCATCTAACAGAGAGTAGAACAAAATCTTTAAGGCACTGTGAGAAGAAAATAAAGTGGAATAAAGAAACTTTTCAGATGTGCAGGCTTAAAGAGTTCATGACCATCAGACCTACAGTATAAGAAATGTTAACTAAAACTTTTTAATAAGAAGAAAATTATACCAGATCAGACTGAGAGAGAAGAAAATAAAAAACTTGTCAGGCAGGTGGTTAGGGTAGGTCCTTGGCAAAATTCCTCCAAACAAAGAACAGGCTGAAAATCAAAATGCAGGCCCCAGATAAGAAAGAGCCCATGTCCTTGAATGGAAACACTTAGTATTTGAACCCAGATGAACAAATTCCACCCTTTCTTGGATACATTTATCTCTCCTTGGCACACCTTAATCTTTTACCTTTCACCTACTGATCTTTTATTTTCACATTTTACATATGCCTATCTTTCTATAATCGGTGCTGGCTAAGGCTTCATTTACATACGGTGAATTATTACTTCAGCCCCTGATTGGTCCTGGGCCAAGTTCCCAGGCCTAGCATTCACCTCGACCTCCAATTGGTTCTTCACATTCTCATACCTCTTTCTTAGTGGTGGTTTGTCCAAAATGGCCTGCAGACCAGTCAACACATTCCTCCTTTTTTCAGTCCATAAAAACCCCTGACTCAGCCTCATAGTTGACACCCTTCTTTTGGGCCCCCTTTCCGCTGTGGAGAGATTTCCTCTTTTGATTGTTAAACTTTTGCTCCAAACTCACCCTTGGTGTCATTCTCCTTATTTTCCTTGATCGTGAGACAATGAACTCTAGGTAATACTTCAGACGATGAGGCTGCTTCAAAACTGTGTCTACACGAACTAATAAAGAGGACTGAAAATGTCTAATGACTTGGTTATATATGAGAGTATGATTTTTTTTAAATAGTGGCATCTCTTCAATATGATTTTAAAGCAAAAATAAATAGGGTGATGTATATGTTCATTATCTTGACAATGGTGATGGTTTCACAGGTTTATACATAACTCTAAATTTATCAAATTATACAATTTAATAATGTGCCATGTACTCTATGTTAATTATTGATCAATAAATTTATTTAAAATGGCAAAACTATATTTTCAGCAAATTAATAGATATTATTTCCTTTATCATTAAATGTTTAAAAATTATAGCATAACATATTAATTACTCATAGTATGGCTCTAGTTATTGCTAACAAAAATCTGTTAATTGACATTTTTAAGTTTAAGTGATTTGTTTAGAAGAAAATATATGACATAAATATTTTAAATTCACTTTTAGCAAGTGAATTAAATCTTCAGAATAAAATACCATCAGACACAGAACAGATGAGTTCTATTACTTTCTTTGGTACTAATACAAAACAAATATGATTTTTCTCAAGCAATGCTATTTAATTAAGTTCTGTAACCATAGTTCCCTTTTGTTATTAAATTCATTCCTTTGCTCATTAGTTCTGAACTTCATTTTTTAAATGATTTTAATAAAGAAGTCAGTACATCTTAAAATTACATAGAATTCTCTGTAAGATTAACATTTCTAACCTAATCATACTTTAAAAACTTACATTTAGGCCAGTCACGGTGGCTCACACCTGTAAGCTCAGCACTTTGGGAGGCCGAGGCAGGTAGATCACCTGAGGTCAGCAGTTTGAGACCAGCCTGACCAACATGGTGAAATCCCGTCTCTACTAAAAATACAAAAACTAGCTGAGCATGGTGGCAGGTGCCTGTAATCCCAGCTACTCGGGAGGCTGAGGGAGGAGAATTGCTTGAACCCGGGAGGCAGAGGTTTCAGTGAGCTGAGACTGCACCATTGCACTCCAGCCTGGGCAGCAAGAGTGAAACTCCGTCTCAAAACAAGCAAACAAACAAACAAACAAATCCTTACATTTACTATTGTTTGTTAAAAATTTATACTATAAATTAATCAACCAGCCATTAAATATATTGAAGATAAGCTATGCTGTTTGAAATATTACTGGGACTAATATTTGATGGATATCAAATATCACTGCTATAATATAAATAATATTTAGGAAATGCTCACAATTTACAACATTTATATGTATGCACTTGGATTTCTAAAGATAAAATTTCATTAAAATTCCAAATTTTTGAAATAGATAAGTAAATATGTAACTAAAGTCACTATACTTTAATTTAAAATGTATTTTTTGTAAATAAACTCTACCTCAATAAAGACCAAAAAGCTTTAGAAACAAAGTACTAGATCAAAGTATGCTAAAGACTTTTGAGAAGTTCAATAAACTAACAAAATATAAAAAAAGCTAAGACAAAAAAGAGATAAAAATAAAACAAAACATTAAATAATACATTATTATAAATGAGAAAGACCATAGTCTTACTCATAATTTATATATATATAATTATATATAAAATAATTAAAAATACATTTTCAGTATTTTACTTTTAATTATTTTAATTAAAAATGTACAATAATATATTTCTAATTAAAATAATGTATACATATATGTTGTGGGAAGTTAGGGACCCCAAACTGACGGACCAGCTGAAGCCGCAGCAGAAGAACATAAATTGTGAAGATTTCATGGACATGTATTAGTTCCCCAAATTAATACTTTTATAATTTCTTACGCCTGTCTTTACTGCAATCTCTCACCATAAATTGTGAAGATTTCACGGATATTTATCACTTCCCCAATCAATACTCTTATAATTTCCTATGCGTCTTTACTTTAATCTCTTAGTACCATCATCTTCGTAAGCTGAGGATGTATGTTGCCTCAGAACCCTGTAATGATTGCGTTAACTGCACAAATTGTAAAACAGGTGTGTTTGAACAATATGAAATCTGGGCATCCTAAAAAGGAACAGGGTAACAGCAATTTGCAGGGAACAAGGGAGATAACCATAAAGTCTGACTGCCTGCAGGGCTGGGCAGAACAGAGTCATATTTCTCTTCTTGCAGAAAGCAAATAGGAGAAATATCGCTGAATTCTTTTCCCAGCAAGGAATAACCCTGGGAAAGGAATGCATTCCCAGGGGGAGGTCTCCAAATGGCCACTCTGGGAGTGTCTGTTTTATGCAGTTGAAAATAAGGGATGAAATATTCCCTGGTCTCCTGCAGCACCCTCAGGCTTGCTAGGATTAGGAAATTCCAGCCTGGCCAATTCTAGTCAAACCAGTTGTCTACTCTCAAACCCTGTTTCCTATTAAGATGTTTATCAATGACAATGCATGCCCAGTGGGACATGGAACCTCATCAGTAATTCTAATTTCACCCTGGCCTTGTGATCTTGCTCTGCCTCTCTGCCCTTGTAATCTTTTATTGCCCTTTCAAGCATGTGATCTTTGTGACTTACTCCCTGTTTGTACCCTCCTCCCCTTTTCAAATCCCTAATAAAAACTTGCTTGTTTTGCAGCTCAAGGGGCATCACGGAACCTGCCAATATGTGATGTCACACCTGGAGGCCCAGCTGTAAAATTTCTCTCTTTGTACTCTTTCTCTTTATTTCTCAGACCAGCCAACACTTAGGGAAAATAGAAAGGAACCTACATTGACATATTGGGGGCTGGTTCCCCCGATACATATATGTATGTATTATACATGTATTATTTTAATTTAAAAATTATCTAAAATTCTTCCTAAAATATATTAATGTCCTTGCTAATTTTATAATGTTCTGAGAAAACTGTTTGAAGAGGATGTGAAAAAAGCAAATAGACTAATAAAATACTAGCAATTTGACCCCATCTTCACATTAGAAGACATTGCTCTGCAACTAAGATTTAGTAAATAGATGGCAAATCTGGATTAGTTTGCTGGGACTGCTGTAACAAAGTAACAGAAACCGGATGGTTTAACCCAACATAAATTTATTATCTCACAGTTTTGGAAGCTCAGAAGTCCAAACTCAAGGTGTTGGCAAGGCCAAGCTCCTTCTAAATCCTCTAGGTTAGGATCACTCTTTTCTTCATTTAGCTTGTGGTAGTGAAAATATCCTCATAAAGTTAATATAATCCATTGCCAGGTGTTTTTGACAAAAGTATAAGCGTAGAATAGAGTTATGGCTTGGCATTAACTTTTAACCAGCCTGCCCTTTGGTTCACTTCCTTACAGTTGCTTTTTGCCCATAAGTCAAGTAGACCAGGTCACAAGGCACTAATTTCCCTTAATTGTTCCCACAGAAAACATCTTTTACGTTGAGAAATCTCAAGTTTTCCATTTAAGATGCTTCTCAGATCTCACATTCCAGCAAAACTACCATTGCCAACTAGTCTGAGAGCTCCCACTGAGGAAATGACTCAAGTGAAGAATGCAGTTTCCACATTACCCCAATAAGAGGGTAACTTTACCCCCTTATTCTGAGCAATCAGTGAACCCAATCTTCCAGCCCTTTGCCTGCCACAATTCCCTTATAGGCTGTAGCCTGGAACCCCTCAGGGAGACGGGTTTAAGAGTACTTCTTACCTCTTCGTCCATTAGGCTGCCTGATGATTATTAAACTCTTTTCCTGTTGTAACTCCTGCTGTTTCAGTACCTTGGTCTGTTACCACGCAGCAGGTAAATGAGACTGGTGATCCAGTAATAGTAGCTCCAGGCTGGGCACGGTGGCTCACGCCTGTAATCCCAGCACTTTGGGAGGCTGAGGATGGTGGATCACGATGTCAGGAGATCGAGACCATCCTGGCTAACATGGTGAAACCCCATCTCTACTAAAAATACAAAAAAAAAAAAAAAATTAGCCGGGCACAGTTGTGGGTGCCTGTAGTCCCAGCTCCTAGGGAGGCTGAGGCAGGAGAATGGCATGAACCTGGGAGGTGGAGCTTGCAGTGAGCCAGTGAGCCGAGATCATGACACTGCACTCTAGCCTGGGCGACAGAGCCAGACTCCATCTCAAAAAAAAAAAAAAATAGTAGCTCAAGACATTTCTTGGGTAGTAGCAACATAACTTTAGTTTCAGCTTCATCTTCATATTCCTATCTTTCCTATGTGTCTCTTCTCTTCTTGTAAGAACACCAGTCATATTGACTTAAGGGCCACCCTACTCCTATATGACCTCATCTTAATTAATAACATCTAAAAATATCCTATTTCCAAATATGGTTAAATTCTGAGATACTAGGGTTTAGGACTTCAATATATTCTGTTGGGGGAAAACTCAACCCAAAACACCTTCCCACACACAAAATGCATGGGTCCGTTGATCAGCAGTGGAAAATGATTGGTTACTACTATCACATGAAATAACACACTGAAGTTACTTTTGCTTCCTATTTGTTATGTTTGATGGATTGTGTATGTTTTATGGCAAAGGAAGAAAACAATTTAATACTGTCAATAGCTCCATGATGTAGGCGCAGATATTATTCCTAGTTTAAAGAGGGTAAAACAGAGGCACAGAAAACTTCAGTAAATTGTTCAAGGCCACATAGTTAGAAGGTGTTAGGACCAGGATTGTAACCAAAATAGTTTCTTTATAAATCAATGTACAGGTCCCAGAAATTAATAATTCTCAGACCTCTGTGTAAAACTTATGCTAGTTAAAAGTATTTCAAACTGGATTTACTGACAACCTTATTCAGGATATCAGTAAACAGACTGTTATAGAACAGAAGGTCACCATGACCTAGGCTGGAATAACAATATATATTTTCTTTGCATCCCCTTGGGATGGTGTTCTGTGTTGCATGCACACCTTAGGCTGCCTGTATCTTTTGAACTATTATTACTAAGTCTGTGAGACCATTTTACTTGTTTGTATATAAACTTAGAAATTAGCTCAGTGATCACAGGTGAATAGAAACGTGCTAAGCAAAAGAAGAATAAAATATGATATGAGGAATTAGCTTTGTTGGTAAACTTTGTTACTTAAATATTCACCTCTGCTTGAAGCTATTTTTTAGACAGTCTGTGATTTTTTTTTTTTTTTTGTAAGTGTGAATTTTAAATCTCGGTTTGACACATATTTGCATACACACACATGCACATACCTCACACACTTTATAGCTCTGATCTGGTAACCAAACTGAGGCTTCTTTGAAAACCATATTTCTTTCTGAATCACACTGAGACAGGTTAATGCCTCTGTTCCATGACTGTGGCTGTGCCAGGATGATGGATGATATAATGTGCAGGCATCCAACTGCAAAGAGCCACTGAGCCTTGGTGTGAATTTAGGTGTTGATGAAAGATGAGCTCTTGCTTAAAAGAACATATGTTGTTCATGAAACCTCCAGAGAAACTATTAAAAATGCACTATTCATTTTAAGAGAGGTTTAATTACTGGTTAGACAGCATAAAGCAGTATTCCTGTAATCTTCCTGTTGCAGTAATGCTGTGAATGATTGAAATGTGAAATATTCTGTATATGACTTCAGAAAACTGGGAGTTAGTAGGAATAATGATAACAGCCTCATCAATGTGCCATTAGAAAAAACTCAATTGGGAGGCCTGGCATAATGTGAAGGCTACTCTATTTAATATTGCTATTTGACATTTAAGAAAGTCACAAATATCATGTTGGGCACCTAACATTATTTTTTAGAATGCAAAGACCGTGTAAATACATAGTAATTGGGAACGGTGAAACATTTTAACTTCTTATTGCTACCTTCAGATTAAAGGTCAGGTGAGCAGTATAGGTAAGATTTGCTGGTGCTAGTTATAGAATTAGCTTTTGTGTTCAATCGAATGCCAGTCAGCTGGAAAAAAATGTACTAGGTTCCATTGAAATAGAGTAGTCCAATTGGTGGAAATTATGCTGGAGGAGTTATTTAACCTTAGTGAAACAACCCAAGAATTGAGAGACAATTAACAAAAAAGGAGAACTCCCATGTTTCTTTTCCTCTATATCATAATCTGATTTGAGAAATATCATTAATTTAATTACAAATTGCAAAGAAAATTAATTCAACATATTCATATTTACAAAGTTTTTGTGATTAACAATGACACACATTTATCTTTGCATTATCATGTTTTTATTGCTTTAGGGTTTGAATCTAACCATTCTGTGAATTTAGATGATAAAGATTATCTTACATCACCAATAGCCATTTGAACTTGGGTGTAGTATCACACTGTCATGTTGCTTTGTATCATCCATGCTTACAGTTTTGGCCTCTACATCTTTAGACTTTATAGAATAATTTTTAAAATATTTAACATTCTTAAAGTTTAGTTTGCATTTGGTACTGAAATGGACTACTTTAGTCACTATTTTTTGTTATGTTTCCTTACATAAATCCGGTAGAATTGTGTATTGTATTATATTATATTGTTGTTAATAGAAAGACAATTCCAGATAGTACCGGTGTTAAAATTGGATTCCATTTTAATGAACATAAAATGAACATAAAAATGAAAAAAAAAACCCTATTAATATATTCCCTGAGTATTCCGTTTAGTTATCACTTTGGTAATGTTATTTCACATTTATTTTTGAATCAGCTACATGTTTTGGATTTGACATACTTTCAGTCTAGCTGACATGTTTTTATCAGAATGTTGATGTACCCGAAGGAGTAACCCAGTTTTAATTGTTGTTTTAATTTAGGCAGAAAATCTGATTACTTTTTTGAATTGTGTCTGTTCTGGACTGTCTGAGGGGACTGCTGTTACTCATCCTGAAGCATTTTTTCTATTCAAAGCTTGAGGAGTGATTCCCCTACAAAGTCATTGTCTTGTGACTTTGAAGTTTTGTCAAATGTAAATATTTCCTGCAAATTTAAGACTACAAGCTTATATCAGTCATTTGTATTGTCTGATACTGATTTTCAGCTCTTGAATTGAGGATATGGTTGGGCAAAAAAAGAAGAGTAAACATTAAACCACAGTGCTTGTGGTAGAGCAAGTATCAGTTAGGGATAGGTAAGCGGGGAGTAAATAAGGAGCTAGGGACTTATAAAAAAACTTTTAATTAATTAATTTGCCAGTTTAGATTCTGTAAAGCTGGCTCATAGGAACACCTGAAGCAGAATCACAGATTCTTAAGTAAAGAAAACAAAGGTAAATTGCATTGTTTTTGGTATTATGGAGATTTACTAGTACATCCTAAGCTGCTCTTATATAAAAAATAGAAAGTGGACTTGGAAATGAGTTTTAAATTTCATTTTTGTCATTTTTTGTGACTGAATGAGTAATTTAAGCTTTGATTTTCATCTCTATAAAAAGAAGAGGATAATATTAGATGTACAATAGAATGGTCTTGAGGTTTTAATGATAGAATCTATTATAAAGAGACTAGAATGTTGCCTTGCAGAGAACAAGCCTAGAGGAAAGTGGAAGCAAGTGGAAAGAAAAAGTATAGTTGCTGTATTCCAACCTTGAGGTTTCATATAGTAAAGATCAAGTGCAGGTAAGGAGCATGGTTGGGTGAGTGACTGCATCATGTTGCTTATTCATATAGCAGAGAACCTACTACGTGTGTCACCAGCTTGAGGGAATAGATTCTTCTGCCATATGCTGGTTTAAGAACAAGATTCCTGTCTCTTCTCCTTACTTTATTCTCAGATGTAGACTCATTAGATGTAGACTCTAGACTTGCTTTTATATCAACATTTTTTCTCATTTAATTTCTTTTTTATGTTTGTATTTTTAAGAGTGTTTAGAACATCAACTTTGCTGCTCAAAATATCAATTAATAAATTCAAGTGTTTCCTGCAGACGTAAAAAACAAGCTTAAAACGCTACATAAAATTCTATTAGCATCATTTTCAAAATCTAAGTTGGATTCACTTGCAACTTTTATTTAAGATATATACATATGACACATTTAAAGTTTTAACATAAAAATATACACTGTAATAATTATTTAAGTATGATTCTAGAACTCAATTTACAAAATAACTTCAATCTTGAAAAATAACTACTTTTTAAAATCTTTTCCGTACTGTTTACTTATGTAATTGGTTTTAGTTCTGTCTATCACTAATCTCCATTAGGATAATATTCAAGTTAGTTCTCTGTTTATCATTTTTGAATTCCAAGTGTTATAAATATGCATGCATGCACACAGAATTACCACATAATATTAAAAATAACTAGGTGTAATCCAAGGACATGTTACCAAAATCCTTATGTAAACACATTTTCAGAAGGTTTAAAAGAGTGTTTTTTTTTTTTGTAAATTAACAGTATTGATAATACTCATGTTTTCTCTTTACTAGTATTTTTTTATTTTTATTTTGTAAACATGTTGTCTAAACCCAAAAGAAAACAGTATGGTTTCAGCTCACATGTTTCTACAGTAGGGTAACTCACTTTGCTAGCCCTAAATTCTGCTGATTCACTCTTATTACAAAACGACCAGTAAACCTGAAAATCCACTTTTTTTATTATAATTTAAGTTTTAGGGTACATGTGCACAACGTGCAGGTTTGTTACATATATATAGATGTGCCATGTTGATGGGCTGCATCTGTTAACTCGACATTTACATTAGCTATATTTCCTAATGCTATCCATCCCCCCTACCCCCCCCATTCCATGACAGGGCCTGGTGTGGGATGTTCCCCACCCTGTGTCCAAGTGTTCTCATTGTTCAATTCCGACCTATGAGTGAGAACATATGGTGTTTGGTTTTCTGTCCTTGCGATAATTTGCTGAGAATGATGGTTGCCAGCTTCATCCATGTCCCTACAAAGGACATGAACTCATCATTTTTTATGGCTGCATAGTATTCCATGGTGTATATGTGCCACATTTTCTTAATCCAGTCTATCATTGTTGGACATTTGGGTTGGTTCCAAGTCTTTGCTATTGTGAATAGTGCTGCAATAAACATACGTGTGCATGTGTCTTTATAGCAGCATGATTTATATTCCTTTGGGTATATACCCAGTAATGGGATGGCTGGGTCAAATGGTATTTCTAGTTCTAGATCCTTGAGGATCTAGAGTGCCACACTGACTTTCACAATGGTTGAACTAGTTTACAGTCCCACCAACAATGTAAAAGTGTTCCTATTTCTCCACATCCTCTCCAGCACCTGTTGTTTCCTGACTTTTTAATGACTGCCATTCCAACTGGTGTGAGATGGTATGTCATTGTGGTTTTGATTTGCATTTCTCTGATGGCCAGTGATGATGAGCATTTTTTCATGTGTCTGTTGGCTGCATAAATGTCTTCTTTTGAGAAGTGTCTGTTCATATACTTCACCCACTTTTTGATGGGGTGGTTTGATTTTTTCTTGTAAATTTGTTTAAGTTCATTGTAGATTCTGGATATTAGCCCTTTTTCAGATGGGTAGATTGTAAAAATTTCCTCCCATTCTATAGGTTGCCTGTTCACTCTGATAGTAGTTTCTTTTGCTGTGCAGAAGCTCTTTAGTTTAATTAGATCCCATTTGTCAATTTTGGCTTTTGTTGCCGTCCTTTTGGTGTTTTAGTCATGAAGTCCTTGCCCATGCCTATGTCCTGGATGGTATTGCCTAGGTTTTCTTCTAGGGTTTTTATGGTTTTAGGTCTAACATTTAAGTCTTTAATCCATCTTGAATTAATTTTTGTATAAGGTTTAAGGAAGGGAATCCAGTTTCAGCTTTCTACATATGGCTAGCCAGTTTTCCCAGCACCGTTTATTAAATAGGGAATCCTTTCCCCATTTATTGTTTTTGTCAGGTTTGTCAAAGATCAGATGGTCGTAGATGTGTGGTATTATTTCTGAGGGCTCTGTTGTGTTCCATTGGTCTATATCTCTGTTTTGGCATCAGTACTAAGTGCTTTGGTTACTGTAGCCTTGTAGTATAGTTTGAAGTCTGGTAGTGTGATGCCTCCAGCTTTGTTCTTTTGGCTTAGGATTATCTTGGCAATGTGGGCTTTTTTCGTTCCATATGAACTTTAAAGTAGTTTTTCCAATTCTGTGAAGAAAGTCATTGGTAGCTTCATGGGGATGGCATTGAATCTATAAATTACCTTGGGCAGTATGGCCATTTTCACGATGTTGATTCTTCCTACCCATGAGCATGGAATGTCCTTCCATTTGTTTGTGTCCTCTTATTTCGTTGAGCAGTGGTTTGTAGTTGTCCTTGAAGAGGTCCTTCCCATCCCTTGTAAGTTGGATTCCTAGGTGTTTTATTCTCTTTGAAGCAATTCTGAGTGGGAGTTCACTCCTGATTTGGCTCTCTGTTTGTCTGTTATTGGTGTATAGGAATTCTTGTGATTTTTGCACATTGATTTTGTATCCTGAGACTTTGCTGAAGTTGCCTATCAGCTTAAGGAGATTTTGGGCTGAGACAATGGGGTTTTCTAAATATGCAATCATGTCATCTGCAAACAGGGACAATTTGACTTCCTCTTTTCATAACTGAATACCCTTTATTTCTTTCTCCTATCTGATTGTCCTGGCCAGAACTTCCAAAACTATGTTGAATAGGAGTGGTGAGAGAGGGCATCCCTGTCTTGTGCCAGTTTTCCAAGGTAATGCTTCCAGTTTTTGCCCATTCAGTATGATATTGGCTGTGGGTTTGTCATAAATAGCTCTTATCATTTTGAGATACATCCCATCAATACCTAGTTTATTGAGTTTTTAGGATGAAGGGCTGTTGAATTTTGTTGAAGGCCTTTTCTGTGTCTACTGAGATAATCATGTGGTTTTTGTCTTTGGTTCTGTTTATATGATGGATTACATTTATTTATTTGCATATGTTTAACCAGCCTTGCATCCCAGGGATGAAGCCAACTTGATCATGGTGGATAAGCTTTTTTTTTTTGATGTGCTGCTGGATTCGGTTTGCCAGTATTTTATTGAGGATTTGAGCATCGATGTTCATTAGGGATATTGGTCTAAAATTCTCTTTTTTTGTTGTGTCTCTGCCAGGCTATCGTATCAGGATGATTCTGGCCTCAAATTCCCTCTTTTTCTATTGATTGGAATAGTTTCAGAAGGAATGGTACCAGCTCCTCTTTGTACCTCTGGTAGAATTCGGCTGTGAATCCGTCTGGTCCTGGACTTTTTTTGGTTGGTAGGCTATTAATTATTGCCCCAATTTCAGAGCCTGTTATTGGTGTATTCAGAGATTCAACTTCTTCCTGGTTTAGTCTTGGGAGGGTGTATGTGTCCAGGAATGTATCCATTTCTTCTAGATTTTCTAGTTTATTTGCAGAGAGGTGTTTATAGTATTCTCTGATGGTAGTTTGTATTTCTGTGGGATCCGTGGTGATATCCCCTTTATCATTTTCTTTCGCGTCTATTTGATTCTTCTCTGTTTTCTTCTTTATTAGTCTTGCTAGCAGTCTATCAGTTTTCTTGATCTTTTCAAAAAACCAGCTCCTGGATTCGTTTGTTTTTTGAAGGGTTTTTTGTGTCTCTATCTTCAGTTCTGCTCTGATCTAAGTTATTTCTTGCCTTCTGCTAGCTTTTGAATGTGTTTGCTCTTGTTTCTCTAGTTCTTTTAATTGTGATGTTAGGGTGTCGATTTTAGATCTTTCCTGATTTCTCTTTTGGGCATTTAAAGAGTCAAGACCCATCAGTGTGCTGTATTCAGGAGACCCATATCACATGCAGAGACACACATAGGCTCAAAATAAAGGGATGGAGGAAGATCTACCAACCAAATGGAAAACAAAAAAAAAAAGCAGGGGTTGCAATCCTAGTCTCTGATAAAACAGACTTTAAACCAACAAAGATCAAAAGAGACAAAGAAGGCCATTACATAATGATAAAGGGATCAATTTACAAGAAGAGCTAACTATCCTAAATATACATGCACCCAATACAGGAGCACCCAGATTCATAAAGCAAGTCCTTAGAAACCTAGAAAGAGACTTAGACTCCCAAACAATAATAATGGGAGACTTTAACCCCCCACTGTCTACATTAGACAGATCAAAGAAACAGAAAATTAACAAGGATATCCAGTAATTGAACTCAGCTCTGCACCAAGCAGATCTAATAGACATCTACAGAACTCTCCACCCCAAATCAACAGCATATACATTCTTCTCAGCACCACATCGCTCTTATTCTAAAATTGACCACATAGTTGGAAGTAAAGCACTCCTCAGCAAATGTAAAAAATGGAAATTATAACAAACTGTCTCTCAGACTACAGTGCAATCAAACTAGAACTCAGGATTAAGAAACTCACTCAAAACCACTCAACTACATGGAAACTGAACAACTTGCTCCTGAATGACAACTGGGTACATAACGAAATGAAGGCAGAAATCAGGGTGTTCTTTGAAACCAATGAGAAAAAAGACACCACATACCAGAATCTCTGGGACACATTTAAAGCAGTGTGTAGAGGAAAATTTACAGAAAATCCACTTTTAAACGTGTGGAAATTAATTGGCATGTTGCACTTGGTAAGAGTCAACTTTATTCAAAGCTTGTTCTCTTCAACTTGCCTCTTCTGCCAATTTGTTTTGCTTTAGAAAATTTCCTGTGCTTCTCTTCCAGATAGGGCAGAAGGTAAAGTCCATACCATTATACAAGAAGGTTTTAATTTTATGGGAGTTTCAATTTACTTCTACATAAAATGTAAACTTAATTCTGATTTCTCAAGATTACTGTAAAACTGTTTAAATAAAAAGCATTTATGAGAAAGCATAATATAAAATATTATCTTAGTTTGCTCAGGCTGCCAAAAAAAAAAAAATACTGCAGACTAGGTGCTAAAACAACAGAAATTTATTTTCTCCCAGTTCTAGAGGCTAGAAAACCATGACTCAGCTTCTGGCCAATTTGGTTTCTGGAAAAGGCTCTTCTGGCTTGCAAATGGCTGTCTTGCTGTGTCCTCACATGGTCTTTCCTCGGTGTATGTTTGTGGAGAGAAAGAAAAACAGGCTTTTTTTTTCCTCTTATAGAGATGAATCAGATTGGGTCAGGGGCCCTATCCTTCTACCCCATTTACTTTCTTAGAGATCTTATCTCCAACTATGGCCACACTGGAGGTCAGGGCTTCAGTACATGATTTTGGAGGTAATAAAGCGTCAGTTCTTAACATTTTACCCTAACCTCATAAATTTATGTTCTTCTGACTTGCAAGATATATATATTCTATCTTAACAGCCCAAACATCTTATCTCATGACAGCATCAACTCTAAAGTTCAAAGTCTAATCTGACTAGTATGGAAATCAGATATGAGTGAGACTAAAGTTAAGATTTATCCTGAGGTAGAATTACTCTCCAGATGTGAACCTGTAAAACCAGAAAAGTTGTGTGCTTCAAAAATATAATGGTGGGACAAGCATAGGATAGACATTTCTATCCTCAAAAGAAGAAGTTAGAAGAAAGGACTGACAGATTCCAAGAAGTTCAAAAAAATAGCAAGGCAAATATCATTAGAATTTAAAGCTTGAGAATAGTCTTTGGTCCAATGATCTGCTCACGTGGCCCTCTGGGGTGGCAGAGAACTACAGTTCTGTGGGGTAAGCCCTGCCCTAACAGCTCTCTGTGGTGGTCCCACTCATGCAGCACTCTTCAGCGTCCTTCAGGCCTGTGGAAGCCAAAGAGATGGCTTCATCCTCCAAAGGTAAAGAGGAAGAAGTTTTGCTTCTTGGGCCTGTAGTGGGAGTGGTAACCCTGATGGCCTCTGCATCACCTTTAGGGGTAATTCCTCTTGTCTTTAATGATAATGCATATCTGCAGCCTGTCTTCATTCTATCTCATTTTCTCTGTTTTATTTAGTCCCAGCTGGCAGTGTTTCTGCTGGTATAATCACATATTTATTCCTGGCTTTTGTTGAGATGGGAGTAGTACGTGCATGGTTAAAAAACATACTCATCTTTTTATCAATGATTATTTAGCTACATTCTTAGCAATCAGGCTGGTTCTCTTTATGCTGCCTACAAGAGACTCACTTCACCTGTAAAAAACACAAAGACTAAAAATGAAAGGGTTGAAAAGGGTATTGTATGAAAACAAACCAAAAGCAAACATGAGTACCTATACTTATGTGAAAACAAACCAAAAGAAAACAGGATTACCTATACTTATGTTAGGTAACATAGACATTAAGTCAAAAACTGTAAAGAATGTCATTATGTAATGATAAAAGGATCTGTTCATCACGAAGATACAGCAATTGTAAATATATATGCATCCAATGCCAAAGCACTCAAATATATAAAACAAGTATTATTAGGTCTAAAATACAAGATACTGCAATATGGTAGTATCTTATAATACTTAATAATAGTAGGAGACTTTAGTACTTCACTTTCAAAAATGGACAGATCATCCAGACAGAAAAAAATCAACAACAAAAAATGCAGAAATACACTACACTCTAGACCAAGTGGACCTAAATTATATACAATAACTTTTCATCCAACAACTACAGAATACACATTTTTCTCAACTACAAATGAAACATTCTCCAGGTCATATCATCTGTAGGGCACAAAAAAATTTAACAAATTGATGAAGATTAAGATTATATCAAGTTTATAATTTTTACCACAATAGTACAAAACCAGAAATCAATGACAGCAGAAACTTCAGAAACTTTAAAAATAAATGGAAATTAAAAAACATGTTCCCAAATAACCAATGGGTCAAAGACAAAATTTAAAAAATCAATAATTTTGTTCAGACAAATGAAAATTTAAAATAAAACATGAAAACTTATAAGATACAGCAAAAATGTTTCCAATAGAAGTTTATACCAACAAATACTTACATCAAAAAAGTAGAAAAATCTCAAGTAAACAAACTAACATTGCACTTCAGGAACTAGAATAACAAAAACTAATCCAAAATTAGTGGAAGAAAAAATAATAAATATCAGAGAAAAAGTAAACAAAATGGAGAATAAAAATATCCAAATCATCAAAAAAGCAGAGTTGGTTTTTTGAAAAGTTAAACAAATTCGACAATCTTTTAGCTAAACTTTAAAAAATTAACTCAAATAAATAAAGCCAAGGATGATAAAAGAGATGTTATCACTGACACTAAAGAAATAGAATCACAAGACACTATTATGAACAATTATATGCTGGGAAATTAGATAATCTGGAAGGAATGGATAAATTCCTAGACATATACAAGTTACAGAGATCGACCTATGAAGAAATAGATAATCTAAACAGATCATTAATCAATTATGACATTGCATCAGTAATAAAAAAATTTCCCATGAAAGAAAGATCCAGGAACTGATGGTTTCACAACTGAATTCTACCAATCATTTAAAGAATAACTAACACAAATTCTTTTGAAACTATTCCAGAAAGTCGAAGAAAAAATAATTCCAATCTTATTTTATGAAGATAGCATTATCCTGATATCAAAACCCTACAAAGACACACACACACACGCACACACACACATATACACACGACTGTTATTCTTAATAAACACAGATGCAAAATTCCTCAACAAAATACAAGCAAACCAAATTCAAAAGTACATTAAAAAAATCATTCACCATAATCAAGTGAGATTGATGTCAAGGATACAAGGATGGTTTAGCATAAGCAAATCAATAAATATGGTACATCCCATTAGCAGAAAGAAAATTAAAAAACACATAATCATTTCAATAGACATGGAAAAGTTATTTGACAGTATTCATCATCTTTTCATGATAAAAAAAAGTCTCATCAAATTAGGTATAGAAAGTATGTTCAACACACAAAAAAAGATTACAAATGATAAATCCACAGCTAACATCATTCCAAATGGGGTAAAGTTAAAAGTTTTTTCTCTGTGATCTGAAACAAAACAGGAATGTTTACTTTTACCACTTCTATTCATCACAGTACTGGAAGTCCTACCTAGAGCAATGAGTCAAGAGAAGGAAATAAAAAGCAGTCAAATTGAAAAAGAGGAAATCGAATTGTCCCTGTTTGCAAATGACATGAATTTATATATAGCCAAGTCTATAGACCTACCAAAAAACTATTCAAACTAGTAAAAAAACTTAGTAAAGTTGCAGGATACAAAATGAATATACAAAAATCAGTAGCGTTTCTATATGTTAATAATGCACTCTCTGGATAGGCATGGTGTCTCACACCTGTAATCCAAGCACTTTGGGATGCCAAGACAGGCAGATCACCTGAGGTCAGGAGTTCGAGACCAGCCTGGCCACCATAGTGAAACCATGTCCCTACTAAAAATACAGAAATCAGCTGGGCATGGTGGCAGGCACCTGTAATTCCAGCTACTTGGGCGGCTGAAGCAGGAGAATTGCTTGAACTCAGGAGGTGGAGGTTGCAGTGAGTCAAAACCATGCCACTGCACTCCAGCCTGGGCAACAGAGAGAAATGCTGTCTCAAAAAAAAAAAAAAAGTACTATCTGAAAAAGAAATCTAGAAATCAATTCCATTTACAAAGGATAGAATAATAAAACACCCAGGAATACATTTAACCAAGGAAGTAAAAGATCTCTAAAATAAAATCTATGAAAGAAATGGATGAACACTCAAATAAATGGAAAGATATTTTATTTTTGTGGATTGGAGGAAATAATATTGTTAAAATATCCATACTAGCCAAAGCAATCCAGTCAAAGACATTCTTCACAGACATTTAAAAAATCCTGAAATTTATATGTAACCACAAAATATCCTAATATCCAAAGCAATCATAAGACAAAAAAAAAAAAGAAAGGCTGGAGGCCTCACACTAACTCACTTTGAAATATACTACAAAGATATAATAACCAAAAATAGCTCGGTACTGGCATGAAAACAAACACATAGACAAATAAAAGAAAATAGAGAGTGCAAAAATAATCTACACCTCCATAGTATACTGATTTTTGACAAAGATGGCAGAAACACATATTGGGGAAAGCGCTGTCTCTTTAATAAATGGTGCTAGAAAAATTGAATATTCACATGTAGAAGAAGAAAGCTAGGCCCCTATTACTCATCACATACAAAAGTAAAGTCAAAATAGATTAAAGAAAGTAAATTAAAGTAAGAGTAGAAACTATGAAACTACTAGAAGAAAACATAGTGGAAATGCTTCATGACATTGGACTGGGGAAAAAAAGACCTTGAAAGCACAGGCAATGTAAGCAAAAATAGACAAATGTGATGACATCAAACTAAAAAGCTTCTGCATAAAAAGGGAACAGTCAACACAGTGAAGAGACAACATACAGGATGGGAGAAAATATTTGCAAACTATACGTTTAACAAGGAGTTAATATCTAGAATATATAAGAAATGTAAACAACTCAATAACAAATAACAAATCATACCATTAAAAATTGAGCAAAAGACCTGAATAGACATTTATCAAAAGAAGACATATAAAAGGACAACAGTTATATGGAAAAATGCTCAATACTTCTAATCATGATAGAAATGCACATAGAAACAACGAGATATTACTTTACTCCAGTTAGAATGGCTATTATCAAAAAGACAAATGAAAACAAGTGTTGGCAAGGATGCAGAGAAAAGGAAACCCTTATACGCTGTTGGTAGGAATACAAATTATTATATCCACTATAAAAAACAGTATGGAGGATCCTCATAAACTAAGAACAGAACTATCATACAATCCAGTAATTCCAATACTGTTTCCAGAGGAAATAATATTGGTATGTCCCTTCCCTGTGTCCATGTGTTCTCATTGTTCAATCCCCACTAACGAGTGAGAACATGCGGTGTTTGGTTTTCTGTTCCTGTGCTAGTTTGCTGAGGATGATGGTTTCCAGCTTCATCCATGTCCCTGCAAAGGGGGCCTGTCGGAGGGGTGTGGGGGGAAAGGGAAGGGAGAGCATTAGGACAAATGCCTAATGCATATGGGGCTTAAAACCTAGTTGATGGGTTGATAGGTGCAGCAAACCACCATGGCACGTGTATGTCTATGTAACAAACCTGCACATACAGCACATGTATCCCAGAACTTAAAGTAAATTAAAAAAAAATTGGTATGTCAAAGAGATATCTTCACTCCCATATTCATCACAGCATATTCACAATATCCAAGATACTGAATTAACCTAGGTGTTTAACAACTAATGAATAAAGAAAATGTGACATATATACAAAATGGAATATTATACAGCCATAAAAGGAATAAAATCCTGCCATTTGTGACAACATGGATGAGCCTAGAGGACATTTTTTTAAATGAAATAAGTCAGACACAGAAAGACAAATACTGCATATTCTCATTCATATTCAGAATCTAAAAAATTTGATCTCGTAGGAAGAGTGATTACAATAGTGTTTACTAAGGACTGGGGAAGAGGAGATGCGGTGACTATGGGCAATGGGTACAAAGTTACAATTAAAAAGGAAGAATCAGTTCTGGTTCCCTACTGTACAGTAAGGTAACTGTAATCAACAATAACACTGTATATCTCAGAATAGCTAGAAAAGAGGATTTTGCTTGTTTCTACCATAAAGAAGTAATGGATATCCAAAGTACTTTGATTGGATAATTACACAGTGTATACATATATCACAACACCATATTATCTTCATAAATATGCACGAATATGTCTCAATTAAAAATAAACATAATAAAAATATACAACAAAATAACACATGCTTTGATTAACACATCATAGAGTACAATAAAAACACAAAGGAATCATTGGTCATTTATTTTTATTGGGAAAAGTTTTTAGGGAAATCTGAATAGATATAGTGATTGGGGAAGGAAAGGGAAGAGATTCCATGCACAACGAGCAGATTAGCAATTCATTCAGGTATGAAACAGCAGTCTGCTTTTAATAGAATCCTGTGTAGTTTATTATGACTTGGGGGATTCAAATGCAGGTGTGCTAAGAAATAAATGTAGTCAGATACTACAGGCTTTTGTCAGAAAGATTCCTTGAGCAAAACTATTTTAACTTGGATTATTACAATTATCTTCTAAAAAAATCTTTGTATACCTACACACTGTAAATAACTAAAGCATGAAAAAAAACTAAAGTAGTACTTTCAAGTGAAAATAATTCCTTACAAATGAAAATAAACATATATATTTAGGTATCTAGACTTTAAAGAAAGTCAGGATCTAGTCTTATACCACAAAATTGTATTTTTGATCTGATGTAAGCTAATTTACAAACTTCATTTTCATTCTTAGGATGCAAATAAATAAAAGTTGAATTGTCTTAATCATCACATTAGTGGCCTTATTTTTATTCCTTTACTTGCTCATATGTGAACGTGACAATCTTTGCTTTTGCCAGACCCATCCAATTGCTAGGGTTTAGACCTATTAAATTATTCTTTTCTTCCCATTTCCTCTACATTAGAAGCACACTTGCATATGGCTAATTCTCCAAATATGAAACATTCAAAGCAGGGATTGATCTGTTAAGTATTATTTACTGTTAAAACACTATTGAAGGTTTAGAAAAATATTAGAAAAGTTAAGAGATTAAAGCATTCTCCTCACAAGCTTATGTTGACCAATACAAAGTTCTTTTGATTCATGACCCTGAGCAAAAATAGTATCGTTATATAAACCCTAAATGTTAATATGGGTCAGTTTTGAATAGCCTATCAAAAAACTGATTTCACCAATAACAGATATGTTTAAGCAAGTTCAAGCTTTCTGGTCTTTAATGTGAGAATAATTTAATATACTTATTTAATAAAGGACTCTTATCCAGAATACATAAACAACTGATAATAGTGATAAGAAGAAGACGGTTAACCCAGTACAAACATAAATCAAAAATTAAACAAACACATCACCAGAAAGGATGATAAAATTAAACCAGTTTGCCATAGAGATATCTATATGCCCTTGTTCATTGCACCATTATTCACAATATCTAAGAAATGAAAGCAATATAGGTGTCCATCATCAGATGAATGGAAACAAAAAAATGTTTATACACAATGAAATACATTCAGCCTTAAAAAGAGAAATCCTGACAATTGCAACAACATGGATGAACGTGTAGGACATTATGCTAAGTGAAATAAACTGGGTAGAGAAAGAAAACACAGCATGATCTCACTTATATGTGGAATCTAAAAAACTGGAATTCATAAAAGTAGGGAGTAGACGGTGGTTACCAGAAGCTCTGGTATGGGAGAACAGAAGACATTGGTCAAAGGATGCAGTTTCAGTTAGACAGCAGAAATAAGTTCTGGAGAGCTATTGTACAGCATGTTAACTATAGTTAATAATAATACATTGTATATTCGAAAATTGCTAAAAGAGTAGATTTTAAAGTTTACACCACGTAGAAAATAATAAGTATGTAAGGTGATAAGCAGCTTGATAGAATCATTCTACAATGTATGTAGCTACATATTTCAATACATCATATTATATACCATAAATATGTACAAAAATATAATTTAAAAATTAAGACAAATTATTTATTTTATTTTATTTTATTTTATTTTATTTTATTTTATTTTATTTTATTTCATTTTGAGATGGAGTCTCGCTCTTGTTGCCCAGGCTGGAGTGCAATATCGCGACCTCAGCTCACTGCAACATTTGCCTCCCGAGTTCAAGAGATTCTCCTGACTCAGCCTCCCAAGTAGCTGGGATTACAGGCACCCACCGCCAGGCCTGGCTACTTTTTGCATTTTCAATAGAGATGGGGTTTCACCATGTTCGCCAGTCTGGTCTTGAACTCCGACCTCAGGTGATTCACCCATCTCAGCCTCCCAAAGTGCTGGGATTAGAAGCATGAGCCACTGCACACATCCTAATACAAATAATTTAAAAGATTATTTGATATTTCAAAACTGATTTAATATTAAAAGTTGATATATCTAATAGGTCCTTGATATGAAATTATATCCCCTCTAAATAAAAGACTATTTTTCTGTGCCTCAATAATTACATGAGCTTCTCATGTTTTATATGAAATATCTTCTGTCATTATTGTGTCATCCTGGTGGTGGACTAGCATGTTGAATTCTAAAGTGGTGAAAAAATTAGAGTCCCTGTAGACCCAATTGTTTTACAGGACCAGCACATTGGCTCAATTATGTGAAAAAACTGTTAACGGTATATTGTTGTTGCTTAGTGGAACAAAGTACTAGCCTTCTCTGTTTATTGATTTTCAGAAAAATAGCATGTACCAATTCAATAGTTGCATTCCTAATGCCAGGAGATGCGCTGATTTGCTTTTCCAAAGAAAACTAAACCTAGAATAGCAGCTGTAATGTGAGTCACCACCTGATTAAGGCTTTAATAATTCATTGTCATTGTGCTAAATCAATCAATCTTCAGTAATTGTAAAACTGGCAAGTAAATGAAGATTTGATAAGACTCACCCACTGTTAATATTTCATCTTTGATGATGGTATTTAACTTTATAATTACTTCAGGTATGTTGTATTGTTTTGTTTTTTTCTTTGACAGAGAAAGATAATTTCGTGAGATTTTCTTGAACAGTATAACCCTTCCTTTGGGAGTCAAGTTACCAATGTAATTGATTTTCCTGCCATTAAACTCTGGAACTGAGGAAAGTTCTGTTCTCACCGACCTACCATGAAGCAAATTTGATAGAAATAAATACTGCATTTATGTCTTGGCACTCTACTTCTCATTTTGATGCGTAGAAGTGATGTTATGTTTCTCCAGGAAAATATATAAACTTAGATCCAGAGCATAATAACTTCCAGATTGTCTGAGACTCTCCGTTTTCTATTGCATAGTTACTTTGGTGAATGATACAAAGGAGACACATTTAGGAAGAGCTAGAACAGCAATTTACATGATGAACTTATAATGTTTGCAGGGGTTTTCCTCAAGAGAAAAGCCTCTATTTCTTTGAAGGATCTTTGATGTGAATTGACTATGGCCTGGTTGTATGACTGACATTGGCTCTGTATCCTGGGGCTCAGATCTAGCTTCTATTTGCCTTGAGAACCTCTTTTTTTTTTATTTTTTAACTTTGCTGGCCTCCTTATCTATTTTGGTCCTTAAAAATGTCGTGAATATATAGATACTATCAAGATTCCTGTTGGTGAACCCATTTTGATTGTCATTTCCTTCCAATATAATAATACAAAACTTGCCTTTAAAATTGTTCTGCTCCTTTCCCTCTGCAACAAACTACATGTGGATATATGCTTTGGAATCTTGGGATTCATTTCAATTGCAACACCCTATTAAACATTTTCAGACTTCCAAAAACATCCAAACTACATAGCATTTTAAAGACACAGGTCCTCACTTCAGTGTTTATTTCTTAGTGCCTTAATAAAAGAAGTATCTCCTGTTTTTTTTTTTTTTTAATTCTGGGATAATATTTAAGGGGTATGAATGATATCTCATAATATCAATCTATGTTTCTATCTCCCTACTTTTGATTTATTCTCATACATTATAAGAAATTATTGCTTATATCTCACTTTCATTTATCATAGGACACAACTGACTACGGATTTCAGCTAACCAACTAAGCCAACAATTACAAATACCCCAGCTGCTCAACCTGGTAAATTGAATCCGGAAACTCTAGTAACTAGCATCTATATTATAACTTCAACCCAGTTAAACTTTTGTTCTTCTCTTATTGATCTAGCAAATATATGTGTTTCCCATGTATATTCACAACATTTTTGTGAATATAAATTGCCCCTTACATAACTTTTTTAAGAAAGTTTTTGCTCCTAGCGTTTACATTGTAATTTCACAATTGGTCAGGTTTGTACTGGAGAAAAGGAAAAGTGTTTGAAGTTGGGAAGTAGGGTGGCGTAGTTTTTCTTACAAAGTAACTCTCACCAATAAGTAATTATGGAGTCTTCAAGCAATTTGAAACAGGCTTATCACACATAATAGGGGAATCTGCTTCAATCTTCAAGAGAGATCCAGTGATTGGGAATTCAGTAAAAAGTGACTCATCTTTTACATTTTCTCATAAGTAACCAAGTTTCCAGGGTTCAACTTTTCCAATTGTTGTCTTTAACATTCACATTAAAGACATGGCAGGGGAATGAATTCAACAGACTTCATAATTTAGCCACTTAAAAGAATACAGTTCCACTTGATTTTGTAAGCAATGAGGGACTGTTGTACCTTAGTAACCAAAAGACACTGGATTTCAGTCCATCCTTTGAATGTATCAAGCCATTCACCTTCTGCATTTCATGCTTTCTAGAGTACTTGTTATTTATTTCTTTCATTCTCTCCCATAGCAATGACTAGTTCACACATCAACCACTTAGTTTCAACAGATACTTCACTCCAGTGAGCCAGGTAATAATTTGAATACTAATATATTAATAACTTTTATATAGCATTATTTCTGTGTTTGATATTGTTCTAAGTTCTTGACATATATTAACTCATATGAGCTTTACAATTGCCATTGAATTGGTTATTCTTCCCATTTTACAGTGAAGAAATTGAAGTGCTGATCAGTAAATTAACTTGTTCATGGTGCACAGCTAGTAAGTGGATCCAAAATCTGTGTTTCTAATCCACAGAATCTGTCACCCGAGCCTTGAGTAATGCTTTATATTGATTTCAAATTTCTGGGTTAGGTGTATCTTAGGTTGTGTGTATTTATCCCATTGCAAGTGAGGGAGGATAAATAAATACCTGGGGATCTCAGCTTCTCTAGTGTCTCTATCTTCCACTAAGACTCATAAAGTGAGTTAATTTCTCAATATGGTACAGGAATTCAGATTCTAGGTAGCTCCCCAAATCGCTAATTATTTCCATGATGACTGACATTAACATCCATAATGTATTCAAATATGATTATTTGAAAAAGGTACCTTAGAACAATTTTTGACAAAAATTTTTAAACAAGTATTTTGGATGCAGACTAATTAAACATAGCCCAAATCTTTGACATTATATCTAAGAAATTCATGATTACCAGAATACTTATACTAAATATTCAGATTCATTCAAATACTTGATCACATTTGCATAAAATTATCTGAAAAATTGGCAAACATTAATGTTTAATTAGAACATCTCTTATTGTATATTATATAATTTCCTCATAGACAAATATTCACTTTCTGTTTTTAATATAGCCATGATATTTTTAAATTGCTAATGGCTAGAATATAAAGTTCTTAGGAAGTTAGAAAACATGAGTGTAAAGTTTTGAATAACTTTAAGGTCAATCCTAGAAAATAATGCATTGAGATAATTATTTTGTTATTGTCAGATATGCAAAACAATTTTATGTGTAATTTCTTTTGGGGACTACTATATTTCTGTGCATTAAAAATATGATTGTATTTTGGAAATTGTATTGAATAATCTTTCTATACCTCTATCTGTTTGAAGAATATATTATTTCAATTGTATAAAGTAATCATGTAATTTTATTTATCATTATCTAAAGTAAGGTATGAATAAGCATTTATTTTGAGGCATATACTTTAACATTTTCAAAAATAGAGACATGTACAAGTTAGTTTTATTCAAAGTTTTCAGCTTTGAAACACCACAGCTTATTTCCAGGAATATTGCATATGGCATGCTAATATCATTCTTCACCCACGTTATACATAAGAGACCAGAATGTGATATTGTCATCTCACATGGAAAAATCTGCTGTGATCAGTTCCTGAAGCTTGCTGTGATCCTCCCTTAGGAAAGTAGAAAAATCTTTTTGAAACACTTTATTCTGCAATCAATGAAAATTAGGTGAAGCTACAGAAGCCAGAAATTAATCTAAGATTAGACAATTATTTAAGAGGACCAATTGTCTTTGGTCTTCTTCTGAAGGGTCTGACTACCGTCCTCCAAAGAATTCCTCTACTAATTTGTGGAGCCCTGAAACAAACTTAACATTAATGCAAAACCTACTACTCCAAATGGTGTTATCACTTAATCATCATATATATGGAGTAGATAGTATTGATCAGAGCGAATACATGATATAGAAAAATGGTAAATGAATAAGATCTAATAGAAACCAGAGGTTAAAATTAGTACATTTCAGAGATATTGTGAAAGAATAAGAGAGAGGTCTTTCAGATAGAAAGAAGTAAAACAAGATTAAGTATACCTGTGGATTTGTTTGAATAACATAAACCTCAAGAGCAATAATAGCCAAGATTACAGAAGGTCAAAGCCAGTTACTCAAATAATCTTCTCCAATTTGGCTTAGTAATAATGCACTTATATTGAGATAACATTATAATAACAAATATTACATGCAAACAAACTATAGTAATTATACAGTCTAATTAGGTCTATTATGGAAGTGTCTGTGGAGGTGTTTGACAGATTTATGCTACAGACAGAAAACGAAGTCACAACAAGAAATATGATACATACAAACTGCTGATGAGGTTTTAAGAACTTCTGGTTTGTGTATCTCTCAAACACTTGGTTGAATTCAGTATTAAACAAAGTAGGTATCACAATAGCTATACTGAATTGCCTGTTCTTACAATATTACTGCTGTTAGGAACAAAACACCACACACTGAGATAACTGATTTAGGAGGGGAAAATGTTAATCCTCCTAATGTCCTGTGAAGAATGTAGGATTTATAATAATCTAGGCACCCTGCTGTTAACACTACATTCAAAATGCCTTTTCCACAGGCAGTTTGAAAGAATAGAAGAGAAAGTCAATATTATGTTATAAATAGCAATAATTTTATAGTGGCACAACTTCATATCTACCCGACATTGGATTCATAAAGTTTTCCATTCTGTAGGAGGATAAAATGCCTATATTCAGATTTTTTAAAAATAAAGAGGGTACTCTAGAAGGATGCTGTGGAAACAGCATTATTTAAGTCTCTCCAAATTCTCAAATGAAAATGGACAGAACAACTAGAAAAAAAAAACATGAAACACATTTACAACAAAACTAAGAAACAATGTTGTAAGGCAGATACACCTGACAGCGGTAACTGAAGTATACCCCGTGAATGACTCTCTATGGTAGATGCACTTGAGTGTATGTTTGGATTTAGCAGCTAAGGAATCTGATAGTAGCCAACTTGGAGATTCATTCCTTAACTATGAGGAACATCTAAACCCCTGTCCCTTCTGGTGGAATGTGGACCATACAGGCTATCTAAGTTCTTTGTTTGAGGGTAGATGAAGGTTGCCAGGTGTAGGTTGTTACGATGAGGGTGCTAAGTGAACATACCAAATAAACTGCATGTATTTTGAAAGCAGTTGCTGTTCTCCTACCCAGCCCACCACCACTGGGCTGTAAGTTTCTCCTGTCCATCCTGCCACTCCTGGACCATCTCTGTATGTAATGTTCTGGCTAATAAAATCCTATGTCTTGTTTGCTGGCTCCAGACCTCCTCTTTAGCCTCTTGAACCTGGTACCATCCCTGTTGAGGTTAATAGGGGTCAAGCACAACAAATGTATCCACACAAACCTTCCAAAATAAGCAGATGGATATAAACCTCCAACAGCCACATAATTACATGATATCAGTATAATGTGGGAGGAAGAAAGAAGCAAATGGCAGCAAGTGTTGTATCTGAAAAAAGAAAGTTTTCAAAGTAGCCAACAGGGGTTCACTGGAAAGCACAGAAGGCTAATTTGAAAATGGAAGCTAAAATTGGGAGCAGTTCCCTCCTTAATACGGACAAGGTAAGAGGACTGCAACAAGAAGGATGAGAACTTCATGTTCTCAAGGAAATAGCTTGATTGCCATTTAAATATATGATACAGGCATGAAGCAATGGTCTCTATCATTAGTTTAATTAACTACTCATGAGAATAGATCAAATAATTTCCATTATCCTAATTGGGTTGGTTGAATTATATAGGTAGAGTACAGATAGTGAACATTATGTTAGATAGTTACTTAAAAGTACTAGTCTGTCAAGATGGGTTCTAATTTAATTCTAGACTAAAAACCAACAAGAAAATCCTTAAATGGTATCTTCAAGTTAACACATCCAAAATACTGTCAAATATGTCATCAAAATAAGTTGTATGAATAAATCATGCTATATTGTTAGAATATAATTTAGCTGTATATCAGCAGAGTTAAGAAATGCCAATTCTATAACATTCCAAGATACAGCAACAATTCAGTGACCAATTTGCTATTTTTCTGTTTATATTTGGCCTAAATGGATCAGCCAAGCATCAGAATGTATTAAGCAGCATACAAAAAGAAAAAACCCACAAAAACAAAAAACAAACAAAAAACAGACTTACACACGCACTTGGAAATCACAGAACTGAATATGTTCTCATGTTTTGATAATTTTTATGGAAGATTATAACAACAAAAAAATAGTCATACTAGCACATAATGTGCCTCTATTTATTTATTCTCACATACCAACCTACACCATTTTTTGGATTGATGCGAGTACTAAAGAAGTCATGATCTGGATACAACAAAACATTTGTCATATCTTCCACACTTTTCTAAAAAATGTAATACAAATTTTGGCCGGGCACAGTGGCTCACACCTGTAATCCCAGCACTTTGAAAGGCTGAGGTGGGTGGATGACTTGAAGTCAGAATTTGGAGACTAGCCTGACCAACACGGGGAAACCCCTTCTCTACCTAAAATACAAAAATTAGCTGGGCATGGTGGCACATGCCTGTAGTCCTAGCTACTCGGAAGGCTGAGGCAGGAGGATTGCTTGAGCTAAGAAGTCGGAGGTTGTAGTAAGCCAGGAGCATGCCACTGAACTCCAGCCTAGGCAACAGGAGAGAAACCCTGCCAAAAAAATAAATAAATAAAAAAGTTATGAAAATTTTGACTTAATTTTGGCCAAGAGTAGCCATTATTATATTACCTCCTGAAATGGTTTTCCTCAAGTCGTATGCATTAAAGCATCTATAATCTTTACAAGCTATAAAGAACTTTGCTGAATAAATAAAAGTATTAGGTAGATGTTACTGTTGATAAGAAATTGGAATATATTCAATAAAATAGCTAATGCAATGGTCAATCAGGAATATATATTAAATGTAAACCAGATAGAGATATTAAAAAGGAAATACTACAAGTACAGTGGTAAACAAAGAAATCTTTACCTTTTTGAGCTTACATTTAGCTGGATGAGATAGAGAAAATAAAAATATACAAGTTGGCCAGAGAAGATTGCCCTGAAAGGTGACATTTGACCGGAGTTCTGAGTAAAGCAGTCTCACAAAAATAGTCGACGGAAGAGAATTTAAGGCAAAAGAATCATAAGAACAAATTACCAAAGTCAGGTTCATGACCGGGATTTCCCAGGTTTTGGAAAGAGGCCAGTGTGGCTGCAGCATGATGAGCAAAGGAAAACTGATTGGTAGCAGAAGCCAAATCACATAGGGCTTGGTAAGCTTTGGTAAATACTTTGGATTATACTCTTCAAAGCCATTAAACAGGGAACACTGAACATTTCAGCAGGAAATAATACAACTTGGTTTATATTTTTAAATGTCTCTTTGTTTTGTAAAAAATTAATTTCAAGAGAAGGGCCAAGTTTAGAAACAAAGGGACAGATTAACAAACTACTGCAGGGGTGTCCTATCTTTTGGCTTCCCTGGGCCACATTAGAAGAGGAAGAATTGTGTTTGGCCACACATAAAATACACTAACACTAACAATGGATGATGAGCTAAAAATTTGCAAAAAAAAATCTCATAATGTTTTAAAAAACTTTACATATTTGTGTTGGGCCACATTTAAAGCCATCCTGGGCTGCATGCAGCCCACAGGCCACAGGTTCAACAAGCTTGAACTACTGAAATGGTCTGGATGAGAGGATATGATGGCTTAAACTAGGCTGATAAGACAGAGGTAATAAAAGGTGGTTGAATTCTGGGTTTATTTTGAAAGTATTGTCTAAAGCATTTGCTGTTTAAGTGGCAGTGCAGTATGAGAAAAAAACTGAAGATCATTCTAAAGACTTTTGCCCTGAGTAACTCTGCAAATGGGAGTATTATTGATTCAGTTGAAAAACATTAGGGTAAGATCACGGTTTGGGGGAAGAAAGAAAAAATTCAGCTTAGGACAGATATTCTTTGAGGTGTCTATTTGACATTCAAGTAGCATATGTAAAGGGATTATTTCGGTTTCTAACACTGAGGTTCAGAAATAAATGATTGCTGAAGATATACTTGGAGGAGGCATCAGTATATATTGGTGCTCAAAACCATGAGACAAGATTATGCTATCCAAGTAGTTAGAGAAGTAGAAATTATGGAGGGAACTGGTGGAAATATGCATGTCCAGAGGAAGAATGGCCAGGAAAAGAGACAGAACACATTTTTAAGAATGAAAGATACTGGAAATGTGTACTATCCAGAAAGTGTATCAAGAAAAAAATGATTTATGGTTTCAAGTATAGTTAGGAAACCAGCAAGATAATGATTAAGAACTAGTCATTGGGTTTTGAAGCCTGGAGGTTTTCAGTGGAGGTTATCAGTTTTATTTTGGTAGAGTATTAGGAATGAAAGATGAATTGGCATAGGTTTGAAAGACAGTGGGAGATGAGGAATAGAGTGGTATAAAAGTTCTCTTTAAGAAGGTATCTGAAAGGTGTAAGCAATGACAAAGGATACTTTTTGAAGAAGCAAGATCATATAACATGATTTATGCTAATGTGAAAGATCCCACAGAAAGGAGAAAAATTGTGTGTCTAGAGTGAAAGCAATTGCATGGGCAAAGCCCTTTAATTAGGTAATAGTAGATGGCTTGTTATAGCTATTTTGTTACATCTCTAAAAGGTCATTTATCTACTCAGACAAATAACCTCATTTTTCTCCTTTTTCTTTATATCATTTAAGTGCCTTTACTGCTCCTTTCCATTTCTTTGATCTCTAAATATTAGAAGGCTTCAGAATTGTGTCTCTTGATGTCTCTAATTCACACCCTTAATGAATTTATGTAATCTCATAAACCAAACAAGAGATTTATATATTTAAGTAGCTATACAACATTTACACTTCTATATTTAATATGCATCTATAAAGTTAACGTCTTAATACTAACTTATGATCTGCTCATAAGCCTGTTGTTTCACAAAATTTCCCACCTCAGAGTAGGACGAGTCCATCCTTCCAGAATCTCCTACATAAAGAATTTACACTTTTCTTTCGTTTACACTTAGATTCTGTTTCTTCTACACATTTTATTGATTTTAACATTAAAATACTTTCAGAATCTATGTATGGGCAATTTTACTGCAGTTAATTCTCAATATTTGCAATCCTTATGTTTATGAAGTCACTGTGAAACTGAATCACCAAGAACACTGAACCATTGCTCCTAGAAGGAGGAGAGGGTGAGGTTCCTGCAAATTTCTAGTCACGAAATTTTCAACATCTGATCAATACATAATTTTGTTTTATGTGTGTTTCTGTTAGAAGAAAACTCACCTAATGGATAATATTGATCATTCACCCTGAACTCACAGCCAGCAGTATTACAAGTCATGTTTTCTCTGTGAGGCACATCTCAGTCTACTTGTGCTTAGCAACACCAGACAGCACATTAGCACTATTTCTGGGACCATTTTTAATAGTGAAATCACTACCAAAAAAAGCATAACAAAGTAAAAACCATGGCACAAAATAGATTGTGAAAAAACATTTGTGTGCTGTATGTTAGCTGTCAAGCAGTGCCTTATTTGACTTTGTCTAAGAAAGTGTGTGTGTCAGATGACCCAAGATTTTTGTCACTCTGCACCTGCCATGAATGACTGACAACACACTGTATTGATTTTGGAGTTACAAATAAATTTTAGGAAGTAGGCAAATTTGTAAACACAGAATCTACAAATAATGATGATCAATTGTACTAATATTTTCTATAATTTTTTTCTACTTTGTTTTTCCTTGTAGCAATCACTACTAGGTATACTATATGGTTTCCTTATTTTTTTCTTTGTTTATAATTTGTCTCAACATGAGAACACAGAGTTTTAAAAGTTTGCATACGCTGAATCCTCATCCTCTAGAGTAGGAACTGGCACGAGAAGAACCTAATAAATGTTTATAAAATAAAAGGAATTTGAGACATGTATCTATAAATAAATGGTTATACAAATGAGTCAATGATATAAAAATTACTGAAAATTATCTTTTAAGAGTTTGTTTATATGGTTTAAAATTCAAAAAGTACAAAGTAATACACCACGAAAAGCCTCCCTGTGCTATGAATGAAATGCCAACTTTATCATATTTTACAATTTCACATAAAAGTGAGTCTAAACAAAGCAAATTAAGAAAATATTCCAGAAAGGAAGAGATTCAATGAAATTATAGGCATTTGAACATAATAAAGCTCTTTGTGAAAAAAATGACAGCAACAAAAGATGAAAACACCGAAAAGATTAGAACTAAGAGTGTCTTTGCAGTACTCAGGAGAGGCGTGAAAAAGTAAAATAGAATAATTACATAAAATAAAAGCAGTGCTATTCTGGTGGTAGCTTGTATTGTCTAGGGAGAACTAATGGTTAGATTTTTAGTAATTATGTGAGCTGGTTTTTAAACACAGTCATTATTGCAAATTAAACTATGTATTTGCAATTGAATAAACTGTGTTAAAATTACATTAAAACAGATTTTATTGTTTCTTTCTGGTGAGAAGATGATTTGTGTACTGTACAATGAAGCTTGTTAAGGCAAAAAGACTCAATCAGATAATCCAGCTATTACCTCTTTACTCTTCTTCCTTCAACTGCCTCACATCACAGTTTCCTACCAGGAAAAAGCATGCTATGTAAAAAAAGAGTATATTATTTATTAAACTCTTGAGAAGGGAAGGGCTAACTCAGCAGGTCTTGGTTGCTCAAACTGCACATTCCAAAGAAATGTTTGTCTTCAGTGTTGTCCCTTGGACAATCTCCAGGACAAGTATCAGAACTTTTGATATATTTCACCTGATATGACTGTTTTTGTATACCTGAAGTCTTGAACTGCTGAGTTACATTTCCTCAAACCAAGGAACCCATTTAACAGCTTATAGTGTCTAGCAATGAGCAAAAAGACATTACATTAAATGGACATATCATGATTCATATTAGCCTCACAGTAACATGTTTTGTGTAAAATGCGGGAAGATAAAAGAATGAAGGACTGGCTTACACACCTTCATGAGTGTGGGGGGGAGTTCCTATCTAGATAGATCCCTCTGCTTTTGTTGGGGAGGTAACTGGCTAAGAAGGTGTAATAGATAAATACATGTGTCACCTTGGCTAGGCCATAGTACCTACATCTTAATCTGTTCAGGCTCCTCTAAAAAAGTACTGTAGACTAGGTAGCTTACAACAGAAATGTATTTATCACTGTTTTGGGGGGTGGGAAGTCGAAGATCAACGCACTGGCAGACTCAGTGCCTGGTGGAGGATCATTTCCTGATTCATAAAGAGTGCCTTTTCCCTGTGTCATCACATAGCAGAAGGAGCAAATGAGCTCCCCTGGGCTTATTTTATAAAGGCACTAATCCCACTATTGAGCGCTCTATCTTCATAACCTAATCACCTCCCCAAAGACCATACCTTCTAATATCATCACCTTGGAGGTTAAGGTTTTGACATATAAATTTAGGGGTAACACAAGTCTTCTCACCACAGCAGCAGATATTTTATCAAACATTATTCTATATATTTCTGTGAAAATATTTTTTTGGATGAGATTGACATTCAAATCAGTAGACAGTGAGTAAAGCAGATTGAGCTCCATAATGTGGGTGGGCCTCATCCAATTCACTGAATACTTTATTTTAAAAAAAGACTGACCTTCCCCTAGGAAGAGGGGATTCTGCCAGCAGATGACCTTCAGTTCAAGCACAAACTGAATCTCTTCCCTGGGCCTCCATCCTGCTGCCCTCCCTGACAGATTTTGAACTTGCCAGTGTTTACAATCATGAACCAGTTTCTTACTAATAAATCTCTCCTTTCGTAAAAAAATATATATGTATAGGTGTGTGTGCACACATATATAAATATATACAGATGTATATGTATACCCGTGTGTGTGTGTGTGTGTGTGTGTGTGTGTGTGTGTGTATCCTATTGGTTCTGTTTCTTTGGAGTACTCTGAACAGTACACCAGGGATAAGAGATAATACAGGTATAAATATACAATTCTTCCCTACATCATGTTTATTTTTTCCAATATGATGCCATAGGCCTACGACCAGGGCTACAGCTGTGGGTGTCAGAAGTAGCGATAATTTCTAAATAAGTAACTGTATCATTTTAATTTTTTGTACCAGAATTACAAAGAGCCTGGTTTTATGGAATATGCCTTCATCTGTCTGGCAAAATTTAGGTTGACAGTGAATAGTGAATGCAGCTGTATTGCCTGGTGGTTGGGATAGACCACTAGTTTTATGCCTATATAACATGACTCTACATGAATGGGAATATATTGTAGAAGAAACTTTGGGTAGACTGGTATTGCTGCCAGCATTCTGAACCAGCTTAGTGACTTACCATAATATCCTTTCCAAATTTGGAAAACGTGGAGTTAAAATCAATGACAAATTGTGAAAAAGAGAGATAATAGCTGAGGGTAAAGGAAGAAATATATCAGTTATAAAACAAGGGAGACTGATGCACCAAGAGAGAGTCAGAATAAAAGAATGATGTTATCTTTTAATACAATTATACCATATAATCCAAAGGATGAAGCCATATGTTTACTAAGAACAATCCTGCTTTTGGAACCTGACAAAGTCAAACAGAAGCCTATAAACCTGATTTACCTTGAACTCTGAGATACTTTAGTCACATAATATGATGATGAGTTGCACCAATTATTAACAACTGAGTGTAACTCTAGAAATGTTCTAGTATCTTTTCTCTCTTACTTTTCAGATTGTATCTACTAAAAAAGGCATCATTTGGGAAGAAATTTCCAGGAACTACTCTCTACTGGTCTGTTGAATCATGAAGTGCACAGCTCTCATCAGAATGATTACCGTGTAGCTATAAACCTCAATGACCAAATGCTTAGAAACATCCCTGGTCATAATGAATGAAATATGCCAGTGGCATTCCCAACATGCCACAATGTGCTATGCACACGTATACATCACTCTTATTTTTAGTCTTAAACAGAATAGAAAAAAAAACACAATGAATTTCTCATGGGAATAAAGCAATAGGTATCACATAGTGAATTCAAATTTTCCTGGAGAATATCCCTAGCCTGAGAGGTAAAAGGCTGTGTAGAGTAGTATAGCATACTCAGACTATATTAAATGTAGGTGTGACACATCTAACTCTATTATATGGAACCCAACATTTTTGGATACAAAATATGTCTTTTAACTGCATTCAAGCCACTAGTACATAATGGCAACAGTACTCCTGGTGGATTAAACATTATCCCACAAGACAGAAAACGGTTTCAAGGGAAATAAATACTAGTCTAGATATTGTGGCACAAGCTCAATTTGCTTTTAATTAGAAATGACATTCAGAGGGAATAAAAATATTTATTAACTGGAATTAACAGATTAGACTAAATTATCTTCTAGAAGGAAGGCAAGGCACAAAGATGAGAATTGGCCTGGAAAGATGATGGGACTTCAGTGAAGTGGATCAGGCTGATTCAACCAATACTGATGGATGATGCTAGGTTGTACCTTTGGGAAAGGGCTTGTACCCTAAGCCCCTAAGCAGGGCTTCTTGACTACTGTGATACCAAAAAAGCCATGGGGCAATGGCTCTTCATCTTAGCTGCTGAGAATCAAAGATCATATTTTTAGGAATCATGCATCTCCAAATTTATGGAAGTTCTCTGAAGACACTTGTTATTCACATTAATGCACTATGACTGTCATTGCCTGGAGAATAGGTCAAAATAAGACGTATTCTATAACTATAATATGGTAAACAAGGATAGCAACTGTTCTGAACACCCATGTTCTCTCATAAGTGGGAGATGGGCCCTGCTATATAGCAGTGCACAATGGAAACTAGTTTCAGTACAAGCCTTTGAACTAAGACAGGGAGGGTGGCTTTATCCCCAGCTGACTTGGAATCTAGAAATAACCAAATCAGGGTCAATTGTAATAACTACTACTCATAAAAATATATGGTATTTGGACAAAGGCTCATCCTGTGGGAAGGCATAGCAAAAATTTATATGATCCTTACTGATTTGTCCTATAATAAAATTAAATAGTGCTATGATCATACTACAGTATGGTATAACACTGGCATTGTTGATAAGATTCAACTACTTATGTAAATAAGATATGCTACTACTGATACTATTGATCAAATGGTGTTGAGAAGCATGTTCCCTTGCAACTCCTCTGGAAGGGGACACCTGGAAGCATGAGCCTGGTTTCTCCTGGATTTCATTCACACAATGTGCTGTTTTATTTTACTAATTTTAATCTGTAACAAGAAACTATAATAAGTTTCAAGTTTGAGTATGACAGCTTTTTTGAGCCCTGTGAGTTCTAGCAAACTATTGAGCCTCAGCGTGATCTTAGGGATCCCAGACACAGATCCCTTTCCTGCCTTTTTAACCTCTGCAAGTGGGTTTCTCAAATGATGGTTTAACAATGCTTTCCAGGTGTGGTCCTACTCTCTAGATATCTGCAATTAAAAGGTAGTCCTTGAGGACTATTAAAACTACCTGTATAGAAGTGCTTATCCTCTAGTTTTGAAGTGATAGCTCTATGTCTATGTCTATCTCTATCTCTATGTCTATCTCTATCTCTATGTCTATCTCTATCTCTATCTCATCTCTATCTATCTCTATCTCAAATCTATTATCTCTAACTCTATCCCTAGCTCTACCTCTACCTCTATATCTAGCTCTAACTCTAACCCCTCTATCTGTATCTCTATCTATTTCTGTCTCTATCATATCTCTCTCAATACATCCATCTACACTCTTATAAAGGGAAAAAATGAATGTATACAGATAGATATATTAAGTAGATACAGATATATAACTATAGACAAAGATCCATTGCAGTTTCTCCCTCTTTGGCCCGGATTTTGCTTTATATTTTTTTAAGTGATGGCTAACTTCTGTTTTCTGATATTAGCCCTTGTTTCATTGAAAACTAATTTTTTTCCTGTTTTCTATTTCATCTATTTTTTATTTTTGTTACGTTCATTGTACATCAAAGGGTAGATGCCTTTATTTCTTGATTTTTACTAGATATTCCTAATTTTTTCTAACATACAAGAGTATAAAATGCTTTAGATTGAGCCATTTTCAAGGAACAATACCAGACACCAATCAGTCTTTAGTAAATTTCTGCTATTACTACTTTTTTCATTTATTTTATTCAGCTACACACACATATATGTAACTTCAAATTGAATAATTCTCAATTCTTTTGAAAAGATAATGAATAGATCCAGTTTCAGCTTTCTACATAGGGCTAGCCAGTTTTCCCAGCACCATTGATTAAATAGGTAATCCTTTCCCCATTGCTTGTTTTTCTCAGGTTTGTCAAAGATCAGATAGTTGTAGATATGTGGCATTATTTCTGAGGGCTCTGTTCTGTTCCATTAGTCTATATCTCTGTTTTGGTACCAGTACCATGCTGTTTGGGTTACTGTAGCCTTGTAGTATAGTTTGAAGTCAGGTAGCATGATGCCTCCAGCTTTGTTCTTTTGGCTTAGGATTGACTTGGCAATGCAGGCTCTTTCTCAGTTCCGTATGAACTTTAAAGTAGTTTTTTCCAATTCTGTGAAGAAAGTCATTGGTAGCTTGATGGGGATGGCATTGAATCTATAAATTACCTTGGGCAGTATGGCCATTTTCACGATATTGATTCTTCCTACCCATGAGCATGCAAAGCTGAAACTGGATCCCTTTCTTACACCTTACACAAAAATTAATTCAAGATGGATTAAAGACTTAAATGTTAGACCTAAAACCATAAAAACCCTAGAAGAAAACCTAGGCAATACCATTCAGGACACAGGCATGGGCAAGGACTTCATGTCTAAAACACCAAAAGCAATGGTAACGAAAGCCAAAATTGACAAATGGGATCTAATTAAACTAAACAGCTTCTGCACAGTAAAAGAAACTACCATCAGAGTGAACAAGCAACCTACAGAATGGGAGAAAATTTTTGCAACCTACTCATCTGACAAAGGGCTAATATCCAGAATCTACAATGAACTCAAACAAATTTACAAGAGAAAAACAAACAACCCCATCAAAAAGTCGGCAAAGGATATGAACAGACACTTCTCAAAAGAAGACATTTATGCAGCCAAAAAACACATGAAAAAATGCTCACCATTTTTTGGCCATCAGAGAAATGCAAATCAAAACCACAATGAGATACCATCTCATACCAGTTAGAATGGCGATCATTGAAAAGTCAGGAAACAACAGGTGCTGGAGAGGATGTGGAGAAATAGGAACACTTTTACACTGTTGGTGGGACTGTAAACTAGTTCAACCATTGTGAAAGTCAGTGTGGCGATTCCTCAGGGATCCAGAACTAGAAACACCATTTCACCCAGCCATCCCATTACTGGGTATATACCCAAAGGATTGTAAATCATGCTGCTATAAAGACACATGCACATGTATGTTTACTGCGGCACTATTCACAATAGCAAAGACTTGGAACCAACCCAAATGTCCAACAATGATAGACTGGATTAAGAAAATGTGGCACATATACACAATGGAATACTATGCAGCCATAAAAATGATGAGTTCATGTCCTCTGTAGGGACACGGATGAAGCTGGAAACCATCATTCTGAGCAAACTATCACAAGAAGAAAAAACCAAACACTGTATGTTCTCGCTCATAGGTGGGAATTGAACAATGAGAACACATGGACACAGGAAGGGGACCATCACACACTGGGGCCTATTGTGGGGTCGGGGGAGGGGGGAGAGATAGCATTGGGAGATATACCTAATGCTAAATGAGGAGTTGATGGGTGCAGCACACCAACATGGCACATGTATACATATGCAACAAACCTGCACATTGTACACATGTACCCTAAAACTTAAAATATAATAATAAAAAAAGATAATGAATAATTTACATAAAAAGAACATGTGAATAATTATTTGCATGATTTCATAAAAGACATCTTACAGCAGTTACTGTACTAGTCTGCTCTCATTCTGCTACGAAGACATATCTGAGACTGGGTAATTTATAAGGAAAAGAGATTTATTGAGAGGTCAAGGTGGACAGATCACGAGATCAAGAGATCGAGACCATCCTGGCCAACATGGTGAAACCCCGTCTCTACTAAAAATACAAAAATTAGCCAGGCATGGTGGTGGGTGCCTGTAATACCAGCTACTCGGGAGCCTGAGGCAGGAGAATCACTTGAACCTAGGAGGCAGAAGTTGCAGTGAACTGAGATCGCGCCACTGTACTTCAGCCTGGACAACAGAGCGAGACTCCCTCTCAAAAAGAAAAAAAAAAGAGGTTTAATTGACCCACAGTTCCACATGGCTGGGGGGGCCTTAGGAAACTTACAATCATAATGGAAGGCACCTTTTCACAGGGTGGCAGGACAGAGAAAGAAGGCTGAGTGAAGTGGGAAACTCCTTATAAAATCGTCAGGTCTCATGAGAACTTACATGAGAACTGTATAGGGGAAACCTCCCCCATGATTATATTATCTCCACCTGTTCCCACCTTTGACATGCGATTATTACAATTAAAGGTGAGATTTGGGTGGGGACACAGAGCCAAACCATATCAGTTACTAAAAAGCACATCATGAAATGGTGTTCTATAATAAATTATTAAATTTTTTATTAAGCATAATCATTATATATTTTATAGTGTTGCAAGCTTTAAAACATGTTGGTCATATTTCATACAATTTTAGGATAATGATAAAATAGTGACAGTATCTGACATATGCTGGTTGTATTAGTCCATTCTCACACTGCTATAAAGAACTACGTGAGACTGGGTAATTTATGAAGAAAAGTGGTTTAATTGACTCACAGTTCCACATGGCTGGAAGGCCTCAGGAAACGTATAATCCTGGCAGAAGGTGAAAGGAAAGTGTGTATGTCATCACATGTCACAGCAGGAGGAAGACAGAGAGAAGGGTAAAGTGCCACATGCTTATCAAACAACCAGATATCTGAAAACTTACTCACTATCATGAGAACAGAGGGAAGGGGGAAGTCCACCTCCATGATTCAATTGCCTTCCACCGGGCCCCTCCTCCAACACATGGGGATTGCAATTTGAGATGAGATTTGAGTGAGGACAAAGAATTAAACCATATCACTTCACCTCTGGCTCCTCCCATATCTCATGTCCTTTTCACATTTTGAGACAAATCATGCCTTCCCAACAGTCCCCCAAAGTCTTAACTTATTCTAGCATTAACTCAAAAGTCTGCATTCAATATCTCATTATAGACAAGGCTAGTCCCTTCTGCCTATCAGTCTGCAAATTAAAAATAAGTTATTTCCAAGACACAATGGAGGAACAGGAATGAGGGAAATGCTTTTATTCCAAAAGAGATACATTGACAAAAACTAAGGGGCTCCAGGACAAATAGAAGTACAAAATCCAGAAGGGCGGTCATTAAATCTTAAAGCTCCAAAATAATATCTTTTGACTCCAAGTCTCACATCCAGGGAATGCTGATGCAAAGGGTGGGCCCCCAAGGCCTTGGGCAGCTCCTCCCCTGTGGCTCTTCAGGGTACAGCTCCTGTGGCTACTTTCATGGGCTGGTTGAATGCCTGTGGCTTTTCCAGGTGCATGGTACAATCTGTTGGTGGATCTACCATGCTGGTGTCTGGAGGATGGTGGCTCTCTTCTCACAGCTCCACTAGGCAGTGCCCCAGTGGGAACTCTGTGTAGAAGCTCCAACCCCATATTTCCCCTTTGCACTACCCCAGTAGAGGTTCTCCATGAGGGCTCTACCCCTGCAGCAGACTTTTGCCTGGGCATCCAGGTGTTTTCCATATATCCTCTGAAATTTAGGCAGAGGCTCCCAAATTCTTGCCTTCTGCACACGAACAGGCTCAACACCATGTGGAAGCCACTAAGGCTTGGGGCTTGAACCCTCTGAAGCAATGGCCCAAGATATACTTCAACCCCTTTTACCCATGGCTAGAGCTGGAGGTGCTGGGACATAGGATGCCATGTTCCAAGGCCACACAGAACATTTTTCCCCTCTAGGCCTCTGGGCTTGTGATGAGTGGGGCTGCTTTGAAGATCTCTGAAATGCCCTGGAGACATTTTCACCATTGTCTTGAATATTAACATCTGCTCCTCTTCACTTAAGCAAATTTACACAACAGGCTTGAATTCCTCCCCAGCTAATGGGATATTCTTTTCTACCACATGGTCAGGCTGCAAATTTTCCAAAATTTTATGCTGTCTCTTTTAAATATAAGTTTTGATTTCAGACTATCTTTTTCTTCACATATATGAGCATACACTATTAGAAAAAGCCAGGTTACATCTTGAACGATTTGCTTCTTAGACATTTCTTCCACAAAATACTCTAAATCATATCTCTCAAGTTCAAAGTTTCATAGATCTCTAGAGCAGGGGCAAAATGCTGTCAGTCTCTTTGTTAAAGTATAGCAAAAGTAATCATTACTCCAGTTCCCAGTAAGTTCCTCATCTCCACTTGAGACCACCTCAGCCTGGACTTTATTGTTCATATCACTATCAGTACTTTGGTCACAAGCATTCAACAAGTTCTAGAAAGTTTCAAACTTTCACTAGTCTTCCTGTATTCTTCTGAACTTCCAAACTGTTCTGACCTCTGACCATTACCCAGTTTCAAGGTCACTTCCACATTTTCAGATATCTTTATAGCAATGCCCCACTTTCTCAATACTAATTTTCTGTATTACTCCATTCTCACATTGCTGTAAAGAACTAACTGAGACTGGGTAACTTATGAAGAAAAGAAGTTTAATTGACTCACAGTTGTGCATGGTTGGTCAGGCTTCAGGCAACTTATAATCACGGTGGGAGGTGAAAGGAAAGCGAGCATATCTTCACATGTCAAAGCAGGAGGAAGAGAGAGAAGAAGGAAGCACCACATACTTATCAAACAACCAGACCTTGTGGGAACTCACTCACTATCACAAGAACAGCAAGAGGAAAGTCTATCTTCATGATTCAATACTTCCCACAAGGCCCCTCCTCTGACATATGGAGATTAAAATTTGAGATGAGATTTGGGTGGGGACACAGAGCCCAACCATATGATTATTTGTTCAAAAAGTATTATTGAATTCAGATATTTTAAATGATAACTCACAAAAGTACTGAAGAACTGATGAATACTGAATTATTAGATTTCATGTCAATTTGAAGCAAATCAATTTTATTTTGAACAGATGTAATATACATTAAACACAAAAATGTACAGATTATCTTAAATATATTAAGAAAATCAGAAATATTATGTGCAAGTTTCTTAGGTAAAATTATTATACACTAAAAAGTCATTTCCCCTAAAGATAAAATGAAAATTCAAATAACTAATTCTCAGGCATGTTTGCTGAAATGTATTTAATGCAAGTACAAAGCATAAAAGTGGGTAATTTTCTTTCTAAATATTTTGATTCAAATTAGAGCAAGTTTCAATCAGTTGAACAACTGGTAACTTTGTTTGGTCCTCCTGCTCCAAACTGCTAATGTCCCTATTCTCTGAATATTAGGAGTAAAAAAAGTAAATAAGATAAACATAAGTCATATTTCTAGGGACTGAAGTATAGCAATAAAAATTTCTCTATTAAAATTCATGCAAATATGTTATGAAATGGAAATTTTAAAATGGTTTGAGAAAACTCATTATATATAATTAATTTGCTTGAGGAAAACAGCATGTTTCCTCACTGCCCTATTAAGTTGGATTCCCCAGCAAGCAGACTCTGAGTTAGAGATTAGTATGTAAGAAATTAATTAGTGAGTGCCTTGCAGATCAACACCTATGAGAAAAAAAACGAGGGATTAAAATGTGTGCTACTGGAAAGGAAGGAAATAGAATAGGACAGTGGAAAAATTAAACTGTGATGCAGCTTCAATGGTTGTTCCAGTCAACCCTACAGGGGTTCTGAAGTTAGGATAACTTGGGTAAAGGGACTAGGCTTTTAAATCCCCTTATCAATGAGTCATTGGATTTGAGCTATGAAAAATTATTTAAAGAACTGGCATCTTACAAAAATTAGCCAGGCATGGTGGTACATGCCTGTAATCCCAGCTACCTGGGAGACCGAGGCATGAGAATCACTTGAACCTGAAAGATGGAGGTTTCAGTGAGCTGCAATCACATTACTGCACTCCAGCCTGGGTGACAGAGCAAGACTCTGTCTCAAAACAAACAAGCAAATTTACAAACAAAATGACTGGCTTCTCATTGATACCCCTGACAATGCTGAACTTCACCTGAGGCCTGTGCGCCTGTCAAATAGCTACAGTTAAGAAATCTTCACACACCTTGTGTTCCCAGAAGGGGCTTAATGCAATAAAACAGTCTTTCACATGTGACTTGGGTAAGACTTGTAGATGTTATTCTTGTTTACTATGATTAGCCTAGCCACAGTCCTTCTAAATTTATATTTCTTGTCTTATAAATGATCAACTGAGCTTTTTCTCTCCACCAATCAATCTGAATAAAATATGTGCTAACTTGACCTATCCAAATTTTAGTCAGGGTTTTCTCCTTTCCCAAGTCTCCTGAAATTGAAACCACCCTTTAGCATGCAGAACCATCCTTCCTTAATGCTCTCCCAAGAAATGGCCAACCTCAGAGAAATAAAACATTCTCTGATTCATTGTCTGATCATATGATCATATGATCACTCCACATACCCAGTTCTTTTTAGCTTTGTTTACTCTTCCTACTATAGAAAGGTCATTTCTGCCTTACTTTCGAGACATTTACAGATCTTATGCTTGAAGCATTCTCTTTTGTGAAGTAGTTCTAGTTTCCCTATTCCAACAGGGTTCTTCTATACCTCTCTTTTTTTGGAAATAGTCTTTTAGAACAAAGTCTACCTTTACTTATGTCTGAGTTTATTATCTGACTTCTGTTAGCAGCACCAAAACTCACAACAACTGGGAAAATCTTTTGCTTCTGAAAAGAATCTGAGTGGCATATCTTAGCATCCACCATATCTACTCAATTATATTACTTTCAAAGGAAATAAAATTATTTTTTAAAGTAGATGTTTTGAAAAGTCAAGTGAAGTTTTGTGTTGGCCAAATCATTATGAATTCCCTTTAAAATTGGAGAAAATGTGCATTGAAAAAAAAGAAAATGAGAAAAGTTATTGACAGTGGACAAAAAATTGAGAAAATCATAAATAAGAGAAAAAGAATTTTCAGTTGAGCATCAGAGATTAACCACAGTTGATTGTCTCCACCTTTTACAAAATTTAAAATAAAAATATTTTCAAACAGAAAATTTATAAAGAAAAATTTTTTTCTTCACTTCAAATTTTCTGTGTCTAGGCTGAGGAATGAGAGATAACACTAAATCAATTAAATTAAAAATTTGATTAATATTTTGGATTTGATGGTCTAATTACTGATGCAAGTTTGGGTTTGAAAAATCATGTGGGCATGCAAAAGTAGATTGAAAAAGCATGTTCCTAGTAGAGTGAATCCAGGAATAAAGGGAGTTTGCTTATGTTACACAAAGTTTAAAGGAATTGTTTAGAGGAACATAAAGTTACATTTTGAGGATGAGTTTTGAGGCTTTTTTACATTTTTTATTTGTAATTGAAAAAAATTAAAAATTGCAAACAAGTCAAATGTATGATGAATAAGTTGCAGCACACTGATGCAATTGTAATACTATTGTCTTAGTCCATTTTTTGTTGCTATAACATATATAAGTCCATTCTTGCATTGCTATAAGAAAATACCTGAGACTGGGTTATATATATATATATATATATATAAAGAGGTTTAATTGGCTCATGGTTCTGCAGCCTGTACAGAAAACATAGAAGCTTCTGCTTCTAGGGAGGCCTCAGGAAACGTATAATCATGGCAGAAGGGGAAGCAGGCATGTCTTACAGGGCAGGAGCAGGAGGAAGGTAGGAGGAGGTGCCACACACTTTTAAACAACCAGGTATCATGAAAACTCTATTATGAAAACTGCACCAAAGCAGGGAAATCTGTCCCCATGAACAAGTCACCTCCCACAAGCCCCAACTCCAACATCGTGGATTACAGTTGAACATTACATTTGGGTGGGGATACACAAATCCAAACCATATCAACATAATACTTGAAATTAGGTGATTTGCAAAGAACAGAAATTTATTTCTTATAGTTCTGTGGGCTAAGTCCCATAGAACCCACATCTGGTGAGCACCTTCTTGCAGCATCATCCAATGACAAAAGAAGAAGGGCAAGGGAGAATGCACATGAGAGAATAAATGGAATTGAACTCATCCTTTTACCAGAAACCCACTCCTGTGATAACTAACAAACTCCTGTGATAATAATATTAATTAACTTATGAGGGCAGAGCCCTCATTATCTAATTACCTCTTAGCAGTCTCACTTCTCCACACTGTTGCATTGGAGACTTACCATCACACGAAGTCTGGGGAACATATTCAAACTATAGCAATTATATAGCAATGAATATAAATGAATCATAAATACACATATAAACATCATAGCATTTAGGAGAAAACTGTAATAGCAGAAGAATACATTCATATTGTACAATTTATAAAATATTTAATTCTATGTAAAATTAAACAATATGATGTTTGGAAGTATATAATATACATACAGTAAACCTATAAAAGAATTAGGTGAAATTTCTAGATAGTGGTTACATATGAATTGACTAATGGTTGATACAAAGACGAAATGCAGGGTTTTCAAGTGTTGGTAATAGACTCTTAAACTGATGATTTGTATATTTGTGTTCATTAGTTTTTAACCTATTAAAATTATTTATATTTTATAATATATAAATATTCCACTAAAAAAATAGAAAGAAGTAAAATAAAGAATTTAGCTGTGAAGTCAATGTACTGGTTTTGATCAGGTCCAACACATTTACTCATACAAATAAAATGGGTAAAGAAGAATCTCATTTGTTCCTGACTGTAACTGTCATTCATTTGATGACATAATATAATTAACACTTAATAGCACATTTAATGCTTTTTAAATTTAAGAATATATTTACTTTTCATGGAAAAGCTTACACATATATTTAAAAAATGAATTCGGTTAAAAAATCTTATTCTTTAAAAGATAACATTTTATGACTGAAAACTCATATTACACTAATCTTCTGTTAATATAAGTTGTAGAATACTTAGTTATGTTGCATTTCATTGTATCCTAAAGTGTTGCTATTTTCTTCTTCCATTGCTCACTTAATTATTCCCAGGAAGATGTGGAAAAGAAGGTAAAACTCAGAATTCATTAAATTTAAAAAGTAATAATAAATCTATCATTAGTGTTTAATCCCAAACTAGAAAATAATTTGGACACTTCTCTTATTTGGAAAGGGAAAAATATATTTCTGAATTGTTACCAGGCTTCTATTTGGAACTACATAACACTTGCAATGATTTCTATGCCACTGCAGTTTTGAAAATCATTCCCACAGATGTTGATCCCTACTTTTACAGTCATTTAAACCAAACTATATCTTTCTAATTTGCATATGCTGTCAACAAGCTGTGCTTTAGTGTAAATCCTTGCCAGAGCTTTTCCACCAGTAAATGGGGCAATTGGGATGGGGTTTTATTTTGAATGACAGTGTAACCCAAGAGCTTCACTAATTACACTGTAATATAAAATAAATCTTTAATATACTATCTTAAAGAATTAATATAGTATAAAGGAAAATGACTTTAAGGAAGACAACTTCATTTCATTCTGTGAGCCTCTGAAATCTGATGTGCAATAAGCAGGCAGACAAACCATTAGAGAGCAAGTAGGAATGACATTCAAGCAAGCACTTCCACAGCCTCATCAAAAATGTGCTGAAACGACAATAGTGAATGTGTATCAGAAGTTTAATTTAGTCTCCTAAGTGACCTTGATTATTTGATTGTGTGGTATCTGACAGAGTGTTTTTAAGTATATTTATGAATGCCTAAAGCAGAATATAGAAAAAGGAATACTCTTCAAACAGCTACCCTGAAGATTTCTTAGATTAGAAAGGAAAATAAAAAAGATTAGTTCAGATCATTAATAATTCAACATCGTTATGATTTTAAAATCCCCTACAGTCAAAATCTTGACTTTTTTTTTTTTAGAAAATTACTATTAGGGAAAGCCCTAAGGCATTAGTGAAATGTTTATAAGGACTGTTTATTTCATTTGTATTAAAATTGTACCCTTCCAGTATGCTCCACCTAATTTGCCTGGCAAATCCAGACTGTCCAGTACCTGCATGTAGTAGATACATCTGTTACCGGTTTTTTTCTTACTTGCTGCCACACTGCTGGTTTTCTGATTCACACTAAGTGATGAGATAAAAACTAACTGTATATAACTTATACAAAAATCTTTTAATTTTTGAAATATTTTTTCTATTAATAAAACCATATCACATAAATATTTTAATAATTTATTTTCAACATTTTTAATAAGAATAAACCTCATGTAAAAAAACTCAAAATACCACAGATTTTTCATATTAAAAATTATGAGTACATCTCTTTCATTTATACCTCGAGTCTCTGAAAACAGGTGTTATCCTTTTTAATATACATATAATGGATATCATATAATAGAGTCTGCACCAATGTTTGAATATTCAGTTGTTTGTGTGCATCCTACATATGTACATATAGAAAATTGGAAAAATATCCTTAAATTGATATCCACGAACTTAGCTATGGATTAAAGTATCTTTGATAAACAGAAAAGATTCTATACCTAGATGAAGAACACTATTTAGTGACAGTTCAGACAAATAAATTTAAAACTATGGATAGAGTGTGTTAAGTATTGTAATATGAACAAACATAGGGTGTTATGTGAAATAAGTGGGAATTTAACTCAGTCTTGAGGAATGAGTATAGATATCCCACAAGATAAACTGTTTACACTGAGCTCTGCAAAGATAATTATAATTAAATCCAGGAGTATTATATGACTGTGGGCTTGACAGCAGGGTATGTTTATTACGGGAATGAACTTCTGGAAAGAGAGAATGTGTATGTTTAAGGATGCTAAAGTCATAAGAAATAATTTTGTATGTGAGAACCCTACTAACATTTAATAATATGTAATTTTATTTATGGGTAAATTTATAAATTGTCTTAGTCTTCTTCTCTGTGCTGCTATAACAGAATATCTGAGACTGGGTAATTTATAATGAATATAAATTTTTTGGCTCATTTTGGAGAATGGGAAGTCCAAGATCAAGAAGGGCCTTCTTGTTATATCATCCCATGTGAAATGGCAAACAGGGCAAGAGACCGCAAGAGATCCAAATTGCAGCCTCAGGCCCTTTTACAATAGCCATTAACACATTCATGAGAGTTCCACCCTTATGACCTAAACACTTCCCATCAGGGTCCACCTCCCAACATTGTTGCATTGGGGATTTAGTTTCCAACACATGCTTTTTGGGAGACACATCCAAACTATGGCATTCTGTCTCTGGCCTCAAAATACATGTAGTTCTCAAATGTAAAATGCATTCATTTCATCTCGAGACACTCAAAGTCTTAACTGTGATGGTTCCAGCACTACCTCAAAAGTCAAAAGTTTGAAGTCTCATCTTAAATCAGATATGGGTGAAACTCAAGGCATGGGTGAAACTCAAGGCTCACATCACAGTGAAGAAAATTCCTCTCCAGCTGTGAGCCTATGAAATTAAACAAGTTAGCTGTTTAGAAAACAACTATGGTGGACCAGGTGTAGAATAGACATTTTCATTTCAAAAGGGAAAAAAAGAAAGAAGTAACAGTTTCCCAGTAACTACAAAACCCAACAGGAAAAGCAAAACTAACTCTTAAAGCTCCAGAATAATCTTCCTTGACTCCATGTCTGGCCTTCTGGGCATACTGGGGTTGGGTCTAGGCCCCCAAAGACTCAGGCAGCCCCACCCCTACGCTTTGCTGAAGTCAGCCCATGCAGTAGCTCTGAAAGGTTGAAATATTGTGCCTGCAACTTTCTTTGGTTAGAGTTACACACTGGTAGCTCTACAATTCTGAGGTCTTGGAGGTGGCCTCACTCCCATAGCTTCACTAAGTATAACCCTAGTGAGGAGTCGCTGACATGGCTCTGCCACTGTGATAATTCTCTGTCTGAGTCAACTTTGAAAATCTAGGTGGGGAAAGATATGCCTCCACAGCTCTTACATTCTTCCATCTTTCAGAATTAGCCCCATGTCAACACTGTTAAGGTTTACTGCTTAAATCTTCTGGAATGGTGGCCGCAGCCATATTGGGCTGGCTTGAGTCATCGCTATGGTGGCCAAAGAGCACAAAATGCTCAAAGCATTGACTTGAGGCAGCACAGAGCAGCCAATGCTGGGATGCTGTGGGCACCTCTCTGGAAAACTTTCTGTCAAGATCCTAGCTTGCCTTAAACATCTCTGAAATGCTTTTGACGTAATTCTCCCTTTGTTTGGTTGAATAGAACATAGCTTTCATCATATTATCCACATTAATATCTTTAACAAATGGTCTCTTGGAAACATATTTTGCATTTTCTCCTGAGTATGTATTTTTAATCTTTACTTGACCAGTCTGAGAGTTTTCCCAACATTTTCACTTTGTTTTCTTTTTACTTGTAAAGTCTGTCTTTAAGTAATTTCTCTCCTCTTGAATGTTACTAAACATGCCTAAACAAAGCCGCACAGTACCCTGAGCACTTTACTGTTTAGAAATTTCTTTCTCCAGAAATCCTAGTTTATTACTCCTAAAATCTGTCTTTCATAAAGTCCTGGAGCATTTACACAATTCAGCCAAGCCCTCTGCAACAAAAAAGGCCTTTATTATAGGTTCCAGAAATATATTTCTGTTTTCCATCTGAGGTCTCATTTTCTACCAGCATTCTGATTATGACAACTTACGTAATTTATAAGAAGTTTCAGACTTTCCCTAAAGCTCTTCTTCTGAGCTCTCACCAGAATTGCCCTTAATGCTTTGTTTACAACAATTTAGACAGTTTTCTAGCCTGCTCCTCCAATTATTCCAGGCACTACCCATTATCCACTTCCAAAGCCACTTCTACATTTTCAGGTATTTGTTGTAAAAATAGCCCAACTTTTTGGTACCAGTTTTCTGTCTTTGTCCATTTTTTGTTGCTATAACAGAATATCTGAGATTGTATAATTTATAATAAACAGAAATTTATTGGCTCATGATTTTGGTGGCTTGTGAGTTCAAGATCAAAAGGCTGGCATCTGGTAAGGGCCTTCTTGATATGTCATTCTATGGCGGAAGGTCAAAAGGAGAGTGAAATAAAGCAAGAGATCAAACTGGAAGCCTCAGGTTATTTTATAATTGACATTAATCCATTCATGAGGACTCCACTCTCATGATTTAAATATGTCCCATTAGGTTTCTCCTCCCAACAATATTGCATTAAGGGTTGTTTCCAACACACGTTTTATGGAGGGCACAGTCAAATGACAGCACACACCTAAAAAAAGTATAGTGCATTACTCAAATTCAGTAATTAAATATGGATGTAAATTAGTATACAGTGAGGAAGGAGAGGCTAAGGAGGTGACTTTTAATCTGAAGCTCATACAGATATGAAAGGCTTTAGGTCGTGTTTCTTCATCTAAAACTTGCTGGTAGCTCTCTTCACTTTTATCCTGTGCTGTGCTACTTTGTATAACTGTAGTTTTTCCTCCCAGATGATAAGCCTTCTGAGGGTACAACCTGTATTTACTTCTTTTTTTCTGGCCTTTCTGCCCAGCTCAATGCAGCATAAGGATACATTTGAATAAGCAGGTGATTGCTTATAGGCAACTGCTTAGGGCATGTTTTTAATGAGATATTTCATATTTTAAAATAAAGTAAAGCTTATTATAAAATACATTTTCAAATAAAGCAGTTCCATTTTAAATTTCTAAATGTTTTGATAATAAATATTAGAAAGCTACTATTCTATGTTTTTTCCTCATTGTTTTTGTCACTTAATCCCAAGTTCTGCCTAATTCAAAAGGATGAAGCATATATCAATAGCACATCAGTGATAAATACTTCCAATACGATTTGCTTCCACATTAGATATTAGAATCTCTTTTACAGACACTTAATTTGGTACAATCCTCAGGCAAGTCTGGGCTCACAGCAATGACAGAGGTTCCGATTTGTTTTCCTGAGTCATCTACCCTTCCATGTCTGTATATTTTAGGACATAGGGCTTATAGCTGAGAGGAAGTAATCTAAATCTTTTGAAATACTCCTCTTATCTGTCAACATTCAGGGTATACACACAAATGAAAAACCACAAATAATCACATATATCACAAAGTAATGCATAAACTGACAGTTTTGTAAAAATTGGTATTTAAGCAACCTTCAAATGAGGATCATGATGATTTTATTATATCCCTAGATCAGTATACACTCTTGACCTCCATGAGTAGGTGATACATTTTTTATTTGCCTTATAAACACTTCATTATGCAAAATAAAATTAGAATTCTTAAGTGTAAGCTATATGAATCCTTTAAAAATACATTAATGTATTTTGAAAATTTTTAATAAATAATTGGAATTTTCCAAATTAAAAGCTATTGAAAAACAATTTAAAAGCTTTCAAAAGCAAAAGCAATCCTGGATTGTCTTTAAAAACACAGAAGTGGTGTTTTTAAAGTTAGAATATCTTCAAATGCTTTTATTGTATACAACTAACTGCAATTTTAAGTTACCTCAAGTTTTTCCACATTTTACTTAGCTTTTTAAATCACAAATAAAATATAAAAAAGCTGGCAGTAGAATGTTATAGAAAACAAACTTCCAGGAATTGCCCAGGAAATAGTAAAGATTCAGTCTAATTTCTCACAACTCAGTATAATAAATATTGATGTTATGGATGCTAACATGAGATTACCAAACTTCAGTCAATAAATATCTATTGCTCTTGAGCGCACTGTACATACTAAAGAGAATATTTTTATTTCCAGCAGTAAGCAACTCCTGAACTTAACTGGCTTAGGGACCTCTTCTACGAACATTGCAGAAACCTGCAAACATGGCTATCATAATACCTACTATATTGCATTTGATTATGTTTTTCTTTATTCATTTCCTTCTTGCCTGAAAGCTCCTTGAAGTGATAATAGAGTTTTATTACTTTTTTTTTAATATATAGTGCCCAGATAGTTTTAATCTATAGTGCCTAGACAATGAGAGCTCAGGAAATGTTTGCTGCAGACATACAGGAATGAATTTTAAAAATCACATTTAGACATATACACTAAGAAAATTTGATTTATAGAATATTCCTGTGTTTCAAAGAAAAAGGTATTTTATTAATCTCTAATTTATCTGGCAATGTAATGTCATACTTTATTTCCCATCTTTGTATTAAGACTTTATCAACATAAAACCCTTAACAAAGATTTTGTTGCAACTGGAAATTTACTTGGTATTTTCTAAAATTTAAGTCAATGTATCACACCTTGAAGTCATACAATATCATAAGAAAATTTTAATGATAGATAATGCTTTTAATTACTATAGTCACTTTCAACATGACATTGATGATATTTTTTATTTGCTTGTCTTCTGAATCTAAAGTATGACCTAATAGTATGCCTCTGGATAGTTAAAGATATAACAAAGAGGAAATAAATGACTGAAAGTGACAATAATATTTTTAGTCATGTATTATTATTTTAAGGAATGCATTTGATATTTATATATACCTGTTCATTACTGAATAAATAAACTATAATTTATTATTTATTATTACCAAGGTAATACACCTTTGTTACAAAAAATGCTGAGCAATAAGAAGAAGAAAAAGTTTACTTACAGTCCCCTGAAAAAAAGATACCCAGTGGCAAACATGGTAATTTTTCTTTCCCTCCTTTATCCATGTAAAGTTTTACATGGTTAAACTCATAACATATATATTTTAAAATAAAGCAAATATGTTCTGGTAACAATTTGTTCCTTCAGCAAATATTTTTTGGCACCTACTATGTGCTGTGTACTCTTCTGGGTACTTGGGATATATCAATGAACAAAATAGAAAATATTATTGCCCATATGCATCTAAAGCTCTGGGACCTACAAATATAAATAAAAATAAATAAGGAAATTGCATAGTATGTTAGAATATTCTATCAAAAACAAAAGCAGGGAAAGAGAATAGGAGATCAAGGAAGGAGTTTAAGATATAAAGATAGTCAGATAAAACATGACTGAGAAGGCTAGTTTTGAAAATGGCTCTGAAGTAAGTAATAGAATGAATCCCAGAGAAATATTAGAGTAGAAGACCAATGATTGTGATGAAACAAAAACAGAAAAGTTATTGTGGTTGAAGCAGAGGAAACATGGGAGATTATACTGAAAATAAAATACAGTGAGACTGTATAAATCCATTCTCATGCTGCTAATGAAGACATACCTGAGAACGCCTAATTTATAAAGAGGAGGAGGTTTAATAGACTCACAGTTTCACATGGCTGGGAAAGCCTCACAATCACAGGGGAAGGTGAAGAAGGAGCAAAGGCATATTTGACAAGGCAGCAAGCAAGAGAGCATGACCAAAAGGGAAAAAGTCCCTTATAAAACCATCAGATCTTGTGAGTACTCACTCACTATCATGAGAACAGTATGACGACGGTAACTGCCTCCATGATGAAATTACTTCCCACTGGATCCCTCCCATGACACATGGAGATCATGGGAACTACAGATAGAGATGAGATTTGGGTGGGGAAATAACCAAATTATATCCTCCTACCTCTGGCCCCTCCCAAATCTTATGTCCTCACATATTAAAACACCATCATGCCCTTCCAACAGTCCCCCAAAGTTTTACCTCATTTTAGCATTACCTCATAAGTACAAGTCCAAAGTCTCACCTGAGACAAGGCGAGTCCTTTTTGCCAATGAGCCTGTAAAATTAAAAAAAAAAAAAAGTTAGTTACTTCCTAGATACAATGGAGGACAACCATTGGGTAAATACATCCATTACCAATGGGAGAAATTGGCCAAAACAAAGGGTCTACAGGCCCCATGCAAATTCGAAATCTAACAAGGCAGTAATTAAATTTTAAAGCTCCCAAACAGTCTCCTTTGACTCCCTGTCTCACATCCAGGTCATGTGATACAAGAAGTGGGCTCTGACAGGCTTGAGCAGCTCTGCCCCTGTAGCTTTGCAAGGCACAGCCCCTCTCCCAGCTGCTTTCACAGGCTAGCATTGAGTGTCTGCGGCTTTTTGAGGCACATGGGGCAAGCTGTTGGTGGATCTACCATTCTGGGATCTGGAGGACGGTGGCCCTCTTATAGCTCCACTAGGTGGCACCCCAGTAGGGACTCTGTGTGAGGGCTCCAAACAAGTCCCCAAACTGCAAAAAGCAGCAAGTCTCTGGGCACAGGCCATGAAACCATATTTTTCCTCCTGGGCCTCCTGGCTTGTGATGGGAAAGACTACCTTGAAGACCTATGAGATGCCCTGGAGACATTTTCCCCATTGTCTTAATAATTAACATTTGGATCCTCATTACTTATGCAAATGTTTGCAGCCAGCTTGAATTTCTCATCAGAAAATAGATTGTTCTTTTCTATCATATCATCAGGCTGCAAATTTTCTGAACTTTTATGCTTTGCTTCCTTTGTTTTTAAATTATACTTTAAGTTCTGGGACACATGTGCAGAACATGCAGGTTTGTTACATAGGTATACATGTGCCATGGTGGTTTGCTTCACCCATCAACCCATCATCTACGTTAGGTATTTCTTCTAATGCTATCCCTCTCCATGCTCCCTACCCCCGGACAGGCCCCAGTATGTGATGTTCCCATCCCTGTGTCCATATGTTCTTATTGTTCAACTCCCATTTATGACTGAGAACATGTGGTGTTTGTTTTTCTGTTCTTGTCTTAGTTTGCTGAGAATGATGGTTTCCAGCTTCATCCATGTTCCTGAAAAGGACATGAACTCATTCTTTTTTATGGCTGCGTAGTATTCCATGGTGTATATGGGCCACCTTTTCTGTATCCAGTCTAACATTGATGGGCATTTGGGTTGGTTCCAAGTCTTTGCTATTGTGAATAGTGCCGCAATAAACATATGTGTTCATGTGTCTTTATAGTAGAATTATTTATAATCCTTTGGGTATATACCCAGTAATGGGATTGCTGGGTCAAATTGTATTTTTGGTTCTAGATCCTTGAGGAATTGCCACACTGTCTTCCACAATGGTTGAACTAATTTATGATTTCACCAACAGTGTAAAAGCACTCCTATTTCTCCACATCCTCTCCAGCATCTGTGGTTTCCTGATTTTTTAATGATCACCATTCTAACTGGTGTGAAACGGTATCTCATTGTGGTTTTGATTTGCATTTCTCTAATGACTAGTGATGATGAGCTTTTTTCATGTTTCTTGGCTGCATAAATGTCTTCTTTTGAAAAGTATCTGTTCATATCCATCACCCACTTTATGATGGGGTTGTTTTTTTCTTGCAAATTTGTTTAAGTTCCTTGTAGATTCTAGATATTAGCCCTTCATCAGATGGATAGATGGCAAAAATTTTCTCCCATTCTCTAAGTTGCCTGTTCACTCTGTTGATAGTTTCTTTTTCTGTGCAGAAACTGTTTAGTTTCATTAGATCCCATTTGTCAATTTTGGCTTTTGTTGCCATTGCTTTTGGTGTTTTAGTCATGAAGTCTTTGCCCATGCCTACCTGACTTTAAACTATACTACAAGGCTACAGTAACCAAAACAGCATGGTACTGAAACCAAAACAGAGATATAGACCAATGGAACAGAACAGAGGCCTCAGAAATAACACCACACATCTACAGCCATTTGATCTTTGACTAACCTGACAAAAACAAGCACTGGGGAAAGGATTCCCTATTTAATAAATGGTGTTGGGAAAACTGCTTAGCCATATGCAGAAAACTGAAACTAGACCCCTTCCTTACACCTTATACAAAAATTAACTCAAGATGGATTAAAGATTTAAACATAAGTCCTAAAACCATAAAAGCCATAGAAGAAAACCTAGGCAATACCATTCTTCTTCCCTTTTAAAGATAAGTTCCAATTTCAAACCATGTATTTGTGAATGAATAAAACTGAATGTTTTTATGAGCACCTAAGTCACCTCTTGAAGGTTTTGCTGCTTAGAATTTTTTTCTGCCAGATACCCTAAATCATCTCTCCCAAGTTCAAATTTCCACAGATCTCTAGGGCAGGGGAAAAATACTGCCAGTCTCTTTGCTAAGCCATAGCAAGAATCACCTATACTCCAGTTTCCAATAACTTCCTTATTTGCAAGACCACCTCAGTCTGAACTTCACTGTCCATATCACCATCAGCATTTTGGTCAAAGCCATTCAACAAGTTTCTAGGAAGTTCCAAACTTTCCCAGATCTTCCTATCTTCCTGTCTTCTTCTGAGCTCCCCAAATTGTTTCAATCTCTGCCTGTTACCCAGTTCCAAAGTTGCTTTCACATTTGCGGGGTGTCTTTACAGCCATTCTTCACTACCTCGTACCAAGTATCTGTATTAGTCTGTTCTCATGCTGCTAATAAAAACATACTCAAGACTGGCTAATTTATAATGAAAAAGAGGTCTGATGGACCTACAGTTGCACATGGCTGGGGAGGCCTCACAATCACGGTGGAAGGCAAATGAGGAGCAAAAGCAGTTCTTACATAACAGCAGGCAAGAAAGCATGATAAAATAGAAAAAGTCTGTTATACAACCATCAGATCTTGTGAGAACTCACACACTATCATGAGAACAGCATGAGGATAGCTGCCCCCATGATGAAATTACCTTCCACTGGGTCCCTCCCATAACATGTGGGGATTATGGGAACTACAATTCAAGATGAGATTTGTGTGGGGATACAACCAAATCATATCAGACAAGAATGGTAGCAAAAAGTTCAGGTAGGTGGCCATAAAAATAATCCAGGTGAGAAATTATTGATGGGGACAGGAGGCAGAAAAATTCTGGGCAGAATAATGCAGGTACCCAGCAAGGGTCCCACCCTCAAACCTAGAACCATGGCCCAAAGTGAGAACATGCATTCCTGTTTTCCTGTTCAAATGTTGCCTTTTCCAAAACCACCCTTAACCCACCCCACTGTCGAAGGAAGTCAGGGACCCCAAACGGAGGGCCTGGCTGGAGCTGCGGCAGAGGAATATAAATTGTGAATATTTCATTTTAATATGGACACATATCCGTTCCCAAAATTAATACTTTTATAATTTCTTACGCCTGTCTTTACTGCAATCTCTGAACATAAATTGTGAAGATCTCATGGACATTTATCACTTCTCTAATAATACTCTTATTATTATGGACATGCAAGTAGGAGAGATATCGTTGAATTCTTTTCCCAGCAGGGAATATTATTAATACCCTGGGGAAGGAATCATTCCTCGGGGGAAGTCTAGAAACGGCTGCTCTGGGAGTGTCTGCCTTATATGGTTGAGATAAGGATTGAAATACGCCCTGGTCTCCTGCAGTACCCTCAGGCTTCTTAGGGTGGGGAAAAGATCCCGCCCTGGTAAATCTGAGGTCAGACCGGTTCTCTGCTCTCGAACCCTGTTTTCTGTTGTTTAAGATGTTTATCAAGACAATATGTTCACAGCTGAACATAGACCCTCATCAGTAATTCTAATTTTGCCCTTTGCCTTGTGATCTTTATTGCCCTTTAAAGCATGTGATCTTTGTGACTTACTCCCTGTTCATACACCCCCTCCCCTTTTAAAGTCCTTAATAAAAATCTGCTGGTTTTGCGGCTCAGGTGGACATCACGGACCTACTGATATGTGATGTCACCCCCAGAGGCCCAGCTGTAAAATTCCTTTCTTTGTAACCTTTTTCTTTATTTCTCAGACGGGCCAACACTTTGGGAAAATAAAAAGAACCTATGTTGAAATATTGGGGGTGGGTTCCCCCAATACCCCACCCCCAGTCTGTGCCCACACAAACCCCAAGCTCTGCCAGCAGAGCAGGAGAGGAGGAGAAGAGGAGAAGCAGCTAGACATCGGAGACTATGATTTGACAGTGGAGAGAAGCAGCTTGATGTTAGAGGAATGGTTTGATGGTATTGCTTCAGAGAGGAGTTCGTCCAGACTCCGGGAGAAGATCACCTGCCTATTCCACATCTTTTCCAGCACCCCTTCTGGCTGAGAGCCACTTTCATCAGCAATAAAATCCTCTGCATTCATTAACTTTTCCTGGATGCAAAACAAGAGCTCAGGTGCCATGGGCACAGATCCTAAAGGCTGCCACACTAACCCTCTGCTCCTGCTGATGGCAAGCAACCACCTCATGCAAAAAGGCAGAGGGCCCACTGAACTGTTTAATACTTAAGCTGTCCACAGATGGGAAAGTTAAAGAGCACTGTAAAACACTCTTTGGGGCTTCAAGGGTCATGGGTACTCCCTGCTTGATGCTGCCATGGGGCCCGCACAGAGTTTTGCTTCTGTCAGCATCCAAAAGCACTTGCCCTGGCTCCTGCACCCACTCACCTGTGTGCTCTCTCTCATGAGAGGTTGAGGGCAATGGGTTGTAATTGGTGGAGTTTTGCTCTTTTGCAGGTGCCTAAGCAACCAGCTAGCTCCATCACCCACACTCCAGTTCCCCACTCACGAAGGGGTCGGATAAATTTCCCACTTTATTATATTTGTTTAAGTCAGAGGGGAAGCTGTGACAGTGGAAAGAACTAGTTGAATTCTGGATATATTTTGAAGATATAACTAGTAGAAAGCATTCACATTAAAAATAAGGTATGATCATGATAACCATATAGGATCACACTAAGATTTTGTCCCAAGTAACTAGAAAGATGAATTTGTCCTCACTGTAATGGGAATGATAAGAGGGATCATCAGTTTGGCAAAAAAGTTCAGGTCACCAGTTCAAATATATTAATATAAGTTGTTTAATAGGAATTCACACATATCTTTATGTACTCAGGTGAACATATAAATTGGGAACTGTGGAGAGAGGTTAAGACTTCAGACTGAAATGTGGGAGTCCTTCACATGGGTGAGACTGGAAGAATTCTCCCAAGGAAGTAGTGCAGATAGGGAAGAGCTGTCCAGAGACTGAGTATAAAAGCTCACCCATGTTAGGAGATGGTAGTATACAAAAAAGAAGGCTAAACAAAAGTGTCAAGGAAAAGTGGAATAAAATCTAGCTCTTTTGAAAGCCAAGTGAAGAAAGAGAACAGAGTGATCGACTATATCAAGCACTACTGAAGGGTCAGATCAGATGAGGCCTGAGAATTGAGCCTAGGTTTTAGAAACATGGATGTTATCGGTTAGCAATAATAATTGTGGTTATGTTTAAGTAATAGGGATTAAAACCTAATTATAAGAAGTTTAAGGAAACATATAGGAAAAATAATAGGAGATAATATGAGCTATTCATTTATTTAATTTTAGTAAAGTTTTGTTGTCAAGGGAAGCAAAGGAATGAATGAAAGGTGGTGAAAAATGTGAGTCTAAGCCTTTCTCTTTGTATATTTAAATAAAACTTTTGAATAGAAAAAAGTTAGCTTCTATTTTTTTTTTTTTTTTTTTTTGATACGGAGTCTCACACTGTCACCCAGGCTGGAGTGCAGTGGCATGATCTCGGCTCACTGCATCTTCCACCTCCTGGGTTCAAGCAATTCTCCTGCCTCAGCCTCCCCAGTAGCTGGGACTACAGGCACATGCCAGCATGCCCTGCTAATGTTTTGGATTTTTAGTGGAGATGGGGTTTCATTGTGTTAGCCATGACAGTCTCGATCTCCTGACCTCATGATCTGCCTCCACCTCCGAAAGTGCTGGGATTACATGCATTAGCCACCGCGCCAGGCCAAAAGTTAGCCTCTTAAATCCTGATGGAAACAATCCAGTAGAGGGAAAAGTTATGATCCAGGAAAGTAAAGTGATAATGACAGAGGAAATGACCTTGAATAAATAAGCAAGCACTTAGTACACAAGGAGAGAGCTTGGCCTTTAACGACAGCAAAGACAGTTCATCCTTGCTAACAGAAGTGAATATAGAAGGATACAACCATTGGTAAGTGTGCTGATATGGTGAGTGGAGCTTGAGATTTTCTCCTGATTGCTTCTATTTCTTTTTTAGATGAAGTTGATATAACATAAAAGAAATCATCTTAAACAATTCAGTGGCATTTAGTAAATTTAATTTGGTGCAATAATCACCTCTACTTATTTAGAAAAGATTTTTATCATGCCAAAGGAAACTCCATAGTCACTAAGCAGTTGTTCCACATTCCCTCTCTCCCCTCAGCAACTGGAAATCATCAATCTGTGTTTAATCTGTGTTTTGCCCCTATGAATTTATCTATTCCAGATATTTCATATAAATAAATTTATATAGTGTTTAAACATTTGTGTCTCACTTTATTAACTTAGCATAATGTTTTTCAGATTAATCTATATTATAACATCTGTTAGCAGTTTATCTGCTTTTTATGGATGAATGTTGTTATCTGTATATCTTAATTTGTTTATTGATTGTTTATTGATTTATTGAATGTTTATTTTTGCCAACATTTGTTATTCTTTTTTTTTTATCATATCCATAGTATTAGGTGTTGTATTAGTTAGGGTTCCCAAGAGGGAGATAACTAATAGGATATATATATTAGTACTGTATATATCTCCACATATATATATGCACATATATGTATACATATATAAAAATATGTGTGTGTGTATATATGTGTGTATATATATATATATATAGGAGTTTATTATTAACTTAAATAATCACAAGGTCCCACAGTAGGCTGTCTGCAAGCCTGAGGAGCAAGGAGAGCCAGTCCAAGTCTCAAAACTGAAGAACTTGAAGTCCGATGTTTGAGGGGAGGAAGTATCCAGCACGGGAGAAAGATGTAGGCTGAGAGGCTAGGCCAGTCTTGCATTTTCATGTTTTTCTGCCTGCTTTATATTTGTTGGCAGCTGATTAGATTGTGCTCACCAGATTAAGGGTGAGTCTGCTTTCCCAAGCTCATTGACTCAAATGCTAATCTCCTTTGGCAACACTCTCACAGACACACCCAGGAACAATACTTTGCATCCTTCAATCCAATCAAGTTGACACTCAGTATTAACCATCATAAGTCCAGCCCTTGGCAACTTGAACCCACGCACATCTCCTGAGATCATACATGATGTTCAAGTAAAGACAATAATAAGGTCATAAATATGCATAACATAATACAACTATCCTTTGTACAACCAGAAACATACCAATCCCCAACCCAAATACTATTACATAAAGTTAACAATGCTTAAATGCTGATATGAAGTCAATAAATCTATGTCGCATGATAAAGCAAAATAGAAGATATTTTCTTAGTACAAGGGTATACATGCATAAACATGTTTTTAACAAAAGAAGGAGGAAATACCCATTACAGTTACAGTCCTCTTTCTGCAGCTGGTCATGTAGTCGTAGCTGGTATTGATGACTACCTTCTTCTACTACCCATTCTGTATTCCCTTCGCCTTCAGCAAGCATCTCAGCAGGTCCTGCTGGTGGAGTGACCCAAGCCTTCATTCGTGAGGGGTCTGGGCCATTTGTAGTCCTGCCTGGATGGGGCTGTTGTACTTTCCCACTGACCTTAATAACAGAGCATGGTAATATTAAGAAATGCCCTAATGGATCTCCTGTATTCCATGCATACTCTTCCTTAACTCCATATGGAGTAACAGACTGATTTCATCTTGATAGTCTGGGTCAATCACCCCAGACAACACTGTAACTCTCTCCGTGGCTTGTTGACTTAAAGGTAGGGGGAGCCCAAAGTGTCCAGGTGGCAATCTTAACTTCCAGTTTAATGAAATCATTGTTGTGTCTCCTTGTGGCAGCGTTCCTCCCTCTGGAACTAAGACCTCTAGTCCAGCAGGACATAATGTCGCAGGAACAGGAAGCAAAAATTTTGCTAGGGGATCACTAGGGATGATGGTGAGTGGTGCCACTTCCACCTCTTGATTTCTGGACTCATGAATCCTGGCTACAGGAAAAGTAGTACCACATATTGAAAGCTGATTCAGAGCCTACATAGCCTTCTGAAAAACTTTGCCCCAGTCCTGCAAAGTATTGTCACCTAGTTGGCATTGTAATTGTGACTTCAAAAGGCCATTTCACCTTTCTATCAATCTAGCTGCTTCATGATAATGGAGAACACGGAAAGACCAGTGAATTCCATGAACATGATCCCACTGCCACAACTGCTTTAGCCATAAAGTGAGTGCCTTGGTCAGAGGCAACGCTGTATGAAATACCACGATGGTGGATAAGGCATTCTGTGAGTCCACAGATGAGTCTTGGCAGAAGCATTGCATGCCAGATAGGCAAACCCATATCCAGAGTGTCTACACCAGTGAGGCAAACCTCTTCCTTTTCCATGATAGAAGACGTCCAATATAATTAACCTGCCACCAGGTAGCTCGCTGATCACCCCAGGAAATGGTGCCATACTGCGGGCTCAGTGTCGGTGTCTGCTGCTGGCAAATTGGGTACTCAGCAGTGGCTGTACCCAGGTCAGCCTTGGTGAGTGGAAGTCCATGTTGCTAAGCCCAGGCGTAACCTCCATCCCTGCCACCATGACCACTTTGCTCATGGGCCCATTGGGCAATGACAGGGGTAGCTTGGGAAAGAGGCTGTGTGGTGTCCACAGAACAGGTCATCCTATCCACTTTATTACAATCCTCCTCTGCTTCTCTGGCTGAAGTCTGGAAATTGATTGAGAAGCCATGATTCTCTGTTTTCATAATTCAAATTAGTTCTTTGTCCATTAAACCTAGATGTTTCCTTCTTATATAAATTAAGTAGGAATGCAGTAGGCTTCCTATCAATTTCACTTGTAGGAACACCATGATTAATTAGCCAATGCTAGGGCTCTACACATGTCAGACTATTCTAATTGTGGCTTTGTCTCTGCTGTCCATTATGGTAGCTATGGCCAACTTGCCTTTGATGGTTGAATGCTGCCACTTGGCCCCTGCCACCTCAGGATCCAATTATTCCCATTGTATTCAAATTTTATAGTTGAGTGACTGTGGTTCCCACTGTTTACATCTGACATACAGGGGGAAGAGCAACTGCAGGGCTTTTCAAAGATGCAGGTGCTGCCCTCACAAATATGTTTCACAAGGTATTGGTCAAGGGTATATTCTCTGGACCCTCCGAGCTTGAATGAATAGGTCTAAAGTGACTAATCCACTCTACCATCCCAATCTCTAAGCCTTTGGATCCCTTCCTCTATATTAAACCAAAGGAGATGTAGGCATTTCCAGCTTGCTCACAGTGGGCCATTTTTTAGTGCATATTTCAGCTAACCAAGTAAATAAACTATTACAACTTTTTTAACTTGAGCTGCAACATTAAATGCAGAGTCCCTACTTAGTGGGCCCAAATCAATAAATTCATCCTGATCCAAATCAATGTTCTTTCCACCATTATCCCATACCCTTAATATACAGTCCCATGCTTGCTCTCCAGATTTCTGTTCACATAAATTAGATAAGCAGTTCTTTTCAAGTGTAGCGCACCTCCTCATGAGTCACACTCTCAACCTCACTTCTGGTCCCACTGGACCTTTAGTTATAACTCTAGAAGCAAACAGGAGTGTTGGGGGTGGCTCCTAAGGATCATCAACATTATTTTGCCTAGCAACTGCCTCAGGGGAGGGCACCACTGTTGCTTCAGGCAGCACAGGGTTTATCTCCTCCGACAAAGGTGGAAAGGCTGATGGCAGCATGGATCAGGGAGGGTATGCTGCCACTACTAGGGATGGGGAAGCTGTTCCTTCTGGCAAAAAAAAAAAAAAAAGGTTCATCAGAGTTTACAAACTCAGTGTCCCCAGATTCATCAGGGTCCTTTCACATATCTCCATTCCAAGTTCCAGGGTCCCATTCTTTTCCAATCAATGCCCTCGCGTTAACAGTAAACACCTGGTAAGGCTGCGCATGCACCTTTTGCTGCAGGTCAGACACTCACATGACAAGAGCTTGTGTTTCATTTAACACAATTTCAGCTCTTTTCTCTAGAGGAGGTAAAACTCTCACTCAGGGCAATCTTAGTAGATTTGAGGCTCAGTATCTGCTTCTCAAGCCAGGAGACAGATTCTCTAAGTTCATCATTTTCTTTCACCACTTTGTCCACTGAACTTAGGAGCAACCAACCAGCTTCATTATGTTTCTTGGGTCTCCACATATGGTCAAAGGTATTATGTATAGAGTCACTAAACTCCTTGCCTCTCAGGAGCGGTAAACCAAGAGTGTCAAATGCACTTATTCTGCATAACTATCTAAACAGTTCACATCAAGAACTATCAGTGTTCTCCATACTATTAGAAGTTAAGTCCTTAGCATTTTTGGGTCTAATCATATTAAGCAGCTAATTTCAGAAACCTCAAAATCAATGAAAGAACTCCATCCCTAATACTCTGTTTCTCTAGAACCACTCATGGTACCAAAATCTGTATTAATCAGGGTTCCCGAGAGCAACAGAAATAATAGGATATATAAATATGAATATATACATATAGCCATATTAAACGGTGAGACAGGCCTAGTCTCCCAACCTACATCTTTCTCTCATGCTGGACGCTTCCTGCCCTCAAACACTGGACTCCTAGTTCTTCAGTTTTGAGACTCAGACTGGCTCTCCTTGATCCTCAAGCTTGCAGACAGCCTATTGTGGAAACTTGTGATCATGTAAGTTAATAAACTTCCCATATATATACACACACACACTAATGTGTATGTATACATAAATATGCATATATCCTATTAGTGTGTGTGTGTATATATATAGGGAGTTTATTTACATATGTATATATGTTATGTACATATGTATATATATTTGCATATATCCTGTGTGTGTGTGTGTATATATATATATATGGGGAGTTTATTAACTTATATGATCACAAGTTTCCACAATAGGCTGTCTTCAAGCTTGAGGAACAAGGATAGCCAGCCAGAGTCTCAAAACTGAAGAGCTAGGAGTCCAACATTTGAGGGCAGGAAGTATCCAGCACGAGAGAATAATGTAGGTTGGTAGGCTAGCCCTGTCTTGCCTTTTCAAGTTTTTCTGCCCACTTTATATTTGCTGGCAGCTGATTAGATTGTGCTCAAAAGATTAAAGATGGGTCTGCCTTTCCCAGCCACTGACTCAAATGTTAATTTCCTTTGGCAACACCCTCACAGACACACCCAGGAACAATACTTTGCATTCTTCAATCCAATCCAATCAAGTTGACAGTATTAGCCATCACAGGTGTAAAGCAGTATCTTTGTGGTTTTGATTTGCATTTACTTAATGGCTAAGAATGTTGACCATCTTTTCATATACCTGTTAGCAATTTGTATGTCTTCTTTAGAGAAATATCTCTACAAGTTATTTGCCTTTTTATTTTATTTTTATTCTTTTAAATAGAGTCTTGCTCTGTCATCCAGGATGGAGTGCTGTGGCATGATCCCTGTTCACTGCAACCTCCATCTCCCACGTTCAAGCAATTCTTCTGCATCAGCCTCCCTAGTAGCCAGGACTACAGGCCTATGCCACCACACCCAGCTAATTTCTTTGTCCATTTTTTAATTGAGTTTTTTCTCATATTGTTATCAATGATTTGCAAATACTCTTTGCCAATCTATATGCTATTTTTTTTACTTTTGTTAATGACTTTTGACGTACAAGTGTTTTTAATTTTCATGAAGCCCAATTTATCTACCTTTTTTATTTTTGTTGTTCATGTTTTTGGTGTCATATCAGGGAATTCATTGCCAAATTAAAGGTCATGAAAATGTATGCTTATATTTTCTTCTGAGCTTCATTGTTTTACTTTTTTGGCCATTAATCTACTTTGAATTAATTTTTGTATATAGTGTGAGGTAGAGGTCAAAGTACATTGTTTTGCCTTTGGACATCCAATATTCCCAGAACTATATTTTGAAGATACAATTATTTCATCATTGAATGGTCTTGCAACCTTTGTTCAAAATCAGTTGGCAACAGATGTATAGTTTTACTTCTGACTCTTAATTTCTTTTTACTCTTCTAATATATTTATTCTTATGCCAGTATCACATTGTATTGATAACTATAGTTTTGTAGTAAGTTTTAAGATCAAGAAATTTGAGTCCTTCAGATTTACTATTTTTTGAAGTAATTTTGACTATTTGGATTCCAACTGGAATTACAGATTACCTTTTCCATTTCTGCACAAAATGTCATGGATATGTTAATTAAGATTACACTGAATGTGTAGATCATTCTGGACAATATTGCCAGTTAACATTAAGTCTTCCAATTTATGAACAAGAGATGCCTTTCGATTTATTTAAATCTTCTCCAATTTCTGTCAGCAATGTTTTATAATTTCTAGTCTACAACTCTTTCAATTTCTTTATTAAATTTATTCTTTTGTATGCTATTACTTGGAATTGTTGGACTTGAATTTATTTTCTTAATTGCCTTTTCAGATTGCTCATTGTTGGTATACGAAAATATAACTGATTTTTGAGTTGTCTGCAATTTTGCTAAATTTCTTTAACTCGTAATATTTTTGTGGATTGTTTGAGGTCTTCTATGTACAAGATCATGTCTTCTGTGAATATAGCTTGAATTCTGTTTATCCAATCTGGATGTCTTTTATTTCTTATTCTTGCCTAATTAGACTCACAGAATTTCCAGTACAACAAATAACAGTGAGAAAATGGTGTTTTTGTCTTATTCGTGATTCCATGGTGAAAAATGTTGTCTTTTACCCATGAGTATGATGCTACCTGTGAATTTTTCATAAATATTCTTTATTGTATTGCAAAAGTTTCCTTCCACAGGGTTTCTATACATCTTATATACATATACTTGTATGTAACTACATATATACACATATATAGAAACTTATACATACATGTTTCTACATACTTCTATACATACACATAGAGTATATAAGTATATATACATGTATACATATAGATACACACATATATATACATTCATATGTATGTATATGGGTGTATATATGTACATATGTAGGGTTGTGTATATATATATATACCCCTGTACTTATATTAACGTCTCTGTCTATATCTATACAGTATTCTCTATAATTTTGCTTACCGTAGAATTCTTGGTTGACAGTTGATATTTTTCCCCCATCACTTTAAAAAATATTTTTCTACTTCCTCTAACCTCTGTCATTTCTGATAAGAAATTTGTTGTTAATCTTACTGTGCATCTTTTGTATATTGTAAGTCGCCTCTCTCACTACTTTCAAGATTTTTTGTCCTTAGCTTTTGAACATTATATTACAATGTATCTTGGTGCAGGTCTCCTTTTGTTTATCCTCCTGGGTTTCACTGAACTCTTGAATTTGCGGATTTGTGTGTTTTATTAAATTTGGAAGCTTTTGATTACTATTGATTTAAACATTCTCTCTTCTTTCTTTTTTTTTCTTTGGGGATTCTTACTGGTACACTGATAATATTACACAGGTCTCAGGCTCTGTTAATTTTTTCTTCCTTCTTTTTTTTTCCCTCTTCCTCTGACTGGATCATTTTAATTGGTATATCTTCAAGTTTACTGATTCTTTCTTCTACGTGCTTAAATATACTATTAAAACTCTGCAGTTGGTTTTTCATTTCAGTTACTGTACTTCTCAGCTCTCAGTTTTTTGCCTGGTTAGTTTTATAATTTCAATCTCTTTATTGATATTCTCTATTGGATTCATATGTCAATCTCCTGTCTTCTTTTAGCTGTTTGACAATCATTTCTCTTTAGTTCTTTGAGCACATTTAAGATAGTTCATTTGAAGTCTTTGTCTAGGAAGTCCAAAAGTTGTGCTTTCTCAGGGATAGTTTTTCTTCTGAAAATAGCCCGCACTCTCTTTTCTATTTGCATGCTTCATAATTTTCTTGTTCTTGTTGAAAACGAACTATTTTGAATGTCATAATTGGTAACTCTGGAAATCGAATGCTTGCCTCTCCTCAGATTTGTCTTCATCAATTGTTAATAGGCTGTAGTTGTTTGTTTAGTCAGACTTGTAAACTATTTCTTGTAACAAAGTCTGAGTTCTTTATAATTTGTGTTATCTGAAGTCTCTGGTTCTGTAGTTATGTTCAGCTATTGTTTTGACAGACATTTTCTTGAATGCCTGAAGCCAAAAGAGAAGAGAGAAAGGAAATAGAAAAAGAGAGAAGCCTGCTTATGCATAGCTTTGCCTTAGTCTTCTTTTTCCCCCTTACACTGAGCCTAGAGATCAGCCAGAGGTAAAAGCTAGGAAGTTCTTAGGTCTTTTCTGCATATGTCCTGTCCTGGGTACATGTGTGGTTTTTTAAATTCCCCAGTATACATGAGTGCTTTCCAATGCCCTAATTTTTCCAAGAAACTGTATCCTTGGCCTGTCTTCTTAGGCTTTTGATGCTCTGTTTTATTACTTGATGACAATCCTTTGTTCCTGGTTACTGAATTTTTTTTTTCACTTTAAGTTTTTGAGTAATGTTCTCTGCTTTTCTCTGCTATAATTGAGTTCTGAGTTAGATGAAACAAAGACAAGTATGTGTCAGAACTTCAGGCAGCCCACAGACAAATACTCTTCTTTGCGAATAAGATGTGTTCTTGTTCTTCCAGATTAGGATCAAGGGTGTCCTACTTGGAACACAAGGTGCTCTCTTTAACACCGCGATGAGTGGGGAAAGAGCAAGTCAAAATGCCACAAAGCTTTCTTACTCTTTCTTAGGTTGTCTTTTCCTTGATACAACATATGCTTGATTTTTCCCTATTTCTGTGGAGAGATGGGCCCATGGAGATGCCTACTTGCCATTTCCTCAGCCATTCACCTGTTTCTATATTTTCAGTTAGAGTAAGATGAAGTGATGAAGATTTAAAGCTGGGATCTGAAATGTGTAAAATGGAAACCTGGAAGAATTAGAGTCAATATATGGGAAAACAGTATAATTGTCTGAAGCCATTGAAAGCTTCTTAGGCTTATTGTCACACTTTTAGAGTAAAATCAGTCAGTATGATAGTATTATACTGTGCTGTTTTATAGTCACATGCATTATGCATGGGGTGGGCAGAGAGAGATTTGAAAAGGGCCTGGGGTTCTGATAAAATGAGTACAATTAAGCAAGTGAGAGTTAAGGAGTTTAATGTTGCATCCAACGTGGTGACTGTAATGAATGAAGTTTCACTAACTTTAAGTTAGGTAAAGAAGGGAGTACATGAGAGGTCAGTGAGAGAGTAAAACCGTTCAGGACGATCAATACTATGACCCCACAGGACGTCCAGTGGGGTCATAGTATTGTTGGATTCAGGCTTCAAGTCAGAGAAACCTGGAAAGATTGAGGGCGACTGGTGAGTGTGATGTTTGAAACAGAGATTATGGAGGAGGTAAAGTCATTAATAACATCATTTTGTTACTTGAAAATAGGCTACAGACTCTAAACTGCCTATACACATATTTTTAACGTCATAATATACCACCTTTCCTCCCATCTGTTTCCAATGATTCAGTCTTATGGCTATTTTTTACTTCCTTGAATACATCAAATTTATTTTAGTTTCATACACCCTTACTCTTACCTTATCTTCAACATAGAGCACCCTGTGGTCAAATCATTAAATGGTTAGCTCAAAGGTGATCACAAACAAGTTTTCTCTGACCATCCAATTTAAAAGTGTCTCTGCCACTTAATTATTCTTCTTACACAGATAAACACATACATACACACACACACCTCTATGTCTATCTGATTTATAGACATAACCTGATTTGATTGTTTTTCACTTTATTTCAATTTGAGGATACAGTATTCTTTAAATTGAAAGTATGGCAACTCTGTGTCCAGCAATTCTATTAGACCATTATTCCAAAAGCATGTCCTCATTTTATTTTTCCGTGTCACATTTTGGTAATTATCACAATATTTCAACCTTTTTAGTTATTATTATTATTTGTCATAGTGATCTATGATCAGTGATCATTGATGTTACTGTTATGATTGTTTTGGAGAAACACAAACTGTGCCATATAAGATGGTGAACTTAACTGATAAATGTTGTGTGTGTTCTGACTCTTCCACTAACTGGCTATTTCCCCATTTCTCTCTCTCACATCAGATCTCTCTATACCCTGAGACAAAACAATTTTGAAATTAGGTCACCTAATCACCTTACGACGGTCTCTAAGTGCTTAAGAGAAAGAAATAGTCATACATAACTCACTTTAAATAAAAAGTTAGAAATGATTAAGCTTACTGAGGAAGACATGTTGAAAGTCAAAGTAGGCTGAAAGCTAGGTCTACTGTGCCTAAGACATAGCCAAGTTATGAATGCAAAGGAAACATAAGAAATATTCTTGAAGGAAAGTGAAGTGCTACTTCAGTGAAAACACAAATGATAATACATCAAAACAGCTTTATTGCTGATATGGACATTTTTCATGATCTGGATAGGAGGTCAAACTAACACAACATTATCTTAAACCAAAATCAAATCTAGAGGAAGATCCTAACTCTCTTCAATTCTATAAAGGCCAAAAGAAGTCACGAAGCTACAGAAGAAAAGTCTGAAGCTTCCAGGGGTTGGTTCATGTGTTTTGGGGAAAGAAGCCATCTCCATCATGTAAAAGTGCAAGGTGGAGCAGCAAGTCCTGAACCAGAAAAAAGATGATGTCTCATCGAAGGCTCAGGTGAGTATTAGTATTTTTTAACAATACAAAATAGCTAGTGGGGAAAAGTCAATGCCAGGTTTAAAACTTCCAGGGACAAGCTGACTCTCTTCTGAGGGGCTAATTCAACTGGTGACTTTAAGGTGAAGCCAATGCTCATGTACTATTATGAAAATCTTAAGGCCCTTGTGAATTACTAAAACTACTCTGCCTGTGTTCTGTAAATGCAACAAGAAATCTGAAAGACAGCATGTCTGTTTACAGTGTGCTTTATGTTCTCACTCATAGGTGGGAACTGAACAATGAGAACACATGGACACAGGAAGGGGAACATCACACACCGGGGCCTGTTGTGGGGTGGGGGGAGGGGGGAGGGATAGCATTAGGAGATATACCTAATGTTAAATGACGAGTTAATGGGTGCAGCACAACTACATGGCACATGTATACATATGTAACTAACCTGCACGTTGTGCACATGTACCCTAAAACTTAAAGTATAATAATAAAAAAATAATAAATATGTTAAGCCCACTGTTCAGAACTACCAGCCAGAAAAAAAAAAGATTTCTTTCATTTCATTCCTTGATCATTGATATTGCACCTGGTCACTTGAAAGCTCTGAGGAAGATGTACAAAGAGATTGATATTGTTTTCATGCCTGCTAACATAACAGCCATTCTTCAGCCCATCATTAAAAAAATATAATTTTTATGCTTTTTATTTAGGAAATACATTTTGTAAGTCTGTAGCTGCCATAGATAGCAATTCCTTTTATTGTAAATTGAAAATCTCTTGAAAAGATTTACCACTGTAGATGCCTTTAACAGTATCTGTGACTTGGCCAGGCATGGTGGCTCATGCCTGTAATCCCAGCACTTATGCGGGTAGATCATCTGAGGCCAGGAGTTTGTGAGCAGCCTGACCAATATACAGTGAAACACAGTCTCTACTAAAAATACAAAAATTATCTGGTTGTAGTGGCACACACCTGTAGTCCTAGCTACTTCGGAAGCTGAGGAGGAGAATCGTTTGAACCCAGGAGGTAGAGGTTGTAGTGAGCCGAGATCATTCCACTGAACTTCAGCCTCGGTGACAGAGCGAGACTCTGTCAAAAAAAAAAAAAAAAAAAAAAAAAAGCAACTTATGGGAGAATGTCAAAATAGTAACATTAACAGGAGTTGGGAGGAAGTTGATACCAACCCTCATGGATGACTTCAAGGGGTTTAAGACTTCAGTAAACACAATAACTGCAGATATGGAGGAAATAGCAAGAGAACTAGAATTAGAAGTGGAGGTGAAGATGTGAGATGTGACTGAATTGCTGAAATCTCATGGTAAAACTTGAACAGATGAGGAGTTGCTTTTTATGGATAAGGAAAGACAGTGTATTCTTGAAATCTGCACTTGGTGAAGATGCTATGAAAATTGTTGAAGTGAAAGTAAAGGATTTAGAATATTTCATAACTTATTTGATGAAGCCGCCACAGGTTTTAAAAAGATGAACTTCAATTTTAAAAGTTCTACTGTGAGTAAAATCTTATCAAACAGCATCATGTGCTACAGAAAAATCTTTCATGAAAGGAAGTGTCAGACAATGTAGCAAACTTCATTGCTGTCTTATTCTAAGAAATCTCCACAGCCACCTCAACTTTCAGCAAACACCTCCCTGATCAGTCAGCAGCCATCGGCACTGAGGTATGAGCCTCCACCAGCCAAAAGATTGTCTCTCCCTGAAGGCTCAGATGATTGTTAGCACTTTTTAGCAAAAAATGTACTTTCAATTAAAGTATGTAAGTTTTTTAAAGACATAATGCTATTGCATATTTAATAAACTACTAGTAAAGTGTAAACATAACTTTTATATGCACTGGGAAATTAAAAAAATTGTTGTGACTCACTTTATTGTAATATTTGTTTTACTGTGGTGGTCTGGAACTGAACCTACATTATCTTTGAGTTATGTGTATACTTTCTTTGAAGCACTTACAATGATCAAACTTTATCTAGAACATTTGTTTATTAACAATTTTCTGTATTTCTTTCTATATACTTTCCTAAAATAATGTTCATTTCAATTAGCAAAAGTCCTGAGTTCTCTATGCATAGCAAATAAAGCAGTAAGAATAAATGGAAAAATAAAAGAATGCAAATGTTTGAATACATTTATAATTATTTTGTACTGCTTGTAGAATTGCTGCCTTTTAAATGCGCTCAAGTTTTCGTAATTGAGCTGATAGCTAGGATAAATTTGTAGCTTATTTTTTTAAATAAAAGTGTTTAAATACCATGAATCTTTTAGAATTCATATACTTATTTTTCCTTCTAAAAAGAAAACATTTTTTATTTTAAAATATTACCCTGATCATTGCCTTTTGATATGTTTGTTTCAGGAAAAAAAGAGAAAGTCTTTTATAGACATTATTCACAGACACAGATGAGTTTGAAAGTACATTTTTATTGCCCACTTTAACTTAATGGGTTCTAGCACACAGAATAAAATAGAGTTTACATTGTGTCATTTACATTAGCATTAAATTGGTAAGGCTCACAGGACTCTCATCTGATGAGTTTGCTTGCCAATATAAAAAATGATCTTTGGATTATGTTTGACCCCTTACTGATCGTGCCTAGATGAAAATTCACCCTTTCAAACTAATAAAATCTCATGGTATTGACATTAATGTCTGATCTGAAATGATAATGAGGGCTACAAAATATCTTCTAAAAAATCTTTAGTTTTCATTCAAACTTGGTAAATGTTGGATCACATTGCCCACTACTCAATTTATTATAGTTGCTTTCTAATGCAGATTCTTATTTTGTCTGAATTCAAGCCACGTTTGCATTAACTACGGCTGTATGACAAACCCCCTTATTAAAAAGTTTCTAGTTTATTATTCTATATCTCATTTAAAAATATTACAATTATCAATACCAGTCTATAACTATAATCCATATAAGTATGTAAAAAAAAGTTTAGCCAATAAAACTTACAGAATCATAAAATCTTAGAATTAGAAGAATATTTTGGTTAAGATTTTTAAAATTATATCAAGTGAGTGAAGTGATAAAACACTGTAGAGCAAACCAATTCAATTTATGACCATAAACTTCTTTTGCAAATTTGTTGAATACATTTGAAATGTGATCCTTGCATTATTGCTTTTATGTTAGATCTTTGTGTTATGATTTTTTTAATACATATTGACTTATATAAATAGACTATTTCAAGAGGAAATGTTATATGTAGTCCACGAGAGCTTTTTAAAAAACTATGAATTCATGTGAAAAATGATAACGATAGGTTCTGACTGCATTTAAGAAGCTATAAGAGACTGAGTGGAAGAAGCCATGTCTGTCAAATGAATGGGTTGAAAAAAGGGGCTAGTGCACAGTACATTAAATAAAATAATCAGAATTCAATAAAGTCATAGGTGTTGAGCAGGCACTGTTAATACAAAGATAGATATGTTGTTTTTCATAATTCAGTCTAGTTGGAGAGAAAGGAATATGAATAGAAAATTAAAATGCAGTGTTAGACTTCTGGTACAAGATGGCAGACTGGTTACATGAAAGAACTTATTCTAGCTCCTGCGACCATATTCAAATGAGAGCAAATGTACTGTGTTTTAAAATACAAAGTCTTTATTCTGAGACAATGAGGGGGCAGCATCACAGGATAAAATGTTTCTATGCAATTTGACAGAATTAAAAAGAAAACACTGTAACTCTATTACAAAGATTTTCTTGAATTTAACATATACATTCCTGTTATTATTATGAAAATATTAGTCACATCTGATTCACATACTTTACATATTCATTGAGAGTAATTTAATTGCTCCAAAAGATCTATGAAGAACAACTATCTTTTTAAATACCCAAAACTAATTTAGCAATTCTCTTTTAGACTTTTCTCATGATGAGCCTCCAGCTCCCATTGCCTGATCTACCCACTTCCAGTTGGGAAAAGCAGTTCCCAAGGCTTAGCCTAAACATAAAAATAGTATAACTGTAAGCCTGAAAAAGTCACTATAAGAAGCTAAATATATGAATGCTATAATTAATATCCTAGATAAATGAGTATGTTGCATCTATGTAAAAGAATGGGATACCTCGTGGAAAAATAAAGTATAATAAAGAACTTTCATATATATATATACATATATACACATATATGCATACATATATACGTACACACACATATATGCATACATATATACGTACACACACATATATGCATATATACGTACACACACATATATGCATACATATATACGTACACACACATATATGCATACATATATACGTACACACACATATATGCATACATATATACGTACACACACATATATGCATACATATATACGTACACACACATATATGTATACATATATACGTACACACACATATATGTATACATATATACGTACATACACATATATATACACACACATATATATGTATGTATGTGTGTGTGTGTGTGTGTGTGTGTGTATATGTATCCCAAAGCAGATAGTATACAGGTTAGAAAAAAGTTGAAGTTGTCATTCAGAAAGTTGAACAAAACACAAAGATATGAAAATGTGATAGGAAGAAAAGGTTAAACATCAATCCCCAAAGTAAAATACTAAATAGAGTTATGCATAAAAGAGGGATAGAGATAAAAGAGGGACTGGGTAGGGAAAAGTTAGCAGAGGTATTACAAAAAATATCCAGAAATGAAAATGCTCATCATGCATTCACTTTGTGAAAAATAATGCATATTTAGACACATGATTGTAAAATTTCAAAATATCAAAAATAAGAGAAGATTCTAAAAACTTTCAGAGGAGAAACAAAACAGATCAGCTACAACCAAGAATCAGATCACCATCAGACTTATTAACAGTAATAATTAGTAGTAGGAAGCAAAGATGAAAGGCCATCAAATGACATGGAAAAAATTATTTCATAGTTTTATTCTGAGCCGAGCTAGAAAATTGAATGAGTCTTTTATGAGAACAAAATAAATGTATTTCAGATAATCTAAACTCAAAAATTTTAATTCTTCTCTATCCTTTTTTTTTAAAGTCACTTAAACATACACACTAGCAAAAAATGTAAATAAAATGAACAGAAATAAGTGACATCTGGAAAACATCCAGATTCATCCATGAATCTATCAAGTTGAGGAATAACATTCTGTACAAGCATGACATTTTTGTAGAGGCTCAAGATCCAATCAATTAGGATTGTAAAACAGAAGGAAAGGACACTCAGAAAGGAAATCTCTTGTAAGTATTAAGTATAAATGGTAAAATTCCTTAAAAAAATGAGGACACGGTAAAGAAAAGTGGTGAAATAAATAAAAAGATTATGTTCTGCTATGATTATAGTAACATTCTGTTTGAGATATACAGGGTTCTGATATTTTCTCTATAAAGAAGGAAATATAAAAATGGTATACTACTTTTTTATTGAAAAATATGTAGGCTAAAACAATTTATATATGAATTATAAGAATTTACGAATAGGTAAATAATGAAATATAAATGTAACCACCATTGACAAAATCAAGTTGCAGATAACTAAAGCGGCTGAGAGACACATTGATTAAGGAGATGGCGAGGACATTTGAGTGACTAAAGGTCTCATCTTGTAAAATTAGAAGATTAGAGGTATGGTCTATGGTTGATGGATTAAAGAACAATTCCAGCACGCCATGTGAAACTTCAGGGGAAATCAGCGGAGTTACCAAGACTAATGTTACAAATTGGTTTTCCCAAAACAGTACCATCCAGTTAGCACATTCTTTTACTCTCAGATGTATACAAGTTTAGAAAATAAATAATGTGATACTTTAGTTATAAACTGAGAAAAATAGGAAAGTAAATGGCATGATTTGGTATAAAAATTATTAGTCATAAAAGAAATTTAAGTAGACACTAGGAAACAGAAAACAGAGAGTTATATATGGAGAATAACAGTGTGGCTAATTTGTTGGAATGGGGTGCTTTTTATTTCATTATAAACCTCTTTTTCCTATTTTATTTTTATCTGGTGTAATTTTTACTTTAAAAAAATAAAAATATATTATGGTAATTGTCAAGGATATATAAAAAATGGAACTCTTAAACACTATCAGTAGAAGTGTGAAATGGTAAAACCACTTTGGAGAATGCTTGTTTAATTTCTACTAAAGCTGAATAAAAATATATCTTATTTCCCAGAAATTTCACCCTTAAATATGGAACACAGCAAAAATCATTATGGAAAAATGAGAAGTATATTTATAGGAGCATTTTTGCAATGTCCCAAAACTCAGGACAACCAAAATCCATTAATTTCAGATTAGAAAATATATTAAGACTTATTCACTTTATCAAACACTATACAGCAAGAGAAGGACCATTCTAGAACTACAGGTAATAGCATTGATTAATATCAAAAAAAATATTGAGTAAAAAATATGTAAAAACAAAAGATTAGGTAATCTATTATTCCCTTTCATAGTTCAAACAGGCACAACAAATCTATAGTGTTAGGCATCAGAATACTGTTACTTTCATAGAGAATGCAATAGTGATCAGAAAGAGAAAAAAGGCATGTTTTTGCAGTGCTATTAATATTTTATTTGTATAAGATTTACCTAGATGTTTTCATGATGTGATGATCATGTAATGATTTGCGTATTTTTTGTACATATGTTAAATGCCAATAAAATAAGTCTAAAATATAGTAATTTTTACATAAAAGGATGAACAAAGTTTCTGAGTCAGATAATAACTATCTGCCTAGAATAATGTTTGGTGAATAACAAGTGAAAGTGTTACAGGAGGAAAATAAAGGAAAGAATGCGAATCTAAATAGTGAGTCATATTCAATGGCAGATCATTGAGAATAAACTACCCTTAAGGCTTCAGTAGCTAAATTCTGATTATAAGACAGATGACTTGAAAAAAAAAGTAAAAGCACTTTAACTGGGAGTTTGTCCAGAAAATATTTAATTTGATATATTTATTATTTACTTACTTTTATTAATTTTGGGGATATAGAGTAAAACCAAAGATTTGGGACTTCAAACTCTTCGGAAGTGTATCATATCTAGCCTGGAATGTATTACTGTCAATTCAGAGTGAGTGTTCGCTATTAGCCCTTCAATGGGTCAGAAGTCTGTGGGGAATGAAGTTCAGACAGTCTTTGCTCCATTTTCCACTAGCCTAATGAAGTGAGTGATAGGCTCTGAAAAGGAGATCAGTTGATTGATTTCTTGGCAAGTAGCCACTATGAACTCCTCATTAAAGAGTCTTGATCTTTCCTAAAGTGAAGTGATCTGAATTTTAAGACTGACCACTTACAAGTACTCTGATCATGGGTTTCCCACAACTGATGTGTCTCTGTTTTCTCCCTTGGTGGCTTATCATAATTACGAGATGCATATGTTTGAGTTTCCTAAAAGGGGCAGTTTTCTCCGAAATAAGTTTAATATGCAATATTATATTAGCATAGTAATCACTCCAGAATATTGTATGCACAGATCATTCATGAATTTTAGGATGTTAGAAAGGAAATCCAGTGATGAACCATGTGAATTTAAAAAAAAATAGCAAAGTATAATTCTTAACTTTTCTTAACCAATTCTTAAACAATTAGTGGTGTTTTGATTATTTATCCCCTACACTGTACTACAGTCAAATTCCATCTAAGTGACATCTGAAGGAACACAAAGGACTGTAAATGAGCATTTCTTAAGACTTTTATAAGCCATATGGCCAATGCCTTCTTATGTGTGGTTTAATCTGGTAACCATAAATACTTACAATCTCATGTTCTAACAACAGTAAAATTATTTTTCTATAATGTCTTATTTTCTGATAGTATAGTCCCCTTTTCCCAACTCCTCTCCTTCTGCTAATAGATAACACTTGTGAAGGAGAAGAGAGGTCAAGATGCATTTATATAAGTGGTAGGTGTTTGCATTTTACCGATTCCTACATATCTACTTCCTTGTCACTGGCAGAATTGAATAATTTATTCTTTTTCAACACAATCTCCTCTACCAAATAATGCAGTTTCACTGTGGTTGGAACCAATTCTTCCCCAAGATTCACTAGCCCTATGGAAACTTCTCCTGTAAGTTTTAATGAAGCTTGACCTTCTCTTTTATCTTCTGTACTAAACTATTTTGTAGTACTGCCAGAGTCAGTTTAATAACAGGTGAGTTTCACCCCTAGGCTGATTGTATTTCAGCAGAGGTTGAAGTGATTTCTGTATGTCAGGTTGTTAAATCTGTAAAAAGCTATGTGATCTTTCAAAATGAAAGTCAGTACATCAAGGAAATATAGTTCTCTTTTGTCTTTTTATGAACCCCTTTACATCTTTTTCTGGACAGCTCTGAAATACAAAAATGACTGCTTTCCCTATCCCCACACACTCATGAATGGCCAACAAACATGCAAATACAAAAATTGTCAAAATAAAATATTCTTGTCTTAAGCTTTGCAACCTTTCCAAGGAACTTCATAGTTTAGTGCTTCCATATGAACCTATGGGGGATTATTAAACTGCTATTTCTTTTTTTTTTTTTTTTTTTTTTTGAGACGGAGTCTCGCTGTGTCGCCCAGGCTGGAGTGCAGTGGTGCAATCTCGGCTCACTGCAAGCTCCGCCTCCCGGGTTCACGCCATTCTCCTGCCTCAGCCTCCCGAGTAGCTGGGACTACAGGCGCCCGCCACTGTGCCCGGCTAATTTTTTGTATTTTTAGTAGAGATGGGGTTTCACCGTGGTCTCGATCTCCTGACCTCGTGATCCGCCCACCTCGGCCTCCCAAAGTGCTGGGATTACAGGCGTGAGCCACCGCGCCCGGCCTAAACTGCTATTTCAATGCTTTAAAATAAACTCACAGTTAGCAATGTTCTTGAGGTCTCATTCTAACTTGTTTCTACAACATCCACCAAAATTCAAGATACTTTTATTATGTTAGCAGATATATAAATTTTATTTAGAATATTTTCTTATATCTGAAGAATTTATAATTCCTATTTCCAGAAATCTACTTAATATAAAGTAGCACTTCAAAAATGTTTGTAGTGCTATTTAAAAAAAACCTTTTTCTATAATATTTTATATTTAAATTTATAATACAGTTTCACTCATTTATTTTATATTTATTAAATACAAGCTATGTGCCTACTATATAATATGTTAAAGGGTTGAAAAAATAAACTATTCAGGTACCTTGGAGTGATAATACTTTCTGGTTTTGTTTGATTATTTTTTCAGATTGCACTATTCTTAAAATGAATAAGAGATCAATATGCAATATATGTGTATGTGATAAAATATTTCAATCTTTAAAGCCAAATCTATGAATATTGATTGATTGTCTGACTTTCTAGGTTATGAATCTGTACTTCAGAATAGCTTAATAACCTTCCATATTATTAAAAGTTACATTTGGTTTCCAGAATGCATTGCTCTTCTTTCCTATCAAAGTTGAGTTGTTTGTCATCTTTATAACTGAATTATTGCAGTAGTTCCCTAAAATATTTTCCTAACTCTTTTCTTTGAACCCTGGTCTAATGGACAACATTAGAGTTGGTAAACCAGATGTTTTTCTCAAACATCTACCTTACTCGCTCACAGTGCTGAACTCAAAGTGGCCAAACTTCTGCTAAATAGTCCTTTCCATAGTTGATCTTGTGAACAAATAGCAAAAAGTTGGCCTACCAGATTCTCTTTTCCCAGTATATTGAATTTTGAATGTAAAGACTTGGAAGCTAAATTACTTGAATGACAGTGTTAATATAGAAAGTCATATCTATTAACTCTCACAGTTGAGTTCTTCACAAATATCCTTAAGGTCTTACTTCTCAAGGCTTAGTTTTTCAGATCATCCTTGGATACTCCAATATTTAGCCAGTGTATCATTTTGCTTGATATAGAGGGAGTTGATTTAGTAGATCAAAAAATAAAATAAAAAATAAAACCCATTTACTCAGATGTAGTCTGCTACTATTGCCATTAGAGTGATCTGATGCTAGTATTTCTCAACCAAGTATTTCTCATATACTTCAAATATGCTTGGATGACTGTTTTCAAAATACACATTTCTTGATTCTATCTTCGGAGATTCTGGTTCAGTAAATGAGGAGAGAGACATTATTCTAATGCGCACACTCTAAAATATAATTTTGATCATGTCACTCATTGCTTGTGGTTGATTTCAATAATGGCCACAAATCTTTGCAGTCCCTCTCCTTAAGAGGTAGATCTTTCTCCCCCTAAGCTATATCTTGCCTGGCATTGGAACTTGCTTTGACCAATAGATGACAATGTGACAATTCTGAACCTAGGTTTCAAGAAGTCTTGTAATATCAAATCTCTCTGTTCTGGGAAACTTAGCAGCACCATGAGAATCAATCAGGCTAGTGTGCTAGGTAATTGGCTCCCTGACCTGATTATCCCAGACAACCAACACCACAAACAGAGCGACTTGGTAGACCAGCAGTCAATGCAGACATAAATAAGCTCTTCTGAGACTAGATGAAGAATCCACAAAACTGAACTCAGATCAAACTGCTGACTCATAGAATCTAGGCTAACAGAAAACAAATAAAAATGGTTGTGGTTTTAAGACATTATGGTTTGGGATATTTTATTACACAGTAGTTATTAAATAGCAATTGTTAAACTACTTAAATAATTTTTTATCATTATATACAGTGATAAAAATTAAGCTCTTTAACACAAAGTCTCCTCATTATTTTTTTCTTTAACTCCTTTTTATTTTTTCTAACTCCATTTCCCCAAATATTGACTGGTGCTTCCTTTATTCTCTAGTAATATCAGGTTGCTCATAATATGGAATGACATTTATACCTGATGTTTTTCATTTCCAACATTAAGTGGCTGAATTTTAAACATTATTTAGGCTCATTGTTTTTTCATCCAGAATGCCTTCCTTAAAATATGAAGTTAAATTGCATGGCCATGATCAATTCTCTCTTATCATCTTTTCATGTGACCACTTACTGCATTAAATTATAATTACTTTTATGGATTAGAATCACCAATTAGACTGTAGCTACTTAAGGACAGTAGTCATATTTATTAATCTTTGTGCTTGGAACAAAGTGAATCATGATAAATATTTGTTAAGTAAAACTGTTAATGAATTTGGTAATCTATAATCTAAGATCGGTAATTTAGGGGAACTAAAGGAATATATTTTGTACTTTTTGCACCACTACCGTAGTCTAGGAAGTGTCATAGTAAATTTGCATGATACTTTTAGTGATGTGCTACAAGTCCAACTACATAAAAATACAAAAAAAATTGTGAAAAAATATAGCATATAGCTGATGGAAAGGGATCGAGGGAAGCAGTATGAAAGAATAGGAAAAGAAGAGATGAGAAATAGAATAAGAAAGAAAATATGTTATCTATTGAAGTATTTGTAAAATGTATATAAATGCAAAAAAATTATATTTATAGAATAAACTCCACTTTCTCCAAGTTATTCCTTATTGCAACCTATTTGCATCCTGAGAACCAGTGAGGCTACAATGGACATGACAAATAAATGAACTATATTTTAGTTTATTCTATGAATTAGGTGAAAAAAAATACAAACCATTATTGGAATTACTGATTTCCTATTCTCATCACTTGAAAGCCCTAATATAAAACTGGCCTAGTTTAATTGATGACTTTTTTCAACTACAAATGGAGCAAATCTATTAACAACTAATGCTTTACTTTTATACATGCACCATAAGGTTTGTGACTAAATATTGTTGAAATAATGAAAAACAGCCACTTGATGTAAACAAAAAATACTAGTTCAGAGAGTGATACGTAAATTCACCTTCTAGTGTTCTACCTAGTAATCACTATATTTTGGCAGAGTCTCTTAAAATCAGTACTGTTTTGAAGTTGATGCTGCTTCATCCTCAGCAGTTTCGCGTCTTTTGTTCTTTATGTGGTGGGAGACATGACCATGGCTCTGATTGTAAATATTGCTATACATTTAGATAAGGTACAGATTTATCAAAATCTTCTGGGAAATGTAAACGTATTGCCTAGAGTTTTTTTTAGCTCATTGTTGAAAGGACTTACTGAAAAATAAAAGTGTTATCAATACAAAATTTGAGTATATACTTACAGAACGTAACAAGCAGCAAAGCCATGTCACATAAAATACTCAAGCAATTCTCTGCATATTGTATGGCAGGACTACTTATTTTCTTTTTCTCCTATGTGTTTCACATGCATGTATACTGTTATTTCTGACAACCGTGACCTATCAGCTTAATGCACCTCATGGGTCAAGACATGTTAAAGTATCACCAATTAATGTACCAAGAGGCTGGCAGGAGCAGCAACATTGAATATTTCTCCACCATAGTAGAGCCCTGAAGGACTTAGCTCTCCCTAGCTAGGTAAGTCCCAGGAAACTTCCCAGGGAGCCTACATGCTAACCTTAAAAGTGATGTAAGTTAACTTGAATCTGGAAAGGGTGAATAAAAGACAGTTTCTTGATTATCAATGTTCAGCCATATTAAAGTGAGAATTAAATTTTCTTCACATTTATCATACACACAGATAGATGAGATCATGGTAAAAGCTGAAAGCACCAAATAGAAGTCTACTCAACCCTTTTTGGCTAATTTTATTGCTGCTCCTATTACTATGACTACCACCACTATTACTCATAATTAATGATAAAGCTAGAATAGAAGCTGAATTGAAAGACATGTTGGGCCAATATCTCTATTCTAAGGCTACTTCCGAAATATTGTTATATATGGTCATAGTGTACATAGGTTAAACCATTTTTAAGCATCAATTTCTAACAATAATATTGGTAAAATATAGGAATGAAGTATAATATTTATTGATTTATTTTTTAAATCTATTTCTTGTATACTCTATTATGAATTCTGAAAGTATAAAAATTCCCTAGAAAAGGCAATTCAAATAAACACATTGGCACTAAATTACTTTAAATATTCATTCATTCTCTGGTGCTGAGGTATGAACAAGACATCAGACCAGTTGAACTGCTGATTTTAAGACTAATTTCATATATATGCTCTACTATAAATTGTAATTATATAAAATTATAATAAATTTTCATCCTTAAATTAATATTTTTCCAATAGTTCACAAATTATTTTTTCACTCAGTGACTAAGAGTTACAATGAGAAAAGTAAGTTACAGAATCTTATGTTTTTCAAGGGATGAGAATTTAAGAATATTTTTCCTAAGGTATAGAATGTGAATTTGCCATTTAAACAATATATAATTTCGGAATGGTTATTTTACTTATAATCCTTGAAGTTTTTAATAGTCTTTTCTCTTGAATTAAATGCTATTATTGTATGTTTGGCATCTAAATGTTCCAGATTTTTTTAGCTCATATAAACCAGTTTTCCCTACAAGCAGTGTCTTCAAACCGACATCATCATTTTGTTCCTGGCCAGTCACTGAGTATATAATACTGTATATTTTACTGAATCTTGTTTTATTAATCTCTGAAATTAAAATAGAAATGAATGGAAGTACTTTTTAATCCTGCTGTTATGTAGATTAGGCATATTTCTCCAGTAATTTAACACCTAAAGTGCACATTTAATGACAATTCAAATATATGTATTTACCAAACTATAGCTGATAGTGTGAACTCTGTTTACATACATCAATAAATATTTAAATTGAGATATATATAACCTTTGGTGTTTTGAATTGGAATACCACTAATTCTAACAATGATTTAAAGTAAGTTTAAATTTTTTCTTATGAGGATAATCTTTTAATGTAGTTTTTACAGAAAAGTTTCAATTATGTGAGGAGTGCAGTATGTTACAGTAGGACCATTAGTATATTAATTTGCACCATACAGAGATAATTTGTTTTCAAATGCAAATCTTTTCAATGCTTTTATAAGTCATAAAGGCCTAACTAAATATGCATCCATCCTTTGGAGACAGCCTACGTGAGAATGCATGAACTATCTTTGTCAATTGACCTCCCTACCTCTCTTCCCGCTCTTCTTGAGGACAGAATGTCATGGGTTGTGTTTTTTAAACTGAAAAGCAATAATGATAAAAGTAACTATCTAATGATCACTAAGTTTGGAAATATATAACCCTTTTTAAAAATTATTTATTTATTTATTTATTTATTTATTTATTTATTTTTTGAGACAGAGTCTTACTCCCGTGGCCCAGGCTGGAGAGCAGTGGTGTGATCATGGCTCACTGCAGCCTCAATTTCCTGGGCTCAGGTGATCCTTCCACCACCCTCAGCCTCCCAAGTAGTTGAGAGTATAGGCGCGTACTACACAACAGTTTAATTTTTTGTATTTTTTGTAGAGGTGGGTTTTCACGATGTTGGCCAGGATGGCCTCAAACACCGGGGCTCAAGTAATCTGCTCTCCCAGCCTCCCAAAGTGCTGGGATTACAGGCATGAGCCACCTTACTCTGACAGCCATTTCTTCTTAAAAGAAAATATTTACAACATGCCTGCAAATAATAATACTACTTAAATTGCCTTTAAAATCTGTATATGAAATTTAACTAATCAGCTTCGTGTTCTACAGCATGAACTTGCTCATAAATGTATTTACAAGGCACTAGAAAAGGGTCCTACAAAAGTTTAACCAATTTCCAAAAAACCTGGGTGGGAAGCTTATTATTAGTCAGGAAACTAAATTCTAGGTAGATTTTGGGGGCAAAGTGAGGAGAGGGACTGGGGAATATATTTTGAAGAGGATAAGAAAGAATGTTGAATTAGTCACAGTATTTTCTAATAAAAATAGACCTATGTGGGAAAATGCAAGCAAATGATAAAGGAGATAAGATTCAAATAATGGCTCTACAACTAATTGGCTGTGTGACTTTAAATATGAATTTCATGGCTCCAGAAGTCAGTTCCCTAGTATTTTCTCTGTAAAGAAATGGCACTTGATTTACATCTAAACTCCTTGCTAGCCCAATATTCTCAGATTCTGTGAAGCAAACAACTGTTCTTACTGCATAATCTTTAACACTTCTACATTTTGAGATTTATCAGCTGCTCTTTTTGTTAATTTTTCTGAATAAATTCATAATGTTACCAAATATCTAAGGCTTAGATTAGATCTATAGCCCCAAAAACACTATGAGAAAATTTTAATTCTCTGCCTGGAGTTTTATAATAAAGATACCATCAAATTATCATACCAATAAGTCTTTTGTTAAATAAAAAATGTTTTGATATCTCTGTAAAAAGCCTCATGTTTTAGGTTTTCTAGTACGGCAATCTCTCTTTAGATTTCGGACCCAAGACTGCTTGTTCGTGTTGTAGTCTCAGCAATGCATCAAGATGTAACAGTTTCTTGTTTGAGATAAAACCTGGAGTTCTTTGTCCCACCTCTAAGAGGATTAAGGAGTGCAGACACCAAGTTGAGGTTAGAGCGAAAGTTTAATAAGCGAAAGAAGAAAGCTCTCTGCCAACAGAGCGGGGTGCCCAAATGGGGTGCCCCCTATGAGTCTGGGGTCCAGGGTTTTTATGGACTGCAAAGGGGAAGGAATGGGCTTAGTCCACGAGCTGTCTTGGAGAACGTGTGACTCAGCTTGGCCTCGGACCAATCAAAGGCTGAAGTGATGCTTCCTAGAGGCCCGACTTACAGTCCAAAACAAGGAAAGTAGACTGCCCACCAGAACCCACCAGAGCCCTCTGCACCCATGCCCACCAAAGGAGAAGAAACTTTTTCCTGGGAGCCCGCTGATTATTCAAAGGGCAAAAGCATTTCTATGCAAGGTCTTGTTCCTCTATCTGAGTGAGCTGGAGGTTTGTGCAAGTTTTTATCCAAATAGGCTGAAGGTTTTTCTATCTGTGCAGCCCTGGGCATGTCTCCGGGCACAAAACCCTGTGCTAGTTCCCTTTGACATTTTCAAAAATAAATTGACTCGTGAAAACTTTAATGTAGTTGATTGAGCACAGATCTAAAGACTAAAATAAAATTGCCTAGTTTTATAGTGTCAACTACTGTTTTTCTCTATTTCTTCATATGAAAAACAGGAAGAATAGTGAGACCTACTTTGTACTGTTGGTAATGTTGCTATGGAGTAGCAATAATGTTTATAAAATTTTACACACAACTACTAATGAAGAAAGTAATAAATAAGTTATCTTTGTAAGTCATCTTTGTAATCCAAGAATAATCTTGGATATAAAAATTAGGTTACAGAGCTCAAATTTTTTGATATTACAATTCTGGGTAAGCAGTGAAAAAATGGTCAGAAATTAAAATCAAGAAGTCTAGTATATTTATTTTATTTTATTGTTTCTTTTTTTTCAAGATGGAGTCTCACTCTGTCACCCAGGCTGGAGTGAAGTGGTGTGACCTCAGCTCACTGCAACCTTCACCTCCCAGGTTCCAGTGATTCTCCTGCCTCAGCCTCCCGAGTAGCTGGGACTACAGGCGTGGGCCACCATGCCTGGTTCATTTTTGTATTTTTAATAGAGGCGGGGTTTCACTATGTTAGCATATTTTATTTTTTTATAGTATATACTAAGATGTTATGTCCAAGAACCTCAAATCTATAGTGCCTCAAACAAAAGAAAATTTCACGTCTCTTAAATATCACATTTTAATAGTGAGCGACCTGGGGCTGGTAGACATCTTATGAGGACATCCAGGGAATGCTGCTTTCTATGTTGAAAATGATTCCTCATCTCTGAGGGCTTATCCTCCTCCACATGGTTGAAGCTGACTCACCAGCACTACATCTGCATTTCTTCCTACTTAGTGGAGAAATTAAGGCATGAGAGGGCAAATTCATTCCTCTTTAAGACCGTAATCTAGCAGCTGAAGCTATTATTTCCACTAATATAGCAATGGCTAGAGTTTAGGGAAAGCTTGGATAGATAACTTCTAGCCAGGCAATCCAATAGCAGAGTAATAGATTCTGTTGCTAAAATGAGCAAGGGGAAATCAGATATAGAAGGACAATTAGAAATATCTGTTAAAATGATTATTTCTCAGTAATGTTCACCCTAATGGTAAATGATATAAGCAGGATCCGAGACCCGTTTGTTCTTAGGATATTTTTGGAGAAAAGGGCATATGTTGATTCACAGTTCCTACTAATGGCTAAGGCATGTTTTCACATTAGTTCACTCTAAGTATATATATATATAATATATATATATAATATATATAATATATATATATAATATATATATAATATATATATATAATATATATAATATATATATATAATATATATATAATATATATATATAATATATATATAATATATATATAATATATATATATAATATATATATAATATATATATAATATATATATATAATATATATATATTATATATATAATATATATATAATATATATATATTATATATATATAATATATATAATATATATATATAATATATATATAATATATATATAATATATATATATAATATATATATATATATAATATATATATAATATATATATATAATATATATATATAATATATATATATAATATATATATATAATATATATATAATATATATATATAATATATATAATATATATATATATAATATATATATTATATATATATAATATATATATAATATATATATATAATATATATACACACACACATATATATATATAATTAAACAGGCTGCTGACCAAGCCTTGCACCAAGTTATTGATACTCAAGAATAATCACATGTAATCAATGTTTTTGAGTATGGTGACTTTGCGTAACTAAACTTATTTTGTGGGAGACATGAATAGAAACAAATACTGCAATTATAATACAAAATTATAAGTTCTCTAAGGGGTGTGAGTGAGAAGAGGGTGGGAGAAGAAAAGCCTCCACCATAAGGTAGTTATTTGAACTAAATGTCAAATCATGGTATTATAATGTGTTCATTAGAAGAAAACATACCAAAAAAAAAAAAAAAGGAAATGGAAATAGAAATACTAAAGGTATAATGGTATCAAAGAGTGTGATGCTTTTTAGGACGCTGCTGCTTTAGCTATGTTTGAAACAGTGAATATACAAAACCAAGTGACAAATATAGCTGGGATAAGAATATGAACGGACTAAATTATCACTGTAAATAATTTGGACTTGATGCAGACATTTTAAAACTATTGGATATCTTTAAGCAGAGTTTCCTCATAATTCAGGCTTCACTTTAGAAATAAAACTCTGATAGAATTGAAGATAAACTGATAATAAAAGATAAGAGAAGAATCTGGACAACTAAAATGTGGCGGCAGCAATACCAGGTCAGACATGGTGATCGTCTCAGTGGAGTGAAGAGGAGAAAAATAAAAAAGGACATTCTAAGAACTAGAATTTAGGGACTAATTCAATTCAGTGCTGGGAAGTTGGGGGTTTTCATCATCTAATATTACCTAAAATGTTGAGCTTTGCTATATGATAAAGGGATGCCATTGCATAGGATCAAAAAAAGAAAAAAAAAAACAAGGGGACAGTCAACACTCTACTCAAGGTTTTTACATAGTATATCCATAATGAAGGTAAAAAGGTGCTATTTAAGCTAGCAAATAATTCTATTTTTATTATTGAACTGTAGCTGTAGCTTTAATTCATTTACTAATGCATAGTGATTTTTTTTTCTGTTCTCCAATATAACCTATCCTTATAGTCACACATATAATAAATAAGATCAGCATGCTAGCCTATGTCAAGTGGTAGGGAAGGAGGAGATAGGCTTCTATGTTTTATTATGGTGAGTTTAGGTAAGTTAAGACTTGTATTCTTTATCCTTAATATCTCAGAGTAGCAGTTACATAAAAAGCATTTGTCTAGTCCTATTAAGCATTATTAGAGAATAAAAACTATTTATATATTTGAGGAAAAAGTGTTTTCTTTGTTTATCATAATGTTCTTTGAATGTCACAACGCATTAATGGAAGCTCTAAATGTCTGGAATGGGAGAAACTTGGTTTATATTTTTTAGCTATGTGCTCTGCTAAGCACCCAGATAATTTTCAGAAATGTTCCCCAAAGCCAAGAAAAGTCAGGAAAAAAAAAATAGAAAAGAGTGAGGGAGGGCAGGAGAAAAGAAACAAAGAATTGCTGGGGTGAGAGGAAATAGAAGGGACTCGTAATTTGAACAAGTTAGCCCACGGTAATGAAGAGTAATTGCTGAACAGGTTACTTTCTCTGTAATTTGATTTGCTCGTACCTTATTATAAGCTATACTTTTGTGTCTGGCTGCATTTGAGTATTTACTTTAACTCAGTAATTTTTTTAGGAGTAAGCTTAATTCAATAGATTTTGAGAGCATCCACTTATTAATGTCTTCAAATCTTATTAAAGAGTTTTACTTCATGCCAATTTCAAATTTAAATCCTTTTACAGGAAGAGATTCAAAAAGTAATTATCTATTTCAATTATTTCCTTGGGATATAATTGTTAAAATAGTGAAATATAACAAATTTTCTTATGGGAGTTGGTTAAGCTGTATTGAAACAAAGCTAAATGGTCATTATGATTTTTCAATTCTGGTTAATTCTCATTATTAAGAAAATGCACAGTTTTCATTGACTTCAGGGAGGAAATTTTGACTAAATTTTCTCTGTACTAAATTGAAGACTCCTGAAAGGCAATCTGGCAGAGTAAGTGTATTAGTCTGTTCTCACTCTGTTATGAAGAAATACCCGAGAATGGGTAATTTATAAAGGAAAGAAGTTTAATTGACTCACAGTTCGGCATTGCTAGGGTGGCCTCGGGAAACTTATAATCATGGTGGAAGGCAAAGCAGAAGCAGGCGCTTCCTTCACAGGGCGGCAAGACGGAGAGAGTTCCAGTAGGGGAAATGCCAGACACTTATAAAACCATCAGATCTCGTGAGCACTCACTCAACATCACGAGAACATAAAGGGGGAAACCGTTCCCATGATCCAATTGCTTCCACCTGGTCCCACCCTTGACACCTGGAGATTATTTCAATTCAAGGTGGGATTTTGATGGTGAAACTGAGCCAAACCACGTCTGTGAGCCAAGATATCTACATTCATCATCAAAATGGGACCTTCGGAATTTCCTCAGTGAGGTTACTAACCGTAGCCATGCATATCCACGCCATACCACACTGACAAGATTCACTAAGGTCTGTCATACGGAAGGCATCCAAATTGAATAGCATTTTATAACTGAGGAGCACTAGAGAGAAAAGGTGTGATCATAGCATAAGATTTGTTCTGCTTCACCCCAGAAGTCCACAAATGGGAAAAATGAGGGCAGCTTTAATTTGCTAGAAGAAAGCAACACCTGTATTTTGAGTATATATCAAACCCTGAGGATTAAAGTTCTTGTTTCACCTCTCCATCTAATGGATTATAGTATACAAAGTTCAGCTTTTTTGGTTACTGCTTTTAAAGTTTTCTAATATGATTAATAGCTTTAACAAAAAGGGATATCTTAAGTGTGCAATATAGTTGCTTTCTCTCACATAGACAGTCTTGTTTGGAAACAATTTCTTTTGATGTAGTTCTAAAGAAATATTTACCTTTAATAGGAACACTAGATATTTTTTCAATGCAGAAGCTTTTTTTCTGTTATAAAGAGAGCAATAATCTGTAGTATAAAGAATTAAAATTTAAAACTTACTACTGTATTGAATGAAGACTTTGATTTGTACCTAATAAATTTTAGAAAGTTTTAAAAGCTAATTTTATAAATTATTTTAGTCAATTTAAGGGATATTCATTATGATAGAATGGTTTCTATGCACCGTCCCTGGTCTTGTATAAATATTAGAAGTGTTTGCAGGACAGAAAAATTATTTATCCCTTACAGACATATACATAATATAACTGTGTGTGTATATGTATGTCTCTCTATATCTATATCTATATATAGATATAGAGATTTTATATCTATTTTATATATTATATATATTTTATATCTACGTAGATTTCATATAGATATTTATATAGATATTTTATATAGATATATATATAGAGAGAGAGAGAAAGAATTAATTGCTGAGGTGATTATTATGTTTAACATTTAAGCATAATATACTTAGCAGTACTCCCTTATCTGCAGTTTTGCTTTCTGCAGTTTTAATTACTTACAGTCAACTGTGGTCTGAAAATACATGCAATATGATATTTTGATAAAGAAAGAGAGAGTGATCACATTCACATTATACTATATTGTTATATTGTTCTATTTTATTATTAGTTACTGTTTTTCATCTCTTACTGTACCTAATTTATAAGTTTAACTTTATCATAGGTATGTATGTAGATATATATATATATATATATAGGATTTGGTACTACCTGTGGTTTCTGCCATCCACTGCAGTTCTTGGAATGTATCCCCCATGGAGATATATATATATATATATATATATATATATATGGTAACATTGTATATATATGTGTGTCTCTGTGTGTGTGTGTGTGTGTGTGTGTGTGTGTAGAACTACATAATGTATACAGCTAAGACCCCATTTCCCTAATACTTTCTGGATATTCTTTTGCTGAGCTGAGGATCTCTCATATTCACTATCCTTGTATCTCTTGAATGTGGCTTTTAACGTCATGCAGTATCTTTTCCTAATATTGTGTGGGCTAGCTTTAAGAACTAAGTCCTGGTCTTCTTTACCTTTGCAGCCCCAGAGCCCCCTCACAATGCTTGCTATTTACTAAGTCCTAAATTACAGCTACTTTAATATATGAATATATAAATAATGCATGAATAGGTATATAAATGCCATTTGAATAGTTTTATTTTGCGTGTGCATCTAATGAAACATTTTTGTACCACCTAGGCTAAAATACATAGATTATATGAATAAAGGAGAAATAAACATAAGTATACAAATAGTTTAATTTTGTTTTTATTTTTTAGAGATGGGGTCTCACTTCATCACCTAGACTTGAGTTCGGTGGCACAATCATAGCTCACTGCAGCCTCAAACTCCTGGGCTCAAGGGATCTTTTTGCCTCAGCATCCCAAGTAGCTGGGACTACAGGAATGCACAACCATGCCTATTTTAAAAATTTTTGTAGAGTTAGAGTCATGCAATATTGCCCAGGCTGGTCTGGAACTCAATGGCTTCAAGCAATCCTCCCCACTCTGCCTTCAGAGTCTTTGGAATTACAGGTGCGACCACTCTACCCAGCCCTTACATTGGCTTATAAAATGTCTATAACCAGAAAGTAGACTTTTTTTTCTTTTTTTTTGGCAGAGACACACTCTGTCACCCAGGTTGGAGTTCAGTGGCGCAATCTCAGCTCACTGCAACCTCTGCCTCCCGGGTTCAAGCAATTCTCTGCCTCAGCCTCTCGAGTAGCTGGGATTACAGGTGCCCGTCACCATGCCCGGCTAATTTTTGTATTTTTAGTAGAGATAGGGTTTCACCACCTTGGCCGGGCTTGTCTTGAACTCCTGACCTTGTGATCCACCCACCTCCCTTCCCAAAGTGCTGGGATTACAGGCGTGAGCACCACGCCAAGACAGTAAAATATTTTATTAAGTTATTTTTTAGTTATCAAGTTTTTAAAAATGCATGAAGAGTTATAAGAAAATCTTTTTATATTTAATCTTACATATACCGATCACTCTATTCTGCATTAATATTTCAGCTTTCTAAAAAGGCTATCCTGTGGTAGAATAATTTTAGGTAAGCGTGCCAAGACCATTCAATAAGGAAAGGACAGTCTTTTCATCAAACGGTCTCAAAAGAAATATGAGTCTCAAAAATATATATGTATATTTATGTTCATAAAAACTTTATTTGTAATAGCTAAAAGGTGGAAGCAACCAGTGTCCATAGGCAGATGAATAGATAAGCAAAATATGATTTATACATGCAATGGAATATTATTAAGCCTTAAAACATAAGATTACAACATAGGTGACCTTTGAGAACATTATACTAAGTGAAATAAACCAGTCACAAAAGGCAAATTCTGTACGATTCCACTTATATAAGACACCTAAAATAGACAAATTCATAAAGACAAAAAATGTACTGGTAGTTGTCAGGGGCTGGAGGGAGGGAAAAATCAGGGTTTATTATTTAATAAGTCTAGAGTTTCAGTTTTGCAAGTTTAAAGGAGATCTGGAGAAGGATGTTGGTGAAGGTCACACAATATGAATATATTTCATACCACTAAGCTCCATACATAAAATGGCAATTTTTTTTTTTTTTTTTTGAGATGGAGTCTCCCTCTGTCGCCCAGGCTGGAGTGCAGTGGCGCGATCTCGGCTCACTGCAAGCTCTGCCTCACGGGTTCACACCATTCTCCTGCCTTAGCCTCCCAAGCAGCTGTGACTACAGGCGCCAGCCACCACGACTGGCTAATTTTTTGTATTTTTAGTAGAGACGTGGTTTCACCATGTTAGCCAGGATGGTCTCAATCTCCTGACCTCGTGATCCGCCTGCCTCAGCCTCCCAAAGGTAATTTTTATATTATGAGTATTTTATCACAATAAAAATTGGAGAGAAAGGACTACACTATGTTTTTGGAAAATATTGTTAGTTTGAGATCTACTTTTTGTTTTTGGAATAAATTTGCTTGTTAGTCAAATTTTGGCATGATACTGTCCAATCCTTTTCTTCATTGATATATAATGAAGAATATAGCATGCTGAGAATAGCATTGCATGATAAAAATGTACTGGCTTAGAAGACAGAAAATATGTGTGTTCTTTCTGAATGACTCAAGCAGGTCATTTAGGATCTCTGACTCTACTAGTTGAATAGTGATAGATTTGAACTTGAATTAACTTTAGCACTTCCTTTCTGATGTATGTTACTAGATTGTTTCTAAATAGTTGACTAGAATGCTAAATCTGAGATAGTTAAGAGATATATTCAGAAAAGAATAAATTAACAGGAAGCAGTGAGTAGACCTGTCACTTCCTTATGCAAATTTGCAACTCAATTTATTTCCAGCTTACACAGAAACCAATACACAGGAAATGGTCTCATGTGTGAAAGGCTAGATCCAATAAAAGGAAAAGAGGAGACATGAATTCTCTCTGTACTTTTTAGCCTAGTCCTTTTTGCCCTTAACTGTAATGCCTGTACATCTTAAATGTTATTCTGCCCCAGGACTTATACCACTGAGTTGAAATTCACTGGACAGAGAAAGTTGTTACGTTGAGTTCTAACTAAAACAAGATTTTACTGGTTTACTTGGCAGATCTATTCATCCTTTGCTTACTTTAAAATTTGAGGAAAAAAAAGGAAAGATTGCTTAGTTTAACAATGTAATATGTTAATCTGTGATTCAGTGTACACCCAATCATTGTGCATTTTCTTTCATTTATTTAAACATTACATTATCTTTTCAGTAAATTAGCTTTTAATTTCTCAAATTCACACATGAATACTCCTTAAAGAAGGTTTATTATGTTGGCCCATTGACTCTTTCATTCTGGTAATCACTGCAAATTAAGGCTTTGCAACATCTCTCTTTCTGACACTACCTTTCTTCCTGCAGCTAAAGACAGAAACATGGTATAATCCACATGCATTTTTGGGACTTTATAATTTTTTTTTAGAATACTAACCATTTTCCCAGTTCCTTCTCTAGCTTAAACTTTTGTAACTGGGCATTTATCTAGAATTTGAAAGTAAGTAATGTGTACGTACAAACACATGTATGTACAATATATCTAGATATATTATAAAACACACGTGTAGAGATTCTTTACATATACACATACCATCCATACGTATGATAAATGATGGCTTGTAATTTGATAGTGAGAGATAAAAGATTTTTATTTTATTTTATTTTATAGTATTTTAATCTATTGATTGTACAAGACATTCGCCAAAGCTCTTGACTCCATCCATTCTGCCCCATCTTAGTTTGCCTATTTTCCATATACATCTATATGATTTTACGTGGTACACTGTTGTGTGTTTACTTTATACATTTAATATTCAGTAGAAGTTTGTCAGAATATGGTATGGTACCATCAAGAGCTGTATTTATTTTATCAAATCCATTCTTTCTTTAATCTTTAAATAGTATTTAATTCAATAAGAGCTCACTAATGCTATGAACAGAGCTAAGAACTGAGACAATTACATTGAAAAGGGAAGTCAATTATGTAAATACAGTAGTCCACCCTTATCTGCAGGGAATACATTCCCAGTGGAAGCCTGAAACTGTGGATACTGAATGCTATTTACACTATGTATTTTCCTATACAAACATACCTATGATAACATTTAATCTATAAATTAGGCACAGTAAGAGATTAATAATAATAAGTAATAAAAGTAAACAATTATAGCAATGTAGTGTAATAAAATTTATGTGAATATGGTCTCTCTTTCTCTCTCTCTCAGAATATCCTGTACTGTATTCAACTATTTTCAGACTTCTGTTGATGACAGGTAATTGAAATCACAAAAAGCAAATGCAAATAAGGGGGCCTACTATATTTTCAGAATGGGTCTAATGCTACAGAAGTCATTATCTGAGGTATTCATAGAAAAGATACAATGTCAAACTCTGTTCAGCCAAATAAAAAAACTGTTTTACTTTGAAAAATTTTAGAAAATGTAACACATAAAATATTTCACTAAAACAAAACAATGAATTCCTTGAGGTATTTCTCAGGAGGCAGAGAGAGAGAATGAACAGAAGAAAAATTGTACAGTCTCTAATACACCAACAGTTGTATACATTGTTTTATACAAAGTTAGTAATTACATAAAATTAAAATTTTTATACAGTCTTCGTTATCAATAAATATAAAATTAATGAAAATAATCCATATATTGTGCCTATTGTGATGCTATCATATATAGGTTTATCTCTGACATATTTAATAAGAATAAAATATTTCAGTTAATATTGTTTATGAAAAGTTTGAGCAATGTACATTGCATTTTTCTTATATAATAGTAAATAAAATTTACTATTTTATTTTAGTGCTAAACTATTCCTTTATAGTTGATTATTTTAATGCTGTACTTCAGACTCGATATTTAAGAATAAAGAATCTAAACTCATTTTATGTTATATTCTGTCAGGTGGAATGCTCTTGGATAGCATTTTTGTATTTCTAAAATACAGTAATAGTAATTCATCCTAATAATAATAATTTGAGATATTGCAGTGTCTAAAATTTCTTCTAAACCATCACAAACAGATTAATGTTTGGTATGACTTTAGTATTAAACACATTTTATTATCTTGTAATTCTTGAGAACTTGTGATTACATATATAAAAAATTATTATTAGTGCATTTGTTTAGTAGGGCTGCCAAAACAAAATACCACAGACTGAGTGGGTTAATCAACATAAATTTATTTCTTAGAGTTCTAAAAGCATAAATTCCAAGACCAAGGTGTCAGGAAGCTGCTTTACTTCTGAGATCTGTCTCTCTTTTGGCTAGCAGATGGCAGCCTTCCAGCTGCATTGCCACATGGTCTCTGCTCTGGGTGTTTATACCACTAGTGTCTCTGTTTCTTCGTCTGTCCTCTTCCTCTAAGAAAACCAGTCAGTCTGGATTAGAGCCTATGCTAAAGGTCTCATTCTATTTACCTTGGAGATATCAAAAGTTAATTTCAGACTACCACAGTAAAGTGAATATCACAATAAAGTGAGTCACAAAAATTTTGGTTCTTACATGCATACAAAAGTTATGTCTACACAATACTGTAGTCGATTGTGTGCAATAGCATTATGTCTTTAAAAAGTATATACCTTAATTTAAAAATATATTATCATTTAAAAAATGCTAACAATTATCTGAGCTTCCAGAGAGCTGTAATCTTTTTGCTGGTGGAGGGTCTTACTGCATGTTGATCAGGGGGATAGTTGCTGAAGGGTAAGGTGGCTATGGCAATTTCTTAAAATAAGACAACAATGAAATTGGCTGCATCAATTTGGTTCTTCCTTTTGCAAGATTTCTCTGTAACATGTCATGCTGTTTGGTAGCATTTTACACACAGCAGAGCTTCTTTCAAAATTAGAGTTAATCCTCTCAAACCCTGCTGCTATTTTATCAACTAAGTTTATGTAATATTATAAATTTTTGTTGTCCTTTGAACAGTGTACTCACCATCTTTATCACGAGGAGATTCCATCTCAGAAATCACTTTATTTGCTCACACATAAGAAGCAACTCCTCACCCATTAAAACTTTATCATGAAACTGCAGCAACTCAGTCACAGTTCAGGCTTCACTATTAATTCTAGTTATGTTGCTATTTTGACAACATCTGCAGTTACTTCTTCCACTGAAATTTTGAACACCTCAAAGTCATCAATGACAGTTGGAATCAACTTCCTCCAAATTTCTGTTAATATTGATATTTTGACTTCTTCCTATGAATCAAAAATATTCTTAATTTCATCTATAATGGTGAATCTTTTCCAGAAGGTTTTCAGTTTACTGTGCACAGATACAGCAGAGGAATGATTATGGCAGCTTTAGCTTTAAAATATGTATTTAAATAATCAGACTTGAAAGTGAAAATGATTCTTGATCCATGGGCTGCTGAATGCATGTTGTGTTGGTAAGCATGAAAACAACATTAATCTCCTTGCACAATTCCACCGGAGCCTTTGGGTGACTAGCTGCAGTGTCAATAAGCAGTAATATTTTGAAGTGAATCTTTTTTTATGAGCAATAGGTCTCAACACTGGGCTTAAAATCTTCGGTAAGCCTTAAAATATTCAGTAAACCTTGCTGTAAAAAGATGTGCTGTCATCCAGGCTTTGTTGTGCCATGTTTAGAGGACAGGCAGAATAGGTTTAGCATAGTTTTTTTTTTTGGAGACGGAGTCTCACTCTGTCACCCAGGCTAGAGTGCAGTGGCACGATCTTGGCTTACTGCAAGCTCCGCCTCCTGGGTTCACGCCATTGTCCTGCTTCAGCCTCCCAAGTAGCATCCCAAGTAGCTGGAACTACAGGCCCCTGCCACCACGGCTAATTTTTTCTATTTTTTAGTAGAGACGGGGTTTCACCGTGTTAGCCAGGATGGTCTGGATCTCCTGATCTCGTGATCCGCCCACCTGGGCCTCCCAAAGTGCTGGGATTGCAGGTGTGAGCCACTACGCCCGGTAATTGGTCTAATTTTAATACTGTTGTGCTTCAGGGAATAGAAAAGAGAGACCCATGGAGAGAGATCTTAGGAAAGCCTGATCAGTAGAGCAATCAGAACATACACAACAATTATGGATTAAGTTGGTGTTTTATACAGGTACGGATTATGGTACCCCAAGACAATTACTATAGTAACACCAAAGATCACTGATCACACATCACTATAACAAATATAATAAGCAGGAAAAAAACTTAAACTATGATGAGAATTACCGAAATGTCACACAGAGACATGCAGTGAGCACATGTTGTTGGAAAAATGGCACCAATAGATGTACTTGACTTATGTTTGCTACAAACCTTCAATTTGTAGAAAAATGCAATTATCTGTGAAATGCAATAAAGTAAAATGCAATAAAACAAAACTAAGTATGCCTAAATCTCCTTAAAGGCCCTATTCTGAAGACAGTCACATTCTGAGGTACTGTGGATTAGGGCTTCAACAAAATATAACTTCAGAAAAACATAATTCAGCTCATAACATGTAGGTAGAATATTTTACATTTTATAATTTATATATATTTATATTATATATTATATATAAATTTATATATACTATGCAGATGTATGAATTTATATTATTTATTTATATAATGATAAATTTATAAAAAATACATTTATAAATGTTATATATATGAATCATTTAATATATATGAACTTATAGGTAGTTAGAATAAAATATATGACCTACCTATAGATGACCTATATACTAGGTCATTTCATTTTATTATTAAGATAAATAAAATTATTTTCTTGTTGTATATTGCCATAATTTAAGGAATTTAAGAGATATGTTATTATCATTAGACACTACGCCTATATTTTTATGATTCAAAATAGCAGAACTACCTGATTTTGAGTATGCTTGCTTAAATCTTAATTTCATTTCTAAAAATTATATGGACACAGAATAAAATAGAAAGAAAATCTGATTATATCATATTGTTGCTTTTTCTAATGTCAATATTTATATATCATCTCAGAAGCTTAAGGTGTAACAGTTTTAAGCCAAATAAAAGACATTTTTAGTGACTATTTTTGAATATTGTTGCATGACTGCACATACTGTCCACACAATGCTGAGGGTAAACATGTTTTCTCTGGTCTTGCTGATACTAGCAATTACATACTACCTTGAACAAGTTCCAAATAAGATGTTTGGCTTAACGAACTCCATACTTCAGCAAATCTTTTTATTATTATGTATCACCATACACTTGAATATTCTAGTTAATCTTTCCATGGACTTTTAGATGAGAAAAAATAATTCGGCAGTACTTAAGGACCTACTTTTTAAAAACTATATCTAAGAACAAGAGATTTAGAACACCTTATTCCTACAGTCTGCCAAAGTAATATTTTAAATGGAAAAACTTACTTTAAAAAAAGCATTTCATTTTTAGTTTCAGTCCATTTGTCCAGTCTTTTCTGTTTATTGAGTACTAGTGAATAAAGTGGAAATTTATCACACTGAAAAATATAAACATTACTAATATTTATATTTGTATCACAAAACAATGGAGATCCCATAGCCACCACATACCAGGACTTTTTTCCACATTTGTTTTGTTATGATAAAAAAATAACAGTTGAAATTCCTAATTTCCCGGACCAGGCAATGAAACAATGGAGATATACATAAAACCTACAGAGAAACACAATATTCTGAGTATTCTATAAATATGTATTTGTGGTTTGGGATAACATTTTAGTTATAAAATTATAAATATGCAAAAATTACTGGGACTGAATCAACCTGAGAAAAAATAAAGATGATGAGTTTTTTCATGTCACTTCACCACATAGACGTGAGTGTTTTAGGGGCTTTTTCACTCCTTTATTTTCTCACTCCTTTGATGATCTCTGTAAACCTCATGTTTATAAAGATTACCTGTATTTTGAGGACTCCATACTTATATCTCCATCCTGGACCTTCATTTCAAACTCTGTTTACCTATATACAGTTGCCCACCTAACATCCATGCCTAATAGATAGATTAAATTTGACTTACTTAACCTGTCTCCTTATCTTTTATCCCAAACCTTTCTTTCCCCTATTCTTTCTTAACTTAGAAAATTTCACTGCCATTCACCCAATGACTCATATCCAAAATCTAACCACATCTTCCAAAAAGATCAATGAATAAAGCCAAATAGTAAACTATTTTAAGCAACATTATCATTGTATGTTTAGCTTTATTAAATAATTTTATGGATTAATAAAAAAGAATAATTCATTACTTTTTGTCTGTAAACTACCTTATATTGTTAATTTCAAGACATACAAATCTGAACTGTGTTGTCTCCTACAGCATGGCAACCATATTGATTTTCAATAATTTAGTGATACAGTGCAGAAATGAAATTGATGTCATATTTTGTGGGTTTAGTTGTGCCCTCAAGAAAGACATACTGAAGTCTTAATCACTAGTACCCATGAAGATGAACTTATCTGGAAATAGGATCTTTGTAGATGTAGTCAAGATGAGGTCATACTGGATTAAAATGGATCTTACTCAAATAACTGGTATTCTTATAAGAAAATAAGAACGGTCATTTATAAAATTTAGAGTGGAAAGAACTAAAGCATATGAAAACATAGACAGAGATGGGAATTATATGTCTACAATGCCAAGAACTGTTGGAAGAACTATATGGGAATTACATGTCTACAATGCCAGGAACTGTCCCCTAGAAGGAACCAACATTGCAAAGACCTTGATTTTGGACTTGTAGCTTCTAGAACTTTGAGACAATACATTATCATTATATAAAACCATTCAGTCTATGGTACTTTGTTACAACAGCTCCAGGACACTAATACAGATTTTGATATTGGATAATAACGTGTTGCTGTAACAAATATCTAAAAATGTTCAGGTGGCTTTGGAAGTTGGTACTGAGTAGAGGTTGGAGGAGTTTTGAGACATATGATAGAAAAAGCCTGCCTGCCTTGAAGATATTATTGGTAGAAAATGGATATTAAAGGTGCTCTAAAGTGAGGTATCAGATGAAAATAAGGAACATGATACTGAACGCTAGAGGAAAGGTGATCCTTGTTATAAAGTGCAGAAAACTTGGGCTAATTATGTTCTACCATTGAGTAAAAAGTAGAACTTGGAGCAATGAACTTGGATGTTTAGCTAAATAGATTTTGAGGCAATATATAGAAGTTGCAATCTTGTTCCTTCTTGCATCTTATAGTAGAATACTTAAAAAGGAGGTAAGCTTGGAAAAAAACTGCCAAACAAAAATGAATCAGCACTTCATGATTTGGAAAATTCTGAGCATGTCTAGAGCCAAGAGTGTGGCTAGACAACCTTTTGGTGAAAAGGTCAGGTGTGTGACTCATCTATCCAATCAACCATGTCATCTAAAGCAAGGATTAGAGATAGGGTTATCCAGGTAGGCTTCATGGAAAATGTTCATATCTAATTGGGTGCCCCCTTAGCATCCAGGGAAAACCAACAAGGTTTTTAGTACTTTTATTCCAACAGAAATTCTAACAGCCTGGACCAAAAGAGACAGAGTTAGGAAGAAATGAAGGAAGAGTGATTCCAAGAGCAGCACCAAAGGGTTAGAGGTCAAAGAAGGTGGGGGGCTACTGTTGCCACAGAGGGTAGAAACGGCAGGTCACTGAGAAACAGAGGATTGCTCTCAGGCCTTAAAACCTTGTTGAACTGCTCTGCTTTATTAAAAACTTGCTTTTGACTATCAATCAATTTATTTTTTATTTTTTCTCTTTTTCTTAATTGAAATGTGCTATGGTCTAATGTTTGTGTTTCCCCAAAATTCATATGTTGAAATCCTAATCCTCAAGATGATGGGAATAGGAGGCAGGGTCTTGGGAAGTGATTAGATTATGATAACAGAGCCATGGATGGAATTAGTGACCCCAAACAGCTCCTCCATCATTTGAGAACACAGTGAGAAGGTACCAACTATACACCAGAAAATGGGCCCTCACTAGACTCTGAATCTGTTATCACCTTGATCTTAAACTTTCCAGCCCCCACAACTGTGAGAATAAACTTAGAAACTATTGTTTATAAGTTACCCAGGTTATAGCATTTTATTACAGCAGCCCAAAGAGACTGAAACAGAATATCTATCCTATGTTAGCCCCACCATTTTATTTTGGAAGGAGAAACTGTGTTGTTTGGTTTCATAGGTCTATAGATGGAGGAGAATTTTGATCCAAAATTGTCTATACTTAGAATCTTATTTATATTTGATTTAGATTATTTAGATCATGAGATTGAGACTTTCTGAACTGACAGCTAGATAAGATTTGGGACTTAAGAGTTAATGGTAGAATAAACTGATACTTTTGAGGATGTTCTGATGGGGTGAATGAATTTTTCACATATGATAGACAAGAGTTATTATAAGGCAGACAATGGACTGTTGTGGATTAAATATTATTGCTCTACATATAGACTTGGAATGTAACAGTTATGGGTTAAATTGTATCCCCCAAAATGATATGTTCAAGTCCTAACCCTGGGTATTTGTGAATGGGACCTTATTTGGAAATAAGATCATTGGAGAACTAACCAAATTAAGATGAGGTCATACTTGATAAGCATGGGGATTAATCTAATGACTGGTGCCCTTATAAGAAGAGGTAAAGAGATACAGAGAGAAAGACCCAGGGAAGTCACCATATGATGACAGAGGCAGAGATTGGAGTGGTGTATTGACAAGCCAAGGAACAGAAAGAATTACCAGCAACACCAGAAGCTAAGAGACATGGAAGAGATTCTTTTCAAGAGTCGTTTGAAAGAGCATGGACCTATTGACACCTTGATTTTGCACCTCTATCTTCCAGAACTGTGACAGAATAAATTTCTGTTGCATTAAGACACCCAGTTTGTGGTCATTTGTTACAACAGGCCTAGGAAATTAATACAATGAGTTTATTTGGAAATAGGATCTTTGCAGATATAAATAGTTAAGAGGTTATACTGGATTAGGGTGGGCACTAATCTAATGATTGGTGCTCTTATAAGCAGAGAAAACCGATACAGAGATATAGACAAAGGGAAGACAGTCACATGAAAATGGAGGCTGAGGCTGGAGTTATGCTGCTGTTAACCAAGGAATGCCAAAAATTGCCCACAAATACCACAAGATAGGAGGAGGATCAGAGAAAGCAAGGCCCTGATAACACCTCAAGTTGAGATTTTTTAGACTCCAGAACTGTGAAACAATCAATTTTTTTTTTTTGTCTTATTTTAAGGCTCGCTGATCGTGGTAGTTTGTGATGGAAGCCATAGGAAACTGTTACACCATATTACTTACCTGAATTTACCTCACATTGTCCTCCATATCATTCATATTGCTACAACTACACTGGTCTCCTTGCTGCTCCAAGGACAGATAAATCATGTTTCTGCCTTAGAGTGTTTGCATTTGCTATGCCTTCCTCTGTACCATTCCTTCCAAAGATATATAAATGCTCACTTCCTCACTATTCCAGGTCTTTCTCAAATAGCCCATTCTTAATGAGTTCTTATCTGAGCACCCAAAAGCAAGCTGTTTCTAAACTTTTATCTCCCTTTCAACATTTTCTAAACTATTTATAACTATCTAATGTACTATGTATTTTACCGCTTTATCTTGTAATGCCATTTTCTACAACTACAGTGTAATCTGCTTCCACACAAGCAATTTTTTCTCCTGTTTTTTTAAAATCCTTACTATATAATGTTTTTTAAATGGAGATTTATTGAATAAATAAATAAATTGTTCAATAAAACTGTATTAGATGACTTAAAATATGGCTTTTCTGATACAAAGACACTAATATTGAAGATGTATATAAGAAGTTTTAACTATCTCATTGAGTTATTGAGCAGGCTAAATGACATAATATGTGTAAAGTCTATAATAATCACTCAAAATACGATGGCTATTTTCATTAGAATGCAAGCTTGAAGATAGTAAGTTTTATAAATGTGTGGGCCACTCAGCAATGCTTAGAACTTGACCTGCTTTATAGCAGATTCTTCATAAATATTTGTTGAATTAATATTGGCTCTTACATAAATGAAAACAAGTATTAACATGCCAAAGTGAACAGCTTTCAGAAGTATTTCAAAATCATTGAAAACTTTTAAGAAGAGAAATGGCATAATACACCCCAAGTGTTGGCAATAAGTTTTTATGATCATTGTGTGACTGTGGATTGTAGGAGCCATGAATGAAACAGGAGGATCCATTAGGAAACTGATAGAGTAGTCCAAGTGAAAATTATGGGATTCAATTGAGGAAGCATATATGGAGAGAAATGGAAAAAAAAAAGTTTTAATATTCAGGGATAACAGACAAAGAATTATATATGGAGTAAAAGAGATAAATATTTCTCTATAAAAAGAAATCCCATTTTTATGGCTTGAGAAACTGGGGTCATTATTTGCAAAAGACTGGGATATGGAGAAATTAGATGTGGCAAACCGATTTGAATTTTTGATATCTCAAGTTTGAGATACGTGTGGGGCATCTCATTGAACATATCAAGAAAGAAGCTGGATAGGAAGACCTAGATCTCATGCCTGTAATCCCAGCACTTTGGGAGGCTGAGGTGGGCAGATCATTTGAGGTCAGGAGTTCCAGACCAGCCTGGCCAACATGGTAAAACCCCATCTCTACTAAAAATACAAAAATTAGCCAGGCATGGTGGCACGCGTCTGTAATTCCAGCTACTCTGGAAATTGAGGTGAGAGAATTGCTTGAACCTATGAGGTGGAGGTTGCAGTGAGCTGAGATCACACCACTACACACCAGACTGTATGACAGAGTGAGATTTCATCTCAAGAAAAGGGAAGGAGGGAGGGAGGGAGGGGAGGGGAGGGGAGGGGAGGGAGGAAGGAAGGAAGGAAGGAGATAGGAAGGTCTAGAGCTCAGAAGCGAGTCTTGAAGTGGGGATCAAATTTGTGAGACTGTGACATATATATAATTTCTAAAGCCAAGACAATGAAGAAAGAGTAATGAAAGTTTAGGAACTCAAGGTGTCAGAAAGGTATGGAATTAGAGTCAAAAGTAATGCACAAGAGAAAGCTAGAATTGTGGGGGAAACCAGAAGCATACTCTTGTGGAAGTCAAAAGTCTGAAAAGAACAGTGTCAGGAGCCAACTAACTTTTTAACTCCTCTTTTATTATGAGAATGAGCAATGGGAATCACCATAAAGCCACACCTAATTGCTCGTTGCATATTTGTTACCTGCTTGTCACTTTTTGCCCAGAAATACTGTCTTTCCTTGGCCATCAACCTTGAGTCCACATTCTCAATGCAGCCATGACAATTCAAGAGCCCTGCCTGGTCTTAACAACACATTCTGTTTAATTTAATTTTCTGTCTCCCACTACAATTCCTTCAAACTTTTCAGTTGTCCCCTACAAAGTCTTTAATTTATATTCTAATTCTCCTGATGTTTCTTTGTGCTGTATACATTTGAACTTAAAAAAAAAAAAAGAGGAAATGAGTACAAAAAAAAGAGAGAAGATTGGTTCAAATGATAAAATAAAGCTGTTTGATTTATCTCATGAGGCATTTAATTGTGTTTTTGGTCATTGTACATGGCGATTCACATCCTAATACACAGCTTGAAACAACTATATTAGATGTGTTATTTTAAGTGTTTTTATAGAAAGTAAAGAATAGCTTTTGATTCACATGATAAATTGTGCACATAAATGCCTTCCAGTTGTTAATATGTAGACCATTGGTTTTGTAGAAGAACTGCAAATAAATTAATAAACATATTTTGAAAACTTTTTACAGAAGTAAACTGCAGCATAATGGTTTTTATTTATGGGACATTGGCTAATTTAGTTGATTGACCGATGGAAACTCTGTAAGGAATAACAAAGTTCTGCCTTACAGACAGACCTAGAAATTTTTTTTTTGTAATATATTTCAGAGAAACATTGTGTTTTAACCAGTTTTGAAGTCTGCTTTTTCTCTTGTAAGCAATGAATGTGCTAAAGGATGAATTTCCTCAGAAATTATTTGCAATGAAATGTTTTGTGACTTCAGGTAAAGGCCAATTCTAACAATGATTTTAGCTCCTCTGGCAGAGTTTATCAAAACTCTCTCTTCAAGTGCCCAAGGGCAAAGAAATAAGACTTCACATGCCTAGAGATTCTGGAAACATTGACATTCACAAAAATTCTTTGGAGGTTGTGTTTTATCAGAAAACGTAAGCAGTTTAAAATTTTTATTATATAATATATGTTTGCTTTATTATGGTGTGGTACTCTTCTTTTTCTACACAATTTCAGTAAAATCTGTGCTTAAAAATGTGCAGTATTTGTAACAGAGGGCCCTCTGTACTCCTGGAACATCCTCATATAGGCCCTGAAACATCCATTTGTGAAAATTAAAGAAACATTTGATAAAGAATAATTAACAAAGTGGAGAAAAAACAGAAAATCAGAAAGAAGATTATTCCAAAAGAGATTACAACAGGAAAACTGGACACTGTCATCTGATTTAAGACCTCTTGAATTTTTGGGTATATTCCTATGATTTCCTTTAAGCCTCTATTCCTCAGTTTTTTACTGTCTTTTACATTTATGTATGATGTAAAAGTGCCCTTGTGTTTGACTTTTATTGGATTAAAATATACATATATCCAATATAAGGTTAAGTTTTTTGAATGCATGTCCCATGGAATTCCATTCAAATTAAAGGATTTTTTTTAATGTTATAAGATTCCATGATGCAGAGCACAACAGAGGACCAAAATGTGTGTGGGGAAGATCAAAGCTAAGTGCATGTGGAGGGAGATGTTGAGAAGAAAACCGATTTCGTTGCAGAATCCTTTCTTGCATTCTAGGAACCGATGAGGAACAAATGCTCAAAGTCTCACTCCTGAGAAGGTAGAATTTCTCATTGCCCAGACATTTAAATAGGCCTGATGTAAAAAAAAAAAAAAGAAAAGAAAAAAGAAAAAAAATTCTAGAACCTTCCTGGCTTCATTTCTTCAGAGAATAAAACCTCCATCTTCTAATATTGTGAGAATATTTTGTCTTCTGTTATGCTCTGCATCATAAAATCTTATACCATTAAAAAAATTTCTTTAATAAGATTTCAAGGGACAAGTACTCAAAAACCTTAAACTTATATTGGACATTTGTGTATTTTAAGCCAATAAAAGTCAAACGCAAGGTCACTTTTACATTATACATAAATTTAAAATAGAGTGAAAAACTGAGGAATTACCAATATGCATCAGAGGGTGTTGGTAACCTGCTGGAGAGGTCTAAGATGTATTTTAATGTTGTTGTTGTTGTTTTGTTTTTATTTTTTTATTTGTTTGGTTTTGGTTTTGGGATAAAACTCTCTCTCTCTCTCTCTCTCTCTCTCTTTTCTATTATTCACTCTCAGTCTAATTTCAGTGACTTTCCAAGATTTTTCAGGAGTAAACTGATAAACTAAAATTTTGCAGGAGGTTTTACATCTGTTTAGTAGGAATTTTAAAAAGAGAGAGAAAACAATACACGGGAGACAAAATTGACAAAAAAAAATTAACAAAATCTCCCAGTGCTGCAGGACATGAAATAGTCCAAACCACTGGAAAAAAAAAAATTCCACATCAGGGTACACCATGGGAAAATTTTAAAATATCAGGGTTAGAGAAAATAAACTAAAAGCTTTCACAGAAGGAAAACAATAGATAATACAAATAACCTAGAAAAAAGATGGAACTAGAGTTGACAAAAGTAACATGAGAAGCAATAGAAACATTTAACACTGTCATAACAAATTTCTGAGAAAAAAAAATAACAATCCTGCAATCAGCCAAATTTTCAAACAAGTATGAGGATAAAATAGACATTTCACAGACACAATCTCTCAAGATTTACCTCCCATGTATTTCTTTGCAGAAATATAGTGAAACATGGGTCCTAGAAATAATGAAGTAAGCCACTGAAGAAGAGGACACAGGATTGAGAAAACATATTCTACAAAGAACATCAATAGAAAGACATCCTGGATGCTATTAAAAAAGATTTCCAGAGTGAGAGACAATCAGCAGCCTTGATAACAGGATGTTCAGATTGAAGGAGAACAGAGGGACAATGGGGAAAGTCTTCAAAGGAGTAGAGAAATGGAAAATTCCTTAATATCTTTGCCCATGGGGGAAATCGAGTAAAAAGGGGTTCTATGAGTCTTGCAGATCATGTATCTTTTAATTAGATACATGTATTACTTCGATAAAAGTAAATATTATTTTCAGTATGATATTACTTTTAAAAAGTCAGATATAAAGTGAGAAAATTACATTTGCCTTTTTTAAATGAAATTTTTGTTTTAGAATAGTTTTAGATTTATAGAATAAATCATCAGATAGTACAGAGAGTTCACATAAACTCCTCACTCAGATTCTCCTGTTAACTTCTTACAATAATATGGTGACTTTATCACAATTAAGGAAACCATGTGGATACATAAGTTCCATACTTTATTCAGATTTCTTTAGTTTTTACCTATCTTCTTTTCTGTACTAGGATTTCATCTAGGATACCTCATTAAGTTGATTCACATTAAGTTGTCTCCTTAGGCTTCTCTTGGCTGTGACAGTTTTCTCAGACTTTCCTTGCTTTAAATGATTTTGACAATTTTGAGGAATAGGTTGTAGAATGCCCCTTAATTTGGATTTGTCTCATGTTTTTTTATGATTATGCTGGGGTTATCCAGAGGAAGGCTGCAGAGGTAAAGTACCATTCTCATCAAGTGGTATCAAGGTTACATATTATCAACGTGACTTATCACTGTTACTGTTTATCTTGATCACCTGACTGAGGTAATGTTTTTCATGTTTCTCCAATGTAAAATTACTCATCTGTCCCCTTTTGCATTCTCTGTAAGGAAGTCACTATATGCATCACATACATCAAGCACATAAAGTTATGCGCCATTTCCTTGACGGCAAAGCAACTCCATGAATTATTTGGAAATCTGCACAGGAAATTTGTCTGTTCTCTCCCATTTGTTTATTTATTTATTTATTTAATCATGTATTTATATCATATGGAATCATGGAAATTTATATTTTGGCTAAGACACAAATTGTTCCAGTTTTATATTTTGGCTCAAATTGTTCCACCTTGGGCCACTGAAAGATCTTTTAGTTTACTCCTGTGTCTCTTTGGTATACTCCCATCAATGTGTTTTGTTTTGAGTTTTCTGAAGCACTTTTTTTTATCACCTGGCATGAAAAAAATGTTACAATCTCATGGTATGTATTTCTTGCCCCAGCCCTAAAATCAAGCATTTCTTTAAGAAGGTCTTGAGAATGGTATTAGAAGCCAAGCCAGGATGCCAGGTACATGTTTGCATTTTCATTGTACTTTCCCATCAAATGGAAATGAAGAAAGATAACGTCAAAAAAAATTGAGAAAAAAACGTCAGTACAAATAAGACTTTATAGAATCTTACAATTATTATATCTGACTTTCTGAAATGTTGCAGAGAGGAATATTTGTTAAGTTTTAATTATTAAACATTCATTCACTGAAAGGTTGTGCTCTGTAGCAGCACCTCCCCACTATCTTGCACGTTTTTGGATCTTAAAACAATTATTTTAATGTTGCAGTTTTGAAAATATATGTAATTAATCAATAGGACATTGCTAGTTTTTCCCCTTTACAGGTTTATAGTTGAGTCATTACATTCATTACTTTATAACTGTTTTCTTCTTTTGCTTTTCCAGAAATATAATGAGGTAACTCCCATTGGAGTTAGAACTTGCCTGGATATTTGTCTTTGCTGAGCTAATTGACCACCCACCACAAATGCTCTGTAGAAGATCTTCTCTCTTTTCTTGTCCATCAGTCTTTCTAGAAATATATTTGGTTCTTAGAGTACAGAAGTTTTATTCATAGAGGATATTTTGAGAAAATAAAACTCTCTGGATTTAAGATCCCAAAATCATGTTTACTTGTACACAAAGCCACATAATAAATAACTGTAAAAATAGGTAGAGAATACTATTGCTTTTACTCACACATTATGATTTTTTACCCTCTCTAACATTCACATTACTTCAATTGCATCTTTACTCTAGTCCATGCTTCTTTTAAATATTCTTTAGTTCATTCCTCTCCATTCCTCAAGTAATGGATCTCTAATACTTCACTTTTTTCAATTTCACTCTTTCATTTTGCCTGTTTCTTAGAAAAGTCAGACACTAAATAGGATATGATATTCTTAAAAGTTCTTCTTCCCTTCCAAATTTTTCTAAGTACAAGTCTATTCTCACTCAGGAATGTGTATTATAAGCCGAGTACTGTGCCAAGCTCTTGCAATATGAGATAAATAAGACAAACCCCGCCTTCTAGGAGATCACCATCTAAAGTGTTCATGAAACTAAATCTTCCAGGATATTATTAATGCAAAAGCACATTATATTTTTGAGGATTATTCCTCATTAATAATTTCTCTCTCTCTTACATATTCAAAAAATCTCTCTCCATTGGACTCTTCTCCTTGGCTTATGACCATAGTAAGGACCATTTAAGGACTTAAGGATAAAGTGCCTAGTAAAAGAGCACAGTTTTTTAAGAGAATGTTAGACAGTTTAAATGATTGAAAGCTACAGTGCTTATAGGAAGATAGTAGAAATTAATTTTGGAAATATAGGTTGAATTAGAACATAAAAAGTCATCCATGCCTTGTAAGATATCCAGGAATGGACAGGAGGAAGAAATTGAAACACATGACTAGCTTAATGTTTTTCAGTGATTAGGCGCTGAGTTTTCCTACTGGCTTTTTGTCCTGAAGCTCTGTCAGGTACAACTAAGAGTAGATTCTGACTTTATATTTACAGCTGAAACACGGTTCATTAATAATAGGTAAAGCTGAAGAACTGCAAAATTATTTGAGTAGGGAAGCATGTGAGTTATTTTTTGCCTCTAATGTCCTTGTACATTGCTTAAAATCTGGTGATTATGGATAAAGACAAGTTGGTTTTAATGCAGAGACTGAGTCAATATGAAAGAAGCTTCAAGTACTAGTTTTAATTAGAAGGGCTTGTCCTGTTCTGGTGCCATTTGGTATTACCATGTGCTTTTTGGTTCTTCTCTACAAATGAGAGTCTGTAATACTCATTTCCAATTTTAGTTGCTGTTAACAGATGGGTCTTTCCACACTATCTGTTGATTTTCTGTTGAGAATGTAGAGTCTTCTCTCATTCATAAAACTTCCAGAAGCCCTGTTGCCTTGCTTTTACACAGGTTTGATCCTTCATGGTCTGGTAAAGGAGGTGATTTTGTCCACTTGCTCATATTTTGGAGTTTATGAAACAGCCTGTCATTTGCTCTGTTTGTCTGTGCTATCAGTTTATTTTTAATTTTTCTATTATAGTTTTTCTGCTTCTGTGCATAGATTTGGCTACCATAAAATCTATCTACTGCTACTGTCGTTTTCCCAAATTTTTGTAATTTTATTTAACAATAATTATAATACTAAATCATTTTAACTTGTGGTCACAAAATATAAAACATTTTCAACTGATATTAAAGAAACTGGATTTTTCGCTTGAATATTTGTAATGACATGCACTTGTTATTGTACTAAAGAGATAGCTAAACAGATAATAATATTCCAAATTTTTTATTATAAAATTTTTATAATAGCATTAAAATGTTACCTCAGTCTACTCTGAAGTAGAATGAATCAGTATCACTCTGAGTATTTTAATTTTGGAAGACTTAATCTTAACTCTATCATTAATATTCCTGCTAGGAAGTGTAATACATAGTAGTGGGTTGAACGGTGTCCCTCCGCCGACAAAAGGAACTTTCATTCAGAAACTGTGACTATGGCATTGTCTTGGAATAGTTTATTTGCAGATGTAAGTAAGAATCTGAAAATGACATTAACCTTTATTAGTTTGGACCTTAAATCCAGTGATAAGAGGTCTTAGAAGAAAAGAGGAACTCTCACAGAAGGAAAGTCAATGAAAAGATAAAGGCAGTGATTAGAGTAATGCATCTGTGAATTAAGAAAGGCCAAGGGCTATGGGAAGCTACTGAAAGCTAGGAGACAGGCATAAAATGCATTGTCCCTCAGAGAAATAACCACCCTTATCTACACTGTGATCTTATACTTCTAGCCTACAGAACTATATGATAATAAATTTTGTTGTTTTAAGCCACTTCATTTATGGTAATTTATTATGGTAGCCCTAGAAAATTAATACATGCCCTATCAAATGTCAGATATTTTTGTTTCTAAATATATTTAAATTAATTAAAATATACTTTTAGCAAATGAATTGAACAAGGATACTCTTCATGAGACATCTATATATATATATATTTTTGTTATACTTTAAGTTATTTTCCTCTTTAAATTTCTACTCATTTTCTTTCTTTCTTCTCAAAATTCTTTAGCCCTTAAGTTTTTATTTGGAGTGCTGTATTTTCCAAGTAGATATACATCTAACATTTATTTGTTTTAACTGAATATGTGCACAACGTGCAGGTTTTTTACATATGTATACATGTGCCATGTTGGTTTGCTGCACCCATTACACTTGGACACAGGGCGGGGAACATCACACACCGGGGACATCCATATACATTTTTTAAAAATATACCCTAGAAACATATCTCATTTCTTAGATAACATTTTATTCATTATAATATTATAGCTAATGTTATAATGTTGTCATATTTTTGAATAGACAAGTAATATTAATGAAGAAGAAAGACCAATGCAATTATTTAAAAAAAATTACTGTCTATATGTCAATGTTCTTCTCTAGCCCAAATACTGCCCACATGCCAAATAGAAAGAATACTAAACAAAAACAGAATATATAGGAAAAGGCAATTTTAGATTCTATTTATACATAAAAATACCGGCTAGGTAAATAATCTAGGTGGGCTGGGCACGGTGGCTCACGCCTGTAATCCCAGCTCTTTGAGAGGCCGAGGCAGGCAGATCACCTGAGGTCAGAAGTTCGAGACCAGCCTGACCAACATGGAGAAACCCTGTCTCTACTAATAATACAAAATTAGCTCGACATGGTGGCGCATGCCTGTAATCCCAGCTACTCAAGAAGGCTGAGGCAGGAGAATCGCTTGAACCCGGGAGGCAGAGGTTGTGGTGAGCCGAGATCATGCCATTGCACTGTCCAGCCTGGGCAGCAAGAGAGAAACTCTGTCCCAAAATAAACAAACAAACAAATAAATAAATAAATAAATAAAATCTAGGTAATCATCTAGGTAAAGCTATTTACCTCTCTTAACATTAGTTTATTTGTCTATAAGATTAGAATAAAAATTATTTTCAAACTACCTGAAATTATTTATTTATATAAAAGTGTTTGGTCACTTTTTTGGGGGGGTCATAAATTCTAGATAATTTACTTAAAATTGGACATTTCAAATAATATAAATTTGTTACTACTAAGTAGATTTTGTCATTTCTGTACTAAAATAGTCAGTACTTTGTGGGATATTACCCACAAGTTTTTTTCTAATTAACTATATACACATAATACATAGATACTAGAGGAATACAAAATGTGCAAGCATGTATTCTAGTAGTTTAGAGTGTTTGAACAGTCATAAGTAAAGTTACATGAAAATTACATATCAAGGCAAAGTATGTAGTTTCTGAAAAATATAGGTACTTGTGACTTAAAGAACTCTTGAAGATGGCATAAGATAATGTGTATGAAATTCCAACAGTTATATCTATTTCTTTGCAGAATATCAGGGTATTGGTTCTCTACTTTCATGCTAAAAATGCAAATTACCTACAACTAATTGGGACTCATCGTGCGCCTTCTAACTACATAAATTATTAGGTGCTTGATAGACTTTCATGAGAGAAGAAAGGTGAAATCTAAAAATAAATTGCTATTTAAAAAAGCCTAGGTATAGCAAAAGCAAAGACTTGGAATTTCTGATTTAGATTGTCACTGCTGAATGATACTGTTCTTTGGAACAATGATCTCAGCACATCCACTGGCATTGTCTTGGAATAGTTTATTTGCAGATGTAATTAAGAATCTGAAAATGACATTAACCTGAATTAGTTTGGACCTTACATCCAATGACAAGATTTCTCATAAGAGAAGAAAAGAGGAATTCTCACAGAAGGAAAGGCAATGAGAAGATAAAGCTTGCAGCTGGAGCAGCGTTTGCCGCATTTATTTTCCTTCTTTAAATTTCTACTCATTTTCTTTCTTTCTTTCTTCTCAAAATTCTTTAGCCCTTAAGTTTTTATTTGGAATGTTGTATTTTCCAAGTAGATATACATCTAACATTTATTTCTTTTAACTTAATATTTTTCCCAGCTTTATTGTAATTCATTTATTTCAGTATCTCCTTGAAAACATCCACTTGTATACATTACTGAGTATTTGACAGCACCTGTTTCTCTATTTGTAAATGTCAAATCTTTGTTTCTTTTATACATAAGTTAAATCAAATTTTAAAGTCACAGATACAGCTTAGTTTTAGCAGAACAGTATGCTGTAATGTAATTATTTCTTTAGTATTTATCAATTATTTATCTATTGGTATTGAATTGTCAGTCTCTATTGTCTCCTAATTCTTAATTTATTTGTAATGAAATAAGGCTTTAGTTTGTTCTTTTTGAAATAATTTAATAATTGGTCCAATTAAAGATTATATATATATGTAGTAGTAAGGAGAAAGAGAGAGTAAAAGAGAGATAGGAGAGACATATTAAACACAAACCAAACATAATGGCATTTTCATTTCTCTTACCCTAAATATTAGCAGTGCTTTATCTGAGCACAAAAAGCATTTGCGATTCAGATGAAAACATATGCTTTGTGAGCAAAATACATACATTGTATATATAAACATAATTTGCTAAAATTATAAAAACACACAGATATGCTTCTCTTTGAAGCATATCTCTGGTTTTCGCGTTCATGCTGAAAAAGATCATGATTTAATGACACATGAAATGCGCAACAATGTTATGTCATTAAGAAGGCGACAACACAAGTTTGTTGTTAAGAAAGAGGCTTGCTAATAGTGGGAATGCAGCCACATAATTCTAATGAAAAAGCAGTGTAAAAAGGAAAAGCTTCTACTGCCTAAGAAGTTTTGGGAAAGTACAAAACAGAATACAACTACTTTAAATGGAAATGGAAATAAAATCTTTCAGAGACTTAAAGAATAGACTTTGGATTGACTGTGTGATCTGGTAAGTTAGCATTGAAGATGGTTCTTAGAAATTGGGTAAGGCTCTGCTGAATAGAGAAATGGAGAAAAATTATTCATGGTAGTTTCACCAAGAAAGACAGAAAAGTTGCAGACATATTGTATGAATAGTAATTACAACAAATATTTAAGCTGTACTTAGTGTGTTCTAAGTACTGCTTTTACACATATTAACTAATTTAATTCTTACAACAACCTTCTCCAATTGATACAAGTATTACCGTCGTTTTTCAGATGATGACCATGAGGCAGAGAGCTTGAATAACTGAGACTAAATTCAATAAAGCTAGCAAGGGATGGATCTAGACTTTGGACTTAGAAAGCCTGGCTCCAAATCCTAACCATTGTGCTATTCCACCTCCTTAAGGCAGAACTGTAATGTGACTAGATTCTAGGGTAAGAATGGAAACATGTATTTTGAATGCTGTCATTGTGTCACTGGGCACTGGATAGTATTGGCAAACTTTGGCAATAAATATTAACATACCTTCCCACTCAACCATTGTTTGCTTAACACAGCATACTACAAAACCACTCCCAATAAATCAGAACTGTCTGGAGGTGGAAAATTATGTTATATGCCTGCTAGAACACTAATTATCTCTCAGTATAAGAATAAAATGGAAGGATTAAGAGCTGCAGAGTGAAAGAATAACAATATATTTTTGTGATAATCTAAACTAAGAAGAACAAAACAAAACAAAATGGGACCAAATTAAGGCAATTTCTGTGAATTAGAAAAATAAATAATGGAGGAATTTCACAATTAGATTAGAACCTCTTAGTAGGCAGGAACTGAACCTTGCACCTGCACTATATGCCTTTCTCACAGATAAATATCTGTATTCTTATTGGAATCTCAATATTCCTCTGAGATTAATTTGGTCCAAGCATGATAGTCTATCCCAAGAAAAAAAGGAGCCTTAGTATTTTATACAGATGGAAAACATGATATGGAATATGTGAGAAAGGGTGGAAATTGACGAGGAGAAAAATGACTCTGTCTTTTAAAAACAGTTGGTTTAAATAGTCTGCTCTGCACATAACCTATCCAGTATTTTCAGAGAAGAACAGAGATAAGGAAACTCAAACTCTATATAGAGTTAGAGCAACAGTTTTACCAGCTAAACCATCTGTTCTATTTCATTTATCCACAAATGCTGTGACTGGAGATGCTTGGGGTAGATGAATTAGGAGGGTGTAAGCTAGGAACTTTGGATCAGGGGAGAAAACATTTTTGCCTTGTCCCTTCTAGTTCTTCACATTACACAGAATCTTTGCACAGAAGCTGTACAATTCTCTCAGTGCTATAATTTCAAGTCCTCTAATAAGTACATAATAGGTGTTTTTAACAATATGGCTAAATTTTGAAACTGCTTTGTATATTTCGAGTTGCTTCATTTGATTTCACAATTTGAGTCTTAAATGTTTGGTGACGACATATTCTAGATGCTTTTTTAGTTGAATGTGATATGATTTTCTATACCCATACACATATCTTTAATTTTTTTTTACATTTGAATTAGTGTCTAATGAACTCTGTGAGTCAATAGTGCAAGATAAAGTAATGAAGTTCAGTGTTTAAGAATTTGAAAAAAAAAGAAAAAAGAATTTGGATTATGGAGTAAGAAAAAGCAAGAATTGTATCAAGATTTACCTCCTTATGAGGGAAGCCTCATTGGGAAACAAAATTCAACATAGTTGTTTCACATAAAAGGACGTGAAAAAAGATATCACTTGTAGAGTGTGGGCAGGTTTAAAGAGCACAAACAGTAAGGGATGTCGAAGCATCCAAGACTGGCAACTGCAGTAAGCCATTCATTTCTATGGGAGCTGGAGAACAGAAGGAGGAGGAAAAAGAGAAGAAGCTCTAGAAGGAGAAGGAGGATGTGGAGGAGAGGCCAATTGGAAAAAAACTGTAGAATCTGGAGGAAAGTCCAACTGGTAAAAACTCTAATTTACCAGTTGCTTCCACTGATGAAACTTAACCAAAGGGAAGCAGTAAGTGAGATGCATTCCATAGGAGTCAATTCTTAAGGCAAACAACAGACTATAAAAAGTTTCGAACTGGTATGGGTAGAGAAAAGCAAACCGATAATAATCATTCCACAATCCTGTACTCCCTGAATGAGCCTGATACCACATCTACAAAACAGGTGCAATATAATTCCTATATAGCAGACTTGTGATGATTAAATACAATTAACATAACGGATACAGAGACTATTCATGTTAACCATTCAATAGAGCTGATCAGAAGCTTCTAACTGAAGATAGCAACTTGACTTTCCTATTTTTTCTTTCTCATACCTAGGATCCTACTAAAATTATTGCAAGAAATAAAAATGCTATTAAGTCCTAAGCAAAAAGAGAAAAGGTCAGGGTTCATTACTTGACTACAGATTTTAACAAATTTTTGCAACATAGGTTGACAAGTGGTAACTGATTTAGCTGAGACAAATCTTTAATGAGTTGATAGAGTCATATGTTAAGTATAGGTCTCAAAATAGGGGGGTCTTTTGAAAGACTGGAACCATCAAACCAGAACATTCTTGCTCTCAAAATGACACTGAGTACATGCATGTCTCTGAGACAAGACAAGGAACAAGAGGTTTATTCTCAGGAGAACTGAATGGGATACACTTAGAACTAACAATAGCAGATAAGATAATATGAGCAATTGGGAAGAAGGAATTCTTTTTTTAAATGCCAAAAGTTCACATGACTCTATCCTGTAGTTTGGATGTTGAATTAGGAACTAAGCAAGAGAGAGGAGTACTCATCTCAAAACCAAATAAAACAAAAAACAAAACAAACAAACAAAAAACATGCCAGAGAAAATAACTATAAACTGATACTTAACTTCCTTTAATGATTTACTTCCATACTGAAACTTTAATGAAATGATTTTCTCCCAATCATCCTAACATGTAGTTTAAGAAACAACAAAGAGATACATGAACACTTTGTAATATGTTTTTTCCCTACCCAAAAGTGGCCAGACTGTTGAAAGGAAAATAAATAAATAAATAAATACATCCGAAAGTTAGCAACTCTTGTGAAATCAACACAAGAATGCTGAAAACTCAAAATGCCAGAGTACCTGTTTTCTGTCAAATTGAGAGGTGAAGCTGGCTGGGCTTCTGGTTCTGGTGGGGAATTGGACAACTTTTCTGTCTAGCTAAAGGGTTGTAAATGCACCAATCAGTGCTCTGTGTCTAGCTAAAGGTTTGTAAATGCACCAATCAGCACTCTGTAAAAATGGACCAATCAGCATTCTGCAAAATGGACCAATCAGCACTCTGTAAAATGGACCAATCAGTGCTCTGTAAAATGGACCACTCTGCGGGGATGTGGGAGGGGCAAATAAGGGAATAAAAGCAGGCCACTCAAGCCAGCAGCAGCAATGCTCTAGGGGCACCTTACCCTGTGTGGAAGGTTTGTTGTTTTGGTCTTCCCGATAAATCTTGCTGCTGGTCACTCTTTGGGTCTGCAATACCTTTATGAGCTGTAACACTCAGGGCGAGGGTCTGCAGCTTCATTCCTGAAGTCAGCGAGACCACGAACCGACCGAGAGGAACAAACAACTCTGGATGTGCTACCTTTAAGAGGTGTAACACTCACTGTGAAGGTCTGTGGCTTCACTTCTGAAGTCAGCAAGACCACGGCCCCACCGGAAGGAATAAACTCTGGACACATCTGAACTTCTGAAGGAACAAACTCCAGACACACCGTTTTAAGAACTGTAACACTCACCGTGAGAGTCCGCAGCTTCATTCTTGAAGTCAGCTAGACCAAGAACCCACCGGAAGGCACCAATTCCGAACATAAAATGACCACATCACCTCTCCAGCCAGGATCCAAAACCAGGCTGAGCCAAAGATAGCTTAAATGACAGAAGTAGATTTCACAGTGTGGAAACGAACTTCACTGTGCAAAAGGAGCGTGTTATAACCCAATGCAAGGAAGCTAAAATTTATAATAAAACATTGCAAGTGCTGACAGACAAAATAGCCAGTATAGAGAAAAACGTTATCAACCTGATAGAGCTGAAAAACACACTACAAGAATTTTGTAATTCAGTCATAAGTATTAATAGCAGAATAGACTAAGAGGATTAGATAATTTCAGAGCTTGAAGGCTGATTTTCTGAAATAAAAAAGGCAGACAAGAATAGAGAAAAAAGGAATGAAGAAAACCTCTGAGAAATATAAAATTATGTAAAGAGATGAAATCTATGATTAGGGTACCTGAAAGAGATGGGAAGAATGGAGCCAATTTGAAAACCATATTTCGGGATATCATCCAGGAGAATTTCCACAACCTAGCTACAGGGGCCAACCTTCAAATTCGGGAAATGCAGAGAACCCCAGTAAGATACTCCATGAAAAGATCATCCCCAGCACATAATCATCAGATTTCCCAAGGTCAAAATGAAATAAAATTCTCTTCAAGGCAGCTTAAGAGAAAGACCAGGTTACCTACAAAGAAAGCCCATCAGACTAACAGCATTCTCAGTGGAAATTCTATGAGCCAAAAGAGTTTGGGGGCCAATATTCAACATTCTTAAAGAAAAGAAATTCCAGCCCAGAATTTCATATCCATCCATACAAAGCTTCATAATTGACAAAGGAATAAGATCCTATTCAGAGAAGCAAGTGCTGAGGGAATTCATTAACACCGATGTGCCTTACAAGAGTTCCCAAAGAAAGCACTAAATATGAAAAGAAAAAACTAACAGCCACTATAAAACACACTGAAGTACACAGACCCGTGACACTGTAGAATTGTGACACTATAGAGCAACCAACAAAATAACTAGCTAACATCATGATGACAGAAAAAAAATATACATAGTGCTACTAATCTTAAATGTAAACAGGCTAAATGCCCTGAGTAAAAGACACAGAGTGGCAAGTTGGATGAAAAAACAAGACCCACTGGTATGCCGTATTCAAGTCAGCCATCTCACATGCAATGACACACATAGGCTCAAGATAAAGGAATGTAGAAAAATTTACCAAGCAAACAGAAAAGAAAAAAAGCAGGGGTTGCAATCCTAGTTTCTGACAAAACAGGATTTAAATAAACAAAGGTCAAAAAAGACAAAGAAGGGCATTACCTAATGGTAAAGGGTTCAATTCAACAAGAAGAGCTAACTATCCTAAATATATATGCACCCAATGTAGGAGCACCCAGATTTATAAAGCAAGTTCTTGAAGACTTTCAAAGAGACACAGACTCACACACAATAGTGGGAGACTTTAACACCGACCGACAATATTAAACAGATCTAAACTAAGCCCTAGATCAAGTGGCCCTGATAGAAATCTGTAGATCTCTCCACCCAAAACCAACAGAATATACATTCTTCTGATAGCCATGTGGCACTTACTCTAAAACTAATCATATAATTGAAAGTAAAACACTGCTCATCAAATGCAAAATAACTGAAATCATAATAGTCTCTTGGACCACAGCACAATCAAATTAGAAATCAGGATTAAGAAACTCACTCAAAGCCATAAAATTACATGAAAATTGAATAATCTGGTTCTAAATGACTTTTGGATAAATAATGAAATTAAAGCATAAATCAACAAGTTATTTGACACTAATGAGAACAAAAATACACCATACCAGAATCTCTGGGATATACCTAAGGCAGTGTTAAGAGGGAAATTTATAGTTCTAAATACCCACCTAAAAAATTAGAAAAATCTCAAATTAACAACCTAACATCAAAACTAAAAGAACAAGAGAACCAAGAGCAAACAAATACCAAAGCTAGCAGAAGACAAGAAATAACCAAAATCAGAGCTGAACTGAAAAAGAGATACAAAAAACCATTCAAAATATCAATGAATTCAGGAGTTTTTTTTTTTGAAAAAAATAATAAAATAGGCTGCCAGCTAAACTAATAAAGAAGAAAAGAGATAAGATTCAAATAAACACAATCAGAAATGATAAGGCGGATATCACCACTGATCCACAGAAATCTAAACAAGCATTAGATTATTTTATAAACACCTTTATACATATAAACTAGACAAACATTCTATGCAGAAAAATTCCGAGTAATTTATGTAGACAAATGTATATAAATATTTATATGTATCTCATCACTCCTGAAGTAATTCTTCTGTGTTTTTTTTTCATAACATGAATCAACCCCTTTCATATTATACATTTGTTTGTTTGCTACCTGTTTCTCTGTTTAAAATGCAAGCTCAACGTCTGGCATGTAGAAAAAGACTGACAAGTATTAATTTATGAATTATTTATCTTGTAACAATGCTCAAATTTTTTTCAAAAGAGTTTATAGTAGAGTTTACCATTCAGTAAAAGTATGTACAGTCATAAATGGCTCTATATATAGAAAACTTATGCAGAGAGAGTATGGATAGATGTTTTATGTTTATTTACTTTTTTATGAGAAGGCACTGAAATCCTCAGATTGGGCCAAAGTTTGAGCTGTTTTTTTTATTTCCAGTATGTTAAAAAAGTGCTATTGGCAGTAAAAGTAGTCTGGTTAGGTAACGTATTAACAGTATCCTAGAGTCCCAAGATGGGTCTAAAAGAAATTGCAAAATTATATTATCTTGCAATTGAAGAAGTAAAGAGTGTTTCTAAAATTATTTGAGGAGAGGAAGAGCCAAGATGGCTTTATAGACGCAGCCAAAAAGAGTTTTTCCTACCAAGAGAGGCCACACCATCAAGCACACTGGCACATTCCAAACAGATTTTCAGAAAAAAAGGCATTGAGTAAACACAGGGAGAACACAGACCCTGAGGCTGAAAGGAGAGAAAGCTGAGAACCCTGTGCAGGATTGCCAAGCACCAGGATTTGTTTCTGGCCCTGAGTGGCCCCTAGGGAAAGGGTTAGTGAAATAAGCATGCATCAGCCCATTCTCACCCCACACTTCTGGGATCCTAGCTATGGGAGACCCTACAAACCCTATGGATGTTTGACTTTACAGAGAGAAGTACCTGGAGAATTGTTAGAAAGATAACTCCAGTTTTTGTGGATTTCAGAGGGTATGTTATGGGAATGGCTGCAGTGGAACACGGCCATGGGTGCCCATTCCCCAAAGTTCTCCATGCCTTTCTAAATGGCTTTAGACTTTGTTAGCTGCCAAACCTGGAGAGAGAAGGGTTGTCTTGCTGAGAGAAAGGTACAGTTTGATTTGAATGTCTTCCTGTCCACCAGCTTCTTCCAGGGTGCCATCTGAATGCACGCATTTGCTGCACAACTTCAGCTGCCCCAGAGAAATGCTTGCCAGTGGCCACCACAATGGCTGTTTTTCTGGTAGCCATCATATTCCCATTGAAGCTCTTCTGCCAATAGACCCCCACTGGTGTGCACTCACCTATAGCTTACCCATGTTGCCCCATTGGTGTGCATGCATGCAGGTACCCACTGGTGTGTATGCATGCAGGAACCCATTGGTGTGCATCCATGCAGGAACCCACCACCACTCAACTGGTACACATTTGCCAATGAACCTCTCACCATTTCACTAGTGTGCACTAACCTGCAGCAACCATTCAAAAATATAAAAGCAAAAAGCCCCATTAAAAGGACAGTAACTTCAAAGATTAAAGGAACATCAGCCCACACAGATCAGAAAGAATCAGCACAATAATTCTGGCAACTCTAAAAGCCAGAGTATCTTCTTAATTCCAAATGACAACACAAGCCCAGCAATGTTTATTCACAAGATTAAAATGGCCAAAATGATAGACATAAAATTCATAATTTTGATGGCAAGGAGGCTCAATGAGTTACAGGAGAATTGCTTGGATTGAAACCCAATCTGAGAAAAGCAATAAAACAACCTAAGAGTTGAAAGATTAAATACCTATTGTAAGAAAGAACCAAATTGAACTTGTAGAAATGAAAAATTCACTACAAGATTTTTATAATGCAGTTGGAAGCATTATTAACAGAATAGACAAAGTTGAGAAAAAAAATCTCAAACTTGATGAATTCACCTTCAAATCAACAGAAAAAGACAAGAAAAGAATTTTTAAGAATGAACAAAACAACCATGAAATAGGGGACTATGTAAAGAAATTAAACCTATGATGCATTTGCGTACCTGAAAGAGATGGAGAGACAACAAGCAATTTGGAAGACATATTTGAGGATATATTGTTCACAAACATTTTCCCAACCTACCTAAAGAGGTCAACATGCAAATTCAGAAAATTCAGACATCTGCAAGATACTATACAAAACTATCATTCCCAAGACACACAGTCATCAGACTTGCCAAGGTCAACATAAAAAAAAATCTTAAAGGCAGCTAGATAGAAAGGGCAGGTTATGTACATAGGGAACCCTATCAGGCTAATAGACTTTCAACAGAAACCTTACAAGCCAGCAGAGATTGGGAGCTTATCTAGAGCATCTTTAAAGAAAGAAAATTCCAAGCAACAGTTTCATATCCAAGCCAACTAAGCTTTATAAACAAAGGAGAAATAAAATCTTTTTCAGACAAGCAAATGCTAAGGGAATTCATTACCACCAGATCTATTCTACAGGAGATCCTTAAGGAAGTGCTAAACATGAAAATGAAAGACTGATACCTGCCACCACAGTACACAGCCCACTGTCAATATAAAGCAACTATCTAATCAAGTCTACATAACAACCAGCTAACAACATGATGAAAGGATCAAATCTTCACCTATCAATATTGACTCTGAATGTAAACAGGCTAAAAGCCCCACTTAAAGGACACTGAGTGGCAAGTTGGATAAAGAAAGATTCGATTGTATGCTGTCTTCAAGAGACCCATTTCACATGCAATGACAACTATAAGCTCAAAGTAAAGGGATGGAGAAAGATCTATTCAGAAAAAAAAAAAAAATTTTAAAGGAAAAATGGGCTGGGCATGGTGGCTCACGCCTGTAATCCCAGCACTTTTGGAGGCCAAGGTGGGCGGATCATGAGATCAGGAGATCAAGACCATCCTGGCTAACACGGTGAAACCCCATCTCTATTAAAAAAATACAAAAAAAAAAAATTAGCCTGCCGTGGTGGCAGGCGCCTGTAGTCCTAGCTACTCAGGAGGCTGAGGCAGGAGAATGGCATGAACCCAGAAGGCGGAGCTTGCAGTGAGCAGAGATGGTGCCACTACACTCCAGCCTTGGCGACAGAGTGAGACTCTGTCTCAAAAAAAAAAAAAAAAAAAAAAAGGAAAAATGAGCAGAAGTTGCTATTCTTATCCCAGACAAAACCGATTTTAAACCAACAATGGTTAAAAAGTTCAAAGAAGGGCATTACATAATGATAATGGGTTCAATTCAACAAGAAGACTTAACTATTCTAAATATATATACACCCTTGTGGAGCAACCAGAATCATAAAACAAGTTCTTAGAGACCTACCTGCAAAGAGACTTAGATAACCACATAATAATACTGGGAGACTTCAACACCTTACTCATAATGTTAGATCACTGAGGCAGAAAACCAACAAAGATATTCAGGATCTAAATTTGACACTTGACCAAACAGAACTAACAGATATCTAAAGAATACTCTACCCAGCAAAAACAGGATATACATTCTTCTCATCTGCACAAGGCACATGCTCTAAGATCGACCACATGCTCAGCCATAAAGCAATTCTCAACCAGTTTAAAAAAGCCCAAATCATACTAACCACACTCTTTGACCACATAACATTGAAAATAAAAATCAATACCAAGAAGAGCACTCAAAGCCATATGATAGAATGGAAATTAAACATCTTGCTTGGGAATGACTTTTGGGTAAAGAACGAAATTAAGGCAGAAATAAAAAAAAATTTGAAACTGATGAAAACAAAGAAACAACATCTCAGTATCTATGGGATACAGGTAAAGTAGGCTTGTATTAAAAAAAGCAACTTTTAAGTTCAGGGGTACATGTGCAAGAATGCACAGCTGTTACATAGGTAAACATGTGGCATGGGGGTTTGTTGTAAAGATTATTTTATTACCCAGGTAGTAAGCCTCTTAGTATCCACTAGTTATTTTTCCTGATCTTCTTTCTCCTCCAACCCTCGGCTCTCCAGTAGACCTCAGTGTGGGTTGTTTCCCTGTATGTATCCATGTGTTGTTATCATCATTTACCTCCCACTTATAACAGACAAAATGCTGTATTCAATTTTCTGTTTTGGTATTAGTTTGATGAGGATAATTGTCTCCAGCTTCATCCATGTCACTGCAAAGAACATAATCTTATTCTTTTATATTACTGCATACTATTTCATGGTGTGTATGTACCACTTTTTTTTTTTTTTTTTTTGAAACAGTCTCGCTCTGTCACCCAGGCTGGAGTGCAGTGGCATGATCTCGGCTCACTGCAACCTCCACCTCCTGGGTTCACACCATTCTCCTCCCTCAGCCTCTCGAGTAGCTGGGACTACAGGCACCCGCCATCAAACCTGGCTATTTTTTTTTGTATTTTTAATAGAGACGGGGTTTCACCATGTTAGCCAGATGTTCTCAATCTCCTGACCTCGTGATCCATCCACCTCGGCCTCCCAAAGTGCTGGGATTACAGGCGTGAGCCACCACGCCTGGCTGTACTACATTTTTTAAATCAAGTCTATCTTTTATGAGCAAATAGGTTGATTCCATGTCTTTGCTATAATGAATAGTGCTGCAATGAACATATTCATGTGTGTTTCTTTATAATAGAATGATTTCTATTCCTTTGGGTATATACCCAGTAAAGGGATTGCTGGGTTGAATTGTATTTCTGTCTCTAGATCTTTGAGAAATCACCACACTGTCTTCTAACATGGCTGAACTAATTTGCACTCCCATTAACAGTGTCAAAATGTTCCTTTTGTTGTTGTTGTTCACAACCTTGCTTGCATCTGGTATTTTTTGACTTTTTAATAATACCCATTCTGACTGGTGTGGGATGGTATCCAATTGTGGTTTTGATTTGCTTTTTTAACAGTAATATTGAGAGTTTATTTTTATATGATTCCTAGCCACATGTATGTCCTCTTTAAAAAGTGTCTGTTCGTGTCCTTTGCCCACTTTTTAATGGAGTTGTTTGTCTTGTTCTTGTAAATTTGTTTAAATCCCATATAGATGCTGGACATTAGACCTTTGTCAGATGCACAGTTAGCAAAATTTTTCTCCCATTCTATAGGTTGTGTGTTTACTCAGTTGATAGTTTATTTTGCTGTGCAGAAGCTGTTTAGTTTAATTACATCTGATTCATCAATTTTTACTTTCATTGCAATTGCTTCTGACATCTTTGTCATGAAATCTTTGCCCTTGTCTATGTCCTGAATGGTATTGCCTAGATTTTCTTCTAGCATTTTTAAAGTTTTGGGTTTTATATTTAAGTCTTTAATTTCATCTTGAGTAGATTTTTGTATGTAATGTAAGGAAGGGGTCCAGTTTCAATTTTCTGCTTATGGTTAGCCTGTTATCCCAGCACAATTTATTGAGTAGAGAATCCTTTCCCTATTGCTTATTTTTGTCAGATTTGTTGGAGATTCGATAGTTGTAGATGTGTGTTCTTATTTCAGGTTCTCCATTCTGGTTCATTGGTTTATGTGTCAGTTCTACCAGTGACCATGCTGTTTTGGTTACTGCAGACCTGTAGCATAGTTTGAAGTTAGGTAGCATGATGCCTCCAAATTTGTTCTTTTTGCTTAGGATTGCCTAGGCTATTCATGTTCTCTTTTGATTCCATATGAATTTCAAAATAGTTTTTCTATTTCTGTGAAGAATGTCAGTGGTAGTTTAATAGGAATAGGATTGAATCCGTAAATTGCTTTGGGCAGTATGGCCATTTTCACAATATTGATTTTTCCTGCCCACGAGCATGAAATTTCTTTGAGCAGGGGTTTGTAGTTCTCCTTGTAGAGGTGCTTCACTTCCCTTGTTAGTTGTATTCCTTAATATTTTATTCTTTTTGTGGCAATTGTGAATGGATATTCATTTGTAATTTGACTTTCAACTGGACTGTTGTTTGTGTACAGGAATGCTAGCATTTTTGCACTTTGATTTTTCATCCTAAGACTTTACTGAAGTTGCGTCTGCTTATCAGCTTAAGAAGCTTTTGGGCTGACATGATGAGGTTTTCTAGATATAGGCTTATGTCATCTGCAAATAGGGATAATTTGACTTCCTCTCTTTCTATTTGAATGCTCTTTGTTTCCTTCTCTTGCCTGACTGACATGGCCACAACTTCCAATAGTAGTTGAATAGTTGAGAAAGGGCATCCTTGCGTTGTGCCAGTTATCAAGGGAAATGCTTCCAACTTTTGCCTATTTAATAGGGATATTGACTGTGTGTTTGTCATAGATGGCTCTTATTATTTTCAAGTATGTTTCCTCAATACCTAGTTGAGAGTTTTTAACATGAAGTGATGTTGAATTTTGTTGAAAGCCTTTTCTGCATCTATTAAGATAATCATGTGTTTTTTGCCTTTTTGCCTTTAGTTCTGTTTATGTGATGAATCACATTTATTGATTTGTGTATGTTGAACCAACCTTGCATCTCAGGGATGAAGCCTACTTGGTCATGGTGGATAAGCTTTTTGATGTGTTGCTGAATTTGGTTTTCCAGTATTTTGTTGCAGATTTTTGCATTGATTATGAAAGATATTGGCCTGAAATTTTTGTTACCTCTTACAGGTTTTGGTATGATAATGATGCTGGCTTCATAGAATGAGTTAAGAAAGAGTCCCTCCTATTTAATTTTTTGAAATAGTTTCATTGGGAATGGTACCAGCTCTTCTTTGTACATGTGGTAGAATTTCGCTGTGCATCTGTCTGGTCCTGGGCATTTTGGTTGGTAGGATATTTATTATTGCCTCAATTTCAGAACTCATTATTGATCTGTTCAAGTATTCAATTACTTCCTGTTTTTGTGTTGGGAGGATGTGTGTCCAGGAATTTATGCGTTTCTTATAGAGTTACCAGTTTACATCTATAGAAGTGTTCATAATATTCTCTGATTGTTATTTGTATTTCTATGGGGTCAGTGGTAATAGCCACCTTTTCATTTTTTATTGTGTTTATTAGAATCGACAGTTTTTAAAATTAGTCTGGCTAGTGTTCTATTTTATTATTATTTAAAAAAAAACAGCTTCTGGATTCAATGATCTTTTGAATGGCTTTTCATGTCCCTATCTTCTTTAGTTCCATTTTGATCTTGGCTATTTCTTGTCTTCTACTACCTTTGAGGTTTGTTTGTTCTTGGTTCTCTAGTTCTTTTAGTGGGACCGTTAGGTTGTTAACTTGATTTCTTCCAAGCTTTTTGATGTGGGCATTTAGTGTTATAAATTTCCCTCTTAACACTGCCTTAGATGTGTGCCAGAGATTCTGATATATTGTATCTGTTCTCATTAGTTTCAAAAAACTTCTGGATTTCTGCTTTAATTTCATTATTTACCCAAAAGTCATTCAAGGGCAGGGTATTCAATTTCCATGTAGTTTTATGGTTTTCAGTGAGTTTCTTCATCTCGAGTTTTAATTTGATTGTGCTGTGGTCTGAGACTGTTATTATTTCAGTTCTTTTGCATTTGTTGAGGAGCATTTTACTCTCAATTATGCAATCAATTTTACAGTAAGTGCCATGTGGTTATATGAAGAACATACAGTCTTTTGTTTTGAGGTGGAGAGCTCTGTAGATATTTATCAGGTTCATTTGATCCAAGGCTTAGTTCAGGTCCTGAATATTTTTGCTAAATTTCTTTCTTGATGATCTGTTTAATATTGTCAGTGGGGTGTTAAAGTCTCCCACTATTAATATGTGGCAGGCAAAGTCTCTATTAAGGTCTCTAAAAACTTGCTTTATGAATCTGGGTGCTTCTATATTGGGTGCATATATTTATTTAGGATAGTTATTCTTGTTGAATTGAATCCTTTACTGTTATGTAATTCCCTTCTTTGTCTTTTTTGATCTTTATTGGTTTAATATCTGTTTTGTCAGAAGTTAGGATTGCAACCCCTGCTTTTTGCTGTGTTATGTTTTCTCAGTAAATTTTCCTTCATCTGTCTATTTTGAATCTATGTGTATCTTTGCAGTTAGATGGGTCTCTTGAAGAGAGCATACCAATGAGTCTTGGTTCTTGGTTCTTTGTCCAGCTTGCCACTTTGTGTCTTTTAGTTGGGGCATTTACTTCATTCACATTTACAGTTAGTATTGTTATGTGTGGATTTGATCCTGTCATCATGATGCTAGTTGGTTATTTTGCAGACTTGTTTACGTGGTTGCTTTATAGTGTCATTGGTCTGTGTAGTTTCGTGTGTTTTTGTAGTCACTGGTAACAGCTTTTCCTTTTCATAGTTAGTTTTTCCTTCAAGAGCTCTTGTAAGGCACATCTGGTGGTCATGAATTTCCTCAACATTTGCTTTCCTAAAAAGGATTTTACTTCTCCTTTGCTTATGAAGCTTAGTATGACCAGATAAGAAATTCTGGATTGGATTTGTGTTTTCTTTAATAATATTGAATATTGGCCCCCAATATATTCTGCTATACAGGGTTTCCCCTGAGAGGTCTGCTGTTAGTCTAATGGGTTTCCTTAGGTAGGTGACCTGGCCTTTCTCTCTGGCTGCCCTTAACATTTTTCTGCCTTGGAAAATCTGATGTTTATGTGTCTTGGGGAAGATCTTCTCATGGAGTATCTTGTGGGGGTTTTCTGCATTTCCTGAATTTGAATGTTGGCATCTCTAGCTCGGCTGGGAAAGTTTTCCTGCATCGTATACTGAAATATGTTTCCCAAATTGGTTCCATTCTCCGTATCTTTTTCAGGTACCCCAATCAGCTGTAGATTCAGTCTTTTTACATAATCCCATATTTCTCAGAGGTTTTGTTCATATTTTATTCTTTTTTCTCTGTTCTTGTTTGTCTGTCTTACTTCAGAAAGCTGGTCTTCAAGCTCTGAAATTCCTTTCTCCACCTAGTCTACTCTACTATGAATACTTGCGATTCACTGTGAAGTTCTTGTAGTGTGTTTTTCAGCTCTATAAGGTCGGCTATGCTCTTCTCTATACTGGCTATTTTATCTTCAGCTCCTGCATTGTTTTATCATGATTTTTAGCTTCTTTGCATTGGGTTACAACATGCTTATTTAGCTCTGCAAAATTTGTTTTCTACACATTATAAAGTTTACTTCTGTCATTTCAGCCATCTCAACCTAAGCCTACCCTAAAACTTAAAGTATAAGAATAATAAATTAAAAAAAGAAAAATCTAAGTATTATTTTTGACTCCCCCAAAACTTCACTACTAATAGCATACGGTTGACATGAAGCCTTACCAATAACACAAAGAGTTGATTAACACATATTTTGTATATGTATTATGTATCATATACAGTATTCTTACAGTGTACAGTATTTTTACAATAAAGAAAAAAGGTTATTAAGAAAATCACAGGGAAGAGTGAATATATTCCCATCACATTCTCCCAGTCTTTATCATGGGATCATTCATTCTTCTCTACTTACCATTAATAATTGGAAATTCTTAAAGTGAATTTTAGTTTCTTTTTTGAACAATTATTTTTACTTTATAATTAATAAATAATAATTTTATATATTCATAGGGTGCAGTGTGATGTTTTGATATAATGCTTGCAATGTAGAATGATTAAATCAGGCTAATCAACAAATTCATCACTTCACATATTTATTATTTTTTGTTGTGGTGAAATAAATGTAAAATCTACTCTTTTAGAAATTTTGAAACATACAAGGCATTATTATTTATTGCAGTCACCATTTTGTACCATAGATTACTGAAGCTTATTCCTCTTTGTCATTTTTTTTTTTTTTTGACATTATCACTCTGTTGCCCAGGCTGGAGTACAGTGGCACAATCATGGCTCACCGCCGCCTGGACCTCCTGAGCTCAAGTCATCTTCCCACCTCAGCATCCCACATAGCTAGGACTACAGGTGTGCACCACCAGACCCAAACAATGTATTTTTGTTTTTGCAGAGATGGGGTCTCACTATATTGCCCAGGGTAGTCTCAAACTCCTGGGTTCCCAGCTCAGCCTCCCAAAGTGCTGGGATTACAAGTCTGAGCCACTGTGCCTGGTCTTATTCCTCTTTGTCTAATTGAAACTTTGTATGCTTTGATTAACATTTTCTTCCCCTTTCCTCCAGGATCTTGTTACCATCATTCTACTCTTGACTTCTATGCATTCAATTGCTTTAGATTGCACATGTAAGTGAGAACATGCAGTATTTGCCTTCCTGTGTCCGGCTTATTTCACATAGTAGAATGTACTCTAGGTTTATCCATTTTGTCCTAAATGACAGAATTTCCTTCCTTTTGAAGGCTGAACAGTATTCCACTGTATATAAGTATAACATGTTTCTTAAATCCATTAATCTGAAGATGGACACCTAGGCTGTATTCATTTCTTAGCTATTGTAAATAATGCTGCAATGAAAGTGAGAGTACAGGCTCTCTGCATACTACATACAGTCTCTTCTGCATACTAGTTTCAATTCCTTTGGATATACATCCAGAAATAAGATTACTGGATCATCTAGCAATCCTATGTTTAGTTCTCTGAAGACTATTCATACTGTTTTCCATAGTAGCTGTATTAATTACATTGCCACCAATAGCACACAAGGGTTCTCTTTCCTATATATCCTGGCAAGCACTTGTTATCTTAGCCTCTTTTGTTTTCTCATTCAAAATTATTTCCCTAAGCTGCCTAACATACACTTATTTCTTAAATTAGACCCATACAATTGATAAAATTGTATCTTCAAACTAGAGCTCTTTTTGACCACCAGATTAATAAATACAACTACTTATTTGATAAACTTGGAATACCTGTAAGATCCTGAAACTCAACAAGCCCATTACTAAAATAATGATCATTAACCAAAAAGTGGTGTTTTCCATGACTGTTCTTTCAGTGATTAACATCACTACGAACAAACAAGTTCATACTTCTGTGTTCAGTTGAATTCAGATGACTTGCTACCCTAGGTAAGCCAGAAACAAACAAGTGATCTGAATATGTCCCTCCTCTTTATCTTCACATCTAAGCCAGAACCAAATTCTCTAAATGCTTTTCTTCTAAATTTATCTCAAATCTTTCTGTTTCTTTCTAATGCCAAAAGAATTAGGTTGGTGCAAAAGTAATTCCAGTTTTTGCCATGACTTTCAATGTATAACTTGAGCTGCTATCAACCCTTGCCTGAATTAGAGGAAAGTGATTACTTTGGCCAAAATATCTTGCACCAAATCCACTGGCTCCTGAATACAGTGCACACTTATTTCTCTAGTCTCACTCTGTAAATCACTATGATCTGTAGACAGTGCCCTGTCAATGGAGTACCATTATCTTGCCTTCTTTTGGCTAATGATAGAACCATTAGATTTCCAGTCAGTTGTCAAAATCTCAGAAAGGCCTGCCCTCACATCCTTGATCAGGTCAAATCTTCCTGCTTTAAGTAATCATGTATAATGTGCCTCTTCTTCTAAAGAGTTATTATAGCTGTAATTTTACATTTATATGTATGATATTTGATTAAAGAAGGCAGAGATGATATCTGTTTTTGCTCAATTATGGTGATTGGCTCAGAGAAGCTGCTTATATATTTTGGTTGAATGAATTAAAGCCTCCTTCTGACTTCACTCTAGTAGCTGTTTTATAATGAGTGATTTGACTACCATCAAAGCCTTATGCAAGTTAAGGTCCTTGGTTGTGTCAAAACTAAAATCAGATCAAAGTTAGAAAAATGTTATAGTTTATTATGCATGCAAAAGAACAGTTCACAAACTGGAAGATTTTAAACCAGAAATGCGAAACAGCTCTTCTCTCAGCAGTTTTAGTGCAGCTTATAAAGCATAAATGAAGAAGTACATGGATCTTCACTGTGACTGGCTATTATAAACATATATTCCTTTTAGGGAAAGTACAGCTGTCTATGCTGATTTGTCTGTAGCTGACTGGTTTAATTTCACTGAATTATGCTGACAAAGACAAAAAGCTTACATTTCATGTTTTGTTTATTGTAAAAGCTAGTGTTTCAGGGAAATCAGGATAACAATTTTTGGCTACAAGGCTATGGACCATTGGACTCGAGGTAGCTAAAGTGTAGCCTCAATTTTTATGTACTTATTTGCTTGTTTGTATGTTAACATTTGGAGAAAATGAAACTGATTCCATCTGAAAGACAGGAAAGGGAGCTGCAACCAGCTAATAAAACAATCAGTGTCTTGTCTTGTCATGCACATGGTGCTGCCACCAGCCCTGCTAACATTGAACTACCGCTACTGCGGGCACCACTGGACTCTTTACTGCACTGCCTGCTGAGTAAATAATCTTCAAATGTATGGCTTTTTATTCCTGGTGAGAGCATCATACTGAGAGAAACAGTGCTTCAGCTGCCAGAGAGGAGAAAGGAGGAATATATAGAAACATCCAAACTTCATAGTAGGTCTCCTGCAAAAACCCACACACTGGGCACTCCTCTCAAGAGGAAAAAAGTCTGGGGGCTGAGCAGCTCAATGTGTCAGCAAAAGTCTATGATGAGGCTTTAACTCGAAATTCTCCTGTATTTTCTCAAACCTCCCAAATGCTCCAAAATACAACTATTTTGAAACAGTACGTGAAGGTAGTTTTGTGTTTCTATTGTTTGTTTCATCAGTTTGTTCACTACCACATTGTGAGAACTTAAAATGGTACCTAAAAGATATGCACTCAATAAATATTTGTTGAATGGATATTACTTATTAAATATTTGTAAGTGACTACCTTTTTACCAGTGATTACTATATGTAAGACACAGTTATAAATGTATTTTATAAGACATAAATGTCTTAAATATATTAAATCAATTAATTGTCACCATTGTCATAAGAGGCAGGTGTAATAACTATCCCCATCTTAAAAATGATAAAACCTGAGAGCAGGGAGATAAAGTAACTTTCCCGAGGTCACACAATAGTGATCAGCGGAGCCTGAATTTTAATTCAGACAGATTGTCAAAATTTCTGTGTAACTACTATGCCAGGTAGAGTAAAACAATGATTCTAAATTTGGCAAGACTTTTTTTATTCCTGTTAAAAATGGATTGGTTGGTTGATTGATTGGAGACCCAAATATAGTATGCCAACACAACAACATAATGTTTCTAAAACTCACTTCTCCTCAGAACATTTCAATAGCTCAACATTTCCTAGTAATATCTTAAACCCTTAGTCTAGCTTGCAGGATTTTCAATGATCTTATACTAGTTTCCAGTGTCTGGCACACTATTTACCATAGATGGTAACTTCTCCTTTCATCCCTGTTATTACTTTTATTGTGCACTCCACCTTCATATGCACCCTTATATTCAGTCATTCTTTGAACTTACGTATTTCTAGGAAATCCCAAGAAGTTTGAATGCCACATATTGTGTTTGGCAGCAGAAACAGCAAATACATTTTATAGGGTCCTAGTGATTCAGCTGCTTTTAGGAATGTGGCTCTCACACTGACCACATGGTGACACTTTTCCCATATATAAGTGAGCACCTGATGAACCCACATGTTGCATAGTACATCATTCTTTCTCCTGAGTGCTGTACAGAATAGAGTCCAATAACTGGTTTAGATACGCATCTAATACTCACAGAATAAACATCATTCATTGAGGCTAGTGTCAGGTATTCCTTATGCTGGAATGAGAACACACAATTCAATGTGAGACATAAAGATAAGTAGAGGCAGATACAGACAACACAGGACCACTTTAAGAAGGGCCCAAATCACATATCCCTATCCCTACACACCAATTATTGAAACTCCTGACTTTGATCAGTTAAATCTGTAACAGAGAATTGTTAAGACTCAGCATATGCAGCACAAAGCAGCACAAGGGAATAGTGCTCAAAGTGCAAGCCCAACACGAGCCGATGAGCATCGTAGCCAGCCAGCAGCAGTTCAAGGTGTGTGCTCTCAAGAAGGCAGCAGAACCAGTTAGCAGGCCAAAGCAAGAAAAGAAAGTAGTAGTCATCCCCTAGACATCTTGCTGACAGCAACAATTGCTAGGGTTCATCCCATTTTTGTGGCAGATTGCACACCACGCTTTTTTTCTTGAAGTTCCCTACTATCCCTCATATATGCCCATCAAAATCCAAGTTTCAGTTAGCATTTCATGGAATCTTTGCTGGTTCCAATTGGTGAATAATGTTCATTTCACTGGAGTAGCACAATACTTTGTTTATGGCACTAATAGAACAGTAATAATGTTTTATAAAAAGGTAGTTATTGCCCTGATTGTGCTGGATGTTCCTTTTAAGTAGACTAGGCAGCTATACATATTTTATAAATATCATTATGACTCTTGATGGATATCCCGCTCTTACTAAATAGGTCTCAATAACATTTGCAAAATTAAACTCATGGCCATTTTACAGATTGGATTAGCAAGTTTGTTTGTTTTGGTATTTTTAAATGAATAATGACTAGGGTAATGCCATGTAGACTCTATTAAAAATATTGACATTGATATATTAGAAATAAAAAGAAGAGTCTAGTTCCATGATTTGCCAAGACTTTCTTATAGTTTCTGGATTCATTTTAAAAAAAGAAAAAATATTAAAGCCTATTTTTTGAACCACGAGAAAGCTAACCTTTGTAAAAGTAGCAAGATTTTGACATAGGCAATCTTTTATTTTTACCTTTCTGCCTCTGGGAATGACAAAAAGCACACTCTTCTTCCAGTGAAGCAAGGTTTTGAAACTTGCTCCTTGGAAAAAGTCAGAAGGCTGAGTTCTATTCTCAGCTCTGCTACTAAGTGGTTGACTTACCTGAGGCAATGAGGCTAACCTGACTGTGCCTTACTTTTAGTCTCTGGGAGAAAAGAGATTGGTTAGCAGTCTCTTAAATTTTCATTAAAGTTGTATGAACAAATGAGAAAGATCTATGAAGGACTTTGAATTGCTAAGAGAATGATTATTTATAAACATAAACCACTGTCATTATGTTCGAGCATGGCTTCAAGCTGGTAATGTTCAACTTCTATACTGCATCGTGTGATGATGAGAAATCATGGGACCCTTGAGCGGATAACCTACTACACATAAACACTAAGTTCTTACTCTAATTTCATAACAAAAGAAAACAGTTTGATGTATACTCATCACACATAGTTAGGACCACTTTATTATGCAATTTTTCATTTCATTGAACAAATAAGGAATTAAATATGCTACATTTCAATCCTGAAGCTTTACACAGTAATCCCTCTATAGGAACCCTGGTGCTTTATAGCTTTCACATATCTTTCTAAAACACGTTAAGTGGATATTCATGAGTCTGGAGTATTTTATCACTTGAACATGGAATCAGACTGGAATCAAGGGGAACTTTGAAAGCATTTAAGCTATGATTATAATAAAACCGCCTCCACTAAACCTATAACATAGCAGGCAATAATGCATAAAACGGAAATAAAGCAGCTTCTAACATAAGCAGGCAACATTTTAAGTCAGTATCTTCAAATTTCCACACAAATTCATCTTTACAGAAAATCTTCACTTAATTATCTTATTAAAAATAGTAACAACTTAATCTTCTCCATCTCTCTATACCTGTTTTACCTCACTTCATTTTCCTTTGTCGCCCTGACTACCCCTGATATCATGTGTGTTGTGCTTGTTTTCTCCTCCAAAATGCAAAATCCCTGAGAATAAAGACTGGGACCTTTTGTTCTCTTTACTGCTGTATTCCAGAGCCTATAAAGCATGTAGAAGGTGCTTAATAAACGTCGGTAGGATTGATGATTTTCTGTTTCTAATCCCCCTAATTATCCAAAACATATCTTAAAATATAGTTGAAATACAGTTGTTATGCATTATAAGTGGTAAATCATAAATACTAATCATAGGAAATACTTTATATGGTTATATCAACTCTAAAATACTTAATAAGCCATTATATGAATTTAATAAGACTACATATTATAGAAAAAACATTTTGAAACTCAATACACATCTCAGGCCAGCTGACTGGAAGCAAGAGACATTTGTATGACTTTGCTACCCTTAACCCATTTCAACTGGAGCAGTTATGCTTATAATTATCCTGTTTAAAGGTAAGTTTCATTTGATCAAAGGGTTTTCTGGCTTTAGAAAGTTTGAAACTACACATATGAAGCTAGTATAAGATAGAAAATTATTTTTTATGACTGTAATTAAGTTAAACATAAAAATGCTTATTTTTCAAAAGATACATTCAGTATTGTTCCAAGATTTAAAAATAGAGTACCTATTAAATAACGAAAGATAATAAATAAACTTTAAGAGTTTATTATGTGGTTATGTGTTGAAAAGTCAAAATTAATATACATAAAATACCGAAAGCAATGCAAAACATAATTGTATTGAATACAAAATTTAATGAGCTGCATATATTATATGACTTTGAGGATGAGAAACATTAAAGATGGTAGACAAAGAGAAATGAACAAGCAAAATTATACATGATGTTTTAGTCATTTATGGTCTGAATTAAATGATGACAATGAGGTTGAAGGTGATGGAAAAATAGATGTTTCAAATGAAGAAAACCTGAAAAGCTTAAACTATGTTTGAAATACTTTCTTTAATAAATGTTAAAAAATCAACTAATTTTTAAAATAATAATTGATATGGATATGTCAAGATTATTTTGTACTGAAAATAAATTATATTGTCGGGAAAAATATGTAAAATTCATAATTTTTTCTATGATACTGAACAAGTAAGATCCCTTTATATTTTCTGATCTATTAGACTGCCAAATTTGACATTTTACAGTTATGCACTATAAGAGTTTTTTATTTTTCATTTGTAAATTATAAATAAAATTATGACCAAAAATATGTGACCAAGATTAATTTCTGGACTCTAAATGTGCTTCAGTATGATGAACATAATCGAAGTATCATGAAGGAGAAAAAATGCAATGCTAATTATATATATGATTTTAACCTGACAAAACCTTTACTAGATCTAACATAAATGCATGCAAACAATATTTAAAATAGATTATTAAGTAGACTAAAGACTGCAGGTGAACATGCCTAAAGAAATATAAACATAGTACACATTTTTAAAAGTTAGAAAATGTCTATCACTCTCAATTTCCTATTCCTAAATTAAAATTTTATGTATTGAATCAGATTTCTTATACATTTCTAGGGGCATAAATTCTTCTGATTTTATTTTTAAACCTTTTCTTCTAAACCAGTAGCTAAAAGCTTTGTGTGTGTGTGTGTGTGTGTGTGTGTGTGAGAGAGAGAGAGAGAGAGAGAGAGACAGAGAGAACAAGTACACATACATATACACATACCTATATACAAATATATGTGCACATATACACATACCTTTAATTAATAAATAATATTTGAATCATCAAATAAATGTTAAGCTTAAGACACTAAAAACATAAATTGTTAGTTTTCTCTATGTTCATTCAACTGGTGGCTTGGCAAAATGTGATCGTATTAGGTTGTTACCTTGTCTGTGAGAGTAGAAACTAAGAACAGGGCTCCTTTTCAAAAAGTTTCCTTGAGAAGATAACTCAGGGAATAGGAATGAAGAACAGAGGGAATGAAGCAGAGAAAGTAAAGCCAATAGAGAAATGAGTTACTGAGTTTGCCACCCATACTTAATTGGCTATTTTATCTCCAGGAACTTCTGAGAAGCCTTAATGTGTGTGTGTGTATATATATATGTATATATATATATTTTATATATACACACATATATATAAAATATATATGTGTGTATATATATAATATATATATAAAATATATATGTATATATATTTTATATATATACACACATATATATAAAATATATATACACACATATATATAAAATATATATGTGTATATATATAATATATATATAAAATATATATGTATATATATAAAATATATATATACATATATATACACACACATTTTATATATATAATATATATATTTTATATATATACGTATATATATTAAATATATATACATATATATGTATATATATAAATAAAATAACTCTCTGCCAATGGGAAGAAAGGAGAAAGCACTTGTCCCTCAGCTTCCACAGTTATTGGTCAAGGGTTGCCCTATAGGAGTAATCATTCCACACAAGCTACACATGAAGGAATGGCGAAATGGTTCCCATGGGTAACTCAAAGTTTAGCCCCAAGGTAAGAAGCCAGACATCGTTGAAGCTATATTTAGCAAAGCACATAGATTGCACCTGAGCAAAAGTGGCAGAAGTCTGTTTAAAATTATTTGTTATAGCAGTGACTAAAATAACAACAAAGGAAAAGAATCTGAAGAAAGCAGCACACACACAACAGATATCCAATACAGTTTACTTTTTGCATCATTCAGATTTAGTCATGCCTTCTGTGAAATCCAATATATCACCAGGGGTGGCAAGGCACATTATTTGTTTACAAAGATACAAGACAATTTGCAAAACAAGCAACATTGTATGCTCCAGTCACTCACCTTGAGGATATAACTGCTATTCATCACCTCTCTCCTTTATTACTAATTCTAGATTTCATTTGTGCTTTGTTAGAATTTTGGCTAGTCAAGGCTGAGTGCTTTGTGACATGACCCATGTCACTCTCCCCAAAGAGTTTGAGACTTTGGTTAACTTGCTCTTGTTGCAATGTGGTTGCTAAAATTGTCCGGTTGCCGCTATCATCAGTCAGGGAAGTACTCCAGGGAACAAGCCAAGTGAACTCCACACACATACCCAGTCTCATTTTATAGTCACAAGAGTAACTTTTCATGCTTACCACGGACAATTATCAATTACTTATACACATAAAATAATTGTTTTGGTTTGGTTTTATTTGCCCACTGAGCCACTGGACCAAGATTTTTAATCAAATGGAGCCTATAGTTTTGAAGCAAAAATCTGCACATGGGTTAGCAGGAATGATAGAGAAAAGGCCTAATCATACATTTCCCTTTGGCTCTTGGCTCAATGTCCTATAGATTTTGGTAATATATGACCATATATTAGCTATTGATTCAGCTCATATATCTCCATCCTAGAGGTCAGCACCCCTGCCTATAGGTTATTAAGTTTTAGCTGAACATTACCAGTCTATACCACCATGTTTTTAAGTCCAGTTCCTGATTCTTCTGGATTCCATCACCATTCATCTATATTGAACTTTCTTTGCTGAAATATGAAGTTTAACCTGACGCAATTTTATATGGTATATCACAGCAATACATGGGACATGTGTAAGCCCTTAAATAAAAGTGCCAACACAAGTACTGTGGCAATGGAGGGCAAACTCACAACTGTATTAGCTATAAAGGAAAAATCTCTAGAAGGAGTCAGATATAATCTCCTTACCTTAAAGAAGCAGGGTAGTCATTCTGAATGATGGTGCTTCTCAGAATCAGTCTCTGCTGCTGAGTGGTTGGACACTGAGTAGTTGGAGTAGTTTGACAGTCTAGATGAGACTACTGGGCCCATGTAAAGCCTCCATCACTGCTGCCATGGCCACAACTTTCATAGGCCTATCATGCAATCACTGGTGTGACCAAAGAAGAAGGGTGCATCACCCTTTCCACTTGGTTCTTGAGTACTTCCTTTGTGGTTTGATGGATGCAATTTTATGGGTAAAAATATTGAAACTCTTCAATACCTATAGATGCTTCTTTCCAGATGTCTCTTTCCCAGAATTTGCTTGCCCTCATTCATCGTTGTTTTTTTTTTTTTTTTTTGCCCCTGAAAAACCAGTCAATGTATTCAACATTAGCCATACTCCAGAACAGTTCTTAATCTCTATGAATTTAATAATAAATATATTGTTCACAGTTGTGCTGGGAGCAGTTTCTTTTCACACTGTCCTTTAGGACCACTCCTAATTAAAGTTCAGCAGACATCTGTTTTTAGCTAGCCATAGAATATGGCAATCTAGGAAGCTGGCCAGGTGGAGAAAACTTCCAATAAATCATAGGTATGAGTTGAAGGAGAGATGTTAATACAGTATGAATAAACATCACAAAAGTCCAGGCCACCTAATCATGTAATTTTACACACACCATCTTGAACTACTCAAGTCCAATTCTCATCATGCCATTTCCACTGAACAATGAATTCCTTCTTTGTTCTTGTGGCTTTTTGCAGTAGATAAAGTAATACCCTACTCAACCTGGTAAATGCAGGTCTCATGTTTAGGAACTCAGTCTACTAATACCCAGTAGCACACCAGGGGTCTGTCACAGATGGTATTGCCTTTCTCTATAACCTTCCTGGAACTCTGCTATTGGGATTACCAGAGACATATGTACACAGCATCTTTTACAATTGTGATATCTCTGACACCATCAGTTTCCTGGAAGGTATGGCACAGATAGAAGACATCTTGTACCGAAACCTAAACTTTCTACAGAGGCCTCTTTTACTCTGGGTCCCACTTTTTAGTCACATGATAAGTAGGTTGAAAGAGTATCCCTTAGTTTGGCGTAACCTATCTCCAAAATCTAAGGCTCACCAAAAGCTTTCTTATGATAGAGAGTGCAATGCATGGCGACTTTGTTCTTACCACATGCCCCAGACTGTTTTACTTCAAACAATCCACACTTTGGTCCATATATAGGCATCTAATCTGTCTACTAATTTCTGTTTACCAAGTCCAATTAACATGTTTTCATTACTTGAATGTACCAAAGTGATGAAGAATCCCGTGAGAGCTGAACATATATATCTCCAGGGCAATAAAGTGAATTTACATTCCTGTTCTTCCCATATCAAAAGCAAAACATTTTTTGATCATCTTTAACAGTTAGTAACATGTTTAAGTAAGTTGATTTTTAGTAAAGTACCCTATGAAATCCCTCCCCTTCAAGAATGTGTTAGCTATTTTGAGGTCTTTTCTACATATATAAATATTACAATAAACTTGAAAAGTGTCTCACAAAATACTTTGGATTTTTGTTTGGAAATGCTTTCATCTTGTACTATATTTGAATAGAATTGATATATTTTTAGTATTTCCTCTTCACATTCGTGAATATTTAGGTTTCCATAAACGTCTTTCAAAAATTTTTCTAATTACGTGCAGTAGGTCTGGAAAATATGTTAGGCTTATTCCTGCATACCTTAAATTTTATTATTTATTATAAATAATATTTTAAGATGTATTTAAATTTCTAACTGCATATATTGATACATATATTTGGAGTGGAATATGTAATACTGACTTTAAATCTGTATCACCTGTGAATCAGTTTGTTTCTTTGCAATCCTTATACATCTTTAATTTTTTTTTGTCTTACTCTACTAGCTAGTATCTACTGTACAATGTTGAATAAAAGCAGTGGTACCTTATACTGTTGACTTGTTTATTTTAAAGAATCGCATATATTTTTCTTTTTCTCAAATAACTCTGAGCCATGAAAATTTAGGGTAGAATTTGTAGCTTCAAGCCACATGACAAAAGACAGTTACCAAAGAAAATAATTCTATACTGTTAATTATATGCCAAGAAGTGTAAAAGTGCCTTTTACATATATTTTCATTAATCTTTATTAAAATATAAGGTAGAAATATTTATTAGGTTCATTTTATAGAATGGTAAAGAGAATATTCTCCAAATTATATAGCTAGTAAGTAGTCGAGCAGGGCTTAATAATTGGGTAGTTTGTCTTTCGAATTCATATTTTTAACTTCATTATGTTGCACTAGAAATTTATCAGGAGGCCCGGTGTGGTGGCTCATGCCTGTAATCCCAGCACTTCGGGAGGCCGAGGTAGGCGGATCACGGGGTCAGGAGATCAAGACCATCCTGGCTAACACGGTGAAACCCCGTCCCTACTAAAAATACAAAAAAAATTAGCCGGGCAGGGTGGCGGGCGCCTGTAGTCCCAGCTACCAGGGAGGCTGAGGCAAGAGAATGGCGTGAACCTGGGAGGCGGAGCTTGCAGTGAGCCGAGATCACGCCACTGCCCTCCAGCCTGGGCGACAGAGCGAGACTCCGTTTCAAAAAAAAAAAAAAAAAGAAAGAAAGAAAGTAATCAGGAATTCAGTTCTTCTTTATCTGTGAAAATCCAAATTATAAATATTTTCCCTGACTTTATTTTTTGGACATCTAGCTATGACTTCTCTTTCTATCTCTCTTTTTTCCTTCCTTCCTTCCTTCCTTCCTTCCTTCCTTCCTTCCTTCCTTCCTTCCTTCATTTGTCGCTCCCTCTCTCCCTATCTCTCCTTTGCTCTTTCTCTCTTTCTCTCTTTCTTTCTCTCTTTCTCTTTCTTCTTATTTTAATAAAGTGAAACAGCACAGTATTTTCAGAAGAAAATTAGCACATATATAAATGCACATATTTCACTTGTACAAATTTCATATATATCAAGGCATTTGCTTAAGATTTTAAAGAACCAGATGTTTTATGACCTGTAAATAGTGAGTTTTGCCTCTAAAGCTATTTTTTAATGTGTTTGGTTCCAACTTGGCCTCTAATATATCTACATGTGCTTTTTGGAAAAAAAATCAATCTACTAGCACTAAATTTTTCAAACTTCAATCTGATAAGCACAAATTCAATCATCAAATGTTCTCTGGGAGCTCTTACCCAAGAGTCATAGTTGCACATGGTTGCACACTGTGATGGAAGAATGCACCACTGGCTAGAACTGGCTCAGATTGATATTTAATTATTCTTTTATGCTCTGAGTGGCATATAATTTTACAAATAAATAAATAAAACACCAAGTTGGAAGCAAATTCTAAAATGTTCAAGATTCAAATACTTAGCACAAAAGTGTTCATAATAAAAAACACATTATCAACAACTTCTCAAGGACTTACCTTTAGGTAGAGATTGGTTCTCACTACTAAACACGTAATATGATATCTGCACCTGCAGAATGCATCAGCATTACCTTAAAGTGAAATTGGAGTAAAGGTGAGGAAATATAGCATAATTTTTAAATTGCTATGTATGTAATACATTCTGGACCACACCTTTATGGTGGAGGGAAGAGAGAGGATGATATAAAGGAGATGATTATTCCTGGAATTTATATTTGATTATTACAGTTATGTTTTTCCTTGAGCAAGTTCTGAGAGCACTGATGAACAATGAAAATCTTTAATGGAGTATCTTTTAAAAAGGATAAAAACTTGGATAATTTTGAGATACAGTGCAAAGACTGAAACCAGTTTCACAAATACTCAGTTCAAATCTCAGCAATCCCACTTAATATATTGTCTGCATGATTTCAGAAAATGTTCTAAACACTCTGAGACTCAGGCTTCTTATCTATAAAGTGGGGAAAATGCTATTTGTCTTCAGAATATTCTGAATATGGTTTATAATATTGCAAATACCTCAAATATCTGCAAGGTTGTATGGCTATTAGCCGTAGATTTTAATACTCTGGAGCAACAGCACATTAAGTAGCAATAGTAGACATTCAAAATCACATTATTATTTTAGAGTGAATAAAGCAATGTAGTAGTAAGAATTAAAAGATGTCATTTATATGAAATTATTGTATAAATTTCTAAATAATAATAGAAATGTTTGCAATCGATATGTTTGTTATAGGGAGATAGTTTGGAAGACTGGATTAAAACCATAAATTCTCAAATTTGGCTCCTAAGACATAACTAGTGTTCAGTAACTGCATGACTGAGCAAGTTATTCTAATTCTCTATGCCTCCATTTAATCATCTGTGTAGCAGGGAAAAAATAGTGTCTACATCACAGGATTGTTGTAAATATTAAATACTTATAATGGCTCCTGGTACAAAGCAAGTATGGTATAAAGTTTTACTAACTTTGGTTGAAGACTCACATTTGCAAAGGATTTATTAAATTCAAGAGAACTTGTATATAATTTACTTACCCTTTTAAGTAAAAGTACATTCTTTGGGGATAATACTCAAACAATACATAATATATGATATATATATGTATATATGTGTGTGTGTGTGTGTGTCTGTATTTTACTTTATTTTTAATGGATATATCATAGTTGTACATATTTGGGTGTTACATGTACTATTTTGATATGTGTATACAATGTATAATGATGAAATAAGGGTAATTAGGATATGCATCACCTCAAACATTTATCTTTTCTTTGTGTTGGGAACATTACAATTCTTCTAGCTGCTTTTAAATATACAATAAAGTTTTACTAACTATAATTTTCCTACTGTAGTGTTGAATACTAGAACATATTTATGCCATCTAAGTATATTTTTGTACCCAGTAACCAACTTCTCTTTATCCTCCCTTCCTCTCACAGCCTCTGGTAGCCATCATTCTACTCTCTGCCTCCGTGATATCTACTTTTTTTAGCTCCCACATATGAGTGACAGCATGAGATATTTGTCTTTCTTAGCTTATCTTATTTCACTTAACATGATGTCCTCCAGTTCCATCAATGTGGCTGCAAAGGACAGAATTTTATTATTTTTTATAGCTGAATAAAATTAAATTTTGTATATATACTGTGTGTTCTTTATGCATTCATTTATTGATGGACACTTAGTTCAATTCCATATTTTGACTATTGTGAATAGTGCTGCAATACACATAAGAGAGCAACTGTCTATAATATATTGATTTCCTTTCTTTTGGATATATACCCAGGAATGGGATTTCTGGATCATATGGTAGTTCTATTTTTAGTCTTTTCAGAAACCTCTATACTGTTTTCCATAGTAGCTCATTTACTTACATTCCCACCAAGAGTGTAAGAGCATTGTTATTTCTTCTTCACATCCTTGCCAGCATTTGTCATTTAAAAAAAATCTTTTTGACAATAGCCATTCTAACTGAGATAAGATGATATCACATTGTGGTTTAGATTTGCATTTCCCTGATGATAAATAATGTTGAGCATTTTTCCATTTACTTGTTGGCTATTTGTATGCCTTCATTTGAGAAATGTCTGTTTATGTCCCTTGCCTGTTTTTTAACTGGGTTATTTGGTTGTTTTGCTATTGAGTTGCCTGAGTTCCTTTTATATTCTGTTTATTAATCTCTTTTCAAATAGGTAGTTTCTAATATTTTCTCCTATTCTCTAGGTTGTCTCTTCACTTTGCTAATTGTTTCGTTTTTGTTCAGAAGCTTTTCAACTTGATGAAACCCTATTTGTCTATTTCTGCTTTTTTCGTTTGTGCTTTTGAGAACTTACCCCAAAAATCTTTGCCCAGATCAATGTCCTGTAGTGTTTTCTCAATGTTTACGTCTAGTAGTTTTCTAGGATTATGCCTTTTCTTGTTTTTGAGACGGAGTCTCGCTCTGTCGCCCAGGCTGGAGTGCAGAGGCGCCATCTCGGCTAACTGCGAGCTCTGCCTCCCGGGTTCACGCATTCTCCTGCCTCAGCCTCCCTAGTAGCTGGGACTACAGGCGCCCACCACCACGCCCAGCTAATTTTTTTTTGTATTTTTAGTAGAGACAGGGTTTCACCGTGTTAGCCAGGATGGTCTCAATCGGCTGACCTCGTGATCTGCCTACCTCGGCCTCCCAAAGTGCTGGGATTACAGGCGTGAGCCACCGCACCCGGCCTAGGATTGTGTCTTACATTAAAATCTTTAATTGATTTTAGTTGATTTTTAATACAGTAAAAAATATGGATCTAGTTTCATTCTTTTCCATAGGAGTATCCAGTTGTCCTATCACCATTTATTAAAGAGGCTGTCCTTTCTCCAAGGTATGTTGTTGGCACCTTTGTCAAAAATGAGTTTACTGTAAGTGCATAGATATATTTCTGGGTTCTCTATTCTATTTCATTAGTTTATTTTTTTTTTCTTATTCCAGTACCATGTGATTTTAACTACTATAGCTTTGTAGTGTAATTTGAAATCAGATGGTGTGATACCTCCAGCTTTGTTCTTTTTGCTCAGGATTACTTTAACTGTGTGAGATCTTATGTGGTTCTTTACAAATTTTAAGATTTTATTTTAAATTTCTGTGAAGAATGTCATTGGTATTTTGATAGGGATTGCATTGAATCTGGAGGTAGCTTTGGGGAGTATAAACATTTTAACAGTATTAATTCTTTAATCTTTGAACATAGGATATTTTTCCATTTTGTGTGTGTGTCCTCTTAAATAATTTTCATCAGTGTTTTCTAGTTTTTTCTTATAAATATATTTTACTTCTTTAGCCATACTTATTTCTAAGTATTTTTGGAACTATTGTAATTGGGATTACTTTCTTGATTATTTTTCATATAGATTGCTGTTAGTATATAGGACTGGAACTTATTTTTGTTTTTTGATTTTGTAACCTGTAACTTTACTAAATTTATCAGTTTTAATAATTTTTTGTGTACTAGTTTTTTATATATGGTATATTTTTAAGTTAATAAGGTGTGATTACTTCAAATTTTCTATCTCTCTGAATTTTTCAATCGTAAAAGAAATGTTTGTTTATTATAAAATGAAACAGAGAGCCAAATCATGAGTGAACTCCCATTCACAATTGCTTCAATGAGAATAAAATACCTAGAAATCCAACTTACAAGGGACGTCAAGGACCTCTTCAAGGAGAACTACAAACCACTGCTCAATGAAATAAAAGAGGATACAAACAAATGGAAGAACATTCCATGCTCATGGGTAGGAAGAATCAATATCGTGAAAATGGCCATACTGCCCAAGGTAATTTACAGATTCAATGCCATCCCCATCAAGCTACCAATGACTTTCTTCACAGAATTGGAAAAAACTACTTTAAAGTACATATGGAACCAAAAAAGAGCCCACATTGCCAAGTCAATCCTAAGCCAAAAGAACAAAGCTGGAGGCATCACGCTACCTGACTTCAAACTATACTACAGTAAACAAAACAGCATGGTACTGGTACCAAAACAGAGATATAGATCAATGGAACAGAACAGAGCCCTCAGAAATAATGCCGCATATCTGCAACTATCTGATCTTTCACAAACCTGAGAAAAACAAGCAATGGGGAAAGGATTCCCTATTTAATAAATGGTGCTGGGAAAACTGGCTAACCATATGTAGAAAGCTGAAACTGGATCCCTTCCTTACACCTTATACAAAAATTAATTCAAGATGGATTAAAGACTTAAACGTTAGACCTAAAACCATAAAAACCCTAGAAGAAAACCTAGGCATTACCATTCAGGACGTAGGCATGGGCAAGGACTTCATGTCTAAAACACCAAAAGCAATGGCAACAAAAGCCAAAATTGACAAATGGGATCTAATGAAACTAAAGAGCTTCTGCACAGCAAAAGAAACTACCATCAGAATCAACAGGCAACCTACAAAATGGGAGAAAATTTTTGCAACCTACTCATCTGACAAAGGGCTAATATCCAGAATCTACAATGAACTCAAACAAATTTACAAGAAAAAAACTAATAACCCCATCAAAAAGGCGGTGAAGGATATGAACAGACACTTCTCAAAAGAAGACATTTATGCAGCCAAAAGACACATGAAAAAATGCTCATCATCACTGGCCATCAGAGAAATGCAAATCAAAACCACAATGAGATACCATCTCACACCAGTTAGAATGGCAATCATTAAAAAGTCAGGAAACAACAGGTGCTGGAGAGAATGTGGAGAAATAGGAACACTTTTACACTGTTGATGGGACTGTAAACTAGTTCAACCATTGTGGAAGTCAGTGTGGCGATTCCTCAGGGATCTAGAACTAGAAATACCATTCGACCCAGCCATCCCATTACTGGGTATATACCCAAAGGACTCTAAATCATGCTGCTATAATGACACATGCACACGTATGTTTATTGCGGTACTGTTCACAATAGCAAAGACTTGGAACCAACCCAAATGTCCAACAATGATAGACTGGATTAAGAAAATGTGGCACATATACACCATGGAATACTATGCAGCCATAAAAAATGATGAGTTCATGTCCTTTGTAGGGACATGGATGAAATTGGAAATCATCATTCGCAGTAAACTATCGCAAGGACAAAAAACCAAACACCACATGTTCTCACTTATAGATGGGAATTGAACAATGAGAACACATGGACACAGGAAGGGGTACATCACACTCTGGGGACTGTTGTGGGGTTGGGAGAGGGGGGAGGGATAGCATTAGGATATATATCTAATGCTAAATGACGAGTTAATGGGTGCAGCACACCAGCATGGCACATGTATACATGTGTAACTAACCTGCACATTGTGCACAGGTACCCTAAAACTTAAAGTATAATAATAATAAAAAAATAAAAAAATAAAATAAAATGATAAGGTAATACAAACATAAGAAGAAAAGGCCAAAGAAAGCACTATAGTGCCAACATTTTAAGGAAATCAATAAATTGGAGATAATAATCATATTCTTTTTCAGTGAGTGTTATTTACAATTGCTTATTTTTTAATTATTAACTAATGACATAATTCAAAATTTGATATAAATTGTTTGCAAATTGCTAGAGTCACTGTTGTAGGGAATTTTTAAGGTAATTTGATTAAACTACTATAAAAAATTAATCTTTCTACAATTTCCTGACAAACTTCCTACAAGGAAATCTTATTATTATATGTTAATCACTATTGTTATTGGAATGTTATTTCATATATTTATCCAATTTCATCAACATTTCATTTTCTTGGTGTTCTTACCTCTGCTTTTTGTAGTAATTCAAACTGTCCACTGTGTACTTTGTTTCATGGGTTCCTAATTTGGCAGGCAACAGACACTTATGAGGCTGAATAGAAAAGGAGGAATACACGCCTCTGGACAAAGGGTGGAACATCTCAGACACAGTAACAAGGTACATCAGGAGGTGCTCCTTTGGCTAGGCTGGCAATTTGCTGAATTTGGCTGAAACGAGAGGAGTCCTTTCCTTGGGGACTACAATGGCAGGTAAATGAACCTACAAGGCATAGATGACAGACAAGGGTTGGCTTCTTAAGTGCAGCTGGAGTGGCACACATTTGTAAGCAGATAGCATGCCGATGCTGCTGTCTTACTTGGATCTACTACTGGAGATGGTGTCATTCTAGTTGCTTTCTGGGGAGTATATTGAGACCCCAAGCCTTGGACTGAGCTGAGAAATGCATTATTTAAAAGATGAAGTTAAGGAAGTTTATATTCCTCCTTTTCTCAATACTTCAAAGGAAGTGGCTATCCTACTGAAGAATGCTACAAACCAAGAGACGTGTGCTGGGCCCTGCTCACAGAAGCTTTTCACCAGGATGCCAACCAGAGAGAAGAAAAGAACCCAAACTCCTAGAGAAGATGAAGTGGAGGGGAGGACCCTGGAGAAGAGGACTGTTGCCCTCTAGAGAAAAGAGAAACATGGTGTCACCACAATTGGGACTGGGAAAATTTACCCTCTTTTTGCCTGGCGTCCACCACAAGGCAATAAGAACAAAACAGACAAAATGATTAAGAAGGAGAAACCAACTCTCCCTTGGAGGAGAAAACATGCATCTTCTCTCTCACCCTGAGACCCAGTCTGTCCTTAAGGATCTAGCCCAAGAACAAAACGAGAAAGGATCTGGGTACTTGTTAACACATCTTGCTGCATGTGAGTACAACAACAATCACCAAGTTTTATAGGTAGCTAATGACATGCACCAGAACTATCATATCAGTCTGCTGACTAAACAGATGGAATAAATCAAAAAGTCATTTCTGTTTCTAATATATTCTACCTCCATTAGGTGAATAGACTGGCTGTGAATACTTTTGAAATCCTAGTTTGTGCCCCATCTTATATGGAATTCTGGGTTATGAAAATGCTTTGTCACTGGCTCCACCTAAGCCCTACAAAACAAAATACAATTTAGATTATAAAACAACATAGAACCAGGGATGGATTGTTATATAAATGTGGCAAAATAATGGCCTCTGAACATTGGCCACTAGGTTGTTTATTTCTTCACTGCAGGCTGCAACCCATTAGCTGAAGAGCCTGCCAGTGCCAAACACAAATATTTACACATCCAGTTATTTTTAAAACAGCCCAAACAAGCTAATTTTTAGCTATTTAGAGCCTGCTTATTTTGAATACTTTGTAAAACGTCATGCCACATCTGCCAGCAATAGATCAGCCCTATGCCATAAAGACCCCCAAACCACTGCTGCCCTCTGGATGTGGCTGAGTCACATCATCTGGATACATAAGTCCCATCTTTGATACCCCTTTCCCCTAGGAAAATTCCCAGCCCTCCTCCCTTTCTGTAGCAACCCCACTTAAGCCTCTGGATAGACTTATATTCTGTCATAAGAGATCCCCCCTCCCATCCCACATAAAATACAAACCTGTCAAAGAGTGATGAATTAAACTGCCATGTCATGGGCATATTTTTTCCTTGATCAAGCCCCAAATTTCTCAAAGCTCTCATGAATAGGCCATGCACATACTAATTTAAAGAAAGCTAGAGTGCCCCTATTAATATAAGATGATGTAGACTTCAGAACATGGAATTTTATTAATAATATAGAGGGACATTACATTATAAAAAAAGTAGTTTTCCAAGAATAACTTTAAAATCCTAAAAACATATGTACTTAAATGCTGAGCTTCAAAAATACATGAAGCAAATCTAATAGAATACAAAGGAAAAAGGAAATCTCCATAATCAAGTTGAGACTTCAACCTTCTTCTTTCAGTAATTGATCAAATGAATAGACAGAAAATTGCTAAGATATGAAAAGTCTGTCTACCTATTTAACTACCAGACCTGAAAAACCTATCTATAAACTTGACTCTAATTCCTACATCACTCCACTTAACAACAGAATAAGATTTCTTATCAAGTATACATGAAATATGCACCAAAATTGACCATATTCTGGGCCACAAAACAAATCTTAAACAATTTAAAGGAATAGATATCATACAAAGGGCATCCTCAGATAACTATAGATTAAACCAAAATCAATGACATAAAGGCATCTGTCATATCCCCTTAGACATTTAGCAATTAATCAACAAATCCCTATGTAGTGCCTACACCTAAGAAAAAGTCTCAAAGGATACTGCTTTTGTGATTATACTAAATGAAAAACAAACATATCAAGGTTTATGGGATGCAACTAAAGTGGAGTTCAGAAAGAAAATTATAACATTAAGTGCTTATATTAGAATACCATAATGGTCTTTAAATTGTTCATGCACCTGCCTACATTTAATTATCAACATAGGACTCATGATTTTCTAAATAGGATTAGATTGTATTATATATCTGCCTTTCTGTCTTATGCAGAATAAAATCCTAAAAGTTTATCACAGCCTTCAAGGCTCAATATGATATGGCCACAGGGTAATTTTCTGACCTCACTTTCTCCCACCTGTGTCTACTGTTCCAGTAATGTTAGCCTCCTTGTGCTTTCTCAAAAATACTCCTGCCTCCACTTCTTTGCAATAATTTCTCCCTCTGACAGTTAACACTCTGCTTTTTATAGACACGTGAGTCTCTCCCTTCATTAAGTTCTCTCAGCCTCTCTTTATTAGAGAGACTTCTTTAACTACCCTGTATAAAATACCACTCCCTCTACCTTGGGTAACTGCAATGATACATCAAACATACTTGATATATAAGTGCCTCAAACACAACAGACATTTGTATTTTGTTCACTCTATGATGACCATGCCAGTTTAACACTCCTCCACATCTTTGCTCAGAGTATTAGGCTGAGTGGAACCATGACACCATTTTCAATATGTGGTTTCTAAGCTTACTGGGGTCCTCTCCATCCTTGCTAGTGAAAAGATAAAAAGAGGATGAAAACAACAAGAGTATGGTAGGCTTTAGTATTGTTCACTTTTTTAAGGGCTAGATTAGAAGATTGCATACATAATTTCTGCTCACTCTTTAGTGAATGAAACCGAGCCACATGATTATATTTTACTTCATAAGAGGTTGACTTTGACAGCCTCAAATCTATGCTCTCAAGCAAAAGATTATAATGTAATTTTGGAGAGAATTTAAGTCTTTGAGCTCCCACTAAATTGTGCCTTAAATTTTTTAGTCTGGAGCTTACTAGATCCTTCTGTTAGTAAGTACATTTTTTTCTTTCTTGTTTCTCTAGCCTGAATAGAGTGCAAGCATCATGAGAACAGGTACTCTGGGTATTTTTCTCTTCTGTTGAACAAATAGTCGTAAATGCCTTGTAGTTTTACATTTAGATACTGAAATAGACTTATAAATGGAACCTTTCACAATAAAATTATGAATATATTGAATGGAAGTGAAGATAAGATAATTTGTAACATTAAAGATTTATTAAAATTGTTTTGAAAACATAAGGTAGATAAAGAAATTATTTTTAATTCTGGGCAATTTACCCCCCCACACATATATATGCATATAATTTTTATTGATTATTACTAAGCATTTAAAACAAGAGTCATAGCTCTTTATCCAACATGAGGATTCTACACATACTTGCTGCTATTTACTCTGAAATACCCACAACCATTAGAAATAATTCTAAAGTATTTAAACCATAATTAAAGTCATTACAATGCCTTCTGTAGTAAAATTTGGCTTTTGAAAAGTGAAAATCGTTCTGCAAAACTCTCCATATTGCAGTAGAAAAACTAAGTATCATTTACATTTGACAGCAACTAAATGTAACACAGGCATAAAAAAATGGAGAAATAAAAATTATAAGAAGTCAATTGCATAGAGAATTTTTACAAATATATTTGGTATTATTTGTATCATAGGGAATATGGTAGTTGCCTTCACAAGTCTAACCAGATAGAAAAAGAAAATTCCAAGTTTCAGAAAGCCTAGCCATTGGCAGGTACCCAAAATATGTAACATCAAAAGGTTGGTATGGAATGGACACTATGAATAAAGGACAGTAGGGCCCCACACTGAGAAACTTCAGTAATGTCTAGCTGCTGTCTTTCCCAGTGGCATTAAAAATAAATATATTTCTTGAAGGAAAGTGTCCTGCTTGTGTAGGAAAGTAATGATTACATATTTATTTTATTGCTGTTATCACTAAAATCATACCCTCTCTTATATAATAATATTTATCTGATTTAGGAAATAGGCTCCAAAGAAAACTGAGGTCTCCTTAACAGGAAAAGAGAACATAGAGTTGAAATAGAATTGCATTTAAAATGTGCATATTGGCCAGGCACGGTGGCTCACGCCTGTAATCTCAGCACTTTGGGAGACCGAGGCGGGTGGATCACAAGGTCAGGAGATTGAGACCATCCTGGCTAACATGGTGAAAACCCGTCTACTAAAAATACAAAAAAATGAGCCAGGCGTGGTGGCGGACGCCTGTAGCCCCAGCTACTCGGGAGGCTGACGCAAGAGAATGGCGTGAACCCAGGAGGCGGAGCTTGCAGTGAGTCGAGATCGCGCCACGGTACTCCAGCCTGGGCAACGAGAGCAAGACTTCGTCTCAAAAAAAAAAAAAAAAAAAAAACAACAAAAAAAGTGCATATAATGTTTTTTCTTGTCAAAAGAAGGAACTTACAGGAACATATACAATTATCAAACTTCTGTATATGTTCAAAATTATTAAACTTTAAATTATTAAACATATACAATTATTAAACTTTAAGTTTTAAAGTTTAAATTTTATATTTATATTTTATTTCATAACATCCTAACAACAAAACATTTTTCCTCAAATTTATGTCATGTATTTAGACTCAAAATGGATCTGTATTCATATCACCTGTTGTTTATGATTACAGACTTTGTCTTCCTGTTCCAGTTGATTACACACTGAAATCTACTGTTTCAGGCACTTTTTAAAATATATCTATTTAATTTCTGGGATACATGTGCAGAATGTGCAGGTTTGTTACATAAGTATACACGTGCCATGGTGGTTTGCTGCACCCATCATCCCGTCATTTACATTTGGCATTTCTCCTAATGCTATCCCTCCCCTAGCTCCCCCACCCACCCCCTGACAGACCCCAGTGTGTGATGTTCCCCTTCCTGTGTCCATGTGTTGTCATTGTTCAACACCCACTTATGAGTGAGAATATGCAGTGTTTGGTTTTCTGTTCTTATGATAGTTTGCTGAGAATAATGGTTTCCAGCTTCATCCATGTCCCTGCAAAGGACATGAACTCATCCTTTTTTATGGCTGCATAGTATTCCACAATATATATGTGCCACATTTTCTCTATCCAGCTTATCATTGGTGGACATTTGGATTGGTTCCAAGTCTGCTATTGTGAACAGTGCTGCAAAAAAAAATATGTGTGCATCTTTCTTTATAGTAGAATGATTTATAATCCTTTGTGTACATACCCAGTAATGGGATTGCTGTGTCAAATGGTATTTCTGGTTTAGATCCTTGAGGACTTGCCACACTGTCTTCCACAATGGTTGAACTAATTTATACTCCAACCAACAGCGTAAAAGCATTTCTATTTCTCCGCATCTGTTGTTTCCTGACTTTTTAATGATCACCATTCTAACTGGCATGAGATGGTATCTCATTGTGGTTTTGATCTGCATTTCTCTAATGACCAGTGATGATGGGCATTTTTTTGTATGTTTGTTGACTGCATGAATGTCTTCTTTTGAGAAGTGTCTGTTCACATCCTTCGCCCACTTCTTGATGGGGTGGTTTGTTTTTCTCTTGTAAATTTGTTTGAGTTATTTGTAGATTCTGGATATTAGCCCTTTGTCAAATGGATAGACGGCAAAATTTTTCTCCCATTCTGTAGGTTGCCTGTTCACTCTGACGATAGTTTCTTTTGCCGTGCAGAAGCTCTTTAGTTTAATTAGATCCCATTTGTCAAGTTTGGCTTTTGTTGCCATTGCTTTTGGTGTTTTAGTCATGAAGTCTTTGCCAATACCTATGTCCTGAATGGTATTGCCTAGGTTTTCTTCTAGGGATTTTATGGTTTTAGGTCTTACACTTAAGTTTTTAATACATCTTGAGTTAATTTTTGTATAAGGTGTAAGGAAGGGGTCCAGTTTCAGTTTTCTGTATATGGCTAGCCACTTTTCCCAACACCATTTATTAAATAGGGAGTCCTTTCCTCATTGCTTGCTTTTGTCAGGTTTGTCAAAGATCAGATGGTTGTAGATGTGTGGTATTATTTATGAGGCCTCCGTTCTGTTCCATTGGCCTGTATATCCATTTTGATAGTAGTACCATGTGGTTTTGGTTACTGTAGCCTTGTAGTATAGTTTGAAGTCAAGTAGCGTGATGCCTCCAGCTTTGTTCTTTTTGTTTAGGATTCTCTTGGCTATGTGGGTTCTTTTTTGGTTCCATATGAAATGTAAAGTAGTTTTGTCTAATTCTGTGAAGAAACTCAATGGTAGCTTGATAAGCATAGCATTGAATCTATAAATTACTTTGGGCAGTATGGCCATTTTTATGATATTGATTCTTCCTATCCATGAGCATGGAATGTTTTTCCATTTATTTGTGTCCTCTCTTATTTCCTTGAGCAGTGGTTTGTAGTTCTTCTTGAAGAGGTCCTTCACATCCCTTGTAAGTTGTATTCCTAGGTATTTTATTCTCTTTGTAGAAATTATGAATGGGAGTTCACTTATGATTTGGCTCTCTGTTTGTCTATTATTGGTGTATATGAATGCTTGTGATTTTTGCACATTGATTTTGTGTCCTGAGACTATGCTGAAGTCGCCTATGAGCTTAAGAATTTTTTGGGCTCAGAAGACGGGGTTTTCTAAATATACGATCATATCATCTGCAAATAGAGACAATTTGACTTCCTCTCTTCCTATTTGAATGCCTTTTATATCTTTCTCTTGTGTTTCAGGCACTTTTTCTGCATTAGTTACCTAAGCGGTTCTGTAACAAATTACCACAAATGTGGTGGCTTAAAACTACACACATTTGTTCTCTTATACTCTAGAGATAAGAAACCTGAAATCAGTTGCATTGAGCTAAAATCAAAATGTCAGCAGGGCCACACTCTCTCCAGAGGCTCTCGGGAAGTATGCTTCCTTCTCATTTTCAGATTCTGAAGTTGCATCACTTGCATTCCTTGGCTCATGACTTCTCGCACCTAGCCAGCAGAGTGTCACCTCTCTCTGACTCTGCTCCCCTCTGCCTCATCTGCTTCTATCTACTTCAGCCATGTGACCTTCTTATCTGTTTCAAATCTGTCTTTGCCTTTGTCTTATAAGGACATCTGTGATTGCATTCAATGTCTACCTGAATGATACAGAAAAATCTACCCATCTCAAGATCCTTAGCTTAATCATATCTGGTTAAGTCTCTCTTTGCCATTTAAGGTAACATTCACAGGTTCCAGAGACTAGGACCTGGAGAGCTTTGAGTGTTATTATTTAGCCTCCCACATGGTTAAGGATACTTTAAGAATTATTAGTCAATGATCAACAGAACTGTAAGTTAAATTTGACCCAATTCTTCAATTCTTGTAGCAATATTAACTTATTTAGTCTGAGATTACCAAAATTAAATTTTTCTTGAAACTCAGAGAAAATTATAAATTTGATTTGTCTATTTTCCAAAGATGTCTATTTATCTCAAATGATACTTAAGTATCCTGAACTTGATGTCTTGAAATTTTAATACCTAGAACTAATCCATCCTTATGGGGAAAAAGTGTGTTAATATTTTGTTTTTACGGTATAGAAATCAATTTGGCATCTTAGCTACATTTAGTAACCAAGGAGTAAAATGAGACTTGATAAAAACACTACCAGCTTTCCCTTCTATACGATTAAGAGAACATTTTTTTTGGAGTCTGTTTATATTGCCTTTTAAAATTAAATAGCATTTTCAATTTGTGCAGGAAGAAACTGCTGCCAGAAAGATGAACATCTGCAAAAGTTTTAGAAACTGTATATGATTTTTTTCACATTCTATAAAGGTTTTTAGGACTGATAAGAAAATAATAAATATGGTGGTACCTGAGTCATCTAGGTTAGCACAAATGAATATTTTGAGTTTCCAAAGAAATATTTGATCACCTCATGCTGACTTAATATCTTTCAGGGTAATCACTGGCATGTTTTAATTAGCAATCAGGAGAGAAATTTACAAAATTAATATGAAATTATGTTAAACCTAAATCAAAACACTACCAGCTATATAATTACACATAGATACACCACATAATAGGTGAAAATATGAAGCAGAAATTGACATGCATGGGATCAAAAACATTAAACCTCCTGGTTTACTGTGCCTTGTATCATCTGGGTATTATATCTGTAATAGTGGTTTGTATTGTGGTGAACATTGTGTAACAAAGTGAATTGCTGCAGCAGAGTACCTTGCTGTAGAACATAGACAAATAGCACTCTTTTTAATTTAAAAACAAACTTTCTTTCCTTCCAAGAGCTTATTAAAATCTCAATAGGGCAATAATAGCAAATCATATTACCTAGGAAAGAATATACATAAATTTTATTTCACGAAATTATCTCTGCTTTTCTAAAGTAATCTGAGAATACATGGTATTATTTCATCTCATTATCCATTCCTTTTATAGAAAATTGGAGATCTGGAGTCACAAGTTTTCTTGTTCAGTCTCTCTGCTCTATTTATAAGAAATGTGTATGTGGTAATAACATTTTGATAAAAGTCCAACATACAGAAAATTCTGGAGAAAATACATTTTCACAGTTAATCATCAAATGAAATAAAATCGTTCCTAAGGCAAAATAGTAGGTAAAACAACTATAGATTTTACATATATTATTGGGATTTTAGTACAAACTCTTTCATTTAGGAGTTATTTCAAACTTGGAAAACAGAAAGGCACAATTGTGTTTGTGTTATGGCTACCTGTGCCACAAGAAACAGTTATTGGAGGCAATTTGTTTTTGTTCTTTCATTCATTTAACACATTTTAAAAATATTCATTAAGTTACTTCTATGAGCCAAGAATTGTTCTAGAAACTGAAAATACCTCAGTGGAAAAAAAAAAAAAATATATATATATATATACAAGGGGACCTAGAACTCATATTCTATCCTGTGTGTGAGAGTGTAGAAAACAAAGAATAACTAATAAAGAAAATAAATATGTAAGATATGTAGCGTTTTAGAAAGTAATAACTTTTATTTTGTTATTAACTTTGATGTAGGAAAATACAGCAGAACAAGGAGACGGAGATAATAGAAAACTCGAGAAGGAAGGAGTACTGCCTTATTTAAACAGTGGAATAAGAAGATCTTATGGAAGTAACATTTTACAAAGTCTTATAGAAACAAAAGAGCAATGCTTATAGATATCCAATGGAAGAGCATTCTAAGACTCTCAGGCAGAGGATGAATAAAATTTGCAAGGCGAGAATAAAATTTAATCAGGTTGAAGTTACAAGAAAGTGAGAAAGGTGAGAAAGAATTAAAGATACGTATTAGGGAGTGGTTACAATGTTGGACTATGGAACTTTTCTCAATAAGGAGGGAGTTAAGTCAATGATGAGGCTTTAATATTATTGGATTGGAAGTCCATTGCGGTTGAAAGACTGTTGGAGTCTTGTACCTGAAAGGGTTAGCTATAAGAAAGAATGTGCTGAACTGGTAAGGGGATCATTGAAATTGAGTGCATGGAAGGGTTAAAGATATTGATAACAGCAGGATCTAGGGATATGTTCAGTGGGTAACTGGCTAAAATAGGTATGAAGACAAGAATAAGGACAAGAATAGGACAAGAATGTTGGAGGAAAGAAGTTCAAAGAAACATGAGCCAAGATGTTGGTGTGGCCCTCAATATGAATACAGGAATCTCAGAAATTAAGATTGTTGTAATGTTATAGACTATGATACTAAGACAGGAGATAAAACTGTGGATAGAAAAGAGAGATGACCTGGATGTGCACAGATCACTAAAAAGAATTGGCAGTAGTTACATAGTTTTATGAGCAAAATTTCAGTGCTTGGAGTATTTGCGGAAGAGGAAGAGGGACAGTTTGGAAGTGGAAATGTAAGAGACGTTTGAACCAGAGCTACTCCATCTTGAATAGGTGGTGATTAAAATAAGGCCGAGATATACTGGGCTGCATTCCCAGAAGGATAGGCATTCTAAATCACAGGATAAGATAGGAGATCAGCACAAGACATAGGTCACAAAGACCTTGCTGATAAAACAGCATGTGGTAAATAAGTGGCCAAATCGCACTAAAACTAAGATGGCGACGGAAGTGATTTGTCGTGGTCTTCGCTACTCATTATACATGAATTATAATACATTAGCATGTGAAAAAAACACTCTGACCAGTGCCATGACAGTTTACAGATGCCATGACAACATCTGGAAGTTACCCTATTTGGTCTAAAAAAGGGGAGGAACCCTCAGTTCCTTGAATTGTCCACCCCTTTCCTGGAAAACTCACGAATAATCCACCCCTTGTTAAGCATATAATCCAGAAATAACCATAAAAATAGCCAACAAGCAGCCCTTGGGTCTGCTCTGCCTGTGGAGTAGCCATTCTTTATTTCTTTCCTTTCTTAATAAACTTACTTTCACTTTACTCTATGGACTCGCCCTGAATTCCTTCTTGTGCAAGAGCCAAGAGTCCTCTCTTGGGGTCTGGATCACCCTTTCTGGTATCAGAACTGTGAAGCAAGAAAGACCCCTTGCTTGCATCTAGGTTCATGATTACAGGATAAAAAATTACCCACTCTTTAAAAAGGACAAGAAAATTAGTATCTCAAGAAGATATTAAAGTTTTGGCTGGTTCAAGAAAGTAAATGCTTAGAGAAGGGGATGAGGATATGGGGCTTTCTGCTGTTGTCCAGTTGTTTTTTTCTTAAAATAATTGTTTTTCAAAGGGGGAAGGGAAATTTCCATAAATGAGGAGTAGGTAAGATGGGGACAGAAGAAAGGATGGAAGGAGACAAGTGGAAATTGAAAGGCAAGATATGAGACAGTACCCTAGGAATGTGTGGATTCTTCTGGTGAGTGATCGAATTAGGAATGAAGGAGATCATAAGATCATTTATGCTAGTTTTTAAAATAGATAGTATTGGCCTGGTTCTGAGTGTTATAGGTAGAAAGGGATAGGTGTCTAAGGCTTTTTACTTCTTTTAGAAGGGCTGTGAGAATAACACTGTAACAGTATATGTGGGGCTCCATCTAGTCCACTAGAGATAGATGCTTGTAGATCTGAAAAAAAAAATTACAGTCTACTATGAGTACACAGACACTCTCTCATTGGTAAATACTTCTTACTGGTGGAGGCACTTCCTAAAGTAGTAAACAATCACAGCAATGAGATAAACAATCACAGCAATGAGACAGACATGTGCATAATAACACGAGTAAGTACTAAAATTAGAGAAGCTCATGAAAATAGTAATAGAATAAATAAATAATACATTTCTATAAATTAAAAATATATACCTACAAAACAACAATAGAGAGAAATAAATATAGGAGAAATTTGTTCATGACTTTGAGGTGAAGGAGTGCAAGAAATGCTACACCAAACTGTGCCGCTTTGGTATGCTGATTAATTCAAACTGAAAGCACTCCGAGAACAGCAAATTTGGGAAAAGGGAGGGAGGCTTCTCTGAATTTTCCTTATTTGCCTAAAGATAGATTCTCCAAAAGGACCACAATTGTCATAAATCCCCTCCCTGAGAGTCTCATCAACCAGAGAAGATTAACTCCTGTCACAGAAGCAGAGTCTGGAGGTCAGCAGCAGGACCAGAAAGACTGTCACAGATCATTACTTGATCTTCTGAGGGCTCATTCATCTTTCCAAAAAATATTTTTCTCTCCTCTAAGTTGCCTGCTTCTACTATCCCTTTCCTATGAAGTGGGTGTACAGGTTTTAAGATCTTACTGGGTTTTGGGGGTATTTGCCTTTCTTTCCTGAGATTCCTTCATGCACATATTTTTATACTTTTTCTCCTGTTAATTTGCCTGATGACTGTTTATTTCATCCTGTTATCAAACCCTCAGAAAGAGTCTTCCCTTTCCTATAGAAGTCAACAAAGAGAGGTTAAACATGATATAAAAGGCAAAAAACAAAAGAAAATAATAAAGTAGACTTTATTGAAATGGAAATCTCTACTTTTAAAAAATATTGACAGGAAAATAAAAAATCAAGCCAATTTCTTGGCAATACACACATGTGAAATATGACTTGCATACAGGAAAAATAAAGAGCTACTACATCTCAATAAGAAGTAATTAACTTAAAAATGGACAAAAAACTTGAATGAAAATGTTACATAAGAAGATATATGAATAACCAATAAGTACATAAAAGATGAGCAACATTAAAGTCATTGTGTAAATGCAAATTAAAAACAAGTAAGATATCACTACATACCTACTTAAATGTCTAAAATTAACCTCCCAAAGAGTCTGACATATCAATGTGTAATATGGTTCAACTATTTTGGAAACTGTTGATATTTTCCTAGAAAGTTAAAATATACTTACTATATGACACATGAATAATACCCTTAGATACTTACCTGGAAGAAATGAAAACACATGCCCACATTACAACTTTACATAAATGTTCATGTAAAGAGCTTTATTCATATTATTTACAATCTGGGGAACACTCAGCATGTGAATGGATAAACACACTTGGCATACACAGAACGAAACACTACTTGGTAACAAAAAGCGAAAACAAAAATAAAAATAAAAACAAAAGTCTACTAATATATACAAGGCAAATGAATCTTAAAAGCATTATGTTGATCAAAAGGAGCCATACATAAAAATGTATATACAATATTATTCCATTTATAGGATATTCTAGAACAGGTAAAACTAATACATAGTGAGTGAAAACAGATCCATGTTGCCCCGAATAAGAGGCAGAAATATTTTCTGGAAAGGGCAGAAGGAACTTTCTGTATTAAATAAAATATTCTATATCTTGATTATTGTGGCAATTATACATTTTATAAAAATTCATTTAACTGTACACTTAGTTACTTCATTTTTACCGTAACTAAATTACACCATGATGTAGTTTATTTTTAAAACCTGAAAACCTCAGAATAGAAAAACAAACATAAACAAAATATAGACTTAAAAATGAGAAAAATGTAACATATCGAAAATGACTAATATTTTTTAATGTATAAAATCTCACTAAAAATTGTAAAGAGAAAATCTAACAAGGAGAAAATGTGAGTCAAGGACAGCGAATGGATAATTCACACACACACGCGTGTGTGGGTAAATTAGGATGATATTTACACATTTTAAAATCGTTCATCTTCACTCATAATTAGAAAAATGTATGCTGAGGACTTTTTCTTAGAGATATACCTACATACAGGCAAAATAATATGTACAAAATGATTATTCTTAAAATTAATCACAATACAGCCAGGCGCAGTGCCTCACACCTGTAATCCCAGCACTTTGGGAGGCTGAAGCAGGCGGCTCACTTGAGGCCAGGAGTTCGAGACCAGCCTGGCTGACATGGTAAAACCCTGTCTCTACTAAAAACAGAAAAATTAGCCTGGTGTGGTGGTGTGCAGCTCTAGTCCCACCTACTTGGGAGGCCGAGGCATGAGAATCACTTAAACCCAGGAGGTGGAGGTTGCAGTGAGCTGAGATTGTGCCACTGCACTCCAGCCTGAGCAACAGAGAGACTCTGTCTCAGAAAAATAAAATAAATAAAATAAATCAGAATACAATATAGGAAATTAAAACTCATCAATAAAGCATTAGCTATATAAATTTTGAAACATCCACAAAACATTCAAACAAAATCAGGAACCCCCATGCTAAACTGAAAAGATTTCTAAAAGGTACAAGACATGAATGAAAGAAAGGTGATAGTGTGTCCGGAATTGGTGGCTTCTTGGTCTCATTGACTTCAAGAATGAAGCCACGGACCCTCCCTGTGAGTGTTACAGCTCCTAAGGTGGCGCCTCTGGAGTTTGTTCCTTCTGATGTTAGGATGTGCTCGGAGTTTCTTCCTTCTGGCGGGTTCGTGGTCTCGCTGGCTCAGGAGTGAAGCTGCAGACCTTGGCGGTGAGTGTTACAGCTCTTAAGGCGGCGTGTCTGGAGTTGTTCGTTCTTCCCGGTGGGTTCGTGGTCTCGCTGGCTTCAGCAGTGAAGCTGCAGACCTTCGGGGTGAGTGTTAACAGCTCATAAAGGCAGTGTGGACCCAAAGAGTGAGCAGCAGCAGGATTTATTGCAAAGAACGAAAGAACAAAGCTTCCACAGTGTGGAAAGGGACCCTAGCGGGTTGCCACTGCTAGCTGGGGCAGCCTGCTTTTATTCTCTTATCTGGCCCCACCCACATCCTGCTGATTGGTAGAGCCCAGTGGTCTGTTTTGACAGGGCGCTGATTGGTGCGTTTACAATCCCGGAGCTAGCCACAAAGGTTCTCCACCTCCCCACCAGATTAGCTAGATAGAGAGTGTGGACACAGAGGTTCTCCAAGGCCCCACCAGAGTAGCTAGATACAGAGTGTCGATTGGTGCATTCACAAATCCTGAGCTAGACACAGGGTGCTGATTGGTGTGTTTACAAACCTTGAGCTAGATACAGAGTGCCAATTGGTGTATTTACAATCCTTGAGCTAGACATAAAGTTTCTCCAAGGCCCCAACAGAGTAGCTAGATACGGAGTGTCGACTGGTGCATTCACAAACCCAGAGCTAGACACAGGGTAGTGACTGGTATGTTTACAAACCTTGAGCTAGATACAGAATGCCGATTGGTGTATTTACAATCCCCGAGCTAGACATAAAGGTTCTCCACATCCTCACCAGACTCAGGATCCCAGCTGGCTTCACCCAGTGGGTTCCGCGCCCGGGCTGCAGGTGGAGCTACCTGCCAGTCCCGCGCCATGTGCCGGCACTCCTCAGCCCTTTGGATGGTCGATGGGACTGGGCGCCTTAGAGCAGGGGGCGGCGCTCGTCGGGGAGCCTCGGGCCGCACAAGAGCCCACGGAGCGGGTGGGAGGCTCAGGCATGGCGGGCTGCAGATCCCGAGCCGTGCCCCGCGGGAAGGCAGCTAAGGCCCGGCGAGAAATCGAGCGCAGCGCCGGTGGGCCGGCACTGCTGGGGCACCCAGTACACCCTCCGCAGCCGCTGGCCCGGGTGCTAAGCCCCTCATTGCCTGGGGCCCGCAGGGCCGGCCGGCTGCTCCGAGTGCAGGACCCGCCAAGCCCACGCCCACCCGGAACTCCAGCTGGCTCGCAAGCGCCGTGTGCAGCCCCGGTTCCCGCTGGCGCCTCTCCCTCCACACCTCCCCGCAAGCTGAGGGAGCCGGCTCCGGCCTTGGCCAGCCCATAAAGGGGCTCCCACAGTGCAGCGGTGGGCTGAAGGGCTCCTCAAGTGCCGCCAAAGTGGGAGCCCAGGCAGAGGAGGCGCCCAGAGCGAGCGAGGGCTCTGAGGACTGCCAGCACGCTGTCACCTCTCAATAGCAAGAGGGGACAGATAAATTCCTTGGTAGAACCGGACAGTGCCGGGTAAAACCCAAACTTCAAGCCACAGACAGTCTGAAACCTGAAAACTGACCTACCAGTTTTGGGTGGAGCCCATCACTGGAGTAAGAACTTCTTTACTTCCTGGATGCCTTTTAGCCAATCAAATGGTGCTTTTTCCAGACCTGCCCAAGGACCAATCAGCATGCACGCCTCCATTCTGAGCACATATAAACCCTGGACTCAGCCTCACAGATGGCTGCTACCTGCTTTCCGGCTTCCTCTCCCACGGAGGGCTGCCCGCTTTGGGTCTCCTCTTCTTGTCCAGAGCTTTTCTGTTACTCAATAGAATTCTTCTCCGCCGGGCGCGGTGGCTCACAACTGTAATCTCAGTATTTTGGGAGGCCGAGGTGGGCGGATCACTTCAGGTCAGGAGTTCGAGACCAGCCTGACCAACATGGCGAAACCCCGCCTCTACTAAAAATAATAATAATAAAAAACAAACAAACAAACAAAAACTAGCAGGTCGTGATGGCGGCAGCCTGTAATCCCAGCTATTCGGGAGGTTGAGGAAGGAGAATGACTTGAACCTGGAAGGCGGAGGTTGCAGTGAGCCGAGATAGCACCACCGCACTCCAGCCTGAGCGACAGAGTGGGACTCCGTCTCAAAAAAAAAAAAAAAAAAAAAAAAAAAATACTCTTGGTCGCAGGACAAGAACCTGGCACCTGGAACTGCGGATATGAAAAGAACCGTAACCTGTGTTCCTCCTCGCAGAGCTATGGGAGAAAAGATCACTGGGCACCACACACCCCTATTCACAGAGAAGGCGGCAAGACCTGAGCTGTGGCATGCCCTTGTTCACCAAGTTGCAGGCGAGAGAACGAACGAGAGCTGTAACGTTTTACGGGGGCTCAGACCTCCAGACTCCCTGAACGAAAACTGTAACACTCCTTGGGGCTCCGCAGTTTCTGCCATCTCCAAGTTTTCAGGCATTGCAGGCTCCCTATAGTCCAGACGCTGACGCCGGAGGTGGAAGCCTATCGCGGCATACCCCGTACCAGCCATGGGATGAGCACAGAGCCTTGGCGGGTGCAGGATCCCGGTGAGTAGCATGAGCCCAGAGCAGCCTGCTGGGCCCAGTGGGAGAAGCGAGCCCAGCAGGCCCAAGTGAAGCTCAGACAGAGTCACTGCCAGCCATGGAGATTTCTGGCTGGCAAAGCGGCACCGCAAGACTCCTATGTCAATGATACACTATAGTGTGCATATAGCTCTATCGTGTTCAGATGAAAAGACTGGGGACATGATAAATACAGATAAACTGTTCACAGTGTAACTGTTTTACACTTTTCATTTTTGAGTTACGTCTTTGTTTAACCACTTTTTAGAATTATATATATATTTAAATTTTTAATTGTCACTATGACAAAATTTTTCTATTTGAATTTATTTACTTGTACAAGTAGACACAATTACTTGTACTGCATCTCACATCTTATTTTACTAAAGGATTTACACTATATATTTGACATTTAATAAAGATTTTCTCACCTCCTCCATTTAACTAAGATGTTGCATTCATGAATCTAATTTATATATGTATTTTGGTTTTTCATAGACTGCAGAAGTATTTTTAACACAGATTGTTGGTAATGTGTGCAGCCAATTTAACAACAATATCATAAGAGTCAGTATAACACAAAGTTGTGAAAAATCATAATTTTATTCCATTATTAAGTAATTGAAAAATAAAAACAAGATCAACAAATATTGGGTACAAATACCATCCAAGACAATAAAATATGTTAAATAAACACTATTTTATTAATAGTATGAAGACTTCTCTGCCTATATTGTTACTGATCGTTTCCTTTGTTTACAAATGATCTTATTATTCTAAAATATTGTGGAAACCACATGCTAAGACTCCAATAATCAACTAAAAATATAAATGGGTATTTTCTCATTGGTATCAATCTACATTTGGAAGCCAGTGTTCTTTATTCATAGCAAATACTTCCCTTTCAGTCCAGCATTTTAGTATTTGGGGTTTTAAATCCATCTTATGTGGTACATTTTGGACAGCCCATTTGTAACAATTAAAGATTATTGAGGAGTTGTCAACAAGCATGACTATATTTATATGTGTATTTTTTAAAAAAAAAATATATATATATCTCCTTAAAAATATTAACCAAGTTAATGTTCATCAATCATCTTTGCTAAAGATATGTTTGTGTCACATAAGAAAAGTCATTAAAATTTACAAATTAATTACCCATAACATAAATTTACATTGTGTCCCAGCTGGCATGATAAACAGCATTTTCAACTAATCTCTTACTAATTTTTTTTTTTTTAGTATCTGTAATGGTAAGATTTACTAAGTGTTACTGACTTAAAACAGGTCAGTGTTGCCTGCTACTGTATATTTTCTATCACAGTGAGGAAGAATGATCTACAACATAGCAGTCTCCAGAAATCAGTGCAGAAGTCTATAAATTTCTTCATTGGCTTCTAAAACGCAATTAATTTGTTCATATTTTCCCAGCAGCAATTAGCAGCAGTCAAGAGTTTTAATGAAATAAAGTTGTGATTCCCACAGGGACTATTTATAATGCACATTACAAACCAACAAGAGCTTCAAACTATTTACATTAAGAATTGATTAATAACAAAGCCATTAAGCTACGTATGAGATTACATATTGTGCCTATTTAAGGGATACTGCTAATTAAGTAATCATAATCATTTGCATGTGCCATATCTAATTAACTTTTTATAACTCTTTAAGTTTTTCCTTTAGGACCAATAGCATTCAAGTAGCATTAGCAAAAGGAACATTTAAGCCATTTCTTAGAATATTGTTTTCCAATAAAGTTGATTTCTTTGAAAACACTTAAGGAGTATAATCAGAGTAAGAGGCTTTTCTTGCCAATTACCATGAGCTGCACCGCGTTTGCTATTGGGGGAATGAAGTAACATTACATTAGGGTTAAGTAGGACTTTAAAATGTTTTTATGTAAATTAAGTTTAGAAAGTAGCCTTAAAACTTCTGAAAAAGTTTGACACTAGAGTTTCAATGCCCAAAAATATTATAGTGATCTGTTTTTTTTAATCTGTATAATTTAGAGGATGCTTTATTTGCATCCAGGAAGATACCTAAAATTTTTTTTATCTTGGATGTAAGTGAAGGCTTAATGAACTTATCTTCTTCAATATCTGCCTCATGAAAAATAGCTTCAAAATAGTTCCAGCTTTACAAATTAATTTGAAAGAATTATTTCATCACCAAAGAATAGCTTCTAAAATTCACTTAGTTTTTAGCAGCTTTAAAATTTCATAAGTTATTAGTTCTTAAATGTATTAATTATATAATATTTTACACTGAATTACATAATCAGCATAATTTTCACCATAAATTAGTGTTTTGTTCTCTTATAACTGCACTCCTGGATTGAATTTCCTGTAATTTTACTAACAATATACCAAAAATTCAATTATAATACCTGTGACAAGCCATTAAATGTTAACTATGCTCCAAGTACTACGTTATGCCTTATCACAGATCATTATGACTAATGCAAATATTATGTAAAATAAGTTTTGCTGCCATAATTTTGCAGACAAAAAAATTGAGAGTAAAATGTAAGGTAATCAAGTCAAAGTACTAGCAAATGGCAAAGCCAGGATACCAACCGAGATTTGTATAGATCCAAAGGAAATCTTACCATCTACATCAAACGTGGTTAATCAGAGGCTTCTTAGCAGCCATCATTTTCCTATTTATTGAAAAGACTGAAGATTCCTTTGAATACCTTCCTATTAATACCAGATCTTATTATATGAATGTTGTGGGCTACTAAAAATGTCCATAAAACTGTTTGGCAGTCATTTCAAACCTGACTGGGCTTTATTTTGACCAAGAGAAATAGCAGAAGTCATGCTGTACTAGTTCCTAGCACCATAGTTTATCTTTTGGAATATATCTTTGGAAGTTGAGGGCTGATATACAACAATTCTGGGTACCTCAAGACCAGCATACTGGAAAGGTCATAAGCAGATATGCCATCTGATAAAAGAAAAACAAGCCCATTTACATTTTTAAAAGTTTTGTTGAGCATTCAGTGATTTATTAAGTGATTGGATCAGCATCTGACCAAAAGGGGCTAACACTCTGCTGAGACAGGCAAGAGAGGAAACATTGATACAGTATTTTCAGAAGCAAGACAGAAAACAATTTTTATTGGTTAGAGTGGAAAGTGTCTAGTTAGAGGTTCGTTGGTCTCTGATTGGTGCAGTTTCTAGTTTCAATTCCGTTTTACATTGGGCTTTGTCTTGTTCATGTAGGAATTTTTTTTTTTTTTTTTGAGACGGAGTCTCTCTCTGTCGCCCAGGCTGGAGTGCGGTGGCGCCATCTCGGCTCACTGCAAGCTCTGCCTCCCGGGTTCATGCCATTCTCCTGCCTCAGCCTCCCAAGTAGCTTGGACTACAGGCGCCCGCCGCCACGCCCGGCTAATTTTTTCGTATTTTTTAGTACAGACGAGGTGTCACCGTGTTAGCCAGGGTGGTCTCGATCTCCTGACCTCGTGATGTGCCCGCCTCGGCCTCCCAAGGTGCTGGGATTACAGGGGTGAGCCACCGCGCCAGGCGTCATGTAGGAATTTAATGTGCCATTGCCACTCCAGTCTAACGGCCTCACAGTTAGAATTTTGTTTTAACATGTATAAAAGTTCCAACTGAGCCCAGGCTTTCCACTAGTAATGCTTCAGAAAATGATTGAAGCGATTTTGGATCCTCTAGACTAGCTCATCTGCATGTTGAATTCCAGCAATTAGTTTCGATCCGAATCAAATGGAGATGAAAAACCACCTTGGCTAAGCTCTGTCCAAATTCGTGACTTACACAATTGTGAGAAATGAACTGCACTTGATTTAGCTAAGGAAGGAGATCCTGGACCTGAAGTTGGAGCTGACGCTATAGTAGCATGATACTTTTGAAGGAATCTGACTGGAGTGAGTTTACTTTGTGGGGGAGAGGAGAGCTGATTACTCAAAAAATCTAATAAAGGATCTTATTAGGAATTCTTATTTTTGTCATTCCAGAATGACTCAGCTTTGATATTAGAGCTGTCACCATAGTCCCACAACAACAAAGGGTGAATAAAGATACACTAGGAAACTTATTTTTATTTTTCATTTCTGTCGATGTGTGTTTGTAATACATCCAAACTCACGGCAAATGCTCACATGTGTAGACTTCAACTGCAAAATACTCTGAGTTTTGCTGGAGGGTATAGTAAGACAAAAAGAATACAGAGGAAGAAAAATTAAACAAAAATATTTTATCTCATATACAGAGATATATTTTCCACATTTTGTGATGAGCTTCTGCATTTATTTTTAATAATAAGGCAATTTTCATTAAATTATGTCATTCATGCCCAAAATATAGTCACAGACACGGTTTTGAGAAGTAAGTATCTAGAAATAGCTTGCTCTTCATAATTTTGTAGTTCTATTTACATAAGACCTTCAATGAAGAAAATTAATATTTATCATTTGATTTTAATTTCTATATGGAAAACACATTCAATAATATGCAAGTCCTATTCATTTTAGAACAAAATTAATATTGAATACTTGATATAAAAATATTTTCAGCATTGGAAGTATTCATTTTTAAAGAATATAAAATTTTTTATTGGCATTGCTTTTGCAGACTTACTTTTTAAATTTTATAAGTATAAAATGTGCAAAAAATTAAAAATAAATCTGGGGAAGCTATGAATATTAGAATTTCCATGTGTACTAAAATATATAGAATGTCAGTTGTAATGAGTCAAAGTCAAAGTGATTAAGTACAGATGGTACAAACCATAAAACTGCTCATTATCGCTATGCTATTTCCAACCCAAATACTTTTCATATCTTTTGATCTGCTTTAAATTTTCTATTTCTATGTAATTTGTGAAATTGTTATTTCTGATTGCTGAATTTCCATTAGATACATATTCAGCACATAATTATTTAATTTTGAAATAATTCTACAAAATATACTAAAATAAGTGGAGACATAATTATGTATGTGTTGAGGGTTGAAAGTCATATTTTCATCAAGTCAAAAGTAAACTGCCTTTGGTAAAACACCTACAGTTACAATAGGTTAGGTGAGTAGGTTCGGCAATTAATTTTTTAAACTTTCTCCTGATATGATGACAGACCATGTTCCTATACAAACTCCAGAAAGAAGAGCTAAACTTAGGGGAAAAAATCTGTTAGAAAATATAATTCTGTAGAAAACAGTAACTGATGAGATTATGTAGGTTATCTATGGCAAGCTTTAAGAATTTGTTGTACTACATTTTCTAGAAATACCCAATAATAATTCCCTAGTAGAGAAGCAGATTCGAGGAGACCTATGTTGTCTGTCATTGTTGAAAAATATTTCAGAGGTCATATTGCTATTGTGATGGTGGTTGGTTTTGTTTTGTATAGCATACAATAATTTAAAGATATGTACTTTACACAGGCATTTTGTTTTTAAATAAATTACAAGTGTGTCTTATTTATGGAATAAGTACACTTCTTGAAATTTTCATACTAAACAATTGGATTTTTTCATTTAAAACTTATTTTGGATATTCCAGAAAATATTACTGTTTACATAAATTCTGTTTTATAGATTGGTAATATTTATACACTTATTTTTTACTGAATGTTGTGCTAATGATTCCTTCATTTCCTCTATGCCTTAAATTTCTAGTTTCAGGAGCATTTTTAGAGTATTAATCTCCATCTCATTTTATGTCATTCTTTTGATGTGCCTTAAGCTCTGGAAGCTAAAGCAATACATTTTTAGTGAGTTGATCCATAGCCTAGTTATCAACTTGTGAATAATAAGTTAGGCACTTGTATCACTCTCCATTATTTTCCTTAGCTATTTCAATCAGCCCTACATGCTGATGACTACCAAATCAGATTTCCAACTCCTATTTCCCTCCTGATATTCAGACTTTTATTTACAACTGGCTCCTATACATCTTCACTGGAATGTCTTAAAGCAACCTCAAATTTAACATACTCAATATCAAACTCATTTTGTCACCCACATACTACGTCTTGCTCTACTTTTACATGTTCTCTTTCTCTCCATGCCCACCAAGAGTGATTTAGTTTATTTTATAAGCATTTCTTCCTGACTAGCTGACAGCCTTTTATCTTACTGCCCCAGTTGATTCTTAATTGCCATTAAAGTTGTATACTTGTACACCACACCGTTTAGTCACCATTGAATAATTGTTGTTCCTAAGCAAGCTTGTGTCTCTAAGGATACATAACTCTTTGGAATGTCTACTCATTTTTCCTTCCAGGGAATGCCTAAGCATCATTTAATATTCAACTTATGTTTAATATCAGTGCAGCATCCCTAAAAGAGGGCAAAATTACTTACTTATTCCATGGTATTCTTAGAAGATTTAATAAATGTCATCTGTATAATGCATTTCACATTTAGACAGTTTCAAAAGCAAAGCTTATTTTCACTATAGCTATTACAAATACGGACTTTCAAATCAAACAAATTTGGGTGTAAATCATGACTGTCTCATGTGCTTGCCCTTTGGAAAGGTATTTAACATTTCCAAACACTTTAGTTTTCTGCTGTTCTATACTAATGGTATCTATCTAAATGACTATTTTTAGAATTAAATAAGATAAAATGTATAAACAGTAAAGATAGTGTCCATCAGCAAGTAAAGGCTCAAAATTGATTCCATGAATTGTATTATAATTATTTTTGTTTTATATAAACCTTCTAAAGAAATACACTATTTTCTGCTATTGACTATGTCACAATTTGAAGCACATTGCTTGACATGTAATATGAGACACTATAAATCTATGTTCAATGAGTAACCATCATGGAGCTTGGACTATAAAGTTAAAAGTGTTAGTTACAACTCATCGATAGAAACACACTTTTTCATAATAACTTGAAAACATTGAGTGGTGTGTTTTAATGTTATTCCCACTACAAATAGGAAAAATGAAATTTTGAAAGACTTCTTAAGTCATGATTGAATGTATGAATTTTATATCTGTACAGAGTGCTATTAATAAAAATATTTTGGAAGGCAAGAATTCTCACGTAAAGTAGAAGAAAAATTCCCCATCTCTGAGTTGAATATGATAAAATATTTTTCAAGAATTAGTCATTTTTCTTCTAGAAATGCCTACAATATTATATTTTAGCATCTCAACAAATTTTCTTTCCACAAAATACACCTATAACTTCTGTAGAAGAAACAGAACAAAACATTTTTAGAAGATTGTTATTGCATTGACTTTGGTTACATGTTTTATCTAAAATAGCTGTTTTTAAACTGTAGCACTGCGGCTGAACTGTAAATTACCTTGTTCTCCTATGAGAAAATCCCACCATTTTATTCATAATTCATTTCTTTATGCAAACTAAAGGGAAACCTTGGGATATAATAGAATTGCCTTAGAGAAAATTTATAGTATAGGTGTGTAGTTGATCAATATCCTACAGGTACAGCACTGTGAAAGACATCATTTTAGTCCTTCAGGTGTGAATAGTGTACCATGGGTGGGGCAATACACATAAAAATGAGAGATATTTTTATTAATGGTATGTTTTTTTACACTTTGAAGTGGTAACAATATAAAATAGTATTTGTTTAGATGCTGGCATATGTTGGACAGAACAACTTACTGTGAAAGTATAGGGAATCAGAAAGTACCAGTTTCAAGAAACAGTTTAAATTCTATTATTTCGGATGATCCACTCTACAGTTTGTGTGAGTCAACAGGGGATGGCTTTTATAACACTGTGGAGTGAAGGAGAAGTTTTAAGGTAGGCTTTTTGCATTATATAAGGATGTCATACCTATTATTAGAAAACATATCAATTCATTGTTAGAAAATTATAATCATTGTCACCGTAGTCATCATCATCATCATCATAATGGGAGCACTTATATTCCACTTTACTCCTCTGGGCATCGTATAATTAGGTTAATAGTTAAATATTATTGGCGAATGTACATTCTAGATTTTAATCTCTACATTGAAAGATATTCAATGGTGATCTACTTATCTATCCATCTATCTGTATTTTTATTTTTTAATTAAGCAATCTATGTTCAGGTATTTTATGATAAAAAGAATTATATCAATCTAAGGGACCCACACATAAAAAATTTTAATCAGATGTTCTGGAGGTAATACAATGAACTTATTACTATGTAAGTAATAAGATTTACAATCCCACTTTTATGATGTCTATGTCTGATTTATATAATAGACTATTAAAGAGGTTTGGGCCACACTGAACAATACGAAAGCCATTAGTCCACAAGTGGCTATTGAGCATTTCAAATTGCATGGTCTGATTTATAATGTGCAGTAAGTGTATGCACACTGGATTTTGTAACCTAGTGCAAAAAGTAGAATGTAAATATGCTCCTAATAATTGCATATTGATTACTTATTAAAATGATAAGACTTGGCTAAATGATTAAAATAAACATATTAAAAGTAATTAGGCTGAGGTGGGTGGATCACGAGGCCGGGAGATCGAGACCATCCTGACTAACAGATGAAACCCCGTCTCTACTAAAAATACAAAAATTAGCCGGGCGTGGTGGTGGGCTCCTGTAGTCCCAGCTACTCGGGAGGCTAAGGCAGGAGAATGGCGTGAACCTGGGAGGCGGAGCTTGCAGTGAGCCTAGATCGCGCCACTGCACTCCGGCCTGGGCGACAGAGCGAGACTCTGTCTCAAAAAAAAAAAAAGTAGTTTTACATTTTTTAAAACTTAGTTTGACTGCTAGAAAATTTAGGTCTGTACGTTACTCACATTACGTTTATACTGAACAACTTTGAGTTAAAATGTTTGAAATTCACGTAGATAGGGGCAGGTGAATTTCAAAGAAAAATGGAGGAGAATTGGTAAAGGACATATTAAATTAAATCTATGCCTTTAAATGATATCCACTGTGTGAAAGCTACCTTAAGATTAGACCTAATGGAGTTATTTGATACTGTTATTTGCGATAAAATAGAAATGACAGGCACATTTAACAGGGGAAACTGTTTCAAATAAAGCCATGTATCCAGGCTGTGGAATTCTCCCTTGTGCTAACATA